>NC_134521.1:4601785-5963928 GCF_027942865.1 Odontesthes bonariensis
GGCTCAGGGAGAACATGCACAGGCTTTGTAGAGAGATGTGAGCCCGATTCTTTTATTGGAAGCCCAAGAACAAGCTGGAGAAATCTTAAGTTAAACAAAGTATTTATTCGTGGTAACGTGAAGTTTAGCCGTGCTGAACTCGGAGAGACCGAGCCCTCGCAGGGCCTCCATCAGAGAGAGCCCCAATATCCGGACACATTTCATATTTATGTCCACCATTATCTCACAGAGGTTGTACTTACACTCGACAAAGTATAATTTGGACATTTGCTAGTGATGTGAGCAGGCAATCCACCGTCTTTGTCATGTTCTTTGGATGTGATAAACAATGGGCCTCATGCAAGAACATTTTTGTATTTTTATTCTAAATTTCTCTCACTTTTTTCGTAAGGTCTCGTACGAACACGCCACGTCAGATTCAACAAACGCTCTTAACTTCGGAAAAAGTGTGTAAACGACCTGCGTAAATGATGAATCCCACGTGTGCGTATATAATTGCACGTGCACGAGGATAGTAAATTTGCATACTCCACGCCCAAAATGATACCATATAAGGCTGTGCTTCCTCTCTTCTGTGCCAGGAAGTGTTGAGTGTTGAGTCATGAAAATGGCATCAAGGTGCATAAAGAACAACTTTAGGCGCTCTGAGACTGAAGTTCTGCTTTCAGAGATCCAAAAAGGAAAATCTGTCATTTTTAGCAGTGTCAGCAGTGGAATTACGGGACCTGCTAAAGCGAAGAAATGGGAAGCAATTAGGAGTGCTGTTAATTCAATGTCACCTGTGGTTCGTAATGTCACCGAAATAAAAAAGAAATGGTTTGATATGAAAATAGCTTGAAAAAAAAACGTCTCACCGTGGCCAGGCGCTCGATGACTGCAACTAAAGCCGTGCTCTCAGCTGTTGCCTCATCATGATGGCTCTTTGATGGGGCGGTCCATGAGGGGGGTCTTCTGGCACCACACCTTCTGGTCTGCCTGGGCTGGTTCAGGTGGAGACCCTCGTTCATGGCAATATTGTGCAAATTAATCATGCTTTCTCTGGGCTATAGAGCAGTTTGCCCCCCCCCCCGCTGTATGGAGACACACCCACATGGCCTTCAGCTCAGTGCGCTCCACAACAGCACGGGTGCTTTGATGCGTATATGTGTGCAGTCTAGTGCTCCAATTATGATTCGTAGTCTAGCCACGGCATGAAAGTCCCTCTTCATTTGTACTTGTTGGACAGCGGTGTATGGGAATCTGATGTACTGTACCATGAGTGATAAACTGATGAGAGCTTTGATGACCAAGGGGAGCGCACAACTCACAGAGGACTGGGACACCCCCGATCTGTCTCCAATCTCCCTCTGAAAGGTTCCAGTGGCCAAAAATCCAAGCGTGCTGAGGACCTGGACGTGTGGTGGAATTGGGTTTGATCGGCGTGGTTCTCTTTGGAGTTGTGGCTCTAGCAAGCAGCAGCACAGTCCCTGGGAATCTTAATCGCGATGTCAGCCATTCGTCTGTCTCCGCAGGATATCTACACGCTCTCTTCCAAGAGCCTGACGCGCTAAGGCATCCAAAAGTAGAAAATCAGCCGCTGGTTACACTTCCCATTGACCTTGTTATATACAGACTCAAATTAACCTTCGATTAGTGCATAATTTAAGTCAAACAGAATAATGTCAGCATCATTATGGGGTATAATGTATATATTTATTTATGTTTGCTTCAAAGTAATTAAATATACAATCCATTAGTCAAGCAACCTTGATTGGAATAACAGCGGACTGTTTTAGGAAACTCCTACGACAGCTCTGGATCACTCGTAAATTCTGTTCGTACCTGAAAGAAAACGTAAAATACGAAAAGATTGGTGAATGCGCAAATTCTCTTAAATCACTCGTACGCACGACTTAAGAACAAATCTGTGCGCACAAACGGTTCTTGCATGAGGCCCATTGTGTGTGTGTGTGAGTGTTGTTTCAGGCGTGTATCTACTGTACCAGACCTGTCTGACATACATTTCGTTTGTATGAACAGAGTGTAAACGTACAAACTAGGAACATAGATTATTTAGTGAACTACAGAATATGAATACATAAAGTCTAAGAATAAAGCTAATTTATAACAGGGAAACCCCAGCTGACCTGCGGGTTCCAACCAAGAACCATCAAGTTGTAGAGTAACAGAGCTGAACAATGCCCTCCCTATAAATGATTAAATTCTTTCATTTTTCTGTCAGGGCTGAATAAAGAAAGACATCAACCAGCATCTGTTCTGGTATTCTGGTATCAGACAAATTGTTTAAGGACTTGATAATGATAAGATGCAACCCTACACATTTTCATTTTTTTTTACCACCAAACACTAAGCTCGCTGGTGCCTGCTGTCCTTCATTATTCAAACAACCCTTAAGGCAAGGTAATGTTCAACAAACACATGACGCGGGTACTTTTACAGCGGCTGCACAGCTGCGGCCTTTGTGAAGTGGGAAATTTCTAAATCTACCCGTATTTTGTTGCTCCCTAACAGCCAACAGAGAGGTGAATTCCACTTAGAAGCATGATAATACTAGCTGTAATATTTCAGCACACATGAGGATCACGGTTGATGGTAAATATATAGATAACTTCCTTTCAGCCGTCGTAACTGTATGCAAATAATCCTACAGTAGTTATGCCTTTTAATTCCATGATTGTAAATAACCAGAGAGCAGTGACACCCACCCATCCATCCATCCATTTTCTACTCACACTCACTCCTAAGGACAATTTTAGGGACACCAATTAACCTAACATGCATGTTTTTGGACAGTAGGAGGAAGCCAGAGTACCCGGAGAGAACATGGGGAGAACATGCAAACAAAATTACATAAAAACTGCAGAGCCAAACTTTTGTGTGTGCGTGTTTAATTGTTAAAACCCTCCTGTTGTCTTGCGGGTCAAAAGTGAGCCACTACCATGTTTAGCTGTAGAAAAAAATACCTTAAACTATCTTTTTCCAACTTGAAATGTTATGACTTTTCCCAAAGGGACCCCATCATTAGAAAAAGTCACACTTTATTTTTGTTTATGTTTCCATGTGGGCTGTACACCACTAGGGTACAAAGATTGTCTTATGGGTCATTTTTGACCCGTGAATTATAAAAACATTTAAACACCAGAAAAAAGTTCACAGTTTTTTTCCCTTTCAATATAATTAATTCAGAAGTAATTACTTCACATTTATATAATAGCAATAATAAACCTTTATTATGTAAAAGAAAACTGATTAAACAAGAAAACTGTTGGTCCAACTGACAGTTGGTTTGTGGTAAAAAAAAAAAGTGTAATCCTGAAAACTGGTGATTGTCTTTTTGTATTGTGTAACAAAAAATACATGATAAAAAATGTATTGAATTGAGTTGAATAGATCAATAACATTGATCAATTGTATACAATTTGTATATACCTAATGTTTATTCACTATTTTTATTTTATTTTATTCTATTTGCTTGTTTTCACTTTGATTGTTTACATATCTTTCACTGTATGCTGCTGATTCATCCCAAATTGGGATGAATAAAGTACTTATCTATCTAACAGGTGGTTTCATCATACAAAATAGACTTTGGATTTCAAATTAAATTAAGTGGCTTTATTTTGGGGCTTTGGTAGGGCGGGTCATTTTTGACCCATAGGACAAGGGAAGTAAACACAATGTTAAGACCACACAAAGGGTTAAAACTGCTCCCTCTCAGCGTTCCTCTTCAAGCTACTGAGGCTGAATAGGCATCTATGGACATGCAGGATGTTTGATATCCGTTGTTCAGGGCCAGTATTGAAACGTCTTTTGACTACCAGACTCAGTCAATTAATGGGACTGAGAAAAGACGTCGCCATAGGTGATCTCGTGGACGTCAACTGACATCAGGAACTGTTTCAGAAAAGGTGCTCTTACTGGTCCTGATGTCCAGAATTGGTTAAGAAAAAGACTTTTGATCAGTTCATGTTCAAAGATGACTAGGATTTGCTGTTAAATTACATGAAAAAAAACAACAACAACAAAAAAAAACATGCCAAGTAAGGTATATGTGTCACAATTACACCAAAACTTCTGCTATGGCCACATACATGGAAATATGATGGGTTTATCCAGGGCTGGAGCAGTGATTTTAAATGTGGGGGTGTTCCCCACATCAAGCCCATAGACACGTCGCTGAAGTTGGCATCCGATTCGTGAATTAAATGGATGGGCATAAAGGGCCATTTCCCTGCATTTTGATCGCCCTAAACTAGTTCCTGTATGGAAACTACATTAGTGAGACTGCTCAAATCTGGATGGAATTATTCTAAAGAGGCTGTAGATTCATTAAAACTTTGTTTGGGATTTGTGAAACCTTTTTCTGATTTGTTAAAATGCAGAACAGGGCCATTTTACAGCTTTTTTTTGTATTCTCATCACCCTAAACTAGGTCCTGTACGGCAACTACAATAGTTACACTGCTCAAATCTGGATGGAATTATTCTAAAGAGGGTACAGAGTCTTTAAAGCACATTGTATGTTGGTGCACTACGAGGGTGGGCAAACCGTTAATATAATACATCCATGGAGCAAATGGGTTTACCTTTGGAAAATGTGGGGGGGGTGAAATCATCTTTCTGTAAAAGTGGGGGTGTCAAAACACCCCCATCCCACACGGGTAAGACGCCCATGGGTTTATCAAACAAGACTATTCCATGTCTCTTCTCTTCTATATCCTTTGGCTGTACTGAAATACAGAATAGGTGAAAACAGAAACTAAGCGAGAGGCAAACAAATGTTATAGTCTGTTAGGCTTCAGCTACTTTCGGCAGGAGATGGGTGTCAACACTGGCATAAAGACTGGGAGCAGATGGAAACAGCAACCCTGGCTGTGTCTAAATCTCTGGACAGCCTAGTTGTTTATTACTGTTGCTTTAAAGGGGCAATCCCCTCAAAATATTTATTGGCCAGCCATGAGCTTTTTGATACATGGTTATACATTTGTTCTGCCGTGAAGTCTATGTTTATGATGCCTGTAGTGTTCAGGCTGATGTCATATAGACAGTCTGAAGATGTGAGTGTTTTTAAACAATATCAAACTTTAACTGTTTGTGAAGGCAGGCTCAACAATCGGCCTTCCAGAGTAACCATTAAGGCCGTTTATCTCTTGTTTCCCTTTTCGCTGTTGCATCTCCTGAGCCGTGGCCTTTAATAAGCCCTACTACTTCATTTCGCTCTCTGTGTTTACCTTGGGATTGCGACTGAGACAAAGTGCTGTTGAACAGCTTTATCTGAACAGTAAAAAAAAAAAAAAAAAAGGAAAGGCTTTTACAGCCAGTGACTCAGACTCTCCACCCGCTCCCCCTCCCAGGAGAACTGCCGGAGTTAATTTACTGTCTCGGGTGGTCCAGGATGTTGTCCACTGACCATCCTGTTTTACGTCAAAATGGGAAAAGCTTCTTTATCACTGTCAAGGCATACATTACAATGTCACAGTTGCTTGCAAAGTATTAAATTAGAAATGGGCTTTTGTGTTCATAAAGCAGCACTTAATTGGTTAATTAACTGGTATGTTCCCAGCTTGGCGTGGCTGTCAGCATTCTTCTCAGGTGTTTGTGTTCAATCAAAATACCGCCTTTAATCACGCGGTGGGGCTGTTTGAAGCATGGAAAAGAAAAGGACTCTGTCTAACATGTTTAACTGTAGTGGTTTCGGTTGGATTACGCTTATTTAACTTTCGCTGTGTGGAGTTACAGGAAACCCCAGCAGTAATCTACATCCGTTTTATCTGGAATCTGGACCCATCTAGACTGTGTTTATATGAGTGAAAATGATGTCTCGTCGCTGCCTTAATTAACAAAGGCAGCTCAGTTCCTTTCATTCAAGTTTCAAAACAGATGACTTAAACTGAATTAGTTACAATATATTTGACTATTGACTCCTGTTGTTTATCTTTGTGGTGCCTCTTGCCATGATCATATTTATCAGTATTACTGTATCCGAACATTGTGGTACCGGATCTGGATTCAGGCAGTGCTCAGAACAATCTGCTTTCTACATGATCTGGTTTGCAAGTTTAACGTTTTTGGCCTTAAAGCTGACGAAGAGTCCAAAATGGAAAGAGTGCGTCCTCAGAGGATGTAAAAGTTCACGATAATGGTTCCCTCTAGATTTTGATATTTCATGGGGAAATTTTTGTATGATCATTTCAGCAGAGCGTATGTTTAAGCTCAAGTGATAAACTCCAATCGGGTCGGCATAAATTGAGATCCCTGATTGTTTGCAGGATGGTCGGCACAGTAACACACAAAGATGAGTTGATCTGCTGTTACAGCTCGACGTGTCTTGTCAGTTGGGCCACTGTCCAATGTAAATATCGCCAAATTCCCAGCACAGACATCGTCTTTAACTTACTTGGATGGCGATTTTTGCCGGATGAAGCTGCAGTTATAAAATCAGAATCTCAATGGAGCCTCCAGTCTGGAAGTGTTTTAAGTGACCACGAGTTGGCATGTAGCTTTAATCGGCTGATTCTTTTAGTCAAAATGTGTCATTCCTTGGCGGTTTGATACATGAAATAGAAATAGAAAGCTATCTGAATGAGAGTAGCTATTATTTGGCTGTATAGACACAGACGCTACAAAAAGATGGCCCCTTTGAGTGTAGTTGAGTGATGATTTACAAATCGCTGTCATGCCGGAGTGATTTGATCGACAATCCATTTTTGGGTGCGTGACTCCTGTTTTGAGAGCTTCAGTTTTGTACAGTTTCATCTGGACTAACATGTTAACACAATTATTCAGTTTTCTAGACAAGTAAACTGACACAGGAGGGGGGCCTTGTTTATCATATCCTAATGTCAGTATTCAATGCACCAAATCAGCACCTGATTTCTGCCATTCATGACCACAGTCTTTCTCCAATATTTTCTAGTTTTTGCAGCCTCAACACTTGCATTACAGGTCAGTAAACTGTGTGATACTTTGGATGGGGGTTACAAACAATGGAAAACGATCAGAAAACACTTTGCATTCCTGCCTCATGGTAGATTGTGAAATTAGCACAATGTTAATTTCTCTTTATTTGTCCTAAGTTGGGAGAGGGGCTAATCTAAAGCAGAGCATCGTTTTTTTTCCACTTCTTGTCGTCCCTACATGTCTTTTTCCCTGATCTGTTTTTCTGCCTGACTCCACTGCCATTTTATGGATTCAATCATGACACAATTTGCCTGCGCTAGTTTTTTCTTTACACCCTTTGAAAGCCGACCCCTGATTTTCTCTGTCCGATTCCTGCTCTGCACCCCAGCCAGCCAGTTTCATCTTTCCAGTGTTTATCTAAAATCAGGTAGCGACAGCAGGATTAATGAACTGCACAACAGTGAGGCACAACACAAACTAATGGCTTAACGGATCATTGAACACTAATTGCAACTGACTGAATTACAGAAGCACACAGAAAATTCTTCCCTTACATACATGGTTCCACACAAGCGAACTACTGAGAGACTGAATTAGACTTCTGCTCTATAGCTCTGTTTATTTTTCCAGCTCTGCATCAGCCCTCCAGGGTGACGTAAAAAATAGACAATAATAGAAGTCTCTCTTCCTCTGGGAGAGGTCATGATCGTTCACCCTCTGAAAGGAAACTGTCTTCTCTCAGATCAAATCTACAAAATAGGCATGCATGCACTGGATTGCAGCTTCATCCCCACACCAAAGCGAGACTAAACAAACTTCTGATGGGTTCTCGCAGCTGTACCGCCCCACTTTTCCTGTTCTCCTTTTGTAAAAATTCCACAGTCTCTTTTTTCTTGTGTTTGGGATGAGCAGGGATAGAATCGAAGGAAGGCTGTGGAAAATGTTTGTGGTTCCTAAACTGGAAGCAGACCTGGGTCACTTTTCCTCTCCTCTGTGACCGCACACTGACTCATAATTGAACCTGTACTCGTCACGGCCGCGTCCTGCTCAGATCAAAGGAGCCGTGTATCGTAGGGGGGCTGGATCAAAGCAGCAGCAGGCCACTTAGCCGCTGATGAACAACCAGAGTAGAAAATGAAAAAAGAAAACGAGCCGGACCAGCAGCTGCAAACAAGCAAATATGACATCTTTGTTTTCCTTTTGGGGAAGCCCCTAAATAATCCCCCCATTCTCTGTAAATAATTAGTCTATTATTGAGAAAACGTTGGACCATTTTGCAACAAATAACTAATTAGATTACCGGTATATTATCAACTGTCCATTTGAAGGGAGTTTTGTTTTTTTTAAAGTTTCAGTTTGCATGTGGCCATACTTTGATTTTGTATCCACATATACAACAGAGAAAATTCTATATAGAATTTTCAGTAACTTTAACAGTGATAAGAAAAGTAAAAAGAAAAAGGCAATGTTGGAATAGAGCTTGACATATGTATTACTTTCCAGCAAAGTAATACATATGTCAATATCTGAGCGATGTAGTAAATGCAGTTCAGTGCAGGTAGGAGGAGAAGGGACAGTTCACACCGTTAATCTAACCATCGAACGTCTAGTATGTCAGTCAGGCTGGTAAAGCGTCATAGGTGGCAATGACCTAATTGACTCGCATGATGGGTGGGTGTGTTGATGATAATATTAGTGACCTTTGTGACTCTTTAAAGGGATATGCCACCCCCAGGCCAAATTAAGTGTATCCCCGCATTCCCGAGACATAAATAAGTGTGTGGGAGCGTTTTCCTGGCGACCCAGGCATTGTCCGAATCTCACAGCACTGACCACTGCTTGGTTGCGCGTAACACATACATGCTAGCGTCGCCAGCGTCGCCAATCGAAATATTTCGCCCAACGTGAATTAATTCACTTGATTTACCTTCTAATTACTGTGTGAGTGGGATTCCCAATGACGTAGCGGGGAGTGTGCTTCGGCTGTGTTTTCCGCACTGGAAACTAGTTCCCAAACCGACATGAGCAAACCAAGCCTTCCGTGTAGATTTACACAGTCATTTGCACTCGATGTGAAAGTACACCACTCACACAGTAATTAGAAGGTAAATCAAGTGAATTAATTCACGTTAAGCGAAATATTTCGATTGGCGACGCTAGCATGTATGTATTACACGCAACCAAGCAGTGGTCAGTACTGTGAGATTCGGACAATGCCTGGGTCGCCAGGAAAACGCTCCCACACACTTATTTATGTCTCGGGAATGCGGGGATACACTTAATTTGGCCTGGAGGTGGCATATCCCTTTAAGTGTGATTAACCCGACAACAGCTTATAAACCTGAAACTGAATCAGCCAATAGTAGAAGTTTTTCAAAATTAGCGCTGAAACATCTTCCAGAACCAGAAGAAGTTGAGCTGTTGAGAAGCTGTTGAGAAGTTGCTTTATTGCTTTATTATGTCTGCTACTGGATGCTTGAATTTCCTTCGGGATCAATAAAGTATCTATCTATCTATCTATCTATCTATCTATCTATCTATCTATCTTCTTTTTAAAAAAACTAAGCAAAATCTATTGTAATTTTTACGCTTTTCTTTTGTTACTGTGCTTCTCAGAAAAAAAAGAAACAAAAAAAGAACAAAAAAAAGACGAGACTTTGTTATTTATGTGAAATTGTGATTGTTATTAATTATCATGATCATTGTGACTTCATTATGAAATGAAGTTAGCTTCAGCCACTCCTGTAATCCTTGTACAGCAATTTAATCCGATAGGACGATGTTTTAACAAATGTTGCAGTGTCTGAGCTGTTTCTTTGCTTTGTGTTACATGAAAAATGAGGTGCTGTTTTTTTTTCTTTAAAAAAAATAAAATAACATTTAAAATCCCGACTAGAACCACAGCCATTATAACGAACAGCCTTGCCACTCTCTATTAAGCCCCATTGTACCGGCTCTTTGGCTGCAGTTCCACCAGAATTCCACTGGGGGCGTCGGTGGAGACCAGAATGAATGGGGTCCAATGGAGCTAGATGCTACAAATGGTCAGTTTCACATAAGTCTCCTCAAGAGCGCTCAGATTTGAATGTAGTTTCTGAGAGCTCAACATGGGTTTCAAGTCAAAAATCTACTGAACGAGTACATATATCCCTTTGATTTCTTACAGGTTGGCTTCTTGTTGTCCACAACGCGCTAGCATTGTGCTAATGACAGCTGGTCGACCAGCTATGTATGACGTCATATACACTTCAAATCCTTTTTTTAAGCAAATGAGTGGCTCTAAAAATCTAAAACTCAGCCATGGGTATTTTCTAAACACCCTCTTTCGAAAACAACATTCGAATTACTAGAGAAAAAATTATATCTTGAGATAAGGGCACGATAGGGCGTATAGCTCCATAGGACTCCATTCATTCTGGTCTCCAAAATTGAGCGCCCCACGTGGAAAGAGGGTGGAATTGCAACCAAAATCGCCTCGTTGGAAACGGGAAATGCACCGTGAGTGGCGTATCTGTCCTATTATAGAATCTGTGCTAGAACTCGCACGCAAAGATGTCTATTTGGTCGCGCGAGGCTGTCGGTTTGTTTTTCTAACCGTTTTCTAACTGGAGTAGCCTAGGATACACAAGTTTGGTCGCGTACGTTTTATTAGCTGCCCTCCTTTGTTTTATCGCAAATATGGATCTAATTTCAGTTTTGTTTGAGTTTAAATTATGTTACACAACGCTTCTTCTTTACAAAACATAATACGCGTTAAAAATGACATCTGCCGAAGAAACGGATAAACTGAGATGATTGTGCACAACTGTTCAGTTGATGAGGATGCTAGCACGTCTGCAGTTGCTTCATCTTCGTAAACCAAGTGGATTAGTTTGACATAATTGTGAGCTTTCCTGTGACCGAGACACCGATTTCAGGTAGGACAGTTGGATTTAATGGGTTTGATTTTATTAATTGTATGGACAACTTAAAACATGTAGCGGGTTGTGGTGACACAGGCTAACTTCCACTCTTGGTCAGACAGGCTGTTATAGCCTACATACAAAAACAAAAAAAGAACAAAAAAAAGACGAGACTTTGTTATTTATGTGAAATTGTGATTGTTATTAATTATCATGATCATTGTGACTTCATTATGAAATGAAGTTAGCTTCAGCCACTCCTGTAATCCTTGTACAGCAATTTAATCCGATAGGACGATGTTTTAACAAATGTTGCAGTGTCTGGGCTGTTTCTTTGCTTTGTGTTACATGAAAAAATGAGGTGCTCTGTCTTTTTTTTTTCTTTAAAAAAAATAAAATAACATTTAAAATCCCGACTAGAACTCGCACGCAAAGATGTCTATTTGGTCGCGCGAGGCTGTCGGTTTGTTTTTCTAACCGTTTTCTAACTGGAGTAGCCTAGGAAACACAAGTTTGGTCGCGTACGTTTTATTAGTTGCCCTCCTTTGTTTTATCGCAAATATGGATCTAGTTTCAGTTTTGTTTGATTTTAAATTATGTTACACAACGCTTCTTCTTTACAAAACATAATACGCGTTAAAAATGACATCTGCCGAAGAAACGGATAAACTGAGATGATTGTGCACAACTGTTCAGTTGATGAGGATGCTAGCACGTCTGCGGTTGCTTCATCTTCGTAAACCAAGTGGATTAGTTTGACATAATTGTGAGCTTTCTTGTGACCGAGACACCGATTTCAGGTAGGACAGTTGGATTTAATGGGTTTGATTTTATTAATTGTATGGACAACTTAAAACTTGTAGCGGGTTGTGGTGACACAGGCTAACTTCCACTCTTGGTCAGACAGGCTGTTATAGCCTACATACAAAAACAAAAAAAGAACAAAAAAAAGACGAGACTTTGTTATTTATGTGAAATTGTGATTGTTATTAATTATCATGATCATTGTGACTTCATTATGAAATGAAGTTAGCTTCAGCCACTCCTGTAATCCTTGTACAGCAATTTAATCCGATAGGACGATGTTTTAACAAATGTTGCAGTGTCTGTGCTGTTTCTTTGCTTTGTGTTACATGAAAAAATGAGGTGCTCTGTCTTTTTTTTTCTTTAAAAAAAAATAAAATAACATTTAAAATCCCGACTAGAACTCGCACGCAAAGATGTCTATTTGGTCGCGCGAGGCTGTCGGTTTGTTTTTCTAACCGTTTTCTAACTGGAGTAGCCTAGGATACACAAGTTTGGTCGCGTACGTTTTATTAGCTGCCCTCCTTTGTTTTATCGCAAATATGGATCTAATTTCAGTTTTGTTTGATTTTAAATTATGTTACACAACGCTTCTTCTTTACAAAACATAATATGCGTTAAAAATGACATCTGCCGAAGAAACGGATAAACTGAGATGATTGTGCACAACTGTTCAGTTGATGAGGATGCTAGCACGTCTGCAGTTGCTTCATCTTCGTAAACCAAGTGGATTAGTTTGACATAATTGTGAGCTTTCCTGTGACCGAGACACCGATTTCAGGTAGGACAGTTGGATTTAATGGGTTTGATTTTATTAATTGTATGGACAACTTAAAACATGTAGCGGGTTGTGGTGACACAGGCTAACTTCCACTCTTGGTCAGACAGGCTGTTATAGCCTACATACAAAAACAAAAAAAGAACAAAAAAAAGACGAGACTTTGTTATTTATGTGAAATTGTGATTGTTATTAATTATCATGATCATTGTGACTTCATTATGAAATGAAGTTAGCTTCAGCCACTCCTGTAATCCTTGTACAGCAATTTAATCCGATAGGACGATGTTTTAACAAATGTTGCAGTGTCTGAGCTGTTTCTTTTGCTTTGTGTTACATGAAAAAATGAGGTGCTCTGTCTTTTTTTTTTCTTTAAAAAAAATAAAATAACATTTAAAATCCCGACTAGAACCACAGCCATTATAACGAACAGCCTTGCCACTCTGTATTGAGCCCCATTGTACCGGCTCTTTGGCTGCAGTTCCACCAGAATTCCACTGGGGGCGTCGGTGGAGACCAGAATGAATGGGGTCCAATGGAGCTAGATGCTACAAATGGTCAGTTTCACCTAAGTCTCAAGTGGATTAGTTTGACATAATTGTGAGCTTTCCTGTGACCGAGACACCGATTTCAGGTAGGACAGTTGGATTTAATGGGTTTGATTGTATTAATTGTATGGACAACTTAAAACATGTAGCGGGTTGTGGTGACACAGGCTAACTTCCACTCTTGGTCAGACAGGCTGTTATAGCCTACATACTGGTGCTACACACATAGAAAAAAGATCTTTGGCTACTTACTAGTAACATTTATCTCCTCCTCAAATCCGACATCGACACAATGGCTGACGTCCGAAAGTGGTCTGCCTCCTAGTATGTCGTCCATTTCCGTCTGGTACGCGAAATTGGCCGGGCTTGATCCGCTTATACCATTTTGCCTTTTGGCATTGGAGTAGGCGGCCTTCAGTGCTTTCCATCTTGACTTAATCTGGTCAACGGACCGGTCAAACCCTGCCTCTTTCAAGGCTGTGTGGACATCATTAAAGATTTCCGAGTTCCTCATCTTCCTCCCGTCCAGTTTTGACATTATATTTTGCTCTTGCAACGTTTTCAATAAAAACACCGTTTCCTCCCCCGACCGATTTTTGTTCTTCTTCACCGTCGCCGTCACTTTAACTTCGATATCTTCCGTTATCTGCCGTTTAACTAAAACTACACAGTCTTTATTAACGTTATCTAGCGCCCTTACACTTGCGCAGTAACACAAAACGTGTTCTAATAATTGGTTTATCCAGGTGCGCCTGGATATATGGGGAGTTTCCTCCTTCAATCAGATTATATGAACGGTCCCAACCACCTATTGTAATCGGTTTAAATATTTAACCCGTTTATATTTAAAGAGATTATTAGACTGTTTACATGACGCATATTTAATCTCTTTACACTTGTAATCAATTTAAACGTGCATTTAATCAGATTAAACGTGTCCATATAAACGCACCTAACTGAGCTCTGTTTGTGATGTTCTCTCAACAGCCTCCAACCATCCATCCACCCTCTCTATCTCCCTCATCCACCCATCCATCCATCCACCCATCCATCCATCCACCCTCTCTGTCTATCTCCCTCATCCATCCATCCATCCACCCACCCATCCATCCACCCACCCATCCATCCATCAATGCATCCATCCATCCATCCTCTGTCTATCTCCCTCATCCATCCATCCATCCACCCACCCATCCATCCATACATCCATCCATCCATCCTCTCTGTCTATCTCCCTCATCCATCCATCCATCCATCCATCCATCCATCCATCCATCCATCCATCCACCCACCCATCCATCCATACATCCATCCATCCATCCTCTCTGTCTATCTCCCTCATCCATCCATCCATCCATCCATCCATCCATCCACCCACCCATCCATCCATGCATCCATCCATCCATCCATCCTCTCTGTCTATCTCCCTCATCCATCCACCCATCCATCCATCCACCCATCCATCCATCAATGCATCCATCCATCCATCCATCCTCTCTGTCTATCTCCCTCATCCATCCACCCATCCACCCACCCATCCATCCATGCATCCATCCATCCATCCTCTCTGTCTATCTCCCTCATCCATCCATCCATCCACCCATCCATCCACCCATCCATCCATCCACCCACCCATCCACCCATCCATCCATCCTCTCTGTCTATCTCCCTCATCCATCCATCCATCCACCCATCCATCCATCCATGCATCCATCCATCCATCCTCTCTGTCTATCTCCCTCATCCATCCATCCATCCACCCATCCATCCATCAATGCATCCATCCATCCATCCATCCTCTCTGTCTATCTCCCTCATCCATCCATCCACCCATCCATCCATCCATCCACCCACCCATCCACCCATCCATCCATCAATGCATCCATCCATCCATCCTCTCTGTCTATCTCCCTCATCCATCCATCCATCCACCCATCCATCCATCCACCCACCCATCCACCCATCCATCCATCAATGCATCCATCCATCCATCCTCTCTGTCTATCTCCCTCATCCATCCATCCATCCATCCACCCATCCACCCACCCATCCATCCATGCATCCATCCATCCATCCTCTCTGTCTATCTCCCTCATCCATCCATCCACCCATCCATCCATCCACCCACCCATCCACCCATCCATCCATCAATGCATCCATCCATCCATCCTCTCTGTCTATCTCCCTCATCCATCCATCCATCCATCCATCCACCCACCCATCCACCCATCCATCCATCCATGCATCCATCCATCCATCCATCCTCTCTGTCTATCTCCCTCATCCATCCATCCACCCACCCATCCATCCATCCACCCATCCATCCATCAATGCATCCATCCATCCATCCATCCTCTCTGTCTATCTCCCTCATCCATCCATCCACCCATCCACCCATCCATCCATCAATGCATCCATCCATCCATCCTCTCTGTCTATCTCCCTCATCCATCCATCCATCCATCCATCCATCCTCTCTGTCTATCTCCCTCATCCATCCACCCATCCATCCATCCACCCACCCATCCACCCATCCATCCATCAATGCATCCATCCATCCATCCTCTCTGTCTATCTCCCTCATCCATCCACCCACCCATCCATCCATCCATCCATGCATCCATCCATCCATCCTCTCTGTCTATCTCCCTCATCCATCCATCCATCCACCCATCCACCCATCCATCCATCAATGCATCCATCCATCCATCCTCTCTGTCTATCTCCCTCATCCATCCATCCATCCACCCATCCACCCATCCATCCATCCTCTCTGTCTATCTCCCTCATCCATCCATCCACCCACCCATCCACCCACCCATCCATCCTCTCTGTCTATCTCCCTCATCCATCCATCCATCCATCCATCCATCCATCCATCCACCCACCCATCCATCCATCCTCTCTGTCTATCTCCCTCATCCATCCATCCACCCTTCCATCCACCCATCCATCCATGCATCCATCCATCCATCCATCCATCCTCTCTGTCTATCTCCCTCATCCATCCATCCACCCATCCACCCATCCATCCATCAATGCATCCATCCATCCATCCTCTCTGTCTATCTCCCTCATCCATCCACCCACCCATCCATCCATCCATCCATGCATCCATCCATCCATCCTCTCTGTCTATCTCCCTCATCCATCCATCCATCCATCCACCCATCCATCCATCAATGCATCCACCCATCCATCCTCTCTGTCTATCTCCCTCATCCATCCATCCACCCATCCACCCATCCATCCATCCTCTCTGTCTATCTCCCTCATCCATCCATCCACCCACCCATCCACCCACCCATCCATCCTCTCTGTCTATCTCCCTCATCCATCCACCCATCCACCCATCCATCCATCCACCCATCCACCCACCCATCCATCCATCCTCTCTGTCTATCTCCCTCATCCATCCACCCACCCATCCACCCACCCATCCATCCATCCATCCATCCATGCATCCATCCATCCATCCATCCTCTCTGTCTCTCCCCCATCCATCCATCCCACAGCTTCCATAAAAGAAAATCCTCCAATCTTTCATGTTTCTGCAGGATGTGAGCGGATCTTTGCTGCATTCAAGTCATACCAGAAAATGCTATTGTAAATACAGTGTGTCAGTGATTCAGCTCTATTTCCGTCTGTTTCATGTCAAGAATCTGTTTTAGAGCGCAATCTCAGCGGAGATAAATATTCATGTTGGCCTCTCTGTGGTTGTAGTGATTGCCTGTGCCTTGCTCCATGAGCTCTGGCCTCATTGCCTGGCAGATTGGAAGCAGACAGCATCCTATTATTCATCTGCAGTAATCCCTCTATCCCCTCTCTTTGCTCACTGTCCTGATTTATTATCAGGAGATAGGTCAGAGTTGACTACTTCTCGTGGATACATGGATTTTAATATGGGCTCGATATATTTTGCTGTAAACTTTCATTTCTTTGTATTGCTTTATGCTTTTATGTCTTGATTTGTTTTGAAACACTACGGAGGGCAGCAGACTAAATGCAAACAGGACACACATTCAGGACAATGCTATCATACATCCGGCATCTGCTGTTTTTGCAAAAAAGAGCAAACATTTTTACTCAGCTTGCTTTGTGGTCTTTCCAAAAAAACATTCTTATTGTGTTTTTTAAACTGATTCGACTCAGCTGTTTCGTTTTTACAAGCAGAAGATCAGTGAGCAAAATTTTGGGCATGCGGTTGTGAGATAACCGCAACGCAATGCCAAATCTGCCATTTTATTAGCTGTGCACAAGCTGAAGGGTTCATTTATTGACCGAGATAAAGTTAAGCTCAAGGCCAGAGGAAGTTTGTTCAACTCTTCGGCAGGACTAAGAGTTTTTTCTCCTGTAAAATAATCTGGATATGTACCGATGCTGAAGGGATGGTTCCACATTCTTATGCGTGTTGGTTTCTTAGAGATACATTTTGTTTTTATTCGAATATATTTCATGCGTCCTGCCCAGGAAAAAGTCGACAGATCTCCACAGAAAACTCTCAGACTGTTAATGTTGCGCCAGGACTTTAGAGACACAGAGGTCTCCAGATTGTTTAGCTTTAGAAAAAAAGAGATAGAAGCACTGTTGCACCACATTAGTCCAGACTAAAATAGCTCAACGGTTACTGAATAGAGTTTCACGAGACCTAACTGTTACTACAATGTCCTGAAAAACAGTTCTAAGTTCAAAATAATACTTTGTTCAGCTTTGTGGCTAATTAATGTTAAAAGACTTTAGAGTCATTACAAGTATCTTTTAAAAATTATGATGCACAGTATGCACATTTTTTGTGAGTAATGTATAACCAAATGTATGAGTATATAAAGAAATGGCACAAATAAGAGGAAACTGACGGCCTTTAAATACATGTGTAATCTTTGAACTTTATTGTTGGATGTAATTTTGTCCAGGATGTTCATTTCTGAAATTCCGAGAAAAAATGAGGTAATGTGAGTCATCTGACAATGTAGTAAAAAAATGTTTAGAAGTTAGTACCAAGGTCTTTCTGGGTGAAAGCACATGATCCACGTATCAGTGATTCTTTTCATGCATTAGGATTTCCCCTAAAAAAAAAAGGCTGGACGAGTAACTTTGTTTAATGTATCTGTGGATGCTCACTGACAAGTTCATCATATTAAGTCAATGAGATGATATGTCAAAGTTGTTTTTTTCCATCTTACTGCTCTTGCCTGAAGTAATGAATAATTTCTCATAAATTATAGGTTTCCATCAAAGAAAAATAACCTGGCAAGATGTTTATCAGCCCCAACGAAGAACCCCAGTTGCTTGCAAAAGTCCTGTTAAACACCACAAATGTCTTTGTATATTATATCTGTAAATATACCATAATTTCTTCTTAAACAAATCTCTGTTTGGTTTAGCATTCACTCATCTTTAGCCTTTACCCAGTGTGAGTTTTCCAAGCAGAACTGAGAGACTAATCCTGCACTTACGCTGACTAAAGGGCAAAAAGAAATTAAATCAAGTAAAGTAAAGCTCGAGGAATGCTGCCCTGGCCCCCATGATGAATGACAGACATGTTGGAGGGAGCTTCTACCGACCTCTGTAGACCAGCAATCTTTACTACGGAGCTAAACTGTCGGAAATTGTTTAAAAACAATGCGAACAGACTATTACACACATAAAGCCAGGAGTCATCTTACTCAGGTTGGTGACCAAGTCAGAGGCAGCTCCGTTTGGCTTTGTGGATGTTTCATCCCTTATTTAAAAAGTTTTATCAGTGATTTTCAACTGAAATGGTGAAACCTTTCAGGCGAGACTGTCATCATTTCAGTAGAAACGGGAAATGTGTCAGGGCTTTTAGCCTGAGTGTATTATCTCCACGTATGAATCCGCAACAGACCCAAACAATAAGCCAGGTTTACATGAAACACAAGAAGAATTTTGTCTCCCACAGATTCCATTTGTATATAAAGCTAAACAGCTTTTCCTATTACGGCCATATCAAATCACATCAAGCAAAATAAAATAAAAAATGTTATCAAGCAAAAATCCCCTCTCGTTAAAGTGCTTTAGTCATAATTTCAAAATTTCAATTGAATTTAAATCAGTTTCTGCCAGTCATTCACATGCTTTGTGGTCACACATGCGAGACTCGTGTTTTCAGCTCTCAGAAAGTTTTCAGCGGGTCAGGTCTCGTTGCTGGACAGTTTAAAACAATCCATCTGTTCCTTTTCAGTCATTCTTTGGGACGTTGGGTGTGTTGTCCTGCTGAAACGCCTCTGCCTCCGACTTCATTTTCTAATACTAAGTAACACATTCCACAAAGACATTTTTAAAATCTCATCGTTCCTTTGGTTTATTCATTCATCTCCAGTACTGCATGCAGCAAAGCAGCCCTGCAGCGCCAACATATTTGACTTCACTCATAGACAAACTGATGCCCTGCGTGCCCAAAGAACCCCACTTTGCTTTTATCTAGTGAAAAAGAGATCCTTTTTACGTATAGGCTTGTCTTTTTGTGCCCTCCTCGGCCCTCACTCTTTAGGTTGTTCAGCGTTCCATGTGTGGTATGGACTGAAAGCACCACTCCAGATTACTCCAGGTCTGTCTGAGGCTCTGAAAAATGTAGATGAACACCAACAGTCAATCTTCTCTCAGAGTTTTTCCAAGCACTATATTCTTAAAGTGTGTATATATATATATATATATATATATGTCTCCATGTGGGCTGTACACCACTAGGGTACAAAGATTGTCTTATGGGTCATTTTTGACCCGTGAATTATAAAAACATTTAAACATCAGAAAAAAGTTCACTGTTTTTTTCCCTTTCAATATAATTAATTCAGAAGTAATTACTTCACATTTATATAATAACAATAAGAAACCTTTATTATGTAAAAGAAAACTGAGAAAACAAGAAAACTGTTGGTCCAACTGACAGTTGGTTTGTGGTAAAAAAAAAAAAAAAAGTGTAATCCTGAAAACTGGTGATTGTCTTTTTGTATTGTGTAACAAAAAAATATATGATAAAAAATGTATTGAATTGAGTTGAATAGATAAATAACAGGTGGTTTCATCATACAAAATAGATTTTGGATTTAAAATTAAATTAAGTTGCTTTATTTTGGGGCTTTGGTAGGGCGGGGCATTTTTTACCCATAGGACAAGGGGAGTAAACACAATGTTAAGACCACACAAGGGTTAAATATATATATATATACATATATATATACTTTATATTTATTATGTCTTTGAATGTTTGAGATTACATAAACTGTTGAAGAAAGGATGTCATAATTGGCATCTGGCTTTTAGCCTCAGGAACAAATGCGTTTGATAACAGCATCTCCACCAGGTGTTTAAATTGGCACTAGTGTGAAAAAGAAACTGGAAGCCATCATTTGATTTCTACAATATGCAACCAAATCATTATTCTTTGGTTTGATTTCGGTCTTTTGTACGCATGACCGCAACTTTTTGTTTTTCCTCATAGGAGATATTTGAATAATCATTCATTCTCCATCAGTTGTGTTACATTTGAAATCTTTAACTTTGATTTTCCAGCATGGAGAGCCTCTTTTTTTTTTTTTTTTTTTTTTAATTGCTATTCAAGAACTTTCAAGACAATATATCATGATTATTTATTTTTTTATTTTTTTATTTAACCTTTATTTAACCAGATAAAAGATTATACAACATTGTGTCAATTTGTATCGTTTGTATCAACAAATTAGTGGTGCCAATAATTCTGCCCAGAGCAATGTTCATCTTCTAAGAACCATGAAGACGAAAAGAAATTATTTTTTTTCTGTGGTCCCTTCTGAGCTCAGAGGAGTCAGAGACTTCTTCCACGTAGCCGTTACTCAGTCAGGTGAGTCAGCCGAGCATGTAAACTGCGATATCCTGTGGGACTCCGGCACCGTTATCCTTGCGGGGGGTGCAGGGTGGAGGGACGATAAGTCAGCACGCTCTTAACCAGAGCCACATGTCTTCGGGTTGAGGTCAACCAATCACACATCGCAGGCTGGATCTGAGCCCCCAGGAGCCCACTGGATCACTTTCAACATGAAGAGGGAAAGGGCCAGTGTGGGGCCGGATTCTACAGCGAGCGTGCAGTAAGGCTTTTTGCAAGTGTGCCAAGCAAACAGAAAAACCTCCGACACAGCTGCACAGTGTCCAATAAGCATTAATCCTGGCTCAGGAGACCATTAGCATGTGGCGAATAGGTTTTTATATTTACCTGTAGGAGCCACAATATATTTTGTGAGTAGATTTAATGCAGTGTAAGGGAATATATGATGGTTGTTTCTGGACCAAAAATGGGTTAAGATAATCTATAAAGCCTGATCTTTGTGTTTTTAAGAGATCAGTACGATGGGGGGGAAAACAATAACATCATGAATAAAACTTCTTATTTAGATAAGTATAACCATGAGCGTGAATGCTAATCCACATGTCTTTGAGGTCAGCACACAGAATTTAGCTTTCCAAATCTCAGCTCTCTCATGACACAATAGAGCAAATCAGACATTTTACTAACTTTGGATCCAACTGTGCAGAGCCTTCTTTTTTTTTTTAACACATTCAGTATCACTTCTCAGAGTGTGTGTGTGTGTGTGTGTGTGTGTGTGTGTATGTGAAGCAAGAAGATACAATCTGTCCTACACACTGCATTATCTGTTCCTGTTTTGTCATTTTCCATCAAGCTGCAAACTAAAACAACAACAAAAACTATTGTTACAATAAGGATTCTAAAAATCTTTTAAAACTGAACGGTACTTCTAAGCACACATCTGTTTCGGCTTTCAGAAACTGACACATTATTCTGTGTTAAGTCACTGCAGCCTATTGAACTGCTATTACTGCTGATTTTCATCTAAATTTATTGAGGAGATGAGGTCGAAGTTCGCTGGAATAGCATCTGGAAACATAAAGATATCCTTCACTTTTACTTGCTAAATCAGAAAAAAAGAACCTCCAAATGCAGCGTCACTGTAAATAGATGAAGAACACTTGAACAATTCACAAAGCTGTTTGTTTCAAAGCTGTAAAACTGGGAATAAAAAGGAATCGGTTCTAAAATATTTGATGTGAATGCCTAAAATAAACATAATCATCATCACTTAGTTGTGATCGTGTTAATAAAACTGACCAAAACTGTGAACTACAGCCTGTTTTAATAAAAATAATATATTACATTTTATATATATTTTTATAGGTGCCTTTTCAAGGCTCGTAAGGTCCTCACATGATGACTAACATAAAATAAAAGCTAAATTGTTAGAAATAAAACAAAAACAATGATCCAGATGAAATACCATAAATCCCCAGAATGAAAATACACAAAACGGGTAAAAGGTGCTGCAGTGGTAGTGAGGAGGGAAGGATCATGTGTGGTAAGCCTGTCTGAAAATAATTGTTTTCAGACGTGACTTGAATGTGGACAGAGATGTTGATGTTGAATATGCAGAGGGAGCTGGAGGAGTGGAGATGAGGGAGGCAGAGGTGGACCTGAGCATATGGCACTGTGTATATATTTCATGAAGTTCAATGAGATATGAAGGAGCACGATTATGGAGAGCGGTGAATGCTTAGGAGCAGGATTTTAAAATGTATACGCAACCAATGAAGTACTTTGAGGACAGGGGTAATATGTTGTGTGGAGGTTCTGGACCAGCTGACATTGATGGAGGGGGAAAGTGATGGCCAGAGGCGGTTGATTGGGGGGGGGGGGGGGGGCAGCAAGACGATGACGAAGTCTATGCGCGACACCGAAGCTTGTAGAGTGTTAATCCAACATGGCAGCGGACACAACGTTACCGTTCAATGCAGCCTTAGAAAGCATTTTGAGTAGCTTAGAACGCAAGTTTACTTTTAAAAAAGAGCAACGTTTGGTATTGAAAGATTTCATTGCCTCGTCGAATTTCTGTCGCTCTACATACGTCATCTGGTATAAGTGATACAATTGGCTATGAATTGCGCGCAACGCTGCATGGGAAGAACCAGACGCCATTTGATAGACATTCGTAGCGCCCAATAAACGGCTCTAGGCATTCGTAAACGCCTCAAATACGAGAAAATGCACACCTAGTTCCCAGACCACCATCTCATCGAGATGTGGACGCGTCAGCCAGGCTACTGAGCTTGAGGAAATTGTGGGAAAACCAAGATTGAATAGCTTGTAAACAGTCAAGGAGGGAAGAAGAAAGAAGTGTGGAGGTGGTTTTGGAGGAGAGGTAGAGCTGGGTATCATCCTTTTAACAGTGGAAATGGACACCATATTTTCTCACAATATTGCCAAGAGTGAGAGGCCCCAGGACAGGGCCCTGGGGTACACCATAGCTGACTGGGGAGGGTTCTGATTGATAGTTCCTTGCCTGAATGGAATGGGTACGACCGGAAAGATATGAAGTGAACCAGGAAAAAACTGTTGTTGAATAGGAGGAAAACATTTTTTCAGAAGGACTATTGACTAGTTACTAGGGGTGGGACGATATGCTTTGGTGCCGATTTGATTGTATCACGATTCTTGATAATTGCGATTTCTACTAGTATTGCGATTCGATATAATCAGTAATTGCAATTTTCTTCCTCATTAAAAAACAAACAAGTTGAATCATACACTTCTAGAATGAATGTCATTCCCATAAACGATGCACATCAGTCTGTGTCAGTCAGTCCAGCAGCTGACATTTATTTCAACTGAGACAAAAATAGTTTTTTTTTAAAGTTTACAGTTACAAAATGAATTTAAATGTCCACACAGCACAAATGTGGGCTAGCTTAAAGGTAGGGTAGGAGATCCTGGATTTTGAGTCCAGCGAAGCTGCATTTTGAAAATACACAGGTAAAAAGTCCCAACCCTTTTCTTCACTTTCCCCCCGAAGCCACGCCTCTAGAGTACATGAACGAGCACGAAGGTGCACGAGCGCTGTTCTGACAGCAAGCATCGATCGTTGCCGTATTTAGTATTTAGTTTATGCTAACTATACGTTTAATAATGCTAGGTGCTAGCCAAGCTGGCTCTAGTTTAGCTTCATGCCAAGCTTCTGGACGTGTAATTCGTTCACGGAGCAGGGTACCTGCACAGGGGGAAGGAGGAGGGGGAGGGAGGAGCAGATTGCAGTTTGACAGACGGCATCAGTATCCAATCATTGTGAACGGTCCGTTCAGTATGATTGGATACTGTTTTTCCTAGATTGTACATTCTAGAGGCCACTAAAACTTTTCATATTTGTGTCAAAACTTTTAATTAATTGGTTGCAATGGGGGTGTGAAGAATATTTCAAGCAATATGTAAAAAATGTTCCAGAAAAAGATCCCCTACCCCACCTTTAATGTAATGAATTGATGAAGTTGTTCTGGACACGGATATGACGGAATATAATCGATTCAGGGGAGAAAAATCTCTTTATAAAATCATCCCATAAAATAATTGCGATATGTACATGAATCGATTTTTTTCGCCCACCCCTACTAGTTACTATTAATGATCCTTTATGATGCCGGAATTTTTTTTCCTTTTTGGGACTGATTAAAGGGCTGCAGGGGCGTGTGGTGGTTAAAGGGATAATCCGGAGTAAAATGCACTTTAGATCAATTTACGGGATGTTGGGAGTACATACGTTGAGTTGACATCAAAATCATGTCATTCGGATGTGTTTTGAGAATTTCGATTTGACCGTTTTTAGCCAAAAGTCATTAGCCTGGAAGTCAGAGGGGCATCGAGTATCGCCGCTACAAAACGCTATTTTTATACCTCTTCTACAGCTCCAAACAACATAACACTTACGTGATAAGTACCTTTCCGGAAATGTGTCTGCTGCAGCTTCCGCTACAGACCGTGGTGAAGTTGGTTTGATATTGGTTTGAAAAAAAAGACACCTTATTTCCTTATTGTGAATATCTGCCGAATATCCAATATCAAACCAACTTCACCACGGTCTGTAGCGGCAGCTGTAGCAGCAACATTTCCGGAAAGGTACTGGCTTGATTAAATTCATTCTGGACTCTCTATCCGACCACATGAAGACCTCGGGACACTTCGGTTTGGCTTTAGGGACCCTCTACTCACTACCACGTAAGTGTTATGTTGTTTGGAGCTGTAGAAGAGGTATAAAAATAGCGTTTTGTAGCGGCGATACTCGATGCCCCTCTGACTTCCAGGCTAACGACTTTTGGCTAAAAACGGTCAAATCGAAATTCTCAAAACAAATCCGAATGACATGATTTTGATGTCAACTCAACGTATGTACTCCCAACATCCCGTAAATTGATCTAAAGTGCATTTTACTCCGGATTATCCCTTTAACACTGTTGCCTCACAGCAAGAGGGTTCCTGGTTCCAATCTCAGCCTTTTTGTGTAGTTTGCATGTTCTTCCCATGTATGTGTGGGTTTTCTTTGGCTCCTCCGGCTTCCTACCGCTGTCCAAATACATGTTACGTTACTTGGCGATTCTAAACTCAACCCAAGGTGTGAGCGTGCATTGTTGTGTGACCCATCCAGAGTGCGTCCTGCCTCTTACCCCAGGGCAGCCGGGAGGGGCCTCCTGTGACCCTTAGCTGGATTAAGCGGGTATAGAAAACGGATGGGACTGATTTCAGTATTATTCAATTTGAAGTCATTTTTTGAGCTCGTCATCTGTTTCCTTGTTGAAAAAAAAACAAACAAAAAAAAAACATCCTCTCTCCAAGTGACTCCTAGACTCAGAAAAAAGCCGTATAACATAACACGCAGTTTATAGATTTTCAGTTGTTGGCATATTTAAGGATGTCGTGATGGACTTTTGCTTTTTTCGGAACAAAGTTGGGAGATACTCCTTCCCTCCACCCAATGACGTGAGCAGGTGATTCACTTTAAGCAACCGCACTGTTACGCAAGTCTTTCCACGACAAGGAAGTTTCTAGTTGTCATGAATTTTACAAAGCAAATGATCTCATTGCAGCATTGCTGATCCATTGCTCCGTACGTTCCAGTGTTGCAAAGAAATTGTTTGCGTCCAAACATAAAGAGAGCAAAGGACATTGCGTGTGTGGGGCTGCTCTTGTATCAAATTTGCAAGGCTCCAGTTCATCTGTGAAAACAAACAGCTTGTGCCTCTCATCTTAAAAACAAGCAACCATAGAGGATTCATCGAGCTTACACAAAGTGCAGAAAAAAACCCTCCAAACTTCCTGTCGGGGACGCAATTTTGCTCCAGCAACTCAACACTGAATGGACTTAATGACTTGAACTTTTAAAAACAAATTTATTCGGAAGATTTTTCTTTTTGTCGCCACCAAAAACAAACAAATAAACAAAAAAGAAAAAAACTACAACACACGCTCTACTCAGCTGTTTTATTGTGCAGATTAAATGACTTCTTTCAACTAGTCGTCTAGTTTGTAAAGGTAAAAAAGAAACACGCTTTAAACACGCTATGCAAAAGAAATGCATATTTCTTGAAATTGTCACTGTAGCTTTTTTTGTTTTTTAAACTCCAGAGTATATCTTACAACAGGAAAAAAAAAAAAAAAAAAGTACATAGCCTACATCGTTTTCATTTGACCATACAATTCGCAGTAGCAGATATGTTGAACTCAATCTGTCCTCCAGGACTCTTCTGCTTCTGCTTTATGCTCCTGGCAGAAAAAATTCAGTCAGCTTCAGCTTTGTTCCCTTTTCAGAAAACTTAAGCCTCCAAAGTTTTGGAGGGTTTGCCGTTACAAAACACACTTTGTCTGATGACACCAGCGGTCCGTTACCCAGGGGGAGCCGCTCGGGACAGCCATCAGTACATATGCGCTGTACGTCTTCTGAAATGTACAGTGGGCCCAAATGATTCCAAATGCTCGGCATCACCAGCGTGTAAATGTCTCACCGAGTCCTGCGAGGAACGGAGTTAACGCGCTGGAACGTTGCATGTTTGGAGAGGCCGCTTTCCAACTGTCTGGGACTAAAACTAATCCTTTCACCTCGCTCCCACATTTGGCAATCAGAAACACATGGTGCCATTAGTTGTGGAGAGGAAAAGAAACTAATGTTTTACACACACACACACCCATACATACAGACTCATACAAACAAAAGCAAGTCTTTGTCGGCTCAAACAAATCATCGGTCTGCTGGTTCCAAGCGAAAAAAGTGCCACGCTCCTGAGTTGGGCAGACTACGGCCGGTCGGGGGGGCTGGCGGCCGCGGCCTCGTCGTTGCTGCTGTCCACCTCCTGCTCCGTGGGGCTGTCCTCCTCCAGCTGCTGGCTGGTGTAGTTGCTGATCTCCAGGAAGCCGCTGGGCTCCACCACCACGTTGGACTGGCTGGAGTCCGGCAGGATGGAGAACTGGGGGATCACCTGCGTGGATCACATTAGGATGTCAGTCCAGTTTCCCGTACACGTGTGGGTAAACAGGTGAGCTGGTGCTATGAGCTCGCAATTAAAAACATCACAATGGAAAATAATTCAGTGTCACGCATCATTGGCGTTTTCTGAACCGGTAAAGGCCGAATTTACCACTTCCTCCTTTTCATTTGAAACAAATAAGCTCTTTCCTATGTACGCTACTATTTTTGGACTCAGCTTTTATTGTATAGTTAATTCCACCATATGTGCAGGAGGTGGAGCTGAAATGATATTCATCTCCGGTGAGATAACCAGGTAGTGAGGAGGCAGAGCTGCTTTCATCTTCAACTTCTCCAGGATACACGTCCAAGTATCCCATCAGAGTTTGCTCATTCCATGTTGTAGAGCAGAGCAGGAGGCTGCGCACATGGTGCAACGCTAGTACTACTCCAACTAAAAATGTTCTTGTGTTTACTGCCTGGTTTGTTGAGAATTTGCCTGTGAAATTAGAAACTGACACAGCCTCTGTGAGCTCACAGAGAGGAAAAAAAATGAACAAAGTTTCAGAGCATCTCGGGATTGAATCTACAAGTCTGTGGAACTCTGCTGAAGGGGCTAAAGACCAAAGATAGTGCTACATTTCACAATGAGAGTTGTCCAACATTTACAAAAAAGCTTTCCATTTGGAAACATAATCATCTTCTGCTCTCAGTGCAGCACGTTTAATCTGCTGACAATCATCCCACTCACTGTTATTAGCAAAGACTGATTCATATGGCCTTTCAGCACAGGACTGACAGGCTCAGGCTTTGGGATTTATCACCCCAATCATGTTGTAACAAGAAACTTACCTCGATGACTTCCAGGTCGTCTTTGCTCCTCTGCGCTGCGAGGCCCTGCATGCGGCCCAACTGCTGGGGCTTCGTGTGACGCGTGCCGGCCTCCGAGCTGCTGACCAACTGGCCCGAGTCCAGCATGCCCGACGCGGTCTGGACCGCCAGGGCTTTTCCCAGAGGGCCGCAGTCGCTGGAGGAATCGACCACCATGGGCTCCGTGCTGGGATCGATCTCCGCCTCCATCATGGAGATCTTCAGGATGTCCGAAACGGAGGGCTCGTCCCCCGAGGGGCCAGAGCTGGACTCTGGGATCAGTTTGGCAGCTGCCTCCCCGCTGCTGAAGACCGGCGACGGGTGCTGTGAACTGCCAAAGGTAATCTTGGTGACCGTGGCACTCTGCGTGATGATTGGCTGCTGTAGTCAAGATATTTCAAAGGAAAAAAAAACACACATCACATGCTCATGTCTGTCAAAGCCATGTTTCAGTGACATTCTCCTGTGTAGTTCGAGGCCTAAAAGAGCAGCGGCAGCTGCTGCAGCCGTCATCGTACAATTACTGCGTGACACTCGTCAGAAGCTCAACGCGAGTGACCATTTTTGAGGCGCTAGCCTCTGAGGAGCAGAATCTGGGACTATCAGCCTGAATCGGTTCCAGGTGGGCAGCACTCACCTGGCTGGATGCGGCCTTCTCAGTGCCGACAGGGTGGTGCGCCTGCAGTGGAGGAGGTTGGGACATGGGCGCGTGCAGGGGCCTGTGGTGAGAAGTGGGGGCGTGCTGCAGCTTTGGGAGCTGTGGTGTCACCAAGGGCTTGCTGGGCGCGCCGGGCCATGCCATCTTTGCGGCGGCCTGGGGCGGTGCAGCCAGGGCTCTGTCCTTGGGGCTCTGGGTTAAGGCCTGGGGTTTGGGCTGAGTCTGCTCCCGTAGTTTAGGGATTTTCTTCATCAGGGGAGCGGCCGAGGAGGAGGAGGAGGAAGACGGGCTAATCTGAGGTTTGCTCTGCAGCTGTGGCGGCGGCGGCGGCTGGGTGGGAGCAGAGCCGTGCCGCTTCTGCTCGGCCTCTGCCTGGCTGGAGGGGGGCGGCTGAGCTGCGGCAGAGTGAGCGCTCGCTTTGATGGGATCCCACGCCGGTTGGCTGGAGCGGTAGAACAAGCCTGTCTGAGGGTCCAAGGTGTCGCCCTCCAGCTCGCCCACCTCTAACACGGCCTCGGTTTTACCTTTACTGTCCGAGGGCTAAAACCAAACAAAGAAGAGCGCTGAAGGATGTTGGCACATAAAAGGGGCACTATACTCATCCCCAGAGCGCTGTGAGGGGCTCTGCAGGGGCAGCAGCACAATTATGCACAGAAACAAGACAATCTGATGGCATTCAAGTGAAATGCAAGAGACATTAAGCACATTCTTTTAGCTCTTTATGTAGACACTCACAAAAACCACTTTGTACACAATGTCATTGCAACAGAAATCTCACCAGGTTGGACCTATTTATATTCACGGATCACAAGTATTAACTTTGTTCAATCCTATTTGCCGATAGGGTCATATGGCTTATGATAGGCTTCTGAGTGATTGAATGAATATAAATGCTGTCCAAATCTTCCTCTGACACAGGTTCCCCTATCACTGTTAAATGCAGTTGCCTTGGCATTTCATCCCGTCACCCGAGCCAAATGAATGGCAGAAATCTCTGCAATGTGGGAAAAATGCTCAAATATTCTGTCCGATTGTGGGAAATATGCAAGACGAGCCGAAGGAAAGATTATACACCGACGTTATCGCACTCCGGCTAGATTAAAGTGTTGAAGGAACTGTGTGTTTGAAGCGTGGCTGCTGTGGCTCAGTAATTCCTTAACTCCTCTGCTGTATCCGTTAGGAGACAAATATCAAATGTTCTAGGGGGAACATTTTCTGCTTTCAATGTTGGGTAAATCACGGAGAAAGACTAAGCCTGGGAACTGGTTCATTTCACGGCTAAGCCAGCATCTGGACACTCAACCATGTTCGGTTGGTTAAAGGGCAAAGCAGAAGTAGAAGGGACTTTTCCCCCTGGAACGGTTTTGTCCTCGCATAAAGAGCGATAAGCTATCGAGTTTCCCACCTGCACAGGTGATAGCAAGTTTTCTTTTCAGTTTCACTTCAGCTCTGTTCTTCTCTCCATTTACATTTTGTCATGCTTAAGCAACATGGCAATGTTGTAACGTGCCAAAGCAGCACGGCAACGTGCACGAAAACTTAAATCCACCAGAGCTCTGGCTGTAGTGTCCAGTCTCACACACAGCACCATCGCATGAGTGCCATGGCTCATGGCTTCTGGTTTAAGTGATCAGCGTCTAAATGATCCAACGCTGTTGCTTTAACGGGATTGATAAAAAAAACATTCTTTCATGCATTTCAAATTTGAAAAGGGCTCACGGCACCAAGCGGTGACAACTATGGAAAAGAGTCAAAAACATTGCACATCTAGCAGCAAATCAGACTTTTCTCAGAACGCTTTCAGCTGAAACTGCAGTGCTTTCAAGCGGAGAATTAATTCCTGTGAAAGCAGACTGAAGCGTACTACTACCGACGAACTCGCACACCTCCGATGCCCCCGTTGTCAAAGCAGTCTCAGAGACAGGCGTCATTGGAAATGAATAAATATTTGAACCGTTTATTTAGCTCAATTTGTTCATTCATTTGGAAAGTCTTCTTTGGTGAGACGACCGTTTACTGTCTCAGCACCACATTCAGAGGTATTTATCCATGAGAGAAAAAAAGCTCGGCCTCGTATTTCCTCAGTAAACAGTGCCCACTTAGTTAGTTATAAACCTGGACCTGCCAACCACTTCGCTTTCCCTGTAAACAAGAGAGCGTTTCCTGCTCTGAGGAACCCTCACCGTGTGCCACGCCGCAGAGGAGACGGCCACTGGTTTGGTTACCACGGTAACTTGGCTGCTGTTGTTAAAAGGCTTCCCCGGATGCCGATTGGAGGGCGTGGCCACGTTATTTTCCTCCGAGGAAACCCCCACTCTGCTGGCTTTACCTGCAGTGGAATCGCAGTATTAATACGCAGGACAGGATCCACATACTCACACAGGGGAGTCGGACAAAAGGGAACCATGTGCCAGATTGGAGATTTTAGTTTGTTGATTTGTTTCTTTGTTCCAGAGAAACTGTTGGCTGGCCAACTGAAAAGGGAAGTGGACAGTGGATATTGTGCCTGGGTGTGTGCCGCGGACAGACTGCAGGTGTACCTGGGGACGCGTGCTCAGTGCTGGGCTCCGCCTCTGAGGTGGAGGGTCTGGGGGACTCGGGGCTGGGCTTCTTCTCCTGGGCCCGTTGGATGGGCACAGCCATCTGGCTGAGGTCGATGGTGTGCTGCCTGAGTTTGGACTCTGCCTTCTCTTTCGCTGATGGGAGGGAAAAAAAAAAAACATCTATTAATCCTGGCGTGCATCTTTTGAACAGTTCGTAGAAAGAACTTGATAGTTATGACCACTGTTGATGTGCCGATGAAAGGTTTATTCATATTCCAACCATCAACATCAAAAAGATGTTTTAATCTTTAAATATGACGAGATTCGCCTAAAACATGTCAAATGAATCCTCTCTCACACGAGCCTGCTTTAAATAAAAGGCTGGTCCCCTGCGCTTAAGGACAAATATTTGAGAAATCACAATATTTTTAGTATAAACATCTGGATATCACGTGTTTTTAAGGCGGAGGACAACAACGCTGGGCATCAGCTCTGGGAATAAGTAGATCTGATAAACAGCCGTGGTTTCATGAGCTAAATAGTAATGACCTCTTTTAGGGGATTTTCAGTCAGGAGTAGATAACATCACTGACAGTTTTTTTTTAACGCATGACGCCATTTAAGTGGAAGACTTGTTTCGACCTTCAAATCGTACAGGAAAATCTTCCCCGTCGAGGACTCCCCCAGCCTGCTCCTCAGGTTTGCTGTCCGGTGAGCTCATTGTGGAGTAAGGGCCCTCGAGCGGAAAACATTATTTACCGTGAGCCGTCGGCTCTGTGAGCCACAGCAGTTCATGAAAGGACATAAACGTACGTTTGGGGGAGAGTTTCCAAAGAAACTTGGAATCTGGTGGCAAAGTAAAGGGGATGTGGAGTCCACGCATTTCAGCACCTGAGATGCTTTTTCCAGCTGTTCTTTAGGTGAAATCCTTTGTGCGTATTGTCAACACTGCTGTCCTCAGCATGTATACAGGTGGTTATGACCCCCCCCCCCTCCTCCTTTTTTTTTTCCCCCCAGTGACATAAAAGCTCACCTGTTGTCTGCTGGAGCTCAAAGAGGGCTTTTATGGTGGAAGTGGCAGACTGGGATTCCCCCCCAGTCCCCTCCTGGTAGATAATAGTAGGGCTGGACTCCACGGCTACTTCCTGTTCAGCCCAATCGCGCTCTCTGGAGGACACCGTCTGCACCGCAGGCTGCGGCTCTGGGGAGAAAAGAGAAACTAGGAATTTTACAGCCTCCGTGTCAGGATGGGGCAGGGTTGGGAAATGAAGCCTTCACTTCAGGCGCAAGTTCAGGATTGAACGAACTCACTAACTGCAGACCAACGAGGGAAAATGATTCCACGCGTTTAGCTGGAACCATTCTTGCAAGTTTGTTTCCAAGACCATAATAAATCATCCTGAAAGGAGATTTTTCATACAAAAACAAAAACACAAGCAGCAATGACTGATTTGTCTGACCTCGTCTTGCATCGCCTTTAAACCACAGAAGAAGTAAACGGCGGCGTACCTTGACTGCCGCTGTGGGAGGTGTCGCCGGTTAAGCTGCTGGCCTCTGGAAGGCTGGCGGCCTCGTCCTTGGCGGACCCGTCCTGGCCCGAGGTTTGACCCTGACTGATCTCTGCAGAGCGGGTCACCTGCTGCAGCGTCTCGGTCACCAGCTGCCTCGTCTGTTCGCTCACCACCGCGGCCTGGAAGACCGGCTTAGGCTTGATGAGAACCTGGAGGTGAAACCAAAGGAGCATTCAGTGTCTTTTCTTTTGCAGGTGCTCCTTCACTAACACCAGGCGTCATGTTCCAAATGTGACTTCTGGAGTGACAATAGGGTTCATTTTGTAGTGCAGAGATACTCACTGCGCGGCTCCTCCAGCTCTAATTGGCGGCTCGCACTCGCATAGTAGCTTATAACAATATGGTAACAATAACAATACATTTTTTCAAATAACACACAGCGAATACTGCACAGTATTAAGTATTTTTTATTAAGTTTGCGTTTTTGTAGTATTAAGTATTTTTATTAAGTATTAATTAAGGCTTAATGAAAAACAATAGTGAGCATCAGTGTTGTAGTGTTGTTGATCCACACTGATGAGTGTCACGCTTTGTGCTCTGCAGATAGTTCACCATAAGTAGGAACCAACTGGCACACAGAGTCACAGTCCTGTGGAAAAATGCAGTTTGAATGATGATAAATACATTTCAACATAACAAGTTTCTTACTCAGGCAAGCCGACAGTCATATTTCTGTCTGCATGAATGTCAACTAGTCTGAAAAAATAAAAATGAAAAAAACTCTGTGGAAAACAGTTAAGAGCCTACAAACAAAAGGAGGTAAATTGGTGCCGTTTTCGTCATCGGAAAAATTGTTTTTTTCTTTTTTTTTATGGTTACAAGTCAGACCGACTTAAAAATATCAGGTGATTTCTCAGTTTACCCAGATTTACTTTAGATTAATCTGAAACTGCAAAGTGGATCATGTGTGGGCGTCCCATACAGTATTCACTGTACATATATAGACAGCGAGCTGACTCACTGACCTCAGTTTCCCCTTGATGAGAGAAAACTGAAACTGAATTCAGATTATATTTAGACAGGAGTGACGAGTTCGAAATTGAAACAATGACATCTGCAACTACTAGAGGTGTTTGTTTTCATTCAGTCCTCAACGTTTTAGGTCAAAGTGCTAACATGGCCACAAAAAAAAACAAAAACATGGCAAAAAACTTACACAATGGGATTTACCCAGTCAAGATATATACAGCTCGGTCTGTAGGCGAACTATCCCTTTAATTAAACCGATGAAGCGCTGCTGTGGGTGGAAACGGATCTCACCTGGGTCTTGCCCTGCTGGCCGTAAACGATCTTGGTTGGGATGATCTTGGTGGCGGTGGACTGGGATCCGCAGCTCATGCCTTTGGGCTGGGTGACGATCATCTTGGTAATCGGCCTGGAGGCAGTGATGATGGCTGGTTTGGTCCCCTGAACTGCATGCAGGCTCTTGTCACCCTGCAGCACACACGCATGCATGTTTTAATTTTTTAACCAAAGAGTCTGTCAGCTCAGTTTCAATAGGAATTACGATTTATTTAAAAGAAAATAATATGTTGCCACAAAGGCCAGCGGAAAACTGCAGCAACGTTGAATAAAAAACAAAAAGTAACCTTAATTCAGACAAAAATTCATCAAACGATATTTAATAAGTCACGTGACCTCAGTCATTTCCAGTCATTATGTAAACAGCTTGAGGCCTTAGCACCAGTGATCGCATCAAACAAGGCGCATACTCTAAAGTGTCTGAAGGACATACTGATACCTGCTAAAATATTCAGATGGAACCAAAAGCAAGATAGCTTAGCTTAGTATACAGCTAGGAGACAGAAAAAAAAAAAACAGCACGCACGTCTCTGTCCAAAAGATCTAAAATGTACCCATCTATAGAACGTTAAGTTGATGTTACGCCACGCTGAAACCGGTTTGTTTCCGCACCACATTGTTAGGATCCTGTTTGCATTTTTTATGCACACACTTTAGGACTAGCGTCTAAAACGATGTTTCCATCTATTCATCTATTTTGACACAAAAAAAAAGCTAAACAATCTTGTAACTTCTCTTACTTGCAGTTGGAAGATTTAAAATAAATCCGATGAAACCCACCATCAATAACAGAATAAAATTAACTCACATCAGATTGTTTTGATTTGATAAAAAGCCCGAAGAACGGATCAGATTTCGTCACAACACCGGTTTGTAATTAACAGATTAGCAAAATTTCCCCAAAATGAATACAATTAAAGCTACTGTCTACTTCCAACTCTGATAAAGTCACTTATGAGAGCATGGTGACCCATGTTTTACATTTTATATGCAGAAAACAAGCAGGATAAGAGTTGTAATCAGTGAGCTTTGGAGGAGCTGTTGGGCTGATCCTTGAGCCGGGCTACTCGTCTCGCTCTTTCATACGAAAGGTAAGTTATTACAGAGGCATATAACTCTCCTTTTTTAAACTGACCCCAGCGTTTAAAAGCGTGGTGACCACATTCTTGCCCGGCAGTCCTTGGATGGTCGCTCCTTTGCCTGTGGTTTTCTGCACCACGATGACGTTCGGCTTGGACGTCATGGGGATGGTGGTGATTTTAGTCGTCGTGCCTGAGGAAGAAGGAAAGCTTTCCCAGTGAAAGAGTGACTGCTCAATATGGATCCAATCACAGTGCACACATTAGATCTGTGGTTTAAAATACTGAAAATGTACAAGATCCAGAATGATGCAAAAATATTAAAATGGATCGCTTATGACAGAAACTTCAATCCAGCAAAATATGACCCAAGATTCCCACAATGGACAGAAAAGGGAATAACTGCTTGGTGTATGTTAGGAAACAAAGGGGAGCTGATGAGTTTCGAAAGACTGCCTTCAGAGAAAGGTACAATTTGGATGCGTGTGAACTCTTTAGATATTATCAAGTGAGGGACTACTATAAGAAGGAGATCTAGTCAGATTCCTCCAGGGAAGTGAATGATGTCATCCGAATTATAGTGAAAGCATATCAGGAAAGCAACATAAGAATAATTTCATCATTATATCAAGGGTTGAACAATAACAACAAGCATTCAACTACATATTTTAAGTTGAAATGGGAGGAAGACCTTAGTTTAGAAATTTCAGATGAGGAATGGCATGAAATGTGGAAGGAAATCTGGAGAGAGTTCGCATGGAAGAACCTAATCCGCTTTTTTATTACACCGAAAATGAAAAGTAGGCAACTGAATAGTCGTCAGAAGTGTTGGCGGGGATGTGGATCTTTTGATGTGAACCATTCTCATGTTTTCTGAAATTGTCAAAAAATAACTGTGTTTTGGGAAATGGTATGTACGGAGCTAAAGAAACTATTAGGATATGGAGTGTCAAAGACCTGTTCAGTGCTTTATCTATGTAAATTTTCAGAAGCGACTGTTGCAGGGTGCTTGCTCTTTTTCCAAATTAAAATTCCAGACTTTTTTAAAACTGATACTTTTTTTGCCAAAGACCTTAACTATATGTTCTTGTAACTTGTGTGCCTACTGCCTACTTCAGATTGTACCAACTGTGTTTATTAGAAATGTTCATTTTTATAGGCTAGTATTCAATGAACAAATGCATTCTTCACAGTAAATGATGCTTTTACTGATGAAAACGTTTCAAAACATGAAAATCAAAAGTACATGAATTTCACATCAAACAAGTGTCACAAAAACTATCTATAAACAATGAATGGATGGATGGATGTGTGTAGAATTCAGTCTCTTCACTCACATCTCATCCCATTGGGCTAATACAGTGCATGACCAGTTAGTAAAATTATAGTTTTATAGCCCACCTTCCTATTTCTCATTTCACAATGCCTTTGAGCATACTGTAACATTGTACCATACATTTATTTTCCATACTTTATTCAGACTTTCACACAAAATTCAAGACTTTTCAAGGTCTGGAAAACAGTGCTTCAAAATTCCATACTTATTAAGACTTTCAAGACTTGCGCAAGCACCCTGTGTTGCCACAGGTGACAGCTACTTGATCAAAATATTGTTGGTGGCAGGCAAAAAAGCCATCACTGGGGAAAAGAAACACCACCAACAAAAGATCAGTGGCTCTCAATTATGGAAGAAATCTTTCTAATTGAAAAACTGACACACATATTGAGGCTTCAGGAAGCTCAACTGGACAAGAAATGGGAGAAACGGACACTATACGCTATAAGGTTCAAGATGATATTGGACAGTAATTGATGAAAAGACTAATCCGCAAGATGGTAATAATTTGATGTATTCCAAGGCAGCTTTTTGTTTAAGTTGATTGTGTTTGTATTTGCTTTTGTTGATTTGTCAATAAAAATTTGAAAAGTGACAAAAAAAGAAAGAAAGCGCACAACTGACTCACCAGAAACAATGTTGCTGCTAATGATCTTCCCGCCCAGAGTGGCCAGAGATTTGGGCACCACCGTGATGATGCTGCCGCTGGTGGTTTTGACGTAGGTGGTACCGCCGCTGGAGGCTGATATTCTGGCACCGATGTTGGGACTAACTGTGGGCCTCGTGTACGTGGCCTGGGTAGCTGCACGCACAAATGCTGCGTTAGTAGATAATAAACAGATGTTTGGATTAAACCTTGGAATGTGTCCATGACATCGTGTTTCAATAGACCATCAGATTGGAGCCCTAAGTTATTTCTCCTGTTATGAAACACTCCAGATCTAAAGCAGAGCACCAGATTTGGAGTTTTTCCCAACCTGTTGACTGAGTGACCAGTTTGGTGGTCATGATGGCGCCGTTGCTACTGACGACCATGATTGGCGAAGAGCTGCTGCTGGACAGGGCCACCGATGATGGCTTGGGCAGGATTTTGCTGGGCTGCACCTGCTGAGTGATTATCTTCACCCCTGCACACACAATGCAAAAGGTAGAAAAGTGAAGATAAACCTATTTAGCGAGAAAAAAAAAGACAAACATCGATATAACGTTTTCTGTGTTTACGTTACTGTGGTAATGGTCTAATAATCTAAAACTAAATAAAAAAAAAAGAATAAAAAAGAAAGAAAGCTATAAAGAGCAACAACAGAAAATAGAGATTAAAAAGGAAAGAAAATACAGGAAGACAGAGTAAGAAGTGAAAGAGACTGATGAAGAAAAACTAAAGACGCGGAGGAGATGTAAAAGGGATCAAATAAAAGACAGAAGGGGGAGACGGCTCACTAAAGAAGACAGAAAAGACAGAAAAAGTAGAAAAAGAAAAAAAGTCCGCTCACCGGACTCTTGTTTGATCTGAATGGTGGGTTTTACTCCCGGCTGAGAGGTGGTGGTCTGAGTCTGACTGATGCTGGCAGCTCCTAAAGGTGAGCTCTGATGCAGCTGTTTGGGTGACTGCTGTTTGGGGAAGTGAGCTAAGATCTGAGTGGGGGAGCCCACCAGGGTCTTTGGTGAAGGAAGTCTGGCTGAAGCAACCTTCACTCCAGCAGAGGCTCCACCTGCAGGAGTGATTAGTGACAGTGAGATTCTTCTGCTTCTATTTTTTTATTTTTATTTTTTTTAAATAATGGCACCACATCTGGCTGCTTAAACACCGACTTTGGGTGGTGGAGTGTATTTACACAAAGGGGCAGTAATGGACCTTTTCTTTAAAATAAAGTTGTTTTAACGTTCATTTTATATGTTGTATTTTTGCTGAGTAATAATTTCAGTTGTATTTGACACCAATATTCCACCATTTTGGATGCTGCTCCTCAGGCACATGATCCATCTTCAATTTAGGATTTAGAAAATGCGTTTGTTTCACATTTCTTTCTGAAACTAGCTAATATTCGCCGTCTTTCCTGCGACCCGAACATCATGTTCAGCTCAACTACAGACTTTATCAGCAGATTTCGGAACTTCTGACCCGTTTGCTGGCTTTCATTTTTCTTTTTTTTTTTTAAAGGAATGTAGAGATAAATCCAGCAACATTTTGTCTAAAAGGGTGACAATGCTTCACTCTGACAGCAGTCTTTCTCCCCCACTGCAGGCACACATTACTGTCTGTTCTGTGACAGAAGGCAGCGGCAGAAGGCAGAATGCAGCAGAAACCAAAAAGTCTGCTGACATTCTGATCTTTTCATTTAATTTTTCATTCATTTTCTGTCTGAATGAATATTTGGCATGTAGATACAAGCAGACGAGTAAGTCTAGTTCGCTTCTATGCAAGTCTAGTAAGTCCTCTGTTGTACAGTAATAATCCAGCAGCTGATTGACAGAATCAATAAAATAAGTCATCAATGAAGCTACTTTTCGACAGCTGATCGAATTTTAATTAAGATTGCAGCAAAACATGAAAATGTTGGAACAATAACTAGTTTTAAAAAGGTGACAGTTGCTTTGGAAGATTAATTGCATTTTTTTTTTCCAATCTCACTGTGTTCTATCCTGAACTTCTTATTGAGCAAAATAATTCAGCTTTTTGAAGTTATACAAGCAACAAGTTTGTGCCTGTTCCTGTAAACTGGACCACCGTGTGGTGGAGCAGAGAAAGGACCTACATGGTGCCATAGTTGACATGACCACTGACGGAGTGGAGGAAACCACGGTGGTCACGGCGACGGTGTTGGGGATGGAGGAGGGGCTGGAGCTGGCCGGAAAGACCACCGTCTGTTTCTGGGTTTGCGTGGCCAACACCGAGGCGGAGCCCAGCTTGGACAGGGCGGCGTTGTTGTGAGCGTGAGCGTGAGACTTGGACAGGATGTTGGGCACAAAATTGGAGCTCGGAGATGTCGTCACTATGATCACCTGATCGAATACAAAATAAAAATGTACATGTTGTAGAGAGAGGCTTTAAGGAAGCATGAGGTAGAAAGAAGCATCACCAACCTTCTGTGTGGTGGTGTTGGTCGTCTGGATGGTGGGCTTGGTGAAGGTGATCTTGACGGGGGACAGGTGAGGTGGCAGCGAGTTGGCGATGCTCTGCATGATGTTGCTCATCTTGGGGCTGCCACTCACAGGCACCGTGATGCTCTTGGATACAGGCGGGGACACCTTGGCAACCTCCTTTAACATCACCGGAGACGAGCTGGAGGAGTTTGTGCGTCTTCTCTTGCGAGGCTTCTCGTCTTCATCGGAACAACTGACGCCTGCAAGGATTATGAACATTTAGGACTTCACCGGGACAATCACAGTGAATTATTCAAATTTTCTCCATCAATTTAGCATTTGATTTATTATCATTAAGTCTTTCCCCCCCCCAGTAAAAGGTAAATGTGCCGCCGGTCATGTGGACAGACTAAGCTCTTATAACAGATGAGTTTCCATCCAGACATTTATTACATCAACGGTTCAAGCAGCGGTGTATGTTAAATCACTCGGTTGTAATTAAACAGGTCTTGTAGCGCCTCCTTTAGGCCAAACAGCATATTAAAAAACACATTTGAGAAAAGCAATTATCTCTGATCCCAATTCCTTAAAGGGATAGTTCGGGATATTTGACATGGATCTGTATGGCATCACCATAACCAGTGTCGTGCATTCAAACTGACTTACCCCCGACAGTGTCCTGTGAGCCGAGTTCTTGTCCAGTGTTGGTCAAGGCGAAAGTAGTCCGGCTTGTTTGCTGGGGTCAAGACATTAGCGCGTTTTTCTTCCCAAAACAGTACGTGTGCTAAAGAGTGATTTATTTCATCACAAAAACCGAAGCCGGTAAAAGTCACTCCTCGTTATCACTTGGGCCCTATACTGTCTCTCGTTGTGTATCAGTGCGCACGTCATTCTGACAGCGAGCTGTGCGCACGAGTCGATTCACTTTGTTTACTGCTCGGGAAGATGTCTGACAACGAGAGCGACGAGGAACATATTGACTTCCGTTCAGAGCCAAGGGGGTATCTTTATGAACCCGTTTATACTGAGGAGGAAGTTCGCCAAATGGACTTAGATCGGGCAGAAAGAGAGAGGGTGGACAGAGAAGTGATAGAAACAGAAGCTGGAGCCACTGCTGGAGCTGCGATACCCAGGGTGGCCGACAAATCCTGGTGCACTTGTTTGAAGTGCGAAGTAATGCAGACAGAGGTGGAATGTTACTGCTGCCACGAGTGGGATTTAGTTATGCCCCAGATACAAAACCTTTCCATAGATGAGGATGTCGGCGGCCGCGGGACAGCTGCTGCCTGCATCACAAATAACGGTGACTTCCCTGCACTCCTGAATGCAGGCGTCTGAGAACTTTTTTCCATGTTCCCAAGATCAACTGGAAGAGGCATCCCAGACCAGCTGGACCCGATGGCCAGTTGTCTGCAGAGTAAGACAGTGTTGAGCACTGCCAAAGAACAGAAAGACTCGTGCGCACAGCTCGCTGTCAGAATGACGTGCGCACTGATACACAATGAGACAGTATAGGGCCCAAGTGATAACGAGGAGTGACTTTTGCCGGCTTCGGTTTTTGTGATGAAATAAATCACTCTTTAGCACACGTACTGTTTTGGGAAGAAAAACGCGCTAATGTCTTGACCCCAGCAAACAAGCCGGACTACTTTCGCCTTGACCAACACTGGACAAGAACTCGGCTCACAGGACACTGTCGGGGGTAAGTCAGTTTGAATGCACGACACTGGTTATGGTGATGCCATACAGATTCATGTCAAATATCCCGAACTATCCCTTAAAGGTTTGGCCAGATGAAACGTAATACCAGAGAGCAAATCCAGTGTCTGAAATTATGATATCACACTTTAAACATAAACATTAGAACGTGAAGATCGTGATCTGGTTTGCTATGTAAGCTCCATTTATTTTCAAAAATGGCAACGTCATTTATATGACTGAGGTGTTACCTCCTAAATCCCATTTGAAACAACAATTTATTCTATTTCATATCTTCATCTCAGTTTAGGGGAAGAATTTCACAGGAATTTCACGGGTATGGTCAGCTTGTGAAGAAAAAAAAAAAAGAAAAAGGGCTCGCCGTCACTTCTTCAAACCTCTTCTTTAAAGTATTTGTGAGTTTATCTTTTCAAAAACGTGGCCTCATTCACCAACCGTGACACATCTTGACTTAACCTTGTTTTTTTCTAACATCTAATATTAAATATTGCTCTCACTCTGGTTATACTGTCCCTCTCCTGTGATAACACTTCAGCCCATCCTGACTGTATTTACACCAACAAAGTATTCGCCAATGGCGAGAAATAATTGCAGTCTTTGCCAAACACGTCGCTCTATTGAGTCCTGCAGATTTGACGCCGGTGACACTCACTTTTCTTTTTTTTTATTAAAATAAAAAGAACAGAGGGATGTAACAGAAATGTACATGATATGTTGGGACATCAACATCTGGGTTTCTTTAAACAATTAAATAAAATAATCAAGAAATCGAGCAACCTCTTCTTTAGACCGTAGAGCTGTGTATCAGATTATAACTGAAACTAAACAAATAATTCCCAAGAGTTAAATAAAAAAATTTAAAAAAGACAACACCACACAAAACAAATCTATCAATTTGTTAACTCCACAAAATCTGGCCGTGACTGTTGTACATAGGAGACCCATTCCGACCACAACTTAACAAATTTGTTCATTTGTAGGCAAAGTGAAAAAGTAATTTTTTCCATTAATTATACTTCGTTAACTATATCCTTCCATTCCTCTATTGTGGGGGAGTCAGGAAGCAGCCAGTGCTTAGTGATGTTTTTTTTTTTACAAACAGATATCAGAACACCAAATAAGTAATGACACTCACTTTTCACGTAGACCGTGCTCCCGCTGGGCAGCACCACCACGTTGGATGACGGGCTGGCAGGTCGTGGAGACTTCACTGTGGCTCCTATCGGACCGCTTGATGCTGTAGCGCTGGTAGAGGTGGAGGTGGTGCTTGTGTAGGAGTAACACACAACAACTGCATGGAAGATATCAAACCCATCTTTCAATGTCCAGTGTATGAAAAGCACCTCGAGTATGATGCACAGTCTTAAAGTTTAATAAGGTGTCATTTCTTTTTTTACAGCCAGATGAAATTGGATGAACACCGTTTATCCATTTTGATTACTGTTTTACCCTGAGGAATGTTCCAAATATACGCTCTTAATGAGTTAGAAATGGTAATTCATGCATTGTGTCCTCGCATTTTGACTCATGCAACATCACTCATGTCTGCAGAAGTCTAACCGTTTCATTATGTTTCTTGCTTGAAATGTTTTCGCCTTCATCATTACATAAAGCTTCATGTCACCCAGGTTCTGAAAGGTGTTATATTAATACAAATCTATTGTGGCTTTACCTTCTTTGTTTCCCGTTTCAGCTGGCAACAGAAGGGAGGCATTCTGATTGGCTGTGGCACTGGCCACAGCATTAGCAGCGACTGTAAAGGCCGTCTGAGGGACCAGCCGGGGCATCAAAGGAACGAGTCGGCGTCCTTCAATGGACCATTCAGATGAGCTGTTGGGACCCGACATGCTGAAAAAAAAAAAAAAAAAGGGAGGCATCGAAAAACATTAGTCTCCGTCTCAAAAACTATTCACTGTCCACATGTGGGAAAGAACCCCACATCTGGCAGAACAGAGAAACAGTTTCAGAATCAGACAAATCCACAAATGATCAAAACCTTCAACAAAAATCGAAGTCTTTACCTTTGCTACCAACTCTGCAGAATGATGACAAACTCACAATGCAAAGATTATTTAGAAAACAGCAAATAGTTGTAGCTACATATTCAATCATGTTCAATCATAAATGGAAATAAGGTATATAAGGCAATGGTGGGCTCGAAACTCAGTATTCAAAAGAACACTTTTATTCTTCAACATAGTAGCAATTTGCAACTGTATACGATTGTGTCGTAATGTTTTGTTGCCACATGGGGGCAGTCTCCCAATTACATGGACCGGTCTGAGCTGTGAGCAGTCCTTAGTTGTGTTGGTGCTGTTGTTGGTCGTTTAGCTTTCCCCTGCTGTGGAAAAGACAGACGTCAAAGTGGACAAAGATCTGCTTTTTGATGGTCAAGATTGTCTATTGCAGCTGCTGTCATTGTTTTTCCACCTGTGCTTCTTTGATATTTATGTTTTTTTTACTCTTTGTTATGTAACCGGTCGCTGCCGGCCCCTCCCAGTTTGAGCTAACTTTAAACCAATCAGCATTCGAGCAATGTGTAGCGTCACCTCTGGAGCCTATGAGTTGTTCATCAGCTGTCCATCAGGGTTGACAAAAATGTCTGTCTGCCGAGGCTGAGAGCACTGCAGACAAATACCTCTGTGAGGGAATAAAATACCTCTTAGACAAGCCTTCTTGTAAATTCTTTAAGTAGTCCTCAGGAAAAAGACTACTTTCTTTTTCTCTTCTTCTTTCAGGTAAGCTCACCAAGGCCGAAACTTTGAAACCTAACATCGCTTTCTTGGTATCGATGATGATTCCCTGTAGAATATAGGCTGCACTTTGAGATCTGCTCAAACATACAGTAACATAGCAAGCTTTCATAAAAATAATAAGCTGAACAGTGGTTTAAAAATAAGATCACTGAGGAGAATCCTGAAAATAAAAAAATAAAAAAAAAGAGTATTTCCACATATAAAGCTGCTCTTTATCTTGTACCAAACACTGCAAAACACCGACCACAATGAATGACACATACATCCAGAGCTCGGACCGCTAGACTTACTGATAAGCGATGGTGGTGAGGCGTTCATCGTTGACAGCTCTCCGGACTTCTGCGCGATGGCGCTCTGTTGAGATGCTGGGATGAGGAGGAGGAGGAGGACGCAGACAAAAAGGCAGGGCTCATTTCAAATAAAGCAAGGTCTGTTTTCACATGAATTCAACTTTTTTCCTTGTATGTACAAACATTATGGATGCATATAAAACAGTTACCCGAGGATTTTAGTGAGTTCTGCCAGCAGATCCTTCTTATCCTTTGTCAGGTCTCCTTGAGCTCGCAGGGCGCTGATGACCCCAGCGTACGCCTCCAGCTCTGAAGCCACAAAGCACACATCAAACATCAGGCAGCTCTGCAACAACTCCATCATCCTCATCTAATAAAACACTCACGCAAAAACTTAGAAACACAAAACTGTTGCGAAAGTCACGTTTTACTTATTTCAATCCGTTTTCTTCCATCTCACCAAGTTTACGGAGAATTCTTTTGCACTCATCTCTGCCCAGGTCGAGGATGGTGGGCCACACCACCGGCATGGTACCAGTCAGCACTGGTTTCTCCAGCTGAATCATTGGCTGAGAGGAGAATGTGCAGTAATGCAAGCCAGAAAAACAAGTGTCATCCTTGCTGTCATGACATGAAATAATTGGATTAATCATTCTTTAACCCATTCAGACTGACGCTGTATGATTGATAGAGCCAATATTCTCCTCAAACCTGAGGATTTTATTAAAAACTTGGACGAATCGTTCCTGTCAGCAAAATGTAATTATTGTAGCATGTGTCCAGGTCCTATTTGGTTAAAATGTTTGTATTAATCATAAGTAAAAATAAATAAATACATTTTTCTGTTAACTAAAAATGATAGCACCTTGAAAGGTAAAAGCAAAAACATGCTGCTTCAGGTGTGAAACTAGAGATAGAGGCATGAGTTCAGTGTTGTTCTTGGCGGGTTAAACAGAGCAGAGGACACTGTAGAAATCAGTTTGCATTTTGTTTAAAGGGAGTCACCAAAAACTAATTGCTTCAACTCTTAATGAGTTAAACAAGTTTAGTTTTTTTTTTTTTTTTTTTAAATAAATGGAAATAAATTCTTAGTCTCACATCTGTAACAGATCTACTCTTTCATTGCCACAGGTCTATTTAAAAACAGCTCTTAAAAACCGCCATTTAATTAATTAAAACCAATCAGTTATTTCCAAAGTCATATGAGCAGTATAGGTTTAGCAAACCTACTTCAAACAAGATCAACATTACATTTGTTGGGGCTATTTTTTAGACCAGTCAACCAATTTGAAGCCGTAGCTTAGCTCACTGATGTATTTTCTCAGAGGCATCGTGAATAAAGATTTATTTGGTTTTGTACAAATACTTTAAGAAGGCAAGATAAACCCTTCTGACAACATGTAACGGCACAGCTGACCAGTGAAGTTTTAAACTGTCATTAGCCATAAGAGCAGTACCGCCCACCTCACAGCCTCTTAACCATAGAGGAACAAGGCATTAAAAAAACCTTTTTTGTTTTATTCAAATGGTGCCTGAAGCACAACTTTTAACGCAGAAAGTAGCAGAATGGTCTAATCCAGGGGCGATTTTAGGATCTGGTCTTTAGGGGTGCCCAGCCCCCCCCCCCAGTGCTCACAGAGGCACATTATTTCTCACTAATTGAGGCGAACTAGTACATTTATAAATTTTGGAGCCATATTAGTTTTGCTTTGAGTAGTGTTTTCCCCTACAACATTCAATTTTGACCTCTTCATTTCAAAAGAATGTGTGGCTTGACAGGGATAACAGAGAGCCTGAGACAAATATTGAAGATAACGCAACATTTATTTTGGGAGTAAAGAGTTAAAACAAAAACAAATGCTAGAAAATAAAATTAAAATAAATAAAATGGTCACTAAATTAATGCATCCTTGAGCAAAAAAAAAAAAAAGTGTTTTTGCATAATATAATATTCTAAAAATGTGCTGAGCCAGGGGGGCCGAGCTATCTCACGGTGGTGCCTTGGCACCACTAAAAATACCCTAGCCCCGCCCCTGGTCTAATCACACCAAATAAGTGTTGGTCTACCAGAGTCCGACATTAAAGCACACGTAAAGACGGGAGTTAAAAAAAATAATGTTTCATGGATTAAATTCTGCCAGTGCAGCGGGAAGCGGCACACATATCTGGGTCAGCACAACCACCATCAAATGCTCCCATGATTCAATGCGTTGCAGAAAATACCCAGCAACGTTAAAAAGGCACTCATAAAACATCTGGTGCAGTGCGCACAAGTCGTGGCACGATGAACCACCATTACATTTAAGAATAGCGAGCACAAAATCATTGCTACAGGCGATTTTAGCGTCGCCTGCAACGCTTTTCCTGCGAGCCAAATCCATTTCTTACCATTTGTTAGCAGGGAAACATCAAGGCCTTGGTAAATCCGCGGTCTTCACAAACATGACTGACTACTACATGCTTGGTTTATCGACAAATTATGTAACAATTCTGCGGTAACTGCGGCGACGAAGCCAGACTTAAACCGATAAAATAATACAATATCCCCGAAGACGTCCCAGTGTTTACGTTGACTACTTAGAGGCAGCAGTTGGCCTGTGGGTGGATAGATTTCTTCTTCGTGTGACAATTCTAAACGCTTCTTCTTCTCGATACACGCAATGCTGCCACCTACATGTGGATTGTTGTAACTACTCTTGAGCCGATGGCACCGTTCCTCAGTTGACACACCCTCAGTTCCATAGGCTAATGCAATACCATAGACTGTTGCTTGTCTTTAAACTCATTTAAATGATTTTATTTGTTTCTCTTTATATTCTTTTATGTATTTTAATGCTTTTATTTTATGTAAAGCACTTTGAATTGTTTGTACATGAAATGTGCTATATAAATAAATTTTATTTGATTTGATTCACCATCTCAGATCCAGAATTTTTAACTGAGTGCCGATAACAAGCTGGATGGTCCCTCTCGTCTTTAGTCCAGAGGATGGAACACCCATTTATTCCAAAGAGAATTTCAAACTACAATTCAGCTAACCACAAAACAGTTTCCCACTCTGCTTCTCTCTATTTTAAATCAGCTTTGGTCTTAATCAAATCAAATCAAATCAAATTTATTTATATAGCACATTTCATGTACAAACAATTCAAAGTGCTTTACATAAAATAAAAGCATTGCAGCAGGGAGTGGAAGAAGCATTAAAATACATAAAATAATATAAAGAGAAACAAAGAAAATAAGTTAAACGGAGTGTCTATTTGCACCCCTGGCTGAGCTATTCACACCCCGTGACGTAACACCAAAATAAAAGCTGCTGGCTTGTGTAACCGGTGGTGTTTATCTGCACCCTGCGTTGTGATTATTTTTTGACTGATTACCACACGGACACACAGGACCCGACGTTTTCATCGGAGGCGATCTCCGTTTATTTTCTGGAAACTCTGGAAACATGTACGGCACACACAGATATGCAATGAGTGGTGTGCCCCGATACAGCGTCTGTACAATTAAATCATAAAAGAAATGACAAACAATAAGTTTTTAAGTTAGCAATAAATAGCTTGTATATGCAGCTAGCACACAGAGCCACAAAGCTCACCTTTCCCATCAAGTGCAGTTGGCCAAAGGGGAGAGGTTAGGGCGAGGGGTGGCTTATAAAGGGAGGTGCTGCAGTAGCCCCTTTCACACTGCCGAATAACCCGCGTTTAATTCGCGAATTTAGCGTGTCCGCTGTTGCGTTCACACTGCCGACCCGGGCTGCCGCGTCAACTCGACTCGCCTTTTGACTCGCGTCGGACCCTAGTCTTTTTGCCGAGCCGAGTTTGATGTGAACACAATCGACGCGGGTCGGACGTGGGCGTGACGTGAGGAGTTTAAAATGGACAGCTGATTCAGAACAACAGCGACAGGTGAGGACAAGTTTCACTCTGTTTTAGCCTACATCAAGTTCGAGACATTTTTGAAGATGGCCAACTGGTGAGACAAGGAGGTCCGCGAGCTCCTCAGCCCCCGAGCAGAGGACGTTATTTTCCGCCACATGTCGGTGACGGTGAAGGATGGACCTCTGCTGGAAGAGCTGGCGAGAAAGATGGGAGAGCGCGGTTTCCCACGCAGCAAGACGCACCGTAAAGTAACATCTCCATGAACTCAGACATCCCAAGTTCCAAACACTCATTTCAGGGAGATGCTTATCGAACCCCCGCCCCATACAGACACACTTAAGGCCAGCAACTTTTCACCAACTGTTTATTCACTAACGGTAATTAATATAATATAATAATTAGGCCTATCATTTCTACATATTTTCTTTAATTAATTTACGCTTAATTTATTTTGCCTATTTATCAACATATTAAATTGGGGATTTTTTAAAAGGCTTAGACAGGCTGAATATAGATAGTTAGATACTGTAGCTAGCTAGTTAGATATAGGCCTACACAATTTAGTAACTAAATGTGTATTGATACTTTAAATAAGTCTTTGATACGTTTTGCTTTATTTTAAAACAGCTTTTAACCTACAGAAATAAAATGCAGATGATGGCGCGTTCAGCCTACCTCCACATGTTTTTACAGTCATTAAGTCCGCATTGGGCAATACTGAAGTCACTGCTGCATACTGTGCACCTCGTCACGGTGTCATCATTCTTCACCTTCACTAGACATGGATATACTTTAGTATATTCTGCTGTAAAATGAGTCTTATATTTTCGTTTTTTTTACTCGAGGATTCACCCTCTGCCATTTGGCAGGATGCACAGTTTTGAGGGGTAACTTAGGTGACTGTCAGAGAGTAAATGGAAGCAGTCCCACACCGAACGTTATTGGCTTATTTTGCTGACTAAACCAATCAGCGCGCCCTCTGACCAGCAGTCGTCTTGAACGTTTGTTGAACAGAGCATCGCTTTGGACACATACGCACAGGTTTCACACCTCTCCCCACACCCCTCTCTCTCTCTCTTGCCCGCGCAGTCGAAACGCGCATGGTGCACGAGTTATTGTGTCGCCTGCACGCTCTCACTCGCATTGAAAAAAAAAAAAAAAAAACCCTCCCTCGCATTGTCTAAAATCCGGGATATTTTATCCGACTCGCAGGCATCCGTGATTAACTATCAGTATCAGGGAGACTCCCGGAAGTTCCGGGAGACTTGGGATGTCTGTGAACTGCATATACAATTGCAAAAAATGAGTTCTCAAGGTGTCCCGCCATCGTTTGTTTGAAAAATTTGATGCAGACAGGTGTATTTAACCCTACTTCCGGCGCATGGCTTGTGACTACGTCATTGTACACACCCAGCATTTTATGTGTTTCGTGGGACGCTCTGCCACTAGGCAACGCCCCCTGAACTCGGCTTCAGGCGACACGGGGGGGGTCACCAACACGCCAAGCGTTCACATTGCTCGACGCGGGTCGAAGGTGCAATTTGGACCCGCTAAGGTAGCGGGTCGCAGTGTGAAAGGGGCTAAAGAGACCCACAGGTACAAGGACAAAGGAGAACAGTCCCACATGACAAATATGGGGCACACACATAAATTATAACGTTTCAAACATATTTTGGGTATCCATCCATCCATCCATCCATCTTTCCATCCATTATCTTCCGCTGGTCCGGGGATCGGGTCGCGGGGGCAGCAGCTTGAGCAAAGAGACCCAGACGTCCCTGTCCCCGGCCACTTCCTCCAGCTCTTCTGGGGGGACCCCGAGGAGTTCCCAGGCCAGCCGAGAGACATAGTCTCTCCAACATGTCCTGGGTCTTCCCCGGGGCCTCCTCCCAGGTGGGAAGGGCCCGGAACACCTCACCGGGGAGGCGTCCAGGAGGCATTCTCACCAGATGCCCGAGCCACCTCATCTGACTCCTCTCGATGCGGAGGAGCAGCGGTTCTACTCCGAGCCTCTCCCGGATGACCGAGCTTCTCACCCAAACTCTAAGGGAGAGCCCAGACACCCTGCGGAGGAAACTCATTTCGGCCGCTTGTATTCGCGATCTCGTTCTTTCGGTCACTACCCACAGCTCGTGACCATAGGTGAGGGTAGGAACATAGATTGACCGGTAAATCGAGAGCTTCGCCTTCTGGCTCAGCTCCTTCTTCACCACGACGGCCCGGTGCAGAGCCCGCATCACTGCAGACGCCGCACCGATCCGTCTGTCAATCTCCTGCTCCATTCGACCCTCACTCGTGAACAAGACCCCGAGATACTTGAACTCCTCCACTTGGGGAAGGATCTCATTCCCGACCCGAAGAGAGCATTCCACCCTTTTCTTATTTTGGGTAATTATATAAAAAAGAAATATACATCAACATGTTGACATTGTTATACACACTGCATAACTATCTCTGTTACACTTGCACAAAAAAACATGGCAGACATCCGTTTTTTCGTCATCAGAAAGTGAAGAATACGGCTAGGTTTCGGCACTAATATCTGTTCCAATTAAAAACTAGATGGAAACATTGTGTTTTATTTTCATAATCGATGTTCAGTGAACACATTACAACCGTCACTTTGTTAGTTTTGAGAAATTTCGCAATCATGACGTTCAGCCATATTAACTATAAAGTTACCTGCACACCACAGATATGTTATAGGATCAACTAGCGTAGTGGTAAGCGATTTGGGTAAAGATGGAGGAGTCCCGGGTTCGATTCTTACCCGATGCGTTTTGGCAGTGAGAAGTGATAGTGCTCATACCAACGTCTCTGCAGAGAAGGCGCGCAATTTGAAAAATAATTCAGTTCTCAAACAGAAGTTTTGATTGCAACAATTAGCTAGTGCACCAGGGTGTAAATAGCACACTTTGCTATAAATAGCATACATTATTCTGAATGTCTATTAGCACCCCTGGTACAATAGCCTTAAACTATTCACACCACTGATCTATAAAGAAGGTTCTTTATAGATCTGTGATTCTTCAAACCCCATGAATTACCACCAAAAACACCTTGCTCGTGAGCACAAAGGCCATTGCGGACATTCGTTTTTTCTTCATCAGAAAGCGAAGAATTCTGATGGCACTAATATCTTTTTAAATTGAAATATAGATGTCTTTCTTAACTCTTAGCTGAGGACATCTCTGGCCTAATGATTGCGACGTAATCCTCCATATAGGAGACAGTGGTTCAACTAGCTATCATTTAATGCTAAATCACCTCTCACATTTTTCGTTATGATTATAAGCTATATAACCAAAGCAACCATGAAACTAAACTTTAGCTGCCATTTCAGTTTATTTTTTCATAATCATCCTTGGGTTCAATTTGAATGCGAGTAGTAGATCGAGATATCTTATGCCCTGTTGCATGAAGCATATACCTTTGACCTGACAAATAGCATACACTTCTAATTGCACCGGGGTACAAATAGCATACACTTCTAGTTGCACCAGACGGGGTATCAATAGAACACATTGCTGAGTGCACCGGGGTACGAATAGCATTCACTGCTATTTGCACCAGGGTAAAATCAGCATACAGTGCTAATTGTACCAGGGGTGCAAATAGCCTTACCCTTTAAAATTTGAAGGGTGTCTCTAGATGAAAGTATGCTGAAGTAGTTAAGATTTGAAAGGATTTGAAGGATTTAAAGATAAACTTAATTTTCATATTTTTTAAACTGTCATATTTCAAAATTGGCTGACTATTTTTAAAAGCTGAAACATTTGGTAATAGCTGAATGTCTTCAGAACATTTTAAAATTTGAATGTTGTCTCTAGCTGAAAATAGGCTGAAGTAGTTAAGATGTGAAAGGATTTGAAAGGATTTGAAAGAATTTGAAGGATTTGAAGATAAACTTAATTTTCATATTTTTTAAACTGTCATATTTCAAAATTGGCTGAATATTTTTAAAAGCTGAAACATTTGGTAATAGCTGAATGTCTTATGAACATTTTAAAATTTTAATGGTGTCTCTAGCTGAAAGTATGTTGAAGTAGTTAAGATGTGAAAGGATTTGAAAGGATTTGAAAATAAACTTAATTTTCATATTTTTTAAACTGTCATATTTAAAAAATGGCTGAATATTTTTAAAAGCTGAAACATGTGGTAATAGCTGAATGTCTTCAAAACATTTTAAAATTTGAATGGTGTCTCTAGCTGAAAATAGGCTGAAGTAGTTAAGATTTGAAAGGATTTGAAAGGATTTGAAGGATTTGAAGACAAACTTAATTTTCATATTTTTTAAACTGTCATATTTAAAAAATGGCTGAATATTTTTAAAAGCTGAAACATTTGGTAATAGCTGAATGTCTTCAGAACATTTTAAAATTTGAATGGTGTCTCTAGCTGAAAATAGGCTGAAGTAGTTAAGATTTGAAAGGATTTGAAAGGATTTGAAGGATTTGAAGATAAACTTAATTTTCATATTTTTTAAACTGTCATATTTCAAAATTGGCCAAATATGTTTAAAAGCTGAAACATTTGGTAATAGCTGACTATCTTATGAACATATTAAAATTTGAATGGTGTCTCTAGCTGAAAATAGGCTGAAGTAGTTAAGATGTGAAAGGATTTGAAAGAATTTGAAGGATTTGAAGATAAACTTAATTTTCATATTTTTTAAACTGTCATATTTCAAAATTGGCTGAATATTTTTAAAAGCTGAAACATTTGGTAATAGCTGAATGTCTTATGAACATTTTAAAATTTTAATGGTGTCTCTAGCTGAAAGTATGTTGAAGTAGTTAAGATGTGAAAGGATTTGAAAGGATTTGAAAATAAACTTAATTTTCATATTTTTTAAACTGTCATATTTAAAAAATGGCTGAATATTTTTAAAAGCTGAAACATGTGGTAATAGCTGAATGTCTTCAAAACATTTTAAAATTTGAATGGTGTCTCTAGCTGAAAATAGGCTGAAGTAGTTAAGATTTGAAAGGATTTGAAAGGATTTGAAGGATTTGAAGACAAACTTAATTTTCATATTTTTTAAACTGTCATATTTAAAAAATGGCTGAATATTTTTAAAAGCTGAAACATTTGGTAATAGCTGAATGTCTTCAGAACATTTTAAAATTTGAATGGTGTCTCTAGCTGAAAATAGGCTGAAGTAGTTAAGATTTGAAAGGATTTGACAGGATTTGAAGGATTTGAAGATAAACTTAATTTTCATATTTTTTAAACTGTCATATTTCAAAATTGGCCAAATATTTTTAAAAGCTGAAACATTTGGTAATAGCTGACTATCTTATGAACATATTAAAATTTGAATGGTGTCTCTAGCTGAAAGTATGCTGAAGTAGTTAAGATTTGAAAGTATTTGAAAGGATTTGAAGGATTTGAAGATAAACTTAATTTTCATATTTTTTAAACTGTCATATTTCAAAATTGGCCAAATATTTTTAAAAGCTGAAACATTTGGTAATAGCTGAATCTCTTCAGAACATTTTAAAAGTTGAATGGTGTCTCTAGCTGAAAGTATACTGAAGTAGTTAAGATTTGAAAGGATTTGAAGATAACTTAATTTTCATATTTTTTAAACTGTGATACTTCAAAATTGGCTGAATATTTTTAAAAGCTGAAATATTTGGTAATAGCTGAATGTCTTATGAACATTTTAAAATGTGAATGGTGTCTCTAGCTGAAAGTATGCTGAAGTAGTTAAGATTTGAAAGGATTTGAAGATAAACTTAATTTTCATATTTTTTAAACTGTCATATTTCAAAATTAGTAAGATTGTTCAACATCACAATGATCGTAAACAGGCTGTCACGGTTGTCATTTCAAGAAATGTTGATAGTAGATGTATACTAGACTAGTTGTTGAAGTTTTACCTTTCTGTTTGATACGTGTTACTCACACAATCTCATTGTAATAATAACATTGGTGATTACAGAGACAGGCTACTGTCGTCATCCTGGCCAAAAGTACAGAAAGGATTTATTTCGATAGGTGTAATATAGTGCTGGGTGGGTGGTATGACCAAAAATACATATCACAGTATTTTTTTTTTCCCATGCAAAATTAGGTGTTCACAGCATTTTCTACAGATTGAGAACAGAATTACTGCAGTAGAATAATTTAGGATGGTCTATTTTACCGTCATAGAATAACGCCCCACAAAATGATGCTGTTTACAAAGAAGTGCTACTCATGATCTAATGAAGTGAGGAATCGGAATGCAAACACAATTGCAGTCAAAATACAGAACTTTTACTGTGCAAATTTCAAACATCTATAAAATAATCAACTCACTGGAGTGGTTACTGGTGTGCACTGGTAATCCATATCAAATTTCGTTGCGAAAAGTTGCTTCTGTCGTGTTTTATTTGACATTTTGTACTGGATGTTCGTTGATATGAGTGAGTTGATGATTTTGAAAACGGACGTTTATGGTGCTTTTACGGACCTTTTAAGACATGCATATGACTTGCCATTCTGAAGCAGGTTGAGATGAATCAAAATTAGGCAAATACCGGAGACAGCAGTAAACATCAAAAAAGCGGTGAGGGGGGTTCTAAAACATTGCAGACAACTCATAAATGAAGCTTAATGTTGAAAATACCGCAGTTCCCCTTTAAATCCAGTGCGATGGTGATATTTAAACAAACATTTAACCTGTTAAAGGAAAACAATTACTTCAATAGCTGACACTGAGGCAAGGACTTGGTGTCCATGTCTAAACTCTGTTTTTAATTGTTCTGCTTGAATTAGCAGGTGTGGTCACCATAACCTCACCAAACCCATCCAGATACAGTTTTCCAAGGCAAAAAGTCGGATCCACGGCTGCTGAAATATGACATTTCAGAATGTTTTACATAAAACAGCCAACCACAAAATTCATCATTTCAAGTGGCAGAATGTAAGTTTAAGAGCAACAAATATGACCTTTGATCTTTGTGTTGGACACTAAAAAGGTTTCAAATATTTTAGGCTTCATCGTATTCAAAGGAGTTGAGAAGAAAATAATCAGAGCAAACACCAGAATGATTGGCCAGGAGTAGGTTTTATATAAAATTTGAACAGTGGATACAGAGGCGATATTATGTGTATAAAAAAATACATACAATAAAAGGAAAATAAATGAATCTTATCTTTTTTTCTATTTTGAGCAGATGTTCAAGTTAGCAGATGAAATGTAAAAGGCACTAAATGTACAACATTCCAGTTTTAAAGACGTTAAACTGAGGCCAAGGTCACTGAGAGATGAACCAAAAAACAAAACAAAAAAATAAGAATCACAGGGCATTGTCGTCTTTGATATGCAAGACATAGTGCAGATTTTACATAACATAACATATCAAACAATTCGCAAATAACACACAACTATTTACCATCGAAAAAAAAAAAAAAACACGGAGCACGCACTTTTAAGACCGGTCGTGGGCGAACGGTGCAACCTTCGTTCACTCACGTCACCGAGTGCTGCACATATCAGTTTGGTCAAATCGGGAGGACTTTCATAATTTATAGTTTACATCACAATTTCTACAACAGCACTAAACACTGCAACAAGTCACGGTCAGGAGCAAAGCCACCAGCAGTTAATGGGTTGTCAGTATCAAACGTGGTTGTTCTTTTTTTTATGGTCAGTACATCGAAATGAATGCTGCTGAGTAGTGAACAAAGCAAACAAGAACCAACGGAAGAGACTTAAACAGAGAAGGCGGAAGGCGACACGGTGCCTGCATTGGGTGTTATCAAAATGGACGGAATTAAAGATGTCTTCGGTCAGATGGCAGCTACGAATAGAGGTTGAGAAGCGTTTATCGCCCCTTTTACAATGCGAATTCGCTTTTTTTTTTTCTCCCTGTTTACTGAAACATGGACACTCCAATTATAGTTATTCAATGAACATGGACATAATGTGTGGACTCTCAGCTTTCATTTGAGGGTATCCACGTTCAAATTAGATGAAGGGTTTAGGAATTTCAGCTCCTTAACATGTGCCACCCTCTTTTTAAAAAGGGACCAACAGTAATTGGACAATTGACCCGAAGGCCATTTCACGGGCAGCTGTGGGCAATTCCTTCATTATGTCATCGTCAATTAAGCAAATAAAAGGCCTGCAGTTGATTAGAGGTGTGGGCGCTTGCATTTGGAAGACTTTTTTTGCTGTGAACAGGTCAAAGGAGCTCTCCATGCAGGTGAAACAAGCCATCCTTAAGCTGCGAAAACAGGAAAAACCCAGCCGAGAAATTGCTATAATATTAGAAGTGGCAAAATCTACAGCTTGGTACGCCCTGAGAACGAAAGAAGGAACGCACTGGTGAACTCATCAAGGCAAAAAAAACCTGCACAGAAGACAACAGTGGTGGATGATGGCAGAATCGTTTCCATGGAGAGGACGAACCTCTTCACAACAGCCAAGCAAGTGAACAACGCTCTCCAGGAGGTAGGTGTTCCGATGTCCAAGTCCACCATAAAGAGAACGACTGCATGGAAGTAAACACTGAGGGTTCATAAGCCTCAAGAATAGAAAGGCTAGACTGGAAGAAAGCAAGCACAGATCTGGAAAAACATTCTTTGGATGGATGAAACCAACCTCAACCTCAACCAGAAATGATGCCTAGAAGAAAAAAAAAAAGTACGGAGAAGGTGTGAAACAGCTGGTGATCCAAAGCGTACCACATCTGTAAAACGAGGCAGTGCGACGGCATGGCTGCCGGTGGCACTGGGACACCAGTGTTTATTGATGTGACACAGGACAGAAGCAGCCGAATGAATTCTGAGGTGTTCAGAGACGTACCGTCTGCTCAAATCCAGCTAAATGCCGACTTGATCGGGCGGCCCACAAACAGCATCCGATGTCCATGACTTCAGGCTGTCGTTGCCAGCAAAGGGTTTTCAAACAAATATTAGAAATAAACATTTTATTTTCAGTTATTTAATTTGTCCAATTACTTTTGAGCCACTGAAATTAAGGGATCGTATTAAAAACATTTTGTTCACATTTTTGTTGTTCAACCCGCTGAATTAAAGCTGAAAGTCTTTTTCCCTTCAACTGCACCCGAGTCGTTTCATTTAAAAATTCATTGTGCCAATGTACAGAACAAACGTTAGAAAAAAGTTGTTTCTGTCCAAATACTTATGGACCTGACTGTCTTTGGTTTTCTGTAACTTTAACGACACAATCGACCCTGCTTTAGACGAAAAATAAAAAAAACCTGCTTTCAATGTTTCTTAAAAATGAACATCAAGAAAATCTATAAATTCCATATCTTGGTTCAACGGTCGTCACATTACTAGAATGCAGAAATGCCTGTAATCTCAAAGTTTGTGTTATACATTCAGCGGTATTACTCATAAGCTGACAAAAAGAGAATTCAAGCTTGCAAAGCATCACTAAAGTATGAAGAAGGTTCAGGAGTGACTGCATCAGGAAACTGTTTAAAGCAGACCGCCTCGCCCGTTTTCACGACTTCCCTCAACGTTGCCTCTTCTCATCTCTGGATCTGGGCTCGCAGCCATGTTGACACCCCAAGAAATAAGCAGCCATTTTAGTTAAAAACATGACTGAAAGCAGCAGTTTCTAGTTCTTTTCCCATTTTAATCCGAGCACATCTTCCAGTACACGATCTTTTGCTCTAAAAACCTGTTGAAATGTGGGCAGACGCGTCCCCTTATCAACACCCTCCAGATCAAAGACCAAACAAGCCTAAACAAATAACGGCCGCCTGAGAAAGCGCGACGCTGCTAATCATTTTCACCTGTTGCAGGAATTTTCCTGTTTTAAGCAGTCGTAAACATCAACATTCACTAAATAATTGCAATTCCTAACTAAATGCGCAGCAGTGTAACTTCCTTTTCAAGCAACGGATCGTTGACTTAAAGCTCAACGAATTTTAGATTTATTTAGATGTTTTTTGTTTGTGCTGTGGACCGAAGACAAATTAATTCAAACCATTTTGAAATAACCGGATGAACCGTTGGCCGGCAGGCACTGCGCACACGTCAGAGTGTCTGCGACTAAACAATGAAGACTCAAAGAGAGAAAGCATTTAAGCAAGTCAATGACTTTCTTGACCTTCTACAGCAAAACTAATGTCCTCTAATGGAACGACATCCACACCACACTGGAATGAGTTACAGTAAACAGCACGATATCTTAAAAATGATGAGCAAGAATTATCAACAAACACTGGGCAGCTTAGCACATTTTACTGCATTCTGAATCACAACGTGATGGCTTTCAGACTGGTTGCAACACAAATATTTTCGTCGGTAAACGAAGCATAAACAAAATTAAAAAAAAAAAAAAAGACAAATTTGGCTTTAGGAATGCTGTAAGACAAACCGTTTTAAAAAGGCAAAAGAAAAAAAAAAAGTTGGAATGCATTTAAAGCTTAAAAGTATCTGGGAGAGAAAAACAAAAAACAAACAAACCAAAACAAACAAACAAACAAAAACTTGATATCAGATATTTGGCCCTTTAGAGAGGAAAAAGTTTAACATAATACATTGATTTAAAAAAACAGTTATTTTGTAATAATGCTTGTTGCGTTAGTAAATTGCATGCAAACAGTGTATTTAGAACTCCTTTTGTTTAACAAATGACATCTCCCGGTTCTCAGAAAAGGAGATCTTTCACCTCAAATGAACATTTTTTTGTCAACATGCACGTTTTCAAACAAAGCCGACATGAAATAATGAGCTGCCCAAAAAATATATTTTTTTTTTTAAAGTCACACCTACAGGCAGTGACGGAGAACATAGAAATCTAGCTGGGCAGCACTGCTAGCGTGTCTTTAAATGTACTTTAAGGGATCAAACGGAGCGACGCAAAGCCAGAGCCACTTTAAAAGTTTTTTAAACTCCAAAGATGCTCCGTGTTGCACTGAGGTGAAAATCGGAAGGGAGTTCATGTCTTTTAAAAAGGTACCACAGCAAACATGCCAGAACTTCACAGAGAGCTGAAGCATTCACAGTAACACCACGTCAGACGGCTTCTTCTGCGCAAAACTAGCTGAGCGAGGCGTACCGACTTTATATTCTAGATGTTATTACGACTGCATGCAAAGTTACTGAGGGCGATGGAAAATCTTACTCTAGTTTATTATGCCTCTACAAAACAAGATCACTATGGAAGCGCCTCCCGTGGAGATGGACTGTCTTCTGCCTGCCGTTGCACCAGTGGAAGTGATGTTCGATGGACTGCTTCAACACTAAGTGCAACAGCAGGCAGAATTTCTACTTTTCTAAACGGGGGTGGGAGGGGTTCGGGACTACAAGGATTAGAAAATATAAATATTTTACATTGGAATGATATCTGTGAAGGCATTCTTATTCTGACTCTAATCCCTGTAGTGGAGAACAATTTGAAGGCTGATGTAATGGTCCGACTGGAGTGTTTTCCTCGCTCTTATTGTTTTTACAACAAAGCACGTGGAGACATTACTTTATCATATTACAGCTTCATGCTTTCAGAGGACAAAATAAGGAGAAAAAGAGAGGGGAGGGGGAGAAAAAAAAAGAAACAAAAAAGACAAACTGCACCGATTCTGTCCCTGTTGAAATATCCCCACCCTTCCCAAGAGCAGCTGATAGAGAGGTCTCATCCTTTACTGTGTTTTTCTTTTTTTTCTTTTTTGTCTTTTTGGTCCCCATCTTCAGTTTTTACGAATGTCAGCGTAGACCACTGGCTCCATCTTATGGAAGGAGTTTTTGCTGCCCGAGTGATCCAACTGGGCGTATATCACCGGGCCCTGGAGCACAACGACAGGACGCAGAGCAGAGATGAGAGGCAGTCGGTGTAAAAAAAACAAGAAAGTAAAAAGCACATACATTCAGATACAAACAACAAACAAACAAACAGGAAGCTTGGTGAATGCAGATGACTCTCTTTTAACTACCATTACGATCTCTCTTTCTCCTCAACAGGTTTTGACTGACGGGCCTAAACAGTGTTCTGTGTGATGGTTAAAAAAAAACCTCCTGAAAACAGGCTGTTATGTACAAAGATGAGCTTAGACAATTAGTTCACACATTAATCAGCCACAACATTAAAACCACCGGCAGGCCAGGCTGTCGAAACTAAGAAAAGCTTTAAGGAACACAACAAAGAGCTCAAAGTGTTGACCCCGCCTCCAAACTCTGCGTCTTCAGTAGAGTTCCCGCCCTGAACAAACGAACGCCCAAACGCTCCCCGGCTACAAAGCTCAGGATGTGGCCTGAGAGGAGCCATACAGGTGATTTTAATGTTGTGGTTTTTAAGTGTATACTTCTTATTTATAAAGCAAAACAAACCTGACAGGACACCCGCAGCTTTACATCAAACTGACAGACTTGTGAATGGTATGAATCCTCTCGGCTGTCTGAACACCATAAGTGGACAATTCAGTAACCCCAGTTCTGCTAAGTGACCCGTAAATCTTCATCGATAACACATTTATTGAGACGTGTGCATGTAGAAAGGATCCGGCCACATTTAGTGCAAGCTTTACCGGTGAAGTGGTGGCAGCCAGCGGATTTCTTTGTCCCCCAGCTCCTACCTGTAGTGGACCCGAGGGACTGGTACACCTGGAGCCCTCCCGGCCGGACTCCACCTTCTTTCGTGGCTGCGGAGCCTGAGAGCTCACGCTTTCCAAGGACGTACATCTAGTTTAGGGTTTACGATTTGCCGTGGTGTCGAGCAATCATTGGTGCACAGTCAAATCGAGACAAACGCACATAATGGGATACAAGACAAAAAACAAAAAATAAAGCAATGAGAAGATGAGCACATGAAACAATGCAGCTGAGAGCAGATTAGAGGTGCACTGATGGCATTTAGAAGGTATCGCATCGCTTCCAAACACCCAGAATAAAATGATGCCAAGCTTTGAGGATGGATGAGATAATGATGTCATCTTTTGGCAAAATGTTAAACAGATCTGCAGGAACAACAACGACTGGCTGGAGTTCAAATCAGTGTGGATATGTTGTTTCAGATTCAAATATATGATATTATTATATATATTTCACTATTTTAACCCTATTTTAACACCTAATTTCATTGCCTTCTACTTTATCGTTGATCCACTTTTTTTTCCTGGATTGTTGGGCTGTATACGTTAAAAGAAGTCTGCGGGCGTCGACTTGGGGGTTTTAGAAAAATTACACATGCATGACTAATGATTTTTGCACGTTTCCTGCTAGAAATGCCAACATTGCTAAATATGCTCCACATACAACAGAGCGGAACCACACAAGTAGCTGTGCACTTGTTTTGTTGACCTGATGGCTCCGGCTACAAAAGTAAACCTCGTAAATTCTGTACAAGCGGGCTCGATTCCTCAAGTTCAAGTTATTTACATCATCTTTAGTCTGAATTTTGGGTTTAAAGTGTCAAATACTTGACAAAAGCTTAATTTATTACTTTATAGGACAGATTTATAATGACTACTGCACAGTATAAATAATGCTTAATCACTACTTGTTTTTAAATTCATTTAAATGATTTTATTTGTTTCTCTTTATATTCTTTTATGTATTTTAATGCTTCTTCCACTCCCTGCTGCAATGCTTTTATTTTATGTAAAGCACTTTGAATTGTTTGTACATGAAATGTGCTATATAAATAAATTTGATTTGATACTTGTATTGGTATAAAAACTTTTGCGCTTTAAATGATTGATTCTTAAATAAGTGTAGGTATAAACACCAGGCCGAACAGCTCATTTGTGAATAGACGATAAAGTTAAAAGTTATTGTTCCTGCAGAAAGTTGGCACAGTTCTCCATATTTTCTGAATTATAATCCAGAGATCTGCGTTTTTGTTTCGTTTGCAGGTCGAATCGTTAAAAAATTGTGGAAATTTGAATCCCAATTAAACAACAAATTGATCAAAAGAAAAAATATCCTTCCGTTATTTCTAGCAGGACTATTAAAGAGTCACAGGTTCTCAGTGCATCTCTAGCAAAGACACTATGACCATGAGCACAAGAATGAGAGGCAGTTCACCTGAGAAACTCAACATGAACACTGCGTGCTGAACGATTTGTTGTCCCATCATTACAAGCCGACTGAAACACTGTCAGCAAAAAGCCTGGAAACATTTCTGCCGAGTAAACGTGTCAAGAAAAGGCAAGTCGATGATGGAAGTTTATCAACCAGATGGAAACATGAGGAAGACAGTGGTTAGAGTTTGATGTTATCAACCAAAGAGGATGGACAAAAACTGCGTTTGCATGCACTTCAGTAACCTGGTTAGTGAAAGAAACCTGGATGAGCCGGACGGGGCCGTATTAAGTCAATGTGGTGCCCCTAGGCTACATTTTTCAAACGTATTCATTCAAAATCAGTTACAATTAAAGCAGCATCCATCTATATACAGTATGTAGGATTATTCAAATATCTCCATTTAAAACCAATCAATTCAATTCACTATCAATCCAAACAGCATCCATATATTAAAATGTACAGATTCAAAATGTGTATCAATTCAAAGAGCATTTGTCTATACTGAAATATATTATCAATTCAAAGAGCATCCACCTATGCAGCACTAACAACACTCCTATTATCCAGGGGGACGTCATTGCCACAGCCGTCCCAGAGCACCATAAGTTGTCTCCCCGGAATGCCAAACCACTTCAAAACTTAATCAGGGTGCTCGCTCTTTTTCCAAATCAAAATTCCAGACTTTTTTAAAACTGCTACTTTTTTTGCCAAAGACCTTAACTATATGTACTTGTAACTTGTGTGCCTACTGCCTACTTCAGATTGTACCAACTGTGTTTATTAGAAATGTTCATTTTTATAGGCTAGTATTCAATGAACAAATGCATTCTTCACAGTAAATGATGCTTTTACTGATGAAAACGTTTCAAAACATGAAAATCACAAGTACATGAATTTCACATCAAACAAGTGTCACAAAAACTATCTATAAAAAATGAATGGATGGATGAATGTGTGTAGAATTCAGTCTCTTCACTCACATCTCATCCCATTGGGCTAATACAGTACGTGACCAGTTAGTAAAATGATAGTTTTATAGCCCACCTTCCTATTTCTCATTTCACAATGCCTTTGAGCATACTGTAAAATACTACCATACATTTATTTTCCATACTTTATTAAGACTTTCACACAAAATCCAAGACTTTTCAAGGTCTGGAAAACAGTGCTTCAAACTTCCACACTTATTAAGACTTTCAAGACTTGCACAAGCACCCTGTTAATCACGGCCACAATGCGTTGCAACACCTCTCTCCAATACTTCGCCGCATCCTCTTTTTGTTGTCTGAGAACAACATCAACCGTACCGCGTTCCGTGACCTCCTGAGAAGTGCGAGCAGACACTCGCGGTGGCTTGCGCTCTTCTCGTGGGCTGTGACTCTGTCCGGGTGTTTCCAGTCAATGTACCCCTCGGTGAAAGCATTTTGCTGCCCGGCCAGGCATTTACACGCAAAACAATACACCATGCCGGTTGAAGGGGAATAGATTAGCCAATCTCTAGAGACTGACTGTTTGTTCGGCAGCTGGCATTGGAAGAGATCATTTGTAAGAAACCTGGTTTTCTTACCGTCGTGCCGTGCTGATGCTGCATATTTAGCCGTCCGGTTGTGGTAGCTGGTGGGACCGTTAGCAATAGCCAGCTGGTTGTCAGCAGTTGTCGATGTTTTTATAAAGAAACGATCTAACACTGGAACATTTTTAATTGCCGCTAAACGCCTGGAGTCTTTTTATTTTTCTCTTCGCACAACCACTCAATTGATGTCTATCCATTTATTTTTATTTTTACCGCGTTTTTTAAAAAACATGATGCATTTCACCATAGGTGGACTGGCTCAACTGACAGGTTGAGGGAGGGGGGGTTAATGTTCACATTAGGCCACTATTATCAGAATTATGATATATCGTTGCTGTTCTTATCACATTAGTTTTAACAATGAATTTTATATGAATATTTATGTCAAGTGTCAAATGTAATCATTTTAAGTGTACAAACATTCGTGAAAAAACTATTTTTAAAGTTTGTCGTGTGGTGCCCCCCCACTGGCTGTGAATGGTTGGTGCCCCTGGGCACTGTGCCGCAGGCCCATAGAGTTAATCCGGCCTTGGAGCCGGATTGTGTCACGTGTTTGAGGATGTCATCATTTCCCCGGTCACATTATGCAGGTTTTTTTGGCTTTGTTCAGACTGCAGGCCAATCAAAGGACAGACCGTCCACGCGATTTATTTGTTTCATAGTGATCTGTGTGTGGAGACATTTCCCAGCCCGTCTGCGGTGGTGGCGAGTAGAGACGCAGATACACCGGGCGATAAACCAGTGTGACAAACTGCGATTTTCTGGTGTGTGTTCCTTCTAGCTGTGCAGATGTCTCCCCTAAACATGCGAGCGCACAATTTATTTTAGCATTGTCCAAACAGTTGTCCTCCGTGTTGCGAAACGCTTTGCTGACAGCCTGCTAACGATGCTAGGGACAGACACACGCGTGTACACAACTGGATAGGTTAAAAAAAAAAATTGAAAAAAATAAAATAAATAATCAGAATATATATATATATATATATATATATATATATATATATATATATTCTGATTATTTATTTAAAAAAAAAAAAAATCAGAACTATAATATTTAAAAACAAATAGGAAAAAATAACGGCTTAGTATTTACTGTTCTGTGGTGGTACAGAGTCAGACCGTCTCAACTCCACACAGAAACAACGCATGCAGCATGACGTCACTTTGCTGCGTGCCGCAAAGCAAAGCAGAACATGAATGTCTGCGGTGTGGAGGTATTTAAAAAAATAAAATAAATAAATAAATAAATAAATAAATCAGGTATATCCTGGATCTGTTTCTGCGATTGTTCTTCCTCTTTTTAAATGTTCTGTAGAAGTATCGGATCGGGGCGGGGGGGGGGGGGGTCCCTAATTAATAACGTGAACTATTTTGAGGTTTGACCAGGTTTATCTATTCATTTACTTTACATTACAGTAACCATGTTGTTCATGTGTCAGTTAACAGATTAACTTTGAAGTAGAGAGCTGACCAGGCTACTTAACTGCATGCAAACGCATGCAAGGACAAGACAAGGTGTTGCTTAGTCAACAACAAGCGCATTAGCAGATGTTAATGGAGCAGGTTAGTAGAAATGAGTTGTGTAGACACGCTGTAAGGAAGGAAAAATGACTGGCACCAGTGCAAACGGCAACCCCAAAGTTTGCTGGTACGGCTCACAGGATCGAACCGCTCAACGGCCGGGCGAGAGCAGCGAGACGTTTCCTGACCGAATTAGTCGGGATGCCGTTCCAACATCTCTCACATCTGAGCTCTAATACCAGACTTCTCACCGACTTTAACAAGGATCATGAGAGAGTATTTGCTGGAGCATGCGGGATCAACATGGTCAAACTATCTCAAGCAATCAAAATCTAGTTTTAAAAGAAACACTATGTTAATAATTAGTAACTGCATTAGATCACCCAAAAACACGTCATTATTTCCCAGTAAGTACACAGAGTGACCCGTCTCCCATGCAGGAAAGGTTAGAATCAGAAAACTTTATGGGTTCCTTCTTTAGAAATAGAAATCAGCCTGTGATCGAGGCCCACACACACGTACCCAGACAATAAAACCTTGCATGCAGCCAAAATCATTCCTGTTTGAAGCGATCAAAGAAAATTATACACATCTGGATTTAAACACAGGAAACAAAAATGGTTTGTAAAGAGAGTCAGTTACGACCTGATGAATAAATCCCTGAAAGAGTGAAAAGATTCAGAAGATCTCCCCCATCATTCAGCTGTGAAACAACCTTTTCATCAACAGCATCAAACATTTTCAGAGTAGATTGTGAGCAGTAAACTCATTTGACGGAGTAGGAAAATATATGACATTGATTCTTTTTCCTGATAGAATTTGATCAAAAATCGCTGATTGAGAAGAAGACTCGTGGCCAAAGTTTTAAATAACGAGAGACGTGTGTGTAAAAGTGAAGATCTGTGGCTTCGTTGCCGCTGTAAACGCTGTTGGTTTCCAAAGTTTTCTTACTTTGGAAAGGAGCTCGAGTCAGAAACTAGATGCTGTGTAACATTAATGTCACCAAAGTAGAAATAGCACACTTACCCTTCGTAATCATGGCGGTTGTGAAGCATCCTCATGACAAGGCAGGCAGCAACAGCGATGAGGACGAGCACAAATAAAGCACCGCAAACTCCTCCGACTATCATGGCCGTGCTGCTCTGAGGCAGAGACTCTGCAGGGACACAACAGACACACTCAAAGAACACATTTACAACTGCCCTTCTTTTTATGCACTCACTTGTTCTTCCTTGTTGAGCAATACCCCACATGCATGTTAACCTTTTTGAGTGAAATAAATCCTCTTGGGAAACCCACCGTTTCACTTTCTTCATACACGTGCACAAAAGGCAGAAACATAGGAGAAATATCAGTTACATGTGAAGAGATCCGAGTCTAACTCGGACCTACAGCAACCCGTTGTGCTTTTCTGTATTCCTCGTTTCCATCAATCACTTTGCAATGTTGGAAGTTCATGTTACAGGTGGGCGAAGTTTTCAAGGAATGAAATACATTAATACAGTGCACAGTGAAAATGAGTACACCCCTGTTGAAAAGTAACATTTTGAACAATATTTTAATACACACACAAGTTATTCCCAAAACGTGCATAGAGTAAGTTTAATACAACATCTGTTCAGCTTACAACAGAAAAGAAAGATCAATAATATAACTTAAATGACCTATTTGTCCATTTTTGTGAAATTATGCTGGTGCAAAAGTGAGTACACCCCTATGTTAAACTCCCTGAGAATGGGCCGTGTTGGCCCGAAATGTCATGAAATGAAAAGGCATTAAAAGGGAGGTCATCGTTGTGCGTTTCATCCTTGCCTTACATTGAAATTTTACATTTTGAGTCTGCACCAGGCTAAAAGAGACGTGTGTGAGATTTGACTGAAATCCTATGGAGAGTATCATGATCTGCTTCAGTAGTCACAGTACATGTTGACAAGCATGTTTCTTTTGGTGAAATTCAGCTTCCTACTGTTGATGGCATCCATACAGCCCCAAACCATGTCACTCCCACTACTATGCTTGACTTTAAGCATGGGGCACTTTTCTTTGTACAAATCACTTTTTACCACCACACAGGCTTGACACCATCGAAAGCAAATTTGTTCATCATTGTCTCATCAGAGACAAACAAACTAAGGATATGGATTGCTGGAACCATGTCCTGTGATCTGATGACACCAAGATTTGGGAATAACTTGTGTGTGTATTAAAATATTGTTCAAAATGTTACTTTTCAACAGGGGTGTACTCATTTTCACTGTGCACAGTATAAAAAGGAAGAAACACGCTGCTGCGAACACCGTGAATAATGCCGTTCTACTTTTGCAACACGGTGAAGTCCGCTGCAGATATTTCTTGCAGCCATCTGCTGAAGACTCTTTGGCCACTGATGCCACAGAGCATTGCATCACGGGGCAGCACTGCCACACCGCACGGCCACCGGCCTAAACGGAACCAGTGTGAAATAAAAGAGTTTCTATCGTAACAAACTGCTGGAGGCAAAGATCCTCGGCACATTAGGAAAGTTAACACAAGAAGCGTGGATCCCTATGAAATACAGAGCGAGGTCTGGTTAATGCGACCTCCACTCTTTTCTTGGGATTTTTTGTTTTCCTGTGTGTGATTTCCATAAGTTTTGCAACCGACACTGGAACGTCAATTAGTTTCAGATGCTGAAACAGATTTGTGTCCGTACATCTTACAATTAGTAAGATATGGCACAGCCTACTCTGTGGAATATGTATATGACAACACAACCCCCCAACGACAACAAAAGTAGAAATTAAGATAATAACAATATAATAAAAACAACAGCAAAAAAAAAAAAAATACCACTATAAAAGGCCGGTTGGTATCACACTATGGTCCTCACACCCCATCAATCTTTTTTTTTCCTATAATGAACAAAAAATATATATATTTGCATTCAACTCCACTTTAAATTGTCGGTAGTTTTTTTTTATAGCAGAAATATCACAATGTTTGTTTATCCTCAAAGGAAATGTGACAGCTCTCTCTTGAGTAACTGCATGTGGTACACCGAATAAAAGCCTCTCAGATGGTTTTGATTCAGGGCTTTTTGAAAGTTACACACACAAAAAAAAAAAAAAGGGACCCAACAAACCTGAGGAAAGGTTTTGTGTCATCAACATAACTGGCCTTCATTAGTGCCTTTTTTCCCTGTACGACACTGCAGTGAAGGATCTTTAAGATAAGTTGAGACATGCGGCAACAGTTTCCACCGTTAACCTTTAGGGGATTTTAACCCTGTTTAACTACCAGCTAACGGCTGCCTGTTGCCTTTGGCCTCACAGAGACGGGAACTAGAGCGGCTCCAATCAGATAAAAGATTAACTCAGTACTTACTGTAAGTACTTGGGTAACGAGGATTTTTTCATTTATTTTTTAAATTGTAGTTCTCCAGTAAATAAAACCACAATAAAAAAGGACTTTCCTAGAAAATATTTAGGAGTGCCGCTTTTGAAAATGCCCTTTGAATGCACACACTGCAGACACAAATGAGATTCTCTGTAAAGGGGCCACATCACTCGCTCAGTATCCACACCATGTACAAATAACACTATGCAACCCAAAATAAAACACAACCTCAGAGTTTTACCACAACTTTAACTGGAGTGTCGCTGCCTACTCATCCATCCAGCACGTACAAAAGCTTTGTGTGTTTAGACGGAATAACCAAAGCAGCTCTTTGTGAGAGCCAACATAAAAGGAAAAGAAATGCAAACACATTTGACTCTCTTTTGCCGCAGTATTGCTTCCTAGATACAAAGATACAGAACAAACTGGCACCTGGCAAAACGCACAGCCGCCGGTAAACCCAAAATAACGAGCCGTGGCGTGAACTCATTCCCTTTTGACAACAGATAACACAAGCGCACCTGCTGGATATCTGTGTTCTGTTAGAACAATTTACACGTTCGAAGTCTTCCGCCACAAATAGCGAGCGCCGTTTCAACGTAAACTATGTGTTTTCACTAAGTTTTGGACCACTGTCGTGACAATATCATTAAAAAATGTTGATGTTGGTAGAAAAAAGAACCCCAAAAAACTGATGACACATCTTTTCAAAAGTGACCGTTTTTGTGAGTGACCACAAAGTTCTGAGAGTCGAGGTGTTCAGACCAGTCATTCCTACTCTTGTAACTTTTGAATTACTGTGAAAGTGACACAAAGAGCCAAAGTGCACGTGCGATATTTGCCTTTTGCACTTGATGGGACGGTACATAAAGTGGAGTATAACAACAGTCTTTGTAGAGTGACAGTTTTCTTACAACAGCATTTCCTCCCATCACGACGGTTCATGTCAGCGTGGTTATTCTATAAGTGCCAACGGTAGATGGAAGCAGCTTAAACCACCTTTCTACATATCTAAACTTATTGAAGAGTCATCGCTAGGGATGGGAATTGATAAGATTTTTACGATTCCAATTCCATTTTCGATTCTGCTTAACGATTCGGTTCTTTGTCGGTTCCCTTATCGATTCTCATTTGGAGAAAAAGGACAACAAACCGGTCGATTAGCATCAACTTTGTTTAGTTTAGAAGTAACACGAGTCATGACCTCACAAACCCAACAACGGTGAGGTCCACATTGGTCTATCATGGCCTGGGTAATTTAACTCTTCCTGCTCTGGTGAAAGGAGAAGCTGGAGGTAGAGGTGAACTGGGGGTAGTACCACCAGCCTCTGGCTCTGAGCCAGTCAGGCTCTGTCTCTCATGATTTCATCTAAATGTAATGCCTGAGAAGGCATTCATTTAACCTTAACCGTTACTAACAGCAGCTTTTACAATGAGGCAAATGGTGCTAACATGATAGGCAGTGTTTGTTAGTTAGTTAGTTACCTGCAGTGTTAGCCGAGGACATGCTAACGTTGCTAACGTTGCTGCTGGGTTCAGATTCACCAACGTTAGTCCGGAGCAGATCGAAAACGCGATATTCATTCATAGTTATTGCATGTTGGTAGTATTTCCTCCCTTTGGTGAAATATTCACTTTGCAAGTTGCCCTGTTGTCGTCTTTTTTAGGGATGTGTAACCATACTTTCGAGCGTTTGTACCGCTTGGGCGCCATGTTTACTGTTGACTGCTGGCTGCGCTGGACTCGCCACGCAACGCTGCGCCCACTGGAATCGATAAGGGAATCATTCGCAAAATGGCCAAACGATTCCAAGGAATTGAAACAATGGGAACCGGTTCTCAACAAGAACCGGTTTTCGATTCCCATCCCTAGTCATTGCTGTGCTTTTAAAGGTTTGATTGCGTTAGTGATAATATAGCTGTTAACACAATGTTTACTGCACCTGAGAACACTTTCAGCACATTTACTGATGTTTTTCTGTCAGAAGCTGCACCGTGGAGCTCAGAGAGCCGAACATTTCTTAAAACCTTTCTGTGCATCAAGCTAACCAGCACGCGGCATTGTGCTAAACAAAACGGCAAAGGGTGGGAGTGGTCGAAAACATTCTTTTTATATCTGCAGCTCATTAATCTGGCTTAGATTCTACTCGGTGCTGCAGCTGATTATCACAGGTGAAACCATGGAGGAGGAAAATCCACAGTGCTGGTATTTATTCATTTTAAAAAACCAAAAAAAAACAGATCTATCAGTTTCCTCTAGACAGCTGAGCATGTGTCAAATGAGCCTGCCGCTGCTGTGTGTGTCTGTTAATGTGACTGCTGTGGTGGTTCACATTGGTGACACATTGAAAGTGATATGAATATATGACTGGGTCTGATCTAAGTGAGACTTCCACTGCAAAACATCACAGCACCGGGAGGATCATTCACACATGACTCACACCCATGCCAGTTCCCACCAGCTTACTGGAAAGTAATGCATATCTAAAAAGTGGCTAAAGATTACACTTGATGGAATCCAGGTCACTGTGTCTGAAACTGCAGCCGTCCAGTTAATATCGTATCATTAACTTACACTGAATGATAAACCGTGGAGCGAAAAGCCACACTGACCGATAAAAGTCTCCTCTGATAAAAACAAAAACAGGACAGATTGAGCACAGCAAGACAGAAAAATGCAGAGAGAAGAGCGCTCTGAGGCTGCAGCCTGACGGACCAATCAGACTCAGGCATCTGCGAGTGGGTGAAGACAACTTCCAAGTGTCTCGCCAAGGTCATGGTCCTGCTCGCACTGAATCAGGAGGAATGTCCTTTTAACAAAGCCCGCTCGCATTCATCTAATTCTTAACGCCCTCCCTGTAGCTTGGACTGACATTCGTGGGGAAAAGAAATAATTACCTTCACGTCAAGAGTTTAAATTCAAAACAGATATTTCAACAGTAAGTCACCTTTCAGGACGACTCTGAGCTCCGTCCGGGCCTGTGTGCCCTTCACGTCAGGCGGGTTCTTCACGTCGCAGAAAAAGGTCCCGTTGTCGCTGAACTGAGCCGGACTCAGCTGTATCGAGACGTCCCTCTTGTTGATGTCTCCAATAAACTGCACTCTATCTTTGAACTCATCTTGCCCCGGAAATCCTTTTCCATTAGAGAAATAATAAATCTGCAAAGAGGGGAAAAAAAAATTGGATTAAGTATTACAACAGGATTGGAGATTCCAGTAAAAGTATTCAGTGCACACAAATCATGCTGCATGTACATTACACTATGAGGACAATAAGGGTGTAAACTGCTGCCTTTACATTTAAAAGTTTCCTCGATCACAACAATAATCTGAACAATAATCAATGCGCTAAATAATTACTTTCACATGTCTTTTTTTTAATTATTATTATGAGAGACACGCAGCAACCAGAAACAGAGGGCAAAAGTGAAAGTAACGGTCATATTCAGCCATATTTATAATACTAGAACACTTTGTACAAAGGTCAGTGTTTATGTGCCGTTTTTAAACAGCAGAAATATTTAAAAAAAGGTTCACAGCCATTAAAACTGGTTCTGCTGCCCATGCAACATGCATTACAATAAATCACACAGGTGTTCACGGCAAACCAATAAGGTCAAAACAAGGACGTGCCAACTGCTGCGTGTCCTGCTGTGATGCATGGAAACCTGAAAAGGTGCAGCGCAACACAGAGACGTGCAGCTTCGTCTATATTCGGAGTGCATGTAGCACCACAGAAATGGAGTCGGGAGAGGTCAGTGGCGACAATAGTGTAAAAATTAACGTCGGGGGGGTTAAAGATTTGTCAAAGAGTTAAAAACACGTTGGAAAAAATTAAAAAAATAATAATAAAAACTAATAAAAATCAGCAGCTTCTCATCCGACGTCTGCAGTGACTGCTTTAAAACAAACAAAAACAATACATAAAAGAATAAACAACAGCAGTTGTAGATGTCGATGTCCATCACGGCCCCAGACTGACTCAGTAAACAGACGCATCACTCTGCAGCGCCTCTACATTAACACGGTGTGGATCTCTGGAAGTCTGAAAACGTGACACTTGTATGCGTGTTTTTCTTCTATTATGTAACACCAGAGATGCTGTAGCTACCAGATGCTAGAAGATAAAACAACACTTGTTCATTTTTTTTTCATTCACAAAATTGATTCGTAATGAGTTTATGCTTTTTGCTCCAGAGATAAATGGCCTGAATTATTTTCTAAACTGTTTAAATTCTGCAGTACAAGAGCCACGTCCGTTGGAAACGACAAGAAAGAATAAAATAACATCTGGATAATCTCCTCTCTCGCTCAGAGATCCGCAGAATTTGGAACACTTTGCCGTCGACTTTAGAGCTTTTCCGTAAAGTAAAGTTTGTTTGACAAGACAGGGCGGACGCTTTAAAGAAAACATTTTTCCTGGCTCATTGTGCAACACACGATGACTGCATACATCTGTTCTCACACGACTGCAGTGAAAATTAAAGACCCTTTGGCTGTGTCATTATATTTGCAGGAGATCGCAGCGGAGAGGGGGGGCCCCGCCCAGCCTGAGAGCTCTGTAAACAAAAACCAGTGTGTACTATAAAAAACAAAATATTTAAAAAAGGGACTTTTTTTAATCCTTCACACTTGCAGGATTCCATACAGCTGCCTTCTGCATTTACTTTCTAATTAGCAAGACTTAAACATGAACCTTTAAGAAAAAAGCTGCTGTTCACGGTGTCTTTTGTTCTTTAACGTCTCAGCATGACTTCAAGGTAAATCTCTGTTTGAAACGTTCATCAGTGACGAGCTTCGTGAATTTTTTCTCCTGCGGCCGAATCAGTCTGCTTGCTGAGAGAGTTTGCACTCCCAAGCAAACTTGGACGGAAATCGTGCCACCGAAAGCCAGACTTTTACAAAGAGATATAGTGTTGTCAGCGGGATACGCAAATGAGAAATAAAACAGGGAAATTAGAAGTTCGATGAGATAAAAGTCATGATGCTGGAGCAGAAGAAGGGCCACAATAAACCCACACACAACTAGTATCTAATGTAAAGATACATAAAAGCATCATAAAAGGAAACAAAAAAAAAACAATCAAAATGAGCATTTAACCCGGAGGAACAGCCGAAGCCTTTCTTCGTGTGTCGGGAACAGATAAAACAATCACAGGAAAACATCCTGAAAGTGTGGGAAATCTTCCCCCGAGCGGATACGACCAGTGGGAACTTACCACATACGGCGCTTTGGAGAACTGATTGTCGGGCTGACTCGACTGGAAGGTCCAGGTCACCGATGTGGAGCTGCTGACCACTTCGCTGGACTTGAAGGTGCATCGAAGAATTCCCGTCGTGCCGTTCTGTACAATCACCTCGGGGTCGGCGTGTATGTCGATAGCCGACGCGTGTTTTGGGACTGTTCATAAAAGGGGGAATAAAAAGGTTCCCGGTGTTAGGAAACACGACAGTAATAGAGCTTAAGACCGAGTGCATATTTGTGGGGGTGCAGACGGAAAGCAGCCCCGCATTAAACCAACACTGGGCCCTGCAGGAGGCTACTGGGGAGACAATGACTTACCAGCAGGAAGCTCACTTTTAAGAAGGAGGCTGCTGCATTTAAAGGCTTATCAGATGCCAAACACATGCTTTCACAGCAGAGAAAAGTTCAACTGTGACCTCTGAGAAGCCATCAGGAAATATTAAAATTCAAAACATCAAGGCCTAAAATGCTGCCTTTAGAGTGGCATCCATCGTGCCTTAAAGCCCCCTTCGGGGTATCTGTGGATTCAAAACGAATGCTTTTACTGGCACTTTAATAAACACCGTTTCCCCCAATATCCCCTAGATCTTTGCAGGCTGAGCGTCACAGTTCAGGAGACACACTGTACTCTGTAGACCGGAGCGGTTCCGACTACAAAGCTTAAAAAAAAACTGAAGGTCTTTAACCCACGCATGCAGGCTTGAACCACCCCTCGGTTCTTTCGCTCTTGTAATCTTTTAAAGTGGTCTTGAGCAACAGTTTGAGACTCTGGAGGTCTTTCAAGGCTCTCCTCTGCCTTTTCACTCATTTTCATTTCAGTCCTTGTGTAGGATTTACATTCTCGGAGGAATGTGTTTACTTTTTGGGGTTTGTTAAGCACTTCACTCTGACCTATGAATCATTCAGAAGAAACAAAATGCACCCAACTCAAAGGGTGAACCAGCGCTGCGTCTATACATATCAGACAACCGAGGGAGGAGCTCATTTAAATTCTGTCTGTGGGCACTTTGTTGCTAGCAGCCCGTCACAAAGGCACATCATTTTTTCCCCTTATTGCACTTGCATTTGTGTAAACTGTAAGAGATAACACCGTTTGACAGATAGAAAATAGTATTTCTACAGCAACACGGCGATTCCCAAAGAGCTGAAATCATGTCACAGCTCAGTGCGGCATGCAGTGTGTCCTTAAAACCTCCCTGAGCACGCTTACTAGTTGTACAAAAGAAAGAAAATGTTTGGAAATCTTTTCCCTTCGCTTACCAAACCATAAATCTGTGAAAGCGAATAGCAAATGACACAGGGATGTTCACAGATCACATAAGCATGCTGTGCCGCATGAATTGAGAATCCATCAGCGTGTTTTTTCTGACCACAGAAGCTCAGACTTAAACGCGGACGCTCTCCTCTGCAGACAGAAGCTGAGCTCTGTGGTGCACAGTTGTTCCGCTCACTCAGAGATGTCACCTCTGCGCTCAGTGCCGGGTTGACACGCGCGCGATTGTGCGATGATCCGTCTACACACACACAGGGAAGTTTTGTTTCCTGTCTGTGAGTCACTGAAACATCATCCAACGCTGCCATGATAAACAGCTCGTAGAGCCGGGACAGCGTCCGCAGTGGAAAGCACAGAAGAGTCGAATGATCTTTCTTTGCAATGGAGCAAATAGACAAATTGGTTCAATTATTCCGGAGCACATAAAAGACGGTGCAGTCGTTTTAAATGATCTCAGCCAAATCCAAAATGTACCTGCACCTGGCGCATGGTGTGTGCTTTTCTCTGGTCAGTGACAAGCTCTCAGGGCAGCTTTTTTTCTTCTTTTTTCAAATTTTCAATTGTTTAGCAAATAAAGCGACCAAGCTGACATCTTGCACCCAGAGATGTTATTCAGATCTAGATCGGTAGCACAGAAAGTCCACAGAAAAGCAAATGTTGACATTTGAGGAGCACAATGGAAGACTAAAAGCCTCAATTATTTTTGGCACATCGGCTAAAAAAAAACAAAACACAGGCTTATGTTGTCCCGCTTTAGGCAAGGAAGAAAAAAAAGATGAAGATACAAACATAAGTAGTAAAATCTGTCAATGTCTGATTTATTGGCACGTCTGTCGTTGAAAGACCTTTGAGCGCGATTCAGTTATTGAAGCGCAAGGAAATTATTAAAGTGCTCTGGAAGCATTTCCCAGAAATCAATAGTTTAAATCCATCCCTCGCTTTTGTCCATGTCTACCTTACACCTTCAGTGCTTTTCTGTAAAGTTGGGAGTCGTTTTAGCAGTGAGCGCCTGCTCTTTTCTGACCGGCCGCGTGCCTAATGAACGACAGCATGAGGAGTGCTGTGCGGCATCAGATGTTCGTCTGCGTGTAGCACCTGACTGCGCTTAACACAGACACAGGTTGACTTCAGACTGAGAGACGTGTGCATCGTTCGGATGTGTCATCTTTCATGTGGGTGACCTGGGTTCAAATCCCCTGCATGAAAGGTACTACCTCCAGTAGGGGTCCTGAGGCAAGACCCCTGTTACCCTTCCTGCCTACCTGTAAGTCGCTTTGGATAAAAGCGTCTGCCAAATGCATAAACATATAAAGTCATTCAAACAGATGCGTGAACCGATTCTGCTCGGTTCGTTTCTACTAAAGAGAACGGAAGAATAATCTGTGCAACCGATGGACTCTGCACAATCCCGAAGGACAAATTCACGTTGTATTTTTTGACAATGTTCGTAATCATATTATCAAGGTGCAAAGTAGAAAGATAAAAACAACAACAACTTGTCTCTTAAAGTGCTAACGGCATCGCTTACTGATTAATACCCTGTCCATAAGTGGGGAATGTTTGACTGTGCACTCACCTTCATTGCCAATTAGTTTTGCACAAGGATAACAATCTTTTAAAAAAAAAAAAAAAAAAAAAAAGGAAAAGGGTCACAAGCTTTGCAGACAGGAACACGTGACCCTCACATTGTTTTCCTACAGTCAGATCATCTGAGAGGCAACATGTAATGCAAAAGGAGAACAGACAGCAAACAGATCCATATCTGTAGAATGAAGTGACAAATTCAGACATCAGTAAGAAGTCTGTTGGAGACAATTTCACAATGAAGGAAATGTCTGTCATCCATTTCCCTTCCGTCAGATGATATCAGCATGAGATTCAAAGCAGAGAAGCAGTTAAATCCCTTCTCTGAAGCAAACACTGACTCATTACGGTTCTGAATGTTACTTCCTGTTTGTTGTACGTTCATAACAGACAGTCACCGATTCTGATGCGTGTCATTTGTGGCATGAAATGAGTTTGGGACGCTGCAAAGCTAAATTAATCACAGTCGACTTAATACAGTACTGGTAGTGTTGGTGTTAAACAAGCTAAACTAAGCACTAAAGTTCATGTTGGTGGAGAAGCAGCATTGTGCTGTTATGCTGCAAACAAGTGGAACAAACTACTAGTGGAGATTAAACTTTCAACAAATGGAGACATTTTTAAATCCAGGTTAAAGACATTTCTGTTCTCGTGTGTCTATGCATGAAATCTGCACGACATCTTTGAACTTATCTGGACTGTTGCTTGTTTTTAAATTCATTTAAATTATTTTATTTGTTTCTCTTTATATTCTTTTATGTATTTTAATACTTCTTCCACTCCCTGCTGCAATGCTTTTATTTTATGTGAAGCACTTTGAATTATTTATACATCAAATGTGCTATATAAACAAATTTGATTTGATTTGATTTGGTGTGGTGTGGCCAGATATACTAAATACTATAAAGAAGCATTTGAAATGAGAACATTAGAACATATTGCAGCACCAATACGGCCCCAATTCATATTTGGTCCAAAATTGTGATGTCACAACTGCCAAAACTCCTAGCTTATTGTTGTTATCCGCTGTCTAACTGAACAAATTCACAGGCCTGCAGTCTTGTGCTATCAAATCTGATGTTAAGCTTCGTCGTTTGGGTCAGGAAGAAGTTAGACAACAAGGAAATGTGATGCTATCTTAGGTTTTTGGAAGCCGAGCCAGTCAATTACCGACAGAGTTTGTCTTAGTAAAATACCACAACCTACAACCAGTCAACATCCGTGACTCAAATCAATCCTGAACATTTTGAAAATGTTCAGGATTGGCATCTTGCCCAAGGAAACTGTAGAATCCAGAGATCAAACCAATGACGGGCATCACACAAAAAACACGCACGTTAAACAGGTAGAAATAACGCAAAACATGCACAAAGAGATGAAAAAACATTATTTTCTTGATATAGACTGTCCACTGTACTGTACACAATACAATATTAGGGACTTGGACCAGTTCCATACTGTCACTGATCATGATGATGATCATCATCATCACTCATCAAATATTTGACTGATCATCACCATATTTCTTTACAAACATTCCTATTTTTAAGAGGAAGCAGGCTACCAACTCTGGTGGCCATCAGATTTTTCCAGGTCACCTGTTTTTCCAAGCATTTGAGACAAATATCTTCTTAAAACACTACTTGTGTATCAGGATACGTCGACTGGAAATCCAGATTTCTATTATATTTTTTAAATTACTTATATATTTTTTAATATTCGCACTCTTTGAACTGTTTTTGGTGGCTTTAAATTTCGTTGTACCATGTATAATGACAATAAAGGCATTCTGATTCTGATTCTGATGTCACAACTGCCTAGCTTATTGTTGTTATCCGCTGACCAACTGAACAAATTCACAGGCCTGCAGTCTTGTGCTATCAAATCTGATGTTCGTCGTTTGGGTCAGGAAGAGGTTAGACAACAAGGAAATGTGATGCTATCTTAGGTTTTTGGAAGCCAGTCAATTACCGACAGAGTTTGTCTTAGTAAAATACCACAACCTACAACCAGTCAACGTCCGTGATTCAAATTCTAATTCAAACCCTGAACATTTTCTAAATTTATTTTCCAACACAGAAAATAATAATATTCTAACCTGGTTTGTTAAAGGACTACTCCCGGGTGACACGTAGTTACACACGGCTAACAAAAACAGTCCCCGGCTACATGTACGATAGCACACCTAAGGACATGTGTGTTATAAAAGATGCATTTCGCGTCGGTCAGTCCAAAACTGTTGGGGAATCGGTGTTTGCGCCCAACTGTGATTTTACAACAAACTGGTTTAGCCTCCTTAATTATTCCAGGACTGGTCCACCGTCACCTTCCAGTCGAAGGCACTAAGCAGGGCGGCAGCCACCTTCCACACCAACCAATCCCCATTCAGATTCTGCTGAATTTAACCTCTAAGTCACGACTAACTGCCATTTAACTGCCATTCCTCTGAAAAAAAAAACAATGTGTCCGAGTGTGTTAGATACCAACTCTACCTGCGAGAAAGAACAAAGGCGTATTAATCAGCAGGATTCAGGATGGGGGGGTGTAACATCGCTAGCAGGCTATCCTGATATCCCATCTAATAAAATTAGCTCATATTTAAAGCATTTCAAAATTGAACCTTAACCCGTGATAGCCCTCGGTACTCACCTAATGCAACGTATAGCGTAAATCCGATCAATAAAATCCGCCTGCAACGGGTATTCGACCATTTGGGATCCATTATGTTGTTGTAAACAGGAGTAATTCCTATGCTTTTTTTTTTTCTTTCCCCACCTCTGCCGTCCAAATCTCTTCTTTTTCGTTGGAAGGCAACAAGGGCAGACGCCCTAATCTGAGAGTAGCTATCGCCCCCTGCAGGTTGGCCAGGTAGCTACAGTTACCCTCCACAGACGGGTTACATAGTACATCCTGGAAAAAAATCATCTAAACTTTCACAATTGCTTAAGGCGAGACACTACAGGTGAATAGGATAATAATTTAAAATAATACATGGTTGATATATGTGTAATGATGTGTGTATTGCCTTGTGTATTTTGTAGTGATGTAAGTTTGCTACTGGACACCTTAATTTCTCTCGGGATTAATAAATTATACTCTACTCTACTCTCTACTCTAGATATCACCATGAAACTTCCTCAGTTGATTACTTATACAAGTATGAAAAAAATGTATTACAAGTTTTAGAAATTTGTACGTTTATTTATGCAAATGAGGCATAATCTCATTAAATATGCGCAGATTTGCATATATTTCTGGAAGATAGTTCTGAACATATGATAAAGCCAGGTGCAAAATTCTTTTTTTTTTTCATTTTGTTTACACACAAAATGAAAAGAAAATTACAGAGGGATTTCATTATAATCTGCTTTCATTTCCTAGGAAATCAAAATATACTGTCCATAGTCTAAAAAACAAATTTTTGCCATATTTTTTTATTATATCGTCACATAAATGAGGCCAGGAATGATTTATCAACAAATCCTTCTGTAAATATCTTCAGAATACTGCTAAGTGTATAACTGGAAAGTTTGGTGTTAGTAGGTGCTCCATAGGCTGAGATATTGATACTGGAAAAATACAAAAACGGCATTTAAAGATTTAAATAGGGGAATTTATTTTGGTAAATTTGGGCAAAACGTACTGCCGCAATTAAACAAAATATGATGAAATAAAAGTTTTAATTTATGTTTTCAACGTTTTCCAAGAAATGAGTCCAAAGCAGTTATTTTCTGGCAGCTTATTTGTCAAACTTAATTGCATTTGAAAAATATGAACACATTTCAATTTGAAGCTAAATGACAGCAGGCGACAAAGATCCAACAAATGACCAAAGAGAGAAAAATAATAAAACTAATACTCACTAAGTGTCTTCAAACAATGGCAACACTGCTGGTGTGCTTTTTGTGAGGAGTCCAAATTCTGAAATGCACGTCAAAGGAAGTGTAAAGTTTGGTATCTTGCCCAAGGAAACTGTAGAATCCAGAGATCAAACCAATGAGGGGCATCACACAAAAAGCACACACGTTAAACAGAAATAACGCAAAACATGCACAAAGAGATGAAAAAACATTATTTCCTATAGACTGTCCACTGTACTGTACACAATACAATATTAGGGACTTGGACCAGTTCCATACTGTCACTGATCATGATGATGATCATCATCACTCATCAAATATTTGACTGATCACCATGATATTTCTTTACAAACATTCCTATTTTTTAAGAGGAAGCAGGCTACCGACTCTGGTGGCCATCAGATTTTTCCAGGTCACCTGTTTTCCCCAGCATTTGAGACAAATATCTTCTTAAAACACTACTTGTGTATCAGGATACGTCGACTAGAAATCCCGATTCATGGCTATTGGTTATCATCTAACATTAAACTTAAAAAAAAATAAATAAATAAAAAAAATCCTTTATCTTTATTATTTTTATCCTGTACTTTGATCTGAGATTAAATACTGAGTTCAACCAAGCTCAAAAAGTAAATGTTAAATATATTTGCTGAACATTAGCATGTTAGCTTGAAAGGAAGTGAACTCACTGTCCTGTTCCACTCCAACATGTCAATAAATTTGAAAGGATGGGTTTTTTGGGGGGGTATTGACATATTAGCAGATTTCCAGAAGCAGTTTTATTTCTCCTGACACTTTGTGATTACTTCATGAATGTTGTGCCGGCAAACAGGAGCCAACTGGCTAAATTCAGCAGCGTTTCCCCCAAAGTTGGGCAGTCAGAGAGCTGAAAACGTTGCCGTTATAAAGGAATGATGCAATGAAATTCAAATTAAATGGATGTTTATATGCAAGATCAAATTGCTATTTACACACACTTTAAAATCATTTTGCATTTTTGATTACTTTCAGCGGTTATTAGACAAATTGACTCATTTTACTGATGTTGCACACTTTGGGGATCGATGAGGTTACAACCTCATACACTCTCCTGCTTTTGGCCGAATCTTCTAAGTGATCAGACTTTCTAAAGATTGTTTTTAAATGTGCCCACATGGAAAAGATGAGCCAACTGTTTAAAAACTGATGCAGGTAGTGAAGGTAAAAAAAAAATCCTACAGATGTGGTCAAGGGAAGAGAAAGAAGTCGACACAAATTCAGTGGGCAGTATTTTATAGTCAGTAATGTTTAAATGTCATGATATTCATCACCCAGCGTGCTGCTCATGCCTCTTTCTTGTGAGTAAAATTACAATTCATCATCAGCAACGAATCCTTTTGCGTTGGACAGTTTAAAATAAAAGGATGTGAAAGTTCATATACCAGGTTTCACAAACCAGCCCCCCGCCAAAAGGTACAAGACAATTATTACCTGCAAAACATTCACGTCTCTTCTGTTTAGCTTTTAAAAAAAAAAAATCATTAAAAGTCGAACCGCCACGATCAACAGATGCACATGTAAGGATAACCCATAAACAGATCCTAAGTGGAATGATAAATGTTGGCCGAAAGCTCAAACTGCGCACTGGAGTCATCTTTTGGTAGTTAATTCAAAGTATATTTTTAAAAAATGTGTTTTTTTTTCCTTTTAGAATCGATATCAAATCTGAGGTTGTGAAATGACACGTATGGCTTTTACAAAGATCGCAGAGAAACAGCTGTCTTTTTGTTTGTTTTTCACCCTATAAAATGCCCACCCAAGCACTCTATTTTACAAACAAATCTGGGATTCAAGTACTCTGTCACCAATCTGTAGTAAGAATTTTTTTTTTTTTTTTTTTTAAAAACTAAACAGAAGAAAGCACAGTTTAAGGTTTAAGGACATTTTCTCCTACTATATTTAGGATTCAATGTACATTTTGTGAACCATCCAACAGCATCGGGTATGAATAATAAAGCCATGACCACAGCGAACCGTCTCTTTTAGGCATCTTAGGAGAGGATCGCCTCAAATTAATGCCAAATGGGCCACAAGTTATTACTGCTGTGGACAAAACATCAAATTAAAGGGACGTTGAAACAGGAAAAAAACACAAAAAAAAACTAAACTCACAAAGCCGATGCAATTAAGGCCTTTAGAATAACAGCATCCAGAATCCACACAGAAGGTTTGTCAGTTAAAGTTTTCTGTCAGTGCAACTAAAAGTCTGGCTCCCACGTCCACACTGCACCGTAAAACACTGCGTGCATTATATAAATATAACCTCAAGATATCTACAATATTGACAACTTAAACAGGAAGTGGAAAGCACACAAGTCAAAAACAACAAAAGCAGCGATGGACATGTTCTGAAACCGAGGGAAGCAGCTGCATGAGTGGAAACGCTGCACGTTTTATTCGCCGAGCTGCAGCGTCTGTGGAAGTGGGTCAGTGTGGTCGGAGGCAGTGGTGGGCTTCAAATCGAGCGCTTGTCAGACGGCATCAGAAATCAGCGGGGCTGCACACAGCTTGGAAATAATACAATCATACGAGATCCATGCAGAAATATGACAGGAGGGCAAAAAGCTGTGCAACCGAGTAAGGCTTCAGCCTCTCGAATGATTTATCTGAGACACACAAAGACAAAGAGGAGTTTTCTTGAGAAGATGTGGAAAAGAAATGGACACTTGTGCCGTCCGTAACAAACAGAAACTAGTGTGAATGTAGAGTACCGAGGCTTCTGTGGCGTCTTAATTTGCCAAAAACCTCTGATGCGTCTCAACGATGAGTCAAAACTCAGGGTCAAATATTGCTCCACAAACTCGTGAGTCACGGATCAGAGTTCCAGACTAAAGAGAAAAAAAAAAAAAGGGGGGGAATGTAACAGAAGTCTAATTTGGGGTGAAAAGAAGCACATTTTTTTCCTTCTACATGACGCCTTGCCAGTTTTCATGTGAAATACAGCACTGAATGCCTTTCCAGGAGGAGAAAGTCAGACAGCAGAAGCTGTTATACCCATCTGTAATGAGCACAACTCACAAAACAGACTTCTTGTTGTGACACGGAGGAGCGAAGACGCAGACATTTCACAACGGTTTCTGAGTGGAAACGGTCCTCATGTTGCACTCAGCTGTTTGCAGAAAGAGTTCAAACCCGCTCTCACTTCCTGCACATTTGGGCAACTGTCGTCAAAACTGTCAGCCCACTGCGAAGCGGCCTTTAACATCATAACATAATCAGTTTCTAAAGGACGCCCATCACTTGGACGTCACAAAGATTTCAAGGGGACGAGGGGTTTTGGATGAATTTCAACAATCTGATAAGCAGCTCTGAGCAGACGTCCAAAACAAATGGTGACAACAGCTTTTCCATAGTTTTTTTTTCTGTCCAAACTACATTTTTCACAACCGTAGAAATCCAGCACTTATCCGAAAACTTTGAGGTGATTTAATGAGAAGCAAATCACACAAGTTCTTGCAGTGATGAACGAAACGTGAAGTTTGCGGAGAAAAAACAAAACAAACAAAAAAAAGCTTTCAAAGAATTTGTTCCTTAGGGGGTAAAAAGGTGTCTTCTTGTACTTTTTCATTAGAATCTAAAAGCTGCCCACTAAGAATTAAGATTTTCAGAATTACATTAAGAAAGTCTGTCCAAAGCTAATTGAAAAAAGGTAAATGCATAAGAGGAGCAAACTGTGTATTAAAATCCATTATTTCCCATCCTGACACCTCGTCCTCTCTCTTCCCCTCAAAGTTTCTTCGACTGAAATGAACAGGATTAAATAGTGTTTTTCGACAGTCAAGAAAAATAAAACTTTGAACAAGACAAATTTTTTACACATTGCGTGTGCACAGTTAGAGAGAAAAAGAAAGAGAAAAAAAGGATTCTGTCGAACTTTAAGAGCAACGATAACGGAGAGTCTCGCCTGCATTGTGGTGCGTTCCTTTTTCATCATGTGCAAGTATTTTCCATCCTTCATTGTGTCTTTGTCACAAGGTGCACAGGGTTAAACAACCAGAACGGGGCGGAAAACGTCAGAAAAAGACCAGAGAGGTGGCGAGGTGGGACGACCACGGAAAAAAAAAAAAAAAACAAGCAAGCGGAACGAGGAAGCGAATATCAACCGCTGTGAAAACAGGGAAAAATTCGATTTAGCAGGAAAGAAGAGAAGTTGCAGATTAAAAGTGCTCTTGCGGACAACAAACTTTTTTGGTTGAGCTAAGACAGACAGTCACATATCTACAGTAGAAGCCAGATACAGACCCACGGGGAGAGGGACTTCCACTCCCTCAAGTCCACATTTAGTCATTTACATTTTTAGTAGTTTTCTTCCTCATTATTCTATCCAAGGTGTGCTCAGAGACTTTAAATGTACACAGAAGGCCATGAGCTCCTCATGCCACGTCCGTCCTTGTCCTTCCGAACTCTTCCGAGGTGTTTATGGGGAGAGAGGGGGGTGGGGAGGGTCAGATAATAATGTTACTGGGGGGAATGAAGCGGAAAGCAGTCTTCATTTAGAGGTATCATGTATCTGGAAGCTGATTGATGTCAGTCAAGTTGGTGTCGTTGAGGATTACTTTGATGCGATCCAAGGAGTCCGCCTGTCGTATTCGCTCCAGCTGCACCTGAGGGACAGACAAACCCAGATATGTTCATTTACACGCTCCTCTGAAGGGTCAAAAAGTATGTGATGCTTTGAGAACAGCTTGCGTGGTCAGCTTAAAAGTCATCGTGTAACTCGAGCTGTTCAGAAAAGGACAAAAGAAGGTCTCTTTTATGAAAGCCGACTTCTCAGCTGAGCTGTTAAATGCTGCTCTTACTTCTCTAAAAGTTGAATGAAGATCAGTTTATTTTATTTATTTTTTTTTAAAAACAGCTAACCCTGTTTGAGGCCACAGCCTTTGTCTATCAAAAGCTCCATTCAGTGAACATACGCTAAACATTTCTGGATGGAATGTTTAAAGCAAAAAAAAACAAAAACTGTCCATATCTAATGTAGAAAAAAGATGGAAATTGGTTGTGTTCATCAACAATAGCAGCCGTCCTGTGCCGACTGAAGCCTCAATGTGAACTTCATTTGAATTTTCATTCAGCAGAGACAAATCCAAAGGAACCGTTTTCAGTGTCTTTGCTGCCCAACTTTACCGTATGAAAATATAAAGTCATTTCAAATTGGATGACAGCAACAGTGGTCTTACGTTAACCTTCCTTAATGGCACTTTCTAATCTTGTGAGCACTGTGGACACAAAGTTCTGCAGCTTTTTCTTCAGAGGATTCTTTGTCCATTCTTCCGGAGCACAAAGTTTCAGCTGCTCAACAGACCGTGCTTTTCGGTCGGGCCACTTTTCTTCTTTGTGTGCTCTACACACCTCGAATAAAATGCAGATCTGGACTGCAGGCAGCCCAGTCAAACACACACTCTGTGTTTCTGCATGGAGTTGAAATAAAGTGGATACATTTCCCTTTAGACATCTTCTTTTGGAAAATATTGAAGACTCTGTGACAGAGTTTGGCAGAAAGAGGAGAGCCATGAAAAGACTACGGCTTGGTGGATGCTGGTTTTATACCCAATCCTGAAAACCTCACCTGTCAAAATTCTTTATTTCTTTTTAGTGTGTACCAGAAAAAAATCTTTTCATTTGTGCCAGATTATGTTAAAGGAAGGAAACAACATTAGTGATATTGTTCAGCTGGTGCAGCGCGTATATGAGGTGTCAGGGGCTGCTTACCTGAAGCGTCTGAGAAAGTTTAACAAAGTCCTTTTGAACCTGCTCACTGACATCCAGCTCCGTTTGCAGCCGCTGGGCTTTGTCTCTTTCATCAAGGACCTGACTTTGTAGTGCACTCTACAGTGGCGAACACACACACACACACACACACACACACACACACACACACACACACACACACACACACACAGAGAGAGAGAGAAAATGTGTCACAAAGACTCAAGTAGACAATGTGAAATAGAAACCCAGTACAGAAGATGTGAAAATAAATATTTCCTGAAGTGTATTTGTTGAATAATTACATTGTTTAATTTAATAATAATTATTCTTTATTTGTATTTTAATTTCTCCATTACTTTCCTTTATATTTCTTGCTCTACTCATTCTCTCCAAATCACTCATTTCTTGATTTTATTTACTTCCGTTCAACAGATATATTTAGCGGTCGATCATTCTTTGCATTTTCTCCCTCCATTTATTTCCCCAAGTCTTTATTTTCCGTTTGCATTTCTCTTGTCTCAGTCTTTTTCAGTCCTGTATGAATGTCTGCTTCATCTTGCAAGTGGAGCTGGAGCTTTCAGGGTGTTTCATGGGCTCAGCTTCTCACCTACTGGTCGATCACATTTCACAAAAACGGTGCCCGAGACCGGAAGTCACATGATTGACACTTCAGCTATCGAGGCTGTGATAGAAATAGCTTCCCAACTCAACAGACTGAGACAGTTTGTGTGTCAAAGTCAATAAATCTGTTTAAAGCGCAGTTGCTCTTTACAGAGTTGGAGCAAAAAGTTGATGAAGGCCAATTGCTCGGACAGGAAGTTAAGCTAGCCGCTCGCACCGTTAGCCGTCCCCGCTTCTGATCTCTGTCTTTGCTGTAAAACTGCAAATAAAGTCCATAAAATAAAAATCTGACTAAGCAAATAAATAAATAAACGAATTGGATTATTTTATGAATTATGATTATTATTAATTAATTGAATTCCAATTGGCTTGAATTGGACTTACTATCTAAGTGCCTTGAGATGACATTTGTTGTATTTGGCGCTATATAAATAAAAATGAATTGAAATGTTAGCAAAGTTAAATGAAAGCAGGCGAAAATTAAAGCTTAAAAAAATTCAATAATTGAACTTTTCCTACATTCACTTTCGCATAAATCAACGTTATTTTTATAGCATTTATTATCATTTTAGTAACTCATCCACAACATCATGTACAATGCAGTCAAACACACGACAGGTTTTCTTTCAAATTAGCAAATGTACACTACCTACTTTCGGAATACTTTAAAACATGCCACCTACTAGGTGGATTAGATGTGGTATAGAGGGGTAGCTTTGTAACGGTAGAGCCAGACAACACAATAATACTGATGGTGTTAAATAGAGGAGTTTAGTAGTGGTGAATCTGCAGATTAATACGTGTGCCAAACAGAGACCTTTGTGGTGGTGAGCTCTTTGAGCTGCTGCTCCAGGCTGATCCTCATGCCTTGGATGCTCTCCAGTGTCTCCGTCTTCTCAGTAAGGCTTCTCTGCAACTGCATGAATAAGAGAATATCTACATCAATAATGACACAGCAAATTTATCTACCGTACAACTTCCAAGCTAGGACAGAGCTAAAGGTCGTTAAAGGATGGAGACGGCCCTTTTCTGACCTTGTGAATGTTTGCATTGGTACCGTTACAACTTATTTTTTAAGTCATTCCTTACATATCATTTTATAAAACTTAACATTGTGAGGATATTAGGTCAGAACCACATTAGCCTTTAGCTGTAGAAAATTACTGTTCAACGGACAGATCTGTTGGAAAAAATTATTATTTTTTTTAAATGTATGGAGGCACAGTAATCGCCGAGCCTGCTGGCTAGCAGGAGCCCTTCTGTGACTGCGGGAGTTTACTCTGACTTCCTCCCACCATCCAAAATATGTGCCTGTTAACCTTGTAGCACCCACAGTTGCAGATATGCAACAAGCTTTTTATTTATTTACATTATATTTTTATTTACATTACATTATTTGATTTTTTAAATTTACATACATTATTTGCATTCATATGTAATATTTTTTTTAATTACATTTTATGTGCAGACAGTTGTCACAGCAATCGTCTTCTCTGGTCAGTGAATTACACTCTGCTTTGCGCTGGTCTGTTCTAGTTCCTTCTGGTCTCGTTTGGTGTGGTCTGCTTTGTCCACCTTTCACAGCGCTAATGGGAGCTCAGGTCTCCAAATTGTATTATGTATTGCTTTTTCACAACAAAGATCTGTGAAATCTGTTTGATTTGTTGTTGAATGGAAAGTTTATGATGGTTGCGTTCCGCACTTTGTATTAAGAATGTTCAATAAAGGTCTATTATATACATTTTATTGTGGTAGCAGCAGTTACTGGTAAACTTTCACTATCTTTTTTGCCAAACGATCTGCAGAGAATGACTTGGTTTTGTGAACAAAATTAATCAGGAAAGCCCACAGTAAATATGCAACATTGCCTAAAATGATCAAAAATAGCCCAATTCCAAAAAAATTCCAAAAATATTGGTTTATTGCCACCCAAAAAGATGCAAGAAGAGCCAAAATGATTTTTTTACAATGATTATTCATATGCTTGGGCGCTACAAGGTTAAGATCAAACCGTGATTCTAATTCTAAACCGACTGCGACTGCTTGTCTGTTTCTTTGCGTTATGGACCAGCAACACTTTCAGGGTGTACAGAAGCTCTCACATCCAGCCCCCAAACTAATGGAAGGTTGCGACAGGGATATAAATCTATCTGTCGAGGAAACCTGAGTGCATGGTCTAATCCAAATGTCAACACTCGTGATGATGATGATCTCACCAAGTGCCTGGACCCCGAGGACTTTCCCACCCTTTTAGTGAGTATGTGTCTACACTTTCCTGAGCGTTTTGCCCATAGCTCATAGCGTAACTGATGACATGTAAACATTCCTGGGCACTTATTAAATATTTACAACCCAACGCGGATTGAAGAACTCGTGTTAATGTGTAATTGTGCTTTCCAGACTGTTGGTAGTTTCGTGAAGCACTGGTAAAGAGGTGTGCTGCGACACTAGTGTGGCTGCTGTGGGATTTTTGTGGCAACTGCAAATCTTTCATCCCGTGATAATTAGGGATGGGAATCGAAAACCGGTTCTCAGTGTTTCAATTCCTTGGAATCGTTTGGTGATTTTGCAAACGATTCCCTTATCTATTCCAGTGGGCGCGAATGACGTCACCACGCAACGTTGCGTGGCGAGTCCAGCGCAGCCACCAGCCAACAGTAAACATGGCGCCCAAGTGGTACAAACGCTCCAAATGTTTGATTACACATCCCTAAAAAAAGACGACAACAGGGCAACTTGCAAAGTCAATATTTCACCAAAGGGAGGAAATACTACCAACATGCAATAACTATGAATGAATGTCGCGTTTTCGATCTGCTCCGGACTAACGTTGGTGCATCTGAACCCAGCAACGTTAGCAACGTTAGCATGTCCTCGGCTAACACTGCAGGTCACTAACTAACAAACACTGCCTATCATGTTAGCGCCATTTGCCTCATTGTAAAAGCTGCTGTGAGTAACGGTTAAGGTTAAATGAATGCCTTCTCAGGCATTACATTTAGATGAAATCATGAGAGACAGAGCCTGACTGGCTCAGAGCCAGAGGCTGGTGGTACTACCCCCAGTTCACCTCTACCTCCAGCTTCTCCTTTCACCAGAGCAGGAAGAGTTAAATTACCCAGGCCATGATAGACCAATGTGGACCTCACCGTTGTTGGGTTTGTGAGGTCATGACTCGTGTTACTTCTAAACTAAACAAAGTTGATGCTAAACGACCGGTTTGTTGTCCTTTTTCTCCAAATGAGAATCGATAAGGGAACCGACAAAGAACCGAATCGTTAAGCAGAACCGAAAATGGAATTGGAATCGTAAAAATCTTATCAATTCCCATCCCTAGCGATAATATTCTAAAAACTGTCAAATGGAACAGCAGTCTGTTCACACAGTTGACTGAAAGATGGCAAATTTAAGAGTGGGACACATTAAAAGGCTGTGATTGACAGCAGAGAGGAAAACAAAGTCAACGAGGGGAAAAAGGATCTCATTCTGGCATGGAGGACAACCCACCTAACCGCAGGGGAGAGGATAAGTCAACAGTCGGCCAATGCCAACATGGTGCCACGAAGGCTAAATGGGTAGTTGTGTTTGGAAAACTAACATAGGTTTCATGTTGAGGAAAACCGAGCCTTCTTCAAAAGAGCTGGAGATCTTTATCAGAGGCCGTGAAAGCATTGGATTGTGTGAAAGTGTCTAATAAGTTGCACGCTAGCAGCAGATGCTCAGCCCCTCTGACTGAAAAAGAAATGCAGGAGTAGCACCAGGTTCAGATGCAATCTGATCAAAAGTGGCTTTATCTGAGAAAACAATTCAAAGGAAGACACCACAGCATCCCAGATGGCTTTGGAACAGCACTTCTTTCCTCTGAAGTCAGCCCGTCACGCGCCGACACTTCAGATTAAAAAAAGCAATTCAAGCACATTTTTGTCCCGTGTGGCTTACGTCGAAGACTACGACTATGTTCGAAACCACCTACTACATACTTGCATTTCGCTCCTGACCGAGCCGAAATCAGCCGGCCTGAAGCTGATTTCCCTTAAGCTCTAAACTCTGTAAACTTTAGCAACATTTGAAACATTTTCAGGTGAGAAAGTAGTCGTTTAGATCCCCAACGTGTTGAAAACCTGACAAAATACCGGCTGTTTACAATTTTGTTCCGACGAATTCGGCGCTACTAAAGCTAGCCGCAGTGAGCAACGCACTTCCGGTTATTTTCACAAAATAAAATACCCGTTGCCTTTTATCATAGGGAAAGCCATTACCATACAATTGGTGCTTTTGTTTTGAAAACAGGAAGTGAACCTACCCTCGTTGTAGCTAGCTTGAAACTGCCGTTTTGACAGGAAATGACGATCGGCGACGTCACGTTACGTTGCATCTTGGGTAGTTTGAGTATGAGTAGTAACCTCATGATGCATGCTCAACATTTCGGAGAATCTAGTATGCATCCGGGAACTTAAAAAAAGTTAAAGTTAGGAGGAGTAGTGGGAGTAGTAGGCGGTTTCGAACACAGCCTACAACTGGATATGAGACATTTAATCAGGAATCCTCAACTGAAACGAACACCATGAGAGGGGAAAAAAGGAGTGCACAAACTTTCTTTTTACACTCCATTTTAGTAAGCTACCATTGGATCAGCTTTGGTTGGCTTCTACATCAAGAGCAACCAGTTGAATCACACACTATCACAGGAAATGCTTCTTATCCCCTTTCTGTGAGTCCTCTGGTCTAGATAACATGTACATAAAGGAGGTTATGCCTCTTTGTTGAACAGGCCTCAGGGTGCCCCTTTCTTTGGGACAGACAGGGATCTGATGAAAAGAAATAAATACACACTGGCCCATGTTTCTCACCAACGTCAAAGGTTTAAAAAAAAACAAAAAAAACATCACACACTTATAGATCATTTTCTCCACCATCTCTCCTTGTTTTCAGTTCCATCCCTTCATTTGTAATGGTATAACCTGACTGGATTAAACGTACAGGTGAGGAGGATTTGGTCTTAGGCACAGAAAGTTTCAACTCTAAAAACACTTCAACATCACAAACGGGGTTATGAAATATCAACTTGCAAAACTAAATCCTACAGCACTGACTGTGCTTTCCATTTCCCATTCCTTTTACTATGTCAATGCTTTTTACGACGGCATTCAGCCTTTTTCTATTAGATTGTGTCCTGACTTCACAGACTTGTGCACATTTGAGTCAGTGAAGGTTTCGTGACCTTCGAAGGCCTTCGGGTTGGTGACTGCAATTCGATTACACGGGCCGAGAACAGGAGGATTCCTCACAGCTTTCTCCCAAACATTAGCTGCACCCTGCTTTTCAAAAACAAGCCTGAGCTGAACAGGCTGGATCTGGAGTCTCTTAAAAAAACAAACAAAAAAACCCCAAAACAACGAGGCGTTTCTTCACAGTTTCACCTTTACTAATGACGCCTTTTAAATTCCAGGCACGTGATTGATTGATATTGATTAGGGAAGCTTTAATAAACAGAATAAAGAGCATGACCTTCCACACGAGGGCTCCTCGCTCCACAGATGATTAAATGAGCAGCAGCCACATCAAAGAAAGCTCATGCTCTGGTTACATATATAATTCTAAACCTATTTAGACGCACAGAAGGCTGATGCTCTGTCCCTCGCTGAGGTGTAATGCGGTACGTACCTGCTCCTTTTCTGCTTTTATTCTCTCCAGCTCCGTCTTCAGACTGGAGAAAGAAGCTGTGGGAAGGAGACATCATTAGAGGATCACACAGTGCTCATCTGAATCTCAAAGCCCCGAACCTCTCTGGGATTATTATCCGGTCCCTTGAAAGTCATAAATAATGCATCGACGCTGCGTCGCTGTGAGACACTGTGTGCTTGGCTCGTGTCAAACACAAATGGAGATCCAAACAACAAGCTCAACAAAACACAACTGACAGAATTTAAATCAATGCCAAACTTTAAAGCACAGCAGGTGCAAAGAACACTCCATTTTTTTAATGATTTCATTCGCCAACTGATCTCTTGAACATAGAAGGGAACTGGTGTAAAAGTTGCCAATTAGGGGGTAACTTTATTTATTTGATTTTTTTTTTTTATTAATATAGTGCAGGCTTTAAACAGCGGGACTTTTCTTCAAATGTTATCTGAAAAACGCATCTACACCACTGCAAACAGTTGATTCGTCAGTTAATCAAAAGCAAATTAATGGGAGGTAAAATGCATCTTTTACATCCATCTGTGTTCCAGTGGAGAATATTCTATAGTTCAATAGTATTTTTCTTAGGGATTTATCCTTAGTATGAGTAGTTCTCAGCGACTTTGTGAATGACATTTAAGGAAAAACTCCAACGTAAACTGTTTTAGCGAGAGTTAGGAGCACTCCTAGCGGTAAGATAAAAAGCTTTGTGAATACGGCCACAGAAAAACTCCCAAAAAGTGAGTGTAGCTCACAATGGTCCATTTGTGAGGTTTTGGTTTTGAGTGCAGAAGACATTAAATCACACACAAGTATCGGTTTACAAAAAAAAAAAAAAAAAACACAAAAAAACCCCACAGGGACCAGTTCTGAAGGCTGCTGCCGAACCTCCAGGAGTTAACAAATCTGTCACAAATGGCAAATGAGACGATCTGTGACTGCAGAGCGTCGATCAGAGTCAACGAACGCCCCCGCAATGTCAAGCCCAACATTGTTACGTTAATTTAAAAGAATCAGTTCACTTAGATGGTCATTTTAAAAAGGTATAAACAACAGTATTTTTTTTCTTTTTTTCAAAAAAAAAAAAAAAAAAAAAAAAAAAAAAAAAAAAAAGGAGAATGTCTTATCTATATATAGATATAATTGTGTTTTTATGTTTGTTTTGTTGTGAATTTTGTGATTGTTTTGTTGTGAGCGGTTGGAATATTAAAAGCAAAGCTTCCTCCATCCCCTTTTCAAATCGAAGTGTTGTAGCTAATTGTGAAACTCTATTCTGTATACAGCTTTGAAACAAATAAAAGAAAGAAAGAAAGAAAGAAACAATATATGTCTATAATGGTAGCCTGTAACAAAAACTCCAAGAAACGCGGGTGTCCTCCTCCAACAGTTACAGAAAACTATGGTTTCTATGGCTCAAAAATACCTTTAATCCACTGAGAAAAGTAATTGCGCCTCCAGAAAAAATAAAAACAGACTCATTCAGTTCATATTTTCTTAATCATTCAGTAGCATCATCACATGTTGTGATGCCAAACGACACCTCCACAACAGCTGAGGTAGTTCCACCTTAGAAAATATGAATACCTGAGTTCATATCAACACAGCTGACTCCTACGGTCTATTTTTTTCACTTTGACTCGGCATTACGTAAACATTTTTGAGCATAATAGAAAAGAAAAACAAAAACGGACCAATTCAGGAAAATTGCAGCAAGTAAAAACAGCAACTTCAACACGGAACAAACAGACTTTAGAGACTTTAAAATGAGCATGCAAACGGTTAGTTTTGAACCATCCCATTTCAGTTCAATGCCAAGCCTTAAGTTCCTTTATGATTGTTCAGCGCTCAGACTACGTCTCTGCAAAGCTCTGACTCTGTGAAACCTCACAGCAGTAAACCAGCAGTTTTAGGTTTTTTTTTTTTCCAAACAACAAATAACACTTTTTAATCTGGAGAGATGGCTTAAATGTAAAGAAAGCAGCAGAATTAGGAAGCATCAACCTTCCAAATAAACCACCTAGAAAGACAAATTAATTGAATTTAAATCAGTGGATTTCAAACTGGAGTTAGATCCCTTGAAATGCTATCAAACCGCATCCATGGGCAGTGTTACTTATCAGCGGGAAACACAGGTCAGTGCAGTGGGGCAACACACAGTGGAGTGAATTTTCTAATAGCTGCTTATATGCTTACTGTTATAGTTATATGCTTACTGTGGTCATTAGTCTGATTGCTACGCCTTAGACACACAAACAGGCAGTTAAGATGTGCTTGGTCAAAATGTTTTTCCATACCTTCCAAGATGTCTGTAAGACAGTGATTAAAGGAAGAAAACAAAAGCAGAAAAAGAAGAAAATCTTTAAAAAAATGTCAAAAGTCAAAAGCATGCTGGAGACATACCCACAGAAGTTTAGTCTTAAATTTTTTTACAGAAGTTTATTTTTTTTACAAGAAATTGTTTGTAAAATGTTGACCCTAATGCCGATTGGTCAACAAGCTGTAGCTGACCTCACCTATTTCCTCCTTACAGCCCTCGATCTCCAGCTGCAGCGTGTCCTCCAGGTTCTCCTTCAGGCACTGCTCCGCCAGGATCTGCTCCTTCAGAAACAGGATCTCAGCTTTCAGCTTCTCCTCCATGTGATCGGCAGATGTCCGCAACGCCACCAAGTCCTCGCGCAACCCCAACACCAGGCCGTGTAGCTCCTGAAGAGGAAGGACGCCACATTACAGGCATCAAAGTGGGCAACTGTCACCACACAACATAAGCGGGGAAAGATAAAGAGCAAACCGAATGGAGTAATGTTCACGATTCTAAGGTGCCGATTCAATTTGTATCACGATTCGATATGATCAGTAATTGCAATTTTCTTCCTCCTTAAAAAAAACAAACAAGTTGAATGATACACTTCTAGAATGAGTGTCGTTCCCATAAACGATGCACATCAGTCTGTGTCAGCTGGGTAAAAAAAAATAAAAAAAGTCGATTAAATCGATTTTGGATCGATTTCATTTAAAATTTTGCAAAATCGATTTGTGGGGCATGAGATCGATTTTTTTAAATTTTTTAAATTTAATTTTTTTTTTTTTTTCATGAAGTTAACCCCAGTAGTCTCGTGCGTGATGCAACAGTGGCGCTCCGTGGAGCTCCTTTTCCTGCACAAGAATCTCACAATTACCAAGTGAGAAAAACTGTCCAATTCACAAGTTTGCACTTAAAACCTGTTGTTTATGGTAAAAATAATAGATCAAATAAAACACATTAGTATTTTGTAAAAAAGTTGAGCCATTTTCATTATTTAAGAGCAGATTGAATTGAATTGAATTGTGATTAATCGATTCAGGACCTTATGAATCGAAATCGAATCGATTTAGGAAATTGGCCACGATACCCAGCCCTAGTCAGTCAGTCCAGCAGCTGACATTTATTTCAACTGAGACAAAAAGAGGCATTTTTTTAAAGTTTACAGTTACAAAATGAATTGAAACGTCCACACAGCACAAATCTGGGCTGGTTTTAACATAACTTAATGTGATGAATTGATGAAGTTTATCTGGACAAGGATATGATGTAATACTGTATAATCGATAAAGCTTCCCTTGGCATAGCAAATGTGTTTAACATAAACGGTATTCAGATTACAATTCTGCTGCCATAATGCTGGACAGGACAAGGGTAAAAAAAATAAAAATAAAAAAATGCGATATGTACATGAATCGATTTTTTCGCCCACCCCTAATACATAGGGAGCCTTTTCTTATTCTATGAATGCGGGCATTTTCTCTATCATACACACACACACTTCCACACCAATGAGCACTTCAGGGTTTAGTGTCCACAGGGCTGCAAGACACACAGACTGCCTCTTAGAAGCAGAGAATTTTAAACCACAAGTAGCATTCAGTCAGGAGAAAAATTCTGATCTTTTTTTTTTCATATTTAATAACTTGCTCACACATCTTCTTCTCCCAGAACTCCCCACAAAGACTTCACACACAGTCGTAGACAAGAATTTGCATCCCCAACTCAAATTCTCGGTGACATCCGAGGAACAAATTCTTACTGCGTTTGCAGTGTGTTGATTTAAATGAGCATGCCGTGTAATTTCTCTAACAAGCAGTGATTTTGGGAATGATAGGATTTTCAGTACTTCTCCAGTAAAAAAAAAAAAAATAAAAAAATAAAATAAAATTGCCCTCATAACTTAGCAAGAAGCTGAGGATGGAGGAGGCGCATTTGTTAAACACATTTAAAAAAGATCTCACAGATATTTTCTTCCTGAATAACAGCTCTAAATGAGCAACGCTGCCACGTATCAAATGTGAACTTGTTACCATGGAGACTGAATGCTTGTGGGGAGGGGGGGGGGGGCGACTACAGCTCATGCTGTGACAGTTTTAAAAGTTAAAAAGGAAAAAAAATAAATAGAGCAACACAAAAGCAGGTTACTGCAGCATCTGAAGACTCGTTCTTTTCCCATTAATCTCTCATCAGAAAACGATGAGTCATGTTTTCCGCTTTTTGTTGTTCGGCGGCCAAACCGTTCAGAAACAGAATGATTACGCCATCGTGATCATCATTCGGAAAAAAAATATCCTTCTCGTTTTTACAGATTTTTTTTTAACATATCTGTGATTCTTTAAGATCATTTTAAATATATCCTCAACATTTGGAGTCCATTACTCAGTATAAGGCAAGGCAATTTTATTTATAGAGCACAATTCATACACAAGGCAATTCAAAGTGCTTCACAGCTACATAAAATCACACAAAGGCAATAAAATCATTAAAAAAGAAATAAAAAAATAATTAAAATTAAAATAAATGAAAAAAAATAAATAAATAATCAAAAAACCCATTACAAATAATTAATTAATTAATTAACACTGAATCTCAGTGATTATTAGGTGTGATTATAATCAGCCCTAATAATTACAGCTGAAAAATGTTCTGATACCAAGACACAAACGGTACAGATACCAAACTATACTTTCCTCTGAGGCTAAATTAGGAAAAAAAATCCACAACAGTTACTAAAACATAAGGTCAAATCTATATTTGGATCGGAATCTCCTGGATCTCAAAAACAGGAAACAAAACAATAAGTCTAACCAGACCCTTGATGTCTGTTCTCTCCACTTAACGGATTTAGTTTTCACTCAGTTCCAGGGTTGAAAGGTGCGGTTCGAGCTGCACATACTTGCACAGTATTGGGCATCTGAAAGTCCTCTTGTTGCTGCAGTTCGAGATGCAGCCCGTGTTTCCCCTGCAGGCTCTCGTTGTCTCTTTGTAGTCGGCTCAGCTCATCTGCCACCTGCTCCCGCGACTTCACCAGCACCACCTGAAACAAACGAAACAAATCACCCCCTTTCATCGTGTCAGTTAGCCTCCTTTTATCTCGATCCGGCGACTCACAGGCCGGGGTCGGCATTTTCTTTCAAAGGTTCGTATTTTTGCGAGGTGCAGCTTTCAGGCTGAAACTGTGACAGAGTGTTCAGTGTTGAGATTTATCTTTCATCATACAGAGCAGTCTGAAGACAAAGTAATGCCCTTCATCCCTGGAAAAATTGTTGTTAATAAAAATTAAATTAAGCATTGAAACTGTTCAGAGCTAGCCTGGGAATTCCCATGCTGCTTTGCGCGTGATTTCATTCTCACTGAAAAGGCAGCCTGGAAACCACCGCCCTTATTTTTGCCTGAGTTAGGGAACCAATCACAGAACGGGGGGGGGGGGGGGGGGGGGGGGGCAGCAAGACAATGACGACGTCTATGCGCTACACCGAAGCTTGTAGAGCGTTAATCCAACATGGCAGCGGACACAATGTTACCGTTCGATGCAGCCTTAGAAAGTGTTTTAAGTTGCTTAGAACGCAAGTTTACTTTTAAAAAAGAGCAACGTTTGGCCTTGAAAGATTTCATTGCCTTCTTCCTCGTCAAATTTCTGTCGCTCTACATACGTCATCTGGTATAAGTGATACAATTGGCTATGAATCGCGCGCAAAGCAGCATGGGAAGAACCAGACGCCATTTGATAGACATTCGTAGCGCCCAATAAACGGCTCTAGGCATTCGTAAACCACGCCTCAAATACGAGAAAATGCACACCTAGTTCCCAGACCACCATCTCATCGAGATGTGGACGCGTCAGCCAGGCTAGTTCAGAGCGGCAAATTCATTAATATTACTTTTCAACCACAATCGGGTAGAAGAGTACTTAGAAAATGCTATTTTACAATATTGTACTGTATAAATGTGTACATTTGTTGTTGTCTGTGGCAGCAGATGGGAGAGTTCTACTTTTTTCCCCATTTTGGAGGGCTTTTTTTTCCCCTTCTACATAGAAGAGAAACCTGAGTATCACATCAAAGTGAGTATTTGGGGTACACTCCCCAACAGATGAGTTTACGGATGCACCTCAAAGAGGGCTCCTCTTTTTCTGCATTTTCTTCTGGTGGTAGATAGGAAAAAGTGATAGTTTCATTTTATGAAAAAAAAAAGAAAGACTATTTTGTTGTTCTTATGTTTAAAAATTAAAAAAAAAAAAAAATACAAATGATTTAGGCAACAAACAAAGCAAAAAGAACCCCCCCCCTCCGGGAAGAGCTGGAGGAAGCAGCTGGGCGGAGGGATTACGGAGGATTACCGATCAGACTCGGTCATAGATAACTGGCAGAAAACAAGAGGAAAGTCAGAATGTCTTAACTAAGTGTCTTAGGGCTGGGGAGCCTACGGGGCATTTTAGAACAAATGTGGAACCTCTTACTTGGAACTTGTCACAGCGTGCTAATCTGTACACTTCTGGAGAAGAAGACGAACGGCTTCACGATATGCAAATGAAACATTATTAAGCCACAAAAACATTTTTGTCAGCTCGTGTTTGTGGTTGCGAGGAGCAGAGGCAGATATTAGTAAATCCAAATATCAGCAGACACTAGCCACGAGCTGCAGCTCAGCTCAGCAGCAACAGTCTGCTATCAAAGAGAGGAAGTGATGCGCAGTGGATGTGTGAATGGCTGTGGTTTCCTCAGTGTTGGAGAGTCAAACACTTTGTCAACATTGTTGCCTCTTCCTTCCAAATGAATAAATAAATACGCTGCTCACCATTTGTTCCTGTGTGTTCCTCTTAGCATCGCTGAAGGCCTGCTGCAGAGTGCTGAGCAGTGTTTCTGACTCCTGAACTCTCAGCACGAGGGCGGTAACCTACAACACAGAGAAAATAGATCCGTGAGACAAGAGAGAGCGTGCTCAATGTTCCCCATAAAAAAAAAAAATGTATATATATATATATATATATAAACAAATAAATGTTGAGATGATGTTTGGCGTTTAAACTGCAGTCTTTCCCCATCAGTGTGGAAGGGGCGTGTCCTGGGCTGAAGCAGCTGCGGGAACAAGCAACAGCACGGAGCTTGTAGCCAGAGCTCCGATTTGTGAAATGACAAAAAGAATTCTAACAAAAACAAAGTATGCTGTTGATTAGAAGTGAGACAGCTAGATGTATTCCCAATGACTGAAGCTACGTTGTAAAAAGTGTGCAGCTCAGAGGGCGGCATCACATTTGGCGGTTTGCTTTGCTGAAGGCTGGTGTTGCACTCAGGATGCACGTGGGAGTAAGGCTGGGTCGGGAAGCTCCATTATCACACATTATCTGTGGGCATCTCAGTGGGTTTTTTTTTTATTTTAAGCTGGTGAAGACCAGTTACATCAGCTCCTCTTTAAAAGCAGCCTTCAACTCTGACAATGTTTAAATCCAGGCTGAAAACAGTTCTGTTTTAGCTGTGCATATGACACCTGAAAGTATTTGATCTGCACTCTTCACTTTTAAATTAATTAATTAATGATTATTTTTAATTATTATTATTTTTTTTATTACATTTTTATTATTATTATTATTATTTTTATTTTTTATTATTATTTTTATTTCTTTTTAATGATTTTATTGCCTTCTTGTGATTTTATGTAGCTGTGAAGCACTTTGAATTGCCTTGTGTATGAATTGTGCTCGATAAATAAAATTGCCTTGCCGTCCTCACACGTTTCTATTACATGGTACGATATAGAGTGGTTCGCTCCATCTTTTATCGCTTTGTTGCCGAGCTGTTCCGATCATTCCCAGAAGATGTTCAAACCCTCCTGAAATAAAAAACGTTTCGCAAACCGATTCAGTGCAATGACCCTTCTATACTCCTCGCTCGCAAGTCTCTTTAAATAAAAGCATCCGATCAATCAATGTCAAAGTCAAAGAAATGAGGATAAACGCACACAGCAGCTTCATATATGCTGCCAAGATAAAACCAGCTGACCCATCAACGTTGCAGCCATACTGGCTGTAGGCGGAAACTGTTCTGTACCATGTCATGGACGAACATCACGGGATACCAACAGTCATGTGAATTAGGGGGAGGAAAAATCCTCAGAGGAAACTATAGTGCTGTTCATGTCAGGAGGGTCAGCCAGGGTAAAGAATGCCTCTTAATCTCATTACTACACTCACAGCTCTCTGTACATCAGCTGCTGAATCTCTTTCATTGCGCTTACCGACTCCATCTCTCACTGAATGCATGCGATCTGCCTGTTTACCGACTTTCAGCAGCCACATCAAAGCTGGCACCAAGGCAGCTTTTTACCATCTCAGAAACATCAACAGAATTAAAGGTTTCCTCTCCCAAACAGACCAGGAGAAACTCCTCCATGCATTCATCTCCAGCAGACTCCATCACTGTAATGCTCTTTTAACTGGACTTCCCACAAAGAGCATTAAACATCTGCAGCTCATCCAGAACGCTGCTGCTGGAGTTTTAACCCGGACTAAGAGATCTGAACACATCACAGCAGCTTTAAAATCTTTACTCTGGCTTCCAGTCAGTCACAGAATAGATTTTAAAAGCCTGCTGATGGTTTACAATCTGTGATCTGTTCAGAGAATATAAAGCCAGCAGAGCTCTTAGATCCAAGGACTCAGGTCAGCTGGTCCAGTCCAGAGTCCAGACTAAACATGGAGAAGCAGCATTTAGCTGTTATGCTGCAAACAAGTGGAACAAACTGCCAGTGGAGATTAAACTTTCACCAAATGTAGACATTTTTAAATCCAGGTTAAAAACATTTCTGTTCTCATGTGTCTATGCATGAAATCTGCACGATATCTTTGAACTTATCTGGACTGTTGCTTGTTTTTAAATTCATTTAAATTATTTTATTTGTTTTTCTTTATATTCTTTTATGTATTTTTAATGCTTCTTCCACTCCCTGCTGCAATGCTTTTATTTTATGTGAAGCACTTTGAATTGTTTTGTACACGAAATGTGCTATACAAATAAATTTGATTTTGATTTGATTTACTGATCTCACCTTCAGTAAAGCATTGTCCCAGTCACATTGAACTACACCATGTCTACACACGGTGGAGACTCATTTGAAAGAAAATGTAATAAAATCAAGCATACGAAAGACGTGATGTTGTCTTTTTTTTTTAGGTGAATTTAGAAAATCGTCATTTATTCATTTGCTCATTCCTTCTTTCATTTGTTATCTTACAAACCGACAGATTGATCAATTAACTGAAACGATCAGCAGCAGCAGCCTTTGGATCGAGGAAAATATCGTTAGCCGTGGTCTTGGCGTGTTTCCGTGTTACAGTAACAGTCCAGTAAACCATCAACAGACACTTCCGTGTGAAACAGCCGTTTCTGTAACAGCTGGTTGTGATTTAACTCCGCTCACCTCGGCATCCACAGGACTCCAAAGTACAGAAGTGTACCATGGCAACCTGCTATTGCTGCATGGGGACAGATGACTGAAGGGGATGTACATTCCAGATTGACACAGAGGAAATAGGCTTTTAAACATGCCCCCCCCTCTGTTTTATGGAGGTGACTAAACTTTCTGTTTCGCCTGAGGTCTTTTTCACCGGCTGCAGTGCTGTGATACATTCAGAGCCCAAAAAGTATGGTGGTTATCGCTTTGGGTGAAGTTAATATTCACACCCAGTCACCAGCAGACTTCCAATATAAATGCCTTAAGTCTACAGCAGATCGATTAATGGAAACAAACTGCTTTAAAGTTCTGGATGGACGAACTGTGCACAGACCTTTACGGCGATTTCCTCGTTCCCTGCTTTAACTGAATCTTCCAAATTCTGCTTCTCCGTCATCGTCCTCTCCAGCTGATCGTTGGCCTGACGGAGCATGACCTGCAGCTTCTTCACCTGGAGGAGAACAGGTGTCCCAGTTAATTAAAAACAAATAAATAAATATAAATAAATTAAATAAAAAATACGTTATCGTAGCTCTAAACAAACCTGGTCTCGCGTCTCGGCCTCCTGTCCTTGGATCGCCTGCAGCTGCTTCTCGTAGTTGGAACACATGTCACAGCGTCGGCCGAGCTTTCTGCCAGCGTTTTTAACCTGACGTTCAGCAACAAGGAAACCGTATGACTTTCATTCAGGCCACATTTACACACAGCCGGGTATTTAGAGAAACGAATATTTCCCCCCCTCCGTTTTCAATTATAACATCGTGCACACAACATCGTTTTCAAAAAACTTGTCATTTACATCAACCCGCATAAACACACCGTCAAGTGCCATAATAACTAAGCCAAACCTATTGGCGGCAGTGTAGGGAAAGGAATAAAGCCATGCAAGCCAATCAAAATCCTCAGAATCGAGGACTTTCCTCATGTGAAGGAGGAGATAACGCGAGCAATTATCACAACAAAACTGAAGGCAATAAGAGGGAAATATAGACAGCCAGTGGATACTGGACGCAGGAGCGGCCACGGAAGAGTGGTGCTCCTCTATTTTGAACTGTGCGAGCAGGTTTGGGGTGGCAAATGCAATAAGGCCAGAATCGTTTGCACAAACGTAAAAATGAGTAGAACTTTAACATCATCCATGATAATCCTGATCAGTAGCCAAACAAACTGTAAACATAAGGCGCTCGCATGACGTTAAGCATTTTCTGGCTCATAATGTGACGTTTAAGAACCTAAAACGCCGTTTCTCCCAGTTGACACGGCGTTATCAGAAATCTCCACTTTGGCCGGAGGTTTTAGGAATAATCGTTTTCTGTGATAAAAACGGGGTTTTGGTGTAAATGAGAGGCCAAACCGCAGGAAAATATCTGCGTCTTCCTATCGTGTAAACGGGGCCTCAGTATCATTTGATAATGTAACGTCTCAAACCAAACGCGAGGAACAATTGAAGTTTGCGTCACTTCCCTAACAGTTGGTAAAGGATATGGCTGAAAGGCATGAACATAAACAGCAAATACGCCGTCTGTTCTCCGACTGAAAACTTTAGTCGTAGCCGAGGAATGAATACAGGATTGAAGTGAAGACGTTTTGTAGAACTGTAACCAAAGCTTGGATTCATTTTCTTAAAATCACGTGTGTGCTTGTGGACCCAACCTTCTGTGGTTATAAACTGAGGAAAATCGTATTAGAAATCCAACATGACATCCCAAAAGAAACAGTTACAGTCTGCAGCCCGCTGTCCCACTTTCAGATGCAGTTCCTTCAATAAACTCACTCAGCTTTTGACCCACAGCTGCATATTCCCGTTAGTTTTCAAGCTTAATTGGCCAAAGAGCACGATGCCTGGAGTTAAAGAGCGGTTTGACAAACAGACTGTTCACTGCCAGTTCAGACCAATTCAGATCTTATACGCCATATAAAAGATGCCGAGCGCACACATAAAACTGCTCAGTTGAAAAATAAATGATTCAGTTTTCCAATCTTTTGGTTTACAAAAAAAAAAAAGAAAAAGAAGAGCAATTTAAACAGTTAAATAAATCTAAAAACCAGTTTAGAAAAATAATTACGTCACTCTGTTATTGATAATCTGCATCTCTGATGTTAAGGTGGAATTAATGAAAGAGCTTGCGTTAGCACCTCTTGCTGCAGCAGGTTCCACTCGGTGTCGCTGACGAGCCGGTAGCCTGCAGGCGGTAAGTAAGCCGTGTCCGGGGCGTGGGAGATGCTGGACAGCAGGGACGCCGTCTCCTCCTGCTCAGGCGTCATGGCTTTGATTGCCTTTTCCTGGTCTTTAGTCAACAAGAAGTGACTTGCCGTCAGCTTGATGGAGCTGATGGACGAGGTTTCCCCGAAACTGCTGTCTGTCGCCCCACAGTCGGCCCCCACTAGGGGCCCAAAGTCCGACTCGTCCAAGTTGCTGGCCGACTTGGCCTTGTGGTTGTGACCGCCGAGCCCCTGCTGTGCAGACAGAGAGGAACCCAGGCTGTCCGTCGACTGGACTCGTCGCAAGTTGTCCTTGTAGGGGTCCATGGGACCGGCCCCCGCGACCACCTCAGTGTCCAGGGAGTGCATAGAGCCGTGAGTGCTGAGGTTGGTGTTGTTCTGAAAGAGAAGGCAAACGTATTCATACAACACGCTTCAACCACAAAGCAATTGAAAGTGCAATCAAATCAAGTATCGACAGCATTACTCACAAAATAGTAAAGATGAAATAAGACAAATTTCGAGTTTTTGGTATGGTTTATAAATGGTTATCCCCCATTAACACACTCATGGACCGAAAACAAAGTTTCAGTGCAATCTGCTGGTTTCCTTAGCTAGGAAATTGTTTTTGAATTGGCTCTTATATGAACGAATTGGATTATTTTATGAATAATTATGATTACAATTAATTGAATTCCAATTGGCTTGAATTGGACTTTATTATCTAAGTGCCTTGAGATGACATTTGTTGTATTTGGCGCTATATAAATAAAAATGAATTGAACACAGCACTTCTGAGTCTATACAGTGTTACAGGCATGGCAGTGTTTTTTTTCCCCCTGTTACACACATTACCACACGCTGTGTTCGAAACCGCATACTACTCCTACTACTCATACTGACTTTTTTCCCAGATGCATACTAGATTCTCTGAAATGTTGGGTATGCATCATGAGGTTACTACTCATACTCAAACTACCCAAGATGCAACGTAACTTGACGTCGTCGATCGTCATTTCCTGTCAAAACGGCAGTTTCAAGCTAGCTAGCTAACGAGGGTAGGTTCACTTCCTGTTTTCAAAACAAAAGCACCAATTGTATCCTAATGGCTTTCCCTATGATAAAAGGCAACAGGTATTTTATTTTGGTGAAAATAACCGGAAGTGCGTTGCTCACTGCAGCTAGCTTTAGTAGCGCCGAATTCGTCGGAACAAAATTGTAAACAGCCGGTATTTTGTCAGGTTTTCAACACGTTGGGGATCTAAACGACTACTTTCTCACCTGAAAATGTTTCAAATGTTGCTAAAGTTTACAGAGTTTAGAGCTTAAGGGAAATCAGCTTCAGGCCGGCTGATTTCGGCTCGGGCAGGAGTGAAATGCATTGTGGGTAAACGCTCTGCATACTGTCTGATCGATGAGTATGCCGTATGCAAGTATCTAGTGTGTAGTAGGCGGTTTCGAACACAGCCAGTGTCTTGCACTTTGAAATGCGGTCTCGCCCCCACGTAGTTTCCAAAAGTTACAATTGAACATGGATTTTTAACCAGTAGCCATTTGCTCCAAAAGCAGTAATCTGTCAGTCTAAAGGGAATTCAGAAACATCCAGATGGGCTTTTTTTCTTTTTTTTTTCCCCTCAAAGCACAGTGCTTCTGGGGGATGATTATGCAAATCTGAATGTGGTCTAGTTAACTATGGTGATATAACTTTTTTTGGTCTTCATTTGAAGCCTTTTAAATAAGATTCAAACCAGTTTAGAGCTGCGGTAGAAAGAGCCATCCACTTTATTCGTCTGTGGAACAGTGTGCGACACTGAAATTCATTTAAAACCAAGACATGATCAAGTGTGTGTAAGTCATTAGTTAAACAAGAGCAGTCTCAGTGCTGCCATGTGGACACAACCCTGAGTGGAAGATGTCAAAACAGCTGCTGAGATTAAAGGAACTGGTTCAGTGCTGAAAGATGGCTTTTTCTACAATTTTAACAAAAAAAAACAAAAAAAAAAAAACAATCCCATCTGTTACATACATTGATCCGGTGTCCGATCTGATAAAAGTTAATATCCAGGCTAAAGTATAACTCGGTGCTTTAATGTCAGTCAAAAAAAATCATCTTAACTAATGATGAATTTAGTAAATAAGGTCAATATCTTGGTCGGAACATAAGGACTACACAGAATGTAAACAGTTCTCCTTCCAAGCCAAAGTCAACAGCCTCTATTCTCACACAGTATGGATAAATCCACTAACCATGTTCTCAATAATGTCTACAAAAAAAGTAAAAGACATCTTTACATTGCAAAAGATGGACGTCTCTGAAATTCTTCCGCACAAACATCTTTAATGAACCCAAAACAAGAAGCCCGTTCCTTCATTTTCTCTCTTTACGCGTACCGGCACTGAAGCTGCTCGAAATCAGGAACAGTTTGTTCAAAATGCAGCTGCCAGCTCATTACCTGCTCTTGGTCTCACATTTCCAGTAGAATGTAGAATTAAAGCCAACATCCTGTTGACTAATTAAAGGGCACTGCGTGACCATGCCCCAGGTACATTTCTAATCCTGTTCCTCTTTCCACAGCTCAACCTTTTCTGATCTTCAGGCGCAAAACTAAAGAAGGAAAACACTGGGTCAAGATCAAGAGGCTTCCTGCTGACTAAAGAGAGAGTTTGAACTAAAATTCATCCTCCTCTGGCTGTTTTTCGCTTCTCGTTCCGTTTTCTTACACTCAGGCTCCAATAAGTAGGGATTCCCAACAAATAGAAACACAAGATCCAAAAAGAAAAGTCATCTAATAAGTCAGCTCCCAGCTGCTATTCCGCTACATCTGAAGCCCGGGACACACGGTGTGACTTTCAGCTGTCCTAGATGAAAGATGACCTAAGTGAGAGAATCGCAGTTCCACTGGACGGTGAGAGAAGTTCAGAGAGTACTGCTGTCACAGTTCTGGGACCAAAGATAGCCAAGGACAAAGAAATTTACAATCAGCATCCCACTACATGACTGCGGCTACGACCCACCAAAGCGTGTAGAAGGTAGCCAAAAAAAAAAAAAACTGAATTAAACAACACAAATCTGGTTAAATGGTGGAAGCGGAAGCCTAGTCTTTGTGATGTGTCAACCGGCTCGTTTCATGACGAAGCCAAGAAGGAACCGCAGCTGCGAGTGAGAAGCAAACATTTTACCTCACTGTGATGTTTGCTCTTTATCACGGCAGCCTGGAACAGTTCAGCAGGTATTGTTATCGTACAGTCACACATCAAACATGATGTCACAGCAAAGCTCACTGGATTTGAATTTAACTTTAAAGATGGCTAAAAGCACAAAGAATGTAGCTGCCTTAAAGCTGCAGTCTGCAACTCTTTTTCAAGCATAATGCCTGGAACTGTCCGGGGATTCTGAAAGTAGTACATTAAATACCCCAATACAAAAAAAAATGAGTTCTCTAGGTCTCCTATATGTCCCGCTAGGTCCCTCCAAAGCCAGCAGGTTTGTTTACAAAATTACAGACCGGACCGGTAAAAGGTAACCAATCAGGTTTACGAGCTGGGCTCTGCTGCCTGTCAATCACCGATTGTGCACGCACGATACAAGGTAGGCTCGTCCCCACGCTTATTTATCTAGACTATTGAACTTCATTACGGGCTAGTCTACTTACTGTGTCTTCCATGATCGCAAATGACAGGTGAGTTGATGAATGAGGAGTCGTGTGGGCGCATCTGGTGTGCACGTAGACGTGCACGAGTCATGTGTTTTGAAGGGGCGGGACAGGAAGTTGAATAACTTTTTAGTTTTCGGTTAAAAAATAAGCATTTCTTGCATTTTGCGACTACGGAGGTCACCGTTTTCAACTTCAAGCGTTCTGACAGATCATGTAAACTCTTAAAATGCCAAAAATTAGGACTTTACGTATGACAACAACAAATCTTGCAGACTGCAGCTTTAATGCTGTGATCACTAGAATAAGATGGTCAGGTCTGAACATTCGTGAAGACATCCTCTAGTTTGGTACGGAGCCGCACAGAAAGTATAAATAACTTACATTATTTCCGTTTTATTTATTATTAGGTTTTTTTATTTATTTTGAAAAATGACCGAATTCTCTCCATTACATCCGTTTATGACTAACTCTTGACACGTGTCAAGATGCTTGTCTCGGTCACGTGATACATTAGCCGCATTCGGACAGAGCAGTTCTAAGAACAGTTCTAAGAACGGTCCTCCTTGAATTTGGTTCTGATAACTTTCCTTCCCCAGCGGAACTGTTTCAGTCCGCATTCCCACATGAGTCGGACCTTGATAGGGACTGATGCGGCGCAGCCGTCTGCGACAGCGACGTGTTACTTTAGCGCCACATCCAACAACAAAACAAAACAAAACCCGGTAAAAGTAAGGAGAGAAGAAAAAAAGCTCCACAAAGAAGCTAACATGGAGAGCGGGGAGTGTTCCTTTTTTTTTTTTTACAGATGTAGCAGCTGGTTGTCTGATTTTTTTTATTGTTTTTTATGTTTGTCTCTTCATGTTTCTGTTCCTTTTTTTCCCGGTCTGGTTCGGCACTATCACACTATCACATCATGTTAAGTATTGTAACAAAAATAAATAAATAAAAATAAGGAGTTGATGGGCATCAAGGGGAGCTTTACATTCATAAAGCTTCCCTTGGCATAGCAAATGTGTTTGGCATAAACGGTATTCAGATTACAATTCTGCTGCCATAATGCTGGACAGGACAAGGGGTTAAAAAAAAAAGATGTGTTCCTATGGAAACCAGGTAAGCCCCAGCCTCGGAAAAGGAGCTAAAATGGTTATAGGAACTGAGGGCCGTGGTCCCGAGTTCCTGTATGTCGGCCCCGTTCCTAAAAAGGTTCTAGGAACTGCCAAAGGTTCCTACAGTGCGAATGCAGCTAATATGAATATTAAACCCACAAGCTAGCAAAATGAGTAAAAAACAGACGTCTTTGGAAAGTTTCTTTGCAAAGGGGAAAAGGCCCAGTGAGGAGACAGAAGAAGAGCCCATGACCACTAAGAAAAAGAAAGCTGCATTTAACATACAATACCAGGAGACCAACATAAAATGTGGATTTATCGCGACAGGCGATTCCCACGCACCAAGCCCGCTCTGCATAATATGCGGCGACCGGCTCTCCAATGAGGCAATGAAGCCTTCAAAACTGCTTCGCCACTTGGAGACCAAGCACCCTGCATTAAAAAACAAGCCTATCATTTTTACTTTGTTGTATTTATCCGGCACACCTTAAAGGCCGGTCCATGAAAATATTGTCTGACATTAAACGTTCTCACTAAAGTCGAGCCTAAATGCTAAAACACCTTTTTTTCTGACTAAAGAGCAATGTTACACTTAAGTGATATAGAAAACAACCTCAAATTTCCTTCTCAACTCAGCTTTTTTTAGCCGAAGCACAACTGTATGAAGTCCAAGCAACTTAGCGATGAAGACAAAAAAAAAAAAAGAAGCAAAAACACTTACATTTGGGATGTTTAAGGCACAGTTGGGGTCACAAAATGTTCTCAGAAATAAACACAGACGAGGACAAACATGAAGGAGAAGCTCGCATTATAATACAACGGGCTGATCTCTCCCCTAAGAGAGGCGTATCGGATTACACGGAAGCTCATACCTCCTCTACGCTCAGTCTGAGGAAGAAGTCGTCCAACGGCTCAGTGTTGTCTCCTCCATCCTCCTCCTGCAGGTCCTTCACTTGGCTCAGCCTCTCTTTTTCATCTTCCTCCTTAAAACAAATGCCACGTTTAATCCTACTTTTTTCACAAAACAGTTTTCTGGGTAATTCACTTAGAATTACCCCAACTTGACCTCTTATTCGATAAACCTGTCAAATCTAATAAAGCCTCCTCAGCTGACTGTACGTTTAATTCCGATTTTCAAGACTGCAGCGGTTGCAAACTAGGCTCCACTTTATTTTCAAAACGGGATTTCAAAGAGGTTTGGCTGCTTCTAGTAAGGACGGTCTTGAAATCTTTATATTGATATCACATTAAGTTTCAAAGCTGCCAGGATTTTGCGGATTTGGGGGGGGGGGGTGTATGGTTGAAACTTAAAATGCTTCATTTTGCAGCAGCTAATTTATTCAATTTGCATCCAAACATGGTACATGTGTTTGACAAAAGTTGCTTGAAACATACAGAAGACTATGAAATATGGAGATGGGCTGTTGGAAGGTTTTTCACCGATCTCTGTTCAGGGATATTGGAAAAGGTCTAACAGCTCTAATGATGCAGTGGGATTGAGTATGTAAGACGGGAAAAAAAGCCAACCATATGCAAAATCGGATTGATGCTCAGGGGATTGAGGGACTAACTTAACAACAACCTTTTTTGGTTGTAACGTGGTACATACACTGGAAAACATCTAAATCTTACCAAGCATATTTTTCTCATTGAGTATCTCATTAAACTTAATATCAGACAACTGCCTAACAAGTACCATTTCAGCAAGATATAGGGACTTGTTTTAATACAATACATCTTGAATATCTTGTAAAGTGAAAAAGTCTTGAAAACATCTTGTTTTGAGTCATATTTCATATGAAACAAGCTTTTTTTTTCATTTGAAGAGGTTTTTAACCTAATTTCAAGATCACTTTTAACTCAAAAGTCCTAAATATCACATTTTATTTCAAGAAATCTTGACAAGCAGATTTTCACTAGTTCCATTGGCAGATTTTTTGCTTATTTCAAGCAAAAACGCCTTGTATTTGTTGTTTTTTTTTTACCTATTTTTCGAGGGGCATTTTTTCCAGTGTACTGGAGTAAAAACACCATGGATTCGTATTGTGAAGAAGAGCCACCAGCGCTCAGAGGCGCTTTTAGGGCTGCACATCCCAAGTTTTAGGATGAACTACGCTCACTGGATTGAGCGTAGTTCATCATTCATTTCAGAAAAATATAATTCTTTCGTAAATGAAGACGTGCGCCCCACAATGCTCCAACTCGCAATCGAACCAGCAAAAACCGAAAGCGTCAACGGACATAGATCACTGACGGATGTCAACAATAAAAAGGGTAAATCTCGTTATTTTCGGTGCTCAGTCAGGACATAACAATAGCAAAAAACAAAAATAAATAGCAAAACACTTGAGAGGTTCAATAATTACCAAAGCGGCTCCAACTCGCTGGGTATAAACTCTGAAGGTACCCTGCAGTGCCAAGACTTTAGCAGCAAATCCTTTAAGTCCCATTGGTCGTGAGCTAGGCCCAGTGATTCATTCAAACGCCCTGCGGCTGCTTCACGATTTGTCCTTCCTCAGATTACTGTCAGCAGGCATTCACCACCGCTGACAGGGAGCATCAGGCCTTCACGTTTTAGAAATGCTTCTCTCGACATCATGACCCCCTCAAACTGTCCCACCGGGATCAACAAATACTGACGCACATCCACACATGACCAACATGACTAATCTAATCAGTTCCGGCTTTCCTCGGTCCTTCCAGTCAGAGGTTGCGAAGAAGCCAACAAGATCACGATTGTTGCCGTTGGCATTCAAACCTCAGTTGGTGGACTTTTTCCCCTTCCTTTGCCACCCCAGAGCAGATGAACACGTTCATTTTACTAGAGCTAAGCTCACTTGATGGGGCAAAAATGAAGAGGCCCTCTAACCTAACTCGACTGAAAACTAAAGCCCGTTATAGCTCCGGTGATGTACCTGGTAGGGATGGGAATCGAAACCCGGTTCTTGTTGAGAACCGGTTCCCAGTGTTTGAATTCCCTGGAATCATTTGGCGATTTTGCAAACGATTCCCTTATCGATTCCAGTGGGCGCGAATGATGTCACCACGCAACGTTGCGTGATGAGTCCAGTGCAGCCAGCAGCCAACAGTAAACATGGCGCCCAAGCGGTACAAACGCTCAAAAGTTTGGTTACACATCCCTAAAAAAAGACGACAATAGGGCAACTTGCAAAGTAAAATATTTCACCAGAGGGAGGAAATACTACCAACATGCAATAACTATGAATGAATGTCGCGTTTTCGATCCGCTCCGGACTAACGTCGGCAACGTTAGCAACGTTAGCATGTCCTCGGCTAACACTGCAGGTAACTAACTAACAAACACTGCCTATCATGTTAGCGCCATTTGCCTCATTGTAAAACCTGCTGTTAGTAACGGTTAAGGTTAAATGAATGCCTTCTCAGGCATTACATTTAGATGAAATCATGAGAGACAGAGCCTGACTGGCTCAGAGCCAGAGGCTGGTGGTACTACCCCCAGTTCACCTCTACCTCCAGCTTCTCCTTTCACCAGAGCAGGAAGAGTTAAATTACCCAGGCCAGGATAGACCAATGTGGACTAGTGATGCTCCGATCGATCGGCCGATAATGCCCAAAAATAGCCTGATCGGCGATCGGAAAAATATGCCGATCAAAAAACCGATCACGTGACGTAAATTACTAGCTTTTTTTTTTTTTTGACTTAAATTACTAGCGACCACTTTCTAATGTGGTAGGTGACGTGTGTACAGAACCGAACAGGCAAAACCTCTACAGTGCATCTCGACAACATGACCTCTCCTGTCTGGAATTTCTTCAAAGTGTGTCAGAAAGATGTGAAACTTACTGCGGTCACGCCATCTGCGCTTCGGAGAGGCACGGTCGCGCTAGCTACACTTGAAAATCTAGTGCCCGTTTACATCGCGTCGTACGGTAAAGTGTGTGAGCGGATTTATGGTGCATTCAAGTGGACCCCGTAAACTCAGAAATCTATATCGAAGTTGATTTTTCATTTGTTGGAATACATACACCTGTCATTACTTGGTTGTTTTTTTACTACATTCTTTTTAATGATTAAAACAAAATGATAGAACAAAATTATTGAAGCATATTCAGAATCAAACTCATTTCTGCATAGTCAGATTTGAAAACTTCATTTAGAACCAAATCAAAATGTTCTCTGCCGACTCCACCAGATTCTTGTTCTACATGTCCCCAGCTACCTCTGTGGTGATTTTCAAGTCATTCCACTGCATCATTGTTTAATAATCTGATGTTGAAATCATACCCAGTGGATGATGTATATGGGCAGATTAAAATATTAATAGAAAATAAAAAAAACAATTGTTTTCTGCAAACTCCACCAGATTCCTGTTCTACATGTCCCCAGCTACCTCTGGTGATTTAATTTCTATAAATGGTGCACTCTCTGCTAGATGAAAGGCATGGAAATGTCAGATTCCTTCCATGATCGGCAATCGGGCAGATCATGATTTTGGTGATCGGTAACTGGTCCAAAAAATGCTGATCGTAGCATCACTAATGTGGACCTCACCGTTGTTGGGTTTTTAAGGTCATGACTCGTGTTATTTCTAAACTAAACAAAGTTGATGCTAATCGACCGGTTTGTTGTACTTTTTCTCCAAATGAGAATCGATAAGGGAACCGACAAAGAACCGAATCGTTACGCAGAATCGAAAATGGAATTGGAATCGTAAAAATCAATTCGCATCCCTAGTACCTGGTCTTTCTTCTTCATCTCCTCCACCTGGCGGAGCTGTTCTGAGGACAGCACGCTCTCTATCCTCTGCATGTCCCTCATGAGGAGGCGCTGGGACTCGAGGAACTGGTCGTTGGCTCGCTGCCACGTGTGTTTCAGTTGGTTGTGCTGCTGCCGCTCCAACTCCAGCTTGTGACAGACTGTGGCCACGCATAGCAGAGACATGAAAGAGAGCAGAACGTTAGCAGCTGTGGTATCCTGCATGTGCTTTAAGCCTAAAACAAACCCCACCCCCACATAAACGGTATATGAATCTTATTGCAGACCTTCAATGGCAAAGATAACCGTGAGAAAAGCGTGAACTGACCTAAACAGCAGTGTTACTTTTTCTTAACTGATAAATTGATAAATGGAGATGACTTAGGACCTCGGAAAACAAAAACCGAGCCCCTAATGTGTCCGGACAGTCATAATATCTTCTGTTTATCAAAAAGCATCCAGAAAAAAAAGCATTAGAAAGTACCCTCATGAAGCTCTTTCCTTAGTTTCTCAGCATCCTCCTGCAGGACCGATTTCTGAGTGTTCAACACGGCCACATACATCTCCAGGTCCGTACGGCACGACTTCTCGGCCTCCAGAACATGATTGAGCTCTTTAACCTGAATAAAAAAAATTGGTTTATTCTCTATTTTAAGCCTAAAATCTGTGTTTAAAGTCAACAGGTTACTCCTCTCCAACTCTGACAGCTTGCATTGGAACAAACGGCACGTACAAAACTAACTCAGGCTTTAGAGAAGAATATCTAAACATTTGGTTATTAGTTTTTATGCTGCACACATGGAACAACCTGAGGGTAGTCGGGCCGTTAAAATGATTTGTTGATATCATTTATACACGTTTCTTGTTCTGCTTAATCCACCACCCCTCAGCGCTGCAGTTTAAGGGCATAATTACACCAAGGAGCAGAAAAAAGGAATACCAGCCTCGAATATAAAACACAGATTTAATTTTCATCTGCCACTTTACTAGGAACACCTGTTCATTTGCTTGTTAACACAAACAGCTAATCAGCCGACCGCATTGGCCGCAACTCAATGCATTTAGGCATGTAGAGGTGGTCAAGACAACTTGCTTAAGTTCAAACCAAGCATCAGAATGGGGAAGAAAGGGGATTTAAGTGGCTCTGAACGTGGCATGGTTGTTGGTGCCAGACGGGCTGGTCTGAGTATTTCAGAAACTGCTGATCTTCTGGGATTTTCACACACAACCATCTCTACAGAGAATGGTCCGAAAAAGAGAAAATATCCAACTGCGTGACGCTGTCATGTCAATATGGACCAAAATCTCTGAGGAGTGTTTCCAACACCTTGTTGAAAGTATGCCACGAAGAATTAAGGCAGTTCTGAAGGCAAAAGGGGGTCCTGATAAAGTCCCTAATAAAGTGTATGTGTTCATTTGTGTGAAATATCCAGTCTTCTTATAGCTCAGCTTTGCTTTTCACCGATGTCTGAAAGCTGAGCACAAAGTGGTGTGTAACACCAACAACCTCGCATAAGGCCAGCTGGCATGGTCATTTGTGCTGGGCAAGGTCCGCTCGTCTCATGACTCACTGCATTGTGCAACTTCTTGTTCGCTGAATCTCTAAAAACAGATGTGGGAGAGCCACATGGAATGCTGAAAAGAAGAGGATGCAGCCCCCAAGACGTCCTCAGTTGGTTTGCGAACTGCCGTTTTAGTCTCAAAGTTTAGAATTTCATTGATGCCAGACCGGAAAACGGAGCTGAAGAGTGACAGTTGAAAGCTGAAGGGAAAAGATGTCTTTTATGGCTATTATCCTTTTAATCATAATAATACAGGCAACCAGCACACTGAACAAAGACAGGGAATTAAGTTAATGACACAATATAAACCTATATGGATATTGTTTTTTTTTTTTTTTTAAACGGGCATCTTTTATATAGATTCTAAAGGGCGTGCATATTTAGCATGACCTGTAGAGCCACAATAGCAAAAAATAACATTGCACCAGTGAAAGCCACAAAAGCACTCTATAGTCAGCTGATAATGCTTTTTTTTTTAGTTTTTTTTCTAGATTAAGTTACTTTAGACATTGCACATAACCACAGCAACTTTTATCTTTGAAAAGAGCAACTGTTGGTATTCAACAGTCTCACACCTATAACACTGAAGCCTCTTTTATGCAGACAAAAGTTTTTTTTAGTTTTTGATTGTGCTAAAAGAAGTGGAAATGTCTTCTCGTGGTTATCACGAAACCTTTCAAATTCAGTTTCCTTTGCGAGAGGTTTTCTGCAGAGTAAACATGATATTAAAGAATTAATTCACCCCGATTGAAGGACGAATTTCATGCCGACTAACCTTGGAGGCCTCCAGCTCCTTCACCCTGTCCTCAGCCGTGGACAGCCTGGCCTTCAGGGCTGCAATCTCCTGCTCCATGGGCATCACCACCGACCGCAGCTTCTCTGCATCCTCCTGAGCCTTCAAAGTGTTTCACACACATTACAAATGCACACAGCCACAAATATATATATAAATAAAAAACCCAAACAAACTGATACTGCATGAAGACAATTTTCCATCTACACGAAATGCATTCGTTATGATCTTAAAGTACATGTTCATTCTATTTCAACGAACATACAAGCAAGACTGATGTAAGGCCGTCACTTTTTCCATTTTCATTACTTTTTTTTAAAAATCAGCGTGAAACTCATGATGGACAGTTGCTAAGATAGGCTCAGAATTCACTCACTCTACTGGAAATAAAAAGTACTTGGAGCCAACATTACCCACAATTCAACTCGAAGATTACTATGTGTTACGCTGGTAGCTACTAATGTCGCCCTGAGCCTTCGACATCAAACTGAAATGAAAAGCAGCCTACAGTCCTTTTCAGCTCCACATCCACTGAACACAAACAGTTGGTTGGTGGTTTTAACACGCGTGGTCCAGGTCACGTTCCTTTGAGATCCGATATATAAGTGTGAGTCAGAGAGGTTTGAGGTTTTATTTAACTATATGCCTCAGTTTTCTCAGACTGCGAAAGACTGAACCTCAGAGAGGTTGCATTAATGTACACAGCACGTGTGTGAACACAGCATGTTGTAGAAGACACAGACTGACATGACGAGTTGGCCTGAAATCTTTAGTTTGAATCTTATGAAAATTTGTGTGGATATTTATTCCCGGGTAGAAATTATCAAATTTACTCGAAAACAGCCTCTGCGCTGAGAGCTCAAAGTATGAAGTTTGGAATCTGTTTGCAAAACTTCAGGATTGGTCAACACACAGAGGAGTCCAGCTGGCTCAGGCATCAGGTACACTAAACTGTTCTGGTATTCATCTGGTTTTTGTTTTTAAACTAAACGTGGGAGGGGAAAAACACACATACTTCAGGCCCATATCAGCACAAAATATAACTCCTCCAGCTCAGAGTAAAACACGCAGTATTTATAGTAGTTATAGAGATTGGGGGGGGACTAAACTACAACAGACACCTACTTTCTTCATTTCATCCTCCAGGTTCTCCTCCTCCTGACCCTCAGTGAGCCGCCGTCTCAGGTCGCCCAGTTCCCTCTCCATCGCCTCGCGGTACTGGTTCCACTGGGCTCGCTCCTGCTCCAGGCGCTGGTGGAACTGGACCTCATACTCGCACACGGTGTCTGTGAGGGGGACACACAATGACACAAAAAAAAAAAAAAACTCTTATGCACATGACACGTCAATTGTTCACATAATAAGTCACGTAGTGAACGACACACGGGAGAGTGCAGCATGTTAAAGTCGGTGGCAAAGGAGCCTGAAGGCGAGCACAGATGTAGCCAGGAGAGACAACTCTGTCTCATTATTACAGCAGCCCAACAATGTGACAAGCTGAACTCAGCAAAATTTGAAAAAAAAAACAAGGAAAACACAAGCAGAGGGCTGTGATTGAGCGGTGTGACTAAGACGGTTTCCCGACGCACAATATGTTTCCAATTTCAGCCGAGTTTTCGTGAAATTCAATTCAATTCATTCATTTAGTGCCAAATACAACAAATGTCATCTCAAGGCACTTAAATAATAAAGTCCAATTCAAGCCAATTGGAATTCAATTCATTGTAATCATAATTATTTTTAAAATAATCCAATTAATTCATTTAGAGCCAATTCAAAAACAATTTCCTAGCTAAGGAAACCAACAGATTGCACCGAAACTTGTCTTCAGTCCAATCTCCCGTCCTGAGCGTGCCAGAGGCGACTGTGGAAATTCAGCTCAATAGTTTTTTGTGTGAAAACAAACATCCACCTCAGCTCCACAGAACACTCCACACAATCAGAGCATGGAATGTAATATCTGGATGCGGATTGTACGGTAAATCTCAAAGAATCTCGGTCAATTCAGTTGAAAACCATGGCAGATATGGGGAAACTTTCTATGGTATAACTCCTGTTTCCATGATGGCTATTCCTGCACTGCACATGTAAACATCAGCTCATTTTACCTTTCATGATGGCCTGCAGTGAGGCCACTTCCTCCTGCCATTGACTGCGGACCTGGTCGATGGCTTCCTGTTTGGTGTTTTCCGACACGGTGGCCACGGCTTTGATGGTCTCGATGTCGGCCCGGGCTTGAGACAGCTGGTCCTGCATGGAGCTCAGCTCAGTCTGGGCACTCTCCAGCGCTGCAGTCTGCCTCTTCAGCTCCACTGGAGGGGATGTGATGGATCAAACAGGGCAGTAAAATAGGCAGAAGGACCAGCCACACTGGTTCACATGCACGTTATGAGTTTTTCAGACTTCGACCTTCAGTTAAACTCTTATTCAGCAAAGGTTCTTGTATTTTTTTTTTTATTATCTTTACGTCCATAGTTTAACAGACCTCTCTGCACTCCCTGGTCAATGATTTAAGCAACGAAAACACGTTACATTGTAAAAACCTGGCTTGTTTGTGAGATCCGTACCTTCCTTGGACATGAAGAGCTCTTTGAACTTGGCTCGTTTCTGGTTGAACTCGGCCTCCAGCTGCTGCTTGAGTTTGGTGAACTCGGCCCTCTCCTGCTCCAGAGCAGCCACTCGCTGCTGGAGCACCTCTGGATGGTGAGAGAGAGAGAAACACCACACGGGGCTGTAGTTAATCAACTGTTCATTAGGTAGAATCAAAAAAAATAATAATCTGTGGCAATCACCATTCATTAAATGGCGAACGTCAGTGGCGCTGTATCATCAGCAAGACGCTAAATCAAAATTTTAAAAATTCATTCATCAGAACAACAGATTGCCTGTTTCTTGCGAGTTAAAAAAAAAAAAAACTAAATATGTACATCGACTAAATGTTTTTCAGACAAATCTGATGAGGAGAACTTTCTTATTTTTTGTTACCCAAAAACAAAAAAATCTGACAAGAAAATAACGTTTTTAAAATAACGACTTTCGGGAACGATTGCAGTGAGCATTTTTCTTCCTCTCTCCTTTGTCGACTCCCCGTCTGTCCTTTAAGACACCAGACGACAGCACAGAATAAATCACTACAATTACATAAAGACACCTAACTAATTGATTAATTCATCAACCTCACAAGTCAAACAGCAGGAAAAGTCACTAAACACGCAAAATCCGTAAAACTCAGTATTTTAGGCATTAGCTGATACTGCTGCTCGGCCATCATTTCAATTCTTTTCATCAACAATTCAATTCAGCAACAATTCTTTTCCTTTTTTTAAAAAAAAGAATAAAGAAGAAGGCGTTATTATGTACCACATACACAACTGACCTGAAAATACTGCCAGTCACTGGTTTTTCCTACACTGAGAGCAGCTCGTACCTGATTTAGTTCATCCCTTATTTAAAAGCAGAGCACAGACGAGGGAGAAAATGACATTCTCACATGCATACGGACAAATGGAAACATTTACGAGCACGAGCAGCAGGAGGGGTTTGGCACAGCTCTGCCACCGTCATGTGATAGCTGAGTAAACTCCATAGAAATTCCATCACTGCTCGTTCACAGTGGGTTCCTGATGCATTTTACCTAAGAGTTAAGCTCTTCTGCGCGGCCACAGGACTTTTTAAAGGCAACCACTACGGAAAACGACACGATTGTGTGCCCTTCGGTAAAGATTCTAATCGTTCAGGCCCAGAACACAAAGAGCACATGAATCGCTATGCAGACAACGCAGCTAATTAACCAAAACAAATTTCACAAAGGATACAAAAATAGATCAAGCTCGGTCTCACTTCTCTTTCCAACAGGTGCAGACCCGTGGTAACATACAGCGTCTGCCAGCTCAACCTTATGAACGTTGGAAAAGTGAAAGTGTGACTGAAAATGGTTCGTCAACCGCATTTTACTTCCAAGCATTTAGAGTATTCCATTCAGAAATGCATTGAATTACTTTTTTAACGATACATCGTTACAAACACCGCACACGTTTTATTCACCCCCATAATCCAATACACCCCCCCTTGATACTTTATAGCTCAAATAGGCTTAACAGCTGTATGTACTCAAACAGCCCCGGGCTCATTTCGTATCTGTATCACTGTGTTTAACAGGAAAATATGTGATTTGCAATATCATTGGTGAATACTGCCATGACTATGATAACATGACTTGCAATATATAAACAATCATTTCAATATATGGTGTAGGGATGTAGGAACATTTCTGGAACCGGGCACGCATCTCGATGCAGATGTTGTTGGCGATTCTGCATCGATGCAGTGGCAAAAAACATCACTGAGAATTGGAAGCCTACACAAAATTATAGTGTGTCAATAAATGGGGATTTTTGAGCCGTAGCCCAAACGATAAAAGGCGTGTGTTACTTTATGTTCAACTGAAGTAAAAGACGAAAGAAGAGGAGGCAGCAGAAGGAGAAGAAGATACACGTCGCTCCTATGTGACGCCAACATTACTGTGATATTCTGGGTATGCATCCGAGGAAGGCAGCGCTCAGCAGAGTTATTTAAAACATATTTGAAAGTGGATATTTAGGCTCACTTTGTTAACTGGGTAGCACGAGCTAGATAATAAACACGCAGTATGTAAAATCGGCCACGTAAAAGATATATTATGGTAATGCAACTAATGTGATGAGTAAAGCAAGTCAAACCGCCATGAAATGAGTAACATACAACATGTGGAGTACCACGATTGGTCACTGACACTTAAAAGGTTTGGCTTTAAATTATCATTCTTAAGACACTGGGATTTACTTGAATTGGAGGCTTTATTAATTCTAAAGGGAAATTAAAAATGTAGTATTTACAGGTAGTGGTTGTTAAAAGGAAATAAAGACCCATCTTCAGATGCATTGAATTGTTGACGGGAATCATAATCAATGAACTTGAACTTTATTTCAACGATACCCTAAATATCTGAGCCGACTGTAATCACTTTGTTTCACAATCCCTCACCCAGATGAAAATACCTGGATGAAACCCAACAGCCAACTTAAGATTTCTGTAACTGGTTCCATGTCATTATCAGTTGTTTGCATGCTCTGTTCTGCAGTGGTGTAAAGCAATTGTTTGTCAGGAGGTCCTGAACCACATATTGGTGTTCAAAATGTGCCCACAGCAGACCAAAGTCTTTCATCTTGATGAGTTGTATGACAATTATCTGAGCAGGATAGCGATCGAGGCGATTTGGTTGATCTGTATCTGACCCTGATCTGTATCATCAGGGTCACCTAGTACAGCTCGACTCCGATGTGTGTTGCTCTACATCTGCTGTACTGTAGCACGGCTGCTCTTGTGGCAGGACCTCACCAATATGTAAAAAAGGAAATAGTTTGAAGTGGAAAATAACACTTGTTTAGTCTTGTACTTCAGTGAGCATTTCACAAGGCTGTAACGGCAAATATTTGATTTATAGGTTAAGCGTCTATTGAAGCAAGGCCTCAGATTTATCAAGGTTTCTGTAATGATACCGCTGTGTTCTGACACATGGACGACAGACAACATGACAGAGCTTACTCTGATGATCGTGGCAGCGGCAGACAGGTCATCAACTGGTCAATTTTTTTAATTTTGGGTGCTTTTGCTTCCCGTGCATGTTCTCTTTCAAACTAATATAAAGAAAAAGTGAATTTAAGGTGTATCTTGTATGCAACTTGGCACATTTTTTTGCCCATACAGTACCTGATGTTCATATTGGAACAATTTCAGAGAACTTCCAGTAATATAAAAAGTCATAATGCAAGTAATAAAGTCGAAAAATTTGATCGTGATACTTGCTAACATTTTTTACACTATTCGTCTTGATGTTTAACTTGAATGAAGAACTCAAATAACAAAAAAAGGCCTTTCGCAAAGGTGCTTAAATAAACCTGTAAACTAAATTGTCTTCATCATACCTAATGCAAGACTTGCCAGTAAATTGTCCCTGTGTTGATATACATTATAGCTGATGTGACTGGCAACTAATATATGAGGTGTGATTATACTGCAAAATATAATCTCACAGGATTGCATTTAAACTCCCATAAAGCTGCAGCATTTCCTGTGGGACCCAAGTAAGGTCCCAATACCACTGTTTGAGAACCAGAGGCAAAGCCTCCTGTAGGTACATCAGCTACCTCCACTAATGGGCCAACCCTCCACGTGTGTAAGCCACACAAAGAACATAATATCGGACTGATAAGATCCATGTGACCCGTGTCAAGGGCTGAAAGGTTTGGACAAGGCTTTCCAAGAGGCCAGAGCCGGCCTTTAGATCAAATTTATCTGACTAGCTCAAGCTACAAGCTAACCAGCTAGTGAGAGTGGCACTAAGAAATACAACGTTAACTTGGCTTAAATTATTAAACGTAACGTGTTGACTCCATTTTTAGTGACGTACAGCTTTAGTTACTTTAAACTGGTTTATGTAGAATTCGTAAATGCACACACTGCGTAGTGTGAATGTTCAATATTAGCCACTGACAGCCAGTGACACGTCGCCCTGATGATGCTAACAAGCTAATGTTAGCCAATGTTGTCAAGGATGCAGAGGCCCCCTGTCTTCGGGGCTGCCAGACTTCAACACTCCCACCACAAAAGGGGACAAATGTAAGACATTTACCATCATGTTGGGACGACAGAGGGGATCCCGAGGCCTCCTCGGCCATGGTTTCCTGAGGGGGGCTTCAGGCAATTACCAGAGCTTGTGGGTTAAGAGTTAGGAGTGTCCAAGAAAACAGGCTAACATCACAACTACTTTGAAGCTAGAGAGGGTGGAAAGAGCTAGTTCCGGCTGTAGTTTCAGAATAAAAGCCTTTGTGTTAGTGCTCGGCAACATTTGATACGAGCCATAAAATAAAAATGTGTAAACAACACTGCAGAGATCAAAATCCAGCCACAATTTCATTAGAGTAAGTTATAAGGTTATTTTGGAATTATTTGTTGTTCAACAAATTGTGGCTGATATTTTGAAGACAACAAAAATATTTCCCGTGTAACATGGGGCGATTTTAGGATCTGGTCTCTCACAGAGGCACTAAATTTCTCATTGAAATAGTAATATCAATGAGAATAATGTACTAGTTCGCCTCAGTAATTGAGGCGAACTAGTACATTTATAAATTTTGGAGCCGTATTAGTTTTGCTTTAAGTAATGTTTTCCCCTACAACATTCAATTTTGACCTCTTCATATCAAAAGACTGTGGCTTCACAGGGATAACAGAGAGCCTGAGACAAATATTGAAGATAACTCATTTATTTTGGGAGTAAAGAGTTAAAACAAAAACAAATGCTAGAAAATTAAATAAAATGGTCACTAAAATATTGCATCATTGAGCAAAATAAAATTTGTTTTTGCATAATATAATATTTTAAAAATGTGCTGAGCCAGGGGGTGCCGAGCTATCTCACGGTGGTGCCTTGGCACCACTAAAAATACCCTAGCCTCGCCCCTGCATGTAACGGTTTTTCTGCTTTTTCCAATCCGCTGCCATCTTTCAAAATTAAAGCAGCCAACAAGTACATTTTTTTCTTCTTCCTACATTTAAATTAAAGTTGGGCAAAGAAAAAGTTGACTGTTTGATATTTTATGCGAAGCTGAAATATTTATAGACACACCAGTACTATAAACTTGCAGATGCAGATTTAAACATATTTTTATCCAGTCTCCAAAGATTTGTGGTAAACTAGTGAAACATCCTGCTATCATAAAAAGTGAACTGAAAAAAAATATATATATAGAGAGAATCAGGCATAAATATAATAATCTGCTCTGGCATGGCCGTTATTAGCTTTACTCAGCATGACATTTATACATAGATGGCTGGTTTTGACATCTTTATACGTATCTCTTCTGACAAATACTTGGATGTATAGATTTAATGGGTTTCCAAAAATACAAACACTCACGTACTGTGGTCACTGGAGCTTGGCAGGGGGGTGGGGATAGTACAGTCTCAGCCTTCAGGTTTTTTCAGTTATTTAAGAAAATCACAAGCTTTCATGCAAAACTTTGCTCCGTGGTCGCAAATTACACCTTGGAATGAACAGAAACTTAATTATCAAAAGAGAGTAGTACATCGAGACTAGACCTTCAATTAAAGGAGTCAGGAATATCCTGCAAAGCGTCCTATCGAATCAGCAGTATTTGTATTTACAAGTTGACAGGAAGCTGCTTTAGACACAGGATGCAGGGTTTAAAGATAAATAGAAAAAAAAACAGTATTCATATCACTCTGCTTAAAGAGATAAAGGGGCATAAGTATGTCTTTCCAGCTGGTATAAACAATTCATTCGAAAGCTGCCCCCTCTTCTTGACTTTTTGTGGACTACATGGTCAGATACCTCAGCTTACAGTGACAGCAGAATTATCTGTAAGGGTCACATTTTTACTGCTGGTAGTACACGAGGCAGACTTCCTCCCAAAAAGAAGGTCTCTGGAGGCTTGCAGAAGGCTTGTTTGATTCTCAGAATGATCATGCAAATACCAAAATAACCTTAAGACTTAGTCAACGATCAAAAAGAGGAAGTGGCGAATGGTCTTCTTTCCGATCTACAGCTGTGTATACTGAAAAGCAGCAGCTCAAATGTCTTACTGTGAAGTGTGAGGCTTTTTTTCCTCCTTTTTCTACAGTTGTTTTTGTTCTTTTTCAGTTTTCAGCCCGACAGAGTTCTCATGGCTCTTTTGCGCAAATACATCTGGGTGTTGGTGATACTTGGGATGATTTTTGTGTCTGTGGTGATCGGCCTCATCTTCCTGCTCATCAACAATTGCCTATCCAGAAAAGGTAGGTTGATTATCTCCTTAACACATCTAGAACTTGAGACCGCATTTGTAAAGATTTAGCACCTTATCAGGGCCCTGTATCTTTTTTCTACATCAGAATGATATTCCACATTCTGACTGCATTACAATGAATTGGATTGTAATTGGCTTGAATTGTTTTGTTATGACATTTGTTGTGATCCGGCACTTCATATGAAATTTTTTGTTTTTTAAACTGAACTGAACTGAATTGAATTGAACAAAAAACAACAATTTTTGAATATGATGATAAAAATCTTGATGTTTGAGAATTCTAAATGATTTCCTTAGTATTTCTACCCTCCAGGTTATCTTCCATAATTTTATCTGTACAAAGGGTGCTGTGAAATATTTAGACTACATTCATCTACGTTCGTAGACTCAACTTACTCAAAAAAAAAAATGAAAGCCAGAGCACAATAGGAATGTGCAACATGCCCAACGATGTGCAGTGAGATGTAAAGTGGCATTAGGGTGTGAAAAACAGTCGATGGAATTGTACTAACTTTTCCAGTGTGTCTTATTTCATCAGAGGTTTAAGTAATTCAGTACATATCTAATTACTTGTTTTTAATGCAAATATAGTTTATAGTTAGTTATTTATACTCAGCAATAGCCTGTTTATTTATCAGCTTCACTTAAATATGCATTTTCAGATTAAGGTAACGATTAAACGATATATAATCACATAAAAAGTATGATCTTTTAGTTATGATTCCTTAAAGAGGATTTGCCAATTGGCCTATTCTTCTAGTACATTTTTGGCTGCCTGTGGCCAACTTAAAACCAACAAGAATAGCCGGCAATGTAAGGGGTGAAGTGGGAAGAGACTGTCATCAAGTCAGCCATTTTACGAGTGAGTGAACTCACGATAGAGGCTGATCTTGAGGTTATACTTGCTGGAGTAAAACTAAAGAAAGTATTCTTTTATATCTCTCTTAAGAATACTATCAAATTGCATCAGCAGGAGGGGGAAAACAAATTCCAATGTATAAAACAAAATGACCCTCAAAGGCAAGAATGATATCCCAGTAACAGTAAAGTAATTCTCTCCTTTTATTCTTCCGTTAAAGTTTTATCAAAGGGAGTTTTTTTTCCGTATTTTTCATCGATGCCATGCAGCATAAAAGCAAAGATTGTGATTCAAGTTTCAATTTTGAGCTAGATCTAAATATTAAAACTGACTTCACATACGGAAAATTCACATACTTCCACATAGTTAGTTCCAGGGAAAACAGTAAAAACCCCATTGAGGTCAAATTTAAGCCAGTCAAAGCAGAAGTCATTTTCATACATAGAAGTCATACATTTTCAGACAAATTCAAACTGAAAGTGCAACTTAACCTCGACTGAAATGTAGCTTTTACATGAGCTTTTGTGAGCTGAACTGGGGCGCATTTGCAAAAATGGCTCACTCTGTTATTCCTCGGTTCTGTCCTGGCAGAGATACGCTGTAAAGAAATCATCTTCTGTTTATTGTCATTTGTTTCAAAGATACTGCAACTGTATATTGGATTCAAATATACGAGTGGGACGAATCTAAGCTTTACGTATTTTTTCAGGTTTCACTCGCATGTTAACGTTATATCACACTATTACACATTAGCAGAGCATTATACAAAGCATTGCACTACAGTAGATCAATACAGCGTTTGGGGGATGCAGTCGTGTTGAAATTTGAAATAAAATAAAATACTGGGATCCACAGGAATCCAAAAACAGTTCAAATTAGGTTAAACAACACAGAACACAGAATGTAGAACAGAGATGACACAGTAAACGGAGTGCGGAGCAATCAGCAAACCGAAACCTGGTGTGAAGGAAGATTAAGCAAAACTGTGAAAGAGCAGATAAAAAAACAGAATGTGCAAAACTCTCAAAATAAAACCGAAAGTAAAGGCAAATAAAACACAGTAAATTCAAAATGTAAGTTCATACCAAAACAAAACAACAAAGGACCCATAGACCATGATAACTTGTTTTAGGCATCTGGCTTAAGTACTTGATATAACTACAGTTAATTCAGCTAGATACTTCCTCCTTAAGTCTGTAAAGATTAAATCATCCCAAGATAAATCAAAGGTCTGAAGTGATAAAGGGCAAGTTTGTCTGCATTAGTCTGGATCTATGGTGAGGACCTTCTCTAGTTTCTGCTTTTCTGGGAACCATCATATCCAAGAAAAAGCAACATCAGCTCAAGTTACATTTAGAATTAAATTAAAAGAGAGAAGTAGACACAGTTTCAGTATAAATAACTACCCGTTTTTTATGGTTAACACAGAGACAAAACATAAAAAAGGGAACTTTCTCAACACTAATAAGAATTCTGAACAGGGAATAGTGAAACCAAAAGACAAACTGTCACTGTAGCTGAGAAAGTGCATCCGAGGCCAAACCAAAAAATAAGCTATTATAGTGGTGTGAACTGCTATTATAAGGCGCACCCTTTGGATTTGATTATTTCAGATGAGACTTTAATGATCCCTGTGGGCCCCTGTGGGCCGAAGCAGCACAGAGCAGGGCTTTGTGTTGGTTTACACTATAAATGAACAAAGACGGAAAAAGAGGGACCAAAATATTGTGTAACCCAATAATAACAAGTAATATCACACATAGAGATAAAGAACGCTCTGTCAAAGCGTTCGAGGGTGATTCTTAGAAAATGTGTACTTTTAGAGTCTCAGGTCATATTTTTAAAAATAATTGCAATTTTGGACAAATACCTTTTTCTGTGTGAAAATGGTGATCAAAAACTCTTGTAAAAAATGTACCACCTTTTAAATATAATTTTTTTTAATACTTTTCATCCACCTGGAAGTTGCAAAATCACAGATTTTTCCTTGTCACACCCCCAGAGTTTCAAACTTCAACAATGAATAAAAAGGTTAAAAGTATCACTTATATGACAACTGTTGATGCATTTGAATTAAGGAATACTAAAAAAATAACATATATTATAATATTTGATTTGAGTCCACAGTCAATATTACTTTTGATACAAAATATACCTGTCACACAGCATCGGCGTCATTTCCACCACAATGCCTACTGTCCCTTCAAAAAAGGTTCTAGTGAAAGATTGTTTAGGTGGTTTCCATGGAAATGTATAGTGACATCAGAGCACATGTTGGACATGGAGGCCAGTTAAATTTCCATCCACAACTGTTGAAGAAAAAGCAAGGTAAATATCGCTTGTTCAGCAAATATATTTATTGTATGTCATTTCCAAACATGCTGTAGTTCCGTTGTTGTTTTGAAAAAGATTACAAATTTAACATGAAAGGCATTGTTTTGTGTACATGAACTGCTAGCTATCAATTCAGAGCTAATCAATGAAGCCACCATCCATTTTTTTTATCACAGAACTGTTGAAATGTCATTTCCACCACACTTCCCACTGTGGTGGAAATGACATTTAAGATTATATGAGTGGGATAGATTGTGAAAGTAAATATATTCCTTTAATAGGCTCTAGACCAGGGGTAGGCAATTAGTGGCCTGGGGGCCAAATCTGGCCCGCCATCAATTATATCTGGCCCGCAAGATGGAATTTCTTAAATATGATTTTTCAAATATATTTTTCAAACCTCATGTTTTATCGCCTGTTTCATGAGAGACGTCAGGAGATGCAACATTCAGCCTAATAACAGTGCATAGAAGAAAAAAACGTTTTAAATTTTAAAAAAATGAAATGCATTTATGTAAATCCAGAATAGAAAAACATGGCCATGGCCCGTAATACCAATGAAAAAGAATTGGCCCGGGTCCAAACTTAATTGCCGACCCCTGCTCTAGACTGTTGTACTTTTATACTATATAGGCCTATACTATTCATTTTTTACAATGTCTTTTAAGAATATTAGCCTATTTTATCTCTTTTATCTTTTAAGATGCCAAAGACGACAAAACAAAAATCCCAAGCCTACAGGGACAAAATAAAGGCTGACCCGATAAAATATGAGGAGAAACTTAAAAGAGACAGAGAAAGATATTTGAGGAAAAAAGAAGAAGGTGTGGTAAAGTCGATCACAGAGCTAACAAAACGGGAGCAACGCAAAAAGCGGAGAGAATGGAGAACAAACCAAAAAACAAAAAACAAAAGAGAGAACATAAAGAAAACTCAAACATTGCAGACCTACCTCTCCACCACCCCTCCACAGTCTCCTGAACCTGCCATTCCACTTGGGCAAGTTGTTGACCTGCAGCCCACTCCACAGTCCACGCAGTCCCAAAAGGAGAAAGGTAGAAGAAAGGTGGCAAGGCATCGGATGAAAGTGTACACTGCCTTATATGAGAGCAATGCAAAAAGTGCATAAATAATCTAGTTTTTTTAATTTTCAAGCATACAAGTTAAGTGTTCATTGAAGAGAGACTCTCTATTGACTCTCAAAAAGAAATAATCATTTATTTTAAGTATTCTTGCCAACCCGCCAGTTTTTGGGTTATTTACAGCATGTACTACTGTTACAGTTCTGTGAGAGTTTGAAGATTTTGCCAAAACGCACTGAAGTGAACAGGTGTGGTTGGTTTTCACATGGTGTTGTAAATGAAGTTGAATGATTGATGTTTTTTATAATAAATATATCTATGTTTTCTCTATGTGTTTAGTCATGGTCATTTCCATCACAGCACATATTTTTCACAAAATTCCCCAAAAAATTGTCAGCTCATTTTAAACTCATGTTTACATTTATTGATGACTTATATTACTTTATGTAACAAACCAGATTATTAATTATTTACAAGGACCTACCCAAAGTAATATTGCATTTCACACTGTGAAAAATGTACAGTTCAGCATTTGATACTTAGGACAGTTAAAATAAGGTCATTCAAAAATTACTTATTGTTATAAATAGTAGTAACTGGTACAACTAGTTAAGCTAATGGTCCTAGAAAATTCTAGGATGTTTGAATTATTGCACTGTTTATTTATATGTGTTAAATGAAATGTGGTGGAAATGACATTTGTTTATTCCGGGTCAGATAAAATGTGAAAAATAACAGTTAGTCTTGTAAATTTAGTTTGAAATCTAATGGATCTCAATACTACACTGGTTATTTAAACATATGAAGCTGTGTGAGTTGAATTTGTATAATGTTTTTTTCACTCAACTTCACAAGGCCAAAGGTGCACATAATCTAAGAATCGCCCTCTAACACATTTACATTTTTTTTTTCCCTTTATTTTAGCTAAACTGACATTATGGTCTTTAGTTATTATATGGTTTTATTGCATCTGTGTCCTTATGTGTTATTCACCACATTTAGTGAAATGCACTTTTTAATTTAATCCTATAGGATTGATTTATTTTTTCCTGCAGCTTAATTTAACTCCACATTCTTTCGTCTCTTTTTTTTTTTACAGGCAAACACAGAATCTCACAGCTTCAGAGAAGATCTGACACCAAAGTCGAGTAATGCATTGATATATACAGTATACTCCTTGTATTTAATAACTAATAGCCTACACAAATTGCTCTGTGCTGTAGTGCATACAGGAACAGTTTTGTATTGAAAGACAGTTAGTTACAGTTGTGCTTTCAGTTGTGCTTTCAGTGAATTCAAATAGATATTATGGATAGACATATCCATGTTATTTGATGAGTTTGAAAGTTGTTTCTGTCAGATTTCCTAAGCAGACTTAGGCCAGTTTCCCGTTATTTTCATTTTTCATGCTTAAGCTAATTGGCTATAAACTTTGTATAAGAATAGGCCACCTTCTAGAACATCCCTGTAAACTAACAAATTGTGGTTAGTTTAGGCAAAACAACCTTTTCACTGACATTATTTTCATGCGTTTAATGGATGTATTGTTTATGTTTATCTATAGCTAACAGCCAGTCTACTGCGAGTCTACAGATAGGCTACTTTACGCTAGCTGTAAGCTAAGTAACGCCGATACTCCAGCTATGAACATGGAACAACAGAAATTACTCTCAATTATCAAATTAAATCTATGCATTGACAGAATTAGTCGTTTTTTAAATGGTTTGATTTTGTGTCAGTTTAGCTGTTTCAAACTTTTCATTTTTTTCACAATAGTTGACATTTCCCTTTCTCAGTCATGATGCTAAGTTAAACTAGTGGGTTAAAATGACTTAATAAGATAACGTCCTGTTATCCCCAGACTACTTCTAGTAGGGTATTTAGAGATAAAGCAGTGGGAATTTTCATTTCATTGCTATATTGTTCTTAATTTTTCATATTGTACATTTTTTTCACATTAAACAGCAATGGCAAAGCATGCTCATGTTAGCTTCCAGCTAGCACGATAAAAAGTCATTTCCAAGCACCAGCACTTTTTTTCTTTTCAAAAGGCCCAATGTTATATTCACACCAATGTTATTATGAATTAATTATAATGGTTATGATAACAACCTTAGAAGTTTTAAATAGATCTGTTGTTGTCACAATCAAGTGTTTTTTATAGCTTTTCATAATCATGCAAAGTTGCAAGACATTTCGCAGATCTAGTTTTTTTTATTAATGTTACCTGTAAGTCACCATATACAAATTCAAACATAAATGTTACCATTTGATACAAACTATCTTATTAGCGTTTCAGCTTTAAGCTAATTTACATTTGCATGCTATGCCAAGTTGCTGTTTAGATATTCACGTTGCACAACTTTGGTATCACTTATCAAAAACTGGAACCAGTTCTTTGATACCAAATTTTCCTCACTGAATGACATTTAAAACATTCATTTCAGGAGCAACAAATACAACGAGAGAAACCTTGACAACCAAGTTCCTGTTCTTCCTCCTCGGACACAGTTTCTCACAGCAGGCAAGACTCCATAAAAATCCCTCTGAATGGATCTGAATGGATCCATTTAGATCCTGAATGTATGTATATATACACATATATATATATATATATATGTATATATATATATATATATATATATATATATATATATATATATATATATATATTTTGTATGTATATGTATATATATATATATATATATATATATATATATATTTTGTATGTATATGTATATATATATATATATATATATATATATATATATATATATATATATACATGTATATATATTTTTTGCCTCAAAAACCTCAAAGCTTATCTCCAAGAGAAACATGAGAAACATTCTAATTCCTAATGAGCTTTCTGAACCAAAGTTCATCAGATCAAACTAAGTAAGATTGTAAATGTCATCTTCTTCCAATTGTCTGGCCAAGTAAGAGAGGTGCCATTAAATTGCACATCAGAGAATTGTTGAGAGTTGTATCTTTGCTCTCCCAAGACAAATTTGAATTTAGCATAAAATGTGAAAGGATTCATGAAAGTGACAGTTTGACAGTGCTTCATAGGGCTTTTACAGTCTGCACTTTCACAAGACTGAATAACAAAAAAAATCCTCATGAATTTTTTCTTTAAACCAGCAGACTCAAGCTGTATGAACCTGAGAAAACTGACTGAATATTCTCAAGATGAGAGTTGTTCTGTCCAGCTGGAATTAATTGTAGATAGATTTTTTTGTTTGTGATTTACTGGATATTAACAATCAATAAACAATAAGGCTTTTGAGACCAGATTATTACAAAGACCATGTGTCATGCTTACCAATACAAAGGTAATGATTCAATTCAACCTTCAAGAATGACAAGTGACAAAGACACAACATAGAGTTCCAGTGTAGTATATGGTCAACCGATCAGCTAAATCTATTAAATAAGGCAAGTCAAGGATTTTATCTGATAATTGTTTTGTATTTATGACTCACCAATAACAGAAAACCTATAAACCAATCAAACTGCAGCCATTTATAACAGAACAACTGTTCTGACCTTCTGTAACTCCAGATCATTATGAACTGTCTGAATATAAAGTTTGTTGTTTCAGAGGCCCAAAGCTATGAAAACCTGGCTGAGGAGGAGCATGACTACGAGGAGAGCATGGACCAGAAGCCTGACTATGTGAAGGTGGAGGATGAAACAGAGATACGCCATCCTCCTCCACTCTACGCTGCTCCAGATCCAAAAATGAATTGTGGTGTTTCTGTGGGCGAGAGCTATGAAAACCTGGCTGAGGAGGAGCATGACTACGAGGAGAGCACGGACCAGCAGCCTGACTATGTGAAGGTGGAGGATGAAACAGAGATACTCCATCCTCCTCCACTCTACGCTGCTCCAGATCCAAAAATGAATTGTGGTGTTTCTGTGGGCGAGAGCTATGAAAACCTGGCTGAGGAGGAGCATGACTACGAGGAGAGCACGGACCAGCAGCCTGACTATGTGAAGGTGGAGGATGAAACAGAGATACTCCATCCTCCTCCACTCTATGCTGCTCCAGATCCAAAAATGAATTGTGGTGTTTCAGAGGCCCAGAGCTACGAAAACCTGGCTGAGGAGGAGCATGACTACGAGGAGAGCATGGACCAGCAGCCTGACTATGTGAAGGTGGAGGATGAAACAGAGATACGCCATCCTCCTCCACTCTACGCTGCTCCAGATCCAAAAATGAATTGTGGTGTTTCTGTGGGCGAGAGCTATGAAAACCTGGCTGAGGAGGAGCATGACTACGAGGAGAGCACGGACCAGCAGTCTGACTATGTGAAGGTGGAGGATGAAGAGATCCTCCTTCCCGATCCAGCAGATCCAGAAGCAGACGACGCCTCCTCAGAGGACTATGATGACATTGGAAGCGAAGTTGAGGATGACTATGATGATGTGGCGTGAGACCACAAACAAATGACACGAGCACACTTTTGACTTTCCTTTCTGAATCCTGCTGAGCGGGATTTCTCAGTTATGCTTTTAGTATCATTGATGAAAATTGAGAATAGCAGATCCACCGAAGACACGGAAATCTGCTGGAAGGTGTTCAGGCTGGTCTGTCCATAGGGGTCCACAGATCACTTCAGACACTTTTGTGCATGTGTACAAAAAAAAGCGTTGCTTGTTAATTGTTTTAAAGCTGTACACACTGTACATACTTTAAAGCACTGATCAACTGAATCCCCAGAGGTTCACAACTCCTCTTACTGCTCCTCGTGGAGACTTTCTCTCCTTAGACAGGTTTAGGTTTATGGTTCCCTTAAATGAACTGAGGGAAGTCTTATGATGTGTCGGTGCAAAAGATTTTGCTTTATTCATGCAAACACAACATGGAAAACTGAAGTAGGGAGCGACAGTTAATTTGATCATTTTATCCGTTTCTAATTATCATTAGGTGCAAACAAGTAAACAAATGTATTTACTACAGCCTTTAATTCATGTAATGACTTTACCGGTAATAGATTAAACATATTAAAATTCCTTCAGATCATAAATTGATCATTAGTCTGCATGTTTTATGTTTTCCTTATAGACAGGAAATCATATCAATCAATCAATCAATCTTTATTTATACAGCGCATTTCATACCACAGGCAACTCAATGTGCTTTACATAAAGACATAAAAAATACAACACAGAAATACAGGTAAATAAAAACATTAATTTTAGCTAACAGTAAGATTGGTATAACTATAACAGGTAATTTGAGTAAACTAACAAAAGCTAACAAACATGGATAAACTTTCCTCTAAGAGGAAGCATTTAAAAATATAGCTAATAACAGAACGGTTGACATAATGAATGATAACAGATCTTCAATATATGAATATGACTAAGTTTGGCTCCTAGTGAAGCATTAATAAGATCAGATAAGCTTTCCTCTAAGAGGGAGCATTTAAGAAGCCGTTCAATGGTCCATAAATTAAAGGGGACTTGGGTAAAAAACTTTCATCTGAGAGGAAATATTAAGGTTTATACAGTGATAATAGGTCTGAATAAACCATTTGAATATGACTAAGTTTTCAAATATATATATAAAACTCTCCAACAGAAAATCGCAACTACTAAACTTAAACCCTGTATGTTTTATTCCTCTATCCTACAGAGTTGAAGACCCGCTGCAGTTAAGTTTTAGGAGCTTCCATCTCCGTCTGCCATAATCACACAATGTTAACAAATCTGCAGCTGAAAAATAGCGCCAAAAACGTGACCTATGTTGCCACTGAATGAGTACGTTTTTAAAAAAAATTTGAAATGGCACTTTTGCTTTAGAAAAACCTATTTTTGTGAGCATGCTCACAAGCTGCAGGTTGTTTTAATGCATCAGTAACGGGACGCGGACGCACTGTCAGCATCTTGATCAGAGGCCGGTTGATGGTAGAATGATATCGCATCTTCGAACAGAGAAAAAAAAGCGTAGAGAAAGGGGAAAAGCTTCAGATGCAGGATTTGAAAAGCATTCATTATTTCAGGAACCTTTTTGCTTGTGTACATTACACTGCATCGTGCACAGGGCAGTGTTTCGTTGTTATCTGATGTTTTTGGACAGATACTGTAGGTTGCCTCACTGTGTATGCAAATCTCAGAGGCATTTAACTTTTTATAAAAACACGATGGTATCTATGGAATATTTGTACTCTTTCTATATATTTAAGCATTTCTTACCAAATCAATGATTTTTCACAATAAAGTTTCTTCCTCTGAGCCCTCTCATCTTTGTTTTGATCTTTCTTTAGATCAACTCTTGCTTTTAAGGCTGGAACACAATGTGAAACATGTCAGTCTTTTAATATGCTTTGTTTGAGCAGCATGGGTACAGAATGCACTCATCTTCTCCTTCTTCACGAATCGTTTTCATGTTTTGAAATTCTTTAAACTTTGCGATTTTAGTTGTTGGAGCAGTTTGAGTTTCAGGGACACATGACTGCATTACTACCCTCTTAAGGATATAAAACAACGTCCCGTTCGGCACTAAAAAAAGAAAAGAAAAAAGACGAGAAACACCATCCACACTGTTTTAAGTGAAAAGTGTCATGGCCATGACATAACATGGCTGACTTGCATATGAGTGAGAGCACCCTGGCATACATTGTTATTCTGGAGAGATTTATGACACTATCAAGGCAACATTTTTTCAAGACAGGCTGACAGAAATCTCTTCAACTTTTCTGTATTTGGAGATATTTGAAACATTTGGTGCAGCTGCCAGTCGTCGGCCAATCAGAAGTCTGAGGTTCGATCCCCACTTCCCACCGACTACATGTTTAAGTGTCCCTGAGACACTCAACCCCAGATCACCTCCAGTGATCAAGCGTGATGGAAAATAAAGCATTGTGTGATGTAAAAACAATTAAAAATGAAAAAAAAGGATACAAAACAGGCACATTTAGCATGAAATGGCTCTATATACCGTAGACTATGATTCATGAGCTCGAGAGTTACAGAAAGTCACTGAACGCTATTGTTCTTATTTTAAGAGAAGCCGTCTCTTAGACTAGAGGCTTGTTTGGGTAGCGGGGCAGTACTTTCTGTGCACGGCAAGCTATTCATCAGTCCACAACCAAGAAACCAAAGTTTTAAACACGCGACCACTGTTTGCCAACAGTCAGCAGAATTGGGATCCCATCAGAAACTAAACTGAAGTTTGCTTCATGCCTCCTGTCAGAGACAGTTAAACTGGAGGAGATTCAGAAAGATAAACCACGTATGAATAGGTGTTAACACCATGTAGTATTTTACTCTTCTATCAGTCTGAGACTGAACACTATAGTTCAGTGGTTCCCAAACAAGGGGTCAGGCTCCTGAAGGGTGTTCCGACTTGTGTTCTTTTTTTTTTTTTACTTTATGCAAATTACGGTTATTGGCAAGCACTTGAGGAGCCCGTAGATGATTGGCTACCTGGGAGTGGACTTCGTAATAAAGACCTGGGATGACGACAGCAAGGGGGCTCATCTCCCTCTCCTCCCAACCAGCCACACACACGCTTCTTTTTATATATGTTGGGATGGGCTGCCATATTATTTTCTTGAGTTTTCTCCTGTTTTATTGGGAAGGTAAGTGGTTGTCTTCTGTTTTGAAGTTGCTTTGTTTAGGTGTGTTCCCTCTTGAAGATAGTTGTTGTTGTTGTTGTTGTTTTGGCCTTGGCCCATCATGAAGTGTATTAGTCAAATCTCCAAGTTGACATTATATCTCTTACATATGTTATATATAAACTGTCATGTTAAATTCTAAATAATGTCTCCGTTGTTGCTTGAGGGTTGAGGAAAATGGGTCATCTTTATGTTGTGCCTTGGTTACCCCTAGACAGGGAATAACAAGGGCAACGAGATCATTTTCATGGGCCCTGAGATTAGCAATCAGAAATCAAATTAAAAGATAGCTGAAACAAAGTTTTTAATTACTCTGTAATTGGTTCTTGTGATAAACCACCACATCTGTAGATGTAAATATGAATGAGTTGTTTATAAAATCCGCTTCTGTCCTAAAGCCTTGCAGCTTTTTACCCAGAAGGGTGTCATCAAACATTATGTTGTTGAAGTCATTTTGATGAGTCAAAGAGGATTGACACTGGAATGACAGTGAATGTGATGCTTCAGTTGGATTTTTCCACAACCTGGCAACCGACAAGCCACTTTTATCAATGTTTGCAAGTGAAAATGATCTATAAATCACTACTTAATGGTTCAATTTATGATGAAGAAAGACGTAAATAACAGCACAAACAGTCTTAAATCAAGTAAAAACATACAGAGTCATTTTTTAAAACTATTTTGCAACAGGTGGTCCTGCTTTTACAAGTTGGGCTCAACCCAAAGGAGCTTTGTGGGTCTGCTCTTCAGTGAGACCACCACCTGTAGGAGGAGCTCCATGAGCTCAACAGGCTGTGGCTCAACACTGACTTCAGGAAAAAAAATTAAAACTAAGATGTTACCGATAATTTAAAGCTGAGGAGTAAAACAAAAAGTCATATTTGCAGCTCAGACGTTGGGGCGTAAAAGGATGAAGTTGCATAAAACAAGAGGATTCAATTTGGTGTTTGAGCCCCAAATAGAGCGTCATTTGCCAGCTGCCTTGGGGGCCCCCTGGTGGCTGCAGGGCTCTTAGCTGACCCGAGCCGGCCACACCAGTCCCAAACATGAGAGTGCACAGAGCACAGGCAAGGTGAAAAATCTCCGAAAAATTATTTGTGAATGAAAATAGACACCCACTCTAAGCCAATAAGCTGGTGACCTACATACAGTTAAGGTTCCTTCTCAGTAAACACATAATAATATCATCTCAGTCATCAGTCACTCACTGCTCACTCTGTGCTAAGATGCCTAATAGAAATAAGTGGATTCAGAGTTATTTGCTAGAAAATGATGCACACAACCCCCAAAGGTACTCTAGAAGTTGCTGAAATTGTTTTCTAAAACAACTTAAATGCATAAAAGATTGAATCTAAATCACATGTGATTGGTTGTTTTTGCTCTGATAGGCCACCTTTTAGTTCATTTTACGTAGCAGCAATACCTAATGGGTGGAAGACTGAAAAAATACGACAGTGAGGATGATGAGGGTGGTTTAACAAAACATCTCTCGTGAGCAGATATTTGAACATCTCGTAAATGTAAACTCACAAACTGTTTAAACTGTTTTAACTTGTTCCGTAAAGACACATTTTATATGTATACAGTTATGCTTTGTATTAGAATTCTTATACATGTATGGCTCCACAAGAGGGGTTATAGTCATGATAAATATATCATTAAACATCTATTATATCTAACTTGTTACAAATCCGTTTATATGCTGATTATAAATGAAAATGTTACCATATTTTTCATTTATCTCTCAATTTCGTGTATTTCATGTGAAGCCTATTTGTGGTTTTAACAGCAATGAGTGGCTTGTTACGTTTAGAAAGTGGATTCATTCTCTCATGATGACTTTAATACTGAAAAGTGTAAAACGGAAGTTAAGCTCGAGCTTCATTAATACGCTGGCTTGATGCAAAGAAAAACTCGACAGCATCAGAACAAACTCATATCCGCTTAAACAATGTTGATATCAAATAGGATTTACATTTTAGAAAGTTTAATGTTTGTTATGCTGTGATAGCTTCACAAAATAAAGATTGAGAGCATTATTTTGAGCATTTCTTTTCAAAGAATGATTGTATTCCTTATTGGACTTGAATAAGAATCAGTATTATATATATATTATCTTTATTTACCCCAAAACATAATTACAAAGAATGTGACACATGCAAAGACAAGCGCCACAAATAATCGAATGAGTTGAACTTTCATCCAGAAAAGAACATTTGTCACCATAACTTACAATATGCGAACAAAACACCCGGAAAATGCATTTTACACTTCGAGAAAATGCAAATAGAGAGCGAATAATAGAGCACAAAAGTGGACTTTAACATTTCTGTCTAAAGTTTTTTGTTTTGCAGCACTGAATTTAAACCTCAGTGATTGTTTCACACATTCACGTTCACTGCTGGACCATCAGCAGGAAAAAGGAAAATGTTGAGACCTTTAGACCTGCTGGGCTCCATAGCACCTAGAATACCTCAATGATAACTTATTACTTATTATATTAAATTACTTGTTGATATTAACCACCACTGTTGTCGTTTCACGCACATGGGATTATGAAACAGGAAAATCCAGGAAAGGATCACATTAGCTGTTAGAATATTGAGATATTAGTCATTTTATTAGAAATATAAGTAGTTTTAGTCTCTGTGCCGTGTAGAGAGCACCTCCTGAGAGATGAGGCGTACACATTGCGCATATTCCTACATTGATGTTTAATAAAATGAACACACATCAACCCCGGGGCTGTGTATTCCTCCATTAGATTAATACAGTACATGATGCATGGCGACAGAGAGAAGAAAGGGGCCAATAAAAGGGGCCTGCTGGCTTTATTTTATCATTTTTTTCTCCCAGTACCTTAATCACATGGTAATATCCGGTTTTAATGTTTACCCCCCACAACTTTATAAGCCCATTTTCTCATGGTCAAGAACAAAACAAGAAATGTCCCACAGTTAAATGAAGGATTGAACTGTTCCATTAAATTTAGGACCACGTTATAAGTATGAGTATGAATCACGCTCCGCATAGAGCTGTCATGGTTTTGTTTTAGTTTTCTGACCCACGTACAGAGTAAACTCAGGAGAACGATAGCAGTTCAAAAAAAGGTTTATTCTTTCTTTCCAAAGTGAGTGTAGGAATGAAGATACTTTGAGTTCAGGTATCACGGCTGGACCTCCAGTGGGCTCGGGATGAAGTCCTCTGGGAAAGGAAGGGGCTGAGGGATTCCAGATGGGTTATTGGGTTCTTGGGTTCTCAGGTGGCGGCAGATCGTTCCTTCCAGGATCGAGGAGGTGAGCGGAGGAGAGCGGACAGGGTTTGACCAGGCAGTGAGGCGGAAGCTTTGAGTCTTAGGTCCTGGCTTGGTCTGGACTGAAACTCTGGAGCTGGAGACGACTGTAGAAAACAGGCTTGGCACTTAAGGAGCTCAGGATACCTTGGGGAACAATAGCAAAGACACAACTGTAAGTAGTCAGAAGGCATGAAAACTTGGACTAAGAACTTGTAAGTTCAGGCTTGAAGTTACCACGTGTGGCAAACACTCAGGCGCCGAAGGGCCGGCAGCATGCTGCTTAAATGCTCCCCAGTAATGAGGAGTAATTGACCCCAGGTGCGCCTGATGGAACTCCTGCCCGTCTCCTGGCGCCACCTACAGGAAGGAAAGAGAACCCACTTCCAAAACCCCAACAGTACCCCCCTCTCAACGGCTGCCACCTGGCAGCCCTGGAGATGTAGACGGCAGGGAAGATCGATAATCAGAGATCAGAGTGGGGTCACAAATAAAAGACCGGGGCACCCAAGATCGGTCCTCAGGACCGTAGCCCTCCCAATCGACGAGGTACTGCCAACCGCGACCTCGCCGACGGGAGTCCACGATCCGTCGGACCGAGTAAACTGGATGTCCCTCAAAGACCCGGGCGGATGGAGGGGGTTCGGTCGGAGGGCACAAGGTGCTGGACATGACAGGCTTGATCCGTGAAACGTGAAAGGTGGGGTGGATGCGTAAAGAGGAGGGCAAACGTAGACGAACTGCAGAAGGACTGATGACAGACTCGATCACATAAGGTCCAATGAAACGGGGAGCCAACTTTTTGGAGATAGATTTCAGGGGGATATCCAGAGATGACAACCAAACCTTTTGCCCAGGAGCATATGTAGGAGCAGGGATCCGTCTTCGATCTGCAAAACGTCGATTCTGTGCTGAGGTACGTTGCAGGGCTGTGACAGTGTCTCTCCAAATCTTTCTGCAGCGGCGAATGTGATGAGAAACAGAAGTTACTGCAATGTTCTTTTCGTCAGAAGGGAAAAGAGGAGGTTGATAACCTAGGGTTGCTTCAAAAGGAGACAAACCTGTGGCTGCTGAAATGTGAGTGTTATGAGCATATTCCACCCACAGTAAATATTTGTTCCAGTCTGAGGGGTTGTTACTTGTGAGACAGCGGAGTGTGGATTCGAGTTCTTGATTCAGTCTTTCTACTTGGCCGTTGGACTGGGGGTGGTACCCAGAGGTTAAGGAGACTTGGGCGTCGAGAGCCAGGCAAAACTGCTTCCAAACCTGCGATGTGAATTGTGGCCCCCGGTCAGAAAGGATCTCCAACGGAATACCATGAAGTCGAAAAACGTTTTTTACCAGTAATTGAGCGGTCTGGAAGGCTGAAGGAAGTTTCCTGAGGGCAACAAGGTGACAGGCTTTAGAGAATCGGTCTATGATAGTTAAGATGGTGGTCATACCTTTGGAAGGTGGGAGTCCAGTCACAAAGTCTATGGCAATGTGGGACCATGGCCGCTTGGGAATTGTTAATGGTTGGAGTAAGCCAGCTGGGGGACGATGAGACGGCTTATTCCTGGCGCAGATGGAGCAGGCGGAGACGTACTCTTTGATGTCCTTATGTAAAGATGGCCACCAGAATTTCCGGGAGATGAGCGCTATGGTTCGGCTAGATCCAGGATGGGCTGAGAATTTAGATGAGTGGTGCCAATGGATGAGCTGAGAGCGGACGGAAATGGGGACATAGGTCTTGTCCGGCGGACTGTTCACAGTAGCCGGTTCCTCTAGCTGAGCCTTACGAACGATCTCCTCAATCTCCCAAGTAATAGAACCCACAGTGCAGGTGAGAGGGAGAATAGGTGCCGGAGCTTTCTCTGAGTCATCTGGTGAAAACTGTCTGGATAGCGCATCAGGCTTGGTGTTCTTAGAGCCTGGACGGAAAGAAATTGACAGGTTAAATCTGGAGAAAAACAGAGACCAACGTGATTGGCGGGAATTGAGTCGTTTAGCTGACTGTATGTAGGATAGGTTCTTGTGATCAGTCCACACTAAAACCGGATGCTCCGCACCCTCGAGCCAATGTCGCCACTCCTCGAGTGCCAGTTTAATGGCTAGGAGTTCTCGGTCTCCAACATCATAGTTTCTCTCAGATGGGGAAAGTCTTCGGGAGAAAAACGCACAAGGGTGTAAGTTTTCATCAGACTCTGATCTTTGGGATAGGACAGCTCCGACTCCTGTATCTGAAGCATCCACCTCAAGGATAAACTGTTTAAATGGGTCGGGTTGGACTAGAATAGGTGCATTAGCAAACTTTAGTTTTAACTCGGAAAATGCCGTTTCGGCTTCAGGTGTCCAAGAAAAGTTTATCTTGATAGATGTCAAGGCGGTGAGTGGGGCTACAATCAGGCTATAGTCTTTAATGAAACGTCTGTAAAAATTGGCAAAGCCAAGAAATCGCTGTAGCCGTTTCCTGGAATCAGGAATGGGCCAATCCAGAACTGCCTTTACCTTTTCGGGGTCAGGTCGAACCTGTCCGCTCTCGAGTACATAGCCAAGGAAGGTTACAGAGGATCTGTGAAACTCACATTTCTCCGCCTTAACGAACAAACGGTTCTGCAATAATCGTTGAAGGACGAGGCGGACGTGTCTCTGATGGTCGGGAGTGTCTTTGGAGTAGATTAAGATGTCATCCAGGTAGACAAAAACGAATACATTAAGAAAATCTCGGAGGACATCATTCACTAGGGCTTGAAATACAGCTGGTGCATTGCAGAGTCCAAAGGGCATAACTAGGTACTCGAAATGGCCTAAGGGGGTCTTGAAGGCGGTCTTCCATTCATCGCCCTGCCGAATGCGGACTAGGTGATATGCGTTACGGAGGTCTAGTTTAGTGAAGACTGTCGCTCCCTGCACAGATTCGAAAGCTGATGACAGCAGTGGTAATGGGTATTTATTCTTCACTGTAATCTGGTTTAGGCCTCTGTAGTCTATGCACGGCCTTAAGGTTCCATCCTTCTTTCCAACAAAGAAGAAGCCTGCCCCTAGAGGAGAGGAAGAGTGTCGAATAATCCCGGCAGCTAAAGAATCATTAATGTATCTTTCCATGGCCTGGCGTTCGGGGCGAGAAATATTATAAAGGCGGCTTGATGGTAGCGGTGCGCCGGAAAGGAGGTCTATGACGCAGTCGTATGGGCGGTGGGGCGGTAAAGACAGGGCTTGATGTTTGCTAAATACTCGTTTCAAGTCATGATATTCCTCAGGTACATTACTGAGGTCGATGGGGTCTGCCTCATTTTGAAGATCCGGCGACGGGTTGGGTCTGGGTGGTAAAGCTGACTGTAAACAGGTGGAAAGGCATTTAGTGGACCAAGACTCGACTCGTAACTTGTCCCAATTGAGGTGGGGATTGTGATATTGCAGCCACTTAAACCCAAGAACAATGGGGGGGAAAGGTGAGGGGAAGACAAAAAAAGAAATCTCTTCATGATGGTTTCCTGAAATGATTAGTTGGACTGGCTCAGTCTGGTGGGTTATAGTATGTAGTTCCTTTCCATCCAAAGCTGTGACTTTAAGAGGAACAGCTAACTTAAACGTCTTGATTCCTGCTTGGAAAACTAGGGTCCGGTCGATCAAATTTTGTTCACACCCTGAGTCAATGAGGGCTGAAAGCTCAAAAGAATCATTGTTAAATCGTATTACTGCTGATAGTGTTAACCGGGGGGATTTTAATGAAGTGGACCGGTCCGTCAGATTCCCCGAGTCTGACGGACCTCCCCTTTTGGTTTAGCCTGTGCGGGGGCTGAAGGCTTTGTTGGACAAGCATTAACAAAGTGATCAGGAGCTCCACAGTAAAGGCACAATCCTGACTCTCTCCGTCTCTGCTTTTCTGCAGCGGTTAGACGGGCTCGGCCCAGCTGCATGGGTTCAGGATCTGTTGGTTCAGAAACTAGATTTGCTTGGTGAGGATTTCTTTTTACAAGGGTAAATCTGCCACTTTGTCTTCTTCTTTCTCTTAAACGGTTATCCAGTCGCGTGGCTAAGGTGATCAACTCATTCAGAGTCTTAGGCTCATCAACCCTAGCTAGCTCATCCTTAACTGAATCATTCAACGACTGAAAAAATGCTGCCTTTAGAGCACAGGTGTCCCAACCAGAAGACGCTGCCAGGGTGCGGAAATCAATGGAGTGTTCGACAACCGAACGAGACCCCTGTTTTAAATTCCAGAAATTCCTTGAAACGCTAGTCGGATCAGGGTCTTGTGAAAAGGTTAGTCTGAACTCACTGAGGAATGTTTGAAAAGAGCAACCAAAGTTTAACGGATCTGTAATTCTGGCTTCTGCCCATCGTAAAGCTTTTCCAGTCAGTAAACCAATGATAAAGGAGATCTTAGAATTGTCGTGAGGGAAAGACTGAGGTGCTCCATTAAAAACCAAGGAACATTGCAAAAGAAATCCCCCACAGCCCGACTCACCGGAATACTTTTCTGGGTTTGGGGGACTGACGTCACGGGATGGAGGAAGCTGGTGGGGCGTCGAAGGAATGGAAGGCGGGGCAATTGCGCCCCCTGTAGGCGAAGGAGACTGGGCCGGCTGCGACTTCAAAAACATGGTGGTTATTTGGTCAAGATGCTGGCGCATCTCTTCCTGCTGTTCAAAGAATGTGCGAAGCATGTTATCATGTGACTGGAGTATTTGCTTCTGGTCTGCAATGGAACTTCTGAGCAACTCTGTGGGGTCTTGTTGGCCTGAGTGTTCTGTCATGGTTTTGTTTTAGTTTTCTGACCCACGTACAGAGTAAACTCAGGAGAACGATAGCAGTTCAAAAAAAGGTTTATTCTTTCTTTCCAAAGTGAGTGTAGGAATGAAGATACTTTGAGTTCAGGTATCACGGCTGGACCTCCAGTGGGCTCGGGATGAAGTCCTCTGGGAAAGGAAGGGGCTGAGGGATTCCAGATGGGTTATTGGGTTCTTGGGTTCTCAGGTGGCGGCAGATCGTTCCTTCCAGGATCGAGGAGGTGAGCGGAGGAGAGCGGACAGGGTTTGACCAGGCAGTGAGGCGGAAGCTTTGAGTCTTAGGTCCTGGCTTGGTCTGGACTGAAACTCTGGAGCTGGAGACGACTGTAGAAAACAGGCTTGGCACTTAAGGAGCTCAGGATACCTTGGGGAACAATAGCAAAGACACAACTGTAAGTAGTCAGAAGGCATGAAAACTTGGACTAAGAACTTGTAAGTTCAGGCTTGAAGTTACCACGTGTGGCAAACACTCAGGCGCCGAAGGGCCGGCAGCATGCTGCTTAAATGCTCCCCAGTAATGAGGAGTAATTGACCCCAGGTGCGCCTGATGGAACTCCTGCCCGTCTCCTGGCGCCACCTACAGGAAGGAAAGAGAACCCACTTCCAAAACCCCAACAAGAGCACTAAATATTATTCCTTGGAGTAAGTCAGGGCTATAAAGAAAGCCACTTGAAGCAGTGTGACATTCATTATGTCCTTGCTTAGATTTGCAAGGCTTATAAACTTGAATAACCTATGGAATGACATGACATTCTTTCCAGATGTAGACCAGGAGGATTGTCGAGGGAACACATTTTTAGCACTTTTATACTTTGTTCTAATGTCCTCCTTCTTATTTGAAGAACAGTTTGAATAGTGCTATAGAAGTGGAGCTATATGTCGAAAGTTTGTCATAATGTGCTGTATTAAGGAAAATGTTTTGAGCACATTACAAAACTGGCCTCACTGAAGTATGTCAAGGTTGACGAGGGTCCTTCCAGCAGTCAGAATGTAAGAGCGAGTATACATTGTTTTTATGTTTGTCTCTTCATGTTTCTGTTCCTTTTTTTCCCGGTCCGGTTCGGCACTATCACACTATCACATCATGTTAAGTATTGTAACAAAAATAAATAAATAAAAATGAGGAGTTGATGGGCATTAAGGGGAGCTTTACATTCATAAAGCTTCCCTTGGCATAGCAAATGTGTTTGGCATAAATGAAATGAAATCAAATTTATTTATATAGCACATTTGTATAAATGTATAATGTATAAACAATTCAAAGTGCTTTACATAAAATAAAAGCATTGCAGCAGGGAGTGGAAGAAGCATTAAAATACATAAAAGAATATAAAGAGAAACAAATAAATTCATTTAAATTAATTTAAAAACAAGCAACAGTCTAGATAAGTTAAAAGATATCGTGCAGATTTCATGCATAGACACATGGGAAAATAAATGTTTTTAACCTGGATTTAAAAATGTCTCCATTTGGTGAAAGTTTAATCTCCACTGGCAGTTTGTTCCACTTGTTTGCAGCATAACAGCTAAATGCTGCTTCTCCATGTTTAGTCTGGACTCTGGACTGGACCAGCTGATCTGAGTCCTTGGATCTAAGAGTTCTGCTGGCTTTATATTCTCTGAACAGATCACAGATGTAAACCATCAGCAGGCTTTTAAAATCTATTCTGTGACTGACTGGAAGCCAGAGTAAAGATTTTAAAGCTGCTGTGATGTGTTCAGATCTCTTAGTCCGGGTTAAAACTCTAGCAGCAGCGTTCTGGATGAGCTGCAGATGTTTAATGCTCTTTTTGGGAAGTCCAGTTAAAAGAGCGTTACAGTGATGGAGTCTGCTGGAGATGAATGCATGGAGGAGTTTCTCCTGGTCTGTTTGGGAGAGGAAAAACGGTTAAAAACGGTATTCAGATTACAATTCTGCAGCCATAATGCTGGACAGAACAAGGGGTTGAAAAAAAAAGAATGGGGAAAAAACCCCTTTATTTTGAAGGTTTGGACCGGAAGTGTAACCATTGACTGCTTGACGCCGCGTGCACACAGCTCGCAGCGCATTCCAATGTGAGCGGGATGTAACCGCGGTGCGGACTCTGTGCTTCCAAACCCGTCTTCAGTCGCAGTTTGAAGGGGAAAATGTCCAACTTGAAGGAGGGAAACACTTGCCCTGACGGTTACAGGGCTTTAAGCACGAGTGAGCTGAGGGAGCTTCTACAAAACGACGACAAAATGGACCAAATCATTCGACTCAATGAGAAGGTGGGTATCTATCCTCTGTTACCTCCAAGAAACAAAAGTGCCGTGAGGAATTTGCGCTGAATTTTAATTGCCAAATCTCCTCTTTTTGGATCTCAATTAAGAAACGTTTCCCAGCCGCTTTTTTATTTGGTGAGTGTGTGTCTTCAGTAATCGGTGTACAGTGTGTAAAGCAAAGCCAGCTTTTCATTGCATGGCTCATCGATTGTCTGCGTGGCGAGTGGTCGGATTTCCAATTCGTTTTCTGGGAGCCCCAGTCCCATAATATTCCTGGTGGAATCATTAATTGTAAAAGACAAACACCAAAGAGACTTTTGTGTGGGTGCCCGCACAAGTGATTATTGTGATGTAGAAAGCGTGCTTGTTGTGGAGGAAGCATCATATATACATATATATCTGTATATATGCTATATACAGCTATATATATATATATATATATATATATATATATAGCTGTTTTGTGCCTTTTAATTTATTCTTGTATTTTATTCTTTTAAATTTCTTTGTTTTTTATTTTTTGTGCACAGCACTTTGGTCAACTGAGGTTGTTGTAAAGTGCTTTATAAAATAAAATTGGATTGGACATAGACGATGATTTGAAAGAAGAATCTTATTTATGGCTTTTTTAAGTTGTCAATATGTCTAGACTTACATACATGCATAGATAAAATTCCAACTTTGAACACTGACTTGGACCTGTGTCCTCTTCACGGTAAAATCTAGTAAAATAATCCCAAGACTCAGAAAGGATATTTTGAAGGGTTGTGTGTTGCCCTTACTGACGTCAAGCTACTACACCGCATCCCTCTTTGTGTTCCACAGCCTCTCACACAGTCCTTCTATCATTTCAGAGGATATTTATCACATTCCATTCATCTCCTGGAGATTTACCATAACTGTAACTGGCCCCCACCCCTTGCCCTAGCTTTAAATCCACTGTTCATATTAAAATGTATACAGCTATACAGCACACTCTGTGACTGTATTAATATATTTATGTCCCCACAACGTGACCTATGCGAGCCAAACAGACACTCACACACATTCACACACACAGAGGGAGGAAGAGAGAAAGCCTGAACCAAGGGGTCCTGAACTTTTTTTTTTCATGGGCCCCATTTATGAGATTTGCTCTGGAGAAAAAAAGGCTTTCCATCGGCATTCAGTGGAATTGAATAGGCTTTTTTTGCAGCCATGGGTGGGGTGATAACAGCGTGTGAGCTGTGAAACATAACCAGCATGGGTTTAGTCATCTTCCCATGTGTTCTCACTGCAGTGAACAGTTAAGAACAAGGGGGGAAAAAAGAAAAAAAAAAGATTTTCTACAGGAACAGTTTGCAAACCACTGCACTGAATCTTTAGTAGCACCGTTAACAGTCAGCGTAATTAATAAAGTGAAGGCTGAATGTCTCGTGATTTGGCTCAGAAAATGAAAAGGACATTCATATTGTTTTGTGTGTGTATATTTCTAGCTGAAAGTAGATGACATTTAAAACCCACCGGCGTGCATGTATATTAGGATGATGGAGCTAAACTAGTTGAATCACAAGAAGTGCGCATGGTTCTGCAGGAGTCTAGCAGAATGAGTCAGACCTGTACAGAGCTCAGGGGTGAGCGTTAACCCAGGCTTCCATTTATTTGTCATCATCTAATAACGCAGAACTTGTGTGGATTTTTAACCAGCTGCAGGGATTTAAGCTGCGCACCTCAAGATTTGAATTATTTTAGGTCACGGATGTCTGTGAAATTGATGCTTTCGCAATCTTTCCGTGGTCTCAGTGTAATTGGTGAAAGCGGTGCACTTCATTAATCTCATGTTAATTACAAATGTTATGTAAACCGACAAGTTAAATCACATATAAATGAGTCATGACTGCTGCTGCCTGCTTGTTCTTTTTTCTCAGAGATCTGCCTCGCTAATTCCGACTTTCCTTTTTCAGGAACTACAGTTGACAGTATAAAAAATCTTTTTAACCAAAAACACAAACGAATAGTTCATTTTCTCTAAAGTCGCGGCGGGTTACAGGATCCACTCGAGGCGTTTGTACCAGTAAAACCCAACTGAAAAGCAGTCAGAATGTAACCCCCCAAAATGTCTGCAGAGGGATTAGCTTTCAGTTGTGTGTCATTTTTGTTTGGAAAGCCTAACAGAGTCACAGTTTTTGTCACCAAAATGATTGCTGCTTGATTTTTCCTGCTTACAGCAGTCACAAATCGCAAGCTCTGCATCCTCTGGCCTCACAGTGAAAGCTTCCCACACTGCAGACGTGCTAGCGTGCAAATGAGTGAATGGTACGCTTACTCAATCAGAACAAAAACTGGATTCTTTGGATCTGCAGGTCATAGCCGGTCGAGCTAAAAAAATAAAATAAAATCATTGAATTCCAGTCACCGCCCAAGTGATCGGTGCGTCCCTGCTTGATATACAACAAGCCACACGTCATGGGCGTCGCACCCGTGGGGGATGGGGGTGTTTCGACACCCCCACTTTTACAGCAAGATGATTTCACCCCCCCCCCACATTTTCCAAAGGTAAACCCATTTGCCCCATGGATGTATTATATTAACGGTTTGCCCACCCTCGTAATGCACCAACATACAATGTGTTTTAAAGACTCTGTACCCTCTTTAGAATAATTCTATCCAGATTTGAGCAGTCTAATTATTGTAGTTTCCATACAGGACCTAGTTTAGGGTGATGAGAATACAAAAAAAAGCAGTAAAATGGCCCTGTTCTGCATTTTCACAAATCAGAAAAAGCTGCAGAACAGCCTCACTGAGGATAAGAGAAAAGCACCCTCAGTCCAAATGAGTTGGATCACAAAAAAACAACAGTCCTGCACCTTGTCTTCTTCAGTGCAGGACTTCTAACTGCAAAGTGCTCCCCGAGTGTCATTTATCAGGGATGGTAAACACTGTTAACCTCCCTTTCCAGCCCATTCATCAAAAACCCAAAGACAGTCGTAGTTGTTGTTGGATAAACAGGGCCGGCCGGCAGAGGCGGGAAACGCAGTGTCCGATTTGATTCCTGTTGAAGGAAAATGGGCCGGATGAACAGTCTCCACGTCTGAAACGGGCTGCGTTATCTTTATCCCTTTGAATGGACGGCAGATCTGTCGTGTTTGTTTTTTTTTCTGCACTCAGACGGACCCTCTTATGACTGCAGGGAACATTCTGCAAATTCCTCCAAACTTGAGGCTCATGCATCCTTTTGATGACCCGTAAAATGTGAGACAGATGCAACCGTACAACACTGAGCTCAGTGCAGTAGGCTCCAGGCCTAAAGTGACTGACTCTTGAAAGAGAGCAATTGAGCAAGAAAAGTGTCCGCCTGGGTATTTCTCACAGGAATGCTGAGACTGATGGAGGAAAAAAGAGAGGATTCCCATTTTTTTTTTTTTTTTTTTTTTTTTTTACTTTGTGAAGCTCACAAAGTGGTATTGTGTCTGTGTTTGAGACACCGGCCATTTCAACACAGCTCAGCTCTGACTCTATTGTTGGCAAGACTGAAGGGAGTGGCGTTCATTTTAATAATTTATGTCTTTTATGGTCTAGTGACAGTGTGACATTCCCCACCCCTCCCCCAAATATCCCATTCTCCCAACCCCCCCAACCCCCAAACGGCTGCATTCAACAGAAAATGATCAGTCAGAAAATGATCTCCTTTTCACGCTATTTTAATGCATGCATATTTCACGCTGTCTTTCTTTGTTGTTGTTGTTGTTGTTGTTTGTTCATAGGGCATTCAGCACATTTGTCCCAACCAACTACACACAGAGCTTAAACTAAATATTTATGTTCACTTAAGCCAGTATGGCTTTATGGACTTACTGTCTTTGTTATGTCTGCATGCTGTGCTCTTAATTCTCACGCATTTTTTTTTTTAGTGCTTCCTTATCTGATATGTCACCAGTTTTTTTTAAAAAGGCATCATTACGGCAGTGGCAGTGGTCATTTTATTGACGTAGCACCTTTTATTACATGTAAACTCAATTTGCTGAACATGGACAAACGGGGGTCACCATGATCACACATCATACCTAACCTACTAATTTCATGTTTCATTGTCAGTTTGCAGCATGATACGATAAGCGAATTCTGCTGAAATAAAAGAGGAGTACCCAGAAATGAAGCAGTGTCAGTGTTATTATAAACACTGTCTGTATGCTGATGTTAATGGCGTGTTTTCCTTCAGTGGAAGTGACTGGAAAATTACTGTTTTTTGTCAGTAACAGACTGTAAATTAGTGGGACACGGTGTGACGCTTGGCTTGTGTCGCTCCCTTCCTGTCATTTCCCCGTTTATACTCGGTTTAATTCCTCTCCTTGCCTTGCATCCCGAATGCATGAGCACAGAAGGCAGGAAACATTTAAACGTAATGAGAAATCCCTGTTTCACAGCAGCATGTGCCATATGTGGCAGAGCAGCGTCATCTGCCCATAGCTTTGTTCCAACCGCTGTCAGACGAACATCAACAGTGTTCGTGACAATGACAATGTTTATTTTTAGATCAATTTAGAAACCCCAGTTTGTCAATGGATTGACAGTGGATAGTAACAGTAAACTGGGACAACAGTCTAAATGCCATGGGTGGAGAATGTGACTTATCACCCACTTCCTTCCTTCAGCTGTTACAGTTGAGGTTCTCCTCAGCAGTTCACTTAACATTCAGTAGATTCCGTGTTCTGGGAATCTAATGCAAGACAGGTAGTCTGCCTGCAACGATGATTGTACCAGGCAGCTTCCAGTGGTTGTCTGCCTCACTTCAACATCATTTTTCTTCCAATTTCTGGCTTCACTCAGCTGCCCGAATATCTCTGTGCTGTGTTGTAAGGGGCACAAGCACCGCGAACTTGTCTCTCAGCAGTTTTCTGTAAGGCACCATCATGACTTTCCTGAACCTATAGAGAAGCAGAGCTTTCACAGGACATGGTCTCTGATGCATACACGTACATGTACACATCTTACTGCTCTGAAGCATGATCACAGCCCCTGAGTGCGCTGTGCTTGCAGCTGAACAGCAGCTCTGAACCACTGATGCTTTGGCACAATTCTCTTTGAATATTAATTGCGCCTCGTTAGCCCAGCATGGCCGCTGTTTGTCTTCATAACAGCATCAGTTCTTTCCGGTAGTTTTTAAAGGTGCTCGGCATTTAAGTTGGTCTGAACGTGCTGGAGCTGCAACAGTCCAAGGCTGTCTCAGGGTCTCTTCATCTTGTTGTTCTTGCTGAAGAAGGTTCTTTATGTCAGATTGTTTGTTTGGCCTCAGAATGAAGGTGATAGATGCATACCTAAGGGGAATTATTTGATGAATATGAATCTCTTTATTTTCCCAGTTTATATATTTTTCCCTATACTTAAAACTAAAAAAAAGACAGATTTTACAGGCTGGAAACAGAGAAGTTTCTTTGCAATAGTAGCAGATTCCTTTTGTGTGGACTCAGTCTCTCTGTGGTCGATGTGTATGTTAATTTTTCAGCCTGACTGACTGCTTCGTCACGTCAGCCTGTAAATATCTATCCAGCTGCACAAGAGAAGAATGACGCAGTGCTTTGAGATTTTTCTTGTTTTTTTTTTTTTGTTCAGTTTCAGGAGCTTCAAGTGGACAGGGAGACGCTGCTGACCACCAACCGGAGCATAGCCGAGGGGAGTCTCGCCCGACAACCCCGCCTTAATAACGGCAAACTCCAATTGGCAGAGAAATACAGGGAACTGTCCAACCTGGTAACCACATGCTGGGAAAAACAGAGTCAACTGGGTGAGTTTATCCCACCACTAAGGAGACAGTGAGGCTGGAGGGGAGATGTTTCTGGTTTTGTATTGCTGAGATGCCAGTGGATGATCACAGTCAAGATATATGGTATAGGTCAAGATGAGTGTGGTTATGATGCCAGAGTCATTTTCTCCGTTGATAGGACTTCTTTCATTATGACCTTAAACAGCTGGCTGACAGCATTAAACATATTACTGGCATCCATTTGTGCTTGGATTGTCTCAGAGGTCTTAAAATGTTTAGTGAACCGAGCCAAATGAAGAATTCGCCCAAATTCCAAGAAGAGGTTGCATCCCAACCACTTAAGGTCAAAACTAATTACACATGATATCCCACAGTGGCTCCTCATTGTCCTCCTTTGTAATTGCAGCAACACACACACACAACACTTACTGCACAGTTTGAGACATAGAAAGCAAAACTATATTTAAATCCCATTCGACTGTCTGTGGCACTTGTGCTGGATCAGAGAGCGAGGGAAGTTTCACATCAGAGTGGAGAAACACTTCAGAGTGTCAGTGAGACAAGCCCTCAAGTGCTCAGCATGACTGGAGTTTGGTCATGGGAACGAAATGGAGCATATCAAATGCCAGCAGGAAGCTTGCAGCAGTTGTCAAGGAATTTTCGGGATGAAGGGGGCTCGCCTTTGTTTGGGCAAGTCATGCTTTTTGACAGGGCAGCAGGAAAAGATGTCTTCTAAGCCTTAATATTACATTTTAAGCTTTAAAAAAATCCCTTGCAGCGTGAGCCAAATCAAGAACAGGTGATAAAACCAATTCTGGTGCACTCATTTTTATACGTAGTGTCAACTGCTTCTTATTCGTAAGTCCAAGTGGAAACTTAATGGACACGTCTCAGTGCTTGGTGCGCTGTAATGAAAAGGCTTTGTCAGATTCCCTGCCCCAGCTGCCGGCCAGTGATGGAAGTTGGGTGGAATGTTAAAACTTCCTGTCGATGTGTGCGGAGGACACAGATGCTATCCCACCTCCCCAGCGAAGCAGGATGGGTGGGGGCCCGTCCTTCCTCTGCAAAACATCTGATTCTCATTCGGTGCCACGAAACAGCGGGGGAAAAAAAAGACGAATGAGAAGGATTTCTTGAGGCGACTAACTGTAGCGGAGACAAACTGTGGAGTGGATCAGGGAAGACAGCTGTATTGTTTAATCCATCCTGCTGTTTGGTGGAGGGGGATCTGGGACTCAGAAAGGCTGAGGTGTGGTTGTTCTTCTGAGGCTGCACAAGTTGCTAATCACTTCTAAGCTTTTGAGAGAAAAGATAATCCACCTCTCACACACACACATCCAGACACAGGTGAACATTTTTCTCTGAAAGCAACATCTATTACTTTGATGTCATTTTCTTTCCCCAACATGTTTCGAAGGAATTTTGATAGCCACCTATGTAGATTTTCGCTCCTCTACCGGTTGTATCGAAGGCTTTGGGGTAGGGATGGTGAGCGCACAAATCCCACGGTGTCAAAGTCAAGAGATTTGCATCCTGAGCCCTGCGTGGGTTCAGGTTCATGCTACAGAAACTCTTGGTTTGATGATCTTTTATATTATTCTAACGATTATATTTATTTAATATTCCTGAAAGGTTTCTCAGCACGTTTTTTTTGTCGGAGATCATTCACGTCTTCTCTTTTATGACAGCATTAAATAAATATTACTATCATCACTGCTGTGATTGGAAGCAGAATGTTCTCTGAGGCCTATCTTCTGTATAACATTGCCTCAGATGTTGACACCGTCAGATCACTGCAGTTATTTTTGGCACAGCTACGATACTATTTAAAACATCAGTGCACAGTTTCACATATGCTGTCACTAACTATGTATTAAGGCTCAGCAGCATCTCTGTAGAAATCTGTTTTCATGTGATTTGATAAAACACACACATATTTAAAGTGGCAGTAGCCCCAATTAACCACAGTGCATGGCAGCTACAAGGTAAGGTAACTTTGGGTTGTTTTCAGGTAGATATATGCACAATCACAAGCCCAGACCAGTCTTTGCTTGCTGTATTTTGGATCCCTCGCTGTCGGTTGGAAAGCATTCTGGAACACCTTGGCGAGTGAGGTCGGCTGATGTAAACTGATATATATATATATAGTCATAGTTTATAAATGTGTCATTATATCAACAAGCGCGATATCAGTGTAGCAAAAGACCACTTGGACTGCAGTTAATGGTGAGCCGGAGACCTTTTTCAAGGCAGAGGGAAAACATTTGAACTTGAAACAGTAGGACCAGCACAGGGCCGCATTTCACTGTTCTACAACTAAGCAGCTGCACAGGTGCAAAAGCTTGAAATTAATACACCCGACGGAAGCAAGTTTAACACAGCCGGGCTTTCTGTGCGTTAGCTGGTTTGCTAAACGTACACTCGGAGATGATGGGTACCACGATGGCGATTATGACCTTTCCTCGGGCTTTCCTTATCAGGCTCATTGCACACTCTCATGAAATGCCCACTTTACACATCATTTGACCTTTCTTACGTAGAAAATATGCGAATCACCTTACACTTTATTCACAAGAAGAACGGTTTGTAATAAAAAATACAAAAGACATTAAGAATAAAACACAGCCACTGCAGTTAAGACAAGAGGAGACTGCTGCCAGTACATTATTAATCAGTAAGTTAATACATGCCTGCTGTTTATATCATGACAGCTGCACAAAAAGCTCCTAAACCTTTAACTTGGTATAAAGTGTGTTTAACTTGTATCAGCCATTTATTATATTATATATCGGCCTGGGCTAATTTATGTTCCAGTTTGTATCAAATCAGATAACAGCAGTGGGTTATAAAATGGGTTTGTTGGCCAGTCAGGCTAAGATATAAAAACATATATGACCCATTTCGATTCACCAGCTTAATGCATGGTTCCCATGGTGACACGACATGTCGTTTTATCTGTAGCTGCAAAGCTTCTTTGGTGGGTCAAGAGGTTAAGATATTCACTATTCCATCAACTGGGGAATCTACATTGCAAGATGTTAATTCAACACTGAGTTCTGGTCAAAAGGGCAAATTTGTAGCAAGGAACTGTCACTGCGGGATGAACCCCATGCTGGGTTAAAGCGCCCGATGCTGACACTTATTAGACCGCATCGGAGGTGTTGATGATATGGCCTGCATTCAGTAGTACTTCATTATTCCCCAAGGGGAAAGGATATATCGCTGCAGTACAGATTATCATCGAGGATGTCATCATCTGTTGTTGTAGATAGATAACGAAATGAATAAAAAAATAAAATTGGCTGAAAAAGATGTAGAAAGTCGATGTTTGGCAGAGAGAGGTGGGATTGAAATCCTCAGAGATCACCGTGAATTGATTAGGTGTTGTTTTTGTAGTTTGGCAACAACTAAGCTGGTGACGTCACCCACAGCGTTAGCACAGGTGGACTGTCTCTGCAGACAGCATGGACAGGAATCCCCAGCCAACAGTTTAACATCTGGGGTGCGGAAACTCTGTCCGACCATCTGTTCTTAACTAGCTCTGTAATCCTCCTCCTTCACTCCATAGATTCTAAAAATCTGAGTAGAGAGTTGTCTTAAATTGACGTGTGAGTGACAGAAATGATTTCTGACATTCCTCCTGCGTCTCAGTCAGGCCTTCAAGCTTGTCCATCTTATCTGCGATGAGTGATCTCACAACTCCGTGATGATCAAGGGCAGAAAAGGTTCAAATATCCTGTTCCTTTTAATCTGTTTTGTTCCTGCTCTGCATCCCCGCCATCTTCTCATTAACTCATCTGCAAGAAGTTGCAGAGACAGACGCAATATGTCCAGAGCTACTGCGGCGGGCTGCCACCAGTACGGCGCCAAGCTGGAACCTCAAAATCAACTAGCCCCTAAAATTCATGGTGATCAAATATTATTTAGATTAAGTCGGCCCACTGAAAAGATTTGATCCACAACTAAATGCCAGGCAACAACTTTTAATATTCTGCCCCGATGATATTTAAATTACGTGTTTATGTGTGTGTGTGAGGAGTTTGGATGCTGCTTTCTTTTTACCCTCTGCAAACCCAAAGAAACCCGAAGCATTAAAACATTAAAAAGCAACTGTGTTCATGTCTAACGTCTAATATGAAGGCCAGACCTTAATGGCTTTATATTAGAGTTCAGGCCACTGTATTGGAATTGAGTACAGTTACTTCTCGGCAGCTCTCTTGTTACCCAAGATGGCATTACGTTTGCTGAACGGATCAATTCTCCCACATCCTGAAAGCTACTGGTGTTGTGATGTGAAAAGGTTTTAAATTCCAAACAGCAATGCAGAATTCTAACTTTTGACTTTAACCTGACCTTTTTGTCCACAGCTGCTGAGCAGGCTGATCTTGCATGTAGTCTTCAATTTCATCACATAACATGTTTTTAATCGTCATTTTTGGTATTTTAATTGACCGCCGATGCGGGAACAAGAGACGCGGGGCGGGGCAGGAGGTCTGAAAGTCATGGAGATTGCAATGTGGAATGCAGTTTAACCTTTAAGGCAGCATGACCTTGAATGATTCCACCTTTTTACATGGATGTCCTTTCAATGAAGTCAGCAGGAAATAAAAAACTCCAGGGTTTCCTTTCCAAAGCCGGTGGCCCACCAGGCTTAAGCTCGCCTCCCACTGGGCCTTTATCGCAGTGAACCGCAGATGTTCTGTAAGAGAAAAGATAGCAGATGTAAGCAACAGTCCATGTGGGCTGCTGATGGAGCTCAGAAAGGACAGAACACACGTGTCTCTGTACCATAGCTCTTCCATGTTGAGACTGAGAGCCATTAACTCCTCGTAAAAACTTTCAGTATCAAGTTAAATGTGGAATAGATATCTAAACTTTTGTGTAGTGTAAAACTTGGAAAATGGGGAATGTCGGTATCCGTTACGTTAAATCACTGTAGGTGGACTGTCTGATGTCTGATTTCAGCTGGTGGACGAGGACCAGACTTCTGTCTGTGATTATTTCTGCTAGCATCTGTTATAATTCACGTGTCAAGATAAGAGTGCATCAAAGCGGAGACACGTCGTGACCACATGGTCATTTCTTTTTCTCTTTCCTCCTGCCGGTTCAGGACCAGAAAGGGTCAGCCTATCACTTCTGTTCTTAAACTTGAAACTTCTTTACATCATCAAAATGGGGGTTTGGACTTGTTTGCTGCTATAATACCAAATCCGAGTGAATGACACTGTGAAGCAAAACGTTTTGCTATGTAGCTGTGCACAAAGTGTCTTTTTTTTTTTTTGTGCAGGGACTTTCCACGCTCATATCTGAATGAAAGCATTATGCCCTCAAAGTCAACGAGTAACTTGTTGGTATTTTCTTGTTTTTCTCAGTGCATGTGTGTGTGTGATCGGCATTTATGATTAGTAAAACCGCTGGGTCAGATTGACTCGTTGAATATGCAAGTTGGCTCTGTGTCTGATACATATTTTAGTGATAGAAGTGGTGTGAGAGGATATACAGAGTAAGCAAAGATGCTGAGGGTGTCACTGACGGTTAGTTGTAATTGGATGAAACCGTGACAGTGGAGACCGTCTGTGAGCACAACTTCTACTGCAGAGATACAGTTTGCTGAAAACAATTTTAGCTTCGTTATGTGCAGGGATTTATGGCTTTATTTGCTTTAAGCCCTCCAAGTGTTGTGGCTTGTGGTGAGACTGCTTAAACACTCACAGTCTGAGCATGGCAAGACAGTTTTATACCTGTTTATCATGAGCATGCTGGCACTGATCAGCATAAAACTGAAGCAGACTGAAAAGATGAACTAGTTTATCTGACACTACTGGACACAGGCAGACTGATCCAGGCAGAGACCGGAGAACGAGCAATCCTGGAAGTAGGTAGACCGTGATGTGGTCTTGGTGCGCTGGTAAGCAGGATTCTCTTGGAAGACCAGACGGACTGAGGAAACGGTGAGTATTGGGTAGCAGCTTTTCAGGATGGCTCAAAGAGCAAAACCGAGAAACTGATGACAAAAAGATCCAGAGCGAGAGAACACAGACTGACTCTGTCAGAATCGGCCCAGTGTTACCCGCCGTACAATGATCTGGCGGTGAGTTGAGATCAACCTGGGGAAGACAAACATCAGAACTGATGAGACGATAAACCACAGCTGCATGTAGAGAACAAAGACTGCCACACCCACACAGGCTGGCAAGAAGGAAGAAGCTCAACAAACCAGAGACTAAGCAGCTCATGAAAGATGGAGTTTAAGAGTTTCAGGTGGCTCAGGAGAAGCTGGACGAGATGGAATATTTCTTTAGTTTGTAAGGGTTCTGCAGACCTGCTTCATCTTCTGTCTTTGCATTACTTTGTGCTAAAGATGCTTAATATTCAGGTCAAATCACGCAAAGCGTTTACACAAGAACGTTTCCATTTACCCGCTGACAGCAGCAGAACGAGCATGGGATCGGTTGTGAAGCTAAATGCTTGTCACTGTCATTCCCGGAACGTTTCCAAAGGGGCATCTGTGGATGCTTGATGGTTGGACCACTTGTTTTTGAATATGATTGGCAGAAACTTTCCTTTCTGAAACGGAACACCAGTGGAAGCTGCACTAGATTGGACAACACTTTTATCTGTGCTTTATAAGATCTGGATTTCAAACCAGACAAACGTGGCAGCATGCTTGGAAACTTTATTTTCATAATGATAAAGGCAGCTAGATTTGACTGGATGCTCATTATTTGCATAAAAGTGGCTTCGATCTAACATGATCAACATGAGAAATTACATGAAGTGGATATAAATGATCAGTGGTGACGTCTGTAACTAACTCAACTATCGGCTGGAGGGACTGTTTGGTGTCGGAATCAGTGTGTACCTCACTTGTGTCTGTTGTTTTATGTTGGCTGCACCATTATATGGCTGCCCCAAAGGGTTGTGTCAAGACCTCACCGTCAGCTGTGCGGACCGGTTGTAAAATGGAAAAGGGAGAGCAGTCCAACGACAGCTTGTAATGTCTGCCATTCGAGCATTTCGCTGGATTCATTCAAGCTTTATTCAATACTAGCAATTTGATTAAACACCAACAGTTTGACGCTTGGCTGGATACTAGTTAACTCAGCTTAGCGATTGATGTGCCAATAGTAGCAGTGACAGACCGGTGGCGACCTTAAAGAGAAGAGAGACGCTACTCCTGTCGGCTGAGTTTCATTTATCGTTCACACTTTGTTTCAGATTCTCGATCAATCGTAATCAATAAAAGCAATATTTAATTAAGTCTAAAGCTTTCCCTCGTAAACAAATGGAAGCTGCTTTAGTTTAAATTGTGCCGTGGATTAGGAGAGTGGAATATGTTGCACATTTTGTCTGACAATAGATAAACAGTAAAGAAATGTTAACTCTTGAGTTCCTCCATTTCAATGCTTAACATACACTGCAATACAGCTTAGTTGAATAAATATGTCATATACCTATACTGTTTTAAAGCCAGTATTAATCCCGTGACTAGTGCTCACCGTGGTTTAAGATGCTGGGGAAAGATTGTCAACCCACAGAAACAGAAAAAAAAAGGTTTCATTGTTTTGTGTTTCTCTTGAGAGCGTGAGGGTTTGGTCCAGACTTGAATCTGAAAGAGCAGAATGTTACTCTCAGTTGGTAGCTAATTACAACGAGCAGTAAAGCTGCTGTGACATTTTTTTCTTTGTTGTGTGTTGTTTTTAGAGGACATATGAGGCTGATGTGCCGCGGGGTTAGAATTTACCGCTGACTCGCTGGCTGATTTCCAAGCCTCAGATACATCCGTGTCGTGCAAGGTCCCATTTGTATGAACGCGACCTATTTCTGCAATAACAGCAGATGATGGCCTGCCGAACACTTCTTCACCTGTTCAGTCGAGTTGGCAGCCTTCCGCGTGGAAAGATTTGTGGTCATGATTAGTGATGCTGTCTGTTTCCTGATACACAGCTCTCAGGCTGAAACTGACAGAATGACTGAACCTTGAATTATCATCTTTTTGTCATCTTTTTATGACATTCCTGTTTTCTGGGGCTCAGTAATTTGGTCCGCTGATGATGTGCTTTTTTTTTTTTTTTCGTTCGGACTGCTTTTCCAGTTCATTTGTATGCTTAAGTCATGGATTTATGTCCTCCAGGCACAAGCCCCTGTCGAGCAAAATGTCTTTACTGCCTGTCACACTTCTCAAACATGACAGGACACATATGGATGTTTAGTGGAGCTGGGACTGAAGACACTTGGCAGCACCTGTGCTTGTGTAATGTTCATCTGACTGGCTTGCTGTGTTTCTTTTAATGCCACTTAAACCGAAATAGATGGCGGTCAGTGCAGCACATTTGGTGATACTTTAAAGAACAGTATAACGTAGTACAAATTGCGTTGATCCTGAAAGTCTCTTTTTGATACTGAGGCAGACTTTAAAGAAATAACAGAACTATGTTTAAAGTATCAGTTAAATTCCATCCCAGTAAATGTTTCCTATCAGTAAATGGGTTTAAATCCGAATTGGAAATGAAACATGTTGTCTAACTTAAGCAGGAATGACAGTGAATGCATCTGCATTGGGATGTGAGTGAGTGTTCTTCCAGGATCTGTTGTCCATGGCTCCCTCCCCTCCGAATGAAATGCTGCTTCTTCTCCAGATCATTAAACCTCTGCTGCTATCAGGCAGCTGCAGCGCACATGCAGAAGGTCTATAAATCTGAAACCACACATTTTTCGAAATGCTGCATTACAGTTGCCATTACTCGCACCCCGCTCCCCGTGTTAACCTGCATTAAATCCTTTTTTCAAATGGCAACGGGCTGCGACAGAGTAACCACACACCCACCTCCACACACAGTAGGTGAGACAGTAGAGCTCTTTGTTCTGCTCTACAGTACATCTACAGTTTATTTATTGCACGATGTTGCGTAGTTTCAGATCATATCAGCAGCTTTAACAAATTGATATCGATATTTTTCTCTGGTCATTGTTTTATCATTATGGTTTTATTTTGTGTACAGTTCAGGCTGCTCAATTCACACTACAGAATGATTCCTGTGCCCCCCCCCCGACAGCTCCTATTTCAGAGTGCACTTTGCTCTACTGCACACGCTTGAACCAAAATAGTTGATGAGGTTCCACACACCCTCATGTTCCATGCAGCCAAGACGCACCACTTTGCTCCTGCCATTCTGCCCACACTATTAAAGTATGGCACCTTTGACTTTTGCTGTCATGATAAGTTTATTCTCTCCGATAGGAATAACAGCGTACACAGTCTCTCCTTAAAAGCGTGCTCTGTTCTACACACCAGCTGATGACAGAAGTGCTGAAGCTGTGCAAAGAATGACAAATGGGAGCTGTGAGAGGAGTTTAACATCTGTTTCAGAAAGTTTCTATCTCGGCAACAGTCTCCAACTGCACGTGTTCAGTGTTCAGGGTCCCCGATCAGCATTCTGCTTTCTTTTTCTACTTTGAGTCAGGGGTGAACTTTTCCCCCACATTATCTCACCAGAGGACTCAGCAAGGGTCTGATAATTTGTTAACATGGTTTTCTTTGCCAAAAGATGGCTGCTTAGTCCACAGAACATTCACGGTAACTGTCACATTGATCAGTGTTTCCACAGCACCACTCAGATAAGAACACGATGTGTGTTTTGACTTCAGAACCTCTCGTATCATTGTAGAGGATTTTTACTGCTGACTTTAAACCTGCCCACAGTCAGACATCTGTAAAGTCAGGGCTGAAAGACAGCCGATCTCATTATTTTGTAGTGGCTCTTAAGCTTGTAATGACTGCAGGTCTGTCACACCCAGCAAAATGAGTCAGGAAACATGTTCTCTCCTCTGGAAAGTGTGTAACACAGAAATATGAGACGGTGGCCAAGAGTAAGTTCAGCTTCAAGGGAAGGAGAGATTAAATGCGTCAGAAATTCTTTTTAAACCTTAGATTTAACATATCTCTGAATAAATTTTACATTGGATGGACTTTCCAAACCTTCGGTGTTCACCTGAATGAATGAAAACTGTGATATGCCCGCATTACCACACTGATTTTCATTACTAAAGCATCATCTGTGTTTGCAGAATTTAAAAGTCAAAACATTTCCAATTCACATTGATTAAAATGAACAAATCTTCATTTCTGAACCCTTGAAGATGTGAATGCTGGGCATTAGTTGAAATGAGATCAATTGATTAATCAATAAAAAAAAAATGCCGGAAAAGTCAAAGGAAATCTCTTGAAATGTCTTATTTTGTCCCGTTAAAGACCTTTTTTAAAAAATATTTGTTTAAATAAATGACAAACAATCAGTCTCATATTAAAAAGCTCAGCATAATTAATTTCCTTTCAACCCTTTCTTTGATTTGACTTGATTTTCTCTCTTTATAAAAACGACGAATAACTCCTCCGATTGCAAATATACGTTTAAAGTGTGAGATGGCTTTTTTAATTACAACAGTGTCCTCTTTCCAATAGTGTTTTATGTGTTTATTCCGGTTCTGTTGCAATCCCACCACGTTGTCAGCTGAATTGACTGTTTTATAGAAAGGGGTTAGAATGCAAAATCTTTGCAGGCACAAAGTGGAACCACGGAAATATGTATCACTCAGAGGAAGCTGTAAAAATGCAATTCGGCTTCCTGTGAACTTTCTGAACGCAGAAATGCCAGTGGGACGTGAGGCCATTCAGAGTCCATCTGTTCAGCTGCGTGTCCATCCTCCTTTCAGCCGTTACCAGAGGATGGTTTAGAAAAAGCCCCGGTGACCTGCTGAGGGTCTTTTAACTCGCGCTTCCATGCAGTCATAGATGTTCCCTGGCAAAGGGCATCAAGTTTTTCCCGTGAATATTCATGATCACCGGAGAGTAAATCTCTGTTGGCCTCTCCTTCCATCCAAAAGTTGTTTTCTAAAGCATTTCATCCACTGATGTCTTTAAATGACTCGTCGTATTCATATGCGATCCTTTAACTTTGCTTCCAAAGACATGAACAGAGATGCTCTCGTGGCTTTAGAGAGCAAAATCAAAGTGCACTTCTGTGACAATGGAGCATCAGAGCAAAAACCCCAATTCTAAATAAATCCCCGTGTAGCTATCTAAAAAAAGTGTTGTTTTTTTTTGTTTTCATTTTTGTTCTCGTGTTTTTTAAAGATTTTTGAAGAGATACAGATTTTGCTGCCTTGATTTCCTCAGGCGAGCCCTTCCAAATCAATAAGCCGTGACTGCAAATGCTCTGCTATCTTAGAGTTTGTATGTTCGAAAAACAGAAGAAATAATCAGTTTAAAAAGCCCCCGAGTAGACGGTGCAGGGATGCCAGGGTCAGTGAAATGTGGGCTTTTATTCTGCTGTCCTCTTAAATATTTAGAGGTTGAGTTTGAAATCTGCTTTCAACAAATGTTTGAAAATACAAATCTATATATTCATCACTTTTCATAAGCAACAAAATAGCTTTATATGTAGAATCAGACACTATTATCATGCTGCTACCTACTGCTAACATCGATTATTCACCTTGAGCAAAAACACGTCATCTAAATCTAAAAAAATCATTCTGCTTGTATTCAAATGTTAACTTAAAACAGTCAAATATGGAATATTTTTAACAGCGTATGAAGAGCACAAAAGAGAATTGGGCCTCATGCAAGAACCGTTCGTACGCATAGATTTGTTCTTAAGTCGTGCGTACGAGTGATTTAAGAGAATTTGCGCATTCACCAATCTTTTTGTATTTTACGTTTTCTTTCAGGTACGAACAGAATTTACGAGTGATCCAGACCTGTCGTAGGAGTTTCCTAAAATAGTCCGCTGTTATTCAAATCAAGTTTGCTTGACTAATGGATTGTATATTTAATTACTTTGAAGCAAACATAAATAAATATACATTATACCCCATAATGATGCTGACATTATTCTGTTTGACTTAAATGATGCACTAATTGAAGGTTAATTATAACAAGGTCAATGGGAAGCGTAACCAGCGGCTGAATTGCTATTTTTGGATGCCTTAGCGCGTCAGGCTCTTGGAAGAGAGCGTGTGGATTTTTGGCCACTGGAACCTTTCAGAGGGAGATTGGAGACAGATCGGGGGTGTCCCAGTCCTCTGTGAGTTGTGCGCTCCCCTTGGTCATCAAAGCTCTCTTCAGTTTATCACCCATGGTACATCAGATTCCCATACACCGCTGTCCAACAAGTACAAATTAAGAGGGACTTTCATGCCGTGGCTGGACTGCCAATCATAATTTGAGCACGAGACACATATACGCATCAAAGCACCCGTGCTGTCGTGGAGCGCACTGAGCTGAAGGCCAGGTGGGTGTGTCTCCATACAGCGGGGGGGCAAACTGCTCTATAGCCCAGAGAAAGCATGATTAATTTGCACAATATTGCCATGAACGAGGGTCTCCTACTACCTGAACCAGCCCAGGCAGACCAGAAGGTGTGGTGGCAACAGCTGATTGCACGGCTTTAGTTGCAGTCATCGAGCGCCTGGCCATGGCGAGACGTTTTTTTTTAAGCCATTTTCATATTAAACTATTTTTTTTGACATTACGAACCACAGGTGACACTGAATTAACAGCACTCGTAATTGCTTCCCATTTCTTCGCTTTAGCAGGTCCCGTAATTCCACTGCTGACACTGCTAAAAATGACAGATTTTCCTTTTTGGATCTCTGAAAGCAGAACTTCAGTCTCAGAGCCCGTAAAGTTGTTCTTTATGCACCTTGATGCCATTCTCATGACTCAGCACTGACTTCCTGGCACAGGAGAGAGGAAGCACAGCCTTATATGGAATCATTTTGGGCGTGGAGTATGCAAATTTACTATCCTCGTGCACGTGCACTTAGATACGCACGGGTGGGATTCATCATTTACGCAGGTCGTTTACACACTTTTTCCGAAGTTAAGAGCGTTTGTTGAATCTGACGTGGCGTGTTCGTACGAGACCTTACGAAAAAAGTGAGAGAAATTTAGAATAAAAATACGAAAATATTCTTGCATTGTCTTCCTTCTTCATGAATGCTGACAGTAAAGCTTCACGGCAAATGAGAAGAAACCGTTTTGCACCAGTTTTGTACCGTTGGACATGGCTCCTGTAATGATGTTTTCCTTCATGAATCCAACATGTGTCAGAAGTTGCTCACCTCTCTTTCTGTAGCAGTTGCCATCTGTTTCCTTATTATCACCAAATTTAGGGATAAAATGATTACCGTACTCTTAGCCTAAACTGATCTGTGATTTCACTGTCAACTGTGCAATTCGTCTATTTAAAGGGACTCCAAACTGTAGCCTCATTCATAGATTTATTTACAATGCACTAACAACAGTTTAAAGCATCTGAAGATATGTATAAATCCTGTTTTTCTTATTTGTTTGTAACATACACTGTGTAGGGTCCAGAAAATGTCAGTTGTTCAAACAGTGGCTCGTGTAGCGGCAGTACTGCCTCCACTCGTTTTCTCATATCAGCTTCCAGACAAAGTGTGTGACTTTGACACCATTCACCTCTTTAGGGAATTTTGTGTACATGCATGAGGCCTCCAGGTCCGCTCGCCCTGTATGCTCCAAAAATATAGATCGCATACAGCTGCTCTAAGACTATTTGTTTGCCTGGCTGTCACCTCTCATTACGCACCCATCCCCCAACATCTGCAGCGTCTGGTCGTGAGCTCGGCCATCCCTTAATGCATGGCTGCTCTTAATCCAACGCACTTGACGTTCTCGGAACGATGGCCAGAGCGCTGTGAGGTGGAGTCATAGATTATTAATGCCAAGGTGGCAGAGCAATAGAAAGCCGAATGTACTGTGCAGCATAAAGATGGAGGTTTATTGAAGCTGTAATGTTTTACTGCTCAGAAATACGTTCAAAGCACATCTGTCCCCTGTAAAGATCTGAGGTGAAGACTTCCACGAGAAGAGAACATTTAAAGAGAATATCTTGACTGGGAAAAGCAACTGCCATCACACATTTTCCATTTCCCCCCCGACACAAATCTGTCTAGATGGGGGGTGGAGATATCCCTGCGGGGTTTTGAGCTATTAGAGTCATTACCATGACCTTTATTTGCTCCCAGGACTCTGCTGAACCCAGCATGACTTGTTGGGGGTAGCGTGACTGTCACATCATCTCTTCCAGGGAGATGACACACTTTGCAGTCAGCTGGGTCGAGCCTGTTGGTTATGATTACTGACCTTATTGCCCAGGATGTAAAGACAGAGCTGCTCTACATCAGGCTGGATGTGCCCTCTCTTGCTTGTATCTCATGGGCAGCTATTAGATGTAGAAATTGTGAAGCTTTTTTTTTTTTTAAATTTTAAAATGTTTTGTTTTGTGTGCACATTGTGAAATGAAAAAAGAGATTTCCATTTAGACACCATCATTTAAAGCAACACCAAAGAAGCGTGGCAACCTTAGAGCTATATGCTTCTGTATGTAAAGTATAAAGACCTTTGTTATTCACATTCTTAACCTTGAAGCTGCCCTGGAACACCCAGGGACTGAGATGCTGCAGTGTACAGCTTTGGTTTCCATTCTGGCACACCACCGTTTGGCTTTAGGGCACCACTTCATCTCCAGTTACATGACCAAATGTTTTCAGCTTAAAGGTAGGGTAGGAGATCCTGGATTTTGAGTCCATCGAAGCTGCATTTTGAAAATACACAGGTAAAAAGTCCCAACCCTTTTCGTCACTTTCCCCCCGAAGGCACGCCTCTAGAGTACATGAACGCGCACGAGCACGAAGGTGCACGAGCGCTGTTCTGACAGCAAGCATCGATCGTTGCCGTATTTAGTATTTAGTATATGCTAACTATACGTTTAATAATGCTAGGTGCTAGCCAAGCTGGCTCTAGTTTAGCTTCCTGCCAAGCTTCTGGACGCGTAATTCGTTCACGGAGCAGGGTACGCGCACAGGGGGAAGGAGGGGGAGGGAGGAGCAGATTGCAGTTTGATAGACGGCATCAGTTTTTCCTAGATTGTACGTTCTAGAGGCCACTAAAACTTTTCATTTTTGTGTCAAAACTTTTAATTAATTGGTTGCAATGGGGGTGTGAAGAGTATTTCAAGCAATATGTAAAAAAATGTTCCAGAAAAAGATCCCCTACCCTGCCTTTAATAAGTAAAGATAGAAAAAGGACGCAGTCTTCATTACAAAGGAAGTTGGGGGGGGGGGGGGGGGGGGGCACAGACGTTGGGAAAACAGCAAAGAGACCCAAGACAGCGATGTAAGGAGGAAAGAGACATAATGTGTACTAGCACACCACACGACGAGAATAAACACCAGATTACATTTTACTGCTGGAGAGAGCTTAGAAAAACACCAGGATGACAAATGGCTGCGTAGTTATTAGTGTTGTTGCTGCTGAACTGGTAACTAATAACCAGTCCGCATTGAGTTGTGTTGCTTTTGCTTTGCTCTGATAGAGTTGCAGACCTGTGGCTTTATTATCTTGAAAAGAATGCGATAATGATAATTTCTCCCTCTGCCCTGTGTAGAATATAAAGTAGATGAGATTATAGCTCTGTGGTATATAGTTATATATTGTAAAAAAATCTATTTTCTTGTTAGTTCCTGTAGCTTTATCTGATCCCGTCCCTTGACATTTTTTGGGGGGCTTCTGGAGGTGTCTTTGCCAGCATGACGACAAATTCACGTGCGTGGCCGTTCATGTGCAAGGCTGAGGCTCAGACAGAGATGTGTTTTTACAGCAGTGGCGTTACATCCCAGAACTGTAGAGCCAAGGAGCTGTGAAGCTCAATTCCACTTGGGTTCAATTGTCACAGTTGTGGCCAGAGTTTTCCACATTGATAAACACATTATACTCTTATTCAAACAAAACAAACTGAGTCAGACTGTTGCATACAGCTCGAGTCCTGTTTCAATAACGTTTGGGTAAGTTTGCACCATTAAAAGAATCCCCAATAAGCTGCCGTTCTTCACTTTGATAATGAAGAAAAAAATGTTCTTCTCATGCAAGTTTAACTCTGATTTCTAAGCTGATTGGGGCAGTTGTACTTGTAATACAAGTTTACAAGTACACTCCCTGTTCCACTCCCTGCTGCAATGCTTTTATTTTATGTAAAGCACTTTGAATTGTTTGTACATGGAATGTGCTATATAAATAAATTTGATTTGATTTGATATAATATTCACAATACATAGTATTAAAATGAAATCATCTGATTCTAAAAAGATTCAGTGAATAGCTGTATTTCAAGTACTGGACGCTTTTCCTGGAACCTGGTCTTTTGGGGGGGGGGGGGGTCCTTTTCTCAGCCCTATCCATTTCATTCTCACGAACTAGGGGGCTAATCAGAGTCTTGCTAGAGAGCTTATTAAAAAAATAAAACGGTAGGAATGCTCGGCCGGCCATCTAACATTTAATATCAACAACTGCTCGTAAAATCAGCTAACTTGAAGCTAGTTGTTACTGTTCCTTTACACCGTGTTTTTAATGCCATTCAGCATTCAAACTCAGACATTTATTTGGCCAAAATACAACAACTAACTTGTTTTCAGTTTGTTTGCTGCTTTCCGCTCACAAGTCTCCTACACAGCCCAAAAACCTTGGCTTTGTTAGAGATGCAAATGTTCTAGTTCATGGGTAATAACCTTTCAAATGTAATATCTTTTAATGATTTCAAGCTCAGAGGAATTCCGCAGGCATAAAATGGTCTCGCATTCTTTAAGTGTTGGGTGTCTTTCTCTTCTATAATTGTACCATTTTCACTCACCAAGTTAACTGCTGTGATCTGGGAATACTGCGCTGAAAGGAGGTCACAGCAGGTCCAGTGGGAGACTGTTTTTAACTCGCATCACACTTTTCTGACCAGCTTTTTGGTTCATCTTGGTCATGCTGTACTTACACCCACTTATCTCACGTGGCGTTTACTCTGATAACCTGTTTCCAGCTCGAACATTTGCTACGTGGAAACGTGTCCTCTGAAGCAAAGCAAGTGGCAAGTGGCCTCCAGTCGCCCACAAGTCTGATCTTGAAGATAACTTCACCCAAATCTTTAACATCAGAAGATGTAAACACGGTGATCTCTCCCATTTCTCTCCTCCACCGCGCATGGCATGAACATCATGTTACTGTGGTTTACTCACCTTTAGTTTAGTCTCCAAATGATGTAATCTTGTTGAAGTGTGGTCTGAGCTGGGAGTGGTTAAAGCGATGTTTCTTAGTGATCAGCAGGCTATTGTTGGATGAGAGTGATTGAAACTTGCACAGTTTGATTTTTAGAGAAAAAACTTCAGAGATGAAACGAACTTACGCTTTATGCTTGGGCCAGGAAAGCGTACACGTCTTTTTTCCTGTATAAGGGTTGTTTTAAACCAATTATTGACCTCTGTGCCAATGAAATGCATTATAATAGACACGTGAGAGTGTCGTCATGTTCCTCGTGTCATTGTTTTGAAGTTAAGTTACATCGAACAAGCATGGAGGACTTTCAGTGGGAAGGCATTTCAGACGGGAGCGATTGTGAGGAGTTTCTTGGCTTTGATGATGCTGATGAACGCGCTGACCCAATTGATCGAGATTTATGGCTAGCACATATGTTTGAAGATGATTTTGAAGGGTTTGAATGTGAGTGGAAGACTGACAATTACCACCGTAATCGACGGAGAGACTTCAACCGCACACCAGGGGTGTGAGTCGATTTACCTGCAGATGCCACCGTTGCAGGCATTTAATCTAATTGAAAATAGCGCTGTTCGTGCACTTTACTTTTTACATTTTCTATTTTCGTGAAGGTGTATGTAAAGAAACTCAATTTCCAAAGAAAGCCACAGGTGTAAACTCTCAAATACTTTTTGAATTTTGTTTCTATCTGCTACAGAGGCTGAGAAATCAATCATTTAGTAGGCGTTGACACAATTGCTGAATTTCCAGAAAAACTTCAGGTTTTAGGGGGTCTTTCTGAAATCGCCCATAGGTTTTACAGGCATTCTTTTCCAGGCGTCTTAGACCTAAATGGGTTAAAGAAGGATTTGCTGTTATGATTCATAAAAACTATTAAAAAGTCATTTGAAAAGAAACTGCAGTTCTAATAAACCAGAACTAATGCTTTAATGTAAAATTGGTCAAATTCAGCATTCATCAGAGTCTGGCAGCTTGCTGATGTATCACAGTGTCACAACACCGTCTGATGTGGTGCTGATGTGAGCCGGTCTGAATCTTATGTGACACATGAATCATTTAAATGTGTTGCACAAGTGTGAGAGTACTGCAACAAGAGCTTCAATTTATTTCAATTGTTATTTCTATTGAGCAAATATAAATGGTGAGTCAGGAAAATGATGTCAGGAGATGGCAAAAGTGAGGCTCCGAAGTGGGTTTTCAGTCTTGTGGTCAAACCGAACTGCAGCGAGTCGCCCAAAATAACTCCCAGTTGAATATTTACAGCCTGTTTCCCCTTTTTTCTAGCCAGGATCCATCCACCCACGTCACCGGCGTCTCCTCATCAGCGCATACCATGAACACTCCTTGTGATTTGGAAAACAATTTTCTCTGCTGTGGTTTCTTGGGTTTTTGGATTATTTTTTATTTTTTTCCCTCCAGCTCCAGTGAAGTCATAGCTCATCTCCATTGCTCTGCATGCATCAGTGATGTTTATCTGTCGTTGCAGAAGCTCGCGGCCAGAAGCGCAGCCTACAGACGGCGCAGAACCTCCTGCAGGAGGAGGTGGTGCGCGCTGAGGAGCATTCTGAGGTAAGAGGAAAACACAAAGGCTCTTTTTCATCTGTTCGTTCTGAGAATTGGATTTTTATTCCTTTGACAGCAGGATTTTCGCAAAAAAAAAGCCTGGAGTCTTGTTCACAGCGAGCCCGCCCACTTCCATGCAATCTGCTCGCTGAAGCCATGAGACATGCTGTACATACAGTGAGCCGCCTGCCAGGATGTATGTAACAGCAACTTAGCCCACTTCGCTTTAGCAGCCTCCGTTTACACCTGCGTTCAGATTCTGTTTGCTTCCCTTCTTTGTTACAGTAAATATAGGCCTTCATCCATTATCCACGTGACTCAACTTACCAACATGTTCTACAGTATCTTTACTTTTTGATTCAGTACAAACACTGCTGTGTAGAGACAGCAAGTTACCAAGTTACAGAGGCTCATTTTTATTCAGGTTTTGTATTTGCCATTGGTATTTATTCCATCAGAGAAACAGTGAAGCTGCTTTTGTGGTTGACTTTTAAAGATTAAATCTGCAACCTGTCATGATTGAAACTGCCGTAAATGTGGAAACAGCAGGCCTAATCCACATAACTCACTGAGCTGTTTTTAAAATGATTTATCTGATGACTTTGATGCCTTCACAGGTGTCTAAAAACCCAGCTGTGAACGGATTATCGTCACAAAAACCGCTCGTGTGCACACTGACATGCCTACCTGCACGTCCTCGCTGACGCGTGCCTGCAGGCATGCATTTTATGGCTGCCAACATTGAACTGCGTTGATTCTGTCATGCATGTAGTGACATGACAAGTGTGAGTTCACAACACAAGCAGCGAGTACAGCCGGACCCTTTGGATGTGTGTGTGTGTGTGTGTGCAGGTTATGATTGAAAGTCAACACTGGTTGCTTTGAACTCATTTTGAATGAGACAGGCGTGTCCGGACTTATTAAAGGTAGGGTAGGAGATCCTGCATTTTGAGTCCAGCGAAGCTGCATTTTGAAAATACACAGGTCAAAAGTCCAAACCCTTTTCTTCAGATTCCCCCCGAAGCCACACCTCTAGAGTACATGAACGCGCAATGCTTGTTCACGAGCACGAAGGTGCACGAGCGCTGTTCTGACAGCAAGCATCGATCGTTGCCGTATTTAGTATTTAGTATATGCTAACTATACGTTTAATAATGCTAGGTGCTAGCCAAGCTGGCTCTAGTTTAGCTTCCTGCCAAGCTTCTGGACGCGTAATTCGTTCACGGAGCAGGGTACGTGCACAGGGGGAGGAGGGGGAGGGAGGAGCAGATTGCAGTTTGATAGACGGCATCAGAATCCAATCATCGTTAAAAGTCCGTTCAGTATGATTGGATAGTGTTTTTCCTAGATTGTTCGCTCTAGAGGCCACGAAAACTTTTCATTTTTGTGTCAAAACTTTTAATTAATTGGTTGCAATGGGGGTGTGAAGAGTATTTCAAGCAATATGTAAAAAAAAAATGCTCCAGAAAAAGATCCCCTACCCCACCTTTAATGGTAGTGTATTTTATTATTTCTGACTTTTATTGTCCGTCATTACTGGTCATTTTGTCTCATAAGTGAAAAAAAAACAAATAGCCAGCATATCATTTTATTTTCGCCAATTTCGTACACTCTCGGAATTCAGTTGATATCTGCATTAACGGGACGTTTCTTTTTTTCTGAAGGGAGGTTGTGTGAGGCACCTCTGAGTGGTCAGCGTTCCTACTGCATCATACAGCGGTCCGACTCTGACTTTAAAGAGTCATGGAGGATTTCTGTTGGGTGAATGCTATACTGGGGATTTTTATTCTGCGCTGCTTTTGTATCGGAAACTTCTTTACTTGTCTCTGAATTTTCTTTACTGCAGAACACCTGCGTTACAACACAGGCCGTGTTACACACACACACCCAGTTCTGGAGACTGTAAAGGTCTACAATTTAGTGTTTTGAGTTGTTTACATCGCAAAACTTTACTCTCCTGCAACCTTATTCTGAGGGGCTGTTAGTTTAGCTCAGAGTCCTTCTACTTTCTACTAAATCAGACTGTAAATTTGAACTGTTTTGAGGCTAAATGTGTCGGAAATAGTTCTTAACTTTACATCTCAGTAACACTCCTCATCATTGATTAAAGAAAAGTCAACATTTGAAAATCATCCGTACAGTACGGTGTAAAAATCTTAAAACATGTGTGAACATGAATAAAAATGGAAATAAGGCAAAAAAAAACAGAGTTTGTACAATTCTAACGAGCTTGAAAGTCAATATTTGGTCTGAGCTCCTTTATTCTTCAACACAGCCTGAACCCTCTTAGACAAACTTTCCGGCATTTTCTTTTGAAGGGCATTCCAAAGCTCTTCTTTGGATGTTGGCTGCCTTTTGTTTCCTTCTACATCAAGATGATCCCACACTGCTTCAATAATGTTCATAAATGATGAGGACATCACCGTCAAATACTGTTCATCTGCTGTGGGTGTTTTTTTTTTTTAGGCCTGACACTTCTTCTTTTGTCCTTCACTTCTCCAGTTTACTCACATTTTTTAAGAACGCACTGCACACCACGCTGAGACATGTTTTCAGCTAATAGCTCTTTTTTTGGCACTTGGTGCAGACACGGCTAAATAAATGGTAACAAATGGCATGCCTTTGTGACAGGCTTAAAGGTGCAATTTAAATTTGGTTACTGGTTGTCTGTTATGTGAAGACAAAACGCTGGTTCATCCCTTGAGTTATGTGTGCTTTTAGTGCCTGAATGATACATAGGTCAATGATAAGCAGCTTAACAGAGGTTCAAGGACTGAACTAAAAGTGAGTGTAAAGGCAGCCGATGTCCAAAGAAGAGCTTTAAAACTCCTCCAGGCAGCCTGTTGATCAAGAACCCTTTAATAGATTACAAAAATGTCTGGTTGCTTAGAAGCGAAATGTACGACTTTTGCACACTCCGTTGTTTTTTTTTTTTTGTTTGTTTTTTTTTGTGATTTTATTTAGACCTTAAAGGGACACTATTGGCTCTTTTCCACCAGCTCGCTTCGGCGCGGCGCGCTATTGCGTGTTTCCACTAGCGCGCCGTACCTGCAACCGGGACGATTTTCCGTATCAGCTCAGCCCTGGTTCCAAGCGGGCCGAAGCGTTACTAAAACGTGACGTCAGCCGACTGCCTTCCACTGATTGGGCGATGAGTGTCGTCACTGGAAGCGTCATAACGTGGATAATAAAAGCTAGCGTTAGCAACCGTTAGCTTACATCCAAACGTCGTCTTTTTGAAGCTCGTAACAAAACTCTCCGGTACTTTTCAGTTTTGTTTTGTCTGGCGGCCAGGAGTCTTTGGCTCTCTTCTCTTGCCTTTGTGCCACAAAAAGCCGCAGGGTAAGCAGCAACACGCGCAGCAACACGCGCAGCCGTGTTACGACGACACCGCCCACGTCCAGGAGGCACGAAGTATACTCGTTTGTGATGGAAACACAACCAAACCGAGCCGTGCCGAGCTAGTGGAAAAGCGCCATATGTAATTTCTTCCCCCATCTAGTGGTGCAATTTTAATTTGCAGAGTCGAATGAATTTGCTCTCTAGCGCCTCGCGTTTTCAAATGTGCGTTGAACTACGGCAGGCGGTATGTGTCAAGATTCAAGAAGCTCATGTTGCCTTTTCAATTCTCTTTTTCGCTTTTTTGGCGACGAGGATCCCTTCTCCTGTGGCGTGGCATAACTATGGTCTTCCATTGCGAACAAAAGTGCAGGCCGTTCAGGCTGGTTTATACCAGAGAATGTCTAATGGCGTAGACTGGCTCTGTTTATACCTGCGTGCAAACGTGATGTCAAAATGGGGAAAACGCGATACGAAGTGCTTGGAGGAGCTTGAAGGACATGGCAGCCTCCATAGAGCTTGCCCGCTCTATGTAGATACAGACAAGTTATTCTTCACTCAGGAGGATAAGTGAGATTTTTGACTGAGATAATTTTACACCAATGAGGACTAATTTATGAATGAATATGTTGATTTGAGCTAATAAATGACTTAATATATTATATAGTGTCCCTTTAAATGTGTGCAGACGTGTGTTAAAATGGTTCAGCACTTCAGATGTTGAGATTCTAATCCCTCACTAAATCAGAGTGATCAAGACAAATGGATTCCTCAGCAAGAGAACGGTGTAAATACAGTATATCTTGCAGTGGCATGTTTACACAGTACGGTATATACTATCAGTGTTTGGAGTATTCACGGTATGCACTGTGTAAACATGAAACACCTAAAAGTAGACGTGAAGGAGGTTGTTATTTGGAATAAAGCGCTAGCCTTCACCTTAAGGCAGTCTGCATCATTTATCTTTGTCACGGCGGTGTGTGTTACACACAGAGAGGCGCAGCCTCACAATAACACATCTCATTCACCCGTGTGAGCGTGACTCACCGACACGGGATCCTGCTTAAATCCCACGTGATCCCCGTGGTCTTGATCAGGACAGTCAGGTAGCCTTGTTCACAGATGAAACCCACACTGCTCCTCCATTCACACATTGATTTACTCAGCGCACCTCCCCCACCTCACATGGCTACAATCAATAGCTTCATGACTTGGTGATTGTTATGGCTGCTCACTGAATGATTTAGCAGCAGCCTCACTGAATGAGTGTTTGGAAAGCACCTCAAGACCGATAAATCAGTAAATATTTGACATGTGTCTGCTGCTTTAACTTTCTCATTCGTGTGATTGGTTAAGTAAATTCTTAGTCTACAATTTTTATCATTTTTGCGTGTTGAGTTACTCTCCTTTGTGTTTCATCAAAGCTCTGTGAGTTGGTAAGCCTGAATCAACACAATCAAACCTCTCTGATGTCTCGGTGGTCTGTGACTATCTATCTGGATATCAAACATTTCCCTTTAAGCCCCTTAGAGGTTTATTGGTTCAGTGGAAAATTGAAATCTGATTTTCATTGTTGTTCTCCATCAACAATAACATCAAACGCAAGACGTTGCTTCAAAAGTCTGGAAAAGCGTTTTCCTTTCGTGAACTCTGTGTCACAGATCTGAATCTTTGAAGACTGAGGCCAAAAGTTATTTCCTCTGTTGCCTTAAGTCAAACTTGATTCCTTATTAGGAAGATTCCTTTTCAGGTACCAACATGAACTAAGACATGTTGAGGGGAAACAAAACTTAAATTTGTTGTATTCTTTCCGTCGTCCTTCAGATCAAATCCTCTGTTAGCCTCCAAACTTTGTCCTGAAATTAAGTTGAAGAAAGGAAATGCAGGACTGTCAAAAAAAAAAATGCTTAAAGGATTATTTCTTTCCAACAGTTGATGAGCAACCAGGAAGACGACTGTTGTAATTTTCCTTTTCCCGTTTTTGGTTGGTGTCATCTCATGTGTGAATTAAAAGAACACTTGAGTGTAAATATGGCCATAATTTGGCAGAAATCTTACTTTGTTGTTGTTCATGTGCTGTCAACCGCCTGAGAATAAAGAAACGGCAACTGATCAGCATGAATAAGATGAAACGGAAACTAATAATGTTGGCAGTAAGGTACTTCACACCCAATATATTTAGATGTTAATGGGTTTTTTAACCGGAGATGGCAAAAATCTAAATTAAGACTAAAACAGAGAGATGGAAATGAGAAAATAACCCTCCGTTCTCTTTTTTATTTACCTCCTCTCTCTGTGTCGGTGCTTTGCTTAAACCATTAATCCATCATGTTTTTTCAGCTGATGAGTCGAACACCATTCTCCATTTTGTTTTTCATATTCTATCATATGAAAAAAAACCTTGTAATCAAGTTAATACATTATTGACCAGGCAAACGGAGAAAAATGTTATTTGCTTAAAGTCACCTTGCACATAAAATCAAGTTAACCTGCCATAAGGTGTTCTGATGTATGACAAGTCATATCATGAGCGAAGTCAGTCATCCACACTGTGGCTGGCGGTTTCTGCTTTGAATCAGCAGAGCACCACCTGCAGCCTCAGAGAAGAGGGGTCGGACAGGCCGTACGCTCCATGTGGGAGGACCCAAAACTGACTGCTGGCTGGGTGGGGCTGTACAGCCGGTGTTGCATAATGCGGTGAGGAATGGAATGAGAAGTTAGCAAGTTACAAAGAGAAGTTAGCGCTAGCAAAGAGGAGAACTTGCGTGAGAAGACGGCAGACGTGACAGGTCCTATTTATCACTGTGATAGGATGAAATCCGATGCTGCATACCCAAAGATGTTAAAGCTACTTGAATAACAATATACTGAAAGGTTAGGATGGATTCTTTGTACGAGCTATAACGACTTAGAATAAGACATTATTTTGGACAGACCAGTTCATCATCATTTTCATTTCTATATCAAAGTTATGCTGTGAGACCAAACAAAGTGTACAGCTGCTGAATAGAGTTTTTGTTCTTTTGATGCAATGGTTAACAATTCATTCTGTTAACTACTCCCAGTATTATTTCTTGAGAGTATTCAAATGCTATCGCATAAGAAAAAAAGCAGCAAATAGTCACATTTGAATTCCAAAGCCAAGGCTCTGCTAGTGATTTATATTCTACTATATAAATATGTTTTGCAGAGCATGAACATTACCATTCATGGTGGTGTGTACCGTTGGGTCCAACAGTCTAAATTCTATGTTACAAAATGAAATGAGCTTTGCCTGTAACAGCCGTTGGATGTTGTCAGTAGAGCCGATACATTTTGAGGACCTGAGGTCAGCTGAATGTTGCACAGAGGGCGGAAATAAACCACAAAGTCCACCAATCAAAGTTTTATCTGGATTCTCTGAGTTTTTTGTGCACTCTGGATCCAATGAGCATTGGGTCATGGATATTAATGATGATCAGGGACTAAAATGACTGCAGCCTCACTCTTTAAATCGAGCTTCTTGATATCTCTACCTGTTCCGGTTCTTCTTTTTTTTTTTTTGTTCTTTTCTTAGCTGCTATCATCTTGAAGACGATTCCAGTCTTTTGAATTGATCTCAGCTCAGTGTGCACACTGCAATCTCACTGGATTCAGAAACGGGACACATTTTGATAATGCCTGTACCGGAGGTATCAGTCTGAAACAGCTGAACAGTCCCACCAGTGTAATTAGCTATGTTATTCATTTGTTTACAATGAAGATGTGAAAATCTGCAGATAAGCCGCACCTGTGTCACCCACCGTGACACAGGTGTCACACATCCTTACGTCCCCCATCATTTTCCTTGATGGAGAAATTATCCAGGTTCTTAACTCCCAATGTGACATATATGTCACATTACAGATCTCTGACAGTGGGGGGTGGTATTTTGGAAAAAAAATCTGAAATGGGTTCTATGTGGTCTATTTAGTCTGTGTTATAACCCCCTTAATTTTCATTGAAGTAGAAATGGGTCTGGGTTCTTAAGGGTTAATACAATAAAGTTCTGTGTGACCAATTATTAACGAAGGAATTATTTTGAAGAATTTTTATTTTTTACCCCCCCCCCGGCCCACCACCACACATTGCCTTCACATCTGTGAGAAACACTGCACACACACTTAAAAACTTAATCACAGCCACAATGCGTTGCAACACCTCTCTCCAATACTTCGCCACATCCTCTTTTTGTTGTCTGAGAACAACATCAACCGTACCCGCGTTCCGTGACCGAGAAGTGCGAGCAGACACTCGCGGTGGCTTGCGCTCTTCTCATGGGCTGTGACTGTGCGGGTGTTTCCAGTCACTGTACCCCTCGGTGAACATCGATCTAACACTGGAACATTTTTAATTGCCGCTAAACGCCTGGAGTCTTTCTCTTTTTTTATTTTTCTCTTCGCACAACCACTCAATTGATGTCTATCCATTTTTTTTGTTTTTTTTTTTACCGCGTTTTTTCAAAAACATGATACATTTCACCATAGGTGGACTGGCTCAACTGACAGGTTGAGGGAGGGGGGTTAATGTTCACATTAGGGCACTATTGCTCAGAATTATGATATATTGTTGCTGTTCTTATCACATTAGTTGTAATATTGAATTTTATATGAATATTTATGTCAAGTGTAACCATTTTAAGTGTACAAACATTCATGAAAAACTATTTTTAAAGTTTGCCGTGTGGTGCCCCCCCACTGGCTGTGAATGGTTGGTGCCCCTGGGCACTGTGCCGCAGGCCCATAGAGTTAATCCGGCCTTGCGTATAAGTGCCGAGCATTTCTGCTTTATTTACTTGGGTTAACAGTAACGGAGCAGCTCTCAGTCTTCCCTACAGTACATAAACAAACTGATAGATTTGTCATGTTAATGTTTCTCCGGTCCCTTTAATCTGTCGTGGTAACCTTGTAAGCATGAAGTATGATGAATCTGCAGCTGTAAATCTTCACTATCCCCGAATCGAACCCCATCGATCATGGCCGTGTATCACAGGTATCTAAAAATGTTCAAAGTTTACTTGACAAGCAACGTGTTTAGATATTAGTCTTAGTCTTTTTTTTTAAACAGAGAAAAATACACTATTTTGATATATATCTATATCTTTATATAAAAGGTGTATGAGAAGATATATCGTGGGCAAAATCAAGTCCTCTACACTGTGGCTGGGGGTCTCTGCTTTGAAACAGCAGGGCACCACCTGCAGTCTCAGAGAAGAGAGGTCAGACGCTCCATGTGGGAGGATAAAAAGTCCAGCATGGATTTAGGTTTGGAGTATGTTCTCCTGCTCGCTGTGGGCAGGGTTTTATCTCTTCTTGTGTGCGTGACAAATTACACATTTACAGACAAGGGAGACTGGTGCCACTGTGGATTATGTGCACAGTCACTTTCAGTCAGCACATCAAACTGTCACCACTTCCACAGAGACTCATAAGCTCATGAAACCCGCTAAGAGGACAAACGTCAGCCTCATTGAGGATTTGAGTTCAGGAATTCTCGGCTGCCTCACAGCTGGGTTGCAGTTACAAAGGGAGAAAGTAATGACGATAAATGAATGTTTAATCGTAAAGATAATTGTAGGTTTGTTTGTCCCAGCTGGGGTCTTTGTATTCTGTGAGGAGCGTTACTGTGAAAGTGGATGGAAACTGTGTTTTTGTGGCGATATAAGAGGCCTTCTACTTAATTTGGCTGCAAATTGTCCCGAAGAATTCTCTTCATGTCAGTGCCAGACTTGCATTAAAAACTGAATCTGAGTCGGACCTGACTTTCAAGCAGTTGCTGTGGTTAATGTAGCAGCGACCCCACAAATACCCCTGTCGGCAGCGTTCGGTTCAACCCGGAAAACCTCCCACGCAGCTTCTGACTCCCTGGGAACACATTCAGACGGATCACTCTGCTCTGAGGCTTTGCCAGATGTAACAGTTGCAGGACATGGGCCATTGTTAGTGATATAAAACGACTTATTGGGAAATACTGCGCCAAGGTTCATGGGTAAACATCCCCGAGTTGATTAAATCCTCCTTATACTTACAGGAGTTTGTTTGAGTGATTCCCTGCAGCTGTGTGTTGTCCTGACTTCTCATGCCGGCTTGTTTGTCTGTCCTGCTTCACAGGAGCTGCTGGAGAAGTTCATGGAGGGGAGCGTAAGCCTCGACGAGTTCTCGGACTCCTTCCAAAGCTTCAGGAAGACGTACCACATCCGCAGGGCTCAAGCAGAGAAAATGCAAGAGGTCGCTCGAGCCAAGAAGCAGCCGGGCAAAAGCAAGAGAGCGGAGGAGAGCCAGGCACCAGAAGTGAAGAAGGACTCTCACGAGCCCCAGCGGCCCAATGGCTTCGTGGCACAGGGACCTCTAAGGGTGTTCCAAGTACGCTATGGCCTCACGCCAGCCATCCTCCTCCCTCATTACCCAGTGTCCCCCCCTGCCTCCAATCCAGGGCATCTAAGTAGTACCCCGACTCCTGAACCCCAGGTGGGACAGCCCCACATCCTCAGCCCCAGCAGTCCTCTTCCAGGACACGGCCAGCCGGTCGGCCTCAGGGTCATCGGACAGCTGTCGGGCGGCTGGCCGGCCAACGGGCGGCCGGTGCGAGTGCAGCAGCTTTACAGGCCGAACCCTCAGCAGCCAGAACCTCCGTACCGATAAGCTCACGGAGGGGGAGGTGGAGCCCAAAAAGACATTTTTAAAGAGGTCTTCCGAGACGTGGAACCAAACAGCGGCTGCCCCAATCACGTAAGCAAAGACTGAGCGGGGACGGGGCAGCACCGCTGACCTCCGTTTCTGTTCTCCATCCGTGACACACAAATGTAACCATCGAAGGAAGGCGAGCAGAGCTGAGGTAGCGAGGCGTCGGGGGGCAGACGGGGAGCACCAGGGATGGGCTACGATAGCCACTTCATTTTGAATCCAGGAAACAAATCCCCTCTGAAAGCGTCCTTTATTTCTGTTGATTAATGAAGAGCAAAGGAGAAGAGCCAGAGATCAGCTCATAAACAGTTCGTCCAAGAGTGGAAGGATGCTTTTCTAGTTTAGTGATGTATCTCCAGAAATGATCAGCTGATTAATCTCCTCGAGTGGCTACATTTAATTAACATTTGATCTATTATGATGCTCAGCTTATCCTTATTAACGAGGGCTGTATTTATTTTAGCCTGTGTTTTAGATCAACTTTGATTCAACGCTGGATTTTGGGGAAAAAAAAAAAAAGTGCTATCGAACTCCATGCTATCGAAATGGTTATTTCAGATCATTTTATTTTCTGTTCTTCTATTTTACACCGACGGACGTAAGGCGCAGGGTCGTAAAGCACATCCGTGAAAACGAAGGATCTTATTGTGCATTCCTCCAGCCTGAAACGGAGTCTTCTGTGAGATCTGAGTAGCCATCCAAGATGAGTAATGACATCAATAAAGCGGCGTTTTATATTAAGTCACATTGTTGTTCATCTTCTCAAATAAAGCGCCGTGACGTTCGTTCTTGGAGTGATTCCCAAGATCGTGAACGCTGATGGGAGATCACTGCCGAGCAAAGTTTAAACAAAGCAACTCCCTGGAGCAGAGCAGGTGGTTATTTATTCCCAGACGGGAACTTGACTTGCGGTGTCGTGTGTGTGTCGGGACCGCAGGTGATTACCCAAAGCCTTCTTCCTCTTTGTGTGATTTCATTCACAGTTTGGGAGCTGGCGTCACAGTGAGCAATTTATTTATTCATGTCAATCCTGTTTTAAATGGCTGATTTCAAAGCTTCTTGTTTACCGTGCTAAATGAAGAGCTGCTTCTCCCTACAACGCAGCCAGTGTGTTTTTTAAATTTTTATTTCTCCCTCAAACTGAGCTGCAGAGTGAGGAGGGGGGCTCTAATCTATGAGACCGTCGACGCTCAGCAAGCCCACAATCCAATTGAATCGGAGGATTCTTTCTCCTTTTCCGTCCCAGAGAATTTAAAAGGAAAAGCTTTGAATTGTGGTTGTAATTAATCTGCTCTTGAAAATGCATTTCCTTCATTAATAACTCATAAGTGCATGCTTACCAGGGCTTGTCATGAAAATGCCGTTTGTAGGCCGGTGCCCAGTTACACGAATCATCTTCCGCTGTAAAGAGAGAGTTGGTTGCTTTAGCTTAACCCTAATCTGCTTGGGAAACATCCTGAAGAGTTTCAAACACACTTAAAGTGCTGAAGGTTGATCTCAAGCAAAGCTCCATTGTTTTCACACCTTTGGGTCACGTTTTCATAGTTTTAGCCATCATTTCCCTCTCCTCTCACTCAGAAAATGGACGTCTGAGTTGAGTTTACATGTTTTAACCTTGCTTCTACCGTCCCGACTTTCACACAACTTTAATTTAGTTTTAGTTCAAGTCTGTAGATAAACAAATAAGCGGAGACTATCTGCTCCTGCTCGCTACGCGGCCATGGAACTAATGAGCTGCACTATTTACACACTTTGTATCTGTTCTGTGTATCTCTGTGTGTCTCCTATTTGCTGTAGGAGAAACGCATAAAAGGATTACAGACGAGGCAGGAAACATAGGTAAATATAGGTGTTGTAAACAAATGAACCGCACTCAGTTATTTGTAAGGGAAATTGTTGCTCAAGGCTGTGATTTTCATCTTTATTCTTGGATCAGTGGCGTGTTTCTGATTTAAAAACATAAAAAATTTAAAAAATGATGGCTCGCACTCTGATAATAAGACCTAAGTTTGGAGGCACAAACATCTTCAACTGTGACACCAGTGGAAAAGATGGGGTAGTTGTCTGTTAGTGACCAAATGGAAGAAAAGCTTGAAACATGTCTTTCACCTTTCACCATTTATTGTTCACGTTTTTAAAACCATTTCAGAGATCCTTCGACTGTTTTTTGGGTCAACTTGTAAATCTGAGCTGCTTCTCTCCGCTTACAAAGTTAGTTATGTCTGTGTGAACAGTATCAGGTCGTCCTACCTTGCATCCTCCTTATTTAATCCCAAGCAGTCAGGTGACTGCAGTTCCTGGCGTGACCACTGGAGGCAGTGTTAAAAGATTAACGGATTGTGGACGGCTGTATTTTGCTGTCACCCCCACTCATAGGCTCCTGCCCGAGCCGAAATCAGCCGACCTGAAGCTGATTTCGCTTAAGCTCTAAACTCTATAAATATATAACTTTAGCAACATTTGAAACATTTTCAGGCGAGAAAGTAGTCGTTTAGATCCCCAACGTGTTGAAAATCTGACAAAATACCGGCTATTTACAATTTTGTTCCGACAAATTCGGCGCTACTAAAGCTAGCCGCAGTGAGCAACGCACTTCCGGTTATTTTCACAAACAAAATGCCCGTTGCCTTTTGTCATAGGGAAAGTCATTACGATACAATTGGTGCTTTTGTTTTGAAAACAGGAAGTGAACCTACCCTCGTAGCTAGCTTGAAACTGCCGTTTTGACAGGAAATGACGATCGGCCACTTTACATTGCATCTTGGGTAGTTTGAGTATGAGTAGTAACCTCATGATGCATACCCAACATTTCGGAGAATCTAGTATGCATCCAGGAACTTAAAAAAAGCTAAAGTTAGTAGGAGTAGTAGGAGAAGTAGGCGGTTTCGAACACAGCCATAGTATACTATGTATATTATATACATATATTATGTGTATACCCGCACTGACCAGATCTAGTTTAAGCGCTAACACTGGTGATGTTTTTTAGTTTTTGTTGGATTAAACAATCCAACAAGTGCTGAGTGACGTCATGGTGGTAAAGTCCGTTTTTGTGCTAAGCTAATCAGCTGCTGGATTTCCCCCACTGGTTTCACATTAAGTGCACCGACATGACAGTCTCGAGTTTTCTTGAAATTTAGAAGTCTTGCTTTAACCACAACATTTAGTTTGGAGAGAAATATCCACAAAAAAAAAAAAAAAAAAAACCTCTCGAGGAAATTGTCTTTTGATGAAACTGGGCACTGGCTCCAAACATGCAGCTCTGCGTCCACTCAGGGTTTCAGGGAGAATAAACACCTGTAGCACAGAGGGACCCAGAAGCACGCGGGAGCTCGGACCGGCTTTGTGTCCATTCTTGACTGGACCTTTTTAACCATAAGCAGAACAGTCTCACTGAATCACCCCAGACATCCCATCGTTGCAGTGAGATTTTCCTGAATGAAAGTTTTAATTGTTGTTCTTGGCCAGTGGTTTTTATCGTGTAACAGTGCTTGCTGAATCCCCCCCCCCCCCCCCCCCCCCCCCTCCAAGTCCCTCCACTCTCACAGGAGCTCGATTCGGGCCCGATGATTTGTGGAAGACTGGATGTGTTTTGGAAAAAACCCTCAAAATGATGTAAAGTGCTTGTTTCTGCAGCTGTGGTTTTGTTTGTTGTTATACAGTCTGTGTCTTTACTGACGAGGACTCGTCCCAGCAGCCTCCTTCCAGAAAATAGGAATAATAATAATTAATAATAATTAAAAAAAAAAAATGATAAAAGAGCAGCATTAAAATAGAAAAAAAAAAAAAAGGGAAATGCTTCAAATTGAAAATGTGAGTGAAGTTCAGCGCCTGGCTGAGTCTAACACCCCCTAACACCACACACAACACATCACAGCATCTCGGATGACGGCTCTCTGGCTGCGGGCGCTCGCAACAGAGGATTATGAGTGATGTCAAAGCTGATCAGCGCCGCAGTGGATGTGGAGTGAGCTAATGATATTCAAGTTACTCACAGATGTTCCCGCATCAGTTCATGCTGCAGTACAGTGCGTGTGTGTGACTGGATGCACGTGGCTGTCAAGACCGCTTCAGTGTAAAGAAATTAAAGTCAGCGTTTTGAGTGGAAAAGAGCAAGAAAATACATTTATATCAAAGAGCAACAAATCTCTTGGACTGGTAACTGTGCCATTTTTACTAAAACTAAATTTAGTCATTTTAAACGGATCTGAGTTAATAAAATCGAGTGATGGTCGTGCTGAGCATCTCAAGCGCAAAGATAATAACACTCAGTGATCAAAAACAAAAAAAAAACTTTCATATTTTCCAGCCTCCTTAACCAAAAGCTCCGGAGTAACAGCTCCTCGTCAAAGATGGAAATGTTTAAGTCCACGGATGCACGTGAGGAATACTCCGCGCTTGTTGGTGTACCGTCAGCAGCATCCAAACGTGGCCTAAAATTAAAACGGTTTTAATACAGTTAAGTTTTTATTTGTGTGTTATTCTCATTATGCAAAGTAGGCTGCCGCATGGGAGAAGTTAAACTTACCTCAGAGCTGTACGAAGGGAAGCAATAAAAACAAAAAAAAGAGAGAGAGAGAAGACTAAAAATTCACCAAAGCAGAGTAACCCCAGCACATGGAGAGAGGGTTATTTTCAGGGGTTAAAGGTCAACTGTTGTCTGCGTTATGATAATCCACTTTCTGCTTCCCTCTGCTCATTGTTTCATTTTAGTTTTTACAGTCTGTCACTTCACAGTTTTGGTTCGGTCTCACCACTCGAGCCACAGCGGGCGGCAGTTTCCAGTGAGTGGAAACCTCAGACGCACGCAGTTTAAAGACTTATCAGGGAACAAAGTGGAGCGTTTAACAGCTGAAGACTCTGATATTTCTCTCGGGAGTCAAGGACTGTGGAATTGGGGATTATTTCATCTTGTATTTCTTGAGGAGATTAAGATGCAATGTGGAAAGAGCAAACCTTTCTTGTGAGGTATAAAACTGGAGACTCTGTTCCCCATTTTGTTCAAATTTTACCGAGGCGATAAATATTCGATAGGGACAATAATAAAATGACTGATCTTCCTTTGAGCAGGTGTTTGACTGAAAGGTCACTGCTTTATGTCCACTGAAAATTACGACCACTTATAAATCTCCCTGTCTCTCTGTCAGGTTTAAGATGACTCCAAAGCAAATTTAAGACTTCTGTGAGATTATTTGAAGGCAGGCTGCTGCTCATCCTCTCCGTACAGTCGAGGAGCCGCTGAGACGGAAACATTGAAGAACATTGTTGCTGGCAGCTGACCAGCCGGTCAACTCAGATGCTTTAATGAGCGTGTGATGTGCGGAATCGCAACGAGCAACGACTGCGAGTGTGGGGAATCTGTGCGATTTGAGAACAGTAAAGAAAGAGAGGTCCTGCTGCATTTCATTTTCCTCACCCTTTCACTGAGAACTCAGTCACCACATCTGCATTTAGCACAGTGACCCCCGAGGACAGCCTTCTCTTTGGGAAGTATGTCACTGTTCACTTTCAAAGCTGCATTAATCAGTATTTTTAGCCTTTTTTTTTAGGACTCTGGGGGTGTTGTTTTGGCCGGTTGATCCGGACAGAAATAATTAGGTCGATAGATGTGTCGTGACACTCTGGTCCACTGAAGATTAAATCTCCGGACTTTCTCTCTAGCGCCACCGTGAGCTTGTCTCAGGATTGGTGAGTGGATAGATAAACTGCGTACACAGTTTACTCAGACGCGTCATTCACCATCACGTTGAATCATTCGTGTAGATGTGCCCCAGGTCTGAATTTTCAACCCGTCGAAACTTGACTACATGAACTCGGTTTCTAATAATGGCTTTAGTTTATTTTTATTTTAAAGCTCTTGTGTGTATGATGTACGGACATCTAGTGGCAGAACTTGCAGATTACAACCAATTGGAATACCCTACACCTCACGCTCCCTACCAGGCGCGTGTGTATATATATATATATATTTATATATATATATATCTGGAAAGTCCTCTGTAAAGAATAAAGCACTTATCTAGTACCATCAGAAGCACACAGGTCTTACTACTTCTGCAACTTTTCACAACTGCTCTGAGTTATCTTTAGAAATATGCACGCCTGTGAGCGTGTTAGCATGCTAACTGCAGCATTTTGTTTAGCACTGGGCTAGCACAGAGCCTCAAGCAGGGCTTTAAGTGTCTCCAGAGGTCTCCAGAATGCATTTTCCTTTCATGCAAAAACCAAGTGAATTTATTAGGTGTTCCTCTGTGTCTGACAGTCACTTCCAAACACCTCCAAATGTAATCATTTGTTTTCCTCCACACTAGTATAATGCAATTAATGTCTACCTACACCACATGCATTATCTCCGGGGTAGGGGACGGAGACTGTGCTAAATTTATACATGAGCTGAGCAGGATGCTGTTTCAAATGCGCAGGGTGTCTCAGTTTTATTGTGAACCGAGGGCGGTGAGTCAGCGTTTAATTGCACAGCAGAAATTGGTTCTAAATGAAAGGAAGCTCCAATCGCCAAACAAATGAATTCGTTGTTAAATAGTTCATTAAAAGTCAGCTTAGTTGCTCATCGGTCATCATCTTGGTACACGTTGCTCGTTCCACCTCCTCACACCAGCTCATTCATAGACACGTTTGCTGAAAATAGGAAATCAGAATAAACATTTTGAATCGCATTCTTCTATGAAATGTCTATTTGGATGCTGGCAAACTTCTCCAAAAGTCCAAAACATGGATTATCTACACGTGTCAGCACAAGCACTGTTTATTTAGGCGTCTTGTGTTTTAAACACGATTAGTTTAAAGGATGTGACTGAAATAAGAGGCAGGCTTTGGAAAACGGTGTTTTGTTTTTTCTCCCCGACCAAAATGCATCACTTTGACTGGCTTAAATGGAGGCTGCTGGGAAAGTTCTTATGCATGCCGAGCTTTATGTAAGAAATCTGCTAATACGACGATGCTGATCTATTGTTAAAGAAGACTTTCAGTGGGTTAACATCTATTGTTGCTACAGTTTGTGTCCTGCCAACACTCCAACATTCAAGTGACCTTATACAACATGTTTACATGTCAAATAATTGCCATTTGCTTCCCATATGGACCCAGGAGATGTCAATAAAATACATTTTCAACTCAAAGTGAATTTGTCTTCATTTTTTCTTTCTTTCTTTCTTTCTTTCTTTCTTTCTTTCTTTCTTTCTTTCTTTCTTTCTTTCTTTCTTTCTTTCTTTCTTTCTTTCTTTCTTTCTTTCTTTCTTTCTTTCTTTCTTTCTTTCTTTCTTTCTTATTGTAGTGATCTGTGAATTCCCAGTGCTAATCTGTAGATTTACATTCACAAAAAGACAGAAATATTTCATTTGTTTCATGGCCAGGTTTGGAATATCGGTTTTGACGACTGCAGCCCAGCAGACGTACTGTGTCAGTGTCTGGAGGAAGTAAACACCTGGATGAGAGAGAATTTTCTACAATTAAATGAAGACAAAACTGAGATCATTCTGTTTGGTAGCAAAGAGAAGAGGCTCAGCGTTGGTAAATATCTTGAGACTCGGGCCCTTACAATCACTGACTGAGTTGGTAACCTCGGAGTGTTGATAGACTCAGATCTGACTTTCAGCAGCCACATCAAAGCTGTCACCAAGGCAGCTTTTTACCATCTCAGAAACATCAACAGAATTAAAGGTTTCCTCTCCCAAACAGACCAGGAGAAACTCATCCATGCATTCATCTCCAGCAGACTCCATCACTGTAACGCTCTTTTAACTGGACTTCCCAAAAAGAGCATTAAACATCTGCAGCTCATCCAGAACGCTGCTGCTGGAGTTTTAACCCGGACTAAGAGATCTGAACACATCACACCAGCTTTAAAATCTTTACTCTGGCTTCCAGTCAGTCACAGAATAGATTTTAAAAGCCTGCTGATGGTTTACAATCTGTGATCTGTTCAGAGAATATAAAGCCAGCAGAGCTCTTAGATCCAAGGACTCAGGTCAGCTGGTCCAGTCCAGAGTCCAGACTAAACATGGAGAAGCAGCATTTAGCTGTTATGCTGCAAACAAGTGGAACAAACTGCCAGTGGAGATTAAACTTTCACCAAATGGAGACATTTTTAAATCCAGGTTAAAGACATTTCTGTTCTCATGTGTCTATGCATGAAATCTGCACGCTATCTTTGAACTTATCTAGGCTGTTGCTTGTTTTTAATCATTTCAATTTCATTTTGATTATTATATTTCTTTCTTTTTATATTCTTTTATGTATTTCTAATGCTTCTCCCACTCCCTGCTGCAATGCTTTTATTTTATGTGCTATTTTAATGCTTTTAATTGTTCTGTACATGAACATGTGCTACAAATAAATTTGACTTTGACTTTAAACCAAATCTGACCTCACCAGAAGGTTTTTTTTTTTAAATAATTTTATTATAAAGTGGTCACATTACAAGAGAAAAACTAAAAGCCACTTACTTAAATGCATCACAAAACCAACTGCATCAGGTAAATGTTTTTAACGGCCTTAAATAACCATGGAAGAAAAATAATAGAATTTTCCACATGCGATTGGGCTTTTGACTGATATATGATTCTCCCAAGTGTAAACAGCTTATTATTATGAAACATGCTTACATACACTTTATTGCCAAAAATGTTCGCTCATCTACCTTTACATGTTTATAAATTTATGTGACATCCCCTTAATGGAAGTAAATGGAACACCTGAATTGAATTATTTGGACGGGTGACTGAATACTTTTGGCAATATAGTGTATAGCCAGGCTTTTTTTGCCAGTTGGTGTGTGAGAAAGCAACTGTTTCCCAAACATAACAGTATATATTGTAGTGATGGTAATGTATGCTTCATTCAAACACTATAGCAGTGTCCTCACAGATACAGGTTGGACTGTACATGTGAGACTGATGTCATGAGACATGGCACAAGTGCTAATAAACACACACACACACACACACTTTTCCTGCAGATATCACTTCTTTTTATGCACAGGGAATCCATGTTGGATTTTCGGAGCATTTCATTTGAGCTCGGAGGTTTCCAAGTTTGCAAATGTAAAAATTAAAAATCAACTTGAACGCTTGGTGCCGTGACCCGGATGGCAGACTGAGAACTGTCCGAGGGAGGACTGCTGGAGGTGATCGAGGGGGACCCTTTTTTCAGACAATTCGAGGCGCCCGAACACAAGGTGATCAGAAAACCTCGTGTATGAATATATGTGAAATTTCTGCACATCGGTCATGCTAAATTAAGTTGTCTTGACGTCAGGTTTCCAACTGGCAGCCTGGTCAGTGAGCCCCGCAATGAGCAAATCCTTCACCTTTTCCAACTTCAAATTTGAACACAATCAACTCGGGTGCGATGTCATTCCCAGCTCCGAGTTATCCAACACATATAGAACAAGTGCTCAACAGTCATAGCATCAATAACTATGGAGGCTGGTTTTATCACGTCATTTCGAAGATTGGTTAAATAGGTGCACGTTATCACGGATTTCTCTGTTTTTATTTTTTATTTTTTTTATTTAACCTTTCTTTAACCATGGTCCCATTGAGTTACAATAACTCTTCTGCCAGGGAGTCCTGGCCAAGAAGGCGGCTTAAAAAAGTTACATTACAATAAAACACAAGAGACAAGACAAACCACTACTACATCACATCTAAACAGAAGTAACATATTAACAGACAGCGAACAAGGAATGAAATTAAAAACAATTGCAGTGGTCAGTTAATGATAATTTTAAAAGGTCTTTAAAAGAATTTATGGATGGAAGAACTTCAAGATTTAGAGTAGCTTGAAGTTCATTCCAAGCTTTTGGTGCATAGGATGAAAAGGCTGTTTTCCCAAGTTCAGTTCTTGTAAGTGGAATATGTAAAAGTATTTTTTCTGATGACCTCGTCCTGTAAACACTATTTTGAAAAGAAAACAAATTAAAAATGTATAAAGGTAGTTTACCCATTATGGCTTTAGCAATAAAAGTCAGTGCATGTATTTTTCTTCGGATGGAGAAAGAAGACCATTGTACAGTTTCATAAAGAGTGCAGTGATGAGACCTGGCTGTAGCACCTGTGATGAAACGTAAGGCTGAGTGGTACAACACATCCAGTTTTTGTATATCTGTATCTGTCCTATGTCCATAACATGGGCTATAAAGGGGGACTATAATCAGATTTCTACACTGCCGTGCTCTCCACTCAGCCCTGTCATCTCGTCTTTTCTTTTCAGCTGCTTCACACTCACTCTGACAGTCACTCTCAACAATTCTGTTCATTGTTATGCAGATGAGCCCCAGTTAACTTGCCGCTGCTAATCCAGATGGGATGAAAGCCGCTTCTGAAGCCTCTGCCTCCACCTCACTTACTGACAAATATGTTAGAGCCTGTCTTAAATGAACAACTCGGCTTTCTCTGCTAGAACACCTGCAGAGACGCTCCTCTGCCACAACAAGGTTCATCAATCCAGCATGAGGTGGTGGATGAATGTAATCAGATGTTGTTATGTTGCTGCTGTCTGCTGCCGTCAGTAAACTAGAGGGCATTGGGGAAAAGTGAGAACATCAAACGTTTGTAGGATAAACCTTTGCAGTAAGCATCTGTACGAATATGAAAGAGAAACTGCTGGCAGAACTGGGACAGACTGAAAAAAAAACCCAATCTTTATTGCTGAATTAATTGTTTGAAATATATCATCGTGATGAATCCATGCTGTGGTCTGTTGCTTTTCAGCCGCCGGGCCTGCGGTCACAACATTAATGGTATTTGTATATATCCATAGGATTTATGGATAAAGAGAGAGTCAGGGATAAAAATGTTGGGGGATGTTGATTTTACATAACGCTGCCGAGCCATTACTTTTCTTTTCTTATGAGCGGCAACAGCAAACAACAGCGTTTGAAGAAAGAATCATATTTTTTTTACAAAACTAGAAAAGAATTTTCCACAACATGCGATTTTCCAAACATTTCTTCCACATTGCACAAGTTTTATTGCATTTTTCTGCAATAAGACTTCTACTTGCGACACTTTGAGTTCTGCTACATTAATGACAGTAAGGATGCGTGACATACTTTAGGTTTTTAAGGTAACAATTATGTGCCATGCAGTTGTTCTATAGTGAATGCAGCGAATCAAATATGTTAATGTTGCTTTATTCTGTCAAAGGGAAGTAAAATCCATCCCTAACATAAACATTTGACATGTGCAGTGGAAGCATAATGAAGTATGTCAAATTTCTACTGAAGTACACCACGCGTATTTCAGTTGTGATGGGCCATCCTGCTGACGTTTTAATGTGGGTGCACAAAAGTAAGAAATAAGAATGAGCAATAAGGTCACAAATTGTGAAAAAAAATTTTTATTCCAACTGAGGATTTCCCTGAGACATTGCAGTGTTATACAGTATTATCTACAAAGTGTAGACTGGTCATAATTAGGTCAATGCATTTACAGCTACGCTCACAGTTTCCTAGTTATCATGACACATACGAGATACGTCAACACTACAGAGTTAGTGTTTTTAGTAGGAATAATGAGCAAACTCAAAAGAGCTGTCCCACTTCAGATTTCCTCTCGCAGCCGTTAGAGCACACAGTTTTTCATTATAACAGGCTCAGACCGTAATCTTCTCAAGAAGTACCCACTGTGCCATTCACTATTTTGCCCCTTTCATGTTCGGTCTGTCAAAACTTCAAACTGTCCTTCATACTCTAGCCACGCAAAGTTACAATGGTGGTTTTACTGTAATAAGCAGTCAAACTCCTGCTCGTGTCTGAATGTTTATCCAGAGTTGCCAGCTTTCTGTGTCATTTTACTGCTTAAGGCGAAGAGTCACAATTAATCAAATGTTTTTTTGAAGAAAGTGACTTTACCAAACTTTTCTTCCCCGCTGTGCACACTCTTTGCAGAAAGTGAGCCTCATAATAGGAGACAAATGCATCATTACCCACATCCTGATTCTGTTGTGTTTCTACCAAACAGGCTCTCACATTTTAGTGAAATCCACAGTGTCGTGAATGGTAATCACTTGGAAGCCCAGGTTGTCGATGCCCAGTTTGTGCTGGTCATTGGGATTCTCCATGCCGTGTTTGTTGTGGTTTCTCTGGTCGGCGTCTGTCTCGAAGCAGCGGACACAGTGTGGCGTGGAGACTTGGACACTTTTGGAAAAGTTTGAGAAATCCACATGGTACTTGCCTGATTTGGTGCGGGAGATGATTGGCAGGAAACTGTACCCCCACTGAATCTCCTGAGGGATGTACGAGGTTCGGACCTGGCAGGATGAGCTGGTGGACTCAGCCGTCCCGTCCAAAAAGACCACCAACTCAAAGTCCTGTTGGGGAAGAGTGTCGGATGACAACTCATAGAACGGACTAGATTTGTTAATCATGTGGTAGAGGGTCAGAGGGCAAACAAAGAACAAGTTATCCTTGCCAGCATCAACCATAAAGTCGACATCCACCTGATCCAGAATGATAGTCTCTCCATCTGGTGTGGTTGTTGTCTTCAGCAGCTTGCCATAGATTTGGCTCCCAATTAATAGGGTCTTTCGAAGGTTGGCCACTCTTATCAGTAGACAAAGACTTCCTTTCTTCAAGCAGATGACTGCTGTGTTGCTGAAGGTGATAGTCTTTGCCCTTTTTTTGGGTAAGGAGATCTTGGCCAAGATGACGCCACACATGAAACAGTTGATGAACACTCCGATTAGAGACTGGATGATAATCAGAGCCACTGTTCCGCCACAGTGCCCAGTCAGGGCCCGGCCACCATATCCGATGGTGGTCTGGGTCTCTAATGAGTAGAGGAATGCCGTTGTGAGGCCGTTAACATTGTCTATACACTGAACATGCCCTTCGGTGCGGTTCTGTCCGGTCAAATCCCCATTGCTCTTTGCGATCCAGTACCACAACAGGCTGAAAATGAACCAGCTGCCTGTGAATGCGGCTACAAACAAGAAGAGAACAAAGCGCCAGCGGATCTCCACAAAGGTGGTCCAGAAGTCCACCAGATACGCATAATGGTTACTGTATTCAATGTTGCCAAACTCGATGTTGCAGTGCCCATCTTTGGTGACCAAGCGGGTTTTCCGGCTTCGGTGTCCAGCTGGCTGGATGTGACCAGGGAGCAGATGGAACATCATGAAGCTGCAAGAGCAAACACAGGATTTGTTACAGGCTGCATTAGGCTGGTTTAAGTCATATTTATCTGACAGATTCCAGTTTGTTCTTGTAAAAGAAGAGTCTTCCTTGCACACAAGAGTAAGTCCTGGAGTTCCACAGGGTTCTGTGCTTGGACCGATTCTTTTCACTTTATACATTCTTCAGTTAGGTGATCTTATGAGACAGCATGGCATAAATTTCCATTGCAATGTTGATTATACTTGTACTTATCTATGAAACCAGATGAAACCAAGAGGTTGTTCAGACTAAAAGCATGTCTTAAAGACATAAAGACCTGGATGAATCAGAACTGTCTGCTTCTAAATTCAGACAAAACTGAAGTTGTTATCTTTGGACCCGAGCGCTTCAGGAAGAAACTGTCTAGCTATACAGTTACTCTAGATGGTATTTCCTTGGCTTCTAGTACTACAATGAGGAACCTTGAAGTTATTTATAACAAGAATTTATCATTTGACTCACATATAAAACAGGTTTCTAGGACTGCCTTCTTTCACCTTCGTAATATTGTTAAAATCAGGAACATCTTTTCTCAGAGTGATGCAGAAAAACTAGTCCATGCATTTGTTACTTCAAGATTGGACTACTGTAATTCTTTATTATTGGGCTGTCCCACATATTCTCTGAAAAGCCTCCAGCTGATCCAAAATGCTGCAGCCAGAGTTCTGATGAGAACTAACAGGAGAGATCATATTTCTCCAGTTTTAGCTTCTCTTCATTGGCTCCATTAAAAATGATTCTCCTCACGTATAAAGCTCTTAATGACCGAGCTCCATCATATCTTAAAGATCTCATAATTAGCTATTTTCCCATATGAGCACTTTGCTCCCAAACTGGACAGAAACATCCACCTCTGCATCAACGGTATTGTCACACATATGAAGTCATCCATGCCATGGTCACTGGTGCACAGATTTTCCCAAAAGCAGCTAAAACGTGGACTTTGTGCGCACAGGACACTGTCGTTTTGTCCATCTGAGATGAGTTTGTGTCCAGAGAACCCTGCACTGTTTCACTACAGAGCGGATCTATGGCTTTTCTGCTGTGTAATACGCTTTCAGGTCACATTTCTGTCTGCCTGTGTTGAGTGGAAAAGGTTTTACGAGGCACTTCTGAGCCCATTGGGGTTGTATTGATCATGATGGCAATGATGGCTTCTCTATGGAGTGCTGCCAGAGGGCTTGAAGGTCACAACGATCCAACAGTAGTTTCTGTCCATAACCTTTACACACTGGGATTTCCCCTGAATCTTTTCACAGTATTAGTCAAACAAATGAAAAAAATACGAATTAAAGATTTTGTTGCGTTTCCCAAATTTTTCCAGCTTTTCAGAAAATAAGGGTTCAGTCTGATTACTTGTAAAGATTAATTTTGAAGAGCATAAAGATAACTGGAAAGATTAAAAAAAAAAAAAGGTGCAAACGAATTGTATCAAAGTGTTCAATGCTACAGGTGTTTGCAAGATTTGTTCACAGCTAAAAGCCAAAGAATCACCTGATACATCATCATTATATTCCAACGGGTTTGTGCACATTCTATCTGGATACAAATTCACCGTCATTATTCATTCAGCAGAATGGTAGCATCAGTTTACACTGTGGCATGAGCCATGTGGTAAACTTAGAGTGTTATGTAAGAGCTGCTCATTTGAATCAACAATAGTATTCAACAAGCCTGCTTTTTTTTTTTTACCCCATATGTTCAAGATAATTAGAAATTCCCCTATTTCTGGATTGAAGTTTACTGTGTATTAAGAGTAAACGTAGGTAAAAAAGGATTTTGTATCTTTGCTCACAGTTACCTGCACACAACGTCACAGTTCAGTCTCATAAAAGTGTTTGGATTGTTGCCACTAGCAGCACTATGTCAAACTTGCAAACCCCTTAGAGCTGTTTGCGTTTCTCCCCCAGTTATTAGCAGCTAATAATAGTTTAAATAAGCACTCTGAAACATCAGTTCTTTGTATTTCTTTAACATACACGTACATAATAAGCATAAATTGCTATGTATCTTATCGAATACCTAACATCTTTACAGGACTGTTGTGTTCTTTTTTCTAAAGTTAGATGATTTACCTGTGAACAACTTTGAACCATCAGGAAAAAAACAAAAGCACAATGTTATGTGTACAGGTTCAACTGTACTGTTGCTCAGAGTTTAATGGAGAAATAGAAGAGTTTAATTTGGACGTACCTGCTCAGGGAGACCATGGGCACAGAGTGCTCACTGAATCTGCGCTGGAAACCTCAGGCTCTTTTCTTTTAGCGGGTGGCCATGGAAGGGTTTGAGAGGTTTTAATCCACAGTGAAATTTCCTAATCCCTGCCACATGCCACCTTGTACATTGGCTTCATACTGCTGGAGAGCTCCCGGTGGGCGTCACTTCTCAGCAGGGTGACTCCCTTCATCATAATAACACAACCAGCGGGTTCAGTAGCACTGGATTCCTGCAGGTCTTGACACAGTAAAAGTCTGACCAGCGTGAGGAGGAGGGGGGTTTCTGGAACAGCGTTGTGAATGCCTTCTGTGCTTTTTTTTTCAGCCAGGAAGGTGCGTCAGTTGAGGGGGCCGAAATGCCTGGTGCGAGCACTCATGCTGTTTCTGTTTTCAGTCCTGAGAACATTTGGGATTTACAGGAGGCCTCACAAAGAATCCCCTCAGTTATATTTGCCCTGGTCCCCCTCCCTCCCTGTTTTAACCTGCAGGGCTCCCTCACATTTACATCAAAATGAAGAGCTGGGGGGGCACAGCCGCGCCTGCCATATTCTGCTGGCTGCAGAAGGAGCGTCTCCATATCTGTGGAGCGTATTTCACGATCTGTTAATGAGAGATCGTGAACTGATAGGATGCCCTGCAGCGATGGATGCTGATGCCATTAGCTGCATGTAAATGAAGGGAACAGGAGATGCAAATGGTGCTCCTGCCATATTGATTGAACTGCTAAAGACCCTGCAAGAATCCCAGAGGCTACTGACGAACACATCTTACATGCAGGCATGTTCACCATCAGCTGTACATTTTCAAATGAACCGTCAGTGCATGTCTGCGTATAACATACTGCCCTGAGAAAATCTCGAGCATCGAAGGAGCTCGTTTGTCTCACGTCAAGAATTTGGAAGATTTCCCCTATTGCTCATAGTGAAGCTTGCACCAAAACCCATCTGACTTTGCAGAGCAACATTATTAAAAATAAAATCAATTCTTCAAACTAATGTAAGCGCTGATGTTATTTCATGTTAAGGACGGGGAGATTTCTGTTTTTTACAGCCCAGAGAGTTTCATTTTGCAGTGAGAGCTTGAAAGGGGGAAAAAAAAGCCAATCTCACCTTCACTTCCTACCAATTAACGTCTCTGTGACTAAAACATAACCCACTTTAGTACCTGAAGAGTAAATTAATTACTGTGTCACCATGTCTCACCTTGAGAAAGTTAGCTGGATGTTTTGTTCACTTGTTCCCAACTGTGAGCACTTTTAAATCCAGGTTAAAAACATTTCTCTTTCCGTGTGCTTATGGTTGAGTTTATATTTTTCTTTTTCCCCTCTTCTTTGATTGCTTTTAACTGTGTTTTTTTCTCTCTTTAAATTGCTGCTTTATGCTGTTCTTTTTAATGCCTTGTCTTTATGTAAAGCACATTGAGTTGCCTGTGGTATGAAATGCGCTATATAAATAGAGATGCCTTGCCTTGCCTTCACCGTGTCAGAGGGGCTTTTTGACTGCAAACTGGTGAAAGCTGGTGAGCTACATTGTGCAACAGGAAGTTAAATCTTGGAGGATGCGCAGCTGGCTGGTCTGTGGTAGGAAGTTGTGACAAGACCACAAATAATACAAATGCCTTCCAGCGTTGCAGAATTTCTGATTGTCTCAAGGTGCGAGGCTTACAAACACGCTCACAGTCGGCTGTATCATGTAGGCAGAAAGCTGTAAAAGCCTTCCAAGGTTCTCCACATTTTGAGTTTCAGGAACCTCTGAAAACACTGTCAGATTATTTTCTATTTTCTTTTAAATTTCCCCCAAAACAGAAATTTCCAGTTAATATAAGTTTTCAGACACTTTTTTTTAATGACACTTCCAGTTCTAGGGTATCCTTCTGCTATCAACAGCCCTCATAATGCTTCAAGCTGGAGTCCATCTGTGTTTTGTAAGAAAGTAATGGGCATAACAAGGAAAAATGCATACTACTTGTCAAAGTTGATGGTTAATGAATCAAGGAAACAGTGAGGTCTGTAGACCCCTAACACAGAACTGTTTCAAGGCAAAAAAAAGCTCAGTGGGATGCTGGCTGTAGGGACGGCCTTCTTCTTCTTCTTCTTCTTCTTCTTCTTCTTCTTCTCTGTTAGACAAAAGCCTCTAATCCCCTTTGTCACCCTGGAATGAGAAAGGGTTGAGAAAGATTCCTTTATTTAACTGTATCCCTGTGTCATGTGTGGAAGAATCAGGCACTAACAATGTCAGGAGTCTAGGGATTCAGGTGTTTTTTGCCCTCTTGTATCACTTCCTCTTATCCTCCGTGTGTGTGTCTGTATTGTTTTCCCTCTTCTGACTGTGTGTGTGTGTCACACGTGGAGAGGAGTTTTAAAATGAAATATTAATCAGTAACACCAGCAAATGATTCCACTATTGAGAAATGGCAGGATCCAAAAAAAACTGGGATTCAGAGCTAAATTGATTTTAAATCAAATTAAAAGACAGACTAGGCAAGGCAATTTTATTTATAGAGCACAATTCGTACACAAGGCAATTCAAAGTGATTCACAGCTACATAAACCACAAGAAGGCAATAAAATCATTAAAAAGAAATAAAAAATTAAAATGAAAAAATGAAAAAATTAATAATAATAATAAAAATGAAAAAAAACATTAAAAATAATCATTAATTAATTAATTTAAAAGTGAAGGGTGCATATAAAATACTTTCAGGTGTCATATGCACAGCTAAATAGAACTGTTTTCAGCCTGGATTTAAACATTGTCAGAGTTGAGGCCTGTCTCACATCTTCTGGAAGACTGTTCCAGATTTTAGGGGCATAAAACTGAAACGCAGCCTCACCTTGTTTAGGCCTGACTCTGGGCCCCAGCAGGAGACCCCTCCCTGAGGTTCTCAGAGCCCGAGTTGGTTCATATGGCTCTAACATGTCAGAGATGTACTTTGGCGCTTGACCATGAAGAGACTAAAACCAAATAAAAAAGGCAAAAGCTAAAGAAACAATAAAATGTGTCAATCCGAAATAATAAAAAAAAACACAGGGTAAAACCATTTAAATGTAACAAATAACAGAGGATAAAAAGAGAATAAATGGATAAAATGTAGTAGTCAAAGGCCCAAGGAGTCTCTAAATGGTCTTCAAGGTCCAGTACGTTGTCATTTGCCAAGTGGCCATCATGCTCATCAGCTCTGCAGTACAAATATCTTGGTCTCACCACCACTCAGGATCAGATCGTTGTTCAACCCACAGTGCTACGTCTGTCCAGTATCTGCTCGTCTCTCAGGAAAAGCCGACTTGGAAAATTGCCAGCCGCAAACCCTGGACCCAATCTTGCTTTCACCAAGTGATATTCTCCATCTTCTGAGTCCCGCCTCCACCCACCTGTTTCGGAGAGCCGAGTTGGAAGTACTTTCACACATGTCCTACGTTCCCCTCCATCCTGGAAACACAACCTCACCTGGAGCCCTTACCTGTCTGCCCTAACTCACCAAAGGACTCTGAAACATTCACTGATTCATCTTCTTTTCATCTTCATATCGTTAATAAACCCGTTTGGATTTAACCTTCTGTCCAGAATCTGCTGCTTGGATCCTATAATTCAGCCTTGTGACAATCATACCATCTTTATAGTCAAACACGGTGATCACGGGCATCATTCTGTGGGGATGCTTTCCTGTCACGTGGACTTGGAGATCAGTCGTATTGAAAGACAAATAGGAAGCAATCATAAGACTTACTCAGATGCCTCTGCAGTTGTTGGGCGTGTCGGTGACGGATGAGAGACTGAGCGCAGAGAACAGGTGGAACTCTTTGTGGCCCTGTGCTGGAGACTGCCCTGGAGCCCCTGGAGCTGATTGTGCAAAGCAGAATGCTGCAGACTGGTGACATAATGTACAACACTGCAAAATCCTCCACACAACACAGTAATAAAAACAACATTATGGCTTCATTGCAAAAATATATAATTTGGAAGAGGTCCTTCTACCCACAACAACAGCCCTATTTAACAGCTCTTTATTTGTTTTATTTACACTTTTATTTGACTAATTTGACTTACTTATGCTGCAATATGTCCAATACAGTCCTACAATAACCAGATTGCACTGTAACTTTGTACTTTTTACTTTAACTTTTACTATTTTTATTCTCTTTTACATTATTTAGATGTCTTTTATATATTTTGTGTATCCAAAGCCAAGAGCTCCTGAACTAAATTTCATTATGCCTGCATAGTGACAATAAAGATTCTTGATTCTTGATTCGGACTGCGTGTTCGTCATTTTATCCATTATATTTTTCTATATTTCGTTTATCTTGTAAATCGCATGTATCATACTGCCACACTAAATTGAATCTTTGGGGAATAAATTAGTCATTTTAGGCAATTTTTTTGGGACAGTTTTTGAATGGTTAACATTCAGAGAAGAGCAATTATTCCAGTGTACGTCCCTTTTGTTGAAGAAATCAATCAAATCAAATCAAATTTATTTATATAGCACATTTCATGTAAAAACAATTAAAAGTGCTTCACATAAAATAAAAGCATTGCAGCAGGGAGTGGAAGAAGCATTAAAAATACATAAAAGAATATAAAGAGAAACAAATAAAATCATTTGAATTCATTTAAAAACAAGCAACAGTCTAGATAAATTCAAATATATCGTGCAGATTTCATGCATAGACACATGAGAACAGAAATGTTTTTAACCTGGATTTAAAAATGTCTCCATTTGGTGAAAGTTTAATCTCCACTGGCAGTTTGTTCCACTTGTTAGCAGCATAACAGCTAAATGCTGCTTCTCCATGTTTAGTCTGGACTCTGGACAAAAAGAAATGTGCCTTGCTTCTTATCTCCTGAGATAAGTGGACGTGTTGACATCCATGCTCAATTTAGTTGAACATAATTGCAACATCAAAAAAGACGCAGAAAAGGTATGAAATGACAAGCGTTTATTAGGGCACGCGCGCGCACACACACACACACACACACACACACACACACACACACACACACACACACACTTGCCATCTTCAGAACCCAATGTTAGAGCCAACAGCGTAAAATTAAGTGTCCCCTGGAAAAGATGCTTTAAAACTGTCACGGCAGCAGTGCATGTGTGAAATTGGCTTTAAAGCCAATTGACCTGATGAAAACACCAAAACAGTCACAAGACTGTAGATTTTTTTTTTTTTTTACTATGATGAATGTGATGAACAAACATTCTCACAGAAAAACAAAACATAGAAATAAAGACTGAGCCGCATAACGCCCATTCTTTACATCACAGAGTGCCATGAACTGCAGGGTGGCAGAGAACATTTTGAATGCTTTTAAAAACTCATAAACACATTTTATTGGGAAATTTGCTGACCAAACATGAGAAGTTAGTCTGCTGTGGAACAGATGCGGCTAAACTGAGGCTCCACCTGTGAGACAGAGATGATGATGATGATGATTTGGGTTGTAACAACATAACACTGATGAACTCCATGTTGAGCGTTTCCACTTAGTCACGATGCAGAGCAGCAAAGTAAATGTCTGGAGGAAGGAAACATGTTTCATCGGTTGTATCATAGGAATCAACCGCAGCTTCAGTCTCCCCTGATTTAGTCTACAAATGATCAGGATCGCCTTTTTTTCATGAATCTCGACAGAGCCAAGCAAAGCAAACACCACAAAGTGAGTCAATTCTCGCTTAGCGACAGCAACAATCCATCCAGCTCTGCATCTGTCTGTCATCCTGTTTTTCTCTGAGCTCTCTCCAGCCTCTCATAGCGTTGTCTCGGGCTCTTTAAATGCTTCTGCCACAGAAATGTTCCCTTTTTTCTTTTTTTTACACTTTATTTGTAATGGTAACAGTGGGTTTTTCTGATGAACTGTGGTATATCAGCCTTATGGGCACCCCGGGGCAGTTTCAGGCCCAGGAATGTGCATGTCAGGGTGGTGTACTTAGAGGGATATAGTTTTAGGGGTTCACATACTTCTCTTATGTTGCTTTAAAACTAAAGGATGGTTAATATCCTCCCTCATGAAAGGTTACAAGCCGTTCTGAAGGGTAAGGACGAATTATTTTTAAAAGTTTGGACTCCCTTCTTAGATTATTTACCTGTGGATCTGAAAAATCTGTTATTGATGGGCAGACAGTTTTCTGAATGGAAGAAGGCTTCCCCCTGTAACCCTTAAAGTGTGAGATATGGAGATAGTGGGCTGTGGATGACTGGTGTCTTTTTATTTTATTCTTTATTTATTTTTTATTATCATTACTATTATTATTTTATATTTGTATATGTATATCTCTTTTTGGACTTTTGTTGATAGGAGTCATTATCACTGTATTAGTCACTATTACCTTTTTTTCTGTATATATAAGTATATAACTGCATTGTATGTGCTGTCTGGGGGGTTTTGTTTTTTGTATAACAATAAAATGTGTTTAAAAAAAAAAACTCATGGAGCCTCAACTATTACAACACATTATAATCACTTTACTTTTACTCTTGCTCAAAAAGAATCATCCAAGACAAACCAAGACTTCCTTGTTACACCCACCTTGCTGTTGTTGTTCCCCAACCTCCTTTTGGATACCATCAAACTCTTCTTCTGGCATTTGGTGCAGTGCTACCGACGGGCAGACGCAGTGAAGAAAATCAAACGCAAAACTTCTGTTGGAAACACCTCAGCATGGCTGAATACACTAAATATTTGATCACCTTCACAAACGCAGATTAGATTTGCATCGGTGTAACCGCTGTGGTTACAGTTACATCTACTTTGACATGGGTTCATACATAAAACTAAATGTACAACTCTGGTATTAACATATGATTTCCTCTTTTATACATATATCAAATGTTCACAAGGCATTTTTTCCAAGTCTCAAGTCTCAAATGACTGAAATGAACTATCATTAGACACATGCCATTTGGTATAGATCAGACTGCATTGCAGAATGTTATGGCATGAAAGCATGTACTGTATTATCAATATATGTAACATCATTATATACTGCAGGATCAAAATTGATCGGCGCATGGTCACTTAAGATTTCAATTCAATGTGAAGAAACGCCATGAAAGCTTGTTTGAAGTATAGAAATGTATTTGGAAATATGTGCGCTCGCTCTGCACCACAGGATACATTAACACACATATTAATAAGTGGCTGTGTAGCCTGAACTTCTCATGCATAACAGTTTTCAGTGCAATTTCAGTGCATTTTTCAGTTTTTTTGACAGTGTCAACCTGGAATGCCAACGCCGTGGAGTGAACAATGAAGTTATAATCTGCATGTAGTTGACAACACTGTTTAGTTTGATTAGTTTCCCTTTCACTTCACAAAGATGCTGACCTATCCTTGTGCGTTTTTTGGTGCCTGATGAAGTTGGATGTAGTCTGTGTGCGTGAACGCTTTATAACCAAATGTGGCTACATGTGGCACAGTTCCAGGTGAGCTTGACGCTGCCATGGTTACAGTAGTTTTGAAGTAGTGGCTACACGCATGCGTGAGGCTATGTTGCGCTCAGTCTGCCATCAGCCTCGTCATACATCGGAATAAATTAAATAAAGATCAGAAACAATAATTTCACAAAATGAAGATTGCTTACGAGTCCCAAACCTCGAGTCCAAGTCAAGTCTCAAGTCTTTGTTTGTGCGACTTAACTCCCCATCTCTGATATATATACATAAGGTCTACAACAATCTTTTATATGTATATATATATATATTATATATATATATATATATATATGTATATAAAATAAAATAAAACGTGATGACACAATTCAATATTTTTTAATTGAATTAACTTCACTACTGCTGAAGATCAGAATGAATCCTGGCATCGTGTTCTACTTTACAAACGGCTAAAACATTTTCCCTGAAAGTTGGTGATAAAAACCCGCCTCGGATCTGCACTCAGCTGAGATCTGGAAACGCGGTCGCGTCACTCAGAGGAGGTCAGACGGCGCACAAAGTAGTATCTAAAAGTAAAGTATCTAAAACTAAAAAAACAAACAAATCAAATGAAAGTCTCGCATTAAAGTCTATGTAAGCAGTTCCTATATTTTGAAAGGTTTAGAACTTTTAAAAAAACTTTTTTCCTTGGTGTCAGAATCGAGTTTTAGATTCTTTTATGGTGACAACCTTCTGTGGTAGGAACACAGCCGCGAGTCTTTGGTAATCTGTCTTCACACACAAGTGCGTTGTCCTTTCCCCAACAGCAGAAACTGTGCAGACTTCCATTAATTCACTTTTTTTTTGAGTGGAAACTCCAGAAAAAACAGCACAGTGTGGCACTGGATCAATGTCTCCTTTGCTGATGGTTGGAAATATATGAAAAAACAAGTTGAAACAGTAACTGATGATGGCCTCTGCAGTTCAAGTTACATGATAAACATGGAAGATTTTTCAAATTGTGAAAATATTTTGTGTTTTTAACATTTTTCAGAGGTAAAAGGTATTCACGGTCCATTAAGATCTATTAGGCTTATCAGTCAATGTTATCTTTCCACACATTATATTTGGGAGTTTTACCAAATGACTGACTCTGTTTCCCCACTATCTTGGGACTTGGCTGTAGTAATCATTCAACGTCCGCTCTGCTACACGATGTTCCTCTCTAACATGGGCTCCTGAGTCAGAATCCGCCTGAAACTGAAGTTGCTCAGGTCCAGCGTTTTAAAGTTCCCGTCCAGGATTAGTTCTGCCACGGCCCGACCCACCGCGGGCGAGTGCTGCAGGCCGTGGCCGCTGAAGCCGGTGGCAAAGTACATGTTGTTCACCAGAGGGTGCATACCGATGATGCCGTTCTGGTCGAAGGTGTTGTAGTCGTAGAAACCGGCCCACGCACTGGTCACCTGACGGGAAGAACGAGGGAACATTAGAAAAAAAGTCTGCGCCAACACGCCGATGCTGTTTTATTGTAAAAAAAAAAAATAAAAAATTAACGGCTCTTCCTGTACATAAGGAAGGATGTAGAAAAAAAAATTATTTTATAAATGATCGTGTTTGGATTGAGGCCACATTTACACAGAGAGAGAAACGAATATTTCCCCCCCTCCGTTTTCAATAATAACATCGTGCACACAACATCGTTTTCAAAAAACTTGTCATTTACATCAACCCGCATAAATACGCCGTCAAGCGCCATAATAACTCTGCCAAACCTATTGGCGGCAGTGTAGGGAAAGGAATAAAGCCATGCAAGCCAATAAAAGTCCTCAGAATCGAGGACTTTCCTGATGTGAAGGAGGAGATAACGCGAGCAAATATCACAACAAAACTGAAGGCAATTTATTATTATAATCAATTATCTTATAAACAATTATAAATAATTATAAACAATTATCTTATTATAAGAGGGAAATATAGACAGTCAGTGCATACTGGACGCAGGAGCGGCCACGGAAGAGTGGTGCTCCTCTATTTTGAACTGTGCGAGCAGGTCTGGGGTGGCAAATGCAATAAGGCCAGAATCGTTTGCACAAACGTAAAAATTAGTAGAACTTTAAAGCTGCCGTCGGCAACTTTTTTTTAGTCATATTAGCTTGAACTGTCATGGGATTCTGGAAGTAGAATATTAAATAGGCTGTTTAGGAAAAATCCCGAATTCTGTAGCTCCCTCTATCCTCATCAGTACCTTACCTTGAGTTTTTCAAAAGCAGGAACTCGCAAGGCCAATCTGGGCCAAACCTTGTCCTCAAAAAACTGATGGTCCACTTCTAGATTACTGGTCTCTGGCTCCTCAAACTGAGGACACACAAACGGAAGGCACACTTATCTGTTAAATTGATAAAAAGCAAAGGGAGACACAGCACAGAGGCTAAACCAACCTCCTCTGGCGACACCCCGGCAATGTAGTTCCCTCCTAGCCCCTCTCTTCTGAAGTAAACTCCGGAGTAATCGATCAGGAAGGGAGTATCTAGACCTGGACCATCGGGACAGTGCACCACGTACACATACCTGAAAAACAGATGATTCACGCCGAGATTACACCCACTTTGTTTTTGATGTGGAGTTTTAGGCACAAAAATCAGACTTTCACATCTCTAGGCAGAGAAGCTTCTGTAAAAGATCATCACAAAAGCTCAAAACTCTCCATGTCAGACCCACAAATAACGTGTTTCTGAGTTGGTTTGGCAACTGAGATAAAGAAATAAAGAACAAATAGCAACCTTTTAGAGAGAAATACAGCATGGTTTAGTGCTTATCAGAAAAAAAAACAAGTACATGTTTTTATATCTAGTTGATCTGTTGCTTAGCTGCACAATGAACGTGCCCAGTCAGGCAAACATGCTGTAAACAGCAACATGTGAACGGATGATGAGGAAATAAAAGTTATGCAACGGTTAAAAAAAAAGACATCTAATATGATCAAAATATCAACAACACAGACACATAACTGGGGACATTACTCAGTTTTAGAGTAATGGTTTTAGTGTTATGAAATTAAACTTATGGTCGGAGCCTTAAATCTACACTGCTTGCCTTTACAATCTCGCTTTCCTGTATCCTTCCTTTGATGGCACATTACTGCCACCTGCTGGTCAGCAAAGGTGTTGCGACAACATTGTCCCAGCGCACAGATGTCGACAAAATAGCATCAATCAACTAGAGGTTGACAAGTCGAAAGAAACTTAAAAATCCAATTAAGTAAGTATCTTTTGGCTTCTCCATTGATCTATTTTCCAACACTTTAAAAGATCCAGCTAGCTTTAAATGAATACTGATGAAACGGTGTGTTATAACTGAGGTTCTTTGGGTTCAGGTGGATTCATAAAAGCATCAAATCCCATTGTATATGGGATCAAAATGATTTTTTATTATCAACCGAATAAAGCGTTGCTACAGAGGCGGCGTATACAAACAAAGTGTAGCGTGATGTGACGATGCAGTGCTGTCTGTGAATGTTAAATCCACGGAAGCTGGGTTAAACAAGGTTTTTACACAGGTCACTGCGTGAAATAAATCCTCTACGGTATCACTCTCAGTTTCTCTTGATACTTGAAGCACTGGGCTGCAGGTTTGAGGAATAACAGTGAATACAATAAAATCACGTGCTCTTACAGCTACATACACAAACACAACGAGGCCGTCAAGGCCACAGATGCTAGAGGCCCAATGAAGCACTCAGTGTGAATAAAAGTGTCAGGATACAAATGAACTGGACAGAACTTTGGTTGTTTTTCATTTAAAAGGAAAATAATAAGAGGCCGGACTCGTTGACCTACCTCTTCCGAGGCTCAACAGGCACCGGAATTCCAGAGATGGAGTTTTTGGGGCCGAGGCCAATCCCCATCATCTCCGCCAGTTTACCCGACAAAGCTCCCGCTGCATTCACCACAATGGCGCATTCCACCGGCTGGTACTCCAGGCTGTTCGGCATCTGCACCTGCTCGACACAAGCCGCCATCAGAACACGTACAACACCAAGCTGCTCATGTGGTGGTGTCACGCTGCAGCAAAGGAGGAGCAGATGAACCCCATGGATAATAAAAAAAAAAAAAAACCCTCGTCAAACTTTGAATATAGAAGAAGCTCAATACATGTATCCACTGGTTTGCATGATTGTTCATCTCTCTCTGTGTTGGCTCTGTGATGGACGGATATCGGTAGCTGGAGTTTTCAAGTGTGCTTTTAATCAAATGTACTTTTTCCTTTGTGAAAATGTAAACAAAAGTTGCAGAATGCTGGGGTCCATCAGAACCAAACTTCACTCCACGCACAGCTTCTTCCTGCCTGTTGTTGGCCTCAGCAACAAGGCCGCACCGCTCCGTGCTTTAAAACGAATACATGTTATGTAACACCCCAAACGAAAGGCAATTAGCATAATACGACCTATTTAACAGCAAGTCTCGACACTTGTGTTTTACATTTCTAGGCTAGAAGTCATGCGCACAGCTCACATTCTGTCTCTTAATAGGCCTTTCATCCCAGAACGTCTCTCACATCCCTGCATATATTGCTGTAATTAAGAGACAAAAAAAAAATCATAATAAAAAGGAAAAAAAAAATAATAAATCACACAAGGCATCATGTATGCATTCTTAATCTATTTGACTGTATTTACTGTCATCGTCATGCGTCAACGTATCAGCACCGAGACAAAGGTTCACACAAACATGTAAACTTTTAAATCTGATTCTATAAAATGAACTAACATCGGGTTATTGAAAGCCTCAAAGGATCCATATCAGAGCTGGAGTTTTATGAATCAAATTCAATTTTAAAGGTAAATATCCAACAAAAAAGTAGCGTATACTCTCTTGTTTCAGCGTCTTTAATTTAACCTACTGGTGTTAATTTGGCCTCATTTGAGAAGATGTGGATATTTTTTTTTAGCTCATATTGTTTTATGGCCTCTATTTACCTATTTATTGCTGGTGTAAACAGGAAATCAAATGAGCTTTGAGTAAAATATTTGAACCACTCAGGTCCAATAATCGAGCAGTGAAGGGAACTTTAAATGAGGAGGGCTTAATGTTGATGACGTTCCAGGTGACATGAGCATGTTGCAAGCAAAGAACATGAAATAATTACTTTCATTTAACAGATCATTTCATCCAAAGAAACTAAAAAAGAGCACATTGGAGGGTATGGGGGGGTGGGGGGTGATATGGGCCACCCTGCTCAAAGACACTTCAACATGCAGACTGGGAACGTTGGGGATCGAATCAAATAACAGATAAATAAAAGAGAAATTTATGCATTGAGGACCTTATAACACGGGCTGTTGTTCACACAGCTTTAAAGCCCTTTGAGCTTTTTTTTTTGTAATGGAGGCTCCGTCTGAGGCATATTCCAAAGGTTTACTACAGTCACACACGCGTTCCACTCATTGTTCAACTTACTTTGACAAATTTGATCCTCTTCATCTCCATACGTTCCCCGTCAGCCGTCATCATTACATTCGTTACATGTTTAAAATCTGTAGAGGACACACCCGTTATTGCACATAAAGTTGATATAGACAATGCTAAATAAAGACTTTTTCTATACTCAAAACCAGTGACCACTCTTCACTGTGTCAACCATTAACCACATTTATAATACAATCTTTTTTTTTTTTTAATACCGTAAGTCGGTTATATAAAGTTATGTATGATTATCTAATCATGCGTTTAATTCTACATGAATCTGTAGTCACTTTCCATCCATCTTCACTGTCTGTTCTCATCTCAGAATCTCCTCGTCTGCTTACCCTTATTCTTATTTACATGTCAGCCAGTGTTCTATTGTTTTGCTCCCATTAGAATATGAAACTTATCCTGTTTTATTTAACACTTATAGCTGCTGAAGGAGGGGGAGTTTGCACAAAAAGTCACCCGATAAACATGACATTCAATTTACAGAATTCGTGTCATCCTTGGGTGGAAATAACTCATTTGCTCATCCTTACTACTCTGTGTGACGCTGTGTCAAGAGGCCATAACACACCCGTGACTTCCCCACAGCACTGAGTGACTCCCATAGAGATGGCCTTCCTCCTGAAGGCATTCAGCAGAGTCCAGGGATCAAACCAGCCCTCGTTCTCCAGCCCTGTAACGGCAGGAGAAACTAGTCAGGTCAGGTCATGTTTTTTGGCACATGGAAACAAATGCATGTAAAAAAGAAACAAGTCTGAATGAGTCATTGGATCTCACAGATTTATTGTAAACAGTTATCATATTGATTTGGTATCATACTGGGTTCTTTTCTTGATACATTTTATTGTAATTGGTCCAAATGATGCCATCTACTGTTGTATTAATGTATCCATTTTTTTTCAAGTTTCCTGTGGGAAGAGAACGCCAGATGGAAAATTCCATTACAGGTGGAGAAATCCTTTTAGAGGAATTCCTTGGACTCCATTAATCTGTTTGACCCCCTGAAGGAAGGCTGGTTAGCGAAAAATGCGGGTTTTGTTTTTTTAAGTCCCGATGAAAATAAAGGCATTTTAAATGATCTCATAAAAGAGAGTGCCTCAGAAATCCTTTTTCTTTTTTAACATGTGAGTCTATGCTCTCCCATCCAAAAAGCACTTCAAATGAATATCATGATAAATCCAGCAAAAGCTTCCACACAAACAATTCTTTAAGAAGTAAAACGCCTTATTCTGCTTTCAGAAATCTGCTCATGCAACCTTAAAGGGTTAGTTCGCCATTTTGCACATTAAGCCCTGTTTTTAGGTAGTCTGGGGTGAATTATAGATGTTCTGATCACAATTTGGACATTTAGTGCTGAACGGAGCATTTAGGTATCCACTGCTGCAGCCCCCCCACCTTTGCATTGAGTCAATGACCACTCAAGCAAACAATCATAAAACGGCATTAAACTTTCGTTTGAAAAGACATGGAACTCACCGTGTGGTCAGTGGTGGACAGCGATAAATTGACCCGAAAATCGCAGCGAAATGTGCCTTCTAATAGTTGTTTTAGCATTTGGTGGACCTATTTTTCCGGACACCGTTGAATAGCAGCAGCAAGACATCCAGACATGAAGACGGACAATAATGGTAATATAACTTCTCTGGAAGCGTATTTCGCGGTGATTTTCGAGCCAACGTATCGCTGTCCACCACAGACCACACGGTGAGTTTCATGTCTCTGCAAACGAAAGTTTAATGCCGTTTTATGATTGTTTGCTTGAGTGGTCATTGACTCAATGCAAAGGTGGGGGGGCTGCAGCAGTGGATACCTAAATGCTCCGTTCAGCACCAAATGTCCAAATTGTGATCAGAACATCTCTAATTCACCCCAGACTACCTAAAAACAGGGCTTAATGTGCAAAATGGCGAACTAACACTTTAAGTATTCCGGCAGAAACCAGGGATTAAGTGGCATGGAAACACTACTAAAAAAAAGTACTTTTTTTCATCCCAAATGGAAATTCTATTGTTGCAGTTGTTTTATTTTTACTTTTCCAGACAATCATTGGAAGCTTTTGTTATGTATTGTTAAGGATCCTCATTTATCTCTCTGTGTAACAGTGTAGCTGCAGAAGCCTCATATTGATCACACTGTTGTTTTAACAGGATGTTATTTATATGGTGATCAGTGTTGTTCTTTACGTTCATTAAGTTGTGCAGTATTCTTGCTTTTACAATCAGGTGCTCCGGAGCTGTCCCGTGCACAGAGCCAGCCTGTTTTTTTTAATGCAAGTTTTTGAACATTGTCTAATGAACAAGTATAAAGGAACATTTATTGCATGTGTTCTATGTAACAACCATAGCTAGAATATGATCCAAATCTGGATTTAAAAAAAAAAAAAAAAATCAATTCCATCTCAACATTTAACGCTAACAAGCAAGGTTTGTTTTTAGTGACATAACAAAGATCTGCTTCAGATTTCGCTTAAAAACTGAATGAAGACATTTGTTACTCATTTGAGTGAAGTAGTGTCAAACAGTTCGGAGCAAGTTTGGAAAAACTTCAAGTCTCTGAATTTCAGAAATAAACCGAACATAACAAGGGAGGTTGTGGCTGGTTTACAAGGCCCAGGAGCTCATAAAAAGGATTCAATGAACATAATTTTGCCAATCAGTACAGGCTGTAAAACTGTGAAGTCACTTAGGAGCTTATTAATACTTAATTGGCATCTGAATACACACACAAACACACACACACACACGCACATATACATCGTGGCTGCTCTTATATGCCTGCCTGCAGTAAATTCAGGTGCAAAAACTCAACAAAAGTTGATGTCTGTTTTGCACTCACCGTATGAAGCGAGTGCCACATCCTCTGTGTTTATCCAGGGAAATTTCTCCTTCACTTGTGTCGGAGATAAAAGAGACACTTTGGCTCCTGCAGACCTGAAATAACACAGAAATTAGATAAAAAGAACGACAACAAAAGTATTGGATAACACCGCCGGTGAGCGATACCTCTGGGTGTTGTAGTTCTTCTCCATGATGTGAGCCACCTCCTCGTTGGCCAGGAAGAGGTATCCTGAGTGGTTGAATTGCAGGTCCACGGGGTCTTCATTCACCACTCTGAGATGCTCCTGACAGAACACAGCGGGGTTAACGCCTCTGCGCTGACAACGTGCCCACAGTTAGAAAGCACGATGCAGCACTGAGTTTGTCCTCAGGTGGAGACCAGAGGGTGAAAAAGTAGCCAGAGCGCTTTAATATATTTTAGAACGCGTTCATTAGTGAGCTTTAGGATCTTACACTACTCTGCTTCCCCTATTTTCCTTCTCTATGACATAATAAGCTTTCCAGGCGCTGGCTTTAGGAGTTATCCCGTTGGAAACATCAATTTTGATGCCCTAATGATGTGTGAGGAACTGAATATATATATTTTTTTGCCTTAACCCATTGATGCCGGATGTTGCGTAGCGCAACATTGTTCATTTATCATTATTTTCAAGACGCATGCAGCATGTAATGCACAATAATTGGTTCAAATACACATGAGGTGCGTGTTTTCGATTAGCCTGTTCTGCAATAGTGCGTTTGTAGCTAATTTGACAGCTCGGTTACAATGGCTGCGGTTAACGAGACATACTGTGACAGCGATGGAAGTGATGTGGAGTTGGAAGGGAATGATCAACAGAATTTATTAGAGGAAGAGAGGCAGTCCGCTGGATTTCGCACCCGACGTCAACAAAAGTTTACTCGTACACCGGGGCTGAAGGTGCCAATATCTGAAGATGCAAGTCCTTTAGTGTTCTCGCATATTTTCACTGATGAAGTTTGGGATATGTTGGTGACACAGACAAACTTATATGCGGATCAGGCGCGCGGCCACACACCATCCAACTCGAAGTGGAGCCCCGTGTCAAAGCAGGAGATGAAATCTTTCATCGGTCTCTGCCTAACTTTTGGAATAATCAAACTACCAACTCGCCGGGATTACTGGAGGCAGAGCAAGTGGCTGTATCAGACAAATGTCGCCCGAGTGATGGCACAAGATCGTTTCGACATGATGTAATTATTTATTCTTGCGCTGCATTTGACGACTTCTCATTCTTATTTGAGTGGCGTTGGCCTTATGTAAAAAAAAAAGAGAGCCCGGTGCAAATTACTGCAGTATGACAACTATGATGTTTTAGAAGTCGTGTCACTGAAGTTTACAGTATAACTGCACAGTGCAAGATATATTGCAGGTTTTTTTTAATCATTCATTATTATTGCTGATATTATTATTTTGCAATGACGTCTCTATCATGGCCAGTAATGTAGCTGAAGTGGTGCCTACAACTACTACTACTACTACTACTAATAATAATAATAATAATGATGATTAGTTATAGTATAGTAATAGTAGTATAATAAATAGCAGCATTGGGTATTATCCTGAATCATAAAGCAAAACTACATGAACCAAATGTCCAACATTGATAAAAAAAAAAGTAATACAATCCAGCCAGCGAAAAAAAATTTAATTTTTCTTAGGTGTTTTCAATTAATTGTTTTTAGTTAAAAAAAAAAACCTCAGGCATTGGGGACCTTTTCAAAAAACTGGCTTAGGCATTGAGCAGCCTTTTTTGCAGGTGCTTTAGGGGCCAATGGGTTAAGGCCCTGGAAGAAAGATTTCACTAATCAAATTATACTCATTTTCACATCTTAACACGTGTTTTGACACTTTTAATGATTTAAAGTCTTGTCATTCATTCCCAGCATGAAGCCGCAGCAGCGCTTCAGTGTGACCTACATTGATGTTCCTCATGAAGTCTGCAGAGGCCAGGGAGAGGTGGATGTTCTCGGGCAGGGAGAACTGCTGCCGGATTCCCCCTGCTGACAGCACCGTCGACGCCTGAGAGTACTGCAGACAACCACATGGTTGGGTTGGGGGGTAAACAAGTGGAACAAACTGCCAGTGGAGATTAAACTTTCACCAAATGGAGACATTTTTAAATCCAGGTTAAAGACATTTCTGTTCTCATGTGTCTATGCATGAAATCTGCAAGATATCTCTGAACTTATCTAGACTGTTGCTTGTTTTTAAATTCATTTAAATGATTTTATTTGTTTCTCTTTATATTCTTTTATGTATTTAATGCTTCTTCCACTCCCTGCTGCAATGCTTTAAAGCACTTTGAACTGTTTGCACATGAAATGTGCTATATACATAAATTTGATTTGATTTGATAAGTTAGTAAATGTGTACAGCAGAGAATGGCCTGGATCTGAATATGTAAAGAAAACATTTGAGCTGCTGCACATATTGTGCATGAGACAAAAAAACCCACATATCTCCAACAAAGCTACACAGACAGACCAAAATCTATTGTACTTCCGTGTCATCTTTCTGCAGTAGTGTGTCTCTTTGCAGTTGTTTGTGTCTTTGTTTAGCTGTCACTGACCTTTCCCCACCTTTGTCATTTTGTTCACTTTGCTTTACTTTTACTCAGTTGCGTTGTGCCTCCTTTCCTTTGTTTTGCCTTGCGTTTTGTAGCTATTTTTAATATTCTAGTAGAAATTTTTCTCCCTGTAAATGTTTTATTTCCTGTGCTCATTACATGTGTTTTGATGTCAGTCCATATTTCCATTTTCATGGTGTGCCTTTTTCGGATCGCTTTCTCTTCTTTGGTTTGCTTTTGTCTCTTTGTTCGCAGTTTTCATCTTTCTTTCATTACATTTCTTTGTGTTGCTATTTTGACAGCGTGAGTCCTCGTCCCCGACACTTTCCGGTGATGCTAAGTGGGCCCGTGGGACCCTGAGTGGTCATGGTTTACTGCATAGACTGACAGGCTTTTAACACAATTGCCTTTCCTTTGACAATTTTAAGACACTCTGAACCGATTTAATCGTACAAATTCAGCATGAAAACAAACAGTTGGTCACTCACCGTTGGGTCCTTCTCAACAACGATGACTCGCACCCCTTCTCGCACCCTCTCCTTCTGTTTTAACCAGTAGGCGATGGACCAGCCCACCACACCGCCTCCAATAATCACAATGTCTGCCCTCTCTGGAGGAAGGTTGCGGTTGACCTCCAAAGGACTCCAGCTGCTACCTGGTAGAGCGTCTGCTGCCTTCTTTCTCATTGCTGCCAAATTGGCCTCCAGCTCTAAGCAAAGAAAAAAAAATACCAGAAAACATACCACTTATATTACTTTTTATAGTATCGTGCAAGTCTTTAGCCACTCCACATTCATTCACATGAAGAAAACGGGAAATATGTGCAGTTATTTACTGAAAAAAGCATAAATAACCGCCTTAATATGACCACCTTTATTCTCCAACACAGCCTTAACCCTTTAAACGAAGCTTTCTTGCAAGAGCACGGATTCCCTTTATATTCTCAACAATATGTGAATCCCACTAATAAACCTGGTGCAATGGCAATGTTTGCACTCGGTTAAAACTTTCTTAAATGTTTCACAAGCAAAATTACCGCTCAGGCCAGTTTTTCAGTTGCCCTTTTCTTCTATAAAGTTTTGAAGCCAACTGGTGGTGCGATTCAGCGTTTTCTAGATAAAAATGGCACCTATGAAAATCTTCAGCCTGGTTTCAAATAATCCTATCAGACTGATAGGACCTTCTTTTCACTGTTGATTCAGAGATCTCTGCCATTCTGGTGCTTTTCGACCCGACCGCTGCCTTCGACACGGCGTATCATGGAGTCCTCTAATCCATTTAGATCATCAAAGAGGTCTTGGTCATATCTGACATTTTTTCCAGTCCACAAAGAGGAACATTTTTTGGCTGCAGCCCTGCTTACACGAGGAGCTCCTCAAGGCTCCATCCTGGGCCCCATCACAAATTGAGACACAATTGCACGGTTGAGTAAAGATAAGGTTACAGCTAAATCTGACCAGTCATTTGAATCACTGACCTTATCCAAGTATGCATGCACAGAAGGGGAATCGAGCTGTTAAGTGTGTCTGATGTGGCGACTGTGTGAAAAAACACATTCAAGACATGCTGCTGCTGCTATTTCAAACTTTCTCTGTGGGAGATCATTGCACGTGCAAGTGTTGTTGGATTCACCACACGGACATCGTCTTAAAGTTACTTGCATTGTGATTCTATCAGATGATCCAATTAGAAAAGCAGAATTTTACAAAAAGGATTTTTGGAGCATGTGTGGAGCACATTTAAGTCTAGCTGAGCGTATACATGTAAGAGTGATTCAGACCCCCACTGTATTATCTTAATGCGTTAATCGAGCTTTGAGAAGCTCCATTTTGTAGCATTTGGGTCATGTTTAAATGCATTCTAAAAGTCCGGTTCTGGTTGTATTAACACATCTTTGGGGTCCATTTTTTTCATAGATTCAAGATTCACTTCCATTGCTTTGCAGATATACAAATCTGTCTTCCAGTAGATTTAAAAAAATAATGATTTGTAGCAGTTTTTATTGGCTCGCATGGATTAAAGTAAACTCGCTTAAGATCAGTCTTATTTGGATGAGCATAGTTATCTCTATCATATCAAATCAAATCAAATTTATTTGTATAGCACATTTCATGTACAAAACAATTCAAAGTGCTTCACATAAAATAAAAGCATTGCAGCAGGGAGTGGAAGAAGCATTAAAAATACATAAAAGAATATAAAGAGAAACAAATAAAATCATTTAAATTAATTTAAAAACAAGCAACAATCTAGATAAGTTCAAAGATATCGTGCAGATTTCATGCATAGACACATGAGAACAGAAATGGTTTTAACCTGGATTTAAAAATGTCTCCATTTGGTGAAAGTTTAATCTCCACTGGCAGTTTGTTCCACTTGTTGGCAGCATAACAGCTAAATGCTGCTTCTCCATGTTTAGTCTGGACTCTGGACTGGACCAGCTGACCTGAGTCTTTGGATCTAAGAGCTCTGCTGGCTTTATATTCTCTGAACAGATCACAGATTATAAACCATCAGCAGGCTTTTAAAATCTATTCTGTAACTGACTGGAAGCCAGAGTAAAGATTTTAAAGCTGCTGTGATGTGTTCAGATCTCTTAGTCCGGGTTAAAACTCCAGCAGCAGCGTTCTGGATGAGCTGCAGATGTTTAATGCTCTTTGTGGGAAGTGGCAATAGTTAGCTCTATTGCCACGAAAATATTTCTTTAGTCGTGACCTTAAGCACAAGTAAAGCCCTGGCTCCCTCTCTCATGTTTCGAAAAAAAGCATTTAGGCCTTCACATCCTCTCGGCCTTTACTTTTATAATTCCTTCTATGTGAAAGCAGATCGGGCATCTCCTCGTCACCTGCAGCAGCTTGACTTTTAACAGAACAAAGAAAACTTCTTATTTCATATCATTTTATTGCTCTTTGTTTAAATTCGTAAAGCTTTTTAGTTTAACTACCGTTGATTTGAAGCTTCTTTAGAATAAAACTGATATTATACAGTAATTATTCAGCAAATACTGACTTTCTCTCTTACCTTGAATAAAAGTGATGGCATTTACCAAATACTAAAATACCAATCTCCAATTCGGCATATGAACTCATAGAAATATTAGATTTTTTAAGATCCACCTGGGATGGCATTTAGGTCAGCATCGGATCTTGCTGTAAACAACTATTCTACGGAACAGCTGCAACAAACACAATAGGGAAGATGAAATGCATGCCGAATAAGAACTTGTTTTTTTTAATAGTTTAGGAGAAAGTTTTAGCTGGAGCATAAAAGCACTATTATAAAAAATAATTACTTATTTTAATAAATCTGAAAGTAAATTTCGCTAGTTCGTTTTATGTCAGTCACAGTTTCTCATTTCAATGTTCACACCTTTAAAGAAATCATTCCGGAGAGGTCCACCCGTGCTCAAGCTCCGACAGAAGTTTAAATGCCCACACCGGCACGAGCGCAGCTGTGTCAGCCCAGTTGTCGCGAGGAGACCACGGGTCGCCCGCATCTTCACGTGCAGCCGCCTCCACGCCGACATTGCCGCTGTTAGCTGTTAGCAAGCTAAGTATGCTAAGCTAAGTATGCTAGTCAGCTAGCGTTGAGCGACCGCGGTGCAAACCAAAGTCCGATTTGAACAAGCTCTCATATCTTGTTTTTGTTTAACCACCTGTGCTCAACGTCTTCTGTAATCTGAAAGAGAGGTCAACAAAAAGCTGAGGGAACGTAAATCAAAAATACCCCCAACAGAACCGGTTAAACGGTGTTTTCCTTCAGAATAAAAGCACATATTTGGGCTTTTTTTATTTTTTTTAAATGGCCCTGTTCTGCATTTTCACAAATCAGAAAAAAGGTTTCACAAATCCCAAACAAAGTTTTAATTAATCTATAGCCTCTTTAGAATAATTCCATCCAGATTTGAGCAGTCTAAGAAATGTAGTTTCCATATAGGACCCAGTTCAGGGTGATCAGAATACCAAAAATGCAGTGAAATGGCCCTGTTCTGCATTTTCACAAATCAGAAAAATGTTTCACAAATCCCAAACAAGGTCTTAATGAATCTACAACCTCTTTAGAATAATTCCATCCAGATGTGAGCAGTGTAACTTTTGTAGTTTCCATACAGGACCTTGTTTTGGTCGATCAAAATGCAAAAAAAGCAGTGAAATGGCCCTTTATGCCCACCCCCTTTAATTCGCGAATCGGATGCCAACTTCAGCGTCGTATGCAACGACCTTTCAACCCTCACCCCACACAATTTCATTATAAAAGAAACACAAACGACAATAATAAGAATGCAATAAAACTGTTTTCAAACCAAGTTAAATCAACCAAATGATCGTCTTTCCATGGAAATGTAATCTCATTGCAACCCAATTTTTCAATACAGTATTCGTTTCACTTCTCTTTATGTTTGCTGTCCAAGGTCCTTTTGAAAAGAATAAGTCAAATTAATGATAACTCAATTTTTTAAGATTCCAGGAAATTGCAGATGTTACTGTTAGCTTGACTTGACTGGAAAAAGAGGCAGTGGCTTATCACGTGACCACGCGGGACCAATGGAGAAAAAGGAACAACCCACGATCTGCATCCCCGGCATACTTTGTGGTATTTTATTTGCTTTATTAAAATAAACAGGCCACGAAATAAATGAGTGAGTATCTAAATGTGTTTGAATGGTAACAGAAAAAAATATTACCACAGATTTAGCCATATAAACAAACTAAATACAATCCTCAGATGTTCGTTTACCCACACTGGTAATTATCCTATAGATGTTTACACTAGACTTCCTTTCGAGGTATTTATGGAAAATTGTAGTTTTTATTTAAATTATTTTATTATTTGTAAAAATAGGATAAGAAAAAAAACACTGTTTAGTACATATTAATGTCCATTTTTTTTAACTATGGCATTAATGATATACATATTGTGTTGGCATGACCTCATCATTATTATTACTATAATTATTATTATTATATGGAACAAAAAACAGAGGATTAATCAGAGGTGTGACCAGAATGGCATGTGTGGGTGGGCAGTTAGCTCATCCAAAAAATTGGTGGAAAACCACTACTACAACCTCAAGCATAATAATAATAATAATAATAATAATAATAATAATAATAATAATTCAATTCGGGAATGAAAATATCATATATATATATATATATATATTTGTAAAGAAATGTAGAACTTGTATGATGCATACAAACGCACCATTACAACGCCATCAGGGTCACAAGAAATGTGTTCACAAAGTAACTGCTAAAGAGAAGAAATAAAGCTGAGAGGACTTTAGGATGCAATAGCTTTTGTTTAACATGCTCCACATTCTCCATTGAGGGTTTAAATTCAAGTAGATACTTGGGGCAAGACATCCAGCCAACCCCAGCTTTTTATTACCTTCATTAAGTCTACATTTCAGATCATTATATACAACAAAAACATCCAAAAATGTGAAAATGTGAAAATGTGAAAACAGAGGGGGGGAAACACGATAACAAAAAAAATAAATAAAGCTATAAACTTTGCAGATATATGCTTTTTTAAAATCACCACCTGCATTTATTCTATCAATACAAGACACAAATAGAGATAATAAATCGTAGCCTTTTTTCTGGCCAGTTTTCTTTGGATGGACAGGGCATTTCTCAGGGGGGCAGCACTTGTTCCTGTTGACTAATTGTTGTCCTGTTGTTGACTAATTAATCAATCAGTGAACCATAAGGAATACCATTCCATTAAATAGTTTTTCCACTTGACAGTAAAGTATGTATTTTCGAAGAAGGGGGTGAACAGTAGATCAAATAGGGCATCCTTTTACTTTGAAGAATATGTCAGGAAGTAGTATTTTAAGACTTGTATTTTATTCTGAAAGCCTTGCCGGATGTGTGACGTTTGACCGTTGCGGAGCTTAACGGCTGTGTTTTACGTTCCCTGGGGCCACAGTGTTTTCAACGGGACTCAACTTACTACTTATGTGACTCGCTATGGCCGCTTGACTCAAACTGAAATATCCTTCCCACCGTTATCGTTTGTTTTTGAATTTGCAAACTTTTTTCCAAATAAATCTTTTGCCCGCTTGTGTACTTTTTATGTCAAGAAACAAGGATGCAACCCCCACCGAGAAAGGTGAGTTTTTGTATCCGTTGTAGCCTCCGAAGCTAACGTTACTTCGACGAAGTTGGTGCATATTTAATGGTTGGAAAAGTACGCTTTGTTGCTTGTCGTCTTGATTTTAAACGATGAACTTCCAGTTTGAGTCCACACGCATGCCTCTGCTTTGTTTCTCTCAGGTCGAAAATGCTTTTTTTGCTGCTTCTTTAAATAGCTTCAAAGGGAGAAAAAAAAAGTTGCTGGAAAACATTCCATGTGCTGGAAGTTTTTCTTCTTTTTTTGGGGGGTGGGGGGTGGGAATAAGCACGTTAACGTTCCCCTGTTCCCTCTCGAATGGCGAAACAGTGTTTTAGACATACAAAATGTTACAATGATAATTGTTTTTCCTGTAACTTTTAAATGCATACAGTTCAGAAACAACTATGAAGAAATACTGTTATTGAGATGGTCAAGTTACATCATCCTTGTAGCACCCACAGTTGCAGATATGCAACTGCCAATAAACCAAAAATATTGGTTTATTCCCACCCATTTTTACATAAAATGTAATGTAAAAAAATATTACACATGAATGTAAATAATGTATGTAAATTTAAAAATCAAAATAATGTAATGTAAATAAAAATATAATGTAAATAAATAATGTAAATAAATAAAAAGCTTGTTGCATATCTGCAACTGTGGGTGCTACAAGGTTTAAGTTAAAGTAAAATACCACCTCGGCTCTCACTGGACCTGCTGCCGTGTATCTGACTTCATCGAGAAAGTGTCAAGTTAAGGCATAATATGTGATATGATTGTGTTTTTTTTGTTAATATTTCCCCCCATTGGGAAAGTTTATCGACATATTCTTTTGTTGTTTTCAGTTTTTAACCCTCTCCGTAGGGGCAGAAGTTGTCAAAACGGGTACTAACAGCCCCCCAGATAACCCACGGATCTCTGCAAAGTCAGTCTTTCTGCTCGGAAAAAAAAAAATGTTCATGTGGGCTCACATTTCAATAACACGACCCCAGTACGTTTTGTAAGTGGCAGCCACATGGCTGTAGGTCTGGAACTGTTTTTAAGTTGAATCGAAAGCTAAGCGGACTGTGTGAATGTGTTCAGCTTTCACATAACAGACCTGTTACGAGATTCCCAGTCATCCACTGAAAGAAGTTTTTATAACAATCTGTCTTGGTTCTCATGCCTGGGCACTAAATACATCCTGAAACATGTCGTAATAGAGTGTGTTTTCTATGCAGTTCTTTGAGGCGTTGTTAGGTTTCAGTGAGCATTCTCTGACAGAACCATATTTTTAATGCTTTTTCTTTGAAATGTATCTAAAAGTACGGAAAAGTATTAGGGCCAGGCATAAGAAAAAATATTTATATTTTGTCTGTCGAGAATAAAGTCGACATGTCGAGAATAGAGTCGAGATGTCAAGATCAACTTTAATCTCGACAGGCAAAATATTATTATTTTTTCTTATGCCTGGCCCTAATACTCTTCCGTAAAAAAAGAAACAGTTGGTGTTTTCTGCTATTGTTTTTTTCCATAGGTCCTTTAGTGCGTTTTTTATCTCCAGATATTTTTTTCCGTTGTAAATATTTAACTGGAATATGGCCCGTAAGACCGCAGTTGATAACACTTCCAGTAATGACGCCTCCTCGCTGCCCTTCATGTCACCGCTGATCAGAGATCGACTCTCACCTGAAGGGTGCTGCTGATTTCCAATGGTTGATTTTCTCTGTCGCCTAAATTCAGAAGCAATTGTTGGCATTGCTTAAAGAACCGCTCCAGATAGACGTGTGGTAATGCTAACACAATGAGATGATGAACCTCGTGCCAGCGCTTGCAGTTCAGCCTGTGTTATCTGTTCAGTTGCTGCTGTTACAAAACCAATTTAACTCTGGTGCTGTCCTTTATTGGTGGCTGTGCAGGCTCAGAATAACGTGCAAACCCAAGATAAATCAAGACTCGTAATGAGGTCCTGCTTTCTCTTCCTGAGTTTCTTGCGTGCATTAAAAAGTGTATTCTCCCAGGGGGGTAAAGGTTGCACTTGGTTGGAAATTGTCGCTTGAAACAATCAATTCTTTTCAAACTGTTTGTAGATGGGGCTTTAAAGCATTTGAAAATGGTGAAAACTACTTCTCTAAAAAGCATTATGTTGTCATGTCTCATGCATTATTTGAACAACAGCCCAAATCTAAAAATACCATCTTAACTCTTACATGAAGTAAAGTATTCTGTTGTATTGTCAGTAATTGTTGTTTTTTTTATGACACTTTTTGTGATAAAGTACACGTTTTTCTAGTAATAGCACGGGAGAGACAAGATTACTGAAGTTAAATCAACATTATTTTAAGCTCTCTTAAATGCGCAGGCTGCTTTCAGAGCACAGAAACTTTATTGTAGTTCCTGAAATTGTTGGGAGGACGAAGCTCCTCCTTTTTGTGCGACCACAGGAACTGAGGTGGACGGTAAGTTTGCAGAACCACATGTACGGGGGCTTTTTTTTTACTTCCTACCTGCGGCCAGATTTTGATCGCAGAAACCTTTTTGAAGGACTTGGGACTCTTTCCATGACCCCTCTCTGTTCCCATGGCAGGAACCAAAGACTAACAGAATATTTGGTTATTGGAAATGTTTTCATGTTGAAAAACCAAAAGGCCAAATTGTCTCATCGTTGCAGCTTTCTGCACATCAAGTTTTTTTTCTTTTAAGGCGAGACACGGCGGGCAAAAACAGTGATTTCATGGAGTGGTCAATTTTTAGACTTTGGGCCAGTCTACTCCTTCAATATGTGTTTTTTCAAAACATAAATTAAAACTTTTATTTCATCATATTTTGTTTAATCGCGGCAGTACGTTTTGCCCAAATTTACCAAAATGAATTCCCCTATTTAAATCTTTAAATGCCGTTTTCTCAAAATCAGTTTTTTTTTAATTTTTCCAGTATCAATATCTCAGCCTATGGAGCACCTACTAACACCAAACTTTCCAGTTATACACTTAGCAGTATTCTGAAGATATTTACAGAAGGATTTGTTGATAAATCATTCCTGGCCTGATTTATGTGACATGATAATAAAAGAAAATATGGCGAAAATCAATGTTTTTTAGGCTAACAACAGTATATTTTGATTTCCTAGGAAATTAAAGCAGATATCCTGAAATCCCTCTGTAATTTTCTTTTCATTTTGTGTGTAAACAAAATGAACAAAGAATTTTTCACCTGGCTTTATCATATGTTCAGATCTAGCTTCCGGAAATATATGCAAATGTGTGCATATTTGATGAGATCATGCCTAATTTGCATAATTAAACATACAAATTTCTAAAACTTGTAATACATTTTCTCTTCATACTTGTATAAGTAATCAACTGAAGAAGTTTCATGGTGATATCTATTATTTTAAAATATTACCCTATTCACCTGTAGTGTCTCGCCTTAAACTAAATAGCAAAACCTCTTATGTATCACTCTGTTGTTATCGCATTATTTATTTTTTCCCCACTGATTGATTTTCCAAATATTTGACTTTCCAGGGCCAATATTTGTTTTCATAATTTTTATTTCTTTACTTTAACTCTAAAATTGTAAAAACAGTTTAAAAAGAAGTCGTTTTTCTCTCTCGTGTTTGTAGTTTAATAGACATTCAAGCGTTTTCCGGAAAACCCTCAGGTTCCAGAAGGCTTTTTAAAATGAAGCCTTGGATCATAATGGACCAAACAACATGTCGTGTATGATGTGTACTGAAAATGTTCTGTAATGAGATGTGACCACTGCAGTTTAGGGCCAATTAAAAAGCCACAGGTCCCAATCGTCACCTGGCCACAGCTGCTGTTTTGTAATGATGGATCTCATTTTCACCTCGCCGGAATCGACACATTCCTTTGGGAACAAAACATGCGGCATCACACTTTTTGTGCCCCCTCGTCAAGTCGATAGGTCAGCTGACACTTACCGGCCCTGTTTTGTTTCCTTTCAGGTCCGGGTCACCCAGGAGCTGAAACACACTCATGCCGAGCAGATGAGCCAATTACAGATCAAGCACCAGACAGAATGTGACCTGCTGGAAGACCTGAGGTGAGCAAACTGAGGTTAAACTGCCTATGAGGTGCAACTGATGTTTGCCAAGGTGACTTTTTACAGAAGCATTCTAAAAGTGGCTCTTAGGAATCACCATAGAATAAGCTTTTTCTCTGAAAACAAACCTCATAATGTTGTTATGTTATAAGTCAAATAATGCCTCCGCTGTCAGGCTCTTGTTTTCTTTTGCCGCTTGTGCAACGAAGAAGTTCTGAAAGATCAAGTTGAAGCTCTAAGAGGTTAAACGGCCTCTCATTAGTAATGATGATAACATATTTGCCGTATTAGCTGTGTTGTGTTTAATTGTGTGAATTCTGATGTGAATGGTTGAGTGAAAACCTGCCACAGTTTTACACGACTGTCTTGATTCCAACACTCATTTTGTCTGAGCTGTGAAGGAAAACGGACCTATTCGATTAGTTTGTGTTGTCTGATGATGCGCTGTCATGGCGGGCCTGCAGATATCGGGCTGAAGCCTCGTCACGAGGCGCAAATGGAAGCAGAAGAAGAATGGTACAGACATGTCTGCTCCCATCTATGTTGAGGCTGATTATAAAGCAGATTTGTATTGGTATTGACAGTTTATAGCCTTTCATGCAGTCCTAAAATAGTTCAGATGTTTTTAAACGTCTTTTTTTCTTTCACTCGTGCATAGGCAGAGGGCTGTTGGGGCTTTTGTGGCAGAAAGACTTCAGGAAGTTATCTCCACACCAGCTTGTAGAAGTGTTAGCTTAAAGGGGAACTGCGGTATTTTCAACATTAAGCCTCTTTTCTGAGTCGTCTGCAATGTTTTAGAACCCCCCTCACCGCTTTTTTGATGTTTACTGCTGTCTCCGGTATTTGCCTAATTTTGATTCATCTCAACCTGCTTCAGAATGGCAAGTAATGTGCATGTCCAAAAAGGTCCGTAAAAGCACAATAAACGTCCGTTTTCAAAATCATCAACTCACCGGAGTGGTTACTGGTGTGCACTGGTAATCCATATCAAATTTCGTTGCGAAAAGTTGCTTTTGTCGTGTTTTATTTGACATTTTGTAAATCCCATTGAGTTCTATTGAAGACTGGATGTTCGTTGATATTACTCCTTCACCGAAACGAAAAGTCAGATTCAACTGCTGAGCGGAAGTTTATCCACGGCTGTGAGGTGGTTAAGAAAATAGTGCGAGCATGAACGAGCTGCCAAATAAAACACGACAGAAGCAACTTTTCGCAACGAAATTTGATATGGATTACCAGTGCACACCAGTAACCACTCCGGTGAGTTGATGATTTTGAAAACGGACGTTTATGGTGCTTTTACGGACCTTTTAGGGACATGCACATGACTTGCCATTCTGAAGCAGGTTGAGAAGAATCAAAATTAGGCAAATACCGGAGACAGCAGTAAACATCAAAAAAGCGGTGAGGGGGGTTCTAAAACATTGCAGACGACTCAGAAAAGAGGCTTAATGTTGAAAATACCGCAGTTCCCCTTTAAGCCATCAATATTGTTTGAACACACAACATCAGATGCCTGTTTCAGTAGCTTGGGGAGAGACCACCGCTGAATGCTGCAGTTGCCAGCAGGTTCCATGATGAATGTGGAGACGCAGTGGTGACCATAACAGCGAAGCAGCAAATTGCAGGTGTGACTTTAGGGTTGTTTCCCAGCGGCCACGTATCAAAGCACAAATAACAACTGCCACATGTCAGCACGACCCTGCGTAGGAAAGCGCCACATTGCTCACTTGCCTCTTCTTCTTTTTTTCTGTAGACGCAGTGCCCTCGTCTCTGTACTGTGGTTTAGACCTGCCCCTCAAACATAAGTCAGAGGACTAATTAGCCTGATCTACCCTCTACTTTAGACCCCCAACGAAAACACAGATAACGAAATATCCAAATTGTCCCTTTAAGATTACAGCCAACAAAGATGGCACTTTTTGTCCCAGCTGGTGTTACATCTGAACTCTTAGTTTGACAACACTACATCCAGAGTGAGCATCAACTGTGGTGAATATGTTCATGTGAAAGCAAATGGTTTTCTGATTTTTCAACGCTCGGTAACTTTGAAACATCCCATAATGGTTAATTACAAGTTTAGACCCGTTTCTGACATCTAATTTAAAACCCAGCAGTGCTTTCCACCTACGACACGACGCAGCATGTTATTTCTTATAGTTGTAGAGAAGTAAACACTTCTTCTTCATTGTCTGACAGACATTCTCCACTATTTAAAGCTCAGCTATTTACCTCTTAAGTATGAAACTCAAAGCAGATGATAACTTTGAAATTTAAGGATCAGGCCAAGTAAACACAGTCCACAGCGACACGCAAGCGGCTTTAGGTCTGTATTCCTGTGTGTAGGAACTTTAAAGGTTTAAAAGCTAAAGGCTGTGGTTGTGTTTTAAACCTCGGTGTTGGATTGAGTTGACAGCCTACTGGCTCCCCACTTCCTGTCTGTGGTCGGTGACGGAGCTCTGGACCTCCAAACAGCTGGAAGTTAAGGTCATAGAGAGCTGCCAGATGTTCTGACTGCCTTCAATTGTTCAGTGTGGGACGCTCGGTAACTTCAGTCCACCAGAAACAATGCTAAACTCGACCTGGCCTTTCTTACCAGGGACAAGAAATGATTCAGCAAACTGGAAATTACATTGAGTGCTCAGCAAAAGCTCTGTTTGGGAAAATGACAGGAAGTGAGAGTGGGGGTCGGTGGAAGAGTGGGAGGTCTGGAAATGCCGAGAAAAGGAAGAGGGGGAAGCTCCCAGGAAGTACGCCAGATTGTTTAGAGTCAGGGTGGAGCATGGCAGCCAAGTCTTGACATGTTTAATGACTTAATGAGGATTTTGCCACAGAGACATTTTTCCCAGGGCACTGACCTCTCTTCTTTTCTTAGACTTTGGCTTAAACCTCAGTTGACTTGTCATTATCTTGTTATTACAAATGAACCTGAAATGGTTAAAAGCCAGGATTGAAGTGAAGTCACATGTCGCATTTCTCAGCACATTTTTGATCCGTTAGGGTATTTATGAAACCAGATGAGAACGTTCATCTGTTGAAAACATTTGCACTGAAACTTTTGCACGAGTGGAATCCAAGATTTCCACGAGCATCTCACGGAAAATGATCATAGAAAAGGAAATAAAACTGAAGCAGCCTGAGCAAATCTGACACAGACAGTTCAGTGAAGATTTCATTTTGCCCGACTGTGTCATTAGAAACAGCCACAATGAGCATCAGAGGGAGAAGAAGCCAGCTGAGCAGAAGATGTGGTGTTGGAAGAGGAAATGAAGGCATACGAATAATAAGTTTAGAAATGCTTTAAAGCAAAAAAAGATGAGTTACAGAATAAAACTGGCTCCGATGTGTGGAAATGGCAGCAGGAAACCAAACCAAGGCCAAAGCAGTTGACCTTTAAAAGAATGCTTCAATGTTTAGGGAACATACAGTTTTATTTCACAAAGAATGGAATGAGAAAAAATTCAGTCGGCTTGAATTGATCAACAGCTACAGTTTTTTTTTGTTTGTTTGTTTTTAAATAATAATAATTTGTGACGTGGGGAACAGGAGGGGATTTTAGTTCCCAGAAGTTAGTTTTCTAAGTAAGTACCCCTCCAGCAGAATAACCAGCAGTGACCTAAATGCATATTGATCGGTCGTGTGTATGAATGCAGCACCAGCAGCCAACATCTCTGTAGACTTAGTTTGTATGAGTTAATTAATAATACAGCAGTAAAAGAGAGTTAGTTATAAAGTAAATAGTAAGAACAAAATGGAAATAGTTTGATGAAATGAAATCTGGAAAACTTTCTTTCAAGCCATTGACTGACATCTTTAAATCTCACCCTTATTTAAGTATTTTTAAAAAAGTGGTCTGGTGACTCTAATTGTTATATTCAAACATCCCGTGACCCTATGTCCACTCCATTCTTGAAAACATATGTCAAGAGTGCCTGCAGGGAATTTCATTACATATACTAACTGGATTGGCCTCAGGTTTTGTGTAGAAAAGAGTGTCGAGGATCTCTGGCTGAGCCTTCATGTGCCGTGTCATATAAAGCTCAGAACAAACGGTAACAGTCCTCTCTTTTAATTAGCAATAAGTATGTTCTGACATATAAACTGTACATGCAGATGGCTGGAGATCACACCACACACTAAGTGGAAAAAGTACACCATTTTATCGATCAATCTCAATGATAAAATCTGTATACACGGCATCAGTCGGGTTTGAGTGACATGCATCGCAAACTAAAAAAGCAGCAGTCGGCTTCAACCGTCTCTTATTTTTAAAAAAAAATTATATCTTCTCCTTTCCTTTCAAATTTTTGTCCCATCCTTTTGCTATGTTGTCACTCACATTCCCTCTTTTCCTTCTCAGGACTTTCAGCCAAAAGAGAGCAGCCGTTGAAAGGGACTACGCCCAGGTAAGTAAATCTTCCCTCTTTTGTCGTGTTTTTTTTTTTTTTTTTTTTTTTACACCACTACTGATGCTTGGTAACATCTTTTCTGCACAGCCTTGTCATTTGTCTTGCTAAGAATAGCTGTATTTATTTTTTTTTACTATACAGTCCTCCAAAGATACCATATGACAGTGGGGTTGGGATTGAGGTTGTGGCCCAAAAAAAAAAAAAAAAAGTTTTCATGCGAAAGATGGTTCATGAATGAAAAGCAAGCACAGAAAGAACACCACAACAGAGGGAGGAACAGCATCCACCAGTGATCCAGTGCCCCGTTTCCTCCTCGCTGTGTTGTTTTTGCCCGCAGCTTCCTGGAGACATTATTTGAGTGCCTGAAAATCCCCCTGCATCCCGGTTGGCTCTGCTCTGGTTTTGCACCCCTGTGAGGAATGTCCTCCAGCACTGTAAAGAGTCCGGCATGTTTGCTGTAAAGAGCAACGTTACATGTCCGTTTGCTTATGTGCTTCTGGTGCTCTGGAAGTTTATCGTGAAGAGCGCGCAGAATGACACGCACATGCCAGGCAGGGTTGATGTGTTTTATAAACCACACCGAGAGTAAGAGTGACAGAGCTCGTAACCTTGGTTATGTGTTTTTGGACTACTCCACAAAAAGAATACACATTAACTTTGTAGCACCCAAGCATATGAATAATCATTGAAAAAAATCCTTTTGGCTCTTCTTGCATCTTTTTGGGTGGGAATAAACCAATATTTTTGAAATTTTTGGGCTATTTTTGATCATTTTAGGCAATGTTGCATATTTGCAACTGTGGGCTTTCCTGATTAATTTTGTTCACAATACCAAGTCATTCTCTGCAGATCGTTTGGCAAAAAAGGTATAAGTGAAAGGTGGACAAAGCAGACCACACCAAACGAGACCAGAACGAACTAGAACAGACCACCGCAAAGCAGAGTGTAATTCACTGACCCAAGAAAATTATTGCTGTGACAACTGTCGGCAGGGGCGCCGCTAGGGATTTTGGGCCCCATGAAAATAATTTTTACTGGGCCCCCAAACAGCCGGCCAGGAGGTCGGCGAAAATTTGTGATGCTATTTTACATAAAACTATGCATTTTAATGGTATTTCTGACTATCGTTCCCATATTTGTGAAAAAAGAAAAACATGACAGTTGAGGTGGGTAACACTGAGCACAAGGAATCCAATGGAATTCATTTATTTGGTGCAACACTGATACTCTGATTCTAAACTCTCAATTAGGCTACCTGAAAAATACAAAACATAAACGTAATGTTTCCAAAACAAAGAAAGTTATGGTTACCAGTAAATTGTAAATAAAATATATTTGTGATTATAAGTTAGTTAATAACTTAGTGTCATATTATTTTTTGTAAGTATTCTAATTTTATTAGGGCCTCTCTGGGCCCCTCTTAATCATGGGCCCCTAGAATCCTTCTCCTTTTACCCCCCTTTTTGGCGCCCTGACTGTCGGCACATAAAATGTAATTTAAAAAGATATTACACATGAATGTAAATAATGTATGTAAATTTAAAAAATCAAATAATGTAATGTAAATAAAAATATAATGTAAATAAATAAAAAGCTTGTTGCATATCTGCAACTGTGGGTTACAAGGTTAAGCCCCTGAATACATGAATTAAAATGTACAACAAGCCGAAGAAGGTGCCCTACGTGTTAACATGTCAGTCAGAACAAAAATATCAAATCCATCCCTCATAGCCACACTAACACACCCGGATAATGCAGCTGGGAATCGAATGACTCTGCTATGTATATCCTCAGCTAGACTCAAAGGGCTGTGGCACTCTAGTGTATGCTCTACAGTTCCCGTCCCCGACCTTTGACCCAGTAATAACAGAAGACACTGGTACTGACATGGTACTGATTTGCTGCCTGCCACGGTGTCGGGTGTTTTGGCTTGTTGTGTAAATGGGTCAACCTGAAGAAACCAACCGGCTGAAAGAGGCCGTGTCGCCACATGACACGTCTGCGTCGGACATACTTAATGTCATATGCATGTCGGACAGGAACAGAGGTCCAGTTAAATGGCTGCACAGTTAAACATCAGGAATGCTAACAGAGCCATCTGCCATCAGCTGTTCAAAGTAAACATGCAGCAGGACTCCCAGGAGTGACTTTGACTTTGTCGATTGAAGGATTTTAAGAACTGATATTGGATTGTTTCAATGGAAATCAATTCAAATTGGAAAATCGATATATTTTCTTAAAACCCTAGCTGTTTTGTGTCGTACTTTTGTGAGATCTCGGGTCATTGATCAACTACACAAATTAAAATGTAATAATATGATGTTATTATAATTGGCAACACCTGTGAGCTCTTTCTTGTTTTGCAAACCTTAAAAACTGTTAAAGCGATCAGGAAAGACATGGTGAGAATACAGTTGCGGTCTTTAGGAAAATATGTGATCAAATTGGATTATTTTGAATAAAATGTCATGTGTGTTCTTTAACATTTTATTAGTAGAGGGCAGCTTTTTTTTTTTAGTCCAGGTTGCAAATAAGAGAAACTATAAGAGGAAAACTGTGTTGTTTTGACTACTGCGGTCTCCGTTGGCACATTATTTATTTATGTTACTTTGCTGGATCCACGTTACCTTGTCACTTTGCATAAGAGACGTACAATCCCAGAACAACAAAAGAGAAGTAGAACAAGTATAATAAACTTTAGAACCTAGGGAAATCTGTAATTCAGAAATCAGTAAACTATTGAGTGAGTTTTGGTGATGTACACACATTTTTTTAGCTAGATTCAGACTATTTCAAATGTGTGAGTGTGTGTTTGTTGTAGGAATCGTCAGCATTGTCATCAGTCTATAAGCGCACTAAGGTGAGGTCTGAGACTTTGTAATGTACCGGCTGAATACACAGCGATGACAGAGAGGATGTTTGGCATGTCAGTATTTAGCAGAGGGTCAAGATCTGCCTGCTGGCTAGCTTCTGTATCCCTGTACATGTGTTGGATACAGAATGTGGATATGTAGTCTGATGTTGTTTTCACATGTGTGATGAATATCCTGAAATTTCTACAGAAGTTGGTTGAAATGTGGTCTTTTGAAAAGGTCTGTTCAGGAAATATCAAACCCCTCTAAATCCCAAAGTAAAATGATTTGTTCCAGTGAATCTTCAGATACTATCTTTCAAAGCTCTGCTGAAAACTCTCAGGAGCATGTGAGGATGTTTCATTAGGTATCTTTTAAACATTTGAGAAACTTTAGTTTTTACTTCCTTCTAATATTTTAGACGGAAAAACTTTTAACTAATGAATTATGGGGAAAACTGTCTGTTGAAGCCTTCGTATTTATTATTTCTCGTGTCATTATCATGGGCAGCCTGTTTACTTTGTTGGGGAATGGGACATGGTGTCAGTGCTGTAATAACAGTGTAAAAATTAAAGATTTCATCCAGTTAGTTGTCAGAAAATGAAACAGCATATGTTTGGATTATTGTTTGAGGCACGTTTCACTTTAAACAAAAACATTTAAAGAACAGATGTTTGTTAAGATGTCCCCTTGAGCACCTTGAGTGTGTTTTCTCGAAGTTTCTTGACATTTTTAAGACCAATACAATATATGTATTAATGGAGAAAAGAATTCCCGAATTAATTGATAATGAAAATATTGACGAGTTGTAGTCCTGAAAAGAATGACCCTGTCTTAATTGTGTTCCTTATTAGACCGGAGGATGAAGTGGCTGAATCAAAGTGTGTCAGAGGGTCTCTGGAACACTTTGCTTGCTTTAGTTACACCCCCTTTTCAGATTCCTTCTCTTGATGCATCTTTTCCCGGGTCTTTTACACCTGCAGACTGCTGTGGCCTTCAGCTTGATTGCTATTCATATCACATGGTGTCAATAAAAAGTCCTCCTCTGTGTGGCTCTTCCTCTGCAGTCCTCACGTCCCTCCTCCCTGCCCTTGTTCCCATCACACTATTCAGGCGTGTCTACTTGGCCAGTTCAGTTGCTGATTCTTTCTCTATTTAAGCCCACAATGACCGTGTCTGTAGCAACTTAGAAGGTTTGGCACAAAGATCACCAAGACCAGCAGGTTCAGAACCCCCGCTTAGCCTGCCTCAGGACCACATAACAGGGGCTGTCTTTTTTGCTTCGGACAGAGGAAGGAAAGATGGACTCATTTCCTTGAAGAGCACGTTTTAGGGCCAAACGCAAAAACAAAAGGTTTAATCTTGCTCAACACTAAGTGGTGACATGAAATGGAAACCTTGCCCCCCCCCCTTCCATCTTCCATGAAGCTTTAAATTAAACCCATCTCTCGTTCCTCTGCGCCCTTATCATTCAGTAAGGTGAATCCTCTGACACCAGCAACTTTTAACTGCAGTTGAAGTCAGATTCTCAAAGAATTATTAATTTAAATGGAATATAGATTTAAAGTTCTTATAATTCAGTGAGTATCTTGGGCAGTTGCCGGTTTTTTCAGCTGCATTTGTCTTTCTGGACTTAACCCATCATCACTGCTCCTGTGCAAACAGATGCAGAGAATACCTTCAAATGCATCAGCTGTAGGGGTGGGCGAAAAAATCGATTCATGTACATATCGCGATTTTTAATGGGATGATTTTAAAAATTGATTTTCCTCCCCAGAATCGATTATATTACATCATATCCGTGTCCAGAAAACTTAATCAATTCATTACATTAAGTTATGTTAAAACTAGCCCACATTTGTGCTGCGTGGACATTTGAATTACTTTTGTAACTGTAAACTTTAAAAAATGCCTCTTTTTGTCTGTGTTGAAATAAATGTCAGCTGCTGGACTGACTGACACAGACTGATGTGCAGCGTTTATGGGAACGACATTCATTCTAGAAGTGTATGATTCAACTTGTTTGTTTTTTTTAAGGAGGAAAAGAAAATTGCAATTACTGGTTATATCGAATCGCAATACTTGTAGAATCGCAATTATCATCGAATCGTGACCAAAGCATATCGTCCCACCCCAATCAGCTGTAGAAGTTTCGTCCTGGCAAAAAGAGTGTATATCAATGGCTTAATTGTTTTGGTAATTGTGAGGGCAACTCAGCACTTGCTCAAACCATTCTTAAGCAGTCTTTGCAGACTGGCAGAGTACAGTAACAGCTCGCCTTCTTCGTATCGTGCATCTCTTCCTCAGGCACATACACATCCAGCCATTCATTTTTTTGTTGTAAAATGGAAAACGACCAGGCCAACATCTTCTATTTCTGATGCTCACATGACAGTTATAGGCATACTTGGCAGTGGGCAGAGCTCAGTATAGGCTTTTCTGACCGGCCTCCAGCTCTGCAACCCCATCACCATTGTCAGTGTCTGAATCAAAGCTTTACTGCAGTCTGTGGTACTGTAGCCGTCTGTGCGATTTGACCACACTTGCCAACCTTTAATCACCACATGCATCAGTGAGCCTTGGATACCCACGACCCCCATCAATACACGAACGCCTCAATGCTTCTGCACTTGTACATCTGTTGGTAGGCACCAAATAGTGCATATGAGGAGCTACGCCCAAGGCCTGCCCTTTTTGGAGATATTTGCTAGTCATGTTTTCATTCAAATTTTTTTTCTTTGACAAAGTCTCTCAGATTGAAACCTTTCACATTTTCCTGCGCCCATGTGTGAACATAAAAAACCGAGTGTTCAGATGCTGCCTAATATATTCCATCCCATGACTGGTGCTGTTGTGATGTGTGTGAGAGGTGTTATGTTACGGACTTCTACTGTGAGCGGCCGGAGCCGATCGGTGCACCAGCAGAGAGCGGATCACTGACAAAATGGCTACTCGACTAACTACCTGCCTTTCTCCCTGACTTGAGCAAACACGTTTTTTATTTTTATTTATTTATTTAGAGAAGCATTGCGTAAACGGAATTTACCCAATGGGCAAATTTTATTTTTTTATTTTTAAGAAGCAGGAAGAAAATTAGTTGACATACTCTTATTCTTTCTTTCCTTTTTTTTTTTAAATACAGCTATACAATACTCCTATTATTGTATTCCCCCTATTGGACAATTGTAGTTTTAACCCAGTTATTTTGGGTATTGGCTGCTCACACCTTCTTTCCTTCACTTGCAACAGAAGTACATTTCTCTTACATACCACCACGCACATTTCTTCTGCTGCTCTTTCTCTGTTCTGCCATTTTGGCTCCTCGACGATTAAACACGCTGTTGGCTGAGGTGGAAGAACCTGATATATCTCCAGGGCTGAATGTGGTGTAAATAAATTATAGTTTTTTTTTTTTTCTTCTAAAAATAAGCTCATTTCAAATCCATTCCAAATGAAGCCGTGCTTAACAGGTGAACAAGGGCATGCAGTGTTGAGCCATACTGAAATCCTTACACAGAGTAACCAGAAAATACTTTTTTAAAATAGTGTGGAAATTGAATTGGTGTTCCCTGACTCATATTGCTATGTTGAATGGCTGGCCTTTGATTAACACAGTCTTGGTGGAGTTTTTCTGACAGTCCTGTTTGTTCTTAATGTGTTGATGCTCATGCTGCCTGTTGGCTTGTACAACGGGTCACTTAGGGCCACAGCCTAATGTCATATGAAATGTGAACCGGTGGGAGCTCATCCCCACATTTGTCTCTCGGTTTTTCTTTTTCAGGCTCTACAGAAGTTGGCAAATCAGTATCTGAAGAGGGAATGGCCAGAGAGTGTGACAGAGGAAGAAGATCATAGGTAAAGTTCTCAGCTGTTCTCAGCCGACTGTTTCTGGTCATGTTTCGTCTTGCACAGCTTCAAGTACAGATGCACATTTTTCCTGCTCAGCTTAGATCAGAGTTTTCTCAGGAAAAAACATTTGTCAACAGTTACATTTTAAATGTAGTCCATGTTGGCTTTATGGAGATAGTATAAATAATCACAGCTACTGGTCAAGGACGCGCAGCATGCTAGATGGATCTGTTATCTTATCTGTATGCTCTTCTATTAGTCTTCAGAACACTCTGGAAAATGTTGCCCTGTGAGTTTGGAACATGTTTTATTCTCTGAATCACTGGGAGACAGTCCTGGCAGTGTCCCAACATACCGAAGTTACTGACAGAAGCTGCTTTATTTATGTCCGATCCAGTGACATGCAAACCTCTGTCCTGTGTGAACATTAAAGGCAAATGAGCAGATGAGATGATCCCCCTACTCAAATAAGGGGCATTTCTGCAAATGTTTCACTCATGCAATCTAGACAACATGATTCTGACCCACTGACGGCTTTAAAAAAAAAATTGCTTTGCTAATGATTTTTAGTTGAACAATACTAAACTGGCAACTCTCAAGTGTAGGACTGAGGATTGTTGAATGTATTTGCTCATCACAGACATCGGCATTTAAGGATTTTCACGTCACGATGAATTGTTGAAGCTATCGATTCAACAAAGATGTCTGATGTAGGCAGATGTCTGTAGTGGGGGGGGGTTTCTGAAATATGAAATTATAACCCCTAATAACAAACTATCACGGGTTGTTTGGCTTTACCATAAATCTTCTCACCCTTGCCTGGTCTTCTCATCCTTCTTATGGTACCTCATTTTCCACCTTTTCTTATTTGCTTCATGCTAGCAGCCACTGGTGGGATCCGAGCCAAATCTTTGTCAATTATTCCTTTTCAAAACACCAAACGGAACATCACAAAATTTTGAAAGAAGCACCTGCAGATGCCAATTATAATAGATCATTTTCACTGTTTTTTATTTTTGACACCTTAGATTCAAGCATGTGTAAGTGCTAAACAAAGGTAACTCATTTAGTTGATAATAAAACAAAAAAAAAAACATCCAGAATGCTTCTTCATTTCTGACTAGAAAGCATTTTACCTCATGTAGGATGTTTCTGAATAATAGATGATGATTCTAAAAGAAAAAGGTAAAATAAAAGACAAAAGAAACGTGGTGGTGAATTGGTGAAGCACAGGAGTTTCTCCCAGCAGACTGGACACATCTACTTCAGAACTGATGCAACATGTTTATGCTTTTACCTTTTTAAGCTTGATGTGGTGTACATGTGTGGTTGGCATTTTCTCCTTTTTTTTTTATTATATAAAACTTTGGCAAAGACCATGATTTTGAATAAAAGCAGAAGATTATGTTTCTTCAGAGACTGAGGGGGAAAAAAAAGTTTTATTGTACAGCTTTTAAGTTTTTTGGAAAACCTCAATTGTCCCCTCCTGGGACATAAATGAAAGCTTTATGTACATAAGTGGAGATCATAATCTTTTAGTTTAATTGTGCAGCCACAGCTTCAAAGCGAATCAGTTACCATCCATGAGAGAGGAAACGTTTCACTTTCACAGCCCGTGTGTTTGTGTTTGCTTGTTGCAGGAACATGTACTGTGTATGGAGGGCGTATTTGGAGGGCACCGTTCAGGCCGCTCAGTTCAGAATCAGCGCCTGTGAGAACTACAAAGTCCAGGTTGCAGATCCGGCCAAGACGGCCCGACTGCAGAAGGAGCAGCAGCTCAGGAAGGTAATACGGACCAACGCCGCAGTCCTGCGCAGGTTTCAGTCACTTCTGTATTTAGAAATGTGTTCACATCACCACTGAGGAAACCACAGCGTTTCATTCTACTGTGAATGTGACATGTACACTTTTGGACTGGAATTGTGTCATTTCTTATTTTGAACGCTCATCAACTTAATATGTAAATTGATTTAGTTTTATGGCCATTCGCTGATACAGCTCTTGCATCTAAGGCAAAACCGAGTTCCCAAGTGTCCCTGAAGGACATTCACATCCGAATCAGAGATGCGTTTATTGGCTGGAGTTGAACATTGGATCCATGTGCTTCTCATACACATTTGTAGTCTTGCATACATCTGATGATGTTGTAAGAGGTCAGCGAGGCACACCTCATCCTTAATGATGCAAGAAGAAGTTACAGATTACACAGCTCAGCCGCCTTCCTGTTTCTCCCACAGCAACAGGAACAAAGTGGCTTTTACTGTTTTAACACAGAAGGTCACACAGCTTGCACACACCCACAAATTCATGATGCAGTTCTTATTTACAGTCTGTTTTTATGGGAGGAACTGAACAAGCTAGGTAGTGACCTCATCATGTACTACTTGTTAACAAGAAGTCATTCTCAAGATGTAGTGCTGCTTTATTTTCTAGACTGTCTCAACAAAACCCCAGAGAAGTACAGTTTAATCCTTACAACTGGGATGGGCTTTGAATGAGCAGAAATGAATGTTATCTTCTGGCTGCGACCACAAGCTCCAACTGTAAAATGGTGGAGATGGAAGGTTAAATGGTGTAAATTATGCTAAAAGTCACAGCTAAATGCAGCTCGGACGTTTTCATGGATTTGTGGTCACTGTGGAAGTCAGCAGCTTCGAAATAACCAATGCTGACTTAAAGGAGAATTCCGGCCATTTTACAAACATATCCCATCTGTTGGAGACCCAGGAAAGTTGGCCAAAGGGAAAAGCGCGAGAAATTTTCATGCCCGCTGCGCAAAGTTGTCCAATTGCGCTGATTTCCATGAAAGCGGGCTCTTTCGGGCAAGCGTTTAACCTTTCCTGAGGCTCTTAACGTGTATCAAAATACTTTTGACCGAATTGGCCGTGGTTTCAGTAGCAATACAATTCAACCCAGGGGCTAACCATACCATTAGCTAGCACAGACATGATACATTTTGAGATTTCAAAAACAGCGCACCTACCTCTCTCAGCTTCCGTGTTCCACAGGCGTGCGCACAAATTGATCGCCGAAGTCATACACTATAGTATTCAAAAATTGTCTTTTTGTCCACCAAAAACGTCCCTCGGGAACCGAACTACACATTGCCATGTTTGTTATTGTTTCCTATCGAACAGCTGACTCGTTTCAACACCCATTTTCGCCGTGATGTCATGACGTGTCACATGACTGCTGAAAGGAGCGCACCTTCGCCCATTATTCAGCTGCGGGAGATGAGAACCCTCTGGATTTTATTGTTAGCAATTTAGAGATGGATAGTTCGTCAGATTCTGATGTTGGAGTGGAAGAGTTTGACGAGTATGATGGTCGGGGTTATCTTTTTGAACCAGAATACACTGATGAAGAGTTGTTGGCACAAGATGCAGCAAGGTGCGCTGTTTTGTTTATGAAATATCAAAATGTATCATGTCTGTGCTAGCTAATGGTATGGTTTGCCCCTGGGTTGAATTGTATTGCTACTGACACCACGGTCAATTCGGTAAAAAGTATTTTGATACACGTTAAGAGCCTCAGGAAAGGTTAAAAGCTTGCCCGATAGAGCCCGCTTTCATGGAAATCAGCGCAATTGGACAACTTTGCACAGCGGGCATGAAAATTTCTCGCGTTTTTCCCTTTGGCAAACGTCCCTGGGTCTCCAACAGATGGGATATGTTTGTAAAATGGCCGGAATTCTCCTTTAAATGGAGCGTAATGGTAAAAGGTAAAGTAACTGTTATGGCAAGTAGAGGCAGATACAGTGTACGTGCATGTTCTTTGTCTTTAGTGTCACTGTCCAGTTGGAGCTTTAACAAGCACAGTGCAGCTAAACCGTGCTGTGAATAATCTGCTAGTTGAGGGCAGAAGTCGCAGCAGCTGCTCTTAATGCTCTTATCATTTGAAGTGCTGTCAGCTTCGCGTGTCATTTGGACATATTTGTGTTTGTGCAGGTTCAACTTCATTGCTCAGAAACATAAGCAGCACTGCTCTATGGTTTCTGTTGGCCATGCTCCACTGCCTGCAGCCTACAATGCCGCTCTTGTTTACTGCCTGCCTTTCGGAGATGCCATCATAGTTTCTGTACATAACGCATACCATCATGTTGCTACTCGACCCATGTTTTTTTTTTTTAGATGCGGTTTTAGAGACATTTGCATTTTTCTCAGATGACGCACGGCAGGAATAATCATTTGCATAAAATGTAAAGTTGAGTCTTGCTTTTCTCCAACTTCAATCATCCTCAGTCTATTGAGCAGCTGACGGTGGTCCAGGCTGAGCTGCAAGATTCAGTGAAGGAGCTGACCAAGAGCAGGAAGAAGTATCAGGAGGCTGAGACGATGGCGCAGGCTGTCCGGGAGAAGGCCGAGCTCGATGCCAAGTATGATCCAAATTACTCTCCCATCTTTCTATGGTTAAAGTCGTGTTATCCAAAGTTTTACAGCCTGAAACAAAAATGCGCTCCGTCAAAATCAGCTAGGCCTCGACTGCTTCCTCCGAATAAGTCCATCAATACATTGTATGTAAATGGAACAACATTAGATCGGAGGTGTAATGCACATTAAATGAACATTTCAGTACATATTGCTGTTTGAAGATTTTCAAAATGAATTCAAATGAATTATGAAAGCCAGCAGAGAAACTTCAGATTTAGAATTGCATTAAGCAGTGCACCCTTTGCCATCACTGAGCTCAAATCATTCCTCTTTGATTAAACTTTATTGGAATTGTCTGTGGAAAAAGGAGCCTGAGGCTTTCGTTTTATATTTAGTGTTTGCGCCACATGTTTATTGATCTGTTGACATGTACCATAAAGCTCTCTACCTTTGAACAAACCCTTTCAGCTGCTGTAGCTAACTGACAACAGCAGCCAGAGTATTCTGAGTACAACCTGCACACCAAAAATCTATTTTCAAGAGTGAAAGTACGTGCACATAAAGCAGACTTTCGACTGGAGGTCTTCATCTGTCCAAAAAGCCAAAGAGACATGAAAATGTACACCCACACATTTCAAAGCCGATTCGGAGCCATGCAAATCCCAAGAAATGATGAAGCCCGACGGGAAACATTCACAGATAAGAATAAGACACACAACTATGTTATCAGCTGTGAAACCAAACTTTATGTTCGACCTAACACTTGTAGCTTTCTCCTATGTGTCTAGTGCAGTGATACTCACAATTTTTTTCAAAAGAGCCACATTGGCAGAGCAAAATCAAGGGAAGAGCCACTTTTACAACGACATACTAAGTGCCCTTTTGCAAATATGCATTTCTCTGTATAAAACATCCCACAAAAAAAGAAAACACAGCCAATACATTTTCAATTAAAGCTGGCATGCATGTCCTTGACTTTCTTCATGTTGTATTTGTAGTTTGTTGTTGTAATCACAGTAAGATGAGCAAGGTTTTTGTGCTGGTTTTTGCTTTTTTTAATTGAAAAACGATCCATTGTGCCTGCATCTCGCGGTACACCCGACGTTTGCCTGCCCGTCCCCTCTCTGGCGTCTTCATGCTGATTTTCGTTTGGTTTTTGTGCTGCTTTTTGCCCTTTTTAATTAAAAACCGATCCATTGTGCCTGCATCTCGCGCTGGCTAAAGGAGCTAGCGTGCTCTGCGGTCAAGTTTGACGGTGGTTTATGCAGGCTGCGTTGCCAGGTTTAACAGTGTGCCCCCTTTAGTAAACACCATTAAGCCTTAATTAATACTTAATAAAAATACTTAATACTGTGCAGTATTCGCTGTATGGTATTTGAAAAAATGTATTGTTACCATATTGTTATAAGCTACTATGCGAGTGCGAGCCACCAATTAAAGCTTAAGGAGCCGCGCATTGAGTATCTCTGGTCTAGTGGGATACACAAAGTGTAATCCAAGAAAATACAACAACAAGAAATGCAACTCCCATCATTTCTTTTGCATTACATCTAGTTTTATAAGGCCTGAGCTCTGTCCTGGCTGGGATTGACGTGGATAAAACAGACCTCAGTTCCTGCAGTATTAGAATGAGGCTTAACATATTACTTGCACCAACTTGTATTGGCTCACCTGGACAACTTGTACGGAATGCGGTCAACTCTGGTGTGACGTCCTTCTGAGCTCTGACAAACGAAACGCAGTGAAAGCTAATGGAGCACAAAGTCGGCCTCAAGCCAGCGTCCTCTGCTGTCTTTCACTGGTGTCAGCAGCGAGTAAAGAGGAACCCTTTCCAAGGAAAAGTGCAGAACACTGGATGACCAACTACTTATTTTCTGCTGTCGATGATACAGCACCTGAGTCCAGAGCCTGCGGTTATTGATTCACTTCGGGGGGGGGGGGGGCATAAACTGAGTACAAACGATGTCACTTCCCTCTGATATGGGACTGGACTCATCACAGCGAATGAGTCTGAGAGAAGCTCCCCCTCTTTGGTGTTGACCAAGACGGCTACATTTTCAAGCAAGGTACGAACAGGCCAAACATTTTTTTGGTAACGGATGATCAGTGAAAACAACATACCCTCAGACTTGTTGGCAGACTCAAGGAAGTTGCTCCTCGACGCTCGGTCCTGGCACGACATGAACCGCTGGCGCTTTGACTCACCACATTGCAGAGATTCTTCTCCACATCAAGAGAGAGCCTGTGAGGAGCCGAAGCACAACTTAGTGAACAATTGCTGTCAGAAAGGATTAAGCTGGACTGGCACCCGCTTGAATTCTAATGCTGCGTCTTTTTGGCCCGTATGTGAGTGCACGCACCCACAGATGGATACTCTGGCTTTCAGATATATGACATGAAGCTGATTCGAGAACATTTTTGGATAGGCTTTAACAGGCTCCAGATCAGTACCCAGTGGTACCGTGGCTCTGGTTTTTAACATATGTGACTCGGACATTCAGTGGTGGACTTTCTGCTGGCGTCAGTTTGCCTCCTTGTCATTTTTAATGTTTAAACTTTATAATGTTGTATATCTATAATGTTTTGCATGACTTAAAAACCTAAGAGACATATTTTTCAAGAAGACGACTTACTTGATTAAATTTAAGATTAAAAAAAAATGTTACAAATAAATTCAACCAAATGTGTTGTGAATTTGTTTTTTTCAGGTCCAAGCTCAGCCTCTTCCAGTCGAGGTCCAGTCTTCAGAGGGCCAGCGTGAAGGTATGATCCTCACATGCACTGCAAAAAATAGGGGTCTTCAAACAAGATAAAAAACACTAAAACTAAGGGAAAAGGTACTCAAAACAAGTGAAAAAATCTGCCCATGCAGCAAGATAATTTGACTTGGCAAGATTTCTTAAATTAAGATTGTAGGAGTCTTGTTTCCAGATTTAACAAAGGCAGTTTTGTGAACAAACATCTGTGTGACTCTTGAATCAAGCATGTTGAGTTTGTTATTGAATCTTAAAACAAGATTTATTTTGATGAGACTTTGGAGGAGAAATGTAATACATCTTATTTTAAGTGTTAATTGTCTCATTTTATGATTTCCTGCCTGTTTGAGACAAAAAAGTAAAGTTTTGCTTGATATAAGATTATACTGTTAAGTTGAAGACTTAAAATAAGAAATTAATTCTTAAAACAAGAAAAAATATCTAGCACTTCTAAATGTAAGGTTTTTTTTCTTGGTAAGAACCAAATAATTTGCAGTGTGAGACCCCACGCTCCACATTTCAGAGCTGCAGTCAGTGAGCTGTGTGACCTTTTCATTCCAGCTGAAAGCCAAGAGAAGCGAGTGCAACTCCAAAGCCACCCACGCGCGAAACGATTACCTTCTCACACTAGCAGCCGCCAACGCTCACCAGCAGCGCTACTACAACACGGACCTTATGGACTGCATCAAGGTGAGGCCGCACACCTCAGCGAGCGCTGGTTGGAAGAAGGTGAATGCGCTGTAAGACTAAAATCCCTCTTCTACCCATGTCTGCAGATTTTAGATGGCAGAATATACGAACAGGTAAAAGATTACCTGGTATCACTTTGTCAGACTGAGCTGGAAACGTACCAGGCTGTCCACAACACCTTCAACCAGCTTCTGAACAGCTCAAACGGGGTGAGTCTTAAAACCCATCTTGTAAAAACATCTTGTACTTCAAACACGTGTGCGTATCCGCCACAGGCAGGTCTTTATTCTTTACCGGAAATACTGAGCTCAGTCTGAAAGTTGACTGTATGCTCGAACTAAAGCTTGTAATACATTTGGTCTGGAGCTACAAGCTAAGTAAGCACAAATTCTGGAAAAGCGTCCCTTATCAAAATTCACAAGAGGCACTTTGTTTTGTTATTGCAAATTAGATTGGTTGGATGAGAATTGATATTAAAATGTGTACATTGGAATAAAGAAGGTAGTGTGTACTTCCTCTGGAACTACTTGAGTCACTTTTGTTTGGCCCAGCAGCAGAAGTACAAAGCAGAATGTCTATTTATTCTCTAAACTGTCACCTTTTTAAATGCCATTATAAAAACCATGAACCTCATTGACTCCACAGACCCTAGCATGACCCGGACAGTAACTTCATGTTTATTAATGAGCTGTAAAACGGCTCGATACAATCGCCAAAAGTTTGAAAAAAAAGAATCTTTGTTTATCACAAACAAGTGAAGGCTACGAGTTGCAGTGTGATGACTTCCAGAGATCAGATTAGTTAAGAACATACACAGGACCATTATGAAACTCCTTCGAGCGCCCGTAGTTGTAATATTAGTCGTTTGAATTTTATTTGTGGCATTTTCCTTTGTTTACTTCGAGAGTGATCAGCACGACTGATCCTTCAGGGCAGAGGTTTATTGTTTGCCATCTTGACACGGAGTGTCTGAGGTCAGCAGAATACGGCAACGAGTTTTTCGCTCAAAATTGACCGGTATCGATCCGTTTTCAACATTTTTAAACCTTCGGATCTCACTCTTTGTACGTGAGCTGATCTCCGCTACCTCAGCCACTACTGATTAATTGAAACGCTTCTAGTTACCCAGCGCTGCTCGGTTACACGCTCCTGGGGCTGCTGCTGGCCTCCACTCTGGTTTGTTCGAATCGTCTTGTCTCTCTGGAACCAAGAGAGGCATTTAGTTTCTGCTCAAAGCAAATCATTAAAGAGGGAAGTTTGTTCTTTGTATTTTGCGATCTGTGGTTTAAGAATAGTCCTCAATATTCTGTTTTATTAACAACAAAGTAACAGCTCATTTGTAATAAGATGAGCTTTAACAGCAATGAATGAAAACTGTTTCCTTAAATGAATTGGTGTGATACAGTGTTGTGTCTGTGTACACTTGATTTGATCAAATATCCTGTTCCTTTTTTTTTTTTTTTTTTTTTTTTGCACTCTTCAGTTCTTTAGCCTTCGTGTGGCTATGGCGGTAAGCTGGGTGTGTTAGAAATACACAGCCTGCTCTGTCCACCTCTGACTGCAGCTGCTGGAACACTCATGATAAACATCTCTTTCCTGTTACCCCAGGAGTTTATGGACAGGATGGGGAAACTCTGATATTAGAAAAATCTCATAAACAACCATGGACTAACACAACATGAGTTGCTTTTTGATTTGATCAGTTTGGAGTTTGGACGAAGAGCTTGATAAGAAATCATTTCCATCAACTGCTTAAAAGTGAAAATATTACACACAAGTATAAAAGCCATGTTATGTGTATTAACTGAAACTCCTAAGCCAGCCAGTTGACAGTTGCTGACCCGAACCATTTCATTTCTTAGATTTGCATGTGTCACCACCAGTTTTATGTTTGAGGTTTGTTTTTTTTTGGGTAGTGTGGGTATAATGTACTTTTTTTCTTTCATGCTTGTCGACACACAGATGTGTCATAGAAATGCTTTATAATGTATATCAGGTTTTGTTAAGCGATGTTAATCTTTTGCCTGAACCTAAATATGCCTTTTGCATTTAAAAAAAAATCTGCAGGTTCTGCAGGAGTTTCACCAACAGGTGTTTGTACAGAAGAACTCTGTGTTTCAGCAAGCTCCGGACTTCTTGTACCAGCCCAGCGACTCTGATACGGTAAATCCAGACTTTTTATTTTTCCGTTTGTTTATTATTGAATGTCTGAGCAGTGCTTTACGGTCCCAGTTTCTCAGAATTTGTTTTAGAATGAATGTTGAACCATGAGCATTTAGCCTATCAGTGACTGTTAGTGATGGAGTGGTTGACAAGGAAGACTGTTTAAGTCTTTTAAACAGATTTTGTTACAGTATTTATTAATGCTATGGTTCTCATCCTGGCCCACAATAAATGGAGAATGATCAGTTATCAATGCTCCATGCATTACCACTGATTATCAGAGCTGCTGCTCGGTGTTGCGCTGGTTTTATATCTCTTGTCCGCGCTGTTTATATTTTGCATGTGACACCACTGACGTCAACGACAGCTATCAAACCTCTGACCTCTGCCAACTCTGGCTGCACATGTTCTCTGAAGTGTGGAAATGAAACATGACTGCTGGGCCAAATCTAGGTCATTGTTTCGTGGAGGCTAGCAGCTGTCGTCAGCTCAGATTTGACCCGTATTTGCCGCCTCCTGCATGTCAACTGGCCTTGTATCAGCAGGGCAGGAATCTTTGAATATGTTCAAACTGTTGAAAATGTATTTTCTAAGCACTTTTCCTCGAATTTGTAAGGGCTTTGGAGAAGAAAACAGTTTCAGTACCCGATTACACTTACAGTAAGCTGACGTGCATTTACAGTAGGGAAACTACGCATATTCCAAAAATACTGTCTAATGCCATTGTTTCACACGGGCTATATTTGATTAGTTCCATAGATTAAAAATACTTGCGCTTACACGTTATCTTTTCTTCCTCCCTTCATCCCATTGTGTTATCTTGGCTCTATTTGCTTATTTTTCTTCCTTTAATCTTTATTTGTAATGACAACAGTGCCTTATCTTTTTTTTTTCTCCCATCTTTATAATTGAATGGCAAAATGCAGCACAGACACTCTGACCCGTCGGTGAACCTAGCATTATAATCTCCATCCATCCATTTTCTATACCCACTTTATCTGATTCGGGTCGCTCGGGGGGCCGGAGCCTATCCCAGCTGTGATCGGGTGAGAGGCGGGTTACACCCACACAGGCCGCCAGTCACAGGGCCACACGGAGACAAACAAGACGAGCAATCATGCACACTTCAGTCGCTCTTACAGTCCATTTAAAATGACAAATGAACCTAACATGCACGTCTCGGATGGTGGGAGGAAGCCAGAGTGCTCTGACAGAACCTGCGCTTCCACGGGAAGAACATGCAAACTCAACACGGAAAGGCCCCAGCTGAGATTGGAACCAGGAACCACTGCACCAACATGTTGCCCTGCATTATGATTTAGTAGATTTTAATAAAGTTTGATTCATTGGGTGTGGGTCGTATAGATAGAGCATAACATCTTTATGGTGTTTATGGTGCAGTTGTCCAGCACAAAAGTTGCTCAGTTCAGCATCATTGGACACGCTGCAAATAAAATAGAACGAGTTTAATGAATGAAGAAACTGCTGTTTGCTTCACGGTGGTTACAGCACGGCCGATGACTTTCTAAAGTTGCTAAATCATCTCTCCCTTCACACGGTCAGTTGGCAGTTTTCCATCTCATGCACTTTCAAAAATTGCGGATAGATATGTTAAACTTTGTTTCCAGTATTGTGTTTCTGAGCTGGTTTGGGACTGAAATTCCTTCTGGTGACATGTAAAAATTCTACTCTTCCAGTAGCTCCTAAAAAGGTAGAAATTTGTCTACAGATACGTATCCGAGAGCTTATAAAGCTTTGGAAATCCAACTGAGAAATGATTCTGGTGCATTCTGGTCTGCGCTGCACCTTTACACACCTGTTCATGGATCTCAGTGTGTCCTTGTTGCCTTGAATCTATTTTAGTTGTTTGTATTACCCAACTGGACTTTTATTAGATTATTTTGTCCTTTTTTTAAACCATCATAAATGTCAAACCTAGGTCCAGAAATGTTTTACGACTAGCCTTTTTAAGATGAAAATTTTCCAATGATTTATGAAGGCTTTGGTGCATGGATGTAATGTAAGGGAGCGCTATCCTCACTCGTCAGTCGGCCATCATTGCTGGTCCTTCTCTCCCCTGCACTGCCCCTCTGCTCCTCCGGACAACACTGGACAATTTGTTCAAAGTGCAAATGCTGGCGTTGTTTTGATTGGAAGTCAAACAAGCAGCAGCCTGTTCCTAAAGGAAACATTAGTGGTGGAGATCCTCCCTCCCTCACGCCCTCCCTCCCTCCCATACCACTTGCACCAGACAGAGGGATCCGGAAAGGAATTGAGCAGAACTGGAAGGGAGGGGCAGGTGGTAGGCTGGGCCCTGTGAACAGCCCATCTGTGAAAAGGAGGCATTGTGAGTGGGCCTCATCAGAGTGCAATGATCCCAGCCCCCCACCACCCCAGAGCCTGTTTCCTCCATACACACACAAACACACGTAGTTCTGATTTCATGTTAAAACCTTAAGTCACATTTTAGGCATTTATTTTAACCTTAAAGGAGAAAGCCACACCTCAAACAGTCAGAAATGACATCCGATAACTGTCTCGGCTTAAAATAAAGCATGAAATGTTCAACTCCTCATTCAGCCTACACAGGAGGAGCAGGTAACTTAACACATTCTGACTCTGGAGAAAATATTCTTATTCGAGGTTTACAATTTGTCGTTCAGTCTGCACATCTGTGTTAGATCGTGTCTGTGGAGTCATTTTTCTGGCCGTGGCAGAGGATGATGGCATCCACATTGTTGTCATCGTGTACAAAGCTTGGTTTGGTTCAGTTTGTTTTTCACCCAGAGAAACCGCTGTCGGTAAGCCCGGACACGGTTTGGAGCAGTTAAATGGGTGATGTTTGGTAAGAATGCGAATGTGGCAATGAAAATCACTCCTCAAATGAGGTTGAACCAAACACGCAAACCAAAATGTAAACTTGGACTACTTTCAATGTCCAATAAAACGACACCGTCTCCCTCGTTTATCATCTGCTGTGGTTTTTTTTTTCCTTTTGAAGGTGATGCAGCTGCAGAAAGAGAGTGGAACGGCGGAGGAGCACAGTCTGGATAAGGAGGCGAGGAAGTGGGCAAGCCGAGTGGCCCGAGAGTACAAGAGCATCATACACACACAGAGGGTGAGAACCAGGTCAAACTGACGAACACACATGCTGCTATCTGCAGGGCCGAGGAGGTCCGACTCACACAACAAATCAGGATTGTAGCTGATATGTTTTTAACGCACCAGAGTTGGCCAAAATAAACTTTCTCATTCGTAGTTTCTATAAAAATGTCACAATATCAACAAGATAAGTTAAGATGTCCCCTTAAAAGCACACAGAGCTGTAATAAAGGCATGATATTGATGATGGTTAAACACTTAATCTAACTCTGCCGAGATTGTACAGGTCAATCAGGACATTTATGGTGAGTGAGGAATAAAATATAACTTGTCACAATTTCCTCTGATTGTGTGAGGAAGTTGTCGGACCATAGTTAAAGTTATTTATTAGACACTATCTTTTCCATCTGCAATGTCGAAAGCAGCTTGCCGGGTTAAGTAAAGGTCGAGCCAAGTTAACTTGAGCAAACAATATCAGCGATTAAGGGCACGTTATCTCCATACAGACGTTGCTACCAACCTTTTTACGTCATTTTAGAAACTGAAAGTACCCCGAGCAGGACGGTCAACAGTGGAAGTGGAATAAAAGATGACCACATTTCACCCAAATGAGATCTCAGCCCATAGAAAAAGACTAACCCTGCGATGCGACCCAATACCAAGAGATGACAAGGGATTTATTTATGTTTTTAATTATTTTTGGGGTCTTTTTTTGCCTTTTATTAGATTGGACAGTGTAGAGAGACAGGAAGCAGGGGGCAGAGAGAGGGGGAACAACACGCAGCAAAGGGCCGGGGCCAGCTGCAGCGAGGACTGTAGCCTCTTGTACATCGGCTGCCTGCTCTACCCACTACGCCATAGACCCCGAATTTACATTTATCAAAGAATAACGAAAAAGAAATCATCAGCTTCAATCATGTTTCCAGTTTTCACATTGATGGGGCATTCTGGGCTTAAGTGTCAAGAAAACATTGATAGTTAAAAAAAAAACAAAAAACAAGTTAGAAATATTTCATTTTACAATTATTGATTAAACCGTTGCCATGTTAGTCGGCTTCGTCGCCTTTTGGCAAATTGGCACCATTAAATGTGTGCCAGATTCAGAATTGGTGCTTCCTATCTCTATGGATTCATAGAGTGTCACTGGGTGACTTTGAAACTGATGAAAATGTCAAATCTTTAGGTACTTAATTGGTATTTATTCACAGTGGACACGTGGTGATGATATTGAACGCCCAGTGAATTTATATATTTCTGGATCTGAGGTACACGTCCAAATAGGAAGTGAGGTCTGACGTGTGAGAATTTTTTCCGCTAACCTGGAATTTGACCTTTTACCGTGGCGCAAGGTATGACAGTTTGATAATAATGATAAACCTGGATGTCATGAAGTTCCCCCTGTTGTGCCACTCTGCGGAAGACAAAAATGACTAAGCAATGAAAAATGTCTCATTCACTCCCCGTGGCCTTTTCTATACATTCGGGATGAAAGTTAATGCTGTTTGCGATTGGGTTTCAGGTCATGGAGGAGTACGGAACACCGGAGGAGCAGAACAACAGTGAGCTGGAGACCAAGATGGAGGTGGCCAGGCAGAGTCTTCGGAGGGCAGAGGTAATGTCTAAAGTCCACCTTTTACACTAAAACACAACCAGCCGGGGCTTACTGAAAGTGGCTCCAGTACTCCACCTGCTGGTTAGAAGTACCTTTGCAGTAAAAGACGAACACTAAATTCACACTATTAAAGAATATTTCAGCCTAGTTAGTTTTCCAAACATTTTTCAGATAATTGCCTCTTTGCAGGGTCCAAGCTTTCGTTGTTTATCGAAGATAACTTTCAATCAGTGATATAAATGTCACCTTAATTTGGCAAAAATGACAGTGTTTTCAACATATCCCTCATTCTAAAATTCTATCAGACATATTTACACTCGAGTTAAATCTACCAGTTCCAATGTGCAGAATCATAAAGCCAATTCACACAAAGTCTGGCTGAGTCGAACCCTATTAGACTTTTAGACCTCAACACCATTGCCAAAACCCTGCAGGACAGCATCCAAACCTTCCAAGAACAACAATGTTGAGCGGGTAGTAAGCAGCTGTTCCGCAGAACCTGATTACACAGTCAGCGGGTCTACATGATGAGATTAATTCGATTACAGTAGAAACCGCTTATAGTGGTCACGAATATAGTAATCAACCGCTTATATAGATCAAAAGGCTTGGGACAGAATCATTTATATACAAATGCTGTTTAAATAACTCGTTTATAGTGATCAAGAAATCCGCTTATAGTGTTCATTTTTGGCCATTTTATGAATGTAAACATGTGCAAAAATAATTTTAAAACTACGTGTAGCTATTTTATTTTTTACTCCCTTGATTCCTTTCTGGACGTCTGCTTCTGCCTCGCTAGCTAACGTAACGAGTTGACACCGGGCAGCAAGCGCGCGAATCATGGCTGGAAAAAGGAAGTCATTTTCTCTGAATGAAAAACGTAGTCTCCTCGAGGCGTATGACAAATGACCAAAAACGAGCCAACGAGATGCCGCGGCGAAGCTTGGCCTTCCTCAGGCTACCTTGTGTAGTCTAATTAAGCGACGAGAGACAGTCATGAATGCTAACGACGGAGAAAGAAAACGACGGCGGACTGCGTAGTACTGTAATTAAACTTGCATGATAATAAAATTCAGTAAATGCTGAAGCTATCCGTTGCATTTAATTTTTCTCATTGAAAAACGATACAAATGGCATTTAGATGATATTCTGCATAAAAAAATAAGTGAAATACCTGTAATACAAATTCTGTTCTAGTAATCAACTGCTTATAGTGTTCAAATTGGCTCTGGACCAACGTGATCACTATAAGCGGTTTCCACTGTATAGCTATAGTTTGTTATGCTCCTTATTTGAGCAAAGGTAATCATCCTTAGATATATGGCGGTGAATGAATCGAATCATTGGCACAAAGCGTGTACGATAGGTGGCGCTGTACCCATTTCAACTATTGCTAATAGAGCCACTTCCGGTTGATCTCTTCACCACCAACAACAACAGCAAACTCAGGCATTCAAGAAAATGGCGAAAGAAGAGCCAGATGAAGCTACGTCCCTCTACATTTGGTCTGTGATGAGCTGCTTGTTGCACAAACGCGATGCACAACGGAGCATTCTCCATCGCGTTGTTCGTTTTTTTCTGACGGTGGCAACAACAGGAATATCGTCTCTTCCGACTTCCGGTTCACGACCCCGGGAAAAAAATCTCGAGCATGCGCAGAACGCAAAGTCTAATTCACCACGTGCTTTACCGTCTGCAAACACGTTTAATTTGACTTTCAACCGAGTTATCTCGGGGGTCTTAATCCCATCGCGAGTAATCCAATCCGATCCAAATCCTTGTCTGATTAAGGTGTCTACATGAACTTAATAACTCAGTCTTATTGTAATTTAGCCAATTATCCGATCCTTTCAGTGCCATGTGACCCCACTGAGTGTTTCTGCTCCATAAAGAGGTGTGATTGGCTGTTGCTGGTGCCAATGCAGGATACGCATAACATCCAGTTTCTTATCTCTGTTTTTGGATGGCAGACAGTCAAAGTGAAAGCAGAGGCTCGCATTGACCTGCTCAAGCTGGCAGGAGTCGCAGTTGAAACGTGGCTGAAGAGTGCCATGAACCAGGTGATGGAGGAGCTGGAGAATGAACGCTGGAACAACCTCAATACTCATGATCCTTCACTTTCTGTAAGAAACGCACCTACTGTCTGCGGCAGCCTTTGTTAAGTCACAAGATAATAAATGTAAGACAGATGAAGTGTAATGGTTTGTCATATTTCTGTAGGGAACGGCAGATTTGGAGCGAGAGGATGAAGAGGAGATGGAGGACAGCGGTGAAGTGTTGGACGACAGCAGCTCCAGCCCCTCAAGCACCTTGAAAAACTACCCACTCACCTGCAAAGTGCTGTACTCCTACAAGGTAACAGCAGGCTGCTCATTTAAAGGGATATTTCACCTCTTTTGACATGAAGCTGTATGACATCCCATATTAGCAACATCATTTATGAACATTGACTTACCCCCTGCTGCTTCCTGTGAGCGGAGTTCCAGCTGAGTTTTGGGGTCCACGAAGCTAGTCCGGCTAGTTGGCTGGGGCTTAAAAAATAAAGCGCTTTGCTTCTCAAAACAATATGCGTTCAAAAGAGTAATACATTTGCATCACAAAATCGTTCTCGATGGAAAAAGTCAGACCTCACTTCGCTTGGCACTATTTTTGCCTCCCTTGATATCAATGCGTTCAGCCACCTAGCGACAGCCGTACCTGTTATGGTGTTTACTGCTCGGTCTGCTCTTCGGTCTGCACAGTTTACATTGGACGCATTGATGTCAAGGGAGGCAAAAATAGCGCCAAGGGATGTGAGGTCTGACTTTTTCCTGGAGAATGATTTTGTGATGCAAATGTATTACTCTTTTGTACGCATATTGTTATGAGAAGCAAAACGCTTTATTTTTTAAACCCCAGCCAACTAGCCGGACTACCTTCATCAACACCAAAACGAGGCCGGAACTCTGCTCACAGGACGCAGCAGGGGGTAAGAAGATGTTCAGAAATGATGTTGCTAATATGGGATGTCATACAGCTTCATGTCAAAAGAGGCAAACTATCCCTTTAAACAAAGCAGCTACTGATAGAACAGCGATAGGTGACGAGTTGGACATTGGACGAGTGTATAATCAGTTGGACTTTTTCTCTTCTTTCTCTGTGCTTGTTTGACGTAAGTGTCATTTAAAGTAATTTCATAATAATCTTGTTTGCAGGCCTCTCAGCCAGATGAACTGACCATTGAGGAGCAGGAGATCCTGGAGGTCATCGATGATGGAGACATGGAGGACTGGGTCAAAGTACTCCACCTTTTCTCTCAGCTGAGCTGTGCTTTTGAATTGTTCGCCACATGTAACAGTGTTGTTATGGACTGTAGTTTACAAGGCTTAGAACAACACGACCAATCATCACATCATCATGACGGCCTGTCATCATATTAACTTCAAATCTTCCATACTGAATGATGCAAAAGTCTTGAGCCACCCTTCAAGTCTATAATTTGCTTCCAATGATTCAGGCTTTCTTGTAACCTTTTTAAAGTGGTCTGGAGCAATAGTTCCTCAGGCTTTCTGAAGATCTTTTAAACTGTTACTTTGGACGTTGGCGCCATTTTCACCTTTTTTTTTCTGTCCAAGTTCTTGTACCTGACCTGGCCTCATCAGAAATGTTCTCCACGGAAGGCTGGCTGTCAAGAAACCATTCTTAAGGAAGGGAAATGGGTAGAAAAGGCTGAGGTATGCCAAATGACAAAGGAGCCCATCAGGAGAGGGTGTCTGCAACCATCTGTAAAACGCAGCGAAGACTCATTGGTGTTGGGAATCTCCTTGAAATTGATGGAATTATCAGTGCAACAAGCAATATCACCAGGAAAGTATTTGATTGGCAGGAGCTTCAATTTTTAACATGATGATGATCCCAGAAACATCGCCAATGCATTAAAGCCAATCTGGATAGAATAAACGCACAATTGAACTCTTATCAGTCATAATTGAACGGAACAAAAAGGCAGCCAACATCCAAAGAAAAGCTTCAAGAAGCCTGGAGAACTATTCCTGAAGACCTCTGAAAGCAATGACAGAAAGTTTGTTGAAGAGGTTTAGAAATTAATAGGTGCTGAACTTTCTCGTACTGAGGCACCGGGTTTCCCCATCTTAGCCAAAAGGCAAATACTACCTCATACCAGAGAAGCCCTGCCTGGCCCACGGGTGTTCGCCAGACCAAAAGCTGTGGCCACGAGCCCAGAGGAAACCCCAACAGAGTACCGCTTAATCCCCTTTAGTGGCAGTGGAAATTATATTGGCACTGGCACAAACTCCTTTACCAGCTTTTGGCCTTGCAGTATGAACATGGCTAATATAGATATTCATAGACGTCTTTTAAAACTTTAAAAAATTTAAGTAGACTTGTGCAGCTGAAAAACGGCGAACCGCAGAATGAATGAGGAGGGAGAGCTCCAGTCAGGGGCAAGAAAGCAATGATCTAAGCGATCCCTGATTGTTTCACAGTGGTTGCATTCCAAGGCACAAATAAAAACACCCTCAGTCCATGGAAATGTGTAACCTCAACAGATTTTAATTTTTTTATTGGAGCAAATGCTTTTCACACGTTCAGACTTAACACCGACAACAACACTGGGGCTGCAGTTCCTCGTCTGTTAACACCAGCTGCTGCACTTGTTACAGTAGAACATGTCAGCGTATGCTGTGGACATATTTATGCGAAGATGCTTGTAATATCTCGGACTGATTTGTCTGCTTCTTGGCATGATTAAATTAAGAGATCTTTGTAGCGATGGAGGGTCGTGCAGCCATGACTTTGAATACTTCCTCAACATCTACCATTTCCTGTCAGGATGTCGCCGCCAGTCGTCAGCTTCTGTTCTTATTTTCTTCATCTCCAGGCCAGAAACCGCAGTGGACAGGTGGGCTACGTCCCTGAGAAATACCTGCAGCTGCCTTCCTCTAACAGCCTACTGAGTATGTTGCAGTCTCTGGCTGCGCTGGACGCCCGATCCCATTCCTCCAATAACTCCACCGAACCCGAGACTGACCTCCCAACCGGCTCCGTTAACGGAGACTCCAGCGGTGAGGGACGCCTCCGTTAGAGTAAGCCAGTATTTTTGTGTCGTTTTGTTTTAGTTCTTCAACTTTCTTTTTTTTTCTTTTCTCCTCTTTATTGCAGTGTCATTTGCAAAGGCCTTGTACGACTACGCAGGACAAACCGAGGATGAGCTGTCATTTCCAGAAGGTGCAATCATCCGCATCCTCAGCAGAGAGACCCACGAGGATGACGGTTTCTGGGAGGGCGAGTTTAATGGCGTCGTTGGTGTCTTTCCTGCCGTTCTGGTGGAGGATCTCACTGGTGTCGGCGAGAACGGAGAAGGACAAAGACTCGGCAGTGCACAGGTGTGCTGATGCTCTTATGCTTAGACATCAAGAATAAGAAATAAAGTGTTTTTTATGACATGAATATGTAGAAGTTCTGACATTCCGCTTCGATTCGAATGATTGATTATTGATTACAAGTATTCCGTGCATTTTTCTCCTTTTCAGTCTTCTTTTAACGCGACTACATGTTGTCCACATTTATTAGCTGGCGATGTATCCACATAACTGACAGAAGTTACATCGAGTGACTTCTCTGTTTTCAGGCGCTCTAGTTTGAAGCAGCGACACAACATACAGAAAAAAAGGTTCTGAAGTACGCTCTGAGTCAGGTTGGCCTCTCATTTACACCAAAACCCTGTTTTTATCACAGAAAACGATTATTCCTAAAACCTCCGGCCAAAGTGGAGATTTCTGATAACGCCGTGTCAACTGGGAGAAACGGCGTTTTAGGTTCTTAAACGTCACATTATGCGCCAGAAAATGCTTAACGTCATGCGAGCGCCTTATGTTTACAGTTTGTTTGGCTACTGATCAGGATTATCATGGATGATGTTAAAGTTCTACTCATTTTTACGTTTGTGCAAACGATTCTGGCCTTATTGCATTTGCCACCCCAAACCTGCTCGCACAGTTCAAAATAGAGGAGCACCACTCTTCCGTGGCCGCTCCTGCGTCCAGTATCCACTGGCTGTCTATATTTCCCTCTTATTGCCTTCAGTTTTGTTGTGATATTTGCTCGCGTTTTCTCCTCCTTCACATGAGGAAAGTCCTCGATTCTGAGGATTTTGATTGGCTTGCATGGCTTTATTCCTTTCCCTACACTGCCGCCAATAGGTTTGGCTTAGTTATTATGGCACTTGACGGCGTGTTTATGCGGGTTGATGTAAATGACAAGTTTTTTTAAAAGATTTTAAGGCAGAGAAGGAGGAAAAGGGCCATTATTGCATCCTGTGCTCGCATTCACTAGCTTACCACGTGCGACAAAAAATCTAAATCGTCGCATATTTATTGACGTGTGGAACGCAATGTGTAAGAATATCCGATCTGCCTGTTTACACGGTGGTCGCATTGTCACATATCCGATTCGTATCTGATAAATTTCCACATATGAAGGCCTGTATCCCATCTCAAAATATCCGAATGCATGCGTCCTTGTCCTATTTACAGGGTCAAAAAACATACCCGATCTGATAGATAATAGCTCAACCACACAGAGCGTCCAGTAAAGAGAATAGAAAATGAGGCTTCTGCTCAATTCATCTACATTTCTACAAGTTTTCTAACGGATGCATTTTAGTGTGTGATAAGGGTCGTGTTTAAAATCTAAAGAGACACTGAAGGCTGAAGGATTTTGTATTTCCTGAGTTCCTTAAGCTGCGTCTCTGTTGCCGTTTGTGTTCAAGGCTTCTCCCTCCACTTTGGCCCACTGCACTCGCTCCCCCTGTAGTCCCTTCCAGCCGGGGCCTCTCCACAGCAGCCCCCTTCAGACGCCCACCGCGTCCTCACCCGTATCGAGTCCCTGCAGCTCCACATCTTCTCCCATCGGCCGACCGCCCTCCTACCACAACGGACACCACAGGCCGCCGCCTACTCCACACAAGAGTAAGCTGCGCTGGTTTGTCTGCAGCGAGGTGGCAGAAGTAACAACTTTTTTAAATTTGTATGAAAAGTGATTGGAAATCTATGTTCTGTGTCCCTCTCAGGTCCAGCACAAGGATCACCCCAACCTCCCAAATACCCAGAGAGCGGCCCTGGCACCATCCGACCTGTGAGTAACGTACCGATAAAAATTTGACCCGATGATGGCCGCAGAGAAGAGAAGAAAAGAATCAGTCCTTAAACGGTTTAGTTATCTCTGTCTGGACTGAAGTGTGAGCAAACCAGCTCACTTTGTATTTGGGCAACATTTGCTTGATTTTGAGACTTTTCAGTTTGATTTTTTTTTTATTTTTATGAAGCCATGGATTGCTGGATGTTTGCAGGTCCGGGCTGCTCCTCCACCCCCAAAGCAGCATCCTCGTGGACAGGTGAAGCGGAGGGAGGAGGTGGAGATAACGCTGGTGTGAAGGTAGCGCCGTGGCTCAAACCAGCTGAGACTTGAAGATGCACTCCCAAAGGAAACTCGTGGAAACTTAAACCCCCCCCCCCGAGGACGCCTGGAGGCAGGAGAGGACCTACACTCAGACCTCATAGGGTCAGTGTGTTGTGGAGATATATTGTGCCTTTCTCGTTTCATTTCTTGTTCACATTTCTGATTTCTCACCTCGAACTCTCCCTCATCAAAAATGCGTCCCCTGTTAGAGATATGAACAGTTCTGTCAGGATGTGAATCATTTTTATTGATTCACTCAAAACTGCTGAAAATGGACTAGAAAGGTCTTCATAAAAAAAAAAAGAAGGTATAACCTGACATTATGAACACATTATGATCCTGTAACAAGGATTCTATCAACACAGCGGTTTGATATTTTTGGGAAATTCGCTCTTTAATCCACTTTGACTGGCCGGAGGTGATTCGTTTAGCATGGAGTGCAGTGAAAAGCTGTAAAAAGAGGAAGAAACTTTGTCATGACAGCATATCAAACTGTTGAAATATTTGCAAAATCATTCCACTGCAGTGTAATCACAGGAGTTTCATCAGTCCTCTGGTGGAGATGCGGATCCTGTGGGTCTTATTCGCCAGAGATGGAAGGTTTTAATTCTTTTTTTTCTTTTACAAAAACATGGTTTCATCGGAGCCAACCCAGAAGAGTCTGAAATGAAGGAAACTCTGACTTCTGTGTTCCTATTTCGTATGTGTGAACTGCTCCAACAGAGGCTCTAATACACCAAACCACCCGGTGACAGAGGTTCCCCTGCTGGGTCGCCTCTCATCACCAGCATCTGAGCAAAGGGAAAAAAAAAATAAATCAGCACTCGAACTCACTACAAATAAGACGTACAATCCACGCCTGTCCAGGAGAACATTATCTGCATTGCAAAATGAAGTGGTAGTTTCAACATTATCCAGAAAGGATTTAAAGATGTGGACAAATCAAATCGGGTCGCTGTTCAGTTCAGCTTTTCATATCCAGCATTGTTGTAGCTTCAGTGGGATTTCGCGTGGTTAGACTCAAAACCCTGGGCGTCAATACAAACTAACTCGGCACATTGATTCTCCACTTTTATTCAGCATTTGACCTCCACGCGTCACAGCATAACAGTTAATTTCACTTTAATGAATGGAGCTCACTCGCTACCAAAGGATCTGTAGGGAAAAGTGCCGAGAAAGTGAAAGACGGAAGTTACAACATTCCCAACGGCGTATGAGGCATTAAGGAATTCCGTCATGTAGTCATCAGAGCCAAAAATGTGCAGACTAAACAGTCGAGATGCTCCGAGAACCATTGGCGCGTTTAGCTGTGCTCAGGTCCACGACGTTGAGTCCTCCCTCACCAATAAGACATGCCAGTGAGCTCAGAATCACTGTTTCAGGTCCGAACCTGCAGATGACGTTTCCTAAAGCACCTCAGAATGTATCCTCCTCTACAGTGGAGAAGTGTGTACTGCGTACATTACATGCATATATGACGTTGAATGACGCAAAGAGTCGAGCGCGGTTAGCAAATGTCCCTCCCCACGCAACCCGAAGTCATCTTTTTAACATTTAATCGGTGCGAAGCCGCCGATGCTCATGTTTACATTTGTTTTGTGTACATCAGAGGGAGCGACCTTTCGTTGGTGGATCACCTAATCACCTCCCGGCTTCATATTCACGTCTTTTTTCCCCCCCAAAATATTAAAGTGTTCCTTTAACTGCCCCCTCTTTATCATTTCTAACAGCTGTACCAATTAATCATTTAACGGACTTCACGATCGCGGCAGTTTTCCCCCGTTTCAATCCACGTTGATTTTTTTTTTTTTTAAGGATCGCTATTAATCACACGGATGAATCACAGCGGTCTCGCTGCGAGCCGTCACATTTTCAGATCAGTTCTATGCAACAGGGCTCCACCCGGCAGCACGTCGTCGACGCGCTGCTCCGACACGAACCAAAAGTCTGGTCGTCTCCACGCTTGATCAAAAAAACGCCAGCACAGGTGAGGCTGGTCCTCCCCGCCGACACACGTAACTGGACGCGGTTACACAAACAAGGGAAAAGTGGCAATTCTAGTTGTGATTGTTTTGTCAGTAAAAAAAAATATCGGAATAATGGATCTTTTATTGTTTACTCTTCGTGTTTTGTTTTTTTTTAAACCCTTCTCGTGTTAGTTTTTTCTTTTTTATCCAAATGCTATTAAAAAGTAAAGTTTAAGGGAGAAACGTAGTGCGTACACACAGCGTCTAACTTTTTGATGTTTTTCTCATGTAACATGCAGATTTTTAGAAGTTTTTATGACATTAATGATGCCCGTATAGGTGGCTGGTGAGAGTTTTGGTTCGGTGGCGGTTTACACTGAAGTCATGTGCAGTTTAAACACACCTTAATGTTTAAGGAGGAAACCATCCTGAGCTGCTAGCTGTCCATTTTTAAAAAAATATATACTGTCATAGTGAAGCACTTTTTGATCTCTTCTTATTCCCTTCCAGTATTGTTGATGTTTGAAGTTTGTTTACCAGCTGTATTGGTATGAAAACTTGTCTTTTATCGGCTCTTGTGTTATTTAGCCTTAAATAGCCATCATAGTGTCTTTGAGATTCTGATCTGTTTGATCGTACCGTTTTTTGAAACACGGATAGTTTACAGAGAGCTTGGAGATGGATATCTTGTTTGAAAAAAAAAAAATGAAAAAAAAAAGAAGATAGCACACCCTTTTTTCCTCTTTTTTTGTTGTTTTTAGAATTAGGATTAAAAGCCTATAAAAAGCATAGTTGAATTTGTTCAGAGGAAAAGAGATATCTGTCAGCCACGTTGCTGTGTTCTCGTTGATCTCCTTGAGATCTGAATGACATCAAACTTATTTTTGAAGTTTGCATTTACCCTGTTGTATTAAAAGAAAAAAGAAAAAAAGTCTCTTTTCCATTAGAGAAGTTGTTCTTAACCTGCTACTGGTCCTGAATACACATTGAGTCCGAATCTAAAATTCAGTGACAAAATTCCCATTTTACACCATCCGCTCTGCAGAGGCTGCAGAGTATCAGATTTACACACCAGTGGATGTTTAACTGTATTTATTGTGTACAAATAAATGTGAAATAAAGATAGCTTAAACAAAACAAACTCGACTCCACAATCCATTCCTGTTTTCTTTTGTTGTGCCGTCTTTTTCTTCAGTTACTGAAAGTATATAATACTTCAGATTGTAAAGTATTTATTTGTCGTAGTGTAAATCTGTGATTTGCAGTTAGAGGCTTCAAACTGGACCATTTTAGTTGGATATTTTCTTTTTGAAACAGAGTGTGTGCGTGTGTGTTTATGTCAGCCTTTTGGTCCTGCTCTGGCGTCGCCTGAACTTGTAAAAAGTTTAGTCAAAGTGTGTTTTTCTGCCCTCTGGTGGCCAGAAAAGTCGCAAACTTTCAGATTCTTTTTCCCTGTCCAACTCGAACCACGAACGGGATATCTTCAAGGGTGTTCTGTCTGACCTACAGTTAAGATAACCAAAGATTTACTCTGACAAAAAAATGAATGAAACTAAAAAGTTTGTTATCGCAAAGCTTTACGAGGAGAGTTATCAGCAGCTACTGTGGCTCCAGTTTCGGTTTAATCGCAGGTTTTTCACCCTTTTTTTTTTAATTTATTTTTTTACCTCTGACATGTCTCCTATTCACAACCTACATATAACATCAGAAACAAGTATTTATAGATAAATAAAAGTTGAAAGATGGTTGAAACTTCGAACTAGGTGTGTCCCACTGTAAGTTTAATGATTAATCAGGTAGAATTTCTTCCAGGTTGATGGACATACTGTATTTGAAAGGTATGCACCCCATGAACATCTCTTGGCTATTTCTACATGCTGATTCTGATCCTAAATCCTGCTTTAATTTGGGTTGTAAAGTCTTGATCACCTTTTAAGGCTCTTTGTGGATTCAGTTCCTGAATTTACACTGAACTGCACCCATTGTGTGACCAATTCTTTGCGTCTTGTGAGGGTCGTTTTAGAATAAACTGAGAACTGAGCAGGCTGATTTTATTTTTTAAATCTTAGCTGGAGTTGCTGAATTTTTTTTAAATTTTAAATTTTTTTTTTAATTATTATTTTTTAATTGTTTATTTTTTTTATATATATTTTTTTAATTATTTTATTGCCTTCTTGTGATTTTATGTAGCTGTGACGCACTTTGAATTGCCTTATTACTTAAAATTGCCTTGCCTTGCCTTGCCTTGCCTGAATGAATTTGCATTTGCACGTCTGTGTGCAATATCAAAGGTTCACAATTAATACACTCCACCAAGAAAATCCAAGAATATCTTTATGAAAGGCCCTGGAGTGACCCTGCCAGAGTCTGGACCCGCCTTAAACTTGGAAATGGCTGTTCACTGAAGCTTACCTTCCAACATGGTTGAGTTTGAATGTTTCTACCCAGAAGAATGGAGGACACGGTATGTCAGGAACGCTATGCCAGGCATTTAGGATCATTCTTGAAGACTTGAGGTTGTCATTGCTGCTAAAGATGCTGATCTGAGTTGACCACACATGTAAGTCGACCTTTAACTTAAATAATTCTAGAAAGCCATTAGATAATTCGACTTTTGCTTCGTCATTGTTGAGAAAAAAAAATGTGAAAGGGTTTTGAAAATGTTCTGTTATCAGGAGATTGTTTCCAGTCCTCATCCTCCAGAATACTACTCATCCTGTACTAGAAGTGCCAAAGTCAAAGCTCTTTCAGTGGCATATTACTGCACCCCTCTTGCACAAAAGAAAGCCCTCTATTATATATAAAGCTATTCATTTATATATATACATACACACACACACACACACACACACACACAAACCCCCCACAAAACTACAAACAGAAAAGAACTCTTAATGATTTTAAGATTTTTTATTTTTTTCAACTGATGAAATCTTGCATTAAATTCTTTTAATCCTCACCCACACAAAAAAAAAACAGAACACATCACACCTGTTCTAGCTTCACTACACTGGCTCCCTGTGTCTTTTAGAATAGATTTTAAGATTCTCTTACTGGTTTTTTAAATCTCTGAATAGATTAGCACCTCCGTACATTTCAGAACTACTCACAGAATATGTTCCAAATCGAGCTCTAAGATCATCAGGTGCTACTTTATTAAATATTCCTAAAATGAAATATAAAAAGACGGGTGAAGCTGCTTTCTGTTTTTATGCACCAAAAATCTGGAACTCTCTACACTCTACCAGTGTACATTCGTCAGTCAACAGATATTACAAACTTTAAAAAGCAGCTAAAAACACATCTATACACCCTCGCCTTCTACTAGTTTTATCAATTCTATTATTATTATTACTATTTATATATTACATTTATTGTTTTTCTATTTTATTGGTAAATTCATTTTTCTATTTTTAGTACTTTATCTTTAATTTATATCTATTTCCTCCTCACTCTACCCCCCCAACATGTTCTATTGTACTCTATTTTGTTATTCTTGTAGTTATTTTACTTTATTTACTTTGTATATTGATCTTATTTGTAAAGCACTTTGAGCTACATTTTGTGTATGAAAGGTGCTATAAAAATAAATTATTATTATTAATCATTATTATTATATATATTATGTTATATGGTATGTATATATATATATATATATATATATATATAATTATTATTATTTTTAAGGAATTTATAAATGAACACAGACACGACTGGGGGAAATGGGAATGTTTGTGCAAATAGTTTAAAAGACTGATCGTTCTGGTGCTGCTTTATTTTGTTAACACCGGAAGTCACACATTTAGTTCCGGCTGACTTGACACTGGTGTGGAAAAGATGGCTGCTTCGGCGGCAACAGCGAGTTCTCCCCCCGGTTTGTGTCCAAATTACGCCGTGATTTGCTCTTTCCTGGAGCGTTACGGAGCGTTGTTGGATTTACCGGAGCTCACTTTTCCTCAGCTGGAGAGATACCTGCAGGACACATCCTCAGGTAGGGCACAAAAACAATGCAGCTCCTAGCGGGGAAGGAGGAGGAGAGGCTTCACCGTTTGCTTTAACGATAATGATACCGAGCTAACGTGCTAGCAGCTAATGTTAGCTAGTTGTGTGTTATTGTGTGGTTTTCTCAACCTTCGTGTTTACTTAAACACAAGTTAACCGAGTTTCAGATCTGCCGCTCGAAGTGGAAAATGTATCCGTGCACATTTTAATGACATTTCAAGTGTGAGCCAGTCGAATTATTCGATGTTTTTCTGTCACTTTTCAGCTTTTGAATTGAGCTTAATTTTTTTTTCCAGGCATTATTGTGCCCGATGCTTCTTGTACAACAACACAGACATAGATGTGATGATGGTTCATCCAACACTCTGCGGATTTACTGGGGATTTAGATTTAGATTTTGGGTAAATACGCCTACGTGTGAAATGGGTGTGAATTTATGCACTTTATTTACAGTTAAAATATTTTGCCAGATAAGTGGTTAGCTCACCAACTGACAAGTTATCCGCAACAGCACTGACATCCGGCCGAGGCTTTCACAATAAAACGTTTTTTTAACTGCTTAAAACTTATGTAGACAGTTTACATGCTGCTTGGCTGTACAATTACTATTGAATACATATATGTTTTATTGAAAGATATTAACTCCCTTCTACACCCCTTTACAATCAGTCGTTTGGAGGGATTTTAAAAAAAAAATGTAAAATCGTTGTACTTCCGGTTGTGCTGCCTTTTGTACTTGACTTGACGTTTTTTTTTCTCGCTCGGTTGTGTTGATTTGCGCATGCGCGCTCCTGAAGCGTTCCCGATTGAGTGTGTTTTAATTCTCGCTTCTCATTAACATGTGCTGTCACCTTGTGTATTTAAACAGCACCGTGGTAATATGATTTGTTCGTGGTTAATCCGGTATATGAATAAATAATAATAAAAAAAGTGGGGGGTTATTGTAACTGCTGCTTTATTTTATATTCTTAAACAGTTTTTTAAATTCTTAGATTTTTTTTAAAAGTGTTTATTATTGTATAAACATTTTTATTGCTTTATTATGTCTGCTACTGGATGCTTGAATTTCCTTCGGGATCAATAAAGTATCTATCTATCTATCTATCTATCTATCTATCTATCTATCTATCTATTTATTAGATTTTCATTTATTTTACTTTGCCTGTGGATTGTGTGCGACCTCATGATTAACAAGCACCATTCTAGCGTATGTTTATCATGTAGTAGCGTCATTTTGTAAAACTAGCATTTTATTTTTCGTCAGTTTATGTTGTGGGATGAAAGTTTTCAACACTTTAGGAAAATTTAATGGATGAATGGTTGAAAAATGAGTTGCAAACATAAAAGGGCCGCCGGTGATTTTTACTTCAGAATTGTAATACTAGCCATGATTCTCGTGCATTTGCCTAGTACTGTTTGATTAGTCCCTGCAAAATTAATTGATTTCTTTTTTTTTTTTTTTTTTTTTTTTTTTTGGCTTTGGGTGGCATCACTGATCAAGCTCCTGTTTATTTGGTGTGGATCAAATATTTTCATGTCGCATTACATCTTGCAACTAAGTCTTTTTGCAATCCTAAAACCACAATTAATATTTTGACATCAGACTTTGAATGGACAAAAATGTTCGAAGCATGTCATGTAAACGCTCTGAGGTTCCGTCTCTGCTGCTGACATTTTTACTCGTTTTTGGCAGTTGTGACTGGTGATACAAATATAGCACATTCATTTTACGCCTAATTTCAGAGAACTTGAAGTATCTCCTGGAATTAGATCAACAATTATGCATTGTGCTCAGCTTTCAGCTGAAATGAATTCACTTTTTGTCCAACAATACATCAGCAGAGTCTGGATCAAGTACAGAGAAAGAGCTTTTTAAAGCCTTCGTCGGACAATAACAACGACCTGATGTGCAACTTTAAAGCTAAGCCGCTTGGAAATAAGCACGGAAGGTGTTGCTCCTTATCCTCCATTGCTGGTTATGGTAAGAAATACTGACATTGAACGTAGTGGTTGTCAGCAATCAGGTGTCTGTTAAACAAAAAATGCTTCACACCACGTCTGGAGAAATTAAGGACAGGAGACATCGGTGAGATACTTAAGTGTGTTAAGATATTCTGGAGCAATAGCTGGGCTTCCATTGCCGTTTTGGGTGTGCGTTCAGAAGCTGTGAATGGAAATGGGAATAATTGGAAACACTGAGCAGTGTCCTCCACGATGTGGATATCCATCGCAGTTGTTATCCCCTCATGGCTTCTCTGTTTAATTTTAAAGCAGTTTTTTGATGTTTTAGTAGCATTTACAATAGCTGTCCCTTCAACAAATGTCTGTAGAGACGGACCCGCTCACACACTCTTCCCTGCAGCAGCTTAATGTTTTTCAAACGGGCGCCTTGCCCTGTGCGTGCCAGGCTACAAAGTGACTGGCCAAAACAAAAACCAAAGCGCCCGGAGCACCAGCTATTGTGACGCCAACTTTGGAACGCACCATCGAGAATAACAGGGATGAACCAAACAAAAGTGTGGCCCGATTCACTTCGCAGCAATGTTGTCCTTTCCCACCATCTTTTCTTCACCCCATCTTGGTTTGCAATGAAGTCGAGGAAAAACTCAATGGAAACGTGTCTGATTCACTTTTTTTGGTGGAGCTTTTTTCCAAAGATTGCTTCGGATTTGCTTTGCTTTGCAGACTAATGCCAGGAACCTACACTTTGGGTGATCGCTTTGTTGTGACACATTTGTAGTGATATTTAGATAGATTGATAGATAGATAAATACTTTATTCATCCCAATTTGGGAAATTGTTTTGTAGCAGCAGCATACAGTAAAATATATGAAAACAATTAAAGTAAAAACAAGCGAATAGAATAAAATAAAAATAGTGAATAAACATTCTCTATTCATTCATTCATTTTTGTTCGTTAAAGAACACAAGTAAACTCACTGACTTACTGAGAGATTTTTGACAAGCAAAGCCATCAAATATAGTAAATGTAGGGCTTGTGAGACTTCATTTCTAGGTAATAAAAGTAAGACATTTTCTCTTTGTAATTTCTGAAATGTGATTGTAACTAGTGAACGTGATCATTAGGTCACATAAAGACGATACAGTTGGGACATCTGTGGGAAACTAACATGCTTTTTTTTTTTTTTTAAACCACTGTCTCGCATTTTGTGGACAAAATAATCAATTCCACATGTAAAATGTGAATGAAAGCATTTCACCAACAGTCGCAGCTGCGGACTCATTTTCATCTCATCATTTTCTGTGTAATCTCTGTCCCTTTCAAACCTTACTTGAGGTCACATCTCAAACGGGATTAACGCCCTTTCACGCCGATTTTAAAGAAACACTTCAACTTGGCTTTCGTCTTTCATGGAGAAAGACACAATCAGCAGTTCAGACCCATGTCGAATGATCCTGCACGAGTTGTGCCTGTTTATTGGCTTAAGATACGATTGGAAGTGATGGAAACTTTTAAGCTCAAGTACACTGGTTCATTTTCAGTTTTTATTGTTTTTTTTTGTTTCTTTTTCCAGGGCTGCAGGAGTAAGCGCTGCCCTGTGATAGGTTTTTAAAGAAAAAGCATGTTTTTCCAACCACAGCCTCTCCCATGAGGACATCAACATGCGGGTTGAATGCTGAAAACATGCCGAATGGATCCATTTTTACCAGTCTGCACGGCTAATAGAAGCTGTTGGGCTTTCTCCCATTGTTCAGGCACAAACCTTTTTGGGTTTTCCTCAGAAGGTCACGTCTGTTAGGAATTGTGATCCACCACAATCTGCAAGACAGTCAGATGTCATCACTTAGTGTTGTTGTTGCCTGCTAACTCTTTCTGAGCGCAAGAGAGGATTCGGCGTCACCGAATCCTGCATGTGCGCCGTGTTCTGGGTGCACAAAGGGTGATAACTTTCTCCTCTTTTGTCTCGTCAGTTCCAAAGCTGCTGGTTGATCTTCACGTCAAGTTGCTGAGGAAGATTGGCAAGTCTGTGTCAGCAGACAGATGGGAGAAGTATTTAGTCAAGGTAAACGGTCAACTATTGATTATAGAGGTTCACACACCGCATGTTACACATTTTCACTTTCTAGAGTTCTGTTTGAACAGTGCATTTGCTCTAATTGTCTGTGTTGTGTATGGATGATTCGTCAGCTGAAGGCTTAGATGTGAAACCACAAAACTGACATGGGACATACCAAATAACTTCAGTGATGAATGAATGATGAATACACAACACAACATGTGATCTTAGCGTCTTGGCTGCTGACTCTGCATCGCTAAATATTAGTGGGAGAAGATCCTTTGCCCATATTCCCCGGTAACAGCAGTTCATCTTTCAATCACAGTTAAGTTGTGTATCGTAGTCTTGCGATTTGAAGGCCCCCCCCCCCCCCCCCCCCCCAAAAAAAAACAAAAAACGGAAGAATGTTTTAAATAACCGTAATGATCGTCAGATCCATTTCTTGCCTTTGTTGCAGGTTTGCCAGGAGTTGAACACAACCTGGGCATGGGACCTCGAACAAAAGGGATACAAGGAGCTGGCGTTGGAGTGCAAGACGGGGATACTTAAAGTGAGCTCACTGTTTTGTTTTTAGTTTTTTTTTTTTTTTTGCCGCTGTTTGTAGAAAAAGCAGTCTTGTTTCCTTTCCTCTCGTTTTGTGGGCGTTTTGACTCATTCGAGATGGAGAGAAGCAGGCTCAATCAGTAGCATCAGTGGAGGCATAATTACATTTATGGTAATTAAGTTAAGTCTGCATAGGTAAAAGCTGCTCATATAAACAATCATTCTTAATGCTAGCCTGTTATAAAGGAATGGACCGACGATGTAGCCCAGAGTTTATTGAGCCTAAATGTGATGGTAGCATTGCTTTGTGATTTTTTTTTATTTTATTTATTTATTTATTTATTTTTTTTTTCTTCATTCAACCACTACCTGCTAGCAGGCTTTTACGCCCCCCAGCATCCCTCTCTGTTGTGCAAATACTACCAGAGAAAAGGGTTTTAAAGTAGGGATGTCCTGATCAGTTTTTTTTTTTTTTTTGCCTCCGAGTCATTTGATTTTGAGTTTCTGCCGATACATAGTCCCGATCCGATACTTCTACAGTACATTAAAAAAATGAAGAACGGCAAAGAAACAGATCCAGGATGTCCCTGATTTTTTTTTAATTTTCTTCACTTATTTTATCATTTAACAATTATAAACAAAGCACTTCTGTGAGGTAGTTTGAACTCAAGTAATAAACAAATTCTTCACATTGTAGATTAGTGCAACAATGTCTAATATAAAAACGAGCAGCAGCTCAACTTGAAATACCCGGCAGGCATGTAAACAAATAAGCAAATAAAAGTAGCACAGTGTTATAAAGTAAGGCCAATCCTAATTCTTCTCATCCTCTGGCTTCACAGAAGGAAATGTACATTTTTCTTGATGAAAACCAACATCTATACCTTGTCAGGTTTGAGGTTTGAGTTCCTGTTCTTATCAAGGATGTTGCCACCTCTTGAAATCCCAAGTTTGCATATATCAAGTTTGCAATCGCAACGTTTTTGTCCTCCACTTTAAAATACCTCCACACCGCGGACTTTCGCGCCCCCAGCCTCAAGCTGCTTCCATGTTCTGCTTCGCTTTACGGCAGCAAAGTGACGCCATGCCGCATGCGTTGTTTCTGTGTGTAGTTGAGACCATAGACATAGAAATTTGGGGAGTTATGATTATTGTATTTGGGGATATACACCTTCTTCAGTTGAAATAAATGCAATGTGGAGGCATTGGAGACCCATCCAATAGGCAGCGTCAGTCTGAGGCGTCTACGTATATTATGTCTATGGTTGAGATGGTCTGATGGTACCAACACATAACAGTAAAGCTGTTGTTTTTTCCCATTTGTTTTGAAATATTATAGTTCTGATAAAAAAATAAATATCATATTGGATTGGATCGGGACATCCCTATTTTAAAGGCATGTTGTCCTTTAAGTAGATCTCCAGTGCCCACTATCTTATCGAGTAATCCCCTAGAACTATTTGATCCAAAAACAAACGTTGTTTTTTAGGACATTTAGGCTTTGTGGTTCCGTTGGGAGTGACGTCAGCTCACTAGGATAGAATTCTAGCAATATTTTCAGTTTATGATCAGTCAGAACCTGTTCTTTCAGTGTTTTTCTAGATGTTCTGATTGGCCACAGTAAAAGTCCGCAGTTAGGGGAGAGATATTGTTCAAACACAAGGGTAAAGATTTCAGTCCCTCCCGTAAGTCCAAATTCTTGACCACTGTTTGAATGTCGGATCGTTACTGTCAAACTTAGAACCGCAAAAAGTGATACCTGAAAGGACTGAGCACAAAACAGTCTTGGAACATTGAGGAGGGCGACCGAAAGGTGCGACGAAGAAGCTTTCAGACGGATTAGACGAGAGTTGAAATGGCTTTGCATTGTTACGGGTCAGCAACATGCCGTGTAGCGGTTGACTTCTTCATCAATGGAAAATCAAGAATTCACACTTGTTCAGACTTTTAAACGTATACCTGAATCTTATCTAATGATTTTGGTTTGTGTTCTGTACTGTGACGCATGGCTCTGATGTGCAATCAAGGCGCATAAGTCCTGACTTGATGAAGAGGCTTTGTCTAAGTGGAGATGTTGTCCTGCCCTTGTTGTGTGTGTGTGATTTTCACCGCTGACAACACTATACGCGCACTACAGTAAAAATTGATACATATACTTGAGTTCCTGTAAAGAAACAGTGAGCTGTCTCCACTTCTGTCGCCCTGACCTCAACACACACAGACTGAAAATTAGCGTATGGGCCCAGGCGCTGTGTTCCCATCATTGCGTTCTGAGGTGGAGTCGATATAAGCCTGGTGTCTGCTCATTATAAACCATCTTCGGTCTCTTCTCTTTCCAGTATTTGTGCGAGTGTCAGTTTGATGAAAACGTGAAGTTTAAAACTGCCATCAATGACGAGGACCCGGATAAGATGCGGCTGCAGCCGATCGGCCGGGACAAAGACGGACAGATGTATTGGTTTCAGCTGGACCAGGACAACAACGTGCGTGTTTATGTGGAGGAGCAGGACGACTTAGACGGGTCGTCGTGGAAGTGTGTCGTCAGGTACGCAAACGCACGAAAGGGAGCAGTCGTTTGATTTCACGTTTCTTTATCCACAGAAATGACTCAAAGTTCTGCTTCAAAGCGGTTGTAAGCCACTGCTAATTCATTCTGCTAACCTTCATTAAAATCCACTTGTGTTTTTGTTTTTTCTCACTGCAGAGACAGAAATGACCTGGCTGAGGTTGTTGCTCTGTTGAAAACCCAAATCGACCCAGCGCTGTTGAAAAGAGACCAAGAACGGGAAGGTAATCCTGACGGTCAAGAGGACAAAGAAAAAGGTAAACTTTCCTTCCTTCCATTTTTATTTAAAAAAATAAATAAATTAAAAAAAAGGGAAATTCAGTTGTTTTACTTTTAAAGTTTTTCTTTTTAGCTGGGATTAACCCATTTAGGCCTAAAACGCCTGGAAAAGAATGCCTGTAAAACCTATGGGCGATTTCAGAAAGACCCCCTAAAACCTGAAGTTTTCTGGAAATTCAGCAATTGTGTCAACGCCTACTAAATGATTGATTTCTCAGCCTCTGTAGCAGATGGAAACAAAATTCAAAAAGTATTTGAGAGCTTACACCTGTGGCTTTCTTTGGAAATTGAGTTTATTTACATACACCTTCACGAAAATAGAAAATGTAAAAAGTAAAGTGCACGAACAGCGCTATTTTCAATTAGAAAACAGTAATAAAATAAACTTGTCAGCGATATCAAGAACAGCATGTAATGACTGTAACAGTCTGCCTCACATGTAACGGCGATAGTGCTTGCCGAAGCACTCAATGTGCATTGTTTACAACTGCTCAAATTCGCTCCCGTCTGAAATGTCTTCCCACTGAAAGTCCTCCATGCTTGTTCGATGTAACTTAACTTCAAAACAATGACACGAGGAACATGACGACACTCTCACGTGTCTATTATAATGCATTTCATTGTCGCAGAGGTCAATAATTGGTGCAAAACAACCTTATACAGGAAAAAAGACGTGTACGCTTTCCCGGCCTTAAAGGTAGAATAACGCAACAGCGCCCCCGGCTTTAAAGGTAGCAATGCTTTCCCGGCATCAATGAGTTAAATGAGTGAATAGTATGACATGCAGTGTAAAGCATAAAGAGCCTACTAATAAAGGAGCTTCTCCGTGTATTGAAATTCTGATATATTTCTATTTTAAGTCATCAGAACAAGAGTTCTGAGTGAAATCCAAACACAGAGCCGTCTTTTCACTTTTTCTTTTATATTTCGATTTTTCAGGAGATGCCAAAAAGACTGAAGATGTGTCAGATGAAGAATGCGAAGACTCAAACAAGGCCGTTTGTCCAGTCTCACCAAAGTCTGAAAACAATGGAGAAGTAACACAGACAGACAAGCCTAAATCAGAAGCTCATGAGGCCAAAGCCTCACTCAATGGCATCGTCAAAGGTAAATCTGAGGCAGTGCTCCACTCAGAAAATATCAGCCCGAATCCTCAGAACATCAAAGAAGAGCCCATAGACGGGATGGAAGCTAAATCGAGTTCGAGTGAACCGGCGCCATCCTCTGAGATGTCAGGTGTGTCAGTAAAGGAAGAAAAGGGAGAGGAGGCGAAGAAGAACAGTTCGGAGGAGATCCAGCAGGCCTTAAAGAATGACCAGCAGGCCAAAATCCCTCTAAAAAAAAGAGGAATGAAGTTTAGTGAAGACTTTGAAAAAAACGGGGCCATTACAGTGCAAAGTCCATTTGTTTCCAACCCAAAGGAGGCTTCTAAAGCTGAGCCGACTCCTGAGCAGACGCACAAGGTGAACGATCAAGTGAACGGCGAACTTCAGCCTCCATCGGAGAAACTAAAAGAGGCTGCCACTGACAAAGAGCAGACGACAAAAGCAGCTGCAGAAAAATGTGTGGACACCAGGGAAAGCAGTCCTCCAGCCACAGAGGAAGGCTTGAAAGCTAAAAAGGAAGGCACATCGAACCACGAAGACCTGGCAAAGGAGACGAGAGATGTGCCGCAAGCAAAGGAAACCGAAAAGAAGGAAGCCCACGAGTCTCCCCCACCGCCACAAGAACTGTCACCTTCAGGTACAGATGTAAATAATACAGTAGAGAAACCCTCAGTTCACGCAGAGCAAGAGAAAACGAAAGAATCCAAACCAGCAGAAAGAGAAGAATCTTGTACGACGATCGCAGTAAAGAGAACTGATGAAACATTAACAAAGTCGGGCACCCTAGATTTAAATCATGACGTGAAATCCAAAGAAGCCGAGTCAAAACAGAAGATTCCAGAAGAAATCCCAGACTGTGTGGACATGGATGTATCCGAGACAGTCCAGACTAAACAATCAAAGACATCGGGGAGTGCAAAAGACGAGAAAAAAGAAACGAGCGACGTTAAAGAAACGGAGACATCTCACTCTAATGTAGAGAAATCAGATCACTCTGCCCCGAAAGAGAAACCGGGCGATATTGAAACAACCGAGACACAGTCTGCAGACAAAGATACCGACTCTAAAGCCTCTGTATTAACCTGTGCCCTTAAAAAAAAAGACAAACCATCAATCAATGACAACTCGGAAGAAGCAGTCGACATTAAGGAGAGTGCGGAGCCTCGAGATGTCCTAGAAAAGGAAAAATCAGAATCATGCAAACCCACCGAGAAGAGCAATAACATCTCAGAGATCAGTTCTGATAAAGCATGTGAAACAAAGACGGACAAAGCTGAAGACGTAAAGGAAACTGTCAACTGTGCAGACCAGCCCGCACGTGATGTAGTCAAGTTTAGCGACTCTATGTCCAGGCCGACGGCAGAAGAGGCATCGGGCGTTAAACAAGATCTGACAAAGCCTCAAGATGACAAAACTAAGACGACGGAGGAAGCCTGTGGAGGGAGAGATAAAGCATCCAGTCCCTTCGAGAAGACAAACGTCTCTGAAGATGCAGATAAAAAATCTGAAACGCAAGACAAAGAGGAGGGGAAAGTGTCTAAGGAAGAGCCTAAAGCATGCCGAGCCGAGCATCCACCATCGGAAAGCATAAAGGATGCTGCCGAGAAAAGTGAAGAGGACGAAGACGATGAAAAACTCAAAGGGAATTCCACAACAGGTGCACGCTTAAAAAGTGATGAAACGGACGAGGAGAAGCGGCCTCAGACACAAAGCAAAACCAACAGAGAAGAATCAGAAGTCGATAAAACTGGCAACGAAGCCGATGGCGAATCCACAAAAGAAAGTGAGAAACACCCAACCATAGGAGCAGCCAGCGAAGCGCCCACAGACGAGGACATTAAAGGCAAAAGTGAAGAGGTGGACTCTGTAAGAAAGAGAGAGGTGACGAACGGTGGCAAGGCTCCATCAAGGGAAGGCCGTCGTCGGAGAAACAAGCCCCCCGCGCACCGGAGGAAAGCTGAGCTTCGCAGAGAGGAGCGACAGGGAGACTCGGAGTCCGACACAAACACGGGGAGATCTCTGCGGAGGTCGCCGAGGATCTCCAGACCCACGCCGAAGGCGGTAGAAATCCACGACAAGAAGGTGGAGAAGTCGCAGGCCGCTCCGTCGCCTCAGAAATGTGAGGAAGAACAGAGCGAGAAGGAAAAGGACGAAGAGGAGGACGAGGTGGACGTGAAGACGGTTCAGAGAAAACCCAGAGAGAAGAAGGCGGATCAGGAGGGGCAGCCCAAATCCAAGGTAAGACAAACGTCCTCATTTACCAGAACGCACAGACGGATCCGACTCATTTCACCAAGAAGTGCTTTGTTTGTTTGTTTGTTTGTTTGTTTGTTTGTTTGTTTGTTTAGGGGAGGAAAAGGCGGAGGGCTCGGTGGTCCAACACAAGAACGCGCCGGAAAAAGAAAAGCTCAGAAGACGAGGATGACAAAAGCTCAGAAGAGTCTTCCGAAGAAGACGAAAGCGAGGAGGAGGACGACAGCGACGAAGACTACAAGGTTGAACGCAGCAAAAAGAGGCGGAACCGGCACCGAGTGAGACGGAGCTCGGACTCGTCGACGTCCTCTGATGATGACCTACCTCCAAACGATGACCCCTGCAAGCACTGCGGTCTTCCAAATCACCCCGAGCTGGTAGGTGCCCCAAAGATCTCTCCCCTCGCAGCTCTGCCAAGCTGCATTTGTAGTTCAACTACCAAGAAAAGGCTGTTCAGAGCTGTTTGAAGCACTTTTGATAACAGAGGCGACGAAGGGAACAAAAGAGACAAAGTTTTTACCATGTGACCTCGACGGTTTTTTTTTGGGCTCTTCCCGTGGTCACAGACACACCTCATTTAGATTTGGAACATAAAATCAGCAGTGTGGATAGGTACCGAAATGTTGTGGTAAACCCTGTACCAGGGCAGATTTTTCTCATTTATGTAATATGTACTTTTCCCCCCTTTTTTTTTTTTAAATAAAAAAAATAAAAAACTGTCATAGTACCACTAAAAATGAGGCCTGGGCGAGTTAACTCGTTATTATCGCGTTAACTCGTTAATTATTTAACACCGATAAATATTTTATTGCGCATTAACGCAGGTTTTATTATTTATTTTATTATTGTAAAAGTCTGTTGCTGGCAGATCCACCAAACACGGAGAAGGATACGGAACTTTTACTCGGCCATTTTCATTTTAAAGTTCTTCCAGACGGCGGAGTCGACAGAACCAGAGTCATCTGTAAACTCTGCCAAGTTGAATTGTCTTCTCAGCGTAGTAGTTCCAGTCTAAAATATCACTTAAAGGCAAAACACACAACTGATAGCAGCAAGTCATTCAAGGAAACAGACAGTGGAGCGAGGCTTCTACATAAAAACTACAGAAAGATGCTGATGTTAAAAGTGTGTTTGCACAACAAATGTTATGGCACTTTCATTCATATGGCAGCACATTTAAAATAAAGCTAAATGCTAAAAGCTATACACTACTTTTGGATTCATTTTAGGATTTTGCGTACAAATGCGATTAATCAGGGAAATCATGTGATTAATTAGATTAAAAATTGTAATCGTTGCCCAGCCCTACTAAAAATACAGTAAAAGTACTTTTAAATTCTTAGCAATACTCATCCCCCTAAACAAAAGAAGAAAAAAAAAAAGTCCCAGAGTGACAAGGAGCCGCCAGAGAAAACCTGAATCCACAAAAATCAAATAACACAAATGATTGATAATGAAATGACGGCTCATGTAAGGATATGCAGTTTGCTTTTTTTTTTTCTCTCTTAAACTGAACGCTGTCTGCATCTCTTCTCCAGATCTTACTGTGCGATTCGTGTGACAGCGGCTACCACACAGCCTGTCTCAGGCCGCCGCTCATGATCATCCCCGACGGAGAATGGTTCTGCCCGCCCTGCCAGCACGTACGTACACGTCAGTGTCAAAAGAAATAGCCGCCACACGGCAGCAAATGTGAGTGAAGCTGAAAAAATGTTCCATCCATCCCATCTGTAGAAGCAGCTCTGCGACAAACTTGAGGAGCAGCTCCTAAACCTTGATGCCGCCTTGAAAAAGAAGGAACGGGCTGAGAGGAGGTGAGAAAAGCTGTGCTCTGTAAACCTGAGCAGATGATTGTAGGATGTGTTTTGGCTCCAGGTTATAGTTTTTAATGGATTTCTTTTTTCTTTTTTTTTCTTTAAGTGAAAGCTTTGTTGCTTTTGGTTCAAAATGAAGCTGTCAGTGTTATTCTACATGTGGTTTTTCACTTTTTTTTTTCTGTGTTTCATCTCTTGCAGGAAAGAACGTCTCATTTATGTAGGAATCAGTCTGGAGAACATCATCGACCCCACAGTAAGTATATACAGGGAGGTTGTACGGTCCTGCACCTTCACCTTCATTTTTAGATGTAGGTAATCATTTTCTAACGAAAACAAAGGATATTGCTGATTATCTAAATAACTATTTTGTTAACAAAGTAGAAAATCTAAGACTAAACATTCCAAAATAATGATACAACTCGAGACATCACATTTAATTATCAAGAATAGAATTATAAAGGATAAAAATTGCACTTTTAAATTTCAAAAAGTAGAGCTAAGTGATGTGATAAATATTTTGAACGCACAGAAAGTTAAGACTGCTGGTGTTGATGGTCTTGATGACAATCTTCTGAAATTGGTAGCCGATGATATTGGACCGGTGATTCGTCATATTTTAAATCTAAGTTTATCTTGCTGCACCTTTCCCATTGAATGGGGAAAAAAAAGCCAAGATTATACCAATTCCTAAGAATAAAGCCTTACAATTTTCTCCAAATAATAGTCGCTTGATTAGTCTTTTACCATTACTTAGTAAAATAATGGAAAAGGTGGTTTCTGATCAAATTAAAAAATATATTCTCTAAAATGGCACAGAAAAAGTAATTGTTGGAGCACTATTGCTGGATTTCTCTGCTGCTTTTGATATAATAAATCATCAAATTTTATTGGATAAACTTAAATATTATGGATTTGAAATGTCATCAAGACAATGGGTGCAGAGTTATTAAACAAACAGAACTCAGTCTTTTTTAATGGTTGTTATTCTGATGTAGCAGACGTGTGTTGTGGAGTCCCCCAGGGTAGTTGCCTGGGTCCGTTATTGTACAGTATTTTTTTTACTGATGATCTGCCTTTTGTACTTGAAAAATCTACAGCTGTTTTTATATGCTGATGACACAACTGTGTACACTGCTGCATCATCAGTTGAAGAGCTGAACACTGTGTTGAACAAGGAGCTCAATTCTGTGGTAAACTGGGTGCAACAGAATCAGTTGGTGTTGAATGTGGCAAAGACTAATTGCATTTTAATTGGTTCAAGACATTCTTTAAGTAAAAATCCTAATGATAAATGATGAGCATGTTAAACAGCTGCAGGAGACCAAACTGCTGGGCATCACAATAGATAACAGACTGACATGGAAGCAACATATTAATAAGATCTGCCGCAAAATGGCCGGTGTGTTATCCTCTGTAAATAGATGTGCTTATTTTTTTAACCAAAACTCATGCAAAACAATCACTCAAGCACTGCTATTATCTAACTTGGATTACTGTTCCACAGTTTGGTCAAATGCAAATGCAGATCTGATAGAAAAACTTCAGAAAATACAAAATAGAGCAGCACGTTTAGTCCTGAGTCGAGGCTATAGAGCAAATGTTAAAGAAATGCATTCAAACTTAAACTGGTTATTTGTGAAGGGCCGACTGTAGCTTTCTTTACTAAATTTTATTAGACATGTTTCGGTAACAAAGAGTCCACTCATGTTTTACAAACATCTGGAATTTAGTAACAGCAAGCACATGTATGACACTAGAGATGCAGTGGGAAAGTATTTTACATTACCTAAAGTGAGGTCAAATGCTTTAAAAAGAACAGTGATTTATAGGGGCGTGCAGGAATGGAATCAGCTTCCAAAACCCATTTCACAAATTGATGGTAAATCTTTGTTTAAAAAGACCTTAAAAAAAGTAGCTGTGTAATGGTAAGGGCCTTGTGGACTGAGTTAGTATGTATGGAACTATCATGACTGGATTTGATGGAAGGAAACTGTGTGTTTATGTTCTGGATTTCATGTCATTTGTAATGGAATTGTGAATTTTGATGAATGCATTATATAATGTACTCAATGCCATGAAATTATTTTTTGTAAAGAACTTTATTTGTAATGTATTTTGATGAGGTCCCCAGGAAGAATGGGGCTCCTAATGAACAAATAAATAAACGTGCTGATGTTTGTAACAAAACAGACTGCTGACCCCTCTCAGGTGGAGGTGGAAGAAGAAAAGCCGGACATCGTAATCAAAGAGAAGAAGGAGTCGAAGCGCAGTAGGAGCTGGGGTCGGAGGTCAACGAGGACAAAGAAAAACATCAGCTACAGGTAGACACACGCAGCTGCGTATTTAGACGAGATGGGATCGAGTCGTTCACAATATAAATGTCCCCTCAGCCGACCACGCATCTCCTTTGTTTGTTTTTTAATCTCCTCAAAATGCACGCCGACCTCATTCATGTTTCCTCTGATTTACAGCTTGTGCCACATAAAAACTATCAATTTGAGTTGTAATGCTGCACACAGTCATGAGTAAGGATGGAAATTGATGAGATTTTATCGATGCTGGTTATTGATCTTGCTCTTTTATGTCCGTTATAGATTCCTGACATTTTTTTTTTAATGACACAGGTTTTTAGCGGTCACACACCTGTTTACTATCTGAACTCCTATACGGAATAAAACTAGTTAACTTCTCACAGATGATGTGAACAAAATCCTAAACTGATTAGAATTTAGATTATTTTTATACCCGACAGACAGACTATGTAATCCATCCAAAATGAAATGTGGGAGAAACCTCGCAGGCTTTACACGGATCATATTTTGCGACACGTGTTCTCTCTTTCCTCACTTTTCACTTTTTTTTATTTTTTTTATCACATGTTCAGTATGTGTGAAGGGGTTTAACTGAGCCAACAGACGGCTGACGTTAGCTGTAATTTTGTCTTTATTTGCAAAAGATTTCTAACATGTTGCTAATGATACAACGCAGGATATTTACTGGCCAATGCAGATGATCTGCTTGTTCGATGTGCTGGAGGAGTAAGATTCCCGTCCCTACTCATGATACGATTGTAGCTTTGACTATAATAAAAGCAGTTTGAGTTTCTAGTGAAATTAAAATACCGCTCATGTACAGTTTGAATAGCCACTCGGAGACAGAATTCTTGTTTTGGGGATTAATCAAAGTCAAAGTCAACTTTATTGTCAGATCTGTATACGTACAGGACATACACAGGCTTGAAATGACGTTTCTCTCAAACTCAATAGTTCAGCGCAGCGGTTGCATTTAACTTAAATTAACACTTTAATACAAGGCAGAAATAAACTATGGTAACCGGTAAACAGAGTGACAGCACAGTGTGGGGAGATAGATATAGATATATATATATATATATATATATATATATATATATATATATATATATATATATATATATATATATATATATATATATATATATATATATATATATATACACACACACACACAAAGTCTCTGATATTGACATCAGAGTAAAGTGGCATATGCAGAGTAAGTAAAATAAATATGTTTATGTGCAAATATATACGTGCAAAGTAAATGTAAAGGTCCTTGATGCATTCTACGACTAAACTTATGGTTCATTTTACAGATTTGATGAATTCGATGAGGCCATCGAAGAGGCCATTGAAGAGGACATCAAAGAAGCAGAAGGAGGAGGTAGGTAGACTGGTTTAAGAAAAAGATATCCCGGGCACCTGCTTTAAAGGTAGGGTAGGAGATCCTGGATTTTGAGTCCAGCGAAGCTGCATTTTGAAAATACACAAGTCAAAAGTCCCAACCCTTTTCTTCAGATTCCCCCCGAAGGCACGCCTCTAGAGTACATGAACGAGCACGAAGGTGCACGAGCGCTGTTCTGACAGCAAGCATCGATCGTTGCCGTATTTAGTATTTAGTATATTCAATTCAATTCATTTTTATTTATATAGCGCCAAATACAACAAATGTCATCTCAAGGCACTTAGATAGTAAGTCCAATTCAAGCCAATTGGAATTCAATTAATTAATAATAATCATAATTCATAAAATAATCCAATTCGTTCATATAGAGCCAATTCAAAAACAATTTCCTAGCTAAGAAAACCAACAGATTGCACTGAAAACTTTTTGTTTTTTCGGTCCAATCTCCCGGCCTGAGCGGCGTGCCTGAGGCGACTGTGGAGAGAAACGACTCCCTTTTAACAGGAAGAAACCTCTGGCAGAACCAGACTCAGGAAGGGTGGCCATCCGCCTCGACCAGCTGGGGTTTGAGAAGACAGAAAGAGGAGGGGAGGGGGGGGGGGGGGGGGGGGGGGCGCGGCGGCGGCGGCACTGTAACACCATTCAAAGGATATCTGTTGGAACAGGGAAACACGAGTTAATGACCACCATAATATCACATATACATAAAGAGAGTAAAGTGAAGAAAGGTGTGTCAGATGAGGCCCCCCAGCAGTCTGGGCCTATAGCAGCTTAACTATGGGATGTTTCAGGATCACCTGAGCCATCCCTATTCAAGGTAAACACAAGAAACTTGTGCTAACGAAAATAAATAAATAAATAAAGGACCAGACTCAGTGAGTAATTCCCTATACTCCCTATATAGATCCATATATAGAACCATCTTTTCCAGCCACAAGCCACCTCAGCCTCTCACCAACTGCACACCAGTCACAGCGGGGTGGGGATGCAAACCCTGGTTCGGGTAGGGGGAGAAATAAAAGAGGTAAGATAAGCGGGAATGGGATGCAAACCCTGGTTCGGGTAGGGGGTAATGAAAGTATAGAAGGTGCCAGAGGTGGAGGCAGGACGAGACACACTAGCAGACACACTATCAGATTCAACAAACCTAACTATAAGCTTTATAAAAAAGGAAAGTTTTAAGCCTGGTCTTAAAAGTGGAAAGGGTGTCTGCTTCCCGGACATTTACTGGCAGCTTATTCCACAATAGAGGGGCCTGATAACTGAAGGCTCTGCCTCCCATTCTACTTTTAGAAACTCTGGGAACCTCAAGTAAACCTGCAGTTTGGGAACGAAGTGCTCTGTTAGGAAAATATCTTATAATGAGATCTTTAAGATATGATGGAGCTCGGTCATTAAGAGCTTTATATGTAAGGAGAAGAATCTTAAATTCTATTGTGAATTTAACAGGGAGCCAATGAAGAGAAGCTAAAACTGGAGAAATATGATCTCTCCTGTTAGTTCTCATCAGAACTCTGGCTGCAGCATTTTGGATCAACTGAAGGCTTTTCAGAGAATATGTGGGACAGCCCAATAATAAAGAATTACAGTAGTCCAATCTTGAAGTAACAAATGCATGGACTAGTTTTTCTGCATCACTTTGAGACAAGATGTTCCTGATTTTAACAATATTACGAAGGTGAAAGAAGGCAGTCCTAGAAACCTGTTTTATATGCGAGTCAAATGATAAGTTCTGGTCAAAAATAACTCCAAGGTTCCTCACTGTAGAACTAGAAGCCAAGGAAATACCATCTAGAGTAACTATATAGCTAGACAATTTCTCCCTGAAGCGCTCAGGTCCAAAGATAGCAACTTCAGTTTTGTCTGAATTTAGAAGCAGACAGTTCTGAGTCATCCAGGTCTTTATGTCTTTAAGACATGCTTGTAGTCTGACCAACCTCTTGGTTTCATCTGGTTTCATAGATAAGTACAGCTGAGTATCATCAGCATAGCAATGGAAATTTATGCCATGCTGTCTAATAATGTTACCTAATGGAAGCATGTATAAAGTGAAAAGAATCGGTCCAAGCACAGAACCCTGAGGAACTCCATGACTTACTCTGGTGTGTGAGGAAGATTCTTCATTTACAAGAACAAACTGAAATCTATCAGATAAATATGACTTAAACCAGCCTAATGCAGTTCCTTTAATCCCAATAACATGTTCAAGTCTGTGTAATAAGATACTATGATCGACCGTATCAAATGCAGCACTGAGATCCAACAGGACAAGCACAGACACAAGTCCGCTACCAGAGGCTAAGAGGAGATCATTGGTAACTTTCAGCAGTGCAGTTTCTGTGCTATGATGCACTCTGAATCCTGACTGAAACTCTTCAAACAGATTATTTCTGTGTAAGTGATCACAAAGCTGAGCTGCAACTATTTTTTCAAGAACTTTAGACATAAAAGGGAGATTGGATATAGGTCTATAATGAGCCAACACTTCTGAATCAAGAGTAGTATATGCTAACTATACGTTTAATAATGCTAGGTGCTAGCCAAGCTGGCTCTAGTTTAGCTTCCTGCCAAGCTTCTGGACGTGTAATTCGTTCACGGAGCAGGGTACCTGCACAGGGGGAAGGAGGGGGGGGGACGGCATCAGAATCCAATCATCGTTAACGGTCCGTTCAGTATGATTGGATAGTGTTTTTCCTAGATTGTACGTTCTAGAGGCCACTAAAACTTTTCATATTTGTGTCAAAACTTTTAATTAATTGGTTGCAATGGGGGTGTGAAGAATATTTCAAGCAATATGTAAAAAATGTTCCAGAAAAAGATCCCCTACCCCACCTTTAAGTACACCTAGTTATGTCCTTGCTTTGGTTTTTGGAAAGCTTTTAGTTGTTCTCTAGATGTGAGAGAGGGAGAGAGATTTGGAAAATTGAAAATTAAATTTGAGTTTTTCTTACTTTTCAGGAGCTGGTCGAGGTAAAGACATGGCCAACATCACAGGTCATAGAGGAAAAGATATATCTACCATCCTCCAATCAGAGGAGGGCAAAGAAAACGGCCGGCCGCCACGACCCAGCGCCAGTCAGCGCAGGAAGAAACGCCGGCGGCTCAACGATCTGGACAGCGACAGCACCGTGGACGAGGAGGAGAGCGAGGAAGAGTTTCGTCTCAGTGAAAGGTGCACATTGAATTCTGGCTCTCGCCTCATCCGTCATTTGCACGTGGCCGTTTAGTCTGAACTGAAGTCTTTTGTGTGTGTGTTTGGATTCAGCTCAGAGGAGGAGTTTGTCGTATCGGAAAACGAGACGGAGGGAGAAACCGAGGCGGACGACAGCGACTTTGGTAGCAACGGCGGCAAGCGTCGGAATTCCTCGCGGAGCAAGAAGCCACCGAAACGCAGGCGAAGCTCCAGAAAGCGGCGGAGACCAAGAGGGTACTCGGATGATGAAGAGGAAGAGACGGATGAGGAGGACGAGGATGAAATTGGTATATAGTTTGTGGTAGTTCAGTTTTTACCCTTCGCTGTAGTACATTCTACCATGAACACCATATCATAAGGTCTAATATCCTGATATGATCTAGCTAACGGAGCTCCTTAGTGTTCCGAGTTCCACTTTCAGCGCAACCTTTAAAACGCCCTTTGTTCCCGTTTTGTGTGCAGCGACTGAGGGCTCCAGTGAGTTCAGCGACAGCGATCTAGATATGAGTCGACGGCGGTCACGGCGGAGCCACAAGAAGAAGGTGAACTACTGCGAGACGTCCGAGTCCGAAGGCTCTCAGGCAGAAAGCAACCGGGCCAAAATTAAAGCCAGACGCCTCCACGACAGCTCAGAGAGTGAAGGTCAGTCAGCAGCACACGGGGCTCACGCTAATGATTTGTTTTGGTGGTCTTATGGCCTTTTAATCACGAATTCAAGTCAGAAAAGTGGGAATGGGGGGCTGACAGGCTGCTGCTTGGGACTGGAAACCTGGGTCAGCTGCAACGACGGGCCAGAGCTGCACAGCTCAGGACATTGAACTGATTTCTTTCTTTTTTGAAATGGTTAAATGCCTGGTCTTCTTTTTCATGGCTGGATCTACTGATTTTATTGTCTTCTCGGTCTTCATTGCAGACCGATTAGTTGATTCCTACATTTCAACCTGCTGCAGACTAACTGACGGTGTGGTAGATTTTTAGTAGCCGTTAGTATCAAAGTGTGGCTTTTTTTTCCTCCACAACTCAATGAATCGTGGAGGAAAAATATACGAACCTACAGTTTCTTGTAGTTTGCAATTTAAAGGGGTAATCCGGAGTAAAATGCACTTTAGATCAATTTACGGGATGTTGGGAGTACATACGTTGAGTTGACATCAAAATCATGTCATTCGGATGTGTTTTGAGAATTTCGATTTGACCGTTTTTAGCCAAAAGTCGTTAGCCTGGAAGTCAGAGGGGCATATCGTATCGCCGCTACAAAACGCTATTTTTATACCTCTTCTACAGCTCCAAACAACATAACACTTACGTGGTAGTGAGTAGAGGGTCCCTAAAGCCAAACCGAAGTGTCCCGAGGTCTTCATGTGGTCGGATATAGAGTCCAGAATGAATTTAATCAAGCCAGTACCTTTCCGAAAATGTGTCTGCTGCAGCTGCCGCTACAGACCGTGGTGAAGTTGGTTTGATATTGGTTTGAAAAAAAAGACACCTTATTTCCTTAGTGTGAATATCTGTCGAATATCCAATATCAAACCAACTTCACCACGGTCTTCAGCGGCAGGTGTAGCAGCAACATTTTCGGAAAGGTACTGGCTTGATTAAATTCATTCTGGACTCTCTATACGACCACATGAAGACCTCGGGACACTTCGGTTTGGCTTTAGGGACCCTCTACTCACTACCACGTAAGTGTTATGTTGTTTGGAGCTGTAGAAGAGGTATAAAAATAGCGTTTTGTAGCGGCGATACTCGATGCCCTCATCACCTCCAGGCTAACGACTTTTGGCTAAAAACGGTCAAATCGAAATTCTCAAAACACATCCGAATGACATGATTTTGATGTCAACTCAACGTATGTACTCCCAACATCCCGTAAATTGATCTAAAGTGCATTTTACTCTGGATTATCCCTTTAATAGTTTGAAGTGCTCGAAGAGTTTTGAACTTTTCTCTTTCATGCAGGTTTATATTTTATTGAAGGTGAATCATGAAACAAGAATTGGACCCATGTCCAGTGTCTACAATTCCCGTAGAATTAGTTTAGATCCTGTTTTAGGTCCATGTTGGAGAGATTTCTAAACAAAATACATCCATCAATTGACCAGTCATTGTGGCACAGATGCACACAGCTCAATTAGGATTTTATATATGTTCTTACTTTACTGGGGGGATTCATGTTGATCTCATCTCTAGTTTGATTTAAGGCATCTCTTGATTTAAAACAGTTAATACTCCACCAGCAGGAGGCCATATTGTCAACCTGTGATGCTGTTACTTAATAGTCCTTTTTTTGCACTTATTCAAGTGCATTAAAGCAAGCGAGATGAAGTGAAAAATGAACACTGAGAAGGGGAAAGTACCAGAAACTGCAGCTCCGGCATCACGACGCCTCAGAGCCAATGTTCCCTCTAATTTTTCATGTCTGGGCATCCGGGGTGGAACGGTACAAAAAACTCATGGTTCGGTACGTACCTCGGTACGGACCCTACGGTTCGGTACATTTTCGGTACAGTGCCGAAGGAGGCGTGTAGCGAGGTTCGAGCACATGTAATAGATATCTGAATCCTGCCTCTTCTACAGTGGAATATGGGCGCATAGCAGATGCGATATAAATTCCAATTGCTTCGGTAATTTTTTTTGCTCTGCATGTATTCGTATCCATGTCATGCTATCACGGCTGAAATGTTTCATCATACCACACAGACAGAACCTGCGCGTGTTTAATAAGTTAAACTTACACGTTGTCTCCTTTGTCTGCAGCGCTCTGCTCTTCTTTCTTCCTTCATGAAATGAAAAAGTATCGTCTCCTGACTCTCTGTGAGCTTTTCCAGCCCTGATATTAGACGCCTGATGTGATCGTCCATGATTAATATCTCCATCATGCAGACCATGAACACAGTGGCCTCCCCGCTCTCCATGTTAGCTTCTTTGTGGTGTTTTTTCTTCTCTCGGGTTTTGTTTTGTTCCGTTTTGTTGTTGAATGTGGCGCTAACGGCTAACACGTCACTGACGCAGACGGCTGCGCGCGGCGCATCAGTCCCTATCAGGTCCCGACTCGTGCGAATGCAGACTGAAACAGTTCCGCTGGGGAAGGATAGTTATCAGAACGAAATTCGAGTAGGACAGTTCTTATAACTACTCTGTCCGAAAGCGTATATCTCTACGGACCAATCAGAGCTCGCATGTGGCAGTGTTTAAATGGGTCCTGAAGGAAACTCTTGCAAAATAACAGTTCCGCGTTCAGAAAACTTCCGTACCGTGTGTATTCTGCGTGGAAATGCGCGTACCGAACCGTGACCCCCATACTGTGACGGTTCGGCACGAATACAAATACCGTGCCGGCCCTACTGGGCATACACACAAGCTCCCTGAGCACACTGAGGACCACTGTGAGCAACATCAGATGTGCAAGCTGTGGCCACACACCAGCATCACACCTGCTCAACACCTTGGATCATAGCAAGTTACACGGCTTATTAAAAGAATCAAATCACAGCAACAATTTTCATTAGTTTACTTTTAATATGAGCGATTTGGCCCACTTAAAATGAAAAATCTTGTTGTTCATGAGATGTGTAGTATGTTATGTTATATGTGAGAATCATGCTTAGGCCATGGAAAGAGTCATGCTTGTTTGTTGAGTCATGTTTTGCAGAGTAGATCTTTCTCACTCGAAAAAGAAAAAATCTCACCCAGTTTCCCCGCTTGTTCTTCTATTCGCACTCAGACTGCCATTCCATCCTAAAAGAACTGCATTTCTTTTTTTACTTTGGCTTTGGCCGTTCATTTCGCCATGATAAGGAGTTGAGTCTCTTAACTCCGCCGCACTGTTGTTAGCTAGCTAACCTGCACGGCGCGTATGGGCAGGGCACATAATGCAAGCACTATCAATGCTCTGATTGGCTGCATAGCGTAAGTAAACCGTATCGTATCATTGGCTGAACACCTGTCACTCACTGCGTTACATTGAAAAATGGTACAGAAAAACATTAGGTCTGGTATTAGATATTAATTAATACGTTTTATGCGCTGCATAGATTTTCTTGTGCGCTGAGACTGTGCAGGCGAGCAGCTTAGAGGGAACGTTGCTCAGAGCCATCAGGAAGTGTGAACATTTTCAGAACCATGGACAGCGTCTCCGAGACCTTGTTAAATGAATGAATTGCCCAGATATACATTTTATTCTTATGCTGCAATTTTACCCGTAGTCTGCACATAACTGAAATCTTTGTCTTTATTGATATATAAAGTAAAGATTTTGTTCTATTTAGACTCGATACAATAATTTGGACTCTTTTGGTTTTTCAACCGTCTAAATTTAAAGTCGTGACGTAACAAAAACGAATCCAAACGTTAAAAGAAGCATAACAGTTTTACAGGGTAGATGGTATTAACAGGGTGCTTGCGCAAGTCTTGAAAGTCTTAATAAGTATGGAATTTTGAAGCACTGTTTTCCAGACCTTGAAAAGTCTTGAATTTTGTGTGAAAGTCTTAATAAAGTATGGAAAATAAATGCGTGGTAGAATTTTACAGTATGCTGAAAGGCATTGTGAAATGAGAAATAGGAAGGTAGGCTATAAAACTCTAATGTTACTAACTGGTCACGTACTGTATCAGCCTAATGGGATAAGATGTGAGTGAAGAGACATACATTCATCCATCCATTCATTTTTTTTTATAGATAGTTTTTGTGACACTTGTTTGATGTGAAATTCATGTACTTGTGATTTTCATGTTTTGAAACGTTTTCATCAGTAAAAGCATAATTTACTGTGAAGAATGCATTTGTTCATTGAATACTAGCCTATAAAAATGAACATTTCTAATAAACACAGTTGGTACGATCTCAACCAATGAAGTAGGCACACAAGTTACAAGTACATAAAGTTAAGGTCTTGGGGAAAAAAAGTATCAGTTTTAAAAAAAAGTCTGGAATTTTAATTTTGAAAAAGAGCAAGCACCCTGTATTAATCTGTGTTGTAGAGCTGCAGATGAATAAAAGTGGCCCGTTTTCTCTTCACAGCAAGTTTCTCCAGAGACTCTGAGGAGGATGCGAGGGATCGGAGGTTGAAGAGGAGAGCGGACTCCTCAGAGGAAGACTCGCGGCAGCGGCACAGACGCCTGGCGCTGAAACGCAGGCGAGCGTCCGAGGAGGACGACTCCGACGATGACTCGGACGAATCTTCAGAGGAGGATCGCCCCATCCGTAAGCGGGTGAACCGGATCGACTCCGACGATGACGACGAGGAGCCGGAGGAGAAACCGAAGGAGATTAAGGCGGCAGAGGAGGATTCAACAAAGGGAACGAACCCATCGGACCGCAGTCCGGCGGAGCCGCAAGCGACAAACGGACAGAGCGCGGTGAAGAGCCCCGTCGTCGAGGGTCCCATCGAGGGTCCCGTCGAGGGCCCCGTCGTCGAGGGTCCCGTCAGCCAGCCCACCCCCGCAGCTCCAGGCCTCACCCCACATCTGGAGCCCTCCAAAAACAGCAGTTCCACACCAGCTGCCGCCACGGCACCAAACGGTCTGGTTGGTCAGGACATGGCGGCGCAGGAGGACGACGAAGACGACCTGTTTGGAGTCACAGACCTCGTGGACTACGTCTGCAATAACGAACAATTGTAAAAACAAAAAAATGGTTGTACTGTTTCTTATTTGTGGTATTGTATTTTTATATTGCTTAACTTTATTATTCCCTTTCCCAGCCAACACTTCCTCATCGTTGTTCTTTACGTATCACCCGGAGCTTATCTGCGTCCTGGTCACCAGACCAATGCTGTCCCCGTGGGACTGTTCAGCCAACAAGGGCACCGACATATCATGTTTTTTCATTTGTCCAGTAACAGTTTGGTTCGGTTTACCTTCAAACCACTCGCGTCATTCAGCTCCACTGCCAAACCTTCCTCTAAACCATGTCACCCGTGTTTGTTTTCCTCTCATTGTTCTAAGTGTTGTTCCAGTTTGCTCCTGCTCTCATACACATGAACTGAAATTTGGCACTGAAACCGTTAATAGTTTGTGATAGATCAGTGCTTAATGACTGAGTCTCTAAACATCATTCCGTAATAGATATGAAATTTGAATCTCTATGAAATTAATATTTCCACTTTTTTTGGGGGGGAAGGGGTTAATTCACCAAGCGGATTTAAGTGAAAGAGGCAACTCATTCTCGAAATGAAGCTGCAGCCAGTTCTCTGAGCACAGACTGATGTTTTAAAGCAGGACTGGGCTTTTTGCTCCACTTTGATAGCTTGACCACATGCAGAAGCTAGCTTATAGATGCTATACAGCTCAATAGCAATGAGTCTGTTCTGTTTTAGGCTTTTAGTTGTCCAATATTTTTAACCTGAATGGAGCAGCTATGTGAAGAACCAGCAGTGTAATGTTAGGGAACTCGGCCTCTCTCCATTTGTGTGTCTCTCCCTTTACATCCTCATGTGTTGTGGCAGCTTCTCTGACCGCTCGTGCATGTTTTTGGGCACAAAAGTCCCTGCAGTACTTCCAGGTTTTCCTCCACCGAGTAAACCACATTCTTCAGCTTTAAAGTGTCCCAAAAATAGAGGCGTAAGAAGGGGAAAGTCCTTTTTACAAGCTGCTGGAAGGGGCCCCAAGTTTCACTTTCAGATTTGGACTGAAACCGTTGCTATAGTGTATTTTGGGGCCTTAAACAATAAGCGGTCATAACAATAATTTGGCTTTTTAAGCACTAATAGTTATACCTCATTAATGTTTGGATGGATTTTATGAATAAATGTAACATTTGAACCAAAACAAATCCACCTGATGGCACTTAGAAAGTATTCTAATTAACACTTAGTGTCTTTGTTTCCTAATGAGCTCTGAAGGTGGAATTTGAGTCCTTTCCTGCTCTTCTTGGTCTTTGTACAAAGCTAACTGGCTGCTTGCTGAATGTGAGAGTTTGGTTTAAAGCTTTCTTTCCATTTTTTATTTGTGAAAATGAGATTTAAAAAAAATAATAATAAATTTACTGAACTACATATTTGATGAGCTGTCCCTTCACACACACTGGTGTGTAGACTGGTGTCATGGAAAGCTAAACATTTAGCTTTTTTTTGTTTTGTTTTTTTACCCACAATATTAAATGGTCATCCATATATGTTCGACCTCTTGTATCCTTTGAAGGTGTGAATGTATACATGTGACCAACCTGTCCTCCCCTTGACCTTTTGTATTTGAATGATAGAGTAGCTTTTGTATATTGTATACATGTATAATTATTTGAACTATGTGTGCCGCCATCAGCACCAGTGGTAAACCCCCCCCCCCCACCCCCCACATAAACTCTTTAGACACATTGTTCTCTTCGGAGTTTATGTGGGAAAATAAATTAAAGTAAAACTCGGTCCCTCCTAATCTTCAGCTCTAGTCTAGCCTCTTCTTACTACATTTGTTACTTTGTGACTTTGTTTTTAATAATTGTGTATTTTTTTGTATATCCAAACCTTTATGTGTTGTCTCTTTGAGCAAAAAAATGTAAAGTGTCTTATTTTGTCTGTACATCATCCTTCGTGGAAGGTTCATACACCTGCATACCCCCCCGGCTTATGACGAATATCACACTCGGATCCAAAACAGTTTTTTTTTTATTTTATTCTTCTCCCCTTTATCTTCATGTACGTGTTTTTTGTTTGTTTGTTTGTTTGTTTTTTAACATCCTTTGTTTTCATAATCTTGAGCTCAGGGGATGTGGCGGTATATAGCGCTCGACCTCAGTCTAGGTCAAGATCATGAAAATCGTAATTAAAAAGTCTGGAAGTTAAATGTTGGGATGGAGTCTTTGAGCGGGGATCGGACGGGATGAGAGAAAAAAAAAAAACAATGACTTTACTGACCTCTGCTGGAACCAGTCTGTGTGTATATCTGTAGTTTTTGCTGTAAAATATTTAGAGGCTTTTTGTAATCCTGGAAAAATATATTGGGCAATTCTTTGGGATTGCATGAATTTCTAATAGTTTTTTTTTCTTTTGTAGGGAAGTAATATTGGCACAACCTTTTTTTATAATAAAATCAGAAAACCAAGGCATGTTTTAAGGATGGCTGTGCGGAGGGACTTATGAATTGGACAGGAGATCTCATTGGCAGTGAAACTGCGTAGGTGAGCATGCACTGACCTGGTGAAGGCATGTTATAGGAGCTCGGGGAGAATGGGATGATGTCATAGAAATCAATCTAGGATCGCTGCGTCTTATTTTGAAATAAGGAATCGAAACCTGTTTGTAAAATATTTTGTAAATTACTCCCAGCATGGTCTTCACAGAGGATAAACCACTCTATTTATCATGCAGTTTTTGATACTGGTCGTGGCCAAATCCTGACTTCCAAGACAAAAGAACATATATGTGCTGCTCGCAGTGCACACAACTTATACATACAGTATATAGCCTTTTAGATGGACAGAATATAGCAAACTGAAATATAAAAAGTGTAATAGAGGTGTGTGTTCTGGTGGGTTGAGTCAGAGGAAAGGATGAAGATGTCTGTGACCCTGTTTATATTCCCCAGAGATAAGGAAAATGTGTTGGTATGTTTTTCACGATTATGAAATAATTGGCGGCAAGACTGGTGTAGAAATGGAGAGGAGTGAAGCTAAGGCGGGAAGCCGGTGCCAATGACTGAAGTGTTAGCAGAGTTTCCTATTTACCTCATGATGAATCTGAAAGGAAATGCACCCTGTCCACTGTGTATAGATCCTAGTAGACTGGTTATCGGTGTTTTTGTCTGCTTCTTACAGTTTTGTTAATTCTACTGGTATTTCTTATGGATCAGATCTTGTACATTTGTCATAATAAACTGGGTTTTAAGCCTCATGTTGGTCTTGCTCGCATTCTTCAAAAGTGGAAACCTCATTTAGGAAATTTGTATATGAATGTGATACAGAATGAAACGTGTATAAATGAACCCTGTTTGTTCATTTTTAGGAAATATGTTCAAAACTTGGGTTTAACACCTGAGCTCTCACTATTGAGGCGTGTTGGAGTATGTGGTTTGGCATTGTGTTGCTGAAATAAGCAAGGCCTTTCCTGCATCAGGATTCCAGCCTATGGTACCCCAAACCTGTTTATATTTTCAGCATAGATGCAATAGATTTCTACCAAAGTGCAACTGGCATGTGCGCTAATACACCACCAAATCATGGCAGATGCTAGTTTTTCTTTAAGTGTGTGCTGATAAAAGTCAAGATGGTCCCCTCCGTCTACAGACAAGAGGACGAAGAGCATCCTTGAACTTTTGCAGAACTTAAAATATTGATTCATGAAACCACAGTGCAGTTTTTCCACTTCACCTCCCTCCATCTTTAAAAAGCCCAGTGAAGGTGCTATCATGTCTGGATTTTTTTATAGAACTTGCGTTTGAGAATTCAGTGATGAACTGCGTTCACTGTCTCTGCAGTGATTTCCACTACAGACAGGGCCGCTGACAGGTTTGGCTGGGCCCGGGACAAAATTCTCTGAATGATCTTTCTGAGAATGTTCGGGGAACAAGGCGGAGCCCATTCATCTGGCGAGAGTCAAGTTAAATCAGTCTAAACGAAAGCTACAGGCTACCCCAAAACGTCACGTTTATAACCCATTCGTTACTTTCAACTCTATCTAAATGGCAATTTCACACGTTGCCATGTCTATACTGGCTGATTTTAAACAAAATAAGGTTAAACCAGAGCCGCGTTACACTGGCTGCCATTCAGCTGACCAGGGATGATTCTCAAATCAATTCAGCCTGATTGGCGTGCGTGCCTGAAACATTTGGACATATTTGTGGACTAATGCGCATATTCCTTTTTTTTAATTATTATTATTTTTTTATTATTATTATTATTTATTTATTTATTGTCCCCCCCTATCGGCGGCCCTGACTACAGAATTGTGCTGCAAGCTGCCAGAAGGCCTGAAGATCTTTGGTGGCCTATTATTTTTGGTCTTTTTTTTTTTTTTTTGAATACAGAAATAATTCTGTATTTTCCGAATCTGTTGATGGTTTTCTGTATCTTAGATATTAAAGTTTTTTTCTTGTTCTGTTGGTACATTTAATTCCTAATTAAAATATTATTGAACTGTTTTCCCTTCACGGTCTTTCAAAGAATAATGAAGGTTTAAATCATTAAAGGGCTTATCTCTCTTGGGTGATCTTAAAAACCCAATCATGTCATTTTGTCGCTGTGAGATCTGTCACCAGGGCTTTTCTTTGTGTGACACAACTTTTTGCCTGTTTTTGGGCCCTTCCCAACGTTTCTATTTAGAATGTGCTGCTCTTTGTGCTTTTCTTTACTTGCCATGTAGCATTATGGCGTTTTTGGAAACAGCGGTAGCCTAGAATCCTGGCTACCATGGTTTCTAGGGCCTGTTTTCTAGGCCCTAGAATATATTCACCATTTCAACAATCATTTAGCATGTTAGCATGCTAAGTTTAAAATGTGCTAAATGCTTTCTTTTAAAAGAAAAATGACCAAAAGTAGCATGTCATCATGCTAGCATTTGCTAAAGGTTAATTCCTTTCACTTTTACTTTTTTGTTTATCAGTGGATGACAGTATGTCTGTATTCAAGATATTTCAGTAAATGGAGAGCTACTGATATTTTCATCCAAATGTTGTTCAATTCAATTCAATTCATTTTTATTTATATAGCACCAAATACAACAAATGCCATCTCAAGGCACTTAAATAGTACAGTCCAATTCAAGCCAATTGGAATTCAATTAATTGTAATCATAATTATTTTCAAAATAATCCAATTCGTTCATATAGAGCCAATTCAAAAACAATTTCCTAGCTAAGGAAACCAACAGATTGCACCAAAGCTTCTCTACAGTCCAATCTCCCGGCCTGAGCGTGCCTGAGGCGACTGTGGAGAGGAACGACTCCCTTTGAACAGGAAGAAACCTCTGGCAGAACCAGAACCAGGAAGGGTGGCCATCGGCCTCGACCAGCTGGGGGCTGAGAAGACAGAAAAGAGGGGACAACCCACTGTAACACCATTCAAAGGATACCTGTTGGAACATGGAAACACCAGTTAATGACCACAATAATATCACACGTTACCAACAGACATCATAACATGCACTGGCCTAAAAGAATTTGCAAAACGGACCAAAAAATGGCTCTCAAGAAATCAAACCTGTACACATGTATGAGGAGTGAGTGTGAGAGTGGCTGGCCCAAAGAGAGTGCATGTTGTGTGTAAATGAGAGATGTTTTTTATTTTTCATTTATTATATTCAGTTGGAACCACTTTTATTGTGTATTAAATTAAATTATAGTGATTTATATGTGAAAATGTATGGTGAAATGCTCATGTGCTCATGTACCTTTTAGAACCAGTTTTTGTTTCACCAACCTGCCCAGGGACTACAGGTGGAAATTAGCATTTCCTGCTATAACCTGGTACACAGCATCTTTCCTCATGGTCAATGTTTATTGTACACTGTACAATAATAAAAACATGTCCCTGTTCAAATAAAAACATACCATACCATACCATACATGTACATAATATCATTTGAGAAATTAAACAGGGGAAAAAGAGAGTAAAGTGAGGAAAGGTGTGACAGATGAGGCCCCCCAGCAGTCTGGGCCTATAGCAGCTTAACTATGGGATGTTCCAGGATCACTTGAGCCATCCCTAACTATAAGCTTTATCAAAAAGGAAAGTTTTAAGCCTGGTCTTAAAAGTGGAAAGGGTGTCTGCTTCCCGGACATTTACTGGCAGCTTATTCCAGAAGAGAGGGGCCTGATAACTGAAGGCTCTGCCTCCCATTCTACTTTTAGAAACTCTGGGAAAATAACTTGTGAATGTAACTTTTTTTAATATGCACTACTGTAAGACAACTCAACTTCAGAGCCTAGGAAAGCTACTTGTTATTGTAAATACCGTGAAGATAAACTAAAGCTTATCGGAGATACAACAAGGAATTTATCAGGGACTTTGAATGGTGTGAGCCGGTGTGGCGGTGAGTCTCTTAAGGCTGGAAAGTTATAGGAGGAGGTCATCGTGGGACAAGAGGAGTAAAACCTGAGGCTGTGAACTTTGCTGTTGTTCCACCAGATGATGTCTGACAGTCAGAAAGAGTGGGACACATTATTCCTCCCTGACTGTCATAAGAAAAATCACGACTGGAGTGATAAACACCAATTTTCTTAAGAAACAGTTTATCGTTCATCAAAAGTAAAATGCCTACAAATAAGATGTAATAGCTTTTATATATAAATGCCAGTTTGCATGTTGGTAATTTGTCTCAGACAAAATCATGTAAATCATTTACCTAAATATTGTCCTGAATTGGTAAGCTCTGTGGAGGGGCAAAATAACCCAAACGCACCCTGTGTGCCACTGAAGATCGTCAGCATGCATCAGAAACTCAGCGAAAGATCAATTTTGCATGTTGTCAAGCTCACTATTAGATCAACCCGCTCTTCATGCATTCCTGTTAATCACAAATGTGCAATCAGTCACTTGTCTGGGGTGTAGTTCATGCACTGATCGTTATCTAATCTGAGGGGGGAACAGTGGAGCTGGCATTTTGATCGAGTCAGAATGAAAGAGAAAGGAGGGCCCAAAGGTCACGTTATGTAACAGGTACCACGTGGCTGGAGAGGCGGTAAGGATTTAACAGGCTTTTTATATTCGAGGTAATCCAAGCCTCAGTGAGGAGATTAACTGTCATTTGGATCACTGAATGCATTTAGATTTTAACAAAAGTTTTTTATTGAAATTTGTGAATACTTTAAACATATTGTAATACTGTACTGATGGATTTGTGTGTCTGTGTATATGTATATATACACAGACACACATACATACAGACACAATACTATATTATTCAATATATAGTACATAATATAGTATATAATATATTTATATACATATATGTATATAAATATATATACACAATACTGTAGAAAGTTTTGGGCCACCCCTTATTTCTTTGTAGACTTTCTTGTAATCTTTAAAGTGGTCTTGCAGAATGGTTCTCCAGGCTTTCTGAAGGTTTTTCAAAGTTTTTCTTTGGACATCGACTAATTTTTCATTCATTCACAGTGCAGTCCTTGTTCCTGACCATTTTCAGAAGAATGTGTTTATGTTGTTTGTTAAGCCTATGAATTATTCAAGACAGACAATTTAGCAAAGAACCCATTTTAAATTGTATCTTTACGCACTTTGTTACCTGCAGACTGACACAATGACACTTTTTTACATTTTTATTTGCATCTATGAAAAATGCCAAAGACAGCACGGTTTAACAGATACAAAACAGTATTTTTGCATCAACAAGGTTTTAAGACCCATCGTCTTAAAATAAACTGACAGACGTTACGTCACGTCAGAAATATGACTGGAAATTTATTTAACTGCCAATATTGCTTTGCAGATCACGTGAGTGTTACTTTCAGAAGCACAAGTCATTATCATCCACGCTGTTGAGGTAATTATTAATAAGATTTTACACTTAAATGATTATTTCAAAGAACGTTATGCACTTTAATAAAAAGAATCCACTCAGTACCCAGTGCAAAAATCTCAACAGTGTAGCTTCAATCTGCAAGTATCGATTACATTGTAAATTATTAGCCAGACAAGTGCACACAGTCCAAAGTAATGAAACCAAACCTACAAATTTCTGAGTTCTTTGATTTCAAAACACCTCTTTGGGAACGGCAAAGCAAATCAAACGTCATGTATGTAAAATATTAAGTGCAGCCATGTGCATTTCAACAGGTCAAGCCGGTTTGTTTCTGTGTTGGAATGTTCAGTTGGACTGTTTCCTGTCAGTTTGTGCAATCGTGTGCGTGATAAAGGATGCAGTAAAGGGGGGGGGGGGCAGTCCTGACACTGACTGACATGTTTACAGATACATTTGATTCTCTCAGACCTCCAAAGTCCAAAGATAAATGACAAATACAACCAGCTGTGATGTCAAAGCCTGTTTGGCGTAGATATTCTCATATTCTGGAACCCGTGTGCTTCCAGCCTTCAGCATCCTCGTGTTTTGGAAGTGAACACAGTGCAGCTCAACAGTTCCGGCTCCAACATGTTGTGCTTCTGATTGTCTTCATATGAAAAATTACAGACAATTTCGAACGTATTGCATATTTGCTGAAGCTCTGACTGCTGACTGTGTTGATAAATTTGTTGATCATTTTGAATTTCCCCCATTGAGGGGGATGAATAAAGTATTTTTCTATTCTATAAGAAATACGTAGTTCAAATTGCAGCAACATTTCGTTATTATTTAAGCATCTTTGGAGGCTGACGGCTTGAAAACCTCAGTACTGTTAGCTGGCTATGCTACCAGCTAGCTTCCCGTTTCAATCCAGAATATGAATGAAACGCCAAAGTAAGTCCTACAGAATGTTTGAAGGGACACTAGTTAGACGGATAAACATGCATCATTGATGTTTGTGGAGTGAGTACACAGAACTGCAGTGTGTCTGTGTGTGTTCTGAGTTTCATGTTTACACACATGAGTCCTATACACTGCAGGACTTTAACCACGGGGTCATCCGTCGTTATGAACTCATTATGATCCTGACAGGGCCTGCTGCTTACATACTGTGGTATTAATGACAAAATCAATAATACCATTGATTACGCTGGAATTATCCATCAACACAGACGGATTAAAAAGCTTAAAAAGGCCCTCCTCTTGCTGCTAATGTGTCTTCTGTTTCTGTACAGTGGGAACGTCCAGCCCAATGGTGCTCTTTCCAGAGAGGAAAGGGATGATCTTCTCAAACAGCAGGATGCAGCTCGCCATGCCTGCAGAAACATACGGATAACACGAGCAAATATGCGTCAGGTGTGAGCCATTTTAAACAGATGAGAATTACAGGCTCGGTATGAGCTTGTTGATTAAAAACAGGCGTAAAGGACAGTCATCATGATATAATTAAGTTTTAATTTGAATTGTATATTGTGTAAAACAATATTGCTTTTAAAAAATAGTTAAATGCAATAAAACTGAAGAACAGTTGAAAAATTAAAACAGTATCTGTTAAACGGGTATCAGCTCAAACCTTTTCCTAACAGTCAGCAGCTAAGGAGCCGCCGAGAATTCCAAAAATATTTAATTAAAAAAGTAACTGATGCAAAAGCAGAAGCAGAAGATTGTTTTCGGTTGGCAGTTTCCTGAGTTTGTAACTCAGAAATGTCAGAAAACAGGAACAAAGATGCTGAGTTGCGGTCTGGAGGACCAAGAAAACTTTCACAGTGAAGAGCTCATGGACTAATAAACACGTCAAACCATCTGTTCAATGCAAAATACCTTCAGAATATCAGATATATGAGACTCTGATGCAGTGGAGCACTATTCTATTGTGAAGCAGCACATGCACAGATATGACCCAGGAGAAAACCCCTCAAGCTCTCAAGCTCAGAAGCTTGCAAATGGAGGCCTCACGCATTTAGGGAACGAGTCCCCTGAACCCATGACGGTGAAATAGAACTTTTTGGTTGCAGTTTGAAGGAAAAAAAAAGAAAAAAGGGTGCAGAACACATCTTTAAAAGTTAAGCATGGCTGTGGATCTAGCATGCTGTGGGCTTGTGTTGCAGCCAGTTGATCCGGAAGGATTTCGTTTATCAGAGGAATGGCTTTAATTAAATAAACACCAGCAAACTCATTGATTTAAAAGCTCAGTACGTATATCTATACCACTCTAATTTAATTCCATAGCAAAAAAAAACAATCTAAAGATTTGTTTGATTTGTACAGCACTTTGTTTCAGCCACGGCTGTTTTAAAGGGCTTTATAAATAAAGTTGAGTTGAGATTAAAAGAAGAGGACTTTTACAACTGGAAATAAAAAAATATAAGAGTAACCTTTCTGAAAACACTATTGAAATTGTGTAATAATACATTTTCCCATTTGAAAATAAATGAATCACATTTTCTGTGTAGAAATTCTCAGACATACCTCTTTATAAGGTTTTCTTCTACATTATTATATCAGATAGAGTGTGTGGTGTTGAAAGGAGGACTTGGGGTGTGTTCCTTAGTTTATACTCATGCGCTGGAACAAGTATTTTAAAATAGATTAAAAAGTCTTTCAGCCTAAACAAAACTCTTTAAGATGTTTTCTTCTTGTTTTCAGCTTCTCTTGGTGCCAACTTTCCCTTTGTAGTCACCAACTGACCCCACAGCTAACATTACAGATCCCTCAAATATCTAACTCACTGACTTTTACTTGGAAGTTTTAAATGAGAAATAAGAAGAAAAAAAAAAATAGAGGGGGAATTTTGACTTTCAAAAAGTTTTTGAACTTTCGACAGCACAGGTCCAAAGTTTGGATGTCACCTTCCCATTAGTTTTGTCCAAAATTCAAACAGGTACGGCACATACAGACTTGTGTATTCTTATGATCCATTACCATTTCAGGAAATTTGCAAATCATATACACAATCTGAGGAAAAATAGCCAGTTCCTTACCTAACAGAGGTCCCAGCCAGTAAACAAAGCAGTACTCCAGGTTGGTATGACCACTGCAGGGGAACTGAACGGAGAAGGCTAAGGCAGGGTTAAAAACGGCTCCTGAAATACTTCCACCTGTACACAAAGACAGACACAACACAAAAATGCAGTGCTGCTTATCACATATAGGTCAAAATGACACAAAAATAATGTGGCACATATTAGGTTGTAATCACATGATGTGAGGTCCTAAAAAATTCATAAGAGTTCCACAGGTGCATTAAAAGGTGCATTTACATATATATGGACGTTTTTCTGTGCCATCAGAGTTTGAATTCGAATTTCTAATATTGAATTTTTACACCATCAAAATCAGACTGAATTTGAAAAACCAACAAGTGGGAAAAAAAATTCAGTGGAAAAAGAACCAGACTCAACATCCGGGTAAACAGGGAGAAGCAATCGATCCCTGTCTCAATTCATCCAACAGCAGCCAATCAGGTTACGCTCCATTGGACAGATCAGCCATGTCCACCAACAGGTGATGGCGCTTCGGTGAGTGAGTTTACTTTATTTGCCATTTGTGTTAGTAAAATTGAGTAATTTTTTACTAATATCTATTGAGCTGATCTGTCCAATGGAGTGTAACTTGATTGGCTGCCGTTGGATCTGGTTCTTTTTTTGTTGAGTCTGGTTCTTTTTCCACTGAATTTTTTTCCCACTGTTGGTTTTTCAAATTCAAAGTCTGATTTTGATGCTGTAAAAATTCGATATTAGAATAATTCGTAAATTCGTATTCAAACACTGATGGCACAGAAAAACTTCCATACATATACAGCCCCTCATCACCACACCTGTGTAAACCACCGCCGTGATGACCGCAGAGATGAAGGGAGCTCGAAGTTTTTGGTCCAGTTTGTGGGCGTGCATGGCCGCAGCCTGGACCGTGAACGCGCAGGCCAGCTCCGCGGCCGCAGCCTCCAGCAAAGTCCCGCCGAGGGGGTCGAAGCACCTGAACCCGAACCTCTGGTGCCGCAGGTGGATGTCGGACAGACCCAGCGACCACACGGAGGCGGCGGAGAACTGCGCGGCGACCGCGGCTCCGAAGTGGCACGCAATGAGGACGGCGGCCGCCTTTACGCTGGCGGTCCCGCGGCAAACAGCCTCCAGAGCCGCGCCGGGGTTGCACGTGGCTTCCCGGAAAGTTATTAAGTGAACCAACGTGACGGTGTAAGTGAGAGTCAGGCTGAGCGGCGGGTCCAAACGGGCCGTTTCGCCCAGGAGTTTGAGTTCATGCGTGCAGCAGCAGAGCTGGAAGGTGGACGCGGCTTCCAGCAGGTAAATCCAGGAAACTCCCGGGAGGAGACGCGCTGTGTGGCGGGTCGCCTCACACAGGAGCACCGCGGCCGCCAGCACCGCCAGGGACACCCACAGGTCCATCATGTCCGGGGCGCGGAGTCACACACACGATGGGGACCGATCACGGTTCTTCGAGATGAGAACAACTTTAAGTAGTAAGTCCAGATGATCCAGACTGCCACAGCTGACTGTGAAACCGGAAGTAGGGTGGGGTAGCCTTCAGAATAAAGGCATCGAATCTACGACCCACACAGGTATACAGCTGATTAAATTCAGCTAAGACAAAATGAGTATGCAGGTGTTTATTAATTCACTTTGAGTAACATTTTTAAGATGAACGTGTAGAGATCAAATCAAATCAAACTTTATTTATATAGCACCTTTCATACTAAAGAAAAAAGCAACACAAAGTGCTTTACATAATAAAATCAGTAATAAAATCAATTCAATTCATAAACTCACACACAACATCACCCCGACAACCACACTGCACACATACTACCCCCCCACCACCCCCAACATGAGCAATATCAACAACAATCAACAACAATCAACATTAAAATCAACATTAAACATTAAAATCGAGGCTGAAAACACACACACACACACACACACACGAACATACAAACATAAACATAAGATAAGGCCTTGATAATTTTTCCAGAAACTGTTATCTTGACTGTTGCTTGTTTTTAAATTCATTTAAATGATTTTGTTGGAGCTATTTATTCCTATCTTTTACTTTTAATTTTGTTTAAATTTATTCTTGGGTTACTTTATATTTTGGGGGGGTTATTTACAGAATTTATTTGAAGATTAATAATTGTTTGTTTTTGGTTTCTTTGTTTTAAGTTGGGCAGAATAACTGTGGGTCCATTCCCTATAATCATATGGACTGGTATAGGACCAGGGGGGTATTCCTAGAAAGTAGCTAAAGAAAGCCAGGCTATAGCCGGTAAGCGTCGCTTGAACTAGCGCCATCTCCCATTTAAGCCTCAAGTCGTTCCTCAAAGACATTTTAGCTGCATCTCGGTGAGGCTAATCCAAGCGAGGCTTACATAGCCTGGCTAAGTGCGAGTGCACGAGGAACGTAAGAAGCCCTGACGAGTGGATGGTGGAAAAACGGAGATCTGTGTGAAAAGGAGAGCGAGACAAGAACTGTTATTTTTTCGTCAGCTGAACAAATAATGCTTATGGAGCTGTATGAGGATTTTAAAAGTGTCATCACCAGAAATGGTAATACAGCTGTGATCAATAAAGCGAAGAAACGGCATGGCAAACAACTGCAGAAAGAATAAATGCGTAAGTTCTGAAAGTTTCAATTGTAGACATTGATTTTACTGTCCTCATGTATTTATGCTCTCCTCTTTGTGTTATAATGTGTTTACATAAAGCATGCTGAATTGTCTCTGTATGAGATGTACAGCACAAATATACTGGCCCTGCTCACTTTATTAATAACCCAATAATCGACACGCATCATCATACTTTGTGACTATATTATCGTGAGTGTGTGACCCACATATTAATTTTTCACTGTTACATCTCAACAGGAGCAATCTTAACAGCCAAAAGCGTACCTGGCAGCAGGTGAAGGTAAAGTACAGGAACATATTTCAGAGTGGTAAGTAGCCTTTAAAGAAATGTGTTTGTCCAATAAAGAGAGCACCAAACTACATACAAGAAACTGAAACTAAAAAAGATCAAGCTAGAGATTATGAAACTGGAGATGGATGTTAGTATAAATTCAGATGAAGGAGAATTTCGTGTTGTGAACTGTATTTAATTCTGTTTTCTCTCCACAGCTTGAGAAACATGTTATAATAATTAAACAATTCAACACAACTCAAACTTGTCATTATTGTACGGTTCATGCAACGTGTTAGAAATGTGTTTATACATTTATATTCACAGTGGGGTGCCATGACCTAAACGTGTGGAAAGTTATAAATCATCTGTTTAAAAGAGAAACAAATAAAATAATTTGAATGAATTTAAAAACAAGCAACAGTAAAGATAAGTTCAAAGATATCGTGCAGATTTCATGCATAGACACATGAGAACAGAAATGTCTTTAACCTGGATTTAAAAATGTCTCCATTTGGTGAAAGTTTAATCTCCACTGGCAGTTTGTTCCACTTGTTTGCAGCATAACAGCTAAATGCTGCTTCTCCATGTTTAGTCTGGACTCTGGACTGGACCAGCTGACCTGAGTCCTTGGATCTAAGAGCTCTGCTGGGTTTATATTCTCTGAACAGATCACAGATGTATTTTGGCCCTAAACCATTCTGGGATTTGTAAACCGTCAGCAGGCTTTTAAAATCTATTCTGTGACTGACTGGAAGCCAGAGTAAAGATTTTAAAGCTGCTGTGATGTGTTCAGATCTCTTAGTCCGGGTTAAAACTCCAGCAGCAGCGTTCTGGATGAGCTGCAGATGTTTAATGCTCTTTTTGGGGGACTCAACGAAGAAAAGACTTGAGCCTGAAATGTTGTCCACAAGACAAAATGTATAAAATATGAAGTATACTATTAATTTAAGATGGCTCTGTCAGAAGTCAGCCATGGTGCCTGAGAACTTTAAGCAATGAACCTGTATTTAATTTGGCCAAAGGTCATTTCTATCCGTGCCCTTGTTTTAGCATGTGCATGTGCATGCGCATGCCCTTGTTGATGCCTCTGTCCCCAAGCAGGACACCATTGAACTCTCCTGCAGAATAAGAGAAATGTTGGATGGATGTGTTAAGACTTCAGGCAATTTGATGCAATATGTGCCTTATATGGCTATCTATCATAAAGTATGACGAGCACTTTAAATTCCTTAAGATGACCTCTCATTACATTACCAAAATCCTGCCTATGCTACACCTTACTTCAAAAGTACACTCCTTCGGGTAAGTAAAATTCTTGTGCAAACCTCTGTGCCAGTGAGGATGCTCGGAAGATCCTAGAATCATGAACTGATCCCGGCCATTTAGCCTCAATGTTGGAAATTAAATGACCTCCATCACAGATCATCTGTATGCTCGGAGGATAGGAGTCAATGATGAGCTTTCACAGGGCATTAATGTAACATTGCTCAGCATTACTCAAAGGGGTTGATGTGGTATTTTTCAAAATGAGAAATCCAGTTCAGAGTCTATGGACAATTATCCCCAAGTGTACCTGTACATTTAGGATATGGAAAAATGTTCGGTTTACATAGTCAGCCTCCACGGGTCCAGCAGGGGCCTGGACAATGTGACAATGTTTAAATCCAGACTGAAAACAGTTCTATTCAGATGTGCATATGACACCTGAAAGTATTTTTTCTGCACTCTTCACTTTTAAATTAATTAATTAATGATTCTTTTGTTTTTTGGAATGATTTTATTGCCTTCTTGTGATTTTATGTAGCTGTAAAGCACTTTGAATTGCCTTGTGTGTGGGTACAATACGCCCCCCCCCCCCCCCCCCCCCCCCACACACACACACACACACACATTCGCAATAATGACACTCTCCCTCTGTTCAGGTCTAAACTCAAAACCCATCCGTTTAACTTTGCTTACCTACATTTATTGCTCCGTTCTGTGTATTTTTAATATGGTATAATGTTTTAATTCCTGCGTTTTATCTAATATTTTGTTTGTACAGTCCTTGACTGTTTTGAAAGGAGCTTTCAATAATTTGTATCATTAACATTATTACCTGTCCCCCATTTTTCTGAGTCTGGTCCTACGTGTGTGTATATCGGATGTTTGTTAGGTATTGATTAGTTTTAATGAATACCATGTTCTCTCATTTAATTTCATGTTTAATACGTGTGTATAGTTGCGTTTCTTTAGTTGCACTGGCACCGACTGATTGATTTTTCGAGACAGTGAAAGTGGTGATATGATACCCACAGTTTTTGTTTCGTTTTTTAGACAAGACAAGAGTTGCGGGAGCGCAGAATTCTTGGTGAACATTTCTTTCGGGAGTCTGTTTCAGCCGGTCGGACATTCTTTGAGTTGCAGCTAAGCTAAGCTTCAACTTTAGCCTGCCCGCGACCAGGCTAGTTCAGCAGCATAAGTTACCATGGTTACTCAGCGGGCGTTCAAATAAGCCACCTTTATGGAACGGAACTCTCGCTAACTTTAGCCAGAAGTAGCGAAATAAGCCAGGCTTTCCGCTAAGCCAGCTTCTAGGAATACCCCCCAGGATGGATCGGGGTGGAGCTATGTTTTTTTTTTTTACCAGAGTAGGAGAGGCAGCAGAGAACAAAGGAATGTTGTACCTGTATTATTCGCTTGCCAACTGGAAAATAAACCTTCAAACCGCAGTTTCAGGTATTGGACATTGGACTTCTTTTCTTTGCCTGTGTACGAAACCCAAACCCAGTCCAGTAGTGGCACTTTCCAAAGGATGTTTGATTTGACAAACAATTGCCACTACAGATTTTATTTGTTTATCTTTATATTCTTTTTTGTTTTTATTTTATTTTTATTTTATTTTATTTTTTGAATGCTTCTTCCACTCCCTGCTGCAATGCTTTTATTTTATGTAAAGCACTTTGAATTGTTTGTACATGAAATGTGCTATACAAATAAATTTGATTTGATTTGATTACCCTGGAGAATTATTTTCTGTGAATTAACAGGATTCTATCAGCCATGACATTTGCAGACTACCTAGGACAGTTTATCTTGGTGATCTTCTTATTTGATGCCAAATCAAAATTCAAATAAATTAACCCAAAACCTTTATAAAATCTTATTTCATTCGCATTCATGGGACCTGGATGTTGGGTTTTTAAGTTTGTCAGGATGCATGTTTGTTCTCCATTGGACAGAACCGGGTTAGTGGTGTCGGTCTGTTTCCAGTCCTCATGCAAATCTAATTTATCCTGACTGTAGCTCGTATTGACTCAAAATATACGTCATCAAGTTTTATTTTGGAGGTTTAAACAGGAAAAGGGGTCAATGGTGTTTGTCTGATATTTGAGCCTGTTCTCTTACAGCATTCAAAGGCTGGGAGTGACAGGTTCAGAGGCTCACTACAGGGCAAGACATTCCTGGCAGTATGGCGACTAAGAAAACAACGACGTGGAGGCATGTTGACTGGCTCTATATATATATATATATATATATATATATATATATATATATATATATATATATTCTGCCTTTGGTCACAGCTCTTTCTTTACTGACTAAATATGCCGCCCATATGTGTTAAAATCACGTCCATGATAATTCTCAACAGTTGTGGGGACGAGCTGAACAGTTTGGGAGTTTGACTCCCATAATTAACATGCAAAGACAGCTCACTTGTGCAACAGCACATTCCATACATGCACTTCATGGTTTGGTGTGTTCTGGCTTCTGTTACCTCATTAAGACTTCACAGAGACGGTGAAGACCAGTGGCTCTTACTGGGAACAAAGTTGAGTCCTAATGAGGCAGAGCACAATATCTGAGGTCCTAATTAGGGTTAAAGCTGATGAATGAACAGAGGTTATATTAGTTTAAAGTTGGGGTCAGATGATAGAAACTTGTATTGGATTCAATCTGGGGTTTTTCTGTAACAATAAGTGAAAGTCGGTGCAATGTCCTAACAAGGATAAAACTTATGCATGTGTGCATCCGCAATCGAACATCACATTTTCTGAAACTAAACTTTTATTTCATCATAAACTTCAGTCACCCGCTGTGCTTTAAATGCATAAAACTGAACTGTGCCATTCCAGACTTTGTGTCCCGCTGTTACTGATAATTCTGGATGTTTATAATGTTCACCACAACCTTATTGTTGCAGATGCTTCCTCTCTGTACATGTCAGCTTTGCCCTTTGAATTGTTGATCTTGCTTTATAGTAAAGGAAACTAAACTTTACGAGTGCAATGTTCAAAGAAACTCTTCTTTTAAGAAAACCTGCAGTTGATCCACATTAGATTTGCAGTTACAGTTTTTCTGTCTGTGTGTTTGTTGTCTTTGCTTTTCCGTGGGATGATGATGATGATGAAATGATGAGCAAACTTCCACCTGCTCCCACCTGACGGTGTGATTGCATCGCCCTGTCAGCAGGTGGCAGTGGGTGATGCAGAGGTGCTGCACCATCACGGCTTTGTGAAGCGGTAAAGCCTTTCTGTTTCCGTTCTGTTCTTTTCAAAATAAAACTGCTCTTTATAGCAATTACTCCAACACTCAGATTATCTTTCTGATTACTTTATTTATAAAGCATTATCAGTTGTAATAAAGATAGCAAGGTAGCAGGGATGTCTTCAAACACCCACTACACAACATGACCTTATTCCTGTAGCGTATAATAAAATCGACGCCTTGTTTTATTTATTTGCTAAATATTTTATTTAATTTTATTTTATTTCATTATATATATATATATATATATATATATATATATATATATATATATATATGTATATATATATATATATATTTTTAAAAATTTTTCATTATTTAAACAATTTTTTGTCACCCCCTTCTGTGTTTTATTTTCTTTATGATTCCATTTTCCTGTTCTTCTTTTAATGGACCGCTCTTCGCCCTTCTAATCTTCGGGGATAAAGAAAGTTATTTCTGATTCTGATTCTTCAGTAAATGAGATAGTTTTTTTTTTTATAAATTGATCTCTCTTATAGTGTGAGCTTAAGGGCCAATCCACTGCTAAAGCCACACAGAAAGGGTATGGCTGTTCTGACTGTACAAGGGCAATCAGAATGGAGACAGGATATTGAATATGTCCTACAAAAATGTCCATGTTGTAATCTAAAGTGTTTCAACTGATCCAAACGTTTTGATGAAAGGAAACTACAGATTTTACACAACCAATTAATTTGCAATAAGAGCGAGCACCAGTTGGGTCTGCAGACAGTGTTCAGTTCGGGTGCTGATGATCATGTAAGACTCTATACACAGATTATTCTTGCTTGCTTGTCAAAGGTTTCCTTAAAATGCTGCTGTGGAAGACAGAGAAAGTCATAAATGAAACCTTTTAGGAGAGCTGAAACATCAAAGTCAGGACTTGAAATGACTTCATATTTATTTCACACAAGCTGGATTTCAATAAAACACACCAACACTGAATTGCGTTCATAGCATACGCAAACAATGATCCTTTTGCTGACATTTTGCTTACTAGACTGTTGAACCCAAACAAAAATCTGATTAAAGAAACAAAGTGCACAACAAGCATTCTACTGCAACATTAATACAGCTTTGCATGTGGTCATGAGAACCGGAGCAGTGGCAGCAGAATAGTAGTGGTCATTAACTTGTCAAATATCTTAGTAGCATTATATAATAATTCATGCAGTTGTCTGTATTGATGTTAATATGAATAATTGTGCATGCATTACTTCCTTATTATACACTCTTTGTGTTTTTATTTTCTTTTTCTTTGTGATTCCATTTTCTTGCTCTTCTTTTAATGTACCGCTCTTCGCCCTTCTAATTGCCCTTCGGGGATAAATAAAGTTTTTTCTGATTCTGATAACTTTAAAAAAATGTCTCTGTCCCTTTAAGTGATTTTCATTTAATTCGGTTCAATTTATATTTGTTATTGACTGAAGGTATTCTCGCAAATACTGACAATAGCCATGTGCAATTTTTGCAGAACAGGAGACAGTGTTTAAAGATGCAAGGCTTTGGCTTAAGAAAAACAAAGAAAAGAAAGAAAAAAACAAACTTCCGGTCCCTGGGAGCGCGCAGTAACTTCAGCTGACTTGACGCAACACATCAGCCTGCGTGCTCCGAGCGATAACCGAGGAAGAGCTTCGCACTGCGGCTTCTCCTCAGCCGCTTCCCCGGGAGTCTGGAGGTAAGAGCAGCAGCGTTACATCCGACACAAACACTTTGGAATAAAAGCGGCTTCGCATCGATGCGCTTTGGTGATGATCAGCTTCACGCTCGGTCCTCCAGGTCTCCACAGGTCCTGTTCTTTGGTGTCATGGAGAATAGGATCAGGTTGCACAGTAAAAAAAAAATATGTCAAATATGTCCGTTTGATTTGATCACAGTCAATTTGACTTAATTTTCTGTTTCACCTAAAGTCTTAAAACTGCCTTTATTATGATTACGGTCCATGGTCCAGACCGCTATGAAGAATTTTAACGACGCGAAATTCCAATTAGATGTCTGAAGTTTCACGATTATGTGTTAACAGGGAGCTGATGTTTGGTTCATACCGTTAAGTAAGAGAACATGTGATGGATTACTGGATTGGAATCTGTAAATTGGAATCTGTGAGTTTCTGCCAGCATTTATTTTCTGTGTCACACTGCTCCTGTTGCACAGTTGGTCCTCTTTTTCTTTTATTACTGCCTTGTGACAGGAGAGTTTATCATTCACCAAAAGGTGCTATCATGAGATAATAATTACAGGTCAGAAATCAGAAAAAGAATATATTTCAGTCTGGGTGTTATATTCTATCGGTGAACTGAACCCCAGGATGCCTGCTGATGCGTCCATCAGTGTGTGAATGTGTAGAAGAAAGCCCTGTGTAGCCTTTATAGATTTAGACATGCTGCTGTATGAGTGTGAGTGAATGTAAAAATGGTCTTTGAGTGGTCAGCTAGACTTTGTAAGTACAGTCCATTTATCATTTGTTTTGTTTGGGCTTATTTTGATGGAAAAAAAAACAAAAGGAAAATTAAAAAAAAAAAAAAAACCCTATTCTGGAAAGTATTACAGGTTGTAAATGCATTTTCTATTAGCTAAAAGTCTTCACTTTGAGGGGATTTTCCCTCTTCCTGGCTTCATGTTCTGTGAGATTCTTGCATATATTGTTTCTCTAAAATTTCTTCTTGGAGTTTTAGATTGTGAGACCGTCAGGGCCATTGTGAAACCTCTGGTTGGCTTCTTGAGGGCTTTTATTGTGTAATTTTAGGTGTGTTTAGGATCATTATCCTATTGTAGAAGCCATCTTCTTTTTTTTTTTCCAAAAAGTGCTATCATTTAATTGAATTATCAGTGAAACGTTCCTATGCCATTGCCCACAAAACATTCCAAACCAGGATAAATCATCTATTACATCACTGTTAAGAAGATGTTCTTTTCATTATTCTGCACTTTCTCTGACCCCACAAATCGGGCTCTAAGCTCTCCGTTTGTTGCCAAAACCAAAGAGTTCGGACTAATTTATAACTATAGCTGTGGGTGGATTTTATTTGTGGATTCAGTCATCAGTAGTGGCTCAGATTCACTAACGTTCCCCGTGGCTTTGCTTTGGTTTATCTGATTATTTGAAATTTGCTCATGACTTTGAAAAAAATATTTAGCAGATGATTGGAGGAAACATCCGTTTATCAAAGTGCCCAACTTTTTCCAAATGGTTTCCTAAGAAAGACTTCCCTGATGGTTCTCTGATACAAGCTTAAAGGGATGGTTCGGAGTCGATTCACCCTAGGGTCATTAAATGACAACAAAGCAAGGCTGCTCAATTTCTCCATTGATAAAATAAATTCACAACTCTACAACATAAAAATTCATGTAGAATATAGCATATACTTTGTTGTCTACAGTAGTAGATCAACCCTCATCTTACTTTGAAGCTCCCAGATCAAGGAAGTGACGTCGACGCAGCTTTAGCTGCAGAGAAGCTATCAGGCTTGTGTTGATAATAATAAACTCCTGGACTATTTTCAAACTTCCAAATGCATCGTTTGGTGAGTACAGACCATATTTGTACTACTGTAGAAGTTTGGTGTCATGGCATGTGATTTTAGTGTGGTAATTTTGGAGATACTGCCAGGTTCCATTAGCGCTTGTACTAAGCTATTCGGGATAACTCTGTAACTCAGCTGATGTTCAGCCAATATCGGAAAAACTGCGGGTGGGCTACTTGGCTGGATGTCACGGTTCAAATGACCCCAGGTTGAATCTACTCCAAACCATCACTTTAACTAGGTTGTCAGGATATTTTTTGCTTATTGTAGCCAACTTTAAAAAAATAAATCTGAACTTAATCAACCCACAGGAATTCTGTGGTGGGAACGCAGGAAAACTTTTCCTCTGACGACTCTTCTGGAAGGTCATATCTGTGCATCACACTACAGAGTCTGATCATAACAGAAGTTTAGTGAAACAGAAGTTTTTATTTGCACTTTTAGGTTTTTTGAGGTTTCCTTTGCAGGTTTTCTTGGTCTTTCAGACTTTTAACGTTGCTGTCACTTCTTAATTATTATATATTATATTATTAATATTACATCTTGAAGAAGCAGCGACCTGAAGGTGCTTTGCTGCCTCCTTATTTCAGAGTGCAGCTGCTTTGAGGAGCTCATGGCCTGATTGTTGTGACGTGATTTGAGGGGCCAGGATTATTTATGTTTATTTGTATTTATAAATCTTTGAAATTTCCATCACGCAGCCTGTAATGATGACCGTGAATAAGAGTTAGTCCAGCTCAGTCGATCTTAAATATGTGCACAGGAGCACTGTGGTGATGCTTCTTTCTGTGTTCCAGGTGTGTGTGAGCAGGATATGAAGCATGGCGTCCACATTGTCTCAGTGGCTGCGAGGTCTTCGTGCTAAACTGCTGCGGCGTTATGAGCACCGGCCTTTTGTGCTGTGTCTGGTCGGTCTGTACGGCTGTCGGTGGAGACGCCACAAGAGGAGCGCCGCTCAGCCAGGAGACTGCTGCTGCAACAAGGTCAGACAGCTGCCAACGCCCCAGCCACACCTGTGATGTGGCGCAGTGTGTTTCCAGTTAAATAAGTGAATGAAGCCTATAGTGTCTGGTTTAAAGAATATTTTCGTACTTATGTTTTCCTCTTCTTTTTTTTTTTAAAATTTGCAAATTTTTATTGAGTTTTTGTTTTCCATACAGGTGAACAACCACAATTCCACATTTTTCACAATATCCTTCCCGTATTCAACAAACCATTGTGCCCACATTCTGTACCTGTATTGAAGCATTATAACCTTTCTTTCCTTTATGTACTTCAACCTACCCTAACACTTTCAATACCTGCCATTTACTGTTCGTTCTTCCAACCTGTCTCCTGATTCTCCTATCTTCTCATTTTAAATTTACCTGCAAATTAACTATATACAATCTGTAGATATGTTATTCAACAAAATCTGACCTCAATGGTGAAACAAAGTCTAACCAATTTTTCCAGTAATTCTTAACTTTGCCAGATTCTAATCTGATGGAAAATGTCAACCTTTCCATCATATAAATATTGTGCATTACGTCAACCGATCTTCCCTTTTAGGCTCCTCTGCCTTCATCCGTTTTCCTCTTCTGCGGGATGTTCTGCGTACTGGTTCAGACCAGTTTTATCAAAATAGAAGTCTATAGAGACTGGAACATGAAACCTGATTAGATATGATTCAGTATATGAAAACATTTGCAGTTTGTTTCATATATATCTCGATGTTACTTAAGCATAAGTAACAGTGCAGTGCAGAACTCTGAGTGAAGTAATATTAGGAAAATATATTGAAAATCCACAATGAGGCCGGAGTGTTATTCCATCATTATTGATGCATTTGAATGATGTAACAGGGTAAACATTTTATTTATCAGAATTTTAAATGCTTCATATTTTCAGAACTAGTCAATGATATTCGATTTAAAGTCTTCATTTTAAAATGAAATCATTTTGAGGCAGTATTCAAACTGGGCTGTTAATATTTCAGGCATAAGTAGCAATAGTTAGTGATGAATAGTTTTTGTGTGTAAAGTACTTTAACCACTTTCGGTAATATTTTGAGTATATGAGTATATGCTCATATTTTATGCTCAAATTTAGCTGCTGTGTCTCCAGTAAAAGTAAAAGGTTCCTTTCTCATTACAGCTGTGGGGGAGTTAATTGTAGGCATTTTTCAATTTTCGTTGGGCCACAAGTCAGAGAGGCTGAGAAATGGTAAAAAGCAAAACTGATTAATTAAAGCTGATGCTTTTTAAAAGTCACAGCAAGCCGATGTCAGTTTTATTCCGCCTTTAAACAAAAGAAAGCAAAACCTGTGTTGTTTTGTGTCACTAATGTAAATCAATGAATCATCATATTATCAACAACATCACTTATCATCTAAAGGCCAACCACAAAGCAGCTAGAGAATCTTTTTGAAAGAATAATCAGTGAAGCAGGTTTTAAATATTTCACAGAAATCCATAATGCCAGAAATAAGAAAATCATTCATCTCAGTTTCTTGTATTCACTTTGTTTTCCACATCTACTAAGGTTGAGTTTTTTTTTTCTTTTACTGTTAGTTTCTGAAGCTTCCAGAGTAAAGATGAGTTTTCAAGCATGATGGAACACATTCAGTCACATTAGAGGCTCATATCATTTGATCATGGAGCTGTTATGACACACAGAAAGCCAAATCATAAACAAGCTTTTCTGTTCTCCATAAAGGTCAACGATCAAGGCGTCCCAAAGAGCCACCTCCAGACAAGCAGGGCAATAAATGGGAGAATAATTCACTCTTTGTGTGAAGAAAAATGTTTGTTTCAAAGTTTGGTGTCTTGCTGCTGACAGTTGGAGGGAGCCTCCTTTGCTCTGCTCGTGGCGGCTTTCTGCCTGGCGCTGGTGTTTCTCTACTTCTGGGGACAAGCAGAGAACGACTACAATGACTTTGACTGGTGGGTTGAGTGAACACAGTTCTTTGTTTAATAGCTTCTCACACACATAAGCTGAGTACACATTAACTTGCTGGAGATCTGCAGGGTGTCTGTTGATGTCCCCACCCTCTCTGTGCTGGCTTTGTAAAGAATATATGGGCCAGAATACTTCTCTTGTTCTTTGAGCCGTTACAAGCAGAAGAAAGTAAATACTGAAGCAGTTAACATTTTAAAGTCTTTAAAAAAAAAAACAACACATTTTCTCTGTACCTGTTTGCACATTTTGGATTTCAGACTAAATCTGGATTGAATTGAAATTGAATTTTAATTGAATCGTGTTCTCAGCCAAATCGGGTCAACTGTGAGAGTCACTCTTCAGGTTCTGTCATCACCACTTTGGCAATTTGGCTCCACTTCTTGTTTGTTTTGGTGGTTTGGGCTGAGAACTGGCACATTTAGCTGCATCCGGCTGATGTCGCACCTAACTTTGGACCTTCCCGGTTCACTTCCTGCACCACTTCCTGTGTGTTGTTGAATATTCTGTCGTCATCCATTGCTTACTTGAGAGAGTTAAATCTTCTGGCTTATTGGATTTTGGTCATTTTGGGTTCTAACCATTTTTAACTGTTTCGTATTGAGAACATAATGCTCTGATAAGTAAATACTGCTTTATTTTCAAGATCACTTTTTAGATTTGTTGAATTGACTAATGGTTTACTAAACCTCAGAGGAATTGTATTGTTGCAGCATTAAATTATTGAGGAATAATAACTAAATAAGGCAATAAAATGAAAAAAAAAATTATTTGACAAACTGCTCTAAAGTTTGTAGTGTAGCAGAAAGAGAAATGTAGTTGAAACCTCAAGAGATCACCATAAGTGAGTTGGATGTTGTGTTTGTAGCTTGGCAACAGCTGAGCTGATGCCACATGCAGTCTGTACAGGTAAACTCAACTCTCTCTGTAGGCAACATGGACAAAAACAACAGAACAATAGTCAGGGTGCTGAGATGCTCTTTCACTTCACAGTAGCATGTCCTTGATTACACCATCAGTTTTGTTCCTGCTCTGCATCCTAGATGAATCCCGTCTTTAACTCTTGATTTCAGGTCTTATTCTGGGGCATTACTTGGGTTTTGGAAAGCTCAATCAGCAGCTTCGACATGCAAACGGCTCTGGTAACTCATCACAGCTGCAGTATCATGTCAGCAGTGGAGAAAAATTATAAAACAAATAAATAAATAATCTGTACTTTCACAGTAAATAGCTGATTTGAAAATCTTGAAGATACACAGACACATTGTGACCAGAGCTACTGCAACAGGCGGCCACTAATGCAGTATTATTCTAGAACTCAAACACTAGAGTTGAGGGGTGCGCTTTTAAATTCCATCAATATACCTCATAGCTTCATCCTGGTGTTTTCTGTGCCGTCTGTCTGTCTCCACCTGTGAAGGTTTATCTTTGGGAACTTGGGCTTCTGGTTTCCCTGGTCTGTGGTGCTGCTGGTCATCGCTGCAGCCTTCTTCAGCTATGTCACTGTGCTCATGGTGAGGCACAAACACAACACAGGCGGTTTAACAGATTTTCTGATTAACTGGTTTTTATCACATCTTCAGACAGAGCTAATTTGTGCTTGGAAAGCCACATTGAATGAATTTTACGTAATATTTAATCAGATTGCAAACAGAACATCCACAGTATCATCCAGCTTTGGTGCAAAAAAAAGCTTTGGTGGTCTGAAATTTTTAACGGTGTCACTGATCACAACAATGATGCATATCTTATTTAAAGCACCATTAGAAAAGCAATGTTAGAAAGTGCTGTACAATATAAAACATAAATTCATTATATAAAACTTAACGCCTGAATTTATATAGCTGTATATAAAAAAATGTTTTGTGTGTGTTTTAGCCTTCAAGTAGATGGTAAATAATGCTGATATTATTAATTTCACTTTTGCACAAAAAATAAATAGAAATTTTGGTATGTTGCTTATTTGCGACAACAGGTATCCTGGTCAATTTGGAGTCAATTTGGTATGTTTGATATGTAATTTGGTATGTTGCTTATTTGCAACACGGTCATATAATGGTCAATAATAAGATAACAACAACACAGTAATATAACAGTGAAAAAACAATGTTTTTTTTATTCACCCTTTTTTTTTTTTTTTTTTACATATTTATTTATATAAAGGTTCCTAGGTCCGTAGTGAATATGGACTAACCGGCATTGGGGGAATAAAGATGCTATCTCAGCTGGTTGATTGAGTCAAACGGTTTGTAGCATATATGGGACAATAGGCGTTAAGGGGTTAATATGTATGTTATGAGAATCAAAACTTTGCCTAAAAGTTCTGCCCCCTCTCTACTACAGTTCAAAAAGAATCTAAAAACACATCTCTTCTCCATGTCCTACTCTTCTTAAACCCACCCCTCCGGCCCTACCCTTCCCCCCTTCTTTTCTTTTGTTAAAGCGACCATGGGTACCTTGAAAGGCGCTATATAAGTCCAAGTTATCATTATTATTATTATTATTATTATTATTATTAATAAAAACAAGTCAAAATTGTTTGAATAGTTACAACAAATACTGACATTTGAGAAGAAGCCATTTGATGAAGAGTTTTAAGAAGAGATTTAAAAGAAGATCCTTAAAAGGGTCCTTAGTGGGGCCTTTATACGGGTTTCAAACAGTGATCAGGCTCACAGGAGGTGAAAAGATAACTCATGTGGTCAGGAGCAAACCCTAAAGACATAAAACATTACAATCTCTTACAACATTTCCAGGCAGGCAGTGATCAGTATTCGAGGAAGTTCTGATTGAGCTGTCATTGTTCAAAGATGTTGTTTTAGTTGTGCTGCCTGTTTTTGTGACGGTTCAACCAGTACTAACCAAAATTCAGCATCTCATCTGTAAACTGATTTTAAAAACGACACACATTTGTGTTTCAAAAATGTTGTCCTCTGGTCGAGTAGCTTCATTCAACTTGGTCTCAATAGCAGCAATATTCTTCTCCTTTTGGATAAAAACTATACAATGGGATACAACTTGGCATTCTGCCAGATGTGCTGTTTTTTTTTTAAACTTAAAGGATTCCTCTGAACACACTAGCAGATCTGAATAAGCAGTGTTCATGGTGCTCTTCACAGAAGTCTTCAGAGGCTGCAGTGTCTCTTCACACTGTGCTCTGGATTCTGCTTGTGTGATTTGACACTTTTGCATTGTCTTACCTCGCTGAATTTCTGTTTGTCTGTGCAGCTGCTTGCTGTGTGTTTGTTGTCAGAAGGCCAGAAGCTTCAATTACACTGGAGTCACAAGGTAACTCTCTCACAGCATCAAATTCTGTATCGGTGTATCTACTGAATTAATGTTCAGAGACTACATTAGACACCAAGTTACCACATTTTGTCGGTAATAGATCATTATTGTTAAAAGTGAGGTTGGCATAAAAGCAGACATTGTAAAAATTTTCCGTTGTGCATGGAAACAGGTAGCATGTGTGAAACTGATATGTTTTCAGCATTTGTCTCACTTGGCACTAACGGGGCTGGACGGTAACTGCAGGTTACATTCCAGTTTGTCTATGGATTACTCTGAAAGTATACAGTGAAAGTAGTTGATAATACCCATGGTAGTAGTCCATGATGTAATTAGTCTGTCAGTATAGGTTTCATGAACTACTTATGGAAGAAACAGGTTTTATACCACTTCAAAGTTAGACAAAATATGTCCATTCTTGTTCAGTTTAAGGGACTTTGTTTATGGATTACTCGGAAACCATACAGTGAAAGTAGTTGATAGTACTCATGATAGTAGTCCATGATGTACTTAGTCCAGCAGTATAGGTTTCATGACAACAAGGAAACATTCCTTGTTGTCAGATTGGGATCCTGGTGAGCTTGATGTTTTCTGTCGTGGCCACTGCCGTCTTGTCTGACCTGTGGAGCAAAGAATGGACAACGCTGCTGCTTTCCTTCCAGGTGAGCCCTCGTTCCCCTCCTTCATCATTCTTTGTGGTTCTGATGGCAGATTTGACCTGATGTTTTGTGTTCCTGACCAGGTAACAGCACCTCACTTGCACGTAGGAGGAGTCTTACTGATAACGTCGCTGGCCTGGCCGGTAGCTCTGCACATCTTTCGTATGAACAGCTGGGGTGAGGTGCACGGTTCATTTTTATAATGCTTCGTATCATGAGCAGATTAGAGGAATAAGTCAAAACATAGTGATTAGGTGCAGGGGTGGAGCAGTTTTAAATGTGGGGGCGTGTTCCAGGGGGGGCACATGAGCGCCACATCAAGCCCAGAGACACGACGCTGAAGTTGGCATCCGATTCGTGAATTAAATGGATGGTCATTTCACTGCATTTTTTTGCATTTTGATCACCCTAAACTAGGTCCTGTATGGAAACTACAATAGTTAGACTGCTCAAATTTGGATGGAATTATTCTAAAGAGGCTATAGATTCATTAAAACCTTATTTGGGATTTGTGAAATCTTTTTCTTATTTGTGAAAATGCAGAACAGGGCCATTTTACTGCATTTTTTTTGCATTTTGATCACCCTAAACTAGGTCCTGTATGGAAACTACAATGGTTAGACTGCTCAAGTCTGGATGGAATTATTCTCAAGAGGGTACAGAGTCTTTAAAACACATTTTACGATTTGTTAAAACTTTATTTGGTCATTGAAAATTCAAAAAGGTGAAATCATCTTGCTGTAAAAGTGGGAGTGTCGAAACACCCCCATCCCCCACGGGTGCGACACCCATGATTAGGTGTACATGTGGGCACACTTTTGCACAGAGCCAGGTGAGCTGCTTCCCCCGTTCCTGGTCAGTATTTTTAGCTAGCCTGCTGCAGATGGTCATTTATCATAAAATGTGGTAATATTGATCATCAGACAGTATCAACACATTGAAATTTAAAAAAAACCAAAACATCGGATGCTTAATCTGGAATGTAAACGAGCAGAGCTGCACAGCAACCTTCACAGCTACATTTCTTTTTGTCCTTTTTGTCTTTGTGTGCATGTGTTTGTGTTTCAGTGAGGAAGGGCCTGATCATGGGGGTGTACCTGACAGCCCTGTTTGTCCTCTATTTGGTGCCCCTCGGTTTGTATTCTCCGTGCATCAAAGAGGAGGGGACCCTGGGCCCCGCACCGGCTCTCATCGGTCACAGAGGAGCCCCTATGGTGAGCAGGAACGCACACTGTGCCACCACACAGTGAAAACAACAAGCATGTCTGTAATTCTGCTGTTACCATCTAAGAAGGGTTTAATTCAATTATATTCAATTCAGTTTTATTTACGTATATAGCACCAAATCACAACAAATATCATCTCAAGGCAATCAAAGATAAAGTCCAATTCAGGCCAGTTACAATTCAATTCATTGTAGTACCAACATAATACAATCAAATCACATTTATTAAATTCCAAATAAGTCCCATTCATACAGAGCCAATTAAAAGAAAGTTGCCCAGCTCAGGATAATATTAACAATGTTATAATGATATTAATGATGGATTAAGTAAGATTGTCTGACTGCAGTCCCCTGAACAGGATCTGAAACTGAACTCCTGTGGAAAATGTCAGTTTGACTTTGATTTCTGATGAAAATGATTAAGTGTTTTCAGCTTCTAGAGTCAATCTGTTTTTTAATTTCTTGATAAATCTTTTATTAATCCAGTTAAAAAGAAATTCAGAAATGGTGAAATCAGCTTCTCATAGCAGAGGGATCTATTTAAAAGTAAAGTAATACATTTTTTATTCCTTACAGTTGACAGAACATTAGCACATACAGTACAATACAGTACTGAAACCAAAGAAGATTGCACATCTCTCCTTGCAAAATGAAGAAAAAAGTACTTTTTCTTTTGCTCTACCAACCTGTTAAACGTCTAACTGTTGCTGCTTCAAACTGGACAGTGACTGTTTCTGAGATTATTCTGCCATTACAAAGTTTTCTGTTCTTTTTAAGATTTTTAAGTCCAGATATGAGGCCAATTTTTTTTGCCAGGCCATTTGATTTAAGATGTTCTTTATTGCTGTGTGGGCCTGTACACTCGGTGTGTGTGTTGCTACTGTTGTACTGCTCACATCCTTCCTGTCAGTACTGTTTACAGCTCAGGGAAAACGCTTGTGCTTCAGCTGGAAGTATTCACACTGGGGCAGCATGTGTATTCAGAACGTGTGATGTGAGTGGAAGGCTGGATTCTCTGTTGTTGTGCTGCAGCTCGCTCCAGAAAACACACTGATGTCCTTTGAGAAAGCGGTGGAAGCTGGAAGCGATGGTCTGGAGACAGATGTCACCATAAGGTCAGACTGTGTGCAGAACGGTGCATATAGTTGTGGTGCAGTGGCCCTGAAAGCACAACTCAATGCAGCTCAAGAATACACATAGAACAAAGTAAACACATCCAGTAATCTTATGATACACACACAGCTCTGAGATACTTTTTACAACTACTTTCAGTTGGAGAAAGTAACGCTGTCGTCATAGTTAAAAACATGCAGTTTCCTTCAGCATCCACTGAGGTTTATACTGCTGTCCTGCGGGTTGTAGTTTTGATGGTGTGCCCTTCCTGATGCATGACCACACCCTGCAGCGCACCACCAACATCCACGAGGTTTTCCCCCACCGGATAGACACCCCGGCCGCCATGTTCAGCTGGACCGAACTGGAGAGCCTGAACGCAGGGGCCTGGTTCCTTTCTGTGAGTGACTCAGATCATTGGGGACGACATTCACAATATTTAGAGAGCACTTAACTCAGCCTTAAAGGGACACTGTGTAATTTCTTCCCCCATCTAGTGATGCAATTTTATTTTGCAACTTGTTGAACTACGGCAGGCGGTATGTGTCAAGATTCTCTTTTTTTGCTTTTTTGGCGACGAGGATCCCTTCTCCTGTGGCGTGGCATAACTATGGTCTTCCATTGCGAACTAAAGTCCAGGCCGTTCAGGCTGGTTTATACCAGAGAATGTCTAATGGCGTAGACTGGCTCTGTTTATACCTGCATGCAAACGTGACGTAATTTCCGCTTGCAGGCCTGGCGTTGGGAAAAACGCGCTTCTGTGCGTCTGTGATTGGGGTTCGGCTCTGGAATGGGTTGAAGGAACAACTTAAGCAGTGTATTTCTATTCATCAGTCCAAGGCCAGATATAAAGTGGAAGTAATTACAAAGCTGAAGAAATTTTGTAATGTATATTCACGGGCTATTATGTTATCATCATATAAATTGTGATTAACATCAAATAAGAGATGAGAAGATATGTTATAATATGTTAAAATTAGGTTGAAAGTTAAAAACTATGCCAATGTATGTAAGACGCATCCATATAAATTGTAATTTTTGAATGGGGGTATTTTTACTTCATCTCACTCCCTTTCCAGCGAGTATTGATTTCTGTTACCTTTGTTCTAGATGAATATGTAAATTAATATGTATTATGGAAATGTATTTATTTTCTAATCTGCCTGAAAATAAGCTCCAAACAAACACTCAATCAAGTGCTTTATGTCCCTCTCGGCACTTCGTTGTTTTCCATAGACCGGAAGGACATGGCAGCCTCCATAGAGCTTACCCGCTCTATGTAGATACAGACAAGTTATTCTTCACTCAGGAGGATAAGTGAGATTGTTGCAATTTTACACCAATGAGGACTAATTTATGAATGAATATGTTGATTTGAGCTAATAAATGACTTAATATATATTACACAGTGTTCCTTTAACATTTCCAACAATGTTGTAGCCTAGAGGTATACCTCTCAGAGCAACACTGGGTCAAAAGGGGGTCGAAGCCTTTTTCCTCACACAGGGTGGGAATATCAGTATCTGGGAGAGTGAAATCCTCATTCGTGGTCAGAAACAAACTGTGCTCTGGGTCAAGACAGGCATGTGTTCAGCTGTATCTGGAATTAAAACCCTCTGATCACTGTAAAAGTGCCTTGATTTGAAAAGGGCAGACCCTTCCTATCACAGTAGGGGACAGCAGAGTGATAAGAATTGGACGTTTTTAAACTCAGACACATTGTTCTGGCCATCAACAGGGATTTCATCCACCTGGACACTGAAGTTTTCATCTAGTGCCATCTAGGAGTGCTGACCCAATTGCTATTTGTGATGCAGATTTGACTGGGTGGCCAGGACAGTTGGCCTAATCCTAGAATTCCATCTATTGAGAAATTAATGAATTGGAATTATTAACTACTTTGTTATAGAAAGATGTCTGACACTGTTGCATTTTTCAAATTGCTGAATGCCTTAACATTGTAGCTAACAACGTTATAACACCAGAAATGGAAAGTAATGATCAATCATTTATAAAGACCCACTCAACATGTTTTTGTGTATTTTTCTGCAAAGACGCAGCCTTCAGTCAATATTCTTGCTTGTTTTATTTTTACTCTTGTTGTCTCTTGGACATTTTGGGCTGTTACCCTCTGGTAGAAACACCAGCTTAAAACACCAATAGTCTACATATTATGACTTTAAGATATTTTATGAATATGATTCTTTACAGCAGATCTGGTCTTGTACTTGTAAGTTTCCAGTATATGGCCTCTGGATTGAATATTTTTGAGATTATACTTTAGCAGAATGTTGTCCGTCACCATGTCAGGTGGCAGATGAAGAACATGTTGGTCAGCTTGTTATGTCACAGTTTTCTTTTGTCATTGATGGTCGTCCCCTCCAGCACGATCCGTTTGGCACAGCTGGCTCTCTGGGAGCAGAGGAGCAGCAGCGGGCAGGAAACCAGTCTGTCTGCAGCCTGCAGGCCTTCCTCCAGCTCGCAGCTCAGACAAACAAACTGGTCATATTTGATCTCTACCGTCCACCCAGAGGCCATCCATACCGAGACAGCTGGCTCCAACGCACGCTGGAGGTCATCCTCAACGAGTCGTCCATTCACTCGTCACAGGTCAGGCAGGTGTCCAGGTTCAGCCTCCAAATGTTAAGCGGGATATATGGGTTGGTGTAGCTTTTTCTTCAGAATAGCTCCAGTAGTGGCTCTCACATGTTACCAACACACATAACAAGCTCCACACACACATTTCTGTAAAAATAAACAACTTTGAAAAATCCAGAGGTGGATTCAGCAACACGTCCAGCTGCTCCGAAAGCTTTTCCAAAGTTTTCCAAGACTCTCTTCCATTTAGCAACTGGTTGAATATTGAGTCCACAAGATCATTTTTACTTTTACAGCACAAGAAGATAGTAGTACAACCATTGGCAAAGAAAAAGAGTTGTTTTTAATTTGAACAAAAAATAAATCACAGGAAAAGAACGATGGTCTCACCTTGTGTTCAGCAATTCTAAAACGAACCCCATACATAAGTTTAAATATGCAAAGTTCAAGCAATGGAAGGGATTAAAACGGAGTGTGGCATAAGATGTTGATTGTTCCCAGTCAGCTGTGTCTAAAATTTGGAACAAATGCAAACAAAACGGGAATGTTGTAAAAGGGAGAAGTCAAGGCATCAGGACAGAAAACAAGGCGAAACGACTGAAAATACAAAATGTACAACAAAGGAAATCAAAATCAAATGGGCAGAAACAGGAGTCATTGTCTGACTAAACTGTAAGAAATCAGCTGAGGGAAATGGGATTTCCATCCAGAAAAGCCAACCATAAACCAAAGATGAATCACCAATCTGCACTGAACAAGGAGATGATGCTGGAACCTATATTTGGTGCAGGTCCAAAGAAACATATGAAGATAATTGCTTGAAGAAAAAAGAAGGAAACGAGTATATTTCCACAATCATTGATGAAAAGAGGCGGTCGTTACCTCTACAGTAAACACACAGTTGGACTTTGATAATTTGGAAACATTTCTCATCATTTGAAAGGAGGACAAGTGATGCTGAGGTGATTTTTCAGAGAGATAATGCTACAGATAAAATGTTTAAAAAAAAACAACAACACATAAACTCATTGACACGGCCAATAAACAGTATGGATCTCAGTGGGATTTAAAATCTATGGTGGAAATGGTTCTAAGAGAAATGGAAATGGAAATGGTTTTAAGAAAGTTTGAAGCTGATTGATGAAGAACGTTATTTATCATTCGTGAAGTCCTCAAAGAATTCAAGCTGTCATAAAAACCAGAGGAGGAGCAACAATGTATAAACTGGTTTTTGTTTTAGTTCACGCTTCAATCAATTTTTTCCTCTATTCAATAAATACATTTATTTATTTTTTCCCTTTAAATTAAGAAGCCTGAATGAGCATCTTCCAGCAGTGGTGATTCCATATTTATTTGCCAGGGTCTGTATAGCAGGACAGAATTATCAAAAATCTAACAGATAATAACATCTTAGTGCTAGGTGACAAAAAACAGCAATAAAAAAACAAATCAAGAGACGAGGACTGGAAAATGTGTTCAGAAATAAGATATCAATAAGATATATATAAGATATAACAGCTGGATGATTGAGCTTTTAAATGCAATTCATTGTATTATTAGGAAATCTTGTTGTTTAAAGTTGCATTGTTGGATAGTAGGCACCCAATGAATAAAAGAGGACACTTATTGTGAGTAATGGGGAATAATATGGTGGACCACCACCACTGTGTGTGTTCAGGTGCTGTGGCTGCCGTCAGATCTGCGAGCTCTGGTCCAGGAAATGGATCCTGAGCTCCAGCAGACTTCCGGCAGCCGCCTTCCTCTAGAGGAGCTGCAGAGTAACCACATCGTCAAACTCAACCTTCACTACAGCTCCATGTCCGCCGAGCTCATCAGGTATACACCTGTACAGACTTTGTACAAAGACTTAATGAGTTATATAAGTTCCTGTGGCTTTTTTGTAACATGGCATGACTTTGTCCTCACGTGTGCAGAGAGTACGCTGCCGTCAACATCACCACCAACCTGTATGTGATCAGCCAGCCGTGGCTCTACTGTCTAGCTTGGTGCACTGGAGTCCACTCGGTCACCACTGACGCCCCACAGCTGCTCAGCACCCTGAGCTTCCCTCTTCTCCTCATGGTTAGTCTGGCCACAAACGCCACTGTGCTTCTCTTCTGCAGCTCCAACCTTTAAAGCCTCTCATCTGAAGGGAAATGGTGCTTTTCTACTGAAGAGAAACACTTAAAGGGATAGTTCGCCTCTTTTGACATCTGTATGACATACATCTGTATGACATACATCTGTATGCGCTTGGCGCTATTTTTGCCTCCCTTGATATCAATGCGTCCAATGTAAACTGTGCAGACTGAAGAGCAGACCGAGCAGTAAACACCGTAAGAGGTGCAGCTGTCGCTAGGTGGCTGGACGTCAAGCGATGTGAGGTCTGACTTTTTCCTGGAGAACGATTTTGTGATGCAAATGTATTACTCTTTTGAACGCATATTGTTTTGAGAAGCAAGACACTTTATTTTTTTAGCCCCAGCCAACTAACCAGACTACTTTCGTCAACGCCAAAGCTCAGTTGGAACTCGGCTTACAGGACGCAGCAGGGGGGTAGTCAATGTTCATAAATGATGTTGCTAATATGGGATGTCATACAGATGTCAAAAGAGGCGAACTATCCCTTTAAAGGGTCTGAAACTTTTATTGTGAGGCAGCGACATGTTTGTCGCAGTGTAATTCAGGCAGAGGCACTCAGTCTGCTTACTTTATATTCTCTCCTGAGGTAAAACGTGTAACTCTTAGTTGAATTTTTATTGATATCTATTAGGCAGGTCTTGTGGTGCTCTCCATTGTTTTGCAACCAGGTCCCAAACCAGTTTACAACCATGTGTAAAAAAACAAAACTGGGGTTTTATGACTTTTCTACAGTAGATGTAAGGTCGCATATTTGAGATGTTTAGCCCTCTGCTCACACACTTTTCTCTCTGTCCCTCAGAGTCCAGATGAGTACAAACTGATGTGGATTCTCACAGACATTCTGTCTTTCATGCTGATCTTTGTCATCTTTGGCTTTCACTGGTGAATCTCACACTGTAATTCTAAATCAACAATTCATAGCTGTGTCCTTATGTCTCTGTTTCACTCTGGCTGGACTTAAGCTTCAGTAGAAAAAAAAAACCCTGTTGTTTGCTTTTCAGGTGGAGAGAGCGAAGACTGGCTTTCTGCTCAGACAACAAAATTCCACTGGATAATGGCTCCTACAGCATATTCAAAACAGGTAAATAGGCAAAGTGATGAAATGTAGCTCTGCACTGAATTGTGTTTTAAAAAGGAAGAAAGGGGTTAATGAGGCTATGAATGCAATTGGAGGTTTGGGCTGTTGGTTGTGGACAATAAAAACATTTCATGACATAAATTTAGGCTTTGGGGAAAGAGTTTGATTTATTTTACCATTTTTAAATTTAATCGTGAACGTTTATGTTTATGTTTATGCATTTGGCAAACGCTTTTATCCAAAGCGACTTACAAATGAGGATATAACAATACAGCTAACATCAAAGCTAACAATAAGCTACATAGAAGTGACAGTGTAGAAATAGAGGGCAGGCATAGAGGGAAGAACAGAAGAGAAAGTGCTGTAGAGGGGGTATGGAACTACAGGGTAAGTGCTAGTAATTACAAAACATTTTAAAATACAGTTCGTTTTAGATTTTCCTATTTTATCCGCATTAATCCACCCTCCGGCTCTAATCCCACAGAGATGAGTGACATCTGGTCAGTCTCCAGCTCTAAGTCACAAATGGAGCTGACGGCCAACTTGGCAACCGTGACTGAGCACTAACTGCTGTCTCTGAGAGGAGCTGACCTGGCAACTCTGAGCTGCACAGTGTGGAGTTGGGTCTCAGTAAAACACTGCCTCAAGTCACTAATGAAAGAATGTGACTGCAACATTTCTGTACAAAAATCAAATGCTCCTCTTTGGTTGAATGTGTTTTAAGTCATTTTTACCTCAATAAGTCAAAATCTTTAGCTCGAGCTAGAAGCCTATTAGCTTAGCCTTAACTAATGGCTTATGGCCTGGCTAAAGATCAATGAACAGGATTGATCTGGTTTATTAACCCCTCCTTCAGCAGCGGGTCTGTTTCACCTGGTTTTATGTTCCTCTGTTTAATGCTTCATAAACTCACATAAAAAAAACAGAGTTAATGGCTTAAACACATTCCTTTTTTGTAAATAATACATTTGTAAATTACAAAACAAACTTTTTTCTGCTTTTTTAACTCTTTTACACGAGAATCACATTTCAGGTCAATGTATTGTAAAGTGCAAAAGGTTTGGTTGGAAGAAAATTTGTATAAAGTAATGAATATTGCACATATTTGTAATTTTATTTATCTGAAACTTGTGTATTGCAATGAATTGAGCAAGACGTGCATTAGTACTTTACAAATTTTTGCATGAAGTCTTTTGTTAATGAGCAATTTGTTTTAGTTATAGATGTCCACACACCAAAGTGAAAGGCTTAATATGAGAAGAAAAAGTAAGAACAAAACACAGATAATGCACAGTACTGTCATGATGAAACTATCTGGAATAAAGTTAATTTTCATCTGTAACTTACATGTCTTCGTGCATATTGGTTCTAGTTTATAGCACAGCAGCTTATTTTAAACAGAAGTGAAACTCAGTGTTTTCTTTGCAAAATGTTGTTTATTTCATTGCTACATAAAGATATGTGGTCACATCATAGATAAAACAATTTTCTCCTTCACATACGTAGTTCAAAAGGTGTAATGATTATGAAAGCTAATTATGCATATAGTTAGAAAAAAACCCAACACATTAATAAAATCATTTACCATCTACGGCACATGTACACGTGACAACAGTCTGGAAACAAATCTACGGAGGATCAACCGAAAGAAACATGGTGTTTGAACTTTGTGGCACACATACAGGAGGGGCGGCTTCCACCAGCACGCAGGACTAACGATGCAATAAAACAAAACATTACATCATATTTCCTCCTAACTGAAGCTACATTTAAATCCAGATTGTCACATAGTGTTTAAAAATGTTTACAGGTTTGATTTCACGAATTTACAAACTGGAGTTCTTGCATAAATAAGGATGGATCTCAACAATGAAGCTACTTACAAGACAAATAAAAAGCAGGTAGAAAATGAGTTTTTGGGGACATGTTTTGGGTCCAGATGGCTACTTGTTAAATTTTTTTATTGTCATCAGGGCCTGCATTTATCAAGTGTCACTTATAGGAGTTTAAATGTCAACAACACTAAGAGCTGCAAAGCATGAATTATAAAGGCAAATCGTATTAAAGTTGAATTGAAATAAGCTACTCACACTAGGATGTTGCAACAAAATAGTGGAAAAAGCAGCTGTGATATGAGACATGTTTTGGGTCCAGATGGTTACTTTTTAAAAACTTTTATTTTTTGTTGTTGTCATCAGGGCCTGCATTTGTCAAGTGTCACTTATAGGAGTTTAAATTTCAACAACACTAATAACTGTTACCAGCCTATGGTGAAATAAATACATATCACATTTATGTACAGATTATAGTTTTAATTTACCTTTGTCATTGCTTATATAATCATATGCAGAAATTTTAAGTATTTTGTTCCCGGACTTCTGACATGGGGACTTGGGGGTGCCACAGCACAATTCTGAGCATAATTTTGAAGTCACCATTGGATTCCTTGACCAAAAAAACATAGGATTGGCATGTTAAATTGAGTTTTTAGGTTGTTTAGAGGCCAAGGTAGCTGAAATTCTGTATTTTATGGCGCCCTTTTTGAAATTCCAAAATGGCCGCCATACAGGTGTCTGTTCAAGTGGCAACATTGGTTTTTGGAATCCCCAAGGTCTGCAGATTCCAAAAATGTATAGGTCAACAAATCCCCCCCAAAAAATCCCACAAAAGTACATTTTTGTACACAGTGAATCTGACTATAAGAGCTGCAAAGCATGAATTATAAAGGCAAATCGTATTAAAGTTGAATTGAAATAAGCTACTCACACAAAATGTTGCAACAAAATAGTGGAAAAGCAGCCGTGTCACATGTTGTATCTCATTGACCTATTGCCTCCACTCCTCTTTCCTCATCTACTCAGTTCACATCTCAGCTCTGCGATGCAACAGGATTCATGGATGCACAACTTTAGAGAAGAGATTCTGACTTTTTTCTTACATCATACTAAATTGGATGTGTTGGGGGTTTGGTACATTGCTCAGACAAAATAAGACATCTTGTGCATTACGCTACTCACTGTTTGCAGAAGTTTAAAAACCTAATTACTGATTTAAAAAGAGGAATTTTTAACGCTCATCTGCTTCAGAATGCCTGACTTAGAATTTTTGGCTGTTTAAGACTAAAGTCCTATGCAATGATACTTGATAAATACGGCCCAGATTGGATTTATTTTTCCTAATTTTAAGGAACAATGGAGGTACTGTTCAACTGTTTCAACAGTGATGCTGATATATCAGAAAAACAAACATTCTGTAAATGTTGCGATAATAGTTCGACAACTTTACAGCACAGAGATAATAAACCTCAGTCACACAGAATGCTGTGCCACATGTGGTGAGCTGGAAACATGGATTTAAAGGCAAAGGGTGACTTAAGACAGGGCTGATATGTAATCACATGAATGAAAACGTTTACAGCGTCACAGTTTTACATCATGAGTGCATTTGTGTTTTTATGTGTTTTATGTACTTGTGAATAGGTTCAAAAAGGAGTACTTGTGGGGTCCAATGTGTTTAGTGGGGACAAATAGTGGGCTCAACATATTTTTTGAGGGTCAAAACTTGATTTTATGGGTAGGGTTGGTTTTTAGGGAAAGGGTTAAGGTTAGGCATACAGTTGTGATGATTACGGTGGGGGTATGCATTATGCCAATGGTGAATCATCACAAAGTCAGAAAATCAAGTCTGTGTGTGTGTGGTGCGCGATTCATGGAGCGGGATCGAGGAGTTTCCAGCTGTGTGCTCACTTGCTGTTGCCCCGGGATGTTCTCTGTTTGGTCATCGTTGTCAGCATCTGGCTGATGTAAGAAGTCAGGAGGTCATCCATCTTGTAGCCCTGAAGGAGGTGAATGTTTATTTAGAGGAATGTGCAAGATTAATGGAATCTTTCCCACCGTTATCACTGATGTATCATCAAGTGCAGCAGCTTTAGAAGTATCTTTAGAACCCGATTTGTAATTAGACTTCTTTCCAATCGTAATATTGTTAAGATCAGGAACATCCCGTAACTACTGTAGCTGTTCATTATTGGGCCGTCCGAGAAATTCCCTGAAAAGCCTTCAGCTGATCCAAAATGCTGCAGCCAGAGTTCTGATGAGATCTAACAGCAGAGATCATTTTTCTCCAGTTTTAGCTTCTCTTTACTGGCTAATATGTTAAATTCAGAATAGAATTTAAGATTCTTCTCCTCACATATAAAGCTCTTAATGACCGAGCTCCAACATATATCAAAGATCTCATTTGTTGTGATTTACTGCTATATAAATAAAACTGAATTGAATTGAATACTTTTGTTTTGATCATGATTTTTACTGCAGAGGGAAGAATTTTAGGAACATTGTTTGGAGTAGAGCTAAGGTTTCTCTAACCTCCCGGGACATTGTTGCACTTCATTTCAAAGTCTTACTTCTTTAATCAGATCTGAATTTCAAAACATGACCAGTAATTGATGATTACACTTCGGATTGAGCCACTGCCAGCTTTGAATAATCAGGCCTTGTTGCCAAATTTCTGCTCTCGCATCAGTGTCAATATTTTTAAGCCCCCATTTTTTAATGAGTTCAAACGAGAATAAATGGGTTTTTTTGTTTGTTTTTGCTGTTTCAGAGCCTGAGTATGGTATGAAACTCTTGATTTAATGCTATCAAAGTTCTTTGTCATTGCTGCAAAGCAAGTAACTCAATTTCAGTTGTATAGAGTCAGTTAATTACAAAAGTCATCAAGACATTTTTCTTAATTCACTCTGTAATTACTTTATTTACCTGTCTATTTGCTAGAGAAGTTTTCCCACACGCTTGTTCAAAAATAATTTGTATTGAATAATAGTGATTGTGTGTTGCTAAAACAGAGGTGGCCTACAATACATTTATATATATAATGTTCCTGAATACATCGCTGTGATACATCTCCTCGCACTGCCCACTCTATTACAAACATTTAATAACATGAGGTCTTCATGGAGGGGACAAAAGAGTTATTGCCCTTCAGACATTAATAAAACCCGAACATGTGCAAGCTTTGTAGAAGTAGATTTTCCAGCCTATTTGAATGCATGTTTGAACGTAATTAAACCCAAATAGTTTCATTTTGAAAGCTGAGTGTAAATGCTGAAGGCTCGGGCAGCTCACCAGAGAAGTTTCACAGAGCAGCTTGCTGCCTCGGACCAGGTTTCCGATGGTGATGTGGAAATACGTGTTGCCGCTGCTCCAGTTGGAGATCTTAGTGAAAGGGTGAATGGTGAGGATGTCCTACAGGTAGTGGGGTAAGCACAATATGGTTACATGAAAACGATGCACGAACAGTTTGTTACTGCTCCCCTGTGTTAATGTTTTAAAGGTGAAGCTGTGCATTTCAGGACAAACTGATAAATGTGTTCTCACCTTTGTTTTCGGATCAATCAGGCTGACCCCATGCTTGTTGATTGCTATCAGGAGGGTTTCTGGGTAATTTGGATCGGTTGTTTGCTGCAGAAACACAAAACATGCTTTCTTTAGTGAGAGTAAATGGCACGAGTACGTGCAGCAGAGGATCGACAGCTCATATAACGGGTGACGTCACATTCATTGTGAGCTTTTTTCATATTGTTTAGTACAATCTGACTTGTTTACCTTGACTTCAAAGAAGGCAGATCCAAACGTGGGCCACTTGTAGATGATTTTTAGGAAAGAAAGTTTGGCTTCTTCACGTGTCTTCCCTGAGTGTTTGTTGAACAGTGTCATGATGGACTGAGAGGGATACACAAAATCTGTTTAGACACACGTCCCACTGGTCTGATAGATATTGAGCAGAGAAATCAGGTTTATTTATGATCGCTCTGTCTTTAGTTTGCCACAATTTATTGATAATAAATGATCTACTTGATATTCAGTGAAAACTAAATGGCTGTGGTTTCAGCATAATCTTTGTGTATTTTTACATGCTACTGATTTCATTTCATTGCTTTGATGAGAGCATCCAGTAGAAAACTCTTTTATGACCCAACTTTGAGGGGAAAATCTTTTTTGATCAAACTGATCTGTATGTAGACCTGTCTGCATTAATTTCTCTGTTCTTTGAAACGTCCGCTCACCCTCTTCCAGTCTTCGGGGGACAGATGTCTGATCTGTTCCTGTGGAATGAGGTCTTTCAGGATCTTAGAAATGTTCAGGAAGTGAGATTTATCATCCTCAAACTTCACCCTGTAGATCAACGCTGCCAGCTGGTGCACCTCCTCCTTTGAACATTTGTGGTAGCCGCGCAGATACTTGGGCAGCTCCTGCACAGAGAAACAAAGTCGCTTTTTTCCATTTGAAAGCAATGAGAGGACCAGTGTGAAACACAGACAGTTAATGAGCGCCTTCTGAAGACCTACTTTCCTAACAGAGATTCAATTTTCTTTTTTTAAATAAAATAATTCTTCTTAATTGACGGTTTGTTGTGTTGTTTCTGTCCACTGTTTGCGTTCTTGTGACTTTTGGTTTTTCCTTTTCTCTCTTCAAAAAGACATTCCAATTTTTCAACAAAAATGTGATTAAAAAAATTTAATGAATGGCCGACTGTCAGCTTCTCAAGCTCACTTTGGCCTATATTGTTAACACACAAGAATATGTCAAAACTCATAGAGTTTCATTGGATTTCTTGCAAATACAGTATCCACATACATTATACTCAAACCATTAGTATTGCAGAAATTACATGAAGAGATACTGTTGATTTAAATCTACTGGAACACAAAATTGAACCAGATTTAAAATGAATTGGCACCACCACTTAAAATGATAGAAAGTAATGCATGTTTCCATCCACTCTGTTAATGTTAGGAAGTACTCCGTTGAGATAAAAGACAGTGGCACCAATTTTGCAGTGGAAAGTCTATATAGGATTTCATATAAGAACACAATTCAATTTTTTCGGGGTCTATTGAAATATGTTTACATGCTTTTTAAAAACACATTTTACATCCCAGCCGCATGCTTTCTCACATTCTGTCTCAGTTCAGTTTTAAGTCCTGTCCCCTTTCTAAAATACCCAGTCTGCTCTAATTAATTGTTGCAGAATGTCCCAGTGATGGGACTGGATAACACACACTGCAATGTCCTCACACAGGGGAAAAAATTAACATGCACACGATACCTATAACACAGGGAAGAAAAAAAAAATTTTTTTTTAAACCTATGCGGGAGTGTAAAAAGATATGACAAAAAGAAAAAACACTTTGATGAAAAATGTGTCACTTGTTTTATAAATGAATTAAAAGAAAGTTACAGAATGTTTTGGATACACCAAATAATGTACTTTTGTTATATAGAAATTTTTATTCTTTTTGTGTTCTCCCTGTACACCAACAGCTGCTCCTCCAGTCACCAGTCTGTCAAACTCCTGAAGTTCGCGGACGACACCACCCTCATTGGACTCATCTCTGGTGGGGATGAGTCCGCCTACAGGTGGGAGATTGACCATCTGGTGACCTGGTGTGGGCTGAACAATCTGGAGCTCAACGCTGTTAAAACAGTGGAGATGGTGGTGGATTACAGGAAGAGCCCAGCCCCACTCACCCCCATCACCCTGACAGACTCCCCAGTCCACACTGTGGAGTCCTTCCGCTTCCTGGGCAGCATCATTTCCCAGGACCTCAAGTGGGAGCTGAACATCAGCTCCCTGACCAAGAAAACACAACAGAGGATGTACTTCCTGCGGCAGCTGAAGAAACTCAACCTGCCAAAGACGATGATGGTGCACTTCTACACCTCCATCATCGAGTCCATCCTCACCTCGTCCATCACCATCTGGTACGCTGCTGCCACCGCCAAGGACAAGGGCAGGCTGCAGCGTGTCATCCACTCTGCGGAGAGGGTGATCGGCTGCAATCTGCCATCTCTGCAGGACCTGCACGCCTCCAGGACGCTGAGGCGTGCAGGCAAGATTGTGGCCGACCCCTCCCACCCCGGACACAAACTTTTTGAGGCACTCCCCTCTGGCAGGAGGCTGCGGTCCATCAGGACCAAAACCTCCCGCCACAAGAACAGCTTCTTCCCCTCTGCAGTTGGCCTCACCAACAAGGCCCGCTGTACCCCCCCACTGACATGGCCCCTTATCCCCACTGACACTTTATATATTGACGTTATATTAACGTTCTGTCTTGTCTTTCTGTCAGTACAGAGTGCGTTACATTAACGCACTCTTCTTAAAAATACTTTGCACATATTTAAAAAAAAAAAAAAAAAAAAATTCTTTTACATTTCTTATTACTTTATTCTATTATTATTATATTTTTTTTGTCTTGTTCTTATGGCACCAAACAGACCAGGCCAAATTCCTTGTGATGTACAATTACTTGGCAATAAAACCTTTTCTGATTCTGATTCTGATTTCTACCTTCCATTTTGTGAGTAGTGAAGTGTAAACACATTGGTTTCCTTGTTTCAATTGAAAAAAAAGAATTTCAGGACAGTTAAAGCAACACTTACTTGATAGTAGTGGAAGACTGAGTCAGCCATGGTGTCTTTCCCTGGCATGGTGTTGGTCCACAGCTTCTTCATGAAGAACACCTGATAGGTCAGTGAAGGCATCACACCTGCACTCCCTACATACAGAAGTGACTAAATTAGCCATTACAAAGAGAAGAATCAATGATGCAAAACAATCTCAGCTTTAAAGATGAGTTCATTGGTTTACCATCTTTTACATGTCTTGCTTTTTTGATCCAGTCAGTCAGGTGCCTCACAAAGTCAAAGAAAAAGTCACCGTCAGGCACACTGATGACCTGGCAAACCAGAAAAATTCATAATTAGATTTTATTTATGTTAATATGTGGGAATCAATTTCCAAATCATGAGAAACCTCAACTAATCAGATATTACATCTGAAATAAGAAAGAGAAACAGGAAAACAGAGAGAACCACTTTCATCACAAAGATCAATCAGCAGCAATAGAAAGAAGGACCAAACTCACCAAATAATATGAAGTAAAGTGATCCGATTCACCACAAACAGACTGGAACTAAATGCAGTGTATCTATATAGTGCAAATTCACATGAAGTAATCATCTCAGGGTATTTCACAGAGAGAAACCCAACAATTCTCTTTAAGAATGCACTTGGCAACAGTGAGGAGAAACAAATTCTCAAGAAGAAACCAACATAAAAAGAGTCTGAGGAAGGGATGGGAGGAGATAAAAAGACAGCAAGCGAGCAACAAAAATAAAAAATAAATTAAAATAAGCAAAGCAATAAATAACATCCAGACATAAGCATGTAAAACCACAGCAAACAAAAACAAAACGACTGGAAAGCAATACACAAAGGGCTAGTTCCAGATGTACAATACCCAAGAAATAACTAAAAACAACGAGACTCATGATAATTATTGAGAAATTCAAAAAAAAAAAGTGATGCAAATGGAACATAACTTGACACAAAGGAACCTGTTTTGGATGCATTGACCTGCAAGATGCAAAACAACTACAGAGAGACTTGGAATGAAAAGAAACAGACAAAAACTGACCACAAAGTAAGTGATGAAAATATAAAACGGGATTAAAACTTGTAGATTAGACCAATAATAACCAGAACAAATCAGAAGCTGACCAAGAGCAGCAGATCAACCACAAAGTAGCTCAAAAAATGAAGGAGAAACACAGTAAAAACAAACAAGGGTTATGCTCTATCTCTTAACATGTCCACAATCACTAACTGTGCTCCTGACCGGACCTTGGGGTGAATTTGTCTCCACGATGAGACTACACATCGACTTCTCACCTTGTCAGTGATCTTTACAAAAAGACTGAAGCCCTCTGAGGATTTCAGCACAAGACGTCCAGAGATGTTGTGGCAGAAGTCTTTGGCCTTTGTGCTCGACTCCACTTCAAACACCTGTTAACACAAACACACCAAACTGAAACCTGAAGACTTTATGTGCACAGAACACCAAATGGGAAATAATATGAAACTGTGCCGATAAATGTGAACTCTGATTTTATCTTAAGGATTATGTAGAGTTTATGCATCTAACTTTTGGTCAAAACTGACCCAGTAATGTCAGTCATACATGTACATACATGTAAGGCTGAAGTTATTATGATATCTCCTAAAAGTTACAGTCTCACTAACCAAGCTCAGGAAAGCACCAGCTCCACACTCACTAGGGATGGGAATCGAAAACCGGTTCTTGTTGGGAACCGGTTCCCAGTGTTTGAATTCCTTGGAATCGTTTGGCGATTTTGCAAACGATTCCCTTATCGATTCCAGTGGGCGCGAATGACGTCACCACGCAACGTTGCGTGGCGAGTCCAGCGCAGTCAACAGTAAACATGGCGCCCAAGCGGTACAAACGCTCGAAAGTTTGATTACACATCCCTAAAAAAGACGACAACAGGGCAACTTGCAAAGTGAATATTTCACCAAAGGGAGGAAATACTACCAACATGCAATAACTATGAATGAATGATTAACGTCGGAACCCAGCAACGTTAGCAACGTTAGCATGTCCTCGGCTAACACTGCAGGTCACTAACTAACAAACACTGCCTATCATGTTAGCGCCATTTGCCTCATTGTAAAAGCTGCTGTTAGTAACGGTTAAGGTTAAATGAATGGCTTCTCAGGCATTACATTTAGATGAAATCATGAGAGACAGAGCCTGACTGGCTCAGAGCCAGAGGCTGGTGGTACTACCCCCAGTTCACCTCTACCTCCAGCTTCTCCTTTCACCAGAGCAGGAAGAGTTCAATTACCCAGGCCATGATAGACCAATGTGGACCTCACCGTTGTTGGGTTTGTAAGGTCATGACTCGTGTTACGTCTAAACTAAACAAAGTTGATGCTAATCGACCGGTTTGTTGCCCTTTTTCTCCAAATGAGAATCGATAAGGGAACCGATAAAGAACCGAATCGTTAAGCAGAATCGAAAATGGAATTGGAATCGTAAAAATTTTTATCAATTCCCATCCCAGGTGAAATGCTACATTATAATGCACATTCTTAACTGTCGTCATCACTGACCTCGTCTGAGTCATCGGGGAAATAAACCTTGTGGAAGATCTGAGTGGTCTTGTGCTGGATGGCCTCAACCTCAACCAGGTGAGGAGGGTACTTTCTTGATCCATTTCTACAACGACAACACAGAAGAGAGAGGTGCAAAAGACTGCAAAAGACAAAAGATAGAGGAACGATGACTGCACGCGCGTGACGTACCGTAAAGCTTTCTGTAGCCGCTGCATGCAGTCTGGAGCCAGTGGATAGTGTTTCTTGGCCTGGAGAAACTTCTGTACGTGAGGCAGCAGGATGTTACTGGGAGGAAACAAACCAGTGCAGAGCCACAGCAGCTCCCAGCCTTTCTCCTCGCTGTACCTGCACACAGACGCAACAACAGTAGGTGGAGAGTTTGAAAAGCAGACGACAAACTGTGCGCTCCTCTTCGCGAGTTAAATACAGTATGCAGAATCTGTTAGGCGACACCTCAAAAAACACTGAATATGAGACAGGTAAATAAAGTCAGTTTTTTAGTTACTAAATTCAACAGTATATTCACCAGCTGTTGCTGCTGGTGCTGAGCAGGTTGAGAATAGTAATCACAAGCTTTTTCTTTCTATTTTCACTGAAAACAGCTGCTGAACATTTGTACATTGAACTGAAGGGAAACAATGAGCCAGAAGTCTCTAGGATGGCAGGCTGAGCAGCATATTGAGGTCAGCCGCACTGAATTGACAGTCTAATGTGATATCTTGTTACTATCAATCAATCAATCTTTATTTATATAGCGCATTTCATACCACAGGCAACTCAATGTGCTTTACATAAAGACATACAGAAAAAATACAACCCAGAAATAAAGGTAAATTAAAACAAAAATTTTAGCTCACAGTAAGATTGGTATAACTATAACAGAGCAAAAGTAAATTTAGCTAATAGTAAGATTAGTACAACTATAACAGGTAATTTGATTAAACTAACAAAAGCTAACAAACATTTAAAGCATTTAAAAATATAGCTAATAACAGAACGGTTGATATAATGAATGATAACAGATCTTCAATATATGAATATGACTAAGTTTGCCTCCTAGTGAAGCATTAATAAGATCAGAAACATGGATAAGCTTTCCTCTAAGAGGGAGCATTTAAGAAGAGGAAATATTAAGGTTTATACAGTGATAATAGGTCTTAATAAACCATTTGAATATGACTAAGTTTTCACCCAATGGTTACTAAGGAGTCTGATGTACAGGTGTCTATGGTAATATACAGAGCATCTTCTGTTTGTGACTTTCCGCTGTCATTGACACACGTTTGGTGTGTGTGGGTGTGCGTTTCAGGCTTACTTGATGTGATTATCCGTAAGCTGTTTGAGAATCTGACAGAAGATCTCATCTTTGAGAGGCTCAGCCTTCAGAGCTCCTTCAAATATCTGATCGGTGAGCTCGTTGACGGAACGCACTCGTTTGGACGGGTAGTCCCCCATATATTTCATCACAGGTGCAGACACGGTCAAGGACATCAACCATTAACATAACAAGCAGGGGTGAATTTAAAAAAACAAACAAACTAATTCACAGCATCTAACAAAACATGAATGTTAGTCAGTTTTTTGCTTTCAGGTTCTCTGGAGGGGAGCTGGGACTTTGATCCAAAATGACAAGCTAATGCTAAACTGTGAACTGAAAATCTTTGGCATTTGGATTTATATTCAGACAGAACAAAGACAGCTGAAGAGTTTAAAAATATTTATCAGATTTTCTGTAACGCTACATTTCAGCCACTTTGTCTTCAGCACTTTTCAATTCAATTCAATTCAAAATACTTTATTAATCCCTGAGGGGGAAATTACAAACATGCTTCTAATGGTCTGAGGTAAATAGAACAAATTTAACAGACATCTAGGCCCTAGAATCTCCTTCCATAATACTTTGTATGTTCTGCACATGTCCAAAATCCTGATTAAATTTGGTCTTTTAAATCTCCAAAATAGCTGGCAAATCTGTTGAAAATCCCTTAAACTCAGGGAACTTTTAGATTATTTTTCAGAATAAGTTTTGAATGTCTCAAATAGAATGACATCTCTTAGAGGCATAAAGTATCAAATACTATCTAAGGAGCTGAGCTATTTTGTTTATCTTCTAAACATTTTTTTGTTCTTTGTTGTTTGTGGTCATTGTTTAACAGTAAAAACGATTTCATCCGAGTAAAAACAGGACAAGTTAAAACATGGAAAAAACAAAGCCGTTCATTCACAGCAGCATTTCTTACTGTAAATAATTTATTTGCACCGTTTCCTTCTTTTCATGACTCAGACTGAGACATCCTGGTCATGTTTATGTAAACATAAACTGACCTTCTCCAAGAGGGTTTCTCAGCTGACTTACTGGAGGGTTTTTCCAGGTATTTACTTCAAAACCACATTATAGCTGGAAAGAAAAGTTAGGAGGAACTATATAAAGCTGATAGCTGGTGTTTAAGATTAGCACTTCAAACTTTTCCTTCTATCCTGATGAATACCCATTTGGTGGAAATTATCTTTGTTCTGTGAAGGGTGAATAAGAATCATTTTCTTTTCTTTGCAATAATATTGTGCAGCATTTGACAAATGTGTCAATTTCCTACAGAAAGTAAACTGGATCTTGAAATGTGTTGAGAAAAGAGTCTGAAACTGGTTTAAATACACAAAATATTAAGTCAAAAAAATTGTATAAAGCAGAGCCAGAACAAGGATTAACCCCATAACCCCTAAATTTATATAGCTGTATATAAAAAAATGTTTTGTGTGTGTTTTAGCCTTTAAGTAGATGGTAAATAATGCTGATATTATTAATTTCACTTTTGCACAAAAATAAATAGAAATTTTGGTATGTTGCTTATTTGCAACACCAGGCATAATGGTCAATAATAAGATAACAACAACACGATAATATAACAGTGAAAAAACAATGGGCCTCATGCAAGAACATTTCGGAACTTCGGAAAAAGTGTGTAAACGACCTGCGTAAATGATGAATCCCACCCGTGCGTATCTAAGTTCACGTGCACGAGGACAGTAGATTTGCATACTCCACGCCCTAAATTATACCATATTAGTAGCTGTGCTTCCTCGCTTCTGTGCCAGGAAGTGTTGAGTGTTGAGTCATGAGAATGGCATCAAGGCGCAAAGAGAACAACTTTACGGGCTCTGAGACTGAAGTTCTGCTTTCAGAGATCCAAAAAGGAAAATCTGTCATTTTTAGCAGTGTCAGCAGTGGAATTACGGGACCTGCTAAAGCGAAGAAATGGGAAGCAATTAGGAGTGCTGTTAATACCATGTCACCGAAATAAAAAAAAATAAATGGTTTGATATGAAAATGGCTTAAAAAAAACGTCTCGCCATGGCCAGGCGCTCGATGACTGCAACTAAAGCCGTGCAATCAGTTGTTGCCTCATCATGATGGCACTCTGATGGGGTGGTCCATGAGGGGCGTCTTCTGGCACCACACCTTCTGGTCTGCCTGGGCTGGTTCAGGTAGTAGGAGACCCTCGTTCATGGCAATATTGTGCACATATGGCATGGCTTCTCTTGGCTATAGAGCAGTTTGCCCCCCGCTGTATGGAGACACACCCACCTGGCCTTCAGCTCAGTGCGCTCCACAACAGCACGGGTGCTTTGATGCGTATATGTGTCTCGTGCTCCAATTATGATTCGTAGTCTAGCCACGGCATGAAAGTCCCTCTTAATTTGTACTTGTTGCACAGCGGTGTATGGGAATCTGATGTACCATGGGTGATAAACTGATGAGAGCTTTGATGACCAAGGGGAGCGCACAACTCACAGAGGACTGGGACACCCCCGATCTGTCTCCAATCTCCCTCTGAAAGGTTCCAGTGGCCAAAAATCCAAGCGTGCTGAGGACCTGGACGTGTGGTGGAATTGGGTTTGATCGGCGTGGTTCTCTTTGGAGTTGTGGCTCTAGCAAGCAGCAGCACAGTCCCTGGCAATCTATATAGCGATGTCAGCCATTCGTCTGTCTCCGCAGGATATCTACACGCTCTCTTCCAAGAGCCTGACGCGCTAAGGCATCCAAAAGTAGCAAGTCAGCCGCTGGTTACACTTCCCATTGACCTTGTTATATACAGACTCAAATTAACCTTCGATTAGTGCACAATTTAAGTCAAACAGAATAATGTCAGCATCATTATGGGGTATAATGTATATTTATTTATGTTTGCTTCAAAGTAATTAAATATACAATCCATTAGTCAAGCAACCTTGATTTGAATAATAGCGGACTGTTTTAGGAAACTCCTACAATTTAAGAACAAATCTGTGCGTACGGACGGTTCTTGCATGAGGCCCAATGTTTTTTTATTCACCTTTTTTTTTTTACATATTTATTTATATAAAGGTTCCTAGGTCCGTAGTGAATATGGACTAACCGGCATTGGGGGAATAAAGATGCTATCTCAGCTGGTTGATTGAGTCAAACGGTTTGAAGCATATATACATACATATATATATATCTATATATATATATATAGATATATATATACATATATATGTGTGTGTATGCCACACCCACATAACAGCTTAAAAGGTGACATTACATGTGTCGCTGCTGTCTTCACGACTTGTTTCTGGCGTCTCTTGATGGACATTCAATCAATGAATAAAGCATATATGCGACAATAGGCGTTAAGGGGTTAAAAACAGAACTGGTCCAAAGGATATCTATGAAGGCCAGGCAGGCCTCCTGGGAGAGCTCCTCATGAGCCAGAACTTTCTTCAGCAGAGGATGTTTAAGAGGCTCTCTGGTGCAGCTCCACAGACGCTCCTTCCCTCGCGCTTTAGAGATCATCACCCTGCTCAGAGTGCTCTTTGGGGGAGGCCTGAAATCATGCAGCAAGGGTTAGAGGAAACACACGCTCACTTTGTATCATTCTCCTCGTACACATCTTCTGTATTTGAACTTTGACCATTTAGTGACGCACCTGAAGTAGTCGTAGGAGAACTCCTCCAGTGTGAAGGCCTTGGATTTGTCGTCCTGATCGGAAAGGTTAACCTGAGACAAGCTGATGGATTCTCGCCTCTGATCAGGAGTCATCGTAATGAGAGCCTGAGAATAACCAAGAATATTTCTCATTAATGGGTCTATTGTGGCTCCAGGGGTAGAACAAAATATCATGATATCAGGGTGATTAGTGGCTTTTGGAAATAAGTGTGTTTTAGATGAATTAATTTATATTCATGGTTTGGAGTAGCCTGGGAATTCCCATGCTGCTTTGCGCACGATTTCATTCTCACTGCAAAGTCAGCCTGGAAACCACCGCCCTTATATTTGCCTGAGTTAGGGAACAAATGACAGAACGGGGGGGGGGGGGGGGGGGGGGGGGGGGGGGTGCAGCAACACGTTACCGTTCGATGCAGCCTTAGAAAGTGTTTTAAGTAGCTTAGAACGCAAGTTTACTTTTAAAAAAGAGCAAGCGTCTTCTTCTTCCTCGTCGAATTTCTGTCGCTCTACATACGTCATCTAGTATAAGTGATACAATTAGCTATGAATCGTGTGCAAAGCAGCATGGGAAGAACCAGACGCCATTTGATAGACATTCGTAGCGCCCAATAAACGGCTCTAGGCATTCGTAAACCACGCCTCAAATACGAGAAAATGCACACCTAGTTCCCAGACCACCATCTCATCGAGATGTGGACGCGTCAGCCAGGCTAGGTTTGGAGGTGAAAAGCAAAGAAACAGCTCCCTCGTAAAACTTATTCATACAAAAACAACATGTGTTGAAACTAAGAAGTCTCGACAACATTTGCTCTTCTCAGTTTCTAACACAAAGCGTTATTAAAATAAGAGGTGGAAAAAAAGGGATAAAGCCCAGTCCCAATATGTTAGTGGCTTCAAATTCAAAATCACCATATATTTTCCTGAAAAAAAGAAAAAGATTTCTAGGTTTGTCATTGTCCATCCATTTCCATTCCCACTTAATCTGATTTAGGGACGCAGGAGGGCTGGAGCCCCCTGGAGAACACTCACTTTCATTGCTAACCACCACACGATTGTGCAGCCCCACCATTAAATCCTTCCATTGAATAGTGGAAGAACAGCGCCCTCAACCTGCTTTGTGCTGTAACACTGACTGAAACCAGCCAGCCAGAAACAAAGAGCTGCCTGTAGAGACTGACGAGGCTGATCACCCTTCTGCCACCACTCACCACTATATCATACTGTGGCCTGGTGATGGTGGGCAGCACGTAGACACAGTCAGCAGGGAAGTCCCCCCTCTGTTTGGTCCTGTCGTTGATTCCATGAGCCCAGCCCGAGTTCATCACATGCTCTCCATCGTGTTCGTCCAGGATGATCAGATCCCCTTTACAGAAACTCAGGAAGGTGGAATTCATTCCTGCTCCTAGACAAAAACAACGAAAAAGGGGTCACGGTTCAGCTGATGAAAGCGGTATTTGCTTTTACACTAACACTGAAGCTCACCAGGGTTCAGACAGTCCAGCAGTCCCACCACATATTTGGACCTCTTCCTCAGACCCTCGAGGAAGGCGACCACCAGGTCACGGATGTCCTCTGCATTGTTGGAGGTGAACGTGTACTCGTCTCCTTTGATGGTGGCCAATGTAAAACTCTGACCCTGGAGTTTACCCCCTCTGGAAAAACAGCATTTTAGCTTTAATATTGTGCTCTCCATAGTAATCATTTCCAAAAACATGGACATTTTCAGAAAATTCAGACTTAAAGGTATGCAAAATTCCAATTAAATGAAGCACCAAAGTTAGAAAATGAAACAATCCTCTGCCTGTCTGTAGCTGTTATTTAAACAACTTTAAAAAACTACATTTTGTCTTTATTTTCTAGCAGCTATCAGTCTTTGAAGAGTCATCCTACCTGCTGCTGGACACGGCTGTAATCTCTGGAAACGACAGCTCCAGGAGGACCTGCTCCTGTTCGTCCACAAAGTAAACTCCAGTCCAGTTCACCGCCACGATGACGTCATTCTTAGGAAGACTGGGCCCTGTGAACAGACCGTGCCACGCCCATTAAAACAAGCACAGGCAGTTGTAGGATTATACTTTACGATAACACTCAAAACTTTATGTAACCAACCGGAGAATTTGAAGGCCTCGTAGAAGCGTGAGAAGAGTAACGGCCACTTTAACTGGGCAAAATCCACCACGTCCTCCTTCACCTTCTGTGTGTTCAACCTCCTTTTGTTGTGTAATCCCTGCACAGCAAGTTAATAGTTATCTCTGGCCAAACAATCAAATCAAATCAAATCAAAATTATTCATATAGCACATTTCAAAGTGCTTCACATAAAACAAAAGCATTGCAGCAGGGAGTGGAAGAAGCATTAAAATACATAAAATAATATAAAGAGAAACAAATAAAATAATTGAAATGAATTTAAAAACAACAACAATCTAGATAAATTAAAAGATAGCGTGCAGATTTCATGCATAGACACATGAGAACAGAAATGTTTTTAACCTGGATTTAAAAATGTCTCCATTTGGTGAAAGTTTAATCTCCACTGGCAGTTTGTTCCACTTATTTGCAGCATAACAGCTAAATGCTGCTTCTCCATGTTTAGTCTGGACTCTGGACTGGACCAGCTGACCTGAGTCCTTGGATCTAAGAGCTCTGCTGGCTTTATATTCTCTAAACATATCACAGATGTATTTTGGGCCTAAACCGTTCTGGGATTTGTAAACCATCAGCAGACTTTTAAAATCTATTCTACAATCACAAAAAAAGTGCTGGATTTCGTTGCCACGGCAGCAGATACCTTTTTGTGGGCGTTGATGATGAGCTGAGCCCACTTCTCTGTGGTCTTAGTTGAAGTGATTTCTCTGTCGGGGATGTAGGATGGGATGAGGCTGACCAGGCGCTCCTGGAGGATCTCAGAGCCATAATCCACATAGTACTGCTGGGAGGCCAGCTCTGCTAGGTCCTCCTCCTTCAAGACACACACAGAGTAAAGAAAAACTCTGACGTGGCACAGCTTTGATTAAAGAGGAGACCCGATCAGTCTGCGTGTATTTGATGCAAAATGGGCAAATCTAGATCTTCTGACCCTTATTTAGGCTGCGCTGAAACACACGGCACATCTCACAAATGTTGCTCTTATTTTTGTAAAAACCCAAATCAGAAAATATTCATCACTTAAAAGATGTCCTGGCATTGAGGATATCAGGAGTTGAAGTGTGGCAGTTGTTATTTTGTTCCATTCTTCCTGCAAACGCGTCTTACAGCGTGCAGCATTGTGGGGCTGAGATCAATGGGTTTCCAGCTTAGGCTTCCGCCTTACTCACAGAAATTCCTCCAGATTATTTGAGTCCTTTACATTTATTTTTGCACTGTAGAGAGAGAAATATGCACATTCATTTGAATCTCTCTTTTAAGAAAAGAGTTAATGACATTTCAGTGTTCAGATTCAATTTTCCCCATCATTGGTTGACAAACTGAAGATCCTCTGCCCATCTCTGCTCCTCAAAGACTCAACCTTTAATGGATGCAGCTTTTGTACCACATAATAAGTACTAATTCATATTACTATTTTAGCTTTTACATCATTATAAGAACTAATTTATTCCGGTCACTACTGTTTTTTGGAATCAGTTGCAGGTCTAAAATGCAAAAAAATGGATGCATATTAACATGTTTAATGAAGCTGTCAAGACAAACACTAAATATCTTGGGTTCCTAATGTCTGCAATTATATATAAAAAAAAAACAGTGAAGGGACCTTTATTGGGATTGTATATATCTACAACAAAAAGATGCACATCCTCAGGAGCAAAGAGATGGCTGAAACTGTTTGGGACTGTTTGAACACTGTGTATCATCTGCTGGCTAAAGAGACAAATATTTCCCTTAGGAGCCGAAGGAGTCCAAACACAGAGCTAAAGCAGAGTAAACATTAGACTTAACAGAGGCTTGAAATTGGAGCTTAGCTTGAAGTTTGTGAAACCTTTTGAATATTCTTAATTTTTCCATTAATTAATTAATATATGTGTGTGCCACACCCACATAACAGCTTAAAAGGTGACATTACATGTGTCGCTGCTGTCTTCACGACTTGTTTCTGGCGTCTCTTGATGGACAACAATATTACTGGGCATGTATTGTTGTAATGTTTTAAATACTTGAACGCAGTTTTTCTAGAGAAGATAATTGTTTTGTATATGGGATTATCGTCCATCGACTCTTGGGCTTTCACATGCGCGAGCCTACAACCAGCCGGTGAGTTACATGCTGTTTATAAAGTTGTTTTGTAACGTCCTCATGCCAGTAATGTGAGAACCATGCATATGGTTTTGATGGTAAGGCTTGTGACTTTATTGTCGGATGGTTTATAAAGTGGTGTGACGTTTCTGCAGTGTGCAAGTTGTTGTTTTACGTGGAAGGGTTAGCGCTTGCCCCTTAGCCACCACGTATTAGCCTCGCATGACATGCTGTGCAGACAGAGCGATCTCCACACAGGGAGCGCAGATTTGCACCTCTCTGTGTCCTACTGTCAGTATTTGACAACCTCTAGCAATGGAAACACGCTTCAAATGCCCCGGAGTTCCCCTTTAACAGCTTGTAGAAAGCAGCAAAAAGTTGAGGTGTTTTTTTTCCTGTTTGACGTTATCAGTGTTATCGGTCCTATTTTTGGCCCACTCTTCTTTACAACTTTGCCTCAGTTCAATGACGTTTGCAAAATTGGTTTATGGACAACTCTCTGAAGATCCCACCACAGCCAAATAAATGATTGTGTAATATGTGTTGTTGTTGTTCAGCTAAGGTTGTATTTCGCTCATTTTAAGACCCGGTAAGATGACCAGAGGACCTTAGAATGAATTCTTTTCTTTTTCACATGGCTCTTGTTCATAGACGTTTAGTCTATGTACATATCTAGAAATTCTTTAAAAACGCAATCTGTTGTCTCCTTAAAACATCCCAACCTCAGGCTCTGTGTCAGCTCTTTGACAAACACACTCTCACAGGAGCCTCATGGGAACGTTGGCTGCTTACTCTTTCACAGCGGTACTCTCCAAATTTCACCCCTCGGACTATCTGCTGGTAAATAAGGTTTGTTGCAACGTAGTCTTCAGCCGGGTTGTGCCAGGGGCTGAAGATCTCCTTCCTGTAGAACAGCCTCCAGGGGGCGTTCCTCTCCTGGGCGCCCTGCTCCTTTGCATACTGCTCACACTGGGAGACAGCGTCCATGACATGGTCGCTCCCGCTGCCCAGCGACGACACCTGAAAGAGAAAAAACCTCATTCACATCTGACTGTTTCCCTGACACGTCTGCAGTGAACTCAGAGCTGTCAGTGGACGGTGATCGGGCTGCACCTTGTCAAACAGAGCAATGTACAGCGAGAAGCCAAAGCGATCCCTCAGGTTGATCTTATCTGCCAGCGCATTGCAGAGCTCACTGGCTGTGGTGGCAGAGTCCGCCAGGAGGGTCTTTGTGGTGCCGTCCATGAACGTCACCGGCAGCATGATGGGCTTCTTAGATTTGGTGGCCTGAAGACGAAACAAATCAGATTCTAGTTCCAGAACTTCAAAGTTAAAATGTTCTACCGCAATACATCCTGGTGTCATTAGAAGCCATACATTGTTCACTTGAATTTTAAGTAATCTAGAGAAATCAATTTTTTTTTCTTTAAACTTTATCCAATACATTTTCGACCAGAACGATCCATTCCACTGCAAACAGGGAAACAGAAGGGGATAACCTACATATAAGGAGATAAAAGGTAACTGAAACAAAGAGACCCACAACTCTCGAATGAAGTAGAATTTTGTTCTTTTGATTTACATCTAAAAAAAACACCATTCAAAGATCTACGTTTTGATCTTAAGATCTAACTTGGCATTTTATTAAACTCACAAAATCTGTTTCTGCAATATACAAATGAACAGTATACTCCGAGATAAAATTTAAGACCTTTAACAGCCTTATTTGGATGGCCATCAATTATTTACATTTTTTTTTTAAACTAATAGAAATCATGTGTCATTATTGATAATATCATGTTTTACTGAACTCTCTCTTAGGGTAGACATTTCTGGTATTTAACACAGTAGTAAGATGTAGAGATTATTTAAATTTAGTTTAATTTGAGCCACTTTAAAAACTGACACCTGCCTTGATGAACGCCTTATCTGTTGCAGCTAATAGTGATAATCTCTAAATGTCTGAATGTGCTGTTTGAAACATCATGAAATGAACACATCTATTCAGTCCAGTATTACAGCTGTAACTTGTAAACTTGTACCAACCAAGATTTATGTAATAAGGGAATGATATCCAACAAAAAAAAAGTGAAATTAGCTACTTTTCATCAGTATCTTGGATTTAAGGTTTTTGCACAGAATGCACGATGCTCTGTACCTGCAGCTCCAACCAGGATGGCGGCTGTGTCCGTGTGCGGTTGACAAATGTCCTTCTCAGCCTTTCCTCGCAGTAGGGAGCGTAACCAGGAGGACCGTTGATCAAAAACGTCCGTAAAGACTGACAATAGAGCAGAAAGAGACGAGAAAAAAAAGCTAAATAAAAAAAATCATAGGAAAAAAACTGCAAAAAGGCCAAGATTTGATGTTTTATTCTTTCAAATTTTGGCTAACACTACATAACCGTTAAAAACATCTGAAGACATCATCATATTGTCCACGTACAAATGTACTATCCCCAGACAAACCTTCATGTGCTAAATTGATCATTATTTAAAATGTCTTTAGAATTTCACACAGAAATGAAAACAGACAAACTGTTACAAACCTAATAAAGATCGAGGTGGCGAGGTTTAGTTTGAACAAAAGTAAAAATACAAACAATATTTAATTCAATTAACAACTGCATAAAACCCAGAACTTCACTTAATCTGTGAGGAAGTGATCCAAGAGGTCTGTCAGTGTTGGAGGCTGATACTGCTCTGCTGCTTATTTGGTGAATTTGAACATTTTTGGTTTATAAATCAGTCTGGTGTATATCACTGATTGTATTTGAACAGATAACGTGTCCAAAAAAAAGAAGGACAAACTACTTATCATATCTCATATAATCTTACTTAATCTATATTTTGTGTTTAATTCATTTTTGCTTTTAAAAACTGCTTTTGAATGTTGGACTGATGATGAATTGACTTTTTCTTCATGTCACCGCAGTGAGACTTTTCATAACTGCGTCATTCAGCCTTAATGCAGTTTATAAACTTCAATAATTTCAATCACTTCTGAAAATGACATTTAAAACGTCTTATTTCTTGTTTGTTCATTGCTGTTACCTTTAAGCATTTTTTTCTTAGTTTTCACCTAAGAGGTGCATTATAAAACAAGCTCAGCACAGCCAGGCTTTCTTTGTGTTGGCAGCCCCACAAATCCCAAACCTCCACTCAGAGATAACTGGTACCACAGTACAACAGTTGCTCGTTTAGTTTCCTGTGTGTTTACATTTCACTTTACACAGAGCCTGCGAACAAAAACTTTAGCAGAAAGGCCAGTGCCTGCGTGGAGACATGTCTGGTGAGCAGGTGGTCCTTCAGTGTGGCCCAGTACATATTTGTTTTCAAATTGTTATCAGAAGGTGGTTATCTCAGACCACCTCCTGGTCTAAGAATTTGAATGTATCTTTTGTGATTTCACTCCTACACATACAGCTGTCCACTCGTGACTGAAATACCCGTAACAACTGTATATCACTATGAGAAATGTGACTCCATTTTATTACTACTTGTGTAGCCCAAATCTTGTTTAGTCTGTTCTCTGCACGCTCTACAGAATACGAACAAGTGGCGAGTGCCACGGAAGTGACAAACATGGTAGTGACGCGTTGCAGGGTTTAGAGCGTAAAAAACAAGAGCAAAAAGGCAGAAAAGGAGTTTGTGTCTGTGCAGTGGCGATTCTAGAATATGTGGGGGCTCCAAGCAAAAAAATCAAAGCAAAGCCAATGTCAATCAATCAACATCGAATCCAATCGGAATTTTGATATGCAGTCGCGTAGTGCTCTATGATCCTTGATAGGTTGTCTACGTTGGCACTTGATATTCGCCTGTTGCTATTTATCTACCGGGTGTAGCTGGCCATCCAATAATAATTGTGTTCATTTAAAGATTCTTTGTGACAAGTAGAGCTGTTCATGATATCGATTTCATAAGGATGGTTTTTATTTTCCACTAGCCTTGAATTTCCGGCGAACGTTGCCAACAATCACAAACACTCTGAGGGGCTAGTTCTCCTCGAACATAGCCTACAGTGGAACTTGACGTGAGTTTGACGAAGTCAACAATGCAATTATGGAATTATAGAATGGCATGTTAACTTGACAACCTTTGACTAAATCATTTACATTTAACTGTTCAAAGAAAACATGTTCACCACGAACGTTCGCCACTGTTTGAGACAGTTTATAAAGTAACTAGACAATCAGCTCTCGGGGGCCCCCTAGTGGCTCGGGTCTCCAAGCAGTTGCCTGTTGACAAGGTGCGCCTCTGTGTCTGTGATAACTGCACATTTTTGTCTGTTTGGAGTTAGTTGGAGGAAACATCAGCGTGTGAAACCTTTTCACATATTTGAGTTGCAGTAACTGAGGGGTCAGTGTTTGACTTCAGACGTGAGTTTCTTACTTTGACAAACTTCTCTGAGGGGGAGAAGCAGCCCACACAGAGGGACAGCAGGATCCATCCACGGGCGTGGCTGCTTTTGGACGGGTTCTGGCTGAGCTGTTTGCAGATCTGACAGTAGATCTCATCCCTGAGACACAGAAAAACAGCTTATAGAAAAAAACAAATGCACAAATAAAATGCAGCAAAATACTGTTCAACAGGGTCAATCGACTTTACTCAGCGTGACATTTTGGATAAATATTCATGATGCCAAAAAGATGCTCCATCATTGTATGGTACATCTAAGCAAAGTACAGTTTTCTGCAGTGAGATGACCTTTAACAAAGAGACATATTACAATGATTCTTTAGGGATATCTGGATCTGTTTGAAAAGACGAATAACATTCTTCTTTGTCTTCATTTGGTTTATTCATTGAATTAGGGTTGGAATAAACTTTATGTCTAAATCAAGACATATTTTCACCTTTAGCAGCAAATTCAGGCCAGAAGACCTAACAGGCTGTCATGATGTTTACAGAACACATTTATTCTCCACAAACCCCTAGAAGCATGTTTATAGTACCGCCCATTTTGTTACTGCATATACTGAACTGCACCTCAAGGAAGTGGTGCCTGGGCAGCATTGTGGGTAAGGGCGTGGTCGCATGGTTCTTTGGGGGGCGTGATGGAGGGAAAAAGTCCTGGCTCTCATTTGTGATTGTGTCATCAAAAACTGTGCCGACCATCTGTTTTATTTTCAGGCACTCACTCCACCTTCATAGGGTCCCTCGGCTATGGACAAACTCTGTAATTTTTCCTGTGGCCAAAGTTAAAACTAAACAGCTCAATTGCTATAGGCCTGTAGCAGTTCCACCCACTATTATGAAGGCCTTTGAAAAGATTGTCATGGTTACATTGTTTGCTCAAAGATCTTGTCGGGGTGTTGATTATGATTGTTTTTTATTGATTTGTCTTTCTCTTTTAACTGTATCCAGCCACATAGGAAGGTTAAGGAGCACACATAGCATTAAATTAGGAATTTTATGTTGGCTGATGGATTTTTTTTTTATTTTTTTGACTGCCGCCCCCTCTCCACTTTTGTTTGTTTTGTACACCAACATGTATCAATATCCTGGGCATCATATCTGAAGTTCGCTGATAATTCTGTCACTTCTGTCACTTCTAAATTCTGATGACATAGACCACGGCACTGTGGTGGCATATTTAAACTTTTTAGACATTAATATAAGCAAATCTAAAGAGATGATCATTGATTTTTAGGAAAAAAATGGAACACACTCTCTTTCCATTATCATAAATCACAGAGCCAATTTCCATTTTTCTTTTAAAATTTCAATCATTTTGGAATGATAACATGGTTTCTGTTTTTAGGTGTAATTATTTGGTATTGTCCACTAGCGCATGAGCCTTCATGTCATGTGTGAATACATGTCTGTTATGAATACCATTTTTTCCTGTACAACAAATTGCGCCTCTGGGGATAATAAAGATACATCCAATCTGAACAACAACATAATACTGAACATCAAACAGCGTTGAACTTCAGATAAAAGCTCCTTTAAGAAACTGCAATAACTTTTATAAACCTTTTATAACACGTTGTGTATTTACAGTTACGGGGCAACACTTTCATTCAGACAGTCTTGCTTCTGAGGTACAGCAAATTTTAGATGCCTGCTGGAACTGGAAATTATATTATGAGAGTATTGAGAACCAGCTGAGTAAAAAAAAAAAAAAACAAGCAAAACAAGACTAACAATTCAAATTTTATACTCTTAGATCAATTTTAAACTAGTAAATTGTTGATAATTTGGAAACTGTGTGCTCACAGAAATCAAAACTGATTAAAAACTTCACGACTGATTTCCTTTTTGGATTTGACTGTAAATTGGAGACAGATTCTTTTTTGTTTGTTAAGTCGATCTTTGCTTGGTTGCATAAGAGGAAGATCCACAATCAGAGTTTCAGCATTCCTCCCTCCTGCTGCATGAGCCTAAAGTCCACATCCTTTCATTGTTTTCTGTTTTAAGATTGTTTTTTATTAAATATCCTGCTTCCAAACAGATAAATCCATCCACTTTTAATGAATTTATGAATTTTCCTGTCACCATCCTCAGAACAAACTCTGTATTCATGATGTCGTTCATCTGAAGAAAGCAGGATTTCCTTTGTCCAAAAAAAAAATCAAACTGCAGCTTCATGTTGCAACTTGGAAAGCTTTACAGTGTCTTAATGTTTCACAGCAGCTAGTTACAGAAAAAACTAATCACTGCTCATCATCATTTATGGTCTTTGGACATCGAAAAGAATTTGACAAGGACATGAAATTAAAAATGTGTGATGCTGAAATTGAAAGAGTGACAGAGATAAAATTTTTAGGGGTGGTTATTGACCATTAATTAACATGGAAACAACATGTTAATTACATCAAAGGAAAGATTTCAAAGACAATAGCAATTCTGTACAAATCAAGAAACATATTAAATTATAAGGCCTTACATATTATTTATTGCTCACTTATACTTCCTTACACATCATACTGTGTGGAAGTCTGGGGCTCGACATATAAAACAACTGTTAACGCAATAGTTCTCTTACAGAAACGAGCCATACGGATTATTAATAAGGTTGATTACTATGCACATACTGTTTATGAAATCACATGTTATGAAATTCAATGATCTGTTATATTACAAAATAATGCAAATAATGTATAGAGCTAAATCAAAGTTACTCCCAGACAGCATACAAAGGTTTTTCTCAGCTCAAGAAACAAAGTATGATTTAAGAGACATATGCAAATTTACAGTACCAAAGGCCAAAAAAGACATGAAAAGGAGATGCATATCTGTTGTTGGGGTTTCATTATGGAATGATGCTAATATAAATGTAAGAAATTGTAGTACTTTTTTGGTTTCAAAAGGATGATTTCTAAAGCAATTTTTGAGGGCTACAAGTATTTATAATTTGTGAAGGATTTTGTGTTTATTTATGATTTTGCTCCATTATTCTTCTATTTTTGACTTTATTGGATGCAATTCTGTTTTTTGTTTTTTGTCTTTTGTCTTTTTACTATTATTTTTCTTCTTACTTTAGTATTTGTAAAGATATAGGTTATAGCTTAATTTTGTTCAACAGGACATGCTTAAATATAAGCATTACGCTTCAGCCTGTGTCTTTTCAGTCACTTAAAAAATGCTGTGATTGTACTGAACACATTTGTTGTATACTGTGTGACTGAATAAAACAAACAAACAAACAAACAAACAAACAAACAAACAAACCTGAGGGCCGGTCGCAGGATACCATTTCCAATGATGAAGTGAAGCTTCTCCAGGTTGGAGGTGGGTCTGTCCTCCAGCATGCTGTTCCCCTGAAGGCCGTACTCACTCCCCTCTGTCAGCCGCCTGGCGACCTGCCATATATGACAAAGTGAGGAATTTCTGATTCTTGTTCGTGGCACCTTGGAAACCTTTTAAAAATTTGACTTTATGTCCTCGCTTAAGTCGGAGGACTTCTAACGAGGGAAGAAGGATAAATGTCACTTGATGGCTGGCCAAAAAAAGACGTCCAAATAAATGACTTATTTGACTGGTTTGTGCAGGTTTCGGCCTCGATGCAATTTTATAACTAGCTACTTCTCAACTCTGCAATAGGTTAAAAAAAAAAAGAGAGCACATAAGAAGAAACGAGATGGATCAAATATAAAAGCTTTTGCTTTTGTCAGTGTTACTCTAAAAGTAGTAGCTCATATGAGTCTCACCTCCTCTGTGATCTTGGATTTCCTCTTCAGGGTGAGAGACACAAGTTTATGCCTAACGCTGTTCCTTTTCTGAGTGTCTATGGAGCTGTTCTGCAGACACAAGAATCAGAGGACATTCAGTGCGCTTGAAAACAACCTCACAGACCTGAGGAATCAGTACTGCTCAACACTGACCAGCATTATCTCACCTCTCCTTCCACCTGCAGCTCCTGCAGCTCCCTCTTGTATGTCCTCTTTCCGAGGGTTTCGTAGATCTTGGTCATGACGGGGATCTTTTCGCTGCCATCGTTGATGACCATCTGACATTTGGGCTCCGGAAGGTCTCCCATGAATCTCAACACAGTGATCCACACGGCTAGCGCTGCCTGGAAGATGGAAGCGGATGTTTATTTTAGCAACAAGGACAACTATTTGATGCTTTCTGTAAGCTGTTGGGTTATATTAACTGAACACAAAAGGCACAATAATAATAGATCTGCAGCCTTTTTTGGCTTAACTTTATAAGTCATACTGTCTTTCAAGTAGGGATGGGAATCGAAAACCGGTTCTTGTTGAGAACCGGTTCCCAGTGTTTCAATTCCTTGGAATCGTTTGGCGATTTTTGCAACAATTCCCTTATCTATTCCAGTGGGCGCGAATGACGTCACCACGCAACGTTGCGTGGCGAGTCCAGCGCAGCCAGCAGCCAACAGTAAACATGGCGCCCAAGCGGTACAAACGCTCGAAAGTTTGATTACACATCCCTAAAAAAGTGAATATTTCACCAATGGGAGGAAACATGCAACCAACATGCAATAACTATGAATGAATGTCGCGTTTTCGATCTGCTCCGGACTAACGTTGGTGAATCTGAACCCAGCAACGTTAGCAACGTTAGCATGTCCTCGGCTAACACTGCAGGTAACTAACTAACAAACACTGCCTATCATGTTAGCGCCATTTGCCTCATTGTAAAAGCTGCTGTTAGTAACGGTTAAGGTTAAATGAATGCCTTCTCAGGCATTACATTTAGATGAAATCATGAGAGACAGAGCCTGACTGGCTCAGAGCCAGAGGCTGGTGGTACTACCCCCAGTTCACATCTACCTCCAGCTTCTCCTTTCACCAGAGCAGGGAAGCGTTAAATTACCCAGGCCAGGATAGACCAATGTGGACCTCACCTCGTGTTACTTCTAAACTAAACAAAGTTGATGCTAATCGACCGGTTTGTTGTCCCTTTTCTCCAAATGAGAATCGATAAGGGAACCGATAAAGAACCAAATCGTTAAGCAGAATCGAAAATGGAATTGGAATTGTAAAAATCTTATCAATTCCCATCCCTACTGTCAAGGGATCAAATTGAATCATACTTTTACTGCAAAAAAAAACAAAACAGGAAGAGCGCAACATCTATAGGGGAAATATTGTACACACAAAAGTGTGTTTAGAAACACTTCTCACATTTTTGTCCATTAACATCCAGTGTGTGAGGTGTGGTGACATTTAGCGACAAAGATTGTAAATTGCAGCCAACTTAAACCCCAAATCCCAAACTACGGTGGCTGTTAAAAACACCAAAGGACTTTTGTAGATTCAGTGTTGGGTTTGATCCTTCTGAGCCACTGAACAAACACGACAGTACAACGTCAAGGAGGTGCGTACAGCATGTTTGGATATACAGTATATATGGTATATATATTGTATATATTCTAATGTCATGAAAACTATTGTACACTAATAGAAACATATATTTTTGTCAATACATTTTCTCCAAATGTTCCACGCTGGAACAAAGAGAAACATTTTTTTTTTTTAAAGAGAAAAAAAAAGTTATATGTTATGTGTCACAAACACATGTGATATGTATTTGAGAGCAAAGGTAAGTCTCACCAGCTGGTCTCCTTCGTCCTCATGAAAAAGCAGAGGTTGTTTCAGAGGTCGTCTGATGTAGGTGTGAGTGGAAACACCCTGGAAGTAGGTGGCAGCAAACTTGGAGAATTTGTGCTCAGACAAATCTTCCTCTTCCTCTTCGGGTAACGGCGGAGCTTGGTTCAGCACTTCCTCCTCTGCTTCCTCACCAGAGGGAGTCTTTTCCAGGTCCTAAGGAAACACACAGATGTGAGACCACTTCTCTCAGAGTTATCAGAGACCATACTAGGGCTGAAAGGAGGGTGAATGTTATTCAAACCTATTGAGGGGCCAGAAAGCTTGATGTATAAATGGGAAACTAATTGTAAACACCATGATGAGAAAATGTTAAAGTTCTCTGTTTGAAAGCCTCTCGCAGAGTTCATCTATTGTAAAAAAAACAATACCTCTGTTGCGTTTTTGATCCATTGTACTCACTGTCATATTATACCATATCTAAAGTCAATCAATGACAAACATATCAAGAATATTTACTATTATATATATATATATATTACAATGTAATGGCAGAGCTTTGGAAAGCTGCTCCCATTTATCATTGTGAACTTAAAGAACATTTTTTTCAAAAGAGATTTACTCAGGATCTTACTTATTTCATTATTTTTACCCTTAAGAATCCTCTGAGTCAGTGTCTCCTGCCCCCCACTTGGGACTCATATCATCCACTCCTTGTTTGCAGTTTGGTAACCTGTTTCCCTTTCTCTGATCATCCTCAGTTGTTTTATAAACTTGTGGTTTTTCTCCGATCACTCTTCTTTTTTCTTTTCCCCTTAACCTACCGACTTAGTTTTGGAATTACTTTGTTTTTGTCCAACCACTGGATGAATGGTTGGACTTTGCCTAAGCAGCATCTTTTGTTTACTCTTTTGCTTGAATTGTTGGGATTATCTGAATCTGTTTCATTTTTTTCCTACCACTCTGCTTCTGTGTGTTGTGTGCATTTTGGTCCTCTTATACACCGCAGTGTGATAGATGAGAGTACATCTAAAGCTGAATCTTTTGTTGACTAGTAATACGACTAAAAACCTGCTTGGAATCACCTTGTATTACAGATTTGGAGTATGAAGTAAAGCTATGCTACCATATCTGTGATGCTGCTTTAGGCTTTGCTCAAAGCTAAAATTAGGATGCTAACATGCTTATGTTTAAAGGATATGACAAGTTCAACAGTCCTGACACAATTTGCTGATAAGCTCCAGGCAACAACTACAACTAAAGCCCAATTCGCACGGGATAAGTATTACCTATGGATCACTGGTAATTCGCAACTACCCCCGCACCTCTGTAATTTTTTGTGGCGCATTCGGACACGGGACAAGCAAAAGTCTGTAATTTACTGAAATCACAGACATCATGAGCGAATATTCCGTAGGCTAATTGTCGTAACTTCCTGTTTTGCCCCATTGTACCTGGTTGTACACTTAGGTTGAACACACAGGTGTGCGTTCAGACGGGACTTAAATTACCACAGGACGTCTGTGTTTCGCCGAAATACAGTAGGTAATTCGCGGCGGAATTATTACCCCACAAATCACGGACATGGCGCATTCGCACAGGACTAAGAACTCAGACATTCTCCGCAATTATTCCGAATTACGGGGGGTCCATAGGTAATGCTTATCCCGTGCGAATTGGGCTTAAGAGTGACGTAGATATCGTTATTTTTGCGGATGGGGTATTCCGGTTGCCGTGAAACTTGGAGATTTCAACTTCTTACTTCGTCCATTTAAACCTGCCCCATGTTACAAAGGCTGTTGGAATTGTCCAGCCCAGAGAGGCCTGGGTTCAAATCTGTTTGAACAGGATGAAGGCTGGAACCATTCTGCCCGAGAATATAAAAGTTACAGACTCTCAGATCTATCTGGTTCCCAAGGCGTTCACAACCAAAAGTCCACCTCATTTGGTGATCAGATCTGTTGGAGTTTGTCCTCTGGAGATTGTGAAAATCTGTTGAAAATTTCATGCACAACCATCATGTTGGAGCTATTTATTCCTCATCTTCATTACTTTGAATTTTGTTCAAATTTATTCTCGGGTTGCTTTATATTTTGGGGGGTTATTTACAGAGTTTATTTGTAGATTAATAATTGTTTGTTTTTTTGTTTCTTTGTTTTAAGTTAGGCAGGAAGAACTGTGGGTCCATTCCCTATAAATAGAGGGACTGGTATAGGACCAGGATGGATTGGGATGGGGCCTATGGTTTTTTACCAGAGCAGGAGAAGCAGCAGAGAACAAAGGAAAGTTGTATCTGTATTATTTGCTTGCCAGCTGGAAAAATAAACCGTCAAAACGCAATCTTCAGGTATTGGACATTGGACTTCTTTTTTTGCCTGCGTACGAAACCCAACCCCAGTTCAGTAGAGGCACGTTTCAACTTATAGGATGTTTGGTTTGACAAACAATCGCCACTACACATCCCATAGTTGCTGTGATACTTTAGTCTGAATATTTACTGCTTTTAAGCTTCCATTTACTACAAAATGCTACAAATACTATTGAAAAACTCAAAAATGTGGTCAACTAGAACACTTAGTCAACCGGCTTCACTCGACTAGAAAAACTATAAATACAAACCTCAAAACCAGCAGGTGCTTGTCCGTCCTGATTTGGTAATGGCCCAGAGTCCCCGAGGAAACCAAACATACGGTCCACCATGTCGGAGTGGTCGACGGGCTGCTCCCTGTCCCTCTCCATCTGCTCCAGCAGCTCCTTCTTCTTTCTTGCCTCCTCCTTTACCTCCCTTTGCCTCTCCTCCTGCTGCTGGGCCAGCTGGATCAGCCGCCCCTGGTGCTTCCTCTCAGCCTCCGCTTTGGCCCGGCGAACAGTCATCTGATTCCGCAGCTGCTCCTCCTCGGCCAGGCGCTGATGTTCGGCTTCCAGGCGATGCTGCAGCTGCGGAGGGAGGAAACAGACACGGGTTCACAGAAGCAGGCAGGGGGTGTTTTCATTGATTATCTTTGTTTTAGTGTTAGAACTTAACAGGTGCAGATAAAAACTAGCTGTACATTATAACAAAATGTGGAACTGGATGGGAATGATAGAACAGGAGCAGAAAAAGTTATTAAGTACTTTCACCTGTTTACGAGGCTTACAGTAAATGCAACAGAATGCAACGTTTACACACTGCTGTGAAAGGCAGCAAAGAAAATGTAGAGACAACATGAAACATCAGCCGCCTTCAGGTGTGTTCAGGTCTGTAAGCTGCTCTGCTGTTCAGCTCTTAGAGAACTCAATTTAATAACAGACTGACATAAACAAAGCATTTACAAAGAAAAATAATTTATTCAATTATTTTTCAGAACAGAAGAATAAAATCTGTGCAACCAGAAAAAAAGAAAAACAAACACATTTCCATATTTCACAGACATGCAAGCAGTTCTAAACAAACAAATTTTAAAAACAACATCTTTAAAAATGTTTAAAAGAGTCACATTTTAGGCCCAAAATGTCTAATTGAATAGATGAATAAGTTATCAAGCATAATAAATAAATTTTGATAAATAATATTGGCCTTCAAGTGAAAAAAGATATTTTAAAACTTCTGACTAATGATGGCGAGGTTGTGGCTTATCTTATCCTTAGTAATAGTAATTTGAGACACTTATATTAGGACATTTTGCTCTTTGTCCAAAAAGGAAACGACTGCAGTTATGTACAAAACAAACTAGTCTTATCTTCTTTTCATTTCAAGAATCAATTTACAAGAATAATGTTGTAAGGGCACCTTTAATTTCATATCAAACCTCATTTCTCTCATGATATCAGCATTTCATCACACAATAATCATGACTGGAAGCATTCACAATGACGATAATGGGACGTAGAAAACCTATAATAAAATAAATAAATAACTAGATACATTTTTTTTTTACAGGTTTCTGTCAACCACATTGCTGAATGCTATCTCTGTCTCATTGTGAGGTCTAATGCAGCCCAGAGCCAAACGTTTTCTTCAGACTGCCTAAAAAACTCTTCTTCAAGAATTCTAATGTAGTCGTCTTTGACATAGACAGGCTGAAAAAAAACAAAAACATACATAAAATATCCCACATTCCCGTCACCCTGTTGGACTGTATCAACTGTTTTTTAGGAAAGATGCTTCTCTCCCAAAATGAAAGCACCTGCCTGATTTTAAAAAGTCAACTTTCATCTCACCAGCACTCAAGTGATGACTGAAAACTTTCTTATTCATCGAGATGAGCTTTAGAGAAAAGCCAGCTTTGTGTCTGCAGGAGTCTGTCCCCTGGTTGATACCAGAGTATTTTCAGATTTGTCAAATTCTTGAAACTTGGAAAATACTTGGAAAAGAGGATTATTGTGAGTTCCTGGGTCTCGGGTTAGCACTGGATCTACAAGAAAGCAAATGATTGGGATGTATGCAGCCAAAGTTGTAAGGAAAATTTTGGAGTTGCCCATCGAGAGTCCAGACCTGAATCCCATCCAACATAAGACAAGAGAGATGGTAACAAAGCCATCTATCCTCAAAAACTTGAAGATGGTAGTAAAAGAAAGTTAACAAGCGTTTTGTAAAGTCCCAGAGAAAACATGCAAAAAGCTAATTAGCTATATTAACTGCTATGATAGCAAATAAAGGCTTTCTCAGTAATTGTAGAGAAAGGGTTAAAGAAATTTGGAAAGTACATTTTTTATAAGTGTAGAAAAAAAAACATGAAAATGTTTAAAACATAGCAACATAGCAACATATCCGACACACTTTTTTGTCATTTCCATCTAGAATGAACTAATTTGTAAAACAGAAATTCATGACTTTAATGGTATATATAGTTTATATAGTTTTTGAATTCGATTCACATATCAATGATCTGATGTCTAACTTTCATTGTGTGATCATCTTTTTAGGAGGAACATCCCTGATACTCATGGATTTTAACTGGCATCAGCAACAATAGCACCGTAGGTCTCAATTAGAGTAAAAAGAGACCGAAAGCTTTTTCTTTGGAAAAGTTTTTATGTGTTTGAAAAACAGAACAGAGTAGAAATATTTAAGGTCCACAGATATCATCAGATCTGTCTGTTATATAATTACCTGTTAAAGGTAGCAACACACTAGGATATGGGAGGAAATTAAAGGGAAGTTTGATGTTTTTTAAACCTGGACCTTATTTCTGGCATAAAATACGTTCATCTACTTACCGATAACAGTTTGGTGAAAGTCGGTGCGCGTCGATGACGTCATCCCACTAGAAGCGTGTGTAGAAAGCCCCCATAAGCCCCCCGATAGCCCCCAATAACAACATCACGGCAGCTCTGAACTAACTGTGCAATAGTACACGTTTCATTCATTTATTCATTTGTCTTAAAGTATTGGTGAAATAAAGACAGATAATGCCTTATTTAGAGGCTATATCGATTCCCGGTTCACTCCCCTTATATGGATATACGTGGATCTCGAGTGATCTAAATAGTATCTGAAGCATGCCGACTTTCACCAAACTGTTATCGGTGAGTAGATGAACTCATTTTATGCCAGAAATAAGGTCCAGGTTTAAAAAAAAAAAAAAATCAAACATCCCCTTTAAGTTAATAAAAAGCAAAAGGAGCCAATATTTCCATACTTTCTTTTTTTTTGAGTCACACAAATAAATGATTACCAGACCGAAAGGCATTAGCAGATCCCTAACCAAAGCGCCTTAGTGACATGCATTAATCATCTCATCACACATCAGAATCAACAGACTGAAACATGTGGAAATATTTCATGGATTGGCATGTTTCACATAACCACAGTGCACCGTGAGGCTGTGAGTAATTCTTTGTAAGAAAACAATAGGTGACTGTTGAAAGATTAATGCACTTAATTGGCACTTTTATTTGAAAGTTAAACGTGTAATTAACATCACAAAAGTTGTTGTTTTCTCCAAGGTGACCAAGGGGGGAGACAATTAGTAATACACTTAATTTCCATGTAAACATGGATTATGGGTAATGCTCCTTATCCAAACAAGATTACTTCTCACACCAAAATACCAAGATGGCGACAACCAAATGCAAAAGATGAACGTTTCAAAACTGACATCTTGGTGACTACATCCTTTATATCCATTCTGTGGTAAAGACTGGAAGCAGCAGAAAACAGCCCCATTCTCTCTGAAGGTAACACAACTGTTCCTTTTACACATTGTTTTTGTATGATTCTTTTCCCAGACTATCATTAAAACCCCCAAAAATGTAATCCCTGTTTACCAAAATTGTATATCTACAAAGATTGTCCATGAGAATATGCCCTTCATGACTTGAAATGGTTTCTAGAATCTTTATCTGCCTGCATTCTTTTACACACACATATTAACCTTCCGCTTGACAACATTAGCACAAAGCTAAACAATTGTTGCTATGTGCTAATGTCAGATAAACATTGTTCCTGAGTATCAGCTTTTTTAATTTTATTTAACCTTAATTTAACCAGGAAAAAACCTCATTGAGATTGAAAATCTCTTTTTCAAGTGTCCTGGGCAAGATGGGCAGCAGTACATTGAACAGTTTCTGACAAACACATACACAAAAAAAAATTACAATTGCTCATGAAATAAAATTTTGTGCATCAGTTAAAAGACCTGCAACTAGATGCATCCGCCTCCAAGTCGCTCAACAACCTCTTAAAAGAGTCCAGTGAAACCATATTTTTAAGTTTCAGGTCTGTTTGTAAATTATTACAAGTAAATGGAGCAGCAAACCTGAATGCCTTTTTACAGACAGTAAAAAAAGATCCTGAGAACGAAGGTTATTATAGGCTTCTGTGCTCCTCTGACTGATGTAGGTCAGAAGGTAGGATGGAGCAGACCCAGAATAGACTTATAAATCAAAACATGCCACTGATTAAGTCTACGAGCAGACAAAGAAGACCATCCAACACGAGCATACAGCAAACATTGATGTGTAAGATTTAAAATTGGTGATGAGCCTCAGAGCTCCATGATACACGGTATCCAGGCACTGTAGGCTTTGAGAGGAGGCGTGCATACACAAAACATCACCATGGTCCAGCACAGACATGAATGTGGCAGAAACCAGTCTCTTTCTCGATTCAAAAGAGAGACATGATTTTATACGAAAGAAAAAACCTAGTTTCAGTTTTAGTTTTTTTTAAAAGAAGGGATAACTGAAGGCAGGTTTGAAAGTTTGAACCTTGAATTAGAAAACATCATGACTTTTACAATTCTAAATCGTAAAAATTTTGTTCGGATGGTGTTAAAAGCAAGTTGTAACTTTCTAAGAGCTTGGAACGGTGTGGAAGCAGAAGTGTGCATGACTGTGTCATCAGCATAAGAATGAAATTTTGCATTTGATACATTATGATTGATGTTATTGATGAACAAAAGGCCCACAACTGACCCTTGTGGCACAACTTTTGTCAAAATGAGTGAGCTGAAAGTGCGACCTGAGGTAGTTTTTAAACCAGCCAACGGCATGGTCTGATAGTCCTACTTTATATAATCTATGTCCAAGGAGTCCACAGTGTCAAAAGCTTTAGACAGATCGATAAAAAGGGCTGCACAGTGCTGTTTTTTAATCAATAAAAATCATTAAAAACATTCAGTGCTGCTGCAGCTGTGCCTTTTTCTAAAACCGGATTGAAAGTCAGATAAAATACTGTTATCATTTAAAAATTCCTTCAGCTGATCACTAACAAGGGACTCAAGAACTTTGGCCTGGACAGAAAGTTTGGAGATGGGCCTGTAATTGTTTAAAATCATGGGGTCGCCCCCTTTGAGCAGAGGAGTGACATGGGGAGACTTCCAGATAAGAGGTATGGTGTCAGTGACCAATGGCAAGTTAAAAATGTGAGTCAAGGGAGGGGCAATAAAATCCGACGCTAACTTTAAAAAGTAAGGCTCAATTTTATCGGGGCCTGCAGCTTTTGCTGAGTCTAAGAGCCTGAGGGCTTTGTGAACCTCAGTCACTAAAATGAGACTAAAACTAAAGGAGTGTCTTGACTGAGTCTGATTATTAGAATTAGCAGGAAAAGAGTTGAACGTAGAATTTGTGGGGTTGAGAGACTCAAATAAAACCCAGAGGCAATAAAATAATTTTTTTTGCTTTGTCAGAGATTTTTTGAGAGCCTTTAACAATGCATTAAGGTAGCTCAAAGCCTTTACTATTTTCAGAAATGGATTTGATTGTTTTGCCAGAACTTTGAGGGGTTATTTAGATTCTGCGTAGTTTGTGATAAGAAGTAATTGGCTTTAGCTTTCTTGATCTTAGCAGAACATGTGTCACGTAATTGCCTAAAGACTAACCAGTCAGAGATTTGATCTGTTTTTCTGGCTTTAGCCCAGGCCAAGTTCCTTTAAAGAGGCGAACTGTCCCTTTAAAGCGGCGAACTGTCCCTTTAAAGAGGCGAACTGTCCCTTTAAAGAGGTGAACTGTCTCTTCAAAGAGGCAAACTGTCCCTTTAAAGCGGCAAACTGTCCCTTTAAAGAAGTGAACTGTCCCTTTAAAGCGGCAAACTGTCTCTTCAAAGAGGCAAACTGTCCCTTTAAAGAGGCGAACTGTCCCTTTAAAGAGGCGAACTGTCCCTTTAAAGAGGCGAACTCTCCCTTTAAAGCGGCAAACTGTCTCTTCAAAGAGGCAAACTGTCCCTTTAAAGCGGCAAACTGTCTCTTCAAAGAGGCAAACTGTCCCTTTAAAGAGGCGAACTGTCCCTTTAAAGTGGTGAACTGTCCCTTTAAATCGGCAAAGGACTGGCTGGGCCACTAATAGCCTTGTTTCTATGGTAATTAATCTCCCTCAATTAACTGACAGTTAAGCTGCTGCAACGCTAATTATATGAGACTCAGGCTTCTCAGAGCCAAAAAACCTCTACGAACAGATGCTTCCTATTCGGAAACCGTAAGAGCTACGGAAAACATTCTCGCAGAATGAGCGAGGGACGCCTTTGGACTTCAATATTCCCGCGTTTCAGATCTGTAGCACATTCACAGTGAAAGCACGGATGAGAGAAAGAAGGGCTGCAGGAGCTGCTGAGATTCTGAGAATTGGATGAATTAAAATGGGGATTTTAGGTCTTTGAGCCCCGACATCACTTTGCTCTGTGGGGCTCTGAGAGCAAACGGTCAGCCCTAGATGAAATATGAAAACATTTTATGAATCCCAACATGCGTGCCTATATTATGACAGTACATAATGGCATTGGAGCGATATTTGTAGGCGTGAGGGCGATTCGGAAATGAATCTGAGGTCAGAACTCTTGCTCCTCCCACACTCTAATGAAATGGCAGTTGTGCTCTAAAAATTCAAATTTTGCAGATTTTGGCCAAAACTTTGGGTCGCTTGGAGGCATGATGTGGGAAATCCGTAGCATGTATCGACATGGCGTCTTCACTTCTGAACACAGCACGGACGTATCTACAAACTGACATTTGAATGGCATTTCTAGGTTAATGCATGATGACACAGTAACTGCTCAAAATTTTGGGTTTTTTATGATTTTTCCAGGTCATCCCCCAACAGCTTTGGGGGGCAGTTTTTTGCTTATTACGTCGCCATGGTAACTCCAATCTTCAATAAAAGTAATAGCCCGCGAAAACTCATCGAGCCGGTTGTTTAGATATATATATTGTTGGGATGTTAATGTGGACGGAAGAATAAATATATAAATATATATAGCCTATAAAGAGACACGTTTTCAATGTTAAATCGCATAGACTTTTGCCAACGGAATAGTAATAGGTGCCTTGCCATGCATTTGCATGGAGGCAGTGCTCTCCTATGCAATGCTATGGCAGGCCCCAATAAATAAATAAATAAAGAGACAGTTTTGTTTTGCCAAATCATGTCACAGTTTCTTTCCCTTCCAACTTAGGACTTAGAGCCAGCAGCCCTCTCTCTCTGACGTGTCAACAACATAATACAAGTGGCAGTAGTTAACATAATGACTGTTTACCTCTGCCCTGAGCCTCTGGCAGAGGCGTCTGGCTATCATGCCCCTGGTGTAGGCCTGGATGGTCAACACGGCATGAAGACGTCGCCAAAATGTCTGCCGGATGAGGAAGCCTCTGCAGCGGGCTTGGATGAGAATAACGCGAAGGCGGGTAATCCGGTAGCTTCTGTAAAACTTCCTTGACTTGCAGACCGCCTGGAGGCGCAAGAAGCCCAACTTCATCTGGAGGAGAGAAACATGTTCCATAAGTGAGGTGTTGCCATTCTTAGTTTATTTCTTATCTTCATTTAGTCAGTATGGATAGTCGTTAGTTACTCATTATTTCAATCCTTCTAAAAGGAGCCTTTTTTTTTTAAACAGCTTATTTCTCAATACGCCTTTCCCATGTCGAGTAAATGAAAAATAGAATGGTGTGGTGTGAGATGTTTTGAGGGCATGGGGCTTTCAGTGGAGAGAAACAAAAAAAAGATGGTGTAAAGGACTCACAATTTGGTAATTCCTCCTGCATCGATAACCCCTCCAGACCTTCTGAATGAAAGTCACAGCGCTCCTGAGTCTGAGGAAGTTTGTCCTGTGACAGAAATAGAAATGAAATTCAAACTATAAATCCAGAATCCCCTCCTCCAGGGTTCATACACATTTTGACCAAAAGATTTCCATGACTTTTCCAAGACTTTTCCATGACTTTAAACAAAATTTCCATGACCAAACATTTGGTGAAAACTCGGTGTATACATCAAAAAGTGATCAAATGTTGTATTAAAACTAACAATGAGAATTCCAAGGCATACAGTATTATCTCAAATGACACAAATGAATGAGAGACAATAGTTTGATTAAAAGAATAAACATTTATAGATTCAAGTTCAGAAGCAGGTACGTGTTACGATTGCGCCCCCTGCCCCCATCCCTCAAGTGGATCTGTCCATACCGCCATTACAGGATCTCCGCGGATCCTTAAAAAGTATTAAAAAGTCTTAAATAAAAAATACGTTTTTTAAGGTCTTAAAATGTCTTAAATTTTGCCGATTTTCGAAGAGTGGCATTAAATTTCATCTGGGCGGAATGAAAGAATGATATGTCTGGAGAGAGCTTTTGTGTGTGCGCCAGTACTTCCGGTGAAAACTTCCGGTGATTTGACAGCTAGGGCGTCAGGTTAGGGCCAGTGGCCGTAAACAAAGGTTATAGCCGAGAAGAAAGATGATAATATAACGTAGCTAAAGAGACTAGCTTTCTTCATTAGCCCAATGCTTACCGATTTAGCAAGCCTAGCAGCCTCGTTGCTAATGCTAGCCGCCGTAACGTTAGCAACCATACCCGACGTCAAGGAGTTGGCTGAGCAGGTTATGGAAGGGCTGGCAGAGTTAACTTCATAATGGGTAAGTGGAGGTTTCATTCACTTGTTTTCATTCTTTCACAGGATTGAGTCACTTCATTGGTTTATCCGATTGCTGGCCGTCTATGGTTGCTATGGCCAACGAACTTTTCAGTAGTATTCAGCGTATGCCTGCTTATAATTTGCGAGTATTTCTTTTTAAAGCATATACATTATTTCAAACTCAGCATAAATGAACGACCTGAAAATATGAATGTTACAAATTTCCATGACTTTTCCAAAACTTTTGCGATTTTACTTTTTTCAAGCACTTTTTCAGGCCTGGAAATGACCATTTTAAAATTCCATGACTTTTCCAGGTTTTTCATGACCGTACGAGCTGCTCCTCTGAGATGAACACGATGTTAAATATACAGACTTAGAAGATGACTGACATGACTTAATATACTCACTCTGAAGTAAGCTGAAAGTTACAAAAGCAAATGGCACCCCCTATTTTCTGTTCCATACTTAAAAGAACAGTCACAACATAGTCTTTGATTTTCCATTCAAAATATTAAAAAAAAAAAAAAATGACAAGGATAAGAAGACTGGGACTGACTACTGACTTTTAAAGGCAAAGAGAGTTCTCAGCTGATATTTTGATGTATCCCTCTGGTTAGGCTGACTGTAGCCCAACTGAACTTTCAACTTCCACTAAAAACTTTTCCATTTTTTTGCCTCCATATTCAGTGTGGTGCAAGCAAAGATGCCAACATCTCAATGAATAATTTAACCATGAGAAAGAACATCTGTGATAGTACCTGCATGAACTATCACTGTCACCAACTTGTTTCTGACCAGGTTACGATAGAATATCTTTGCAGAAGAAGACAGATATCAGCTCTTTATGTCGTTCCAAGAAAAAACAAAGACTAACAGGTATACACGAGCTAACTTCCACCCTAAAATCCGAAAGGATTTACCACAGAAGATGGAGAGTACATGTCTTTAAAGATCATTAAGGCCATGATGGCTAAATTTAACGGTGTGTCCTACAAAGCGGCTCACCTCGCTTTCAGTCCGCGCACAGCCTTCTGGATGAGGATGACCCTATCAGTGATGGCCTTGTCCCTCTCGATCTCCAGCTGCATGTCGTGGTGGTCCTGATGGAGAACAAGACGAGACAAAGTGGCAAACAAAAGAAGAGCCACTGGTCATTCCATGTCACCTCAAACAGGATTCCCAGCTCAACTGATTTATTTTGTCATTTTTCTTTCTTGTAAAATGTGGATGTATGTGATGGAGATATCCTGAATATCAGAGCAATGGAGAATTATTTATTTTTAGATGATCAAAAGCCTACCTGTTGATATTAGATATCTATAACTTTGCTCAGAATTAATGTTTTTGTTCGATCAAATGAAACAAATAGTAAAAATAGAATAATAAAACAAAAATGACATAAAACAGTGTGAATTCCCACAAAGAGCTGGAGTATAAATTTTGTAAAAATGAAAGATGTTTACATTTCCACGTATACATAATTTAATTTGGCATGTTCATGGCTAAAATAACCTTCCTATTTAAAGCTCCAATTACAAACATTCCAAGAGTCAACTTTCACCTTAAAATGAATTGTTTTAAATGTATTAAAGTTGTTGTGTTAAAAACTATGGAGGGTAAAATATCAAACGGGAGACACTATAGATTCTTTACGTATTGTAGGAACTTTCACCACTGATAATGAATGTTTTGAGGAACTCAGAATCCGTATCCCCACCAGAGGAAGGAGGGTTCAAGTAAAGTTCCACGAAAGTCTTCTGCCTCAAAAATGTCAGTGTGGGGTTTGCAGGCTGAAAGATGTCGATGGTTGAGTACTCCTGTGGTTTTCACAGTGTTTTACGGCCGCCATTTTCTAGTTTGTTGTGCTTCAACATGACAATATAAAGCTACTAAGAGATTATATAGATGGACCACTGATAAAGTCCAGACATCAACACTGTCCAGCATATATTTTCTTTCAGTGCGTAAAAGAAAATTGATTAACCAACCTTTAAGAAAATCTTGGTTTTTCCGATCTGCCAGTCATCATGTTCTCCCAGCCGGGCTAAGACTATCCGCTGGCAGGTTCCTCGCAGGTTCTCCTGTATGGAGACAAAACTGTGTCAAAGCGATGCCTCCTGGACCAGTAATGATGATGAAAGCCTATGATGTCAGGTAAACTGACACTAATATTTCTTGCATTAAGAAATTGTTTTATTGGAATCAGACTAAGTGGAAATTAAAAAAAAAAAAAACAGATTACATGGAACACAAAAAATATAAAGTTTGGCTGTTATCTGAAGGCTGACACTGATATAAATCTATGAGGAAACGGGTGTGGTCAGTTCCAAACTTTTTTACTTTTTTATCTAAAACGAGTAGGACGAAAAACCAAAAGACATCATGCTGTTAACCTGAATGTGCGCAGGTTTGACGCCAGGCATCAGGACTCTGTAACGATCCACAAATTCGGCAAAGCTGTATCTGATAGGATAACCCGCTCGCCTTATCCGGATGGTCTCCATCATGCCAGAGTAGCGAAGTTGACGAATGCACAACTCTCTGTCAAACAACTGAGAAAAAACACACAGAAATACTTGAAAATAAAAGTTGAGCCTTTTCGAAAGTGCTCTCTGGTGTGTAGATGCTGGAACAAGCACCACAACAAAATTGACTAAATAAAAAAAAACAAAAAAAACAACAATTTACAATAAAGGGCATCTTATGTTTCACAAATATGTCAAATAAGAAGTGTTACTGTTGTTTTTCATTATGTGTTGTTATTGCTGCTGGAAGGGCATGACCTCCTGTATCTCTCCATGCTACATCGCAGCTGTAGAAGTCTCTCACTGATCACACTCTGTTGTTTCAGCACTGTGTTATTGTGGGGGTGGGCAGTGCTGTTTTTTTTCTGTTCATTAACTTGTATAGTGTAGCATTCTACTTTTTAGGTGCAGAGGCTCCAGAGAAGTCCCAAGCACAGAGCCAGCCTTCTTTATCTTCAGTTTATTTGAGGCTCTGATGCTGCTGCTCTAACAGATGGCTGCAAAGCAGGTTGAACTCTCCAAGAAAGATTTATAGAAGATATGAGAACATCTAGAACACCGAGGTGCTGGTTCGTCCTTTAGACCGTCCACTGGTTGCAGAACAGCCTTTATTGTGATCGCAAGACTCAAGTTACTGCTCCCTGCCAAAAGGTAGTCTTGCCAATATCCCTGATTAACATCACAGCTTGACATGTTAGCACTTCAGTTCTACACTCTCATGAAACATTGAGCTGGTCAGGCTTGCTCTTACTGCAAAGCTAAGCTAATGGGATAAAGCTTGACATGTGGCATTTGTACGGATGCGATTTGTCATCTAACGTTTGGTGAGAAACAAATTAGATGTACTTCCTTATTGGTTGTGTTGTGTTGTGGGGTCCGACAGGGTGGATTACTCTCTCCCGCTCTTTTTAATATTTATATGAATGACCTGTCTGAGCAACTGAGGGCCTGTAGGACAGGATGCATGGTTGGGAATGCACTGCTAAATCATCTCATGTATGCCGATGATCTAGCCATCTTCTCCCCCAGCAGTACTGGGCTGCAAGAAATGCTACATGTTTGTTCTAATTATGGATTGACTTTTGATGTTAAATACAACTGCAAGAAAAGTGTTGTGCTTATATGTAAATGTAAGCGGGACAAGGATCTCACTTTTCCTTCTTTTTATTTGGCGGAGCAGGCTTTACCTGTAAGTAACAAAACAAAGTATTTGGGACATATAATTACTGACCAAATGTGTGATGATGATGACATCTTCAGGCAGCGCCGCATGTTATATGCACAAGCTAACATGCTGGTAAGGAAGTTTCACTGGTGCACTGATAGTGTTAAAATTAGCCTGTTCAAGGCATACTGCCCCCCTGTGGGCTAAGTATAAAAAGGGTAGCCTGCAGAAACTTCAAGTTGCATATAATGATGGGCTGCGCATTCTGCTTAAGAAGCCCAGGTGGAGCAGTGCAAGTGAATTGTTTTGTGGTCTAGGGGTCAACACATTCCATGCATTGTTGAGGATTTTAATATATAGTTTTATCTGTAGATTGGATGGTTCATGGAATCAAATTATTATGCTGCTGTCAAATCCTGCGCTTAGTGCAGTGCGATACCAGTCATATATGTGGAAACACTGGTACAAGTGTCTTTTATAAGTGTGTTTCTGTTTGTCTATGTACTGTGTTTTGATTTTTGAAAATGGACCCTGAGTCTGGAAATAAAGTTGATGATGACGATGTGAAAAAACTTAGATTTTTAGCATTCAAGAAAATGTATGAGACGGTAAATTAAATATATACATGTATGAATACCATTTAAGATTTTATACAATCTAAGACTGTTACAGTTTTTTCAAAGCATTTCACGCAGATCATCAAATATGAAGGACAGCATTGGAAGTAAAAAAAAAAGCAAGAACCCAAAGAAAAATGAACGAGCTAACGGTTGTTTGAGGTATTTGACTCTCAGAGACATTGCAGGGATAGTTTCATGCTTTACATTCGATGGGCAGTGGTTTGTGTCTAAGAAAAAACTCACCATTGGTTTCTTGAGCTCATTGGGTTTTATACAGCGAACAAAGAACGGCTGACACACACTGAGCGTCCGCATCAGCATCTCGAGGGAACGCTTGAACTGGCTGCTCAGAGTGGGAGAGCGCTTCCTCGTCTCAACACCCTATAAACACACAAACATATACACACACTTAATCACGTGCACTGTGTTAAATGTTCGGCAAACCTCTGTAAGAAATTGAACTTTTACTGACACGTGTTGATAATGTGGGGACAAGATATTGGAACCAAGAAAAAAAAAAGAAAGAAATTCAACCCAGTACGGCAACAGCTGACCAATAAACTTAAATAACATGTATCAGTGGTTAAAGAAAAGTTGAGATTCTGTGAAAACAAAATGCATTCATTTTAAGGAAAATAAATTATATTGACTTAAAACTAGGATAAAGAGAATGCATCGCATGCTAAAACGAAGAATCTTTGTAAATTTGGGTGAAGGAAAGCTGGGCTGGGGGCAATAGAAGACCGGAAAAGTTGTGTTAGGTAAAAGAAACTGCATTATATATATATATATATATATATAACAAAAAACAAAAAACGGTTTACTATATCCAAAAAGTTCATGTCTGGGAGGCAGGACCTTATAGAAGATGCAAAGCAGCTCACTACTCTGTGAAAGACTGTGAGACCAAACAGTTCAGGAATATCAGAATAATGTGTCTCAACATTGAAATTGCAAAGAATTTTGTGGATTTAATCATCGGCTGTTCATAACATTATCAAAATATCAAGAGAGTTCAGAAAAATCACTGTAAATAAGATGTGTGGTGGAAAACAAATACTCAGTATTCATGAACTCAACCAAGCAAGGAAAAAAAGAACATGATCCATACACATCAGTCCTCTCTGTGGGTCAAACTCTTTTCAGATATAAATAACAAGCAAATAACTGGCCTATGGTCTGGAAATCTGAGCTTCCTTTGGGAAATCATGAACGCCACATCCTCTGGGATAGCCCGTGTCCTATAGTTCAAGGTAGGAAGGAGAGGAAAGTGGCCATCTGGCTTGTTATGAACACAAAAGCCAGCATCAGGGATAGTTTGGGACTGCATTAGTGCTCATTAACACAATAAAAACAGCTTTTAAAGCTACACATGAAGTAAAATATAAGAATATAAAAAAATGATCCAAAGTACTGCATAAATTTTGAAAAAATTAAAGAAAAATCAGAATAGAATCCTTAATGGTCACCTTGAGTAAATGTAATCATGGGTGTATGAATGAATAAACACACATCTCTTTTTTTTTAAGTAATTTCCTCAATATGGAGCAGGAAAGGTTGCCGAATTTTCAAAGATTTCTGAACAGAGCACTATTTGTGGTCTGAGTCCACGTTTCAGCTGACGTCTGACTGCGTGCCAAAGATGCAAAGACCATCCAGGTTGTTATCAGAGAAAGGAGCCAGTGTCTGTGGTGGTGCATGCATGACTTCATGTGTGTGAAGGTACCGTTGATGCAGAGGTGTATGTTGGCAAACAGTGGAGACACATGTTACTGTACAAAATGACGTCTTTTCCCTGTAATTCCAGCAAGAAAAATGTCAGACCTCATTCTGCACAACTTACAAACCAGTGGCTTCATAAACACAGACAGTGCGTGCGTTTGACTGGCCTGCCTGCAGTCCACATCTGTCTCCTATTGAAATGTATGGCGCATTTGAAGAGGAGAGTTAGAGAACAACCATGGACTGTTGAGCAGCTGAAATTTTATATCCAGCGAGAATGAACACAGATTTCTCTGAAAAAGTCCCAACGATTAGTATGATTCAGTCATTCAGTCATTTTTTTTATACCTGCTTTATCTTATGCAGGGTTGCAGGGGTGCTATCCCAGCAACCAAAGAGTGAGAGGCGGGGCAAAACCTGGACAGGTATCCAGTCCATCACAGACAGTTCCCAGATAAGTGTAATTAAAATGAAGGCTAATGTTACACATTATACCTCTATCCCAACTTTTTTAAGAGTGCATCAGTGGTATTACATTTGAACATTGTTTATATTTTCTAAATACATTGAAGTAGAACACTGAAATTTTTTAATTGTATCTGTTAAAGGACAAGACCGTTTTTTTGACATTGGGCCCTTGATTTCACATTATAACATGATGTTCTACTCACCCCTGCTTGTTGTTGAACATTTGGAGCTGTTCCGAAGATATTCGCGAGGCGTCTGGCTGCTCTCTTGAGATATTCGGCCATGAAACGGTTTCCTATGGGCAAGCTTATACAGGCACAAACTATGCTGTTTATAATTTATTAATTACTCTACACTAGCACTGATAACGTGGAGGTGCGTCGCTTACTTAAAAAAATCCGGGTTATTGTAATTTTGATTTTTTTTGTCCTAAAGTGGGTGTTACTGACGTCCTCATCGTGCTACTGCCACAGACAGCCCACAGACCTGCTGCCTATTTATTCATTCGGCTAAAATTCAAAATTACAGTAACCCGGATTTTTTTAAGTAAGCGACGCACCTCCACGTTATCAGTGCTAGTGTACAGTAATTAATAAATTATAAACAGCATAGTTTGTGCCTGTATAAGCTTGCCCATAGGAAACCGTTTCATGGCCGAATATCTCAAGAGAGCAGCCAGACGCCTCGCGAATATCTTCGGAACAGCTCCGAATGACCAACAACAAGCAGGGGTGAGTAGAACATCATGTTATAATGTGAAATCAAGGGCCCAATGTCAAAAAACCGGTCTTGTCCTTTAAATGGAGCAAGAGGTTCAAACTAATTAATAAATTCAAGTTTTTATTGCATTTGAAAAAAGGTCTAAATGTAAATAACTGGCCTTTTAAAAAAAAATGCATTCAACTTTTACATTTTATTAAGGCTGGGCAACGATTAAAATGTTTAATCTAATTAATCACATCATTTCCCTGATTAATCACGATTAATCGCATTTGTAAGCTAAATCCAAAACTGAATCCAAAAGTAGTGTATAGCTTTTAGCATTTAGTTTTATTTTAAATGTGCTGCCATATGAATGAAAGTGCCATAACATTTGTTGTGCAAACACACTTTTAACATCAGCATCTTTCTGTAGTTTTTATGTAGAAGCCTCGCTCCACTGTCTGTTTCCTTGAATGACTTGCTGCTATCAGTTGTGTGTTTTGCCTTTAAGTGATATTTTAGACTGGAACTACTACGCTGAGAAGACAATTCAACTTGGCAGAGTTTACAGATGACTTTGGTTCTGTCGACTCCGCCGTCTGGAAGAACTTTAAAATGAAAACCGCCGAGTAAAAGTTCCGTACCCTTCTCCAGGTTTGGTGGATTCGCCGATTACTTTCTTTTCCGGTTCCGCGGCAGACAGCAACAGACTTTTACAAAATAAAAGCCTGTGAGCAACAGACTTTTACAAAATAAAAGCCTGTGAGCAACAGAGTTTTACAAAATAAAATAAATAAAATAAATAAAATAAATAAAATAAATAAAATAAATAAAATAAATAAATAAAATAAAATAAAATAAAATAAATAAATAAATAAATAAATGAAAACTGCGTTAATGCGTGATAAAATATTTATCGTCATTAAATAATTAACGCGATAAATGTAACGCCCTACATTTTATATATGAGCTCAACTTTTTTCGATACAGGAAGACAAAAAGGTTTTCAGTTCTGTTTCACATTCCAGGGGTGATTCCCACTTTTAAAGCAAACATATCAATGTACACAATGCAAACACAGAGTACACAAGAGGTTCCTCTACACTGCCATATAATACATCTCTCCTCATCAGCACTATGTTCACTCTGGTTTCTGCAGCAACAAACGGTACACCTGTAAAGAGAAAGGCTTAAGGAAGCAGGGGGATGCTGCTAGTTGCGTTGCGAAACTTTTGGATTCAGTTTACGCAAACACTCACAGACTAATGGCTGTTAATTACCTTGGAAGCAGGGGTGCTGGGCTGCTGATAGCCACACAGAAACTGATGTTAGTGGTAAATATGGAAAAAACAGACAAGAAACAGCTGAGTGAGAAAGGGCTTAGGAGAAAAGCTGGAGAAGGCAAAAGTCACCCGTGACATTATCACTAGAAGACCCATCACCTCAAAGAGCATAACAATGGAGAAGGAAGTCTCGTAAAATCTAAATGTATTAGAATGTCCGTTGGCCTCACCATGGCAACATCAGCCTGGAAGATCTGCTTGATGAACTTGTTCTTGGATGAGTGGACGAGCTGGATGATGTCGGTGTGGAGGCTGTCTCGGTTTTTCTCCAGGAACCCTGACAGGCAGATGAGGAGAGAAAAACTCATGGATGGATGGAATCCTGTCTCCTGCTGCTTAAGTGAGCGACCCGGAGTGCTTTAAATGGACTAACCGAACTGAACATTTCCTTGGGTGCAATTCCCAGAGTGGCTTTGTCGGACTTCTTTCTATTTTTCTGGCTCAATTACTTATCCCTGAACATAACCATGCCCAATCCCACATAACAAACCACACCTATCCCTTGCCACATATGGTTTCCATGAAGATTTTTTTTTACAAGTCAACAATAAAGCAAGCCTGCTATGGTGTAAGCAATGGGCCAAAAAGATTTGTCCATCTGTGCAAGTAATCCGTGCATATTTGGGAAATGTGTGCGTCTTTGGTTGTAGTTGAGCATAAAACAAAATATTTGTGATCTCTAAAAATGAGTCCATCTGTGTTTTTACTGGGTTGTGTTGTAATATTTGTCAGAATACAAATTGAAAAGTTACGAGTTGGAAAGTTACGAATGCAAAAGTCACACATTCAAAAGTTACGAATACGAATTTCTCAAGTGCAAGGAAAGGGGACACATATACGTCATCGCTGACGTCATCACGCCACAGGCATCACCCAGAGCTATAGAGTTACAGAGTTGCGACACGCTTTGAAGTCGCCGCTTGGGCTGTCACGTGGTTCATGTGAGCCTCCGGAGTTCCAAACATCACAGCGCTGTCAGCCAGTTTGAACGGGTCTTAGCGGAACGGAGCACAAAAATGACAACTTTAACATTTACGACGCAATTTTCGGTAAATATTGACCCATAATGTGCATTGATCACTTCACCGACGATGTATTTTATCAAGGTTTTTCTTTTTTGGAGCGCAGAGACACATTTATCACCATTTTAAATCGTAGAGGGGGGCCCCTGCATGCTAGCAGGGGGCAGCTACCTCGTCCTACATTATTCAATATAAACACAAGAAACTTGTGCTAAAGAAATACTGAATCATGCTAGCTCAACAGAGCCTGATGTTACTGTCTGTTCCCAGGACTTACTCCTGTTGTCCCAAACACACTGGCCCTCATTTATCAAACTTGCGTAAGACGAAAAACGTGCGTAGGTCGTGTGTACGTTCTTTTCTGCGCAAAGGTTGGCATTTATCAAATCCATCGTGAGCGCAGGAAAGATGAAATCGCCACGACAGGTCTGAGGCCGTGTACGCACTTTTCCATTTTGACTTGCGGTGACTGCAACACAGCAGCGTCACTAGTGCGTGCTCAGGAGTCGCAACAAATCCCTAGGTTAAAATTACAGACTTATCACTTTGAAGAAGGCCCATGTTTTATTTGACTTCAACATAAATATAAACATAAACGCAAATTAAATAAATTAAACAAGTACAACTCCGTAATTGGAAGAGTGATGGCTCATTATTCAACCGCGCAACCTCACACCGAACAGGAGAGGCGCTTTAACACTGCGCATTCGCGCACGCGTGCCACTGTGGAGAGGTGTATAGGGCTCCTAAAGCTGGATCTGTCTCTCGGCTGCGGGGGGAACCCTATCCGCCCGAAAAGGTATGCAATATTATTATTGCATGCGGGGATCTCCATAACATTGCCCAAAAAAATGGAGTGCCATTTCCAGATGTACATCCAGAGGACCCCGCACCCAGAGATCCCTACCACCAGCCTGCACAGCCAAGAGCGCTCAGGAGGAGAGAGGAACTTATTCAGCGATTCTGACTTTTGGTAAGCATTCTGTTATTCAAGGAAAAAAGAAAGGAGAACAACGATTTCTTTCAGCATTTATTCTGTGACTTCAGTGTTTCATTTATGTCTTTTAATGTACTGTCGATAGATTGCACGGTGTGTGTTAAAGCCATCATCCACTTCACGATCTCTGTTTGTCTTTCTAGGACCTCTGTGGTCAACACGGCTGGCCGGTGTGACGCTGCAGACCGGGGGGCAGAGGCAGACGCTTCGGATGTTGACGGGGCCGCGTATTCGTCGCGCGGGTCAGGTTGCCCGGATGCCACTTCGGATTCATCTGTGAATGAAAAATATTAGTTTGATTAGGAACCTCATTTGTGTTGAATATTAAAGCAACTGTTTTATTTAAACGTCTTGGGTGTGCAGTCATTCTTACCATTCTCGAGCTCTGACATGGGCGCATCATTGTCAAGTTTCCCTGGCACGCCCGATGAGGACGTAGCTCCGATCAGGCCAGCCACCCTCTCCTCCAAGGCACTCAAATCCAAACCTGGATCCAAACGCTGTTGACAGCCGTCCCAGCTGTCAACAGCGTTGACAGCGTTTCTTTGCCGCCTTTCGTCTATCCATGTCGCAAATTCTAGAGGTGCGGCCTCTCAGCCCCCTTTTGTAGAAGGCGCGGTTAGGATCATTACGATGGATTTCGGCCGCCGGATTTATCAACAGCCGCTCGGTTTTACGATGGGATTGGTGTGGTACGCATGTTCTGTAAATCTCACTTGAGCCTCTGCGTACGACGAGTTCTCCGCTCATATCTACGATGCTTTCTACGACGGCTTGATAAATGAGGGCCACTATCTGTAGAAGATGCCATTCAGTCTGTCTGTTCTTTCTGGTGTCAGATGGACAATGCCCACCCCTGACTGCAGACCGCAGATCGGGGCGGAGATCAACGTTGAGGGGGCGGAACGTTGAGGGGGCGGAACGTTGAGGGGGCGGAGCTCAACGTTGAGGGGGCGGAGCTCAATGACTCCTTTGCGGGTGCCATCTGGTGGCGGTGCTCAACGTTGATGCTCAACATAGAACAACACATTGAACCGCAGAAGAAGACTGTGTGGAGGAGAATAAGTAGATTTGTTTTTTAATGTGCTATTTTGCAATATTTGTGACAGACAAGGAAGAAAGTAACATTTTTTTTCATTTTAAAATATGCTATGCTCTCTGTGACGATACACTGTGTTCTTAGTTATTAACACTAACACCACGGAGACGACTGAGAAACTCAGCGCTAACTTTCAAAAGCATGTGGTGACTTCCGGTTTTCAAAAATAAACGAGAACTGTCAATTTTTTATTTAAAAAAAGAAAGAGAGATGTGTGTTTCATAAAATAATTCATAGTACTATGCCCCTACACTCGTTTTTTTTTAAAAATAAACAACACCAAAGCTTTGAAGCATGCTTCAAACTCACTGGAAAAATTGTCTAAAAAAAAAAAAGAAACCATTTGAGCCCTTCTACTGTGCAAAAACTATTTTTCTTGAATAAAAACACGTGAAGCAACACAAGCACCCTCTTTATTACACCAAGCACACTCCCAAGGAAAATATGAATGACAAACCAAAATTTTTCACATTGTTTTTAAATTATTGTGTTATTATATACAGAAGAGATGTATCATATTTGCTTTATTTGGTGCAACAATCGCTACTGCCATTATATGTAACCCAAGGGAATTGAATGAAGCTTCGGGTAGTGAACCACTTTGAGACAATGGTTCAAAATGATTCAATTTCCATCACCAGCTGCAGGTTTTTGTCCCAAACAGGCAACAGTAGGAAAGTCTTGACTCAGATAATCAGCTGATCTCAGTCTGCAGATAGTTGATTGGTCAAACTCTGTGCTTATATATATATAATTATCTATCTAATATATATAATTGTTTCATATATATAATTATATATCTAATATATATTATTATAATTGTTTTATATACAGTTCTAATTGATTCCTTATTTTAGGCAACTCGGTGCTGCTTGCTGTTTGTGAATGTGCTGCATGGTCTCCGCCACCAGATGGCACCCGCAAAGGAGTCATTGAGCTCCGCCCCCTCAACGTTGAGCCCCGCCCCCTCAACGTTCTGCCCCCTCAACGTTGATCTCCGCCCCGATCTGCGGTCTGCAGTCAGGGGTACTTGACGGATTCAGCGGGTATAATGGATGGATGGATGGATTAAAATAGGAATTTAACTTTTTTCTGGTTAAAACCATCTTAACGACAAAATAAATGTGTCAGTTGTGAAAAAAATAAACAAAACAGATTTAAACCATCATCATGGAAAATGTCAAACAAGCCTTAATAAAGAAGTTATTTTATTGCTATTTATACTGTTGGGTAGATTAATCTGCAGTGCGGTAATTAAATATTGTAACGACCCAGAATGAAGGTATAAGCACACGGACTGGCTTGTTTTCTCCTCTCCCTGTCAATCACTGGACCGCAGGTCATGTCATGTCACTCAGGTGTGGGCTGGTGATTGGGGGAGGGGAGTGGGGGTGGGCCAGTCTGTGTGCAGGTTTGGTGTTCTCCTGGGGTTGGTTGCGGCGCAGGACAGAGCGAGTCGCCAGTGTTCGGCAATTGTAGTGCTTGTACTGACTGTAACACTAACGTAATAAAGAGCCGTTCGGCAACCGCCAGTCTCAGAGCCTCCGTGAGGTCATTACAATATATTTGATCAAATTTAAGCGTTTGGACATTGTATAAATCGGCTGATGCCCTAATGAGGGTTGATCCATGGCAGCATGACAGCAGCGACCACCACATCTGCTGACCTCCCTGACAACAACAACAGAGAAATTCATAAATTCATTATCACAGCTGCAAAGTCATGCTGAAAAACACTTACTTAATTAAAGACCAGTCAGCTAATGCCCCACTATGCCAAAGATGTTGTAATTTAATCAATTTACTGGAGAAAATACGTCAGAAATACCAAAAATGTATTATATGTATTTTGGTGACGTTTTAAAACCTAACAATCAAAACAACTTTACATTATGTCACCTGACAATAAAAAGTTAACGGACTTTAGTGAAATGATCACGTTAATTACCTCACGTTAGCCTCCGTTACCAAGCTTTAAGCTAGGTCCCTAAATCCATTACATTTTTAACATCGACATTTCATGCTAACCAAATGTAAAAATAACGATATCTAAGAGTATACTTCTGATAGATAATGCTTAAAAATGTAAAAAACTTACCAGTAATTGTTCTTGACGAGTAATTGAGGTTAACGGAGCTGACAGCGCTGACTGACAGCGCTGTGATGTTTGGAACTCCGGAGGCTCACATGAACCACGTGACAGCCCAAGCGGCGACTTCAAAGCGTGTCGCAACTCTGTAACTCTATAGCTCTGGGTGATGCCTGTGGCGTGATGACGTCAGCGATGACGTATACGTGTCCCCTTTCCTTGCACTTGAGAAATTCGTATTCGTAACTTTTGAATGTGTGACTTTTGCATTCGTAACTTTCCAACTCGTAACTTTTCAATTTGTATTCTGACAAATATTACAACACAACCCAGTAAAAACACAGATGGACTCATTTTTAGAGATCACAAATATTTTGTTTTATGCTCAACTACAACCAAAGACGCACACATTTCCCAAATATGCACGGATTACTTGCACAGATGGACAAATCTTTTTGGCCCATTGCTTACACCATAGCCTGCCCTGTAAATTACATGATCATCATGTTTTCTCATTTTTCTAGGAAATTTGTTTTAAACACAAAGATTTTTGTAAGCCTTTGTTTCATCCTTCATCTGACAAAAATCTTGCATACAAAGTTCAATATATTATATCACTGTTGTGGATATTTGTCATATTAGGGAAAATGGAGCCATCAGGGAACAAGTGTGATTTTATTTCTATAAATATTTTTTGTGGTCCTCATTTCTTCAAAGTAGAAAAAGTAAAAAGTGGTCCCTAAAAACTGGTGTCAACACTCAAGCGTTTCCAATGCTGAATTGAATGACAAATACGCATTTGGTGTGCAAAAGCCTATAAAAACAGTTGCACAAACAATCAGTTCCAACTGAAAATCGGACCTTAGAAAGGCAGAAAAACATTTAATAAAAGAAAAAAAAGCACAATCATCTGATGGAAGAAAACGTACCTCTGGACTCATAATGCACCACTCCAGCAAAGTGTTGGATGCCAAACTGGGTTACATAGCTGTTTTTGGGAGGAATGTAATTGTAGTTGAGCTTGTGCTGGGAATTGATCTTGTACAACATCGTAGCATCAGTTCCCTAACGACAGATAAAGAACCACACGTCAACCTTTATGCTTTTTAAAACCAAAAAGAGGATTTTCATACATTTTTTTTTACAATTTCTAGTTTCTGATTCTAGAAATTTGAGATTAAATCTTATGGAAAGTCTAAAACAAACCCAGCATACCAAATCATCTTTATATCACAAAAGCCATTGATTATGATAATCTTTAGTATGATTTCTAGTCTCTAAACAACTGCTCCTCTTTGAAACTTTCTATTTTGTTCTACCTTGGGGAATTTGCTCTCCTCATCAATTAGGGAGATGATGTTCATGGGTTTGTTGGCAATCATGTCCAATGCATCCTGGTTGTCCGTGAACTCAATGTGCTGCCAGCTGATGTCCTCCAGGTTGTACTCCTCCTGCTCCAGTTTGAAAACATGCTGGACGAAGAACTGCTGCAGGTTCTCATTGGCGAAGTTGATGCATAATTGCTCAAAACTACGGTGAGAACAAAACGTTAGATAAATAGATGATTAACAGGACAGGCTTTGCATGGTCTGTTTTATATCAGGTGTACACAGACAGGTCCTTTGTTCCCACAGCCATAAGGCTTTTTAACAGTGACTGCTGAGTTCTTCTCAAATTGATTGATTGATTTTTATTTATTTGTTTATTTTGCCATTTAGTCATTTATTATTATTTAGTTAGTAGTAGTATCATTATTGTTGTTTTATTGTTGTTAATTCAATCATAGTAAATATTTAAAAAAAATGTTGAGCTACTTGACGAATTTGAATTTCTCCCATTGGGGGATAAATAAAGTATTTTTGTACTCTATTCTATTCTGTTCTACACCGTATCAATCACCTGTTGACAATGAAGTTCTCAAAGCCAAAGATGTCCAGCAGCCCGATTGACCTTCTTATGATGGAACTCTCACAGGAAGGAGGACGGTATATGGCAGCATTAATCTTATCAACTATCCAGACAAACAACCTCCCATAGATTCCCTGGTTGTTAAAACACAAAGTCAGTAAAAAATACTGATTAAATTTGCTGATCCAGAGTCACTAACCACCACAGGAAAAAAACATACTTTCAAGCAGGATAAAATCTGGATAGGAGAACTGATATAAAAATAACAATCAAGACGTGGAAGTCACCAGGAGAGCCTCATTCATCAATATAAGGTGTTTCAAAGCTTCATCTGTAGTTATCCTAAACAGTGAGATCGCAGCACATCTCTACAGTTTCCTCTGTTGGGTTGTTCTTTTCTGCGGAAAAAGATCAGTACCTTGATAAATGCGTCCCTGACATCAAGGCCTTGTTCCACGCTGAGAGGTGTGGTGACACTTTCCCCGCGTGTGATGAGGGTTCGAGTGGTCAAACACACCATCACGTCCTTAGGCTCAACCTACGACAAACATACACATTTTTGAAATGAGGCCTTTATCAGACAGGGTGTATACAGGTAAAAACAAGTTACATTTAAGACTTTTTAAGACCTTTTAATACCACTTCTAAATTAAATTTAAGACCAAACGTACGATGGATATACCAAGTATTTCCAAGTAAACACACTGACAGTATGATAAAATGACAAATGACGGTTGAGTTTAAGAACATCGCTAAATGTGTGTCATGCGAAAAGATCACAAAAATGTCATCACTGTCCTAAATTAAATTATTACAATATTTTCAGAACATTTAAGTCCCATGAACAAATGCTTATAAAATCAAGTAAATATATAAAAAAACATAAAATACTGTTCCTTTAGAGCAAAAAGAAAAATACACAAATATTTAAGACCCATGCAATCTGAATTTAAGACAATTTAATACTTTTTAAGGTCTTATTTTCAGGAAAATTGATTTAAGACTTTTTAAGGACCCGTGGCCACCCTGTCAGATGTGTAATAGGTTCGGACCAAGCGGTTGTTGTTTGTAATAAGCTTCACTGTTTCACTTTCAACAGAGTTGTGACTATCCTGGCATACAAAACAGATCACACAGTATGATGTGGCAAAGGTGACAAAACTCTGCCAGACTCGACCCTTAGCTTTGCTGGTCTTTAGCGTGCTGAGGCTTACAAGCCACTGGACAGGACTGAGGTCACGTCCATCACCCTCTGCATATCAATGATCACTTGAAGAGCATCTACTGTCAGACCTCTGTGATAAATGCATTGGAACAACATGTGCTACATCCATCCATCCATTATCTATACCGCTGAATCCGTCGATCGGGTCGCAGGTGGGCTGGAGCCTATCCCAGCAGTCAATGGGCGAGAGGCGGGGTACACCCTGGACAGGCCGCCAGTCCATCGCAGACATGTAAGCTTAAGTTAGACGAGACTGCTGCCTAAAATGAGACTGAGACTGCCAGTGGTCCTCAGTGGATGTTCACTCGTTACAATTTAGGAATTTAAAGAAATTTGAATTTTTTTCTTTTTAAATAATAAATTTAGAAAATGAAGAACACATGTGCTACATGTGTTCTTCATTTTCTAAATATATAATTTTCTCCTGATTTATAAATGACAAGTGAGACAGCGTGAGAGTCTTTCCTGAAGAGAGACAGTGAAAACTCATTTGTGCTGACAGAAACCAGATATAATTGTGTTGAAACCGTGCAGAGCCTTCAGTTATCAGGCCCCTCTCTGTGGAATAAGCTGCCAGTAAATGTCCGGGAAGCAGACACCCTTTCCACTTTTAAGACCAGGCTTAAAACTTTCCTTTCTGATAAAGCTTATAGTTAGGGATGGCTCAGGTGATCCTGAAACATCCCATAGTTAAGCTGCTATAGGCCCAGACTGCTGGGGGGCCTCATCTGTCACACCTTTCCTCACTTTACTCTCTTTTTCCCCTGTTTAATCACTCAAATGATATTATGTATATGTGACATTATTGTGGTCATTAACTTGTGTTTCCGTTCCAACAGATATCCTTTGAATGGTGTTACAGTGGGTTTTTTCCCCTCTTTTCTGTCTTCTCAAGGCCCAGCTGGTCGAGGCGGATGGCCACCCTTCCTGAGTCTGGTTCTGACAGAAGTTATTTTTAAAGGGAGTCCTTCCTTTCCACAGTCGCCTCAGGCACGCTCAGGACGGGAGATTGGACAGAAGAGAAGTTTCGGTGCAATCTGTTGGTTTTCTTAGCTAGGAAATTGTTTTTGAATTGGCTCAATATGAAAGAATTGGATTATTTTATGAATAATTATGATTACAATGAATTGAATTCCAATTGGCTTGAATTGCCTTGAGATGACATTTGTTGTATTTGGCGCTATATAAATAAAACTGAATTGAATTGAAACGCACCTCCATGAGAGAAGCAGCAGTCACCAGGTCAGGAGATCTCACAACCACACATGCATCCAGGTTGTCATATGTACGAGCTGCAGGAAATGAGACTGCGGATTAAAAACCACGTGACCTCTCTGATTAACGAGTCTGATGTGAGTGTTTACTTCTGCACCTTCAAATCGTAGGTTTCCCATATGCAGGATGGCAGCCAGCAGCTTGGAAATCTCCCAGCTCTCTGTCTCGGTGAACATAAGGACCTTCATGGCTGACAGGATACTGGAGTATTCACGCAGGTCGTTACGGCCGTCACATTCCGTGCAGTTACCCTGCAATGTGTAAGAGACAGAAGACTTAAGGTTGAATTTATTATCTAAGCAAAGTGGACTCAGACTCTCCAGAAGCCTTGATGGTGGTCTGTTGGTTGCTGCTGTTAAAATCTACAGGCTTCTCACAGAAACACACATAAACTTCCCAGGACACAGCTGCCTGCTGTTCTTTCTAAAAATAAAGGAAAGCATTGCAGCAGGGAGTGCAAGAAGCATTAAAAATACATAAAAGAATATAAGGAAAAACAAATAAAATCATTTAAATGAATTTAAAAACAGGCAAATTAACTTTCAGATACTGTTTATCTGCTGTAGATAGTTTTCTTTAGGCCTGACAGTTCTTCTTTCATCCCCATCCAGTTTATTCAACTTTTTAAGACACACTGTGCTGAGATATGCCAAGTTTTCAGCAAATAGGTCTTTGGAAATCACAAAAATGATACATCTTTGTGACAGGCTCCTGGTAACAAAGTGCCTAAGGTAGAATTTAAAATGGTCTCTATGAATTTAAGAACACTGGTTCACTCTTTGAGTTAGGTGCTTTTTATGCTTGAATGATTCATATGTCAGTCTTAAGTGGCTTAACAAAGGAAAAAAACAGGTGAGGACTGGATTGAAATGAGTGAAAAAGCAGAGAAGCGCTTTGGAAGACCTTCAGAAAGCCTTTAGAACTAAGCTTAAGACTGTGTAAAAAATACATGAAAGTCTGAGTACTTGGGGGAAAGATATAAAGAAATTAGGTTTGCACAGTAATATACCTACAATATCAATTCTCTTTCCTGAAGCAGTTTCATACAACCACAGTTTATTAGTTAAACTGATGAAGACAAGTGTATATTAACTTATCTTTATTTCTTTTTTGTTTTGTTTTACGCTGAAACGACTTCAGTTTGAAGTATTGAAATCTTTTGAAGTTTTCCACACTTTTTTTGCACAAGAGTTACGTTGTTCTAGGTTGTTGCATGTCAGAGCCGAGGTTTTAGGGGATATGGGAAAAAATATGAAAATGATACAAAAATACATGGCCCAGCTAATCCCCATAAACATTCGCTCGTGTGTCACTTAGAAGAATGTTGAGAGCATGTTTATATGATACAGAAGGTAAGAAGAAAATACATGAGAACAAAGAGTAGACACAGGGCTGCCCCACCTGCTCAGCAACAAAGTAATAAAACAGCTGATGATCACTCAGCTGTGGACTCACCATGGTGAGGTAGGTGTAGTCTGTGGCGAGGCCCAGCCCCAGTTTAGCTTTCATCTCTGGAGCCATGCCCTTCAACATACAGTAGAAAACATGGTAGTTCCGCTCGTCTGAAGCCTGCAGGTTGAGAGACATGAATCAATGCTGTGGACTATAAGGAGGGCTCTGTATGTGTGTGTGTTCATGTTAACATCCACTCTGAGCTGTTGTTGTGTCACATCATTCTTTTTTTTATATATAGGGGGACAACAGCAAAACATTTACTGCCCCATTTGATTATAAACCCTTAAAATATGATTGTATTACAATAAATTGGATTCTTAGTACCTTGAGATGAATTTTGTTGTGATTTGGCATGGTATTAATAAAACCTTAATAAATTGAATTAAAAGCTTATTACACAGTCTGATGTGGTTGTAAACAGATCCAATGCTCATTACTGCATATGACCAAGTCTAAAAAAAGGTTGGGATGCTGTGTAAAATGTAAATGAACAAAGACTGCCATAAATTGCAAATCTCATATCTCAAATCTCAATATTTCATTCAGGTAGGAAAATAGAAAAACAGGCCAAATGTTGAAAGTATAAAAAGTGAGACATTTTACTATTCAATGGATTGTATTGGCTCATCTTGGACTTGATGACAGCAACATGTCTCAAAAAAGTTAGGACAAAAGGCCTGATAAATAGCTGGCCTACCTACAGTCCACATCTCTCACCAGCTGAAAACTTTTGGTGTATCATGGAATGCAAAATACGACAAAGAAGACCCGGAATCGTTGAGCAGCTAGAATCCTATATCAAGAAAAGAATGGGACAGCATTCTTCTCCCAAAGGTCAAACAACTGGTCTCAGTTTGCAGACGTGTAAAAGAAATGCTGCCCTGTAAACATGGACCTGTCCCACGTTTTTGAGATGTGTTGCCTCCATCAAATTCATGATGAGCTAAGATTTTTTATGAATTCACAAATGATAAATCGAATGCATTTAAATAGCACGTTTCTGCAGACACCTCCAGAGCTGTCCTGCAAAATATTTACAGTTCGTACTACACAACACTGGCAGTGACAGTGTTGCGTACTGTAAATCCTAACTGAGTTTGGACATCATCCGTTGTCTCACCTGTCGACAGACCCGAGATTTCTCCAGCAGGTACTGCTCTATTTTGGCTCCTTCGATGGCCCCTCTTTTGTTGAAATGGATATCTATATACTTCCCAAAGCGACTGGAGTTGTCGTTACGAATCGTCTTGGCATTCCCAAAAGCTTCATGAATTGACATATCAGACAGTAATGTGACAGGGATCAGTGCGGAAACAAACAGTGCAAGTGTACAGTTGTATCGCAGCTATAGTCATGTGATGTTTGGCTGTGTTCAAAGATAAAAAACATATCATTTTGACATTTGTTTTTACTGTTGTTAATAAAATACGGAAGAAAAAACTTTTTAAAGCCAGCTTGGATAAAATGTCCTTTAAAATAAAATAAAAAATCTGAGCATGGACATTTCCATCGGGACTGGAAAAAACTGTCTTTGGAGTTTAATGCTGACCTTCCAGGATGGGCGTGGCCTCCAGGACCTGCTGTTCTATCCAGGAGTGTTGACCACTGATGGCTGCGAGGAACTGCAGAATCAGCTTTGTGCTCTCTGTCTTTCCAGCTCCAGATTCCCCACTGTCACACAGAGAAAACTGCAATACTTTCTTATAACACACAATGCTGATTTCATTGCTAAAGGTGCTGGAACACCAGCAGCACACATGTGGTTTATTTGTGAATGGGGATTGGACCAAGGATGCATCAGACTCTGGCCCCGGTCTTTTTTTTCCTTATTGACAGTGTGCAGTACTTAGACCTCAAATAAGCATTTTGTATTTTGTAAGCATTTTATAAACGTACTCTATTAAACTGTTTACAGGTATTGTTGCAGATTTACTCTTACTTTACACCCCTTACAAAGCCTCTTAATCAATTTAATTATTTCTGGTGTTACTGTGTGGACACAGTGATCTTTGGGTCTGTCTCTGGATACATATTTTTGGAAGTTTCCCTTTCAGAGTGCAAAATTTGAAGCAGGGATTATCTAAATGGATCAGGCAGTGATTTACTAAGCTTTGCACTGTGCAGCTCATTGGCGATTGCAACATTAATTAGTGCTGAAAAAGGAAATGTCTTAAATTTTGCACGTGACATGACTGTGGTAGTTCCTGTATGGAGGGCGCACCGGTGCTGCACGACACCAGCAGGAGGAGAGAGGGTGTGAAGTAAGATATTCTCCATTCATTTGGAATTATACAAGACATTATTAGAGCACACTGAGAGCCAAGCCAAGTTATTCTTAATAGAAGGAAAGAAACCTGACACAACCAGGAATCTCTAATCAGGGGTCATACAACCAAAACCCACTGCACTTAAACCTTCTTTTGCAACCGTTTATGTTTTATTCTTTGCATTATTCATGTTTGGGTGTTTGTTTTGTTTAAATGGATAAATTGTGTAGCACCGATATCACGATTTACATTTTTACCGACGTTGTCAACGAGTAAGCAAGATAACGCTATCAAACGGTGAGGAAGCAGCAATACCTCATCATCTGGAATAATATTTGTGTACAGATATCAGGGATAGGCACAAGGCTGCAGCTTTGTAAGCTCTGCTGCGTTTTAAATGGATACACCCATTCGCACATTGCTGCTGTTTATGATTTTCGACCACATGCTAATTTACCCAGCTGAGTAAATCTGGGCCTTTGTTGATACATGTTTTTTTTCTTAAAAATCACAATCAGGAGTCTTGCAGGTTCAGGGTGTTAAATGGACTATAAATACAGTTTTTGAGTTACTTTGAGCCCACAAACACACCTGATGATGCAGCACTGGTCCTTGTTGTTCCGCTGCATGTTAAAGTAACAGTTGTCTGCTATGGCAAATATGTGCGGCGGCAACTCGCCGATCTTCTTGTTGGTGTAGAGGCGGATCTGGTCTGGAGTGTAGATGGGCAGCAGCTGGTAGGGATTGACCGCGACTAGGATTGAACCTGTATATGTCTGTAGGAGCACAGAGACACAAGAGAATATGTTTAAAACAGGGAAAAAGAAAAAAAGACGATATCTGAATATCTTCACATAAAATTTTCCTTTGTGACTTTTACAATTTCTTTTTTGTAAAAACACAGCTTTTATATATTCTGAATCAAAGAGTATGATCATAGATGGAATCACGTACTGGGCCTTTCATGTTCACCAGTTTTCTTTTACTTATTAGACTATTTTATTCTAATTGATTGAGACTTTTGTGACTGATCAGAAATGATACAAAGCGCCTAAAAAAAATAAAAATCAAATTCTACTTGATCAATCAAATGAGCAGATGTCACTACTGAAGCAAAAAGAGATTACACTAATATGGGAGTCAAGAGTAGCAATGAATTCTTCTGCATTTTAAAATCCAGGAAAAAAATTACATCAACTTTTGTTTTTTCGTCAGGATAATGAACTTGTTCCGCTTAGTTTAGATGTCCAAAAAATTTTTGTTGCTTTTGTTGTGTGATTATAATGTTTTACAAGTAAGAGTAAGGCAGGTCCTGAGGAGTTAGCTGAAGGGGAAGAACAAAGTCAGAGCATGTATGCCCTGCCAGTTATCAGATATCCTGCTGGCATAATAACCTGACCAATGGAAAAGTTATGAGCCACTGATATCAAGACAAAGAAAGCTCCTCTCAATGCACAGAGCGTTTCACCCCAAGTCCAGCACGCTAAGCGGAAAATGAGCTTCAGAACAAAACAACAAAGATCCACGAGGACATCAGGAAGATGGCCTCCAGTGATGAACGGAGGAGATAATGCCACAGGCTGCTGAAACCCAGCAAAGAAGAGGAGGAACCATCATGGAAGGATAAGCCCCTGCATGGCATGTGCTACAGACAGACTGAAGAAGTAACTGGAATCGAGAAGTCCTATCAGTGGCGAGACAAGACTCTGAAAAACAGCACAGAGGCACTAATCATGGCAGCTTATGAACAGGCCCTGAGCACAAGACCGATAGAGGGCAGGGTCTATCATACCGGACAGGACCCCGGGTCCAAGCTGTGCAAAGATGCCTCCGAGTCAGTCTCATAGTAGCAGGGTGTGAGATGCAGGAAGGTACAGCATACATGTAACGTCGTGATCAAGTGGGAATGGCGTTCAGGAAGATCTATATCATGTATGTGCTGGAAATCCTAAAGTCTTCATTGAAGATATCTCCAAACATGGTAGAGAATGGCAGACCTAAAATCCTGTGGGACTTCCAGATCTGGAATGATAAACTGATGATGGCTTACCAACTGGACACCGCGGTGGTGGACAAACTGATAGATGTGATCCTGATATAGATATAGCAATTCCAAGCTTAAGAAGATGGAACACGAGAAGGTTGAAAAATGGCCAAGGGCTGAAAAAGGAAGTTGAAAAGATGGGGGAAGTGAAGGCAAACAGAGGTGCTAGTTGTAATCTGAGCGACCCCTAACTAGACTGGACAGTGCAGACATGCGCAGACAAGATTGTGTTGGCAACGGACTGGAACTGAGTCTTAATGCAGACATCTGACTTGGAACTGAGCATCAAAAATAAAAATGTTTCTTTTGCTTATATGAGTGAAAAAAGGCATTCATGGCTGCTCTTAACATGCATTTTAAAAGATGTTAGGAGAATGTGGCACTGTGAAAATAAACAGCGTCAGCATATCTATTTATCGCATTTTTCTTTCGTACTCACTTTTCCACCACAATTAGTCTACATGGAGATAGAAAACAAAACAACCAAAAGCCATTATAGAACTATCTGGGGCACACTCTCAAAGGAAAACACACAAGTGAACAATTTTACTTTGTCCCCTATCTAATCCTGCTTGATTGGGTATAAGTAGGCAGGCACCATAGTTTAGCTCAGTCTGGGTGAGAAAAAGCTGTTTCATGCATGGGGAGCTCACTTCCTAAACTCTTACAAGAGAAATCGGATTTTGGGTGTGCAAAGGCAAATAAGCTGCCCTATGATTGCCATTACATTTGAAATTGATGAAAGCATTCTGGATTCACCAAACAAAGATACAAAAAAAACGTTTTGAGATTAAAATCTTAGTAGGAAGTTTTTCTATGTCATCTTCTAGAATGGTCTTCACAAAAAGTAAACAGCTTCAGTAGAAATCCCTCTATCTATATCTTTGTCAGTGAGCGTTAAGATGGGCTATTCCACTTCATTTTTAGCAGAAAGTGAACGCCACTGCAGCTGAAGGTACAAGTAAACAGATTATAAGACACCAGGTGGACAATGGCCAATAGCTGCACCTTGTATGAAACTCTAAAGAGTGAATACATGAGATGGACGTAACAGAAAGCACAACACTGTCAGTGACTATAAACATTTCTGCGCCGTATTTTGATGAGAGGAACTAACATAGATGACGTGTTCATTGTAGCGGATGAGCAGGTTGCGGAGGATGCCAGCTTCGTTGAGGTCGCCCAGGCGGATCATGTCCTCCACTCCGTGGATGGAGGTTGGGTGCATGGGCTTGATGTTGGTGGCATTTTGAGGGGAAATCCAGTGTTCCTGTGTGAGCAGGAAAAGAGAGGATGCATGAGTGGAACAAAGTACTTGAATCCCAACTAAAATCACATCAGTTCATCTCTCTTTTTAGTTGAAAATGCCAGTGCATTTGTCACTAAAAGCCCAGCATGCAAGGTTTTGCTGTTTTAAGCACAGAAGTTGCAGACTGCAATCTACTGTATACCTTGTGCTTCTCCATATCCTTCCAAACCTATAAAGAGAGCCCAGATTTCTTTTCATTGTGCGAATGTATTGTATGTATTTCCTTAGCGTTAAAATAATACTATGTAACATTTCTACCTTAAAATAACAGTTTGAAAAAAATTGTGCAGCTAGAATGAGTTTTAATATTATGATTGGCCTGTCTCCTATGCCCTTCGGGGGTCTGAGTTGGAAAAACTGCAGCTGGAGCTGAGCGGAAGTACTTCAACTTACTTTCTGGCACACCAACCGCAAAAAGAAATAGACCCCTCTCACGCTCCCAGGTATAAGGCTAAGCTAGCGCAACATTGTCAGTACGATCATCATGGAAGAGGCACCGAAGAAACAGAAGAAGACGTTGACTGATGAAGCAAGGAAGAGAGAGAGATTTACGACAGTGTCTTAACCGTACATTACCTCCAAGCCTGTAGGGGGAGCTCCATAATGGGCTTTTTGAGAAGTTACATAGTATTACTTTAACATGACGGATGCTCCTTTTCACCTGAGCATCTCTTAACAAAAGTTTTGATATGTATTTTTCAAGCAAAGCGATTTCCTGGAGGGGCTTGAGTTGGCATAAAAAAAGTCCTCAGGCATGGAGTGACCATACCTTCCTGCTATACTGACCACTTACCCGGCCTTCATCATCCAGAACCTGGATCTGTCCAGAGTCGCACAGTTTGACCACTGCTCCCACAGGAACGTCAAACTCGCGTCCCGTCCTGAGGTCCAACCACACATAGTCGTCCTGTGCCGTCAAACACAAGCCCAGTTACACACATGCATATTACCAACCTCCAGCAGTGTAAGAGATCAGTGTGTTATCTGCTCCAGTTTTTGGAAAAGAGTTGTGCGAGATGGGCTATACAGACAAGGAAGTGAGCTGGGACATTTACGAACAACATCTTTGTGAATGAGTCCAGTGACGATTCTGCGTTTTCATAAGAGTAGAATATTTTCTGTTTTTATTAAAGTAGTGGTTGAGCCACAGCATCAGAAGAAACCGAACTGTTAAGCCAAACTACACCAAACATGCCCGACTAAATCAAGGCTTTTATAAAAAGCTACACTTTTTCTCTTTGCTTCACCAAAATGAAATGCTGGAAGAGTATTTTCACTTTTGCTGTAATGTATTATACTTTGCTTCACTATGTACTACTACTAAAACAGATTTATGTGAAAGGGGCAGTTGTTATGCGATCACATAATTTGTTCTGTTACCATCTTGTTTTTATTGGCCTGCTTTCATTTCAGAATGCATGTTGGATAACCAGGAATAATCAGAGTTGAATCCCAGACTTACAGTTGCCTACTTTTTCAGGTGCCAGCTGACTCAGTGGGAAGATTTAGTCTGAAAAAGGATTAAAACTAACCAACTTCAGCTGAAACAGACCATAATGTAACACTGGAAATCCATGTAACACAGACTAAGGTTTCATTTTTAGTCACATGGAACTGATATTCTGAATCGGAAAAGGACACACAGCTAAAAAACATGCCTGAATTCTACATTGGTACTCTGGTCAAGTCACAGATTATATATTTTTTATGTAACTTACGAGGTAAATAAGAGGGAAATAAATGGCAGCATGTTAACATACGAACAATGACAACGTTAACATGCTGATGTTTGGCTGTAACAATGTTTACCATGAGGTCAGCATGCTAAAATTTGCAAATTGGCACCAATTACAAACAGCAGTTTCACAGCAGTGATCTGAGGGTCATGAGGATCTGAACCAAATTTCCAAATAGTTGATGAAGTGCCAACAAAACTCCATCAACTAAACAAAATGCTACAGTAAACACGCTAACACACTCATGGCTGTGCATATTTCTAAAGATAACTCGGAGCAGTAGTAAAAAGGAGCAGAAGTAGTAAGACTTGTGTGCTTCTGACAGTAATAATAAGTAATAAGTGCTTCATTCAATAACCTGCTAAGTGTTTTTATTTAGGTTTTTATTACCCAACGTTTTCTAAACTGTTTTTACAGAGGATTTTAGGCTTTGTAATCCGCTGTTAGTAATCAGCAGAAAATTTGGCTGCAGGGCTGTTTTCTGCCGAGACTACGAGAGTGTTTTGTGAACTGAAGATCTTCATGAAAGCAGAGTTGTATGCACGCGGTAATGGACTCAACAGTAAACTTCTACTCCATAGTGAGTGGGTGGGGATGTTTTAAATATATTTTTTTTTATGAAAATAGCTGTAGTTATTATTTTTTATTGCATTGGTACTGACTTTTTGTAGCAGAGTGGTACAAAAAGTCTACATGTCAGTACATCATCAGGTGGTTTCAGAGAGTTACATGGTTCTGTAAAAGCACTCAGAAAACAATACAGCAATGTACTGATATTAGAAAATGTACTTTGTACTTATGAATACTTGAGTATTTTTAAAAGTATGTACTTCAGTACTTTAACTTCAACTTTTGACTGAGCAACTTTTACTTGTAGTTGAGTAAGATTTGACCATGAGTATCAATACTTTGACTCAAGTACTGGAGTACCACTGAATAGAATCCATTTATTCAAATTCCTTTAACAGCCCGCTTTGTTTGGCTGTCTGTGGTGCCTGGACCTCTCAGGTACAGTTGCTGTGTTTTCTTGTGGTCTCAAACCATCAGTTATGTTATATACCTGCTGCTGGTGTTGTTGCTGTTATGTTTCCTTTTGTTGTTGTTTTTCTATCTATGTGTACCTGCAGGTGCTCCTGATTGTTTTCTGCCTGTTTTCCCCACAGAGACTGTTGGATGTTTTCTGTTTGGTTTCTACAGAAATAGCAGCGCGTTGTCTGGTTTTGTCTTGTTTTTCATTGTCTTCTCCTCGTTTCCCTTGTTTTTTCTTTGCTCTCCCTCTCTCCCTGTCCCTGTGCCAGGTTTGGCATTAATATGTATTCAATATTTTAACAAAGATAAATAAATAGGCAGTACCTGGGAACCAAGGGGGGCTTTGCATTCATAAAGCTTCCCTTGGAAAAGCAAATGTGTTTGGCATAACATGGTATTCAGATTACAAATCTGCTGCCATGATGCTGGACAGGACAAAGGGGAAAAAATAAATAAATAAAAGATTAAAAAATAAATTGATTGAACAGCATCCAGGTGTCTTCCTGTGATTAAGATTCATAGTTGAGCACAATGTCTCAGTTGGACTCTGCACGCTGGTAGAAAATACACAGAGATGCTGTTGATGAGATGAGTCTTATATTGGGTACATGCCAGCTTCTGCTGTATTTACTATGCCGGGACGTGTGAACTGAGTAGTGGAGCAACAGGGTGTCTTGAATATAGTTTTTCACGCAGTTCTCACTGCATGGGTTAAATCTTTTAGTCAGCCTATTTTAGGCAATTTATCACACTTCTGTTTCAAATGATCACATTTGAATTTCAAAGTAATCTTGACTTTTTAAAAGTCTCCAAAGGCACCAGAATGTCAAGCTGGATTTTGCTATATTTGCAAAAAAATGATGTAAAAGACATGGAGAACGTTTTTCATGATGAGAGCCAATTAGGCTGCTCCAATAAATTTCTTTAATTTTTCTTATCTTTAGGTGATATCATAATGACTTGCTGCTAATCTAGGTTTTAAACAGACCCTTTTATGACCAGTGGGTGATGTAGAGATTATCACATCCTGCCCAATTTGCACGGGATAAGTATTACCTATGGACCCCCCGTAATTCGGAATAATTGCGGAGAATGTCTGAGTTCTTAGTCCTGTGCGAATGCGCCATGTCCGTGATTTGTGGGGTAATAATTCCGCCGCGAATTACCTACTGTATTTCGGCGAAACACAGACGTCTTGTGGTAATTTAAGTCCCGCCTGAACGCACACCTGTGTGTTCAACCTATGTGTACAACCAGGTACAACGGGGCAAAACAGGAAGTTACGACAATTACGGAATATCCGCTCATGATGTCTGTGATTTCTAGCCTAGCAAGCCAGACCCGTACAGCAAAAACCTGTAGATGGGTCTAGTGACGCTGGATAGCAGTGTGGGCGGGATAAACGGCTGTCTGTCAAGTTCAACGCCACGCAATAGGATGGCGCAACAACCAATCAGAGCGATGAAGAAGTTTTACGTAGTCAACGCGACGGAATTTACATTGTGGTTTGTAGTCTATGGCCTGAAAAGCTGATTTCTCTTAAGCTCTAAACTCTGTAAACTTTAGCAACATTTTGAAACATTTTCAGACGAGAAAGTAGTCGTTTAGATCCCCAATGTGTTGAAAATCTGACAAAATACCGGCTATTTACAATTTTGTTCCCACGAATTCGGCGCTGCTAAAGCTAGCCGCAGTGAGCAACGCACTTCCGGTTTTGTCGTTTTGACTACTCTCGTCCTGTTAACGGAATTTGACCGTTCAAATTCCTTACCGGAGAGTTTTGTCAGCTCTGAGACGAAGATCGGCCCGCCGTCTTCGGTACATCATGGTCGCAATTGACTCGGGATTGCTCTCAGTTTCCCTATAAAGCTAAAGAGAGCTAGCTAATGTAGGGTGACCAGATTTGGGTTTCTGAAAAGGAGGACACTTTTTTTATGGGGGGGGTAAAGCAAATTAATTGACATCAAAAGCACCCCAAATGAATCAGCTGACACCATTGCACAGTACATAAAAGACACACTGCAAAAGAAGGGAATCTTTTCTAAATGCATTGCATTTACTGGAGATACTTTTTGCAAATTTAAAGAAGTCCTGCAGAACACTAGCCTGACTACGTCATCCTCACGATTCTAGTCAGAATGTGAGTCTGATACCGCTCAATAGAGATTTGAGTATGGGGCGTGTTTCAACCGAACCAGGAGAAAAAATGCCTCTTCGCTCAATTGGATAGACCTACAACCAATCAGAGCAACGTAGTATGTGACGTAGATTAAGCGACACACACTTGTTGTAGGAACGACGGCAAAAACATCTTTTCTATCGATAAAAGCCTTTATCGCGTTCCTCTGTTCGTCTTTCAAAATGAATGCAATGTGGAGATCCTGTAGAACAGACTCGATGGCAGAATCTACACGCCCTAGCTCTCCAGCGGCAGCCGTGTTCAGCTCTTTAGTGACGTAGTCGATAATGTCCCTGTTGATCATCTGTCCATCATCGTATAAAGCCCGCCCTGGCAATCTGATTGGTCCGACCAATTCTTGGTCGGGCATAATGATTTCCCAACTGAGCAGAGCCAGACCGAACTTCCCGACCAAAACTTTGATGGGCGGGGCTAAGTTCGGCCACGACCACAAGTGACTAGACTAGCCCCGGAGCAAATTCCATTTGCGGCCGCTAAGGACGTCTAGATTTCTAGGCTATGTGATTTCAGTAAATTACAGACTTTTGCTTGTCCCGTCCGAATGCGCCACAAAAAATTACAGAGGTGCGGGGGTCGTTGCGAATTACCAGTGATCCATAGGTAATACTTATCCCATGCGAATTGGGCTTTTGAGGAGAACGTTGGTGGGGAAAATACAGTGGCATATACAAGTTTGTGTGACTTTTAATGGTAAGAGAGTATATAATCATTAATAGGAATAACAAAAGAAAAAAAAACAACATTATTTTCAACATATTGAGCAAGATCAAAGCATCATCTTTATTTTGTATAATTTTAGAGCTTGAAAAATAAAAATAAAGCAAAGTTTGGGCACCCAAACAACTTTGAGCTCACTTTTACCTGTGCTGGCTTTTTTTTAGGGCTATGACTTATTTACAGTCATTGTTGCAAAGGTCAGCTAAATTTCAAATTCTATCAGCTGCCGTGGGCTCCTCTCATCAGCTGCTCTCTGAGCCAAAGCAAAATAACCATTTCACTGTAAATTCAATGACGGTGGAGTGACGGTACTCCAGTGCAGCAGAACCAGCCCCTTCAAGAGGCATAAGAGGAAATCCATTTCTGCACCTCACCACAAAATCAAAAACGTTTTGCTCCAATAAGCAAATTCACATAAAAAAAGTGCATAATTTCCAGGAAAAACAGTATTCACTGTTAAGTATAGAGGTGGATCATTAATGTTTTATTTCTGTTGCAGTCAGTTTCATTAGAGAGGAAAACGTTGACCAAAATACATATCAGCAAATTCTCCTAAACAACACCTTAAAGTCCACAACGGAATACAGAATGAAGAAGATGCCCGCTGAAGGGTTCATTAAGACCCTAACAGCCGTCTGACATCACTGAAAATTGGAGGACTGACCTCAAAAAGGGAAGTGCAGGCAAGATGGCCCAAAAATCTTACAGAACATGAAGCGTTTTGAGGAACAATGTGTAAAATAACAAAATAATTAAAATATAAATAAACACACTGCAAGTGAGTTTTCCTCATAAAAGGTCTCCACTGCAGTGGTACAGAGAAAGCTTTGAAATGCCAGTAAAGGCTGCCAGTGCAAACTTTTGTTTAAATATCACTGGTGGCAGGTGAGACTGGTGTCCCGTAAGCCAAGATGGGGAGAATTATGGTTTCAAAACATCTGACTATTTATTTCCATAAAGGGAAAGAAAACAAAGCTTTTAAAGTATAATTGGTAAATGTTCAACTGGAGTGCGAACTGTTACATTTTAATGTTTATTAACTGTATGTTATGAAGAATGTATGGACCATGTTTGTCCATGCATTCTTTTTTTACAACATCATTTTTAAACTCTTGGAAAGACATGCATTTTCCCGTGATCACACTAGTGAGTTATTTCAAACTGGACAATATCCTTACTTATGATTTATGTGCATGAACGTTGACTCTGAAAATAAGTCAAATAATGAGACACATAAGACTGACCAGCTTAAAGTCTGAAGATATTGTGACAACTGTGAAAAAGACACTGCAGAAATCCATATATTGAGCAGAGCAGGTCGAGTCATTTTAACATAACCTACCTGCTGCAGAATGACCATGGTTCAGCCGTAGGTTGATTCCAGGACATCAGAATTCACCATTTGTGGGCTCTGCAAAGGAGACCAGTCATAGAAATCACACCCTTGAAAGAACAAACTATGTTCTAGACTTAATGATACATTTTTACACATGTAATTTGCTGTAAAGTCACAGAATCAACGCTTTGTACTGAGGTTTGCTTTGAATAAATGTCTAAACGACTTCCTGCTTCTGAAGAGTGCAGACGTGTCTCTGCTTCCTCCTGCTTCCTCCTGCTGCTTATTGCTTTATTCGCTTTTAAATCATTCTACTTCTTTCCACAAGTCTTGGATATAATTTTATTCTTTTATTCTTTTAGTCTTTTTCTTTTAATTGTATATTTGTAAACGGTATTAGCCCTCCTGTTTACAAAGAGAATCGGACAGAAAAAAATGTCTCCTAACCCTGCAGTATCAGTGAGCTGCACACAGTGTGAGCTACTCTTTGTGAAGGTAGCACAGCTCGAGAAGAGGATTGAAACGCTGCAAGACATTCGTAACGACGAGGAATTTATTGACTCTATTATAGTTCCTGCGCAGGCTGTGGAGCCTTCATGTGCCAAAGGACTAACTCAGATATTCCTACACGGGATCACAGCTGATGTGGAATCTCACACTGCAGCCCTGGCTGACACACTTCCCTGGATCTGTCCAAATGACACTGGAATATCTGGTGAAGCTTCCAAACCGGACGGTCCGACTGACATCTCCCACTGGAACAGTGTTGGTGCCAAACCCAAATCATCAACCCCAGCCAGGATCTGGTCTCATGTTGTCCGTCGCAGAGGTAAATCCAGCACCAAAACTAAACCTCCAGCACTCACTCCGCCACCTGAAGTTCTATTGCATAATAGATACGATCTGTTGACTCAAAATAGAGTGTGTGATGATGAATGTAACCCAAACATGAAGACAAACAAAAGAAATGGCCCCAAACCTCAGCCTAGGGCTAACCAGATCATCAGGAGAAGCCCAAATCCCACAACCAAGGTGAGGACTACAGAAGCGATCGACACCTCCACACAAAAAGCAATAGACACCATTCTAATCGGGGACTCTATAACACAGCATGTCAGAATGGCAAAGACGGAAAATATAACTTTTTCTGATACATCAGTAAGGGAACTGATAGATATTTTGCCGACCATTCTGTCTACTCATCCAGATGGCACGAGGATCATTGTCCACACAGGGTCTTTTGATATTCTGAGAAGGAAGACTGGCTCTGAGATCCTGAAAAAGGATTTTTCTCTGCTGTTTGAAAGACTGTGTCACTATGGAGCACATAGGGTCTCCATTTCAGGCCCCATTCCTACTGTGGGTAAAGGAATTGAACTTTTCAGCAGACTTCTTGGCCTGAACACATGGTTGTCAAATGCATGCATCGCCCATGGGATTAAGTTCATTGATAACTTTAATATCTTTTGGAACTGTAAGGACCGTTTCAGACCTGATGGCGTGCATCCCAATCGAACTGGATGCAGATTACTTGGTGCACACTTACGTCATGCTGCTGGGACGGCAAACCCAAACATGACTGTACAGATTAGACTGAAGGACACAGCAGCGAGGCAAACAACCCCCAGCCCTCCCCCCTCACCAGACCCTTTACTCCACATCACCCAAGGTCTCAAAAGGATGTCTCTATCCCAGCCAGGACTCCAGCGACCACCATCAACCGAGAAACGCAGGGCACCCCCTCCTCCTCCTCTTACATCATCTGTCCTGGCAGAGCAGGACACAAGGGGATGTGCAGGATGTTCAAGGAGCAGCACAACACCCAGAGTTCAAAACAAAGATAGCACTGTTCAAACCAAAGATACCATGCCATGATGTGTTCAGGGTCCCTGCTATAGAAGTCCGACTTCTGACAGCTGTTCTGAGAACAAGCTGGGGCCCAATAGGATTCCTGTATTAGTTAGTAAAAGAAGGAATCGAAAACAGTCAACTTCCAGGGTGAATCTATCTAATCTGTTATCGGTACCACGTACAACTCAGAATACAACAGAGACCACTGTAAACTCCACAAAGCTAGCCTTACTTAATATTAGATCTCTGTCCAATAAGTCACTGTTAGTTAATGACTTCATAATTTCACACAATTTAGATTTTCTTTTTCTGACAGAAACATGGTTAACAGAGAGCACAAGTGCTACTGTTCTTAATGAAGCAGCTCCCCCAAACTTTAGTTTTATGGATAAATGCCGAAATGGGAGGAAAGGTGGGGGGGAGGCTGCCTTATTTAAAGATACATTCCAGTGTAAAGAGATCTCATTTGGTGATTTCACTTCTTTTGAATATCTGAGTTTTATTTTAAAGGGTGTTCCTAAAATCCTGTTCTTAATCATTTACAGATCTCCAGGATACTGTGCAAGTTTTATTGATGATTTTTCTGAATTATTGTCTGTTATTTCGACTGATTTTAACCATTTTATCTTGACCGGGGATTTTAACATTCACATGGATAATATGACGGATGGTACTGCCAAAGAATTTTCTTCTGTGCTGGACATGTTTGGTTTGTGGCAACATGTAACAGAACCAACCCACCTTCGAGGTCACATTCTGGACCTGGTCATTTCTAAAGGTGTTGATATTTCTTCTGTTGTTGTTACTGATTTGGCCTTGTCTGACCATTTTTGTATTTTATTTGATTTACATATTACTCAGAATGTTCAAACAACCAGCTTCTCAGTTAAGAAGAGGTATATCAATGAGAAAACAAGTGCTCAGTTTAGGGAGGCCATAGTTATGTTACCAACAATGAGCGCAGAGTCGGTTGAAGGAATGCTGGATCATTTTAACTTGAACATTTTTAATGTAATGGAAGCTGTTGCACCGATAAGAATCAAGAGCACCTTGATCAAACAGAAAACCCCATGGAGAAACACCACTACGGTCAAAAATCTGAAAAGAGAATGCAGGAAAGCTGAACGTAAATGGAGGAAAACAAAGCTTCAGATTCACTATGAGCTGTACAAAGAAAGCCTGCGTAGTTATAACAATGAGCTGTGCAAGGCCAGACAGCTGCATTTATCTGAAATGATTAATAAGAATGTCAACAATTCTCAAACTCTGTTTGCTATGGTTGAAAAACTCAAAAATCCTCCTAAACAGTCAAACCCAGACCTCCTCTCTACTGAGAAATGCAACGAATTTGCAAACTTTTTTAGCCAAAAAATCAAAACAATTAGACAAAATATTAACGCAACACAGAAAAACAAGAAAACTAATCTTTGTCTAAAACCTAGAAATAACTCTGAAGTTATGTCACAATTTAATATTGTTAATTTAAAAATCCTAGAGGAAATAGTTCGGCAGCTGAAATCAACAACTTGTTCTCTGGACATGATACCATCCGACTTTTTAAAAACTGTTTTTACCTCAGTAGAAAGTGATCTCCTACAAATAGTTAACAGCTCACTGGCATCAGGCATTTTTCCCAAGTCACTAAAGACAGCTGCCATTAAGCCACTCCTAAAGAAGAGAACTCTAGATGCCTCTATGATGAACAACTACAGACCTGTCTCTAACCTCTCTTTTATATCCAAGATTATTGAGAAAGTTGTATTTAACCAGCTCAACGACTTTCTGAATGAAAGTGGAAGTCTTGATAAGTTTCAATCAGGCTTCAGACGTCATCACAGCACTGAAACAGATCTGTTAAACGACATTAGGTTGAACACTGATTCTGGTAATGTTTCAGTCTTGGTTCTGTTGGACCTCAGCGCTGCGTTTGATACTGTAGATCACAGAATCCTGTTGCACAGGCTGGAAAACTGGGTTGGACTTTCTGGAGCGGTCCTTAACTGGTTCAGGTCCTACTTAGAAGGCCGGAGTTATTTTGTTACTATTGGCAGCTATGAATCTGAGCGAGTGGCCATGACTTGTGGAGTCCCCCAGGGGTCAATTCTTGGACCTCTTCTGTTTAACTTGTATATGCTTCCTTTGGGTCAGATATTGCAGAATTTTAACATCAATTATCACAGTTATGCAGACGATACACAACTTTATGTGTCTCTGTCACCGGACGACTGCAGCCCAGCAGACGTACTGTGTCAGTGTCTGGAGGAAGTAAACACCTGGATGAGAGAGAATTTTCTACAATTAAATGAAGACAAAACTGAGATCATTCTGTTTGGTAGCAAAGAGAAGAGGGTCAGCGTTGGTAAATATCTTGAGACTCGGGACCTTATAATCACTGACCAAGTTCGTAACCTCGGAGTGTTGATAGACTCAGATCTGACTTTCAGCAGCCACATCAAAGCTGTCACCAAGGCAGCTTTTTACCACCTCAGAAATATCAACAGAATTAAAGGTTTCCTCTCCCAAAAAGACCAGGAGAAACTCATCCATGCATTCATCTCCAGTAGACTCGATTACTGTAATGCTCTTTTAACTGGACTTCCCAAAAAGAGCATTAAACATCTGCAGCTCATCCAGAACGCTGCTGCTGGAGTTTTAACCCGGACTAAGAGATCTGAACACATCACACCAGTTTTAAAATCTTTACACTGGCTTCCAGTCAGTCACAGAATCGATTTTAAAAGCCTGCTGATGGTTTACAAATCCCAGAATGGTTTAGGCCCAAAATACATCTGTGATATGTTCAGAGAATATAAACCCAGCAGAGCTCTTAGATCCAAGGACTCAGGTCAGCTGGTCCAGTCCAGAGTCCAGACTAAACATGGAGAAGCAGCATTTAGCTGTTATGCTGCAAACAAGTGGAACAAACTGCCAGTGGAGATTAAACTTTCACCAAATGTAGACATTTTTAAATCCAGGTTAAAAACATTTCTTTTCTCATGTGTCTATGCATGAAATATCTTTTAACTTATCTAGACTGTTGCCTGATTTTAAATTAATTTAAATGATTTTATTTGTTTCTCTTTATATTATTTTATGTATTTTTAATGCTTCTTGCACTCCCTGCTGCAATGCTTTTATTTTATGTAAAGCACTTTGAACTGTTTGTACATGAAATGTGCTATACAAATAAATTTGATTTGATTTGATTTTGATTTAAACAGACATATAGGAGGACACTTTCTTCTTAGAAAAGTTTACATTTACCATCAGTGTCCATCACTGCAAACCCATACAAGTGTTTGCAGGAGTTCAATGGGATACTGTACTTTGATGAAAACATAGAGTAGATAAAGGTTTCTCATATTTCATGTTATGTACAAAAGAAAAAAAAGAAAACAAACACATTGTAGACTCAAACTTGTCCATATAACAAAAGATGAATCAGCTGATGAATCATATCTCTACATGATACCTCACAAACAGACAACAGTTTGTCAGACCGAAAGGTTGTGTGTCTGAGAAGGTGGTCAGCAGCACAGGAACCCCACAGGGGACTGTACTCTCAGCGTTTCTCTTCACTCTGTACACTTCAGGCTTCCAGCATAACTCTGAGTCCTGTCGTCTACAGAAATAATCAGATAACTTTTCAGTTGTTTGGGTGTATTAGTGATGAACAAGAGACTGAGTACAGGAAATTGGTAAATATCTTTGTGGCATGAGGTTGGAATAATCACCTCATCTTAAACACAAACAAATACTTCTTGAGGAAGCTAAGGTCCTTCAGTGTCTGCACCAAATTATTGCTTATCTTCTACAAGTCTGTTGTGGAGAGTGAAATCTGCTTTGCTGTCATCAGTTAGAGCAGCATCATCAGAGCCAGTGACCCAAAGAAACTGAACAAAGGCTCACTGTGGTGGGGACCGACCTGGGGTGGATTGTTAAAAGAAGAATGCTGCACAGGTTGGTGAACATAAAGAACAACACTGGCCATCCTCTTCGTAACATCGTGTTGAAACAACAGAGTGTGATCAGTTTGAGGTTTCTTCAGCTCCACTGCAATGCAGAAAGATACAGAAGGTCCTTCCTGTCAGCAGCAATGACTGTTCGTGATGAAAGCTTGTAATGATTGAATTAAAAAAAAAAAATTACTGCAACAATTTCTCTTTGGGATAAATAAAGTATTTCTTCATTTAATTTCAGAGAAAACCCAGCGATTACCATCTGGGATTTGTTGATGTGACCCCCTTTTCAACTATATAGTTTCAACATCAGTGTTTCACAAAGACAAATTTGTTCAATAATATTTATAATTACAAGGGGTTGTAAATATTTTTAATAATTCCATACAATATGCTTGAAATACAGGTTATCCTGACATAACTTGCTCCATAAGTGTTCGAACATCATCATCATCATTTTTTAGTGAATTAGAGTATAGAGTTACCAAACCATCTGGAAGAAAGCTATCATCATAGCACAGCTAAAACCCGGGAAAGATCCCAACCTCCCCAAAAGCTACTGGCCCATCTCCTTATTATGCACCAACTGTTCGAGAGACTTCTCCTCAGCTGAATGTAACCCAGTTAGACGCTGAGCTAATCAAGGATCAAGCTGGATTCCGAGCAGGGAAATCATGCACAGGTCAACTGCTAAACCTCACCCAGTACATCAAAGATGGGTATCAGAAGAAGCTGATAACAGGTGTTGGCTTCATTGTCTTGTCAGCAGCTAATGACACCGTCCAACACAGGCTACTGATAACAAAACTCTTTGACATGACAAGAGATGCCAAAATATGCAATGTCATTAGAAGTCTGTTTCACATCACACTCAACAACAGAAAAAGTAGATGGTTCCATCAGACCAATGGGCTGCCACAGGGCAATGTCCCGGCACCCCTCCTCCTCAATGTGTACACCAACAACCAATCCCTACCAGAAGGTTATAGCAGGTTCATTTACGCAGACAACCTAGCCACGGCAATGCAGCAGTGCCCCTTCCCAAAAGTTGATGCAACCGTGGAACGAGGCCAAGCAGATATGTAGGGATGGGAATCGAAAACCGGTTCTTGTTGAGAAACGGTTCCCAGTGTTTCAATTCCTTGGAATCTTTTGGCAATTTTGCAAACGATTCCCTTATTGATTCCAGTGGGCGTGAATGACGTCACAGTGCAACCAGCAGTCAACAGTAAACATGGCGCCCAAGCGGTACAAACGCTCGAAAATTTGGTTACACATCCCTAAAAAAGACGACAACAGGGCAACTTGCAAAGTGAATATTTCACCAAAGGGAGGAAATACTACCAGGGAAGAGTTAAATTACCCAGGCCAGGATAGACCAATGTGGACCTCACCGTTGTTGGGTTTGTAAGGTCATGACTCGTGTTACTTCTAAACTAAACAAAGTTGATGCTAATCGACCGGTTTGTTGTCCTTTTTCTCCAAATGAGAATCGATAAGGGAACCAATAAAGAACCGAATCGTTAAGCAGAATCGAAAATGGAATTGGAATCGTAAAAATCTTATCAATTACCATCCCTACAGATATGTCAGTTTGCTACCTGCAAAACCACCTGCGTCCAAACCCCGGGAAAACCCAAATCTGCAGCTTCCATCTTAAGAACAGAGAGGCCAAACGGGAACTTGACGCAACCTGGAACAGAATAAAACTTGAGAACCATCAGCACACAGTCGATGTGGGGGTTACTTTAGACCAAACCCTCAGTTACAGAGAACACATCCAAGGACGAGAGCCAAGGTTTCCACCAGGAACAGACTCTTATGCCAACTGACCAACTTGAATTGGGGGGCTCACTACGCACTGCATCTGCATTGGCCTTGTGCTTTTCTGTTGCAGAATATGCCTGCCCTGTATGGAGCAGGTCATGCCACACACAGAAAACTGAATCCCATTCTCAACGAGACTTGCAGGATAGTGACCAGGTGCATCAAGACAACCGCTGCTCAGTGTCTCTATGCCCTACCTGGTACGGCTCCCCCTGACATTCGCAGAGCAGTCAATACACAAGCCGGGCCCAAAAAGCAGGCTGAGGATATCCGGCACCTACTTCATGGGCACTCTGCCACCCAGAAACGGTGTTGTTCCAAAAGCTTCCTGGACACTACCAAAGCCCCGGAGACCACCTCAACTGCTGCCAGGACCACTCAATGGCAGAGGCGATGGAGCAGCCTTGGCAGCCAGACGACACGAGGGAGAGAGGCATCAGCCCGATGAATGCCTCGTTACTGGCCACGATCAACCTTGGGCTGGGCGTTGGAGAAGGGCGGTGCAAGGCGTCTATGAAGAAGTGGAAGCAAACAATGACCGACTCATGTACATGTGGAGAAATTCAAGCCATGGAACACATTACGAGATGCAGCCAAGTCCCACAATGTACTGGAGATAACCTGTTCGAAACAAATGTTGCCTGCGTCAACCACTGGAAGGATGTGATATAGAAGGCAGCCTGGAGCCGAAGAAGAAGAAGTAATCAAAAGGCTATTTGTGTGCACTCATTCTATACACCTATAAATAATAATAGGGTCAAGAAACTACACTATGCTTTCCCGGTCTCTTATCTCTATAAGGCAGTGGTTCCCAAACTGTGGTACGCGTACCCCTAGTGGTACGCGGAGGTACTGCAGGGGGTACGCGGCGCATGGGGAGTTTTTTGTTATTTTAATTATTAAGGCGTCACACTTTTATGGAGGACTGTTTATTAAGAAGACTCCAGTTTTGTGATGGATGGTTAAATGAGTTAGGCCTGTTAATGTATTCTTAAAAAAAAAGAGAAATGTTACTTTTTTAAGTTAGATAACAAAGGAAGATTATTTTGGTTTAGTATTTATGCTATTTTGGTTAATTATTTATATTTCAAGAAAATGTTTTTTATTCTTATGTTGAATTTAACTGAGGTTAAAAAAAGAGAGAGAAAGCCTGAGAATTTTATGTTCAAGTTAAGGATATTAAATAAAATGATTTTCATGTAATAACCACTGTGTTGCTCTACTTTTGGAGAATCATCGCACGCGTTGTATGTGTGAGGGGGTACTCGTGGTGTGACAAGAAGGCTCAGGGGATACTCAGGCCAAAAAAGGTTGGGAACCACTGCTATAAGGGAACAACAGTTAGTTAACTGCTGCCCTGTGGTGCCCCATACTAAATAATGCTGTCAGAAAACCCTTCCCCTCTTTATCAGGGTGGTGTTGAAATATTGCTAGTGGCTCACATTCAACACTGTAAGTAAGAAGATCAAGACAAGCTCAACCAAATTCAAGAAGATTAAAAATATTGGGTCCATTATCCTTGAATCCACATCTAGGAATTGTTAGGTCATAATGACAAAGATGTTGCAAGGAATTTATTTTTCAATCATCCATTACAACCCCATATTTGAAGATGTTATATTCTACAGAGGGTGATGAATAATCCTTATAAAGCAAATAATCAATGTTGTGCATTATCAGCATTGGAGTCATAAACACATAACTTTCTTTGTCAATGTTATCTTTTTCCCCACAGAAATGTATTTAAAGGATAAATATAATTTATTATCTTAAAAAATATTTGGTTTTGGGGGGAATAGGAAGAGTGAGGTGTCAGTTCTAAATCTGAGAATAACCTCCTCATGGTTGTCTTTAAATAGAGATTCCTTATCAGTTGGTCAAAGGAAAGGGTCTGCCGTGAAAGCAACTCATAGCATTCAGTTTGTGAATTTAGAGAACTTAATGGTAATTTTCATCTGGTGTTCCAAATGTTACTTGAAATGTGAAAGTTAGGAGAACATTAATACAACCAAACAGGAAAATTCTGCAAAGGCTGACCAAAGGTTCTCACATTATAGATGGTCAAACAAACAACTGAAAACCAACATTATATTACATCACAACAACCAAACCAAACTTGGGGGGAATGTTCCTGGAACATTTTGAGAACCAAAACTTGTTAGCTGGAAAGAACAGTGAATCGAATATTGGAGTAACTGCTACAACACACAGATTAAAGTGACAAATAGCTCAAACTCACAATTAAAATCTCTTAATGTGAGTGATTTTCTACTGTGCAAAGTCATCTATCAAACCCTTACATTCAGCTGGAAGGCACTCGCTCTTTTTCCCAATCTCATTAAATAACTGAACTATTTAAAGCTTTTGTAACTTTTTCTGAAATTCAATTTGTCAATAATGTTATGCTTTTTATACATTTTTTAAATGACAATGCATGTATATTTCTTGGAAATAATGATGTCATCAAGTCTATGAGACTGACAGAAAACTATATGTGAAACCAAATCTAGCTGCTACATGCTCAGCTATGTTTGGAAGGTAGCTGCCATCTTAATGGGTTTGAGGCTATAGGCTTGTTCTTGTTTTTAGAGCTTTTTAAAGTATACAAGCAGAGATGCTAAAAAGATCAGGAGAGCTGAGGGGAATTGCAGACACTGCAAATGCTTTCATCACACATTTGATTATAGCAGTTGTTCGAGTAAACTATATTAGATTAGAGAGAACATCCAGATTAGAAGGTCCATATGAATGTCAGATTAACGGCAACCCTGAAAAACAAACTGCTTTTCATTCCACACTTCCAACAGTAAAGTCAGAATTGACCAGTGGTCTAGTTCAACTGGAAATGAGAGACCGATGAAGGAAATGGGGTGGGGTGCAGGGTGAAAGGGTCTGGTTGAGGCTGTTAAAGGCTTACACAGATTCCTGGGGCTAATCCCATCGCTTAAGTATGAGGCACGGTTGTTGCAATTGTGACTGCTGAATCATTTTATCCCCAACCGAGTCCTTCCTATTTTGTTTCCATAGTACTATGTGGCACTGTGTACAGCAGGACAGTCCTATATTTCCAGCTCACTGCAATAAGCAAACTAGTAAAAGAATTTTGAGCCTTTATACAATCATATTTTGCAGCACACTCACTAACTGTGGTAAATATAGAAACATGGCTTCAGTATGAGAAACACTGGCCCAGAGGGTAAGTAACACAGTTAAATTTTTGCACTGTAATAGATCAAACAGATAGATCTAAAAAAATTCTTACAGCAGAACTAATTTGTGTGAATGGTGGAGTGAAACGTTTCTGTCCTGATTCCTGTTCATCAACACAAACAAGTCGGCATTCTAAGTAGTTTAGAAGCTTCAGACTGTATAAGTAACGAAGACGAGACATGTCATGGGAGGAGGAGCCACGTGTATTAATGACACATTAGTGGCTCCATAAGTAGATTAACATTTAGAATGATGCGGAAACGTCAAATTATAGAAATTAAAGACTAAAATCACCTTTTATTAAGGAGAAAAGAAAAATAATATGGGGAACTAAAGATTGTAGAAATCATCTGAGAACGTGATTTACTGCAACACTGTAGTCATCCATATGGAGCCAGCTGTGAGCTTATGCCAAAACAGAGCTTCTTATCCACAACCACAGGGTGCCAATCTGGCTTCTGTCCCAAACGCAGACCTATAGTTTGACTGTGTGTACCCTCTGTCTTACAGGCCTGTTTACCATACTGTGTGTAGCATATGGCCAAATATTGAGTGGATCCTCCTCATGGTGCCAAGAGGGTTGTAACTAGATGCAGGCAATATATTCTTTGGACCCTGTGAGTCATGGGGTGGGGTCAAAGAAACATCCTTGTGAATGAAAGAATTCAAGTTTTTCCAGCAGAACATTTCGCGGTAACAAGATGAGTGTTACTCACTTTGCCTGCCAGTGGTTCTAATGATGTGGCTGATTGGAGTAGAAATCTGTAGTAACAGATTTTACTGTAGCCGCACCCACGCAACAGAGAACATAACCTAAAGCTTTGCTTCATGTTATTGGTCAGAAAGGCATTGTTTTTTTGGGGTTTTTTTGCAGGATCATGCAAAACTTTTTGCCAAATTTTATGAAACTTGGTGAAGAACTGCAGAGTGGTCAAAGGAAAAACTATTTAACTTTGGTGGGAACCAGGATCCCTTTCTTTTTAATAACTGTGCGACAGTGCGTTAGCCTTGGCAGAAGGAAGCATTCTGTGTGTGCCCGGGATAAAATCAACATTATCGCAGACAAAATCTATAATTTAGCTGTCATTCAGTCATTCTAATTTGTCAATTAGAATGTCTTTGGAATCAATTCGAAGCCTTTTACATTCCCTTTTTAAATGTATTCAGATTTACAACTATTTTCCGTTCCAGTGGAAGCTACTGTCGGTCTGTGACTGATTCTAGTGATATACTGTGGAAGCATTCAGCCTATGTTTCACACAGTGGTTATGAGTGGTTGGTTTTTAATTTGTCCTTAGTTTAATCTGAGAATCTTTGAACATCAGACATGGAATAATTTACAGAGAGATCCCAGATTAATCTCATTCATATCCATTGTAGAATTTAAAGCAATCATAGAGCATGAGGTAGAATAGGAATGTAGCTGTTTTTCTTGTGACGCCTCATTTTTTAAATATGTTGTGATTGTGGATTCTTCCATGTAATGTAGGATTATGTGCAGAGTTTCCCTACACACTGTTAATACTTGGGCATACCACCCAAGTATATAATGGCCACCGCAGAGCAGGAGACCTGGTATTGCTCCATTACTAATAGAAAGTCTTAAAAACCACAGACTTAAATGTGGCAGCTGACTACTTGGACGCAGTCTGTTCAGTGAGTGGCAGAATCGAGAATCACCTGACACTTACACAAGCTGTGATGTGGATCTGCAACACTGAAACTACAAATGTTTAGTAATTATCCTACAAAAAGTGCTTTAAATACTTCGTCCATTGCAATCTTATCACATTATTACATGAAAATGATGTAATATTTAGAGATAATATAGAACATTACTTACAATCATCAAAGTTTGTAACCGAAAAAGAATGAAAAACATTTTAAAAAGCAAAATATTGTGTTGTTACAGGCTGCTCATACTCGTTCTCCTGCCTTCATATTTATCCACATGAATCACAGTTAATATGACTGGATGTAAATAATCATCTGTTGCTATAAAAGTTGCTGCCACAAGGAACCGTGGGATGGAATTATCACCTTTCTCTCATAAAGGATGGCTGGTGTATCCTCTGCTAAAGGAGATAACTAAGAAAACATTGGAACTCCTTTTCTTAGCATTTAGAGAATTTGAACAGCTCTTATCATGGCTGCTATGCAGATATTTCTGGGTTACGGGAGGCTAAGAGCCAGGAAGAGATGTTAGCTGTTCCTGCAGCCATGTCCTTGTGAGAAAAATAATATTGCCTTCTCGATATCCCTGCTGCATCCTTGTCAGTACGACAAGCTCGTGTTTTTTGACTACCAGTGATCTCACAATTCCCTTGATGATCAAGGCAAAACAGTTGTTAAAACTTTCTCCTCCTTTCTCTCCATTTCATTCCTGCCCTACATCATAAATGTCGACTCTTCAACCACTTTGAGTTTGGGGTCTTATTCTGGGTATTACATGGACATAACAAAGCTTAATCAGCTGCTCCCACGTGGAAAAATCTAAAAACGATACAAAGAAAGACAGTTTGTCTAGAGCAACAGAAAGCTGTCATTACTGTAGCACCATTCTGGAACTCAAAGAAAAAAGTAAAATTATCCTCTGTGGAAGATGAATGTTTTCAGCTAAATTTACTCGCAATCCCTCCAGAGATTGTTGAGGTATTCTGGTTTGGGTTAAACAAGCTAACAATAGCTACACCTCTTAATGTGGCTAAAAATGGGGCCAGAAGAGAATGATCAAAACTTTGTATAATGTGAGAAAATTGGGACTTGCCAAGTTGTAGCATTACTTTTTCAGTTCAATAATATATTAGAATAAAATTGGATGATTTTGTTTTCCACTGGTTTATTTGCCGACATCTTAAATACCTTTAAAATAATTACAACTTCATCCAAGATTCTAAGCCTGCTCTCCTCACATCCCTCCATCGCTTCCATTCCTGTCATCTCAGATAGACATTCAACTCGTGCAAGTTTGGCTCTCAATAAGAACAATCAGCAATCATAGGAGGCACCATAATTCAGACACTTCCCCTGACCAGCACACACGTAAGAGAATTGAAAAAAAAAATCGCAAACGCTTTACCATCACAGCTCACGAGACCCCGGGTCAACCAGATCAGAGATTTTCACAACAGCTTGCTAATACTCAGGCTGCTAATCTGTGTGTGAGGTCTGTGATGTTCTCACAAGTATGCTCACTTCACATGCATCACTGGTGACTCACATGGCAGGGATTCAGAGGCGCCGGCACACAGGGGTGTGAAACTTTCATCGTCGATCAACAAAGTTTAGGAAATTCGCTTCCATCAGCCTCGTGATTCAGTTTCTGGAAAACACAGGAGAGGTGTTCATGTTGAGCAGCTGGAGAAATTGAGTTTTTTGCCCTGTTTATCAAAAAAAAGTTGACATTCAATATTTCTAAGATCCCAATCTTACCTGCCACAAATGACATAAACTAAAGTGAATTATGCTAAAGTAGTTTATCTTGATTCCATTCCAGGCATATATACTGGAAATCTGCACAGCTGCATTAAAACCGAACTTTTATCCATATTTGAGGACAAGTTTTTGATAATAGCATGTCAAAAAGATAAACAGGCTTATGAATACTTTATTAAATCAAAAATCACTTTATCTTCTTTATAACACTTTATTCCTTCCATACTTAAACTACTGTGGGGAAATATGGGGAAACACTTATAAAACATATATAAATAATATCTACTTACTTCAAAAGAAGGCCATCCGAATTGTTAATAAAGTTAATTATATAACACCAACAAATCCTCTTTTTATTAACCAAAACACACTAAAATTTCCTGATCTTGTTAAATTGAACACTGCCATCACCAGTCCGGGAACTCTTTGAGCAGCGAGAGAGTCAGTATAAACTTAGAGGAACAGGTATATTCAAAAAGATTAAAACTAGAACGAATAAAAAAAGGTTTTGTATTTCTATTCAAGGTGTTAGTGTGTGGAATAAGCTAAATGAGAACTTAAAAAATTCTAAAACAATAGAAAATTAAAAAAAAAAAGGTATAAATCATTATTAATTGAAAATTATAAAACTATAGTATGATTGATGGACATGGTTTTGCTTTAAATCTTCTGTCATGTTGAGATGTTTTCTGTAAAGTTGTAACATATCGGCTGCAGTTGTGTTTGCTAGTCTTGTTTTCTTGGAATCATATAACGTGTGTAATAGGGCTAGACACAATAAGTTTCTTTTTACTTCAGCCTAGATCCTTTTGGTCATTACATAATCAGAGAAATCGATTGATGTTTATATTTTGTTATGTATTATAATGACCAAATAAAATGACCTTACCTTACTTTAATAGTATAGGTTTGAAACCAAAATGTCTATTGGCTGCATAGATTTTCAGCTTTTTAATTTTTTTTTATCACATTCTGATAATTCAAGCGTGATTATTTTCCAGGAAAAAAGCCCAACAAACTCTTCAGCTTAGAACAGAATAACTCATTGAAAAAAATGTAAAAAACTGGATTCACTAATTCCCAGACATTTTTCCCACAGTAGACCTCCACTGGGGATTTAGTTTCCCTTCACCTGAAGGCACAAAAGGATGCAAGGAGTTTCTCAAAGGATAGTATGAAAAGAAGAAACAATTACAGTCGGCAATTAACCAATTCTTTCCTCTTTTTTTAGGCTATGGGAAATATTAAGGCCGATATTTAACAAGATACAGCCACATTTACAAAGGGTGGGTCATATTTTTTTTTTTTAGTACATACTTTTATATTCAGTAGAAAGTGCATGTTAATAGATTCAAATTAATTCCAAAGACATTCTAAGTGATAAATGTGAATGATGGAATAACAGCTGAATCACACATTAGCTGTCGGAGAGTGAGTTCCTCCACCAAGGCCAACATACGGTTTTAAAGGAAGTGATCTGAATCAGCACAAAAATTGAACAGCTTCCTCGTTTGATTCTTCTGCACTGCTTCGATAAGTTCAACCAAATTGAAATCTATGCATTGGCTTGTTTATGGGGACACATAAATATATATACTTAATCTACGAAGCTCAGCTCATAGTGGCACACAGTCCTTCCAAAAGAGATCAAAACGCAGTAAAAGCGGCAAGTTACCTTTTTAAAATAAAAAAAACCATTAAGAAAATAAAATGTTCTGTAAGTAAGTTTGTTCATCATTTTTATTTATTTCTGACCTAATAACAAATCTGTTTCGGTATTTAAGCAATTTCAAGGCCACAAATCGTTTTATTTGGCTAAAACTGACCTGCAAAGAATGCAAATATGACAAATCTTAGAATTAGTTTTCATAAACTCCCATAGAGGCATATATCTCTGGTACAAATATTTCAACATTAATGAAATGTATTTTTCAACAAAAAATTCCTGTGAACTAAAATATTTATCCCACTTAGTTACATTTTAATAAGATTGTCGTGTTTGCAAACCTGTAAGGACACACAGCAGGTGAATAGTGTTTCACTCTGAAACTTCCACAGATCACAAGTGCTTTGAAATGTCATTTTTCAACATGCCAATTATGCATTTTCTATTTGATAGAACTATCTTTACAAGCCAGACTGTACAGATACTCACAACACTTTGATGCAAATAGAGCAAATGACATAAAGCTGTATTTTTATCTATCTATCTTATACAGGTGTCTGTATAAACAAAAACTCAAGATAGATTGAAAGATAGATCTAAAAGGCCACTGATTGAGGCCTTTTAGATCCTCTCCTCATGAACAAAACAACAGATAGACAACATATCTACAGTGAGTAGCCTTTATAAGATTTTTAAACCCTAAACGTGACTTGAAAGTATCTATAACTGGATGAATAATTCCTCTATATCCTTTCAGCAGAAAAAAAACAAAAACAAAACAGAAAAACTTTGGCTTAGGACAGAATGTCTCCGCACTACAGCATTGTTTTGGCTAAGGCTACTTCACATTTTTCTGAGATCAGCAGTCATTAAACAGCCGACATTACTTCGGAAAAGTCAATTGTTTTCGTGGGAAAATGGCAAGGTATTTTCAGAAAACAGTCAGTCTTGATAAGAGCTTGTTGTTGCTGTATAGTGTTCATTCCTTTAACCCTCCTGTTGTCTTGCAGGTAAGAAATGAGCCACTACCATGTTTAGCTGCAGAAAAAATACCTTAAACTATCTTTTTCCAACTTGAAATGTTATGACTTTTCCTAAAGGGACCCCATCATTAGAAGAAGTCATACTTTATTTTTGATTATGTTTCCATGTGGGCTGTACACCACTAGGGTACAAAGATTGTCTTATGGGTCATTTTTGACCCGTGAATTATAAAAACATTTAAACACCAGAAAAAAGTTTACTGTTTTTTTCCCTTTCAATATAATTAATTCAGAAGTAATTACTTTACATTTATATAATAGCAATAATAAACCTTTATTATGTAAAAGAAAACTGAGAAAACAAGAAAACTGTTGGTACAGCTGGTTTGTGATAAAAAAAAAGTGTAATCCTGAAAACTGGTGATTGTCTTTTTGTATTGTGTAACAAAAAATACATGATAAAAAATGTATTGAATTGAGTTGAATAGATAAATAACAGGTGGTTTCATCATACAAAACAGATTTTGGATTTAAAATTAAATTAAGTTGCTTTATTTTTGGGCTTTGGTAGGGCGGCTCATTTTTGACCCGTAGGACAAGGGGAGTAAACACAATGTTAAGACCACACAAAGGGTTAATGGAGCTTCTAACTGACACTCAAAGACTGAGGTCCTGTAAAGTCTACACATGAATAATAATGAAAATAACTGGCTTGGTAAATGAAACCTTTACTTAGGTCTGACTTAAAACAACAAATACACTTTACAAAGAACTGTAGTTACTTTAAGGGTGCATAATGGCTACTTAAGTGCTGGCACAGGACAAAATGAGCAATAAGAGGCTTTATCCTAAAGCTTCAGCAGAGCAGCAGCACGGCGGCCGGGTGCAGGCTCATAAGCCCTCAGCTCTGGCCCACCTGCTGCACTTACCTCACAACACACGTCGTCAGGTTTCCTCTCCTTCCTCCTAGTTCCTATGTCGCCTTTTCTGGTGCGTATTATCTTGTGTTAGGTCTCAGAGTTGACAGAAATGGTTGAGTGGGACTGCAGAGGATGCTGAGAGACGAAGTGATTTCGGCCGTCTGTCCACTTCTTCCTGCTCAGCCCTGTCCGTGCTCGCGGCCCCAGGCTCCTGCAGCTGGTTTGGTGCTGTGGCCCAGTTACAGTCTGGTGTCTGAGTCAGTGACAAGGCTCTCCAGACTCTCTTGCTGAGTCTCATTCATGGCTGCTGATCCTGATTAGCTGGGAGGTGGAGCCTGTTGGTGCCAGATCCAGAGACCAGCTGGGAGGTGGGGAGAGGGGTGACCAAGGTCAAGATTTATTAGTGATTTCCTGTCATTTTCATAATTTCTTTCTCAACTTTTGGCATGACTCACAGTTTGGTCAAGTTTAAACTTTAAGCAGCTCAATTTCCTGGAAAATGTTTTGAAATAAACTTTGTTTTTTGCAATATCAATATGGCTTGTTGGATAATGAGGAAGAATCTCTGTTTATCTGGTAACACTGTTAGGCATTTCAGACCTGGTATTATCATGTGTCCTGGATGATCCAATCACAAGTGGACAGCTCAAAGCATGTGCGTCCACAAATGGTGTTAAAATGCATCTCAAAATACATCTCGAGTGACTCCTTGTGATGACATCTCAGTTACCTGCTCTATTAGCTGTCATCTGAGCAACAAACAGGACCCCAGGGGGTCTTCTGATATTTCTCTCAAATCACAAATAAAAATCACACCCATAGATTAATACGGCATGTTTTATGTGACGCTCCTCACACATAAAATATGTTGATCCCCTGACATCTCGTTAATAAAATGAGAAGGTTGTTTGAATGCAGAGGTGTGAAAAATTATGCAAATTATTCCAGCAAGGTAAGTAAGAGAGTATTATTAAGGAGTAATAGAAATACTGCGAGAAAGTGTTCACGCATATTAGAATGCATTTGTTGTTTCTCTATTTTATTGATAAATTAATTTTTCTATTTTTAGTGCTGTCTTTGGTTTGTGTCTGTTTCCTCCTCGCTCTGTGACATGTTCTATTGTGCTCTATTTTGTTGTTCTTGTGGTTGTTTTATTTTATTTACTTTGTATTTTGATCTTAATTGTAAAGCACTTTGAGCAACATTTTGTGTATGAAAGGTGCTATATCAATAAATTATTATTATTATTATTATTATTATTATTATTATTAGACTGTCTGATGTTATTTCTACAATAGTCGAGTGCTTTCAATTTGGTTAGATCAGGCGTAAAAATAGATGGGATATCATCAGAGAGAAAAAAAAAAAAATTGTGCAATTCTGAAAGTGTTTACAATACATTTCCTTTGGGACTGAAGGTCATCTGCTTTGGAGCAGGCTATGTGTTCCGCATGTCTTACCACGATGATGAGCGCAGGGTAAAAGAAAGCTAGAACGCTACTCAGTTTTGAGGAGAAGATATGAGTGCAGTTCAGCTCTAAATATCAGGAACAAGAGCAGACAGTACATATTCTGAGCTTTTGCACAGAGCAGAGCTGCTGCTTTATTCACTGTGTCAGCAGAAATGAACATAAAGGACAAACATTCTGGCGCAATGGCTACAACCTCTGCATGTGATCTGATCTTAAGGCATCCTCAATCCTTCCTGAGTGCATTCGCACTTGTATTTAGCTCTGTGTACTTGTGGTCAGATCTCCCAGGACACATATTAGCACAAAGCCTGAACAGCTAAAGGCTCCCCACTGTGTTGTATTTTAAGCACGAAAACCTTTTCCTTCGTATGAGCTAGTAAGTTTGTCTAAACTTGACTGAAACTGAAGGTGACGCACATCAAATGTTCTGTTGTTGGCTGCATGAGCCAACACAAGAGTGACATCTCCCTCCTACTGTCTGAGGGAGTTACTTATATTTTTGATGACATTGCCCTGGCAGCATAAAAGACTAAAAGTGTAGCACACACAGCCTCCATATGTGTTTTCTTTTTAAGAAACAACATTTCGGCCCCTAAGCCTTCTTCAAGATAAGTGCTTCACAAAACTCAGGCTCTGATATGTTAAATAGGCCACAGCCCAGTCTGACATTGACGGTGATACGATAATCACCTTCCCACCTTAAAGAAGAAATAAATGAAGAGCCACAATTAAATCTATAAAAACAGTCTACTCATCTTAAAATAAAGAAAATAAACAGTTTCCAGAGTCCACTTACAACAATCTATCACTTTGGTGATCTGAATTAAATATTGATAGAGCAGTGATTTATGGTTTCATTGCCACCATGTCATTCTGAGTCAGTAGTTCCTGTAACCAGGTTAAGATTTTCTTGTGCACAAAAGTGAGGGATGTTGTTAAAACAACATCAAACACTGAGGGGAAGTTTAGACTTCTGCTTTGTCACTCACAACAAATCTGCATTGCATAGTTCTGTCACAATCCATTCTTCTGCTGCTCTGTCAGTAATTTTCCACTCTCACTCTCCCTGCCGGCCACTCCCACCTCATGAGCCTACTCTGTTCACCTGTGCACTCTGGTGCTCCTCATCTGTAATCAGGCCTGTGTTTAAGCCTCTCTGGTTCACAGACTCATTGCCAGTTTGTTCTTGTCCTCCATGCATGACTCTCCAGCATTTGCCTTTGGACTGATCTCCCGTTGCCGACCCCGCCTGACTTTGACTAACCTGTCCTGTCGTTCTCCCGGTAAACTATTCAGCCTTTGGTCTCCGACCACGATATCTGTCTTTTCCCTACTGGTGTGGAGTTCTGCTGCTACTCTGCCGGATTGCATCAACTTGTCGGACTTGAACAAGAGGTTAGACATCTAAAGAGACTCTGTGATTAAGCCTGTTTTTGGACTGATTACCTATTGCCTGTTTGCTGTAAGGACCATTCAATGAGAGATTAATAAAGACTCTTTAATAAACAATCCTGTGGTTTGGGTTACTGCAATTGGGTCCTCACTCCCGTTATAAGTTCTAAAGAGGTCCATCTTTTCCCTGCATGCAGCTTTGTCAACACAACAAAAACTGCATGGCCTCATATTCAATGCCCCACTGACATTGACACCAACAAAATGAAGGAGGAAATACACGTTATTTTACAACTCCCTGAAAAGGACTTCTGTTACATACGGCATTATAGTGTTGGCACGACTGAGGCCAGTGGCTACTGTTAGCATACATCCTCCTCTCTGTTAATTTCTGTTAATATAAACTATATTCCAATACAAATTAATTCACAATAAATTTCTTCTCACTAACAAATGTAGAATATTGGCTGAAATGGAATTACTTTTAAAGACTATAAGGTCACCAGCTGTTTGCCCTCCAGTTGTTTGCACAGATGTTGTAAAGACACAAAAAATGTCAGGTATTGGTTTACATTTTACATAACATGTAAATATCTTCATACCACTGAAATCTACTTTATTCTAATACTCACTCTTATACAATGATGACAAAAGCAGAAAATGTTTTCCTGTTTTATTTCAAAGTCATGCCACAAGTTGACATTAAATACAAAAGAAAATGAACAATTTCCGATTGTAGCTATAAAATAACCACAGTGTAACCGAGAACGAAAATGAACGAACACGCATTGAAAAAGAAAAAGTAATGCTCACACTGAAAATAACACACTGACAAGCACACAGTACAGAGCATACGGCACAGCTCTCTGATACCTAGTTATCAGTAAACATACCAGTTGGGAACGCAAGGTAAACTGGATATATAAAATCAACAAGCTTATAAAATACTGATAAAAGATACTTGTTATAAAGACAGTAGCATCTTCTAGAAGAGTCACCATGCAGTAGGTATTCCAGTCTGCAGTTGATAAACATTGGCAGAAAAATACAAGAAGAATCACAAGCTCATTCTTTAAATGGACAAGACTTGATCTCAGATAAAAAGGTCAGAGTTTGAATTGGATACAGCCTATGCTATGCAGTCTTTGAAAAATATAACACCTGGTGTACTTTCTCTGGGACTCCAATCTATTCAAACGCATGCAGCGGCAGGCAAGTTGACGAGGCTTTAAAATCAGCACGCAAGCAGCCGTTCTGTCCAGAAGCTATCAACGAAAACTGATACTCTTAAAAATCGTACATGTTATCAGTTTGGTCAGTCCATGTCACTTCTACTTCCATCATATAGTGTGTGAATTGTCAGAGCTTTAAACCTTTCACTGAACTTGCAACTGCCAGAATTTAGAAGTTAAGGTGTCTTCAACCTGTAGAAGAAGTCTTATATAATCTGTAAAATGTACAGTATTTTAGTCTTTTCATTCAGTCCTCTCTGTTCAAGACTAAAAGGCCATAGTGGGACCACACATGGATCATTTTCCCTGCATGGGTCTTGGTCTGTTTATCTTTTCTCCTTTGAGCTTGTGTCTGAGTAGTCTGTCCTGTTTTAGTTATCCTACGTCATTTGGTAAAGTATGTTCCCAGGAGTTGTCACCTTGAATTTCATATTCTTCTTTCTATTTCCATTTCAACATCGAATGTATGTCCCTCTCTGTCCTGCTCTGAGTTCCCTGTCAAAGGCTTTTCTTCCTTTTGAGTTTTTTCTTATAAATATCAAGGGTCAAAGAAATGAAGGCATTATAACCTTAACAGTTTGGAAAGCACCTGAAAGGTCATTTGTAATTTCTGATATTTCACTTTACAGTTCAATTGTTAAGCTACCTTCTGTACAGACATCCAAATGACAATAAAGCAGTTAACGAGCTCTAAGAAACCCATCTTAGTAGGCTTCTTTCTATGAATTTGTGGCTAAGATACGGTGGACTGGACTAATCAGCATCCTCTTCTGCCAGCTATGGGCAGGTTTTGTGTGCGATGACCTAAAGAGATTACAGTAGATGTACGCAGCACAAGTTTAAGGTGACAGGAGGACAGAAAAACAAAGAATGTGGGCTTGTGTGAAAGTTTTTTGCTCTACTACCAACTAATTTCACCAGAACTGTGAGTTAAAATCGTTTCTCACTGATAGTGCTTCTGTTTTCAACTACAACGATTTAAACTAGTTTGTACAAAACCTTGGTTCGTCAGGTTATCTAATCAGAATGAGAGTGTTTGGCGTATTTGATCAAACAACGTGCAGCAACACTGGCTTTTTCCTGCATCACCACAACACTTAGCTAACCCTAAAGTAAAATAGTTTGGTGTTGCCAACTTCTTCAGGTTGTCTCCCCTTTCCTCAGTGAACAGTGAGAAGGGATAAGATCACAATATCAAGAAAGACACAGGGGCAAAACTCCCCCCACTGGAGATTCTACAACCACTGCCATTCAGGACAAACCAACATAATGGCAGCTCATAGTGGCATGCTCCACCAGCTTGCTGTCTGGTTAATTTAACTGAATTAGATTATTTGCTTTATTGCTGGGAATTACGGTAGATACCATAACCAACACCACTTTCACATTAGAACACTAAACATGAAGCCACAGGTAGCAGCCAGCTTTATATGCTTACTAATCCATACAGAAACAACGAGAAAGAACTGTTAACTAGAAAGAAATAAGTCAAGTGAACACCTTGGGAGGACTAATTATTAGGCAATCAATGTCATAGGTATAACTTATCACACTGTCAAGCTGTGATATCATCTCGGCTGGGGAAAATTTCAAATTCCCTCTGACAGCAATCAGTTAGTTATTCCATGTTATCAGAAACATAACGTGGCAACATGCCAAATAACAACCATTTAAGCTCGTTTTCAGCTCAACTGAAGCTAATAAGACAGGATTTAGGCTAGAAAGATGGATAGGATAAGACACTGGCATTGATCTTCTCATCTCACTCTCAGGAAGTGAATCAACGTATTTCCAGAAATGTACTTTTCTGATGACGTGTAACAGAAGACAAGCCATCTATTTCTTAAGAACCTCCAAGAAAAGGGAAGAAACCTGTAGCGTTAGATAACTGTTGCTGTCACTAATTCAGTGGAAGAAATGACCAGGATTCCCTTTATACTTCACACAAGCCATAATGGAAGTAGAAAAAGATGTGATTAATTCAGGTGATGCCTCTAAATGTTGTTGCTGAACACTTAGGAAGTGGGAAGAACTGCTTCCCATAAACACCAATCAAAACACCAATCAAAACATAAATCCTGCAACAACTGATCTGTCAAGTTGGCGCTACTTTTATATACATACTGTAAACTGCATGTTACAAGGTACAAAATATTTAAAAACCGTATACTGTTTTAATGCATGCAAGTGTGCAACATAAGCCTTGTTATCAAACACAGTATGTTTATCAAAGTAGCAACGGGAAATTATGCTTGAGGACCCTGGAAGAAACCATAACACATCTTTCGCGATTCAAAATGATGCGAGCAGATTTAAAAGCATTTTTTGCTACATGCACTGCCGTTTTTGGATTCATACAAAGTTGATCACTGTTGTGACAAGTTCAGCTTCATTTGAATAGTATTGAGTTATTCAAACGTGCTTTGGCGTGTACATGCAAAAACATATATATAGGGGATGGATAAGCTTTCTAGCAACTATAATTATTTAAAAAAAACAACCAAGGTCCAGACACTCCAACCAAGCTTGGTTTGTTTGGTAGCTGGAGTGTACGCATACACGTGTGTTTCTCTGTGTGTGTGTGTGTGTGTGTGTGTGTGTGTGTTCTTGTGTGGTGGTTAACAGTGAAAGCCGTAACACTTTTGGCAAAGGTTCACAATGTGGAACAAGTACAAAGAGTAACAAAGCAACACAGTAAAACACATGATGATAAAAACCAAAAACAAAAGGACATAGTGGAAGGCAAAACATTTGTCTTACATTTACATCTTTCCAACTCACAATTCCTCAACCACAATGCACCTCATCACATTAGGCCACTGGTCTTTTTTGGCACTGCAGTGACAAACGAGTCAAGCTTAAAAAAGAACGCCTCAAAACGTTCAACTCTGAGCTTCTTTTTGGCCGCTTATTTTGATAACGATTATTTTGAGTGAGACAGTTTAAGCCCAGACACTCACAATTGTTAAACCTGTCAGGTTATTAGCTATGGTTATTAGCTATTATGTTTCTGTGTCACATCCACACAAATCAAAACAGATTGAGGGATGGAATAATAAGTTGCCGACAAAAGCGTAATGGAACACCTCATAGTTCAGTATTGGCATCATTTAAAGATAAACCGACATAAGGAAAGCTTACATTGTCAAACACAAAATAATATGGCACTTTCATGGACAAAAATGTTCTCTTTTTCAGAGTTAACAAAACCTGCATCCTACTCTCAGGTACCTGCTCCCATCTGCAACCTTTACACCGCTTTTATACGTGTGTTTTTCTTGGCTCTTTTTTTTTTTAAATACCTGGCATCGAATTAATATAGGCTGACGGCGTTAACATAATTTTTACCGAAACAAGATTTAGAGTCTGCAGCGACAGCAATGGCTTTGAAACTGCAAAAATATACTTCCTGAGCTGATAGGTTTATTAATGAACTATCAACTAATCTAACTCGTGATTGGAATTAGAGCTGGCTTTTGTGAGTGTACCATGGTGCTGTTATCAGTCTAAAAGTTTACTCCTTTTTAACAATAAGGATGATATCCTGTTAGTAATTTGTCTTTGACAGTCCAACCATCTTTTTTGGATGAATGGGCAGAAAACTATAAGTTGTAATTGTACTGTAATATGCCCTTAAGAAACCACCATGGTCGGTGACATGATTTCAATAAATAATAACTACTAATTCCCACATGCCTAGCCTATTACCTATTCGCTTGCAGTTTGAGCCTATGTAATAAAAATACATCTGTTAGATACTTGTTTAATTCACGGGCTGGTAAGAGGGCACTGTTGGAAAACAAAGGAGCAATGCAAAGAATGGTGCACTTTGTGGCAACAAATGGTAGATTTGACAGTTAAAGAGGGAAAAAAATTCACAATTTGGGCCACATGTGGTTTGTTTGTGACCACCACCTGCTGCCAATATCATGCGCCATATATTTTGTCACAACAAGTAAAACTAGTCTAAAAAAAACGAACAGATAACGTTATGCTGATCTGCATGAATCCACAGTGCCTGCGTGAGGACAATCAAACAACAAGTAAGGGAATTTTCTAGGACTGACGAGGACACATATGGGTATAAATGGCAAATGGACTGTACTTGTATAGCGCTTTTCTAGTCTAGCTGACCACTCAAAGCACTTTTAACACTACATGCCACATTCACCCATTCACTCACACAGCACTATACAGCTACAGCTTCCTACTACATTCACACATATTCACACACCGATAGATGCATCGGTAGACAATGTGGGGTTCAGTGTCTTGCCCAAGGTAGCTTTGACAAGTGACGTGGGGAAGCCGGAGACGACCTTCCGATTGGTGGGCGACTGCTCTTCCTCCTGAGCTACAGCCGCCCCTACAGTGTATAGATGTGTAGATGTTTATGTATAGATGATCACAATGTCAGGTCATCTATGTAACAACACCATAGACCCTTTGTCAATCTAATAAATAAGCATAATCCAAATTTTAGGCCAAGGCTCTACAACATTGTTTCTGCTTTGATGTGACGTCACCGGCCTGTACGCCTCTGCAGGGAGGGGAAGAGGCAGAGCTGAGGCACAGCAGAGAGGGAGCGGAACAAGCCTGTAAGTTCACTTATTTCTCAAGGTTACTGGGTTCTGATCAGCAGATATATTTTGGAAACTAGATTCTAAGCTGCGTAGCTTGCACCACTACAACAATCCACGTGGCAACATATACCTTTGGCACTACTTTTTTCTCACAATAAACCATGTATCCATCGCTGAATTGTTGGATGCTAGCAGTACTGAGTAGGAGACATTAACAATGTTCCAGAAAACGAGTTACTAAGGCTATGTACACACGTAGCCGGGTATTTTTAAAACCGAATATTTCCCCCCCTCCGTTTATAAAATAATTTGTATCCACATTACCTCGTTTTCGAAAAAAAAAACCTTCCACACATAACCGAACATCTGTGTTTTCAATCACTGACAATGTTTGAGACCACCTGTCTTGACAACCCAAATGCATTTGCTGTTTTGCGTAATCTGCCCTCCTCAGCTAAATAATAAAGTGTGCACGCAACTTTTTTGAGCACACTGACAGGTGATCGCATGACAGTGGACTGCCCCTCGATATGAGGACGTAATAATTCCGACAGCGACAGGACTGAGGACCGGGACATGCAGAAATTGTCACGCCATTCCTCTGGGAGTACGACTTGGGCGTGCAAAATCAAGGCAGTAAACAGCGCCTGCACAATAATAACCACCACAGTTCTCAAGGCATCCATGCTTCTTCAGTAAACAACGGTCGCACGTTTGACGTCAGAGCAGATTTGTTGTTGTTTTGGCGCATATTGTGACGTTCGAAAACGCAAAACTCCGGTTATCTCTGTCTACACGCAAATGCATAAACGGAGTTTTCAAAAATATTCGTTTATGATGCGTTTTCATGTGGATGACAGGTCCAAACGTAGAAAAATATATTTGTTTTAGCAGATACCCGGCTACGTGTGGATGGGGCCTAAATAGTTAGGGATTCAGTGGTTTTAAAGGTACTTTAGAGATACTTGCTGGAAGGAGGAAAATGTTTTCTTTCTTTCACAGGTATCTGTAAATAAAAACCAACACGGTGTGTAATATTTCATCACTTGGCACTGCACTTTTAAACCTGCTGGCTAACCTGTCACAGTTGCAGCCTTCGTAATACTGACATTTCCGCCAGTGAAAACAATAAAAAATTAAAATAATAATAAAAAAAAGCACAGAAAAGATTAGTAGCACCTAAATAGTAGCCAAAAACAGCTGCTGATGTTCACAAATGCTAGAGGCATAATGAATGCATCACGGTAATACAAGACCTAACTGTTTCAAACCGATTGATATGATGAGACTGACATGAGGTGCATTAGTGTTGACATGCGCACTCCTCAAAACTAGCATTTCCAAGATGTTTGAGATATAAAGAATAAATATACATATATCTATATATCTATATATATATAGTAACAGTTGAACAGTATAATACAAGGCAATGAACATATTGAAAAAATAACCCATGCAAGACACATTTATAAATATGCTGCCAATTAAATGCCACATGTGACAGTTCAAGTAATCGAAAAAGCTGTTAAAAAAAAAAAGAAGGAAAAAAATTACTGTCTTACATTCAAATGAAATTTCTTGGTAACAGTAATTAATGTTTTAATCTTGTGTTAAGACACACGCACAAAAAAATCTAGTCATAACCAAAAGTTTATGACACTTGAACCTTTGAATTAAAAAAATAACAGAATTATGTTTTCTGTTTGGACCTCTCGGTGCTAAAAAGTGAGATTAAGTGGCCACATGAGCTACGCAACAAATATTATGGTTAATAAGAGATAGATTACATACAGTAGTACCAATTGTGGTTCAATATGCAAAAACATCTTAAATCAGCAGTTCATCCATGCTGTTTTCCTGCTGTGGAGGCAAAGCCAGGACCAAGGCGATGGCACAGGTTGTTTGGCAGGACGCCTCCTCTGCTAGTCCTCCTGCTAGTCTTATTATGCCTCAAAACAAATTAAAGTGCAGGGTGTGTTTTCCCCTAAAGGACACCTTACTGTTCGGTTCACACCTTTCCACACACTTTTATCTCTTCCAGGTACAACATGGATTAACAGATACACATTCGCTCAAGCATTCCCACTTACTCCCATTCAGAAACGATGCTAAAACTAGCAAGACAGACACACGGCACAATCGCACTGTCACATACTCTCATGTCTGTTCTGTGCCAACAGCAGAAGCTGTCTTTCAGGACCACGTGGCGTGAGTCTTTTGGTCGGGCCAGAAGACTCTCGTCAGAGGAAGCGTCAGGCAGTGGTGTTGCCGTTAAGAGATGATGTGGCACAGGGGGTGGTGATTTTGTAGCTAGGCTTGAGCTTGGCCAGGCCAGGACAGTCTGAGAGGGACTAAGAGAGTGGAGGGCCTGGCTCGTCTTTGGTCCCATAAAGCACTTGATTTTTGTCAGGGTGAATCTCTGCATTCTGCTGGACGGGTAGGGTGTGCACATGGGAAAATCCAAGGAGGAAGGGTAGCACTATCAGAAGCACCGGCTGCTAAGCTACGACTGAAGAGATATGCAGCACAGGCAGAGAGTTGTTTTTTTTTGTTTTTTTTCAAACCATGCAGTTTAGAGATCGTCCATAGCAACCGGTGGCAAGCATCTCAGGAAGTTTCAAACGGTAGAAGTGAAGGAAGGCGAGAGGCAGGATTTCACACATGAGCACACACGACACAACACAGAAAAGCACTCACAAGTGGGAGAAAAAAAGCTGCCGTTGGCTTTCACTTTTAAAGTAAACAGCAAAAAGTGTCAGACGGTGATGCATGCTCTCCAAAGCACTGTGAACTTGAAGTGTCTGGGAGAGCCGGCTGGAAGGGAGGATTATCCAGAGATATACAGTGGGAGAGAAAACGATAGGAGGCAGAGCATGACAGAACTGAGACAAAAAGCAGGCGATAGTGCAGAAGCAACAAAAATAGAGGCTGTGCTAACACTTAGAACAGCTGATAAAATCTAAAATAACCCTCGTCTCCTCAAGGTAGAGAGACTGACTCAGCCTTAAGGCAATGCATAGCCCTTGGAAACACTGGCACATGCATGGAGAGTGCAGAATGTCTGCACATGTATAGTATGTGCATTTCTAAATGTAGGTGAATGTGTTTGAATTTAACGAAATGCAGAAAGAAAAAATAGATTTTGTAGAAGTCAGAGCAACAAGCAGGTGCTCAGGTGCTCATGGAGATTCTGGTATGTGTATATATATATATATATATATATATATATATATATATATATATATATATATATATATATATATAGATATATATATATATCTATATATATATATATAGATATATATATACATATATATACATACAGAGGCCTTCAAAATAGTAAATATAAAAAAAACTGGTAAAACAATGAGACACAAAGAGCGCAAGTGGCAGCAAAAAGACAGTGAGCTCCTGCTATGGCTGAGATATGAATGGTAAAGATGAGCAGCAGTCACGGTTCGAACGGCACCTCGATCCCTTCAATAGTATCGAGGATCGCGTCAGATGTTGGTGAGCGTGGTGGAGGTGATGAGGCGCACAGTGAGCGTGCCGGGGAGGTCGTTGTCTTGGCGGCTGCCCTTGTCTCGGAGGTGAAGTGTGTGCTGTTCCTGCCGCTCGTTGGGATCGCTGAACAAGATCACCTGACCCAGGAAGGTGTCCACTATTATGTTCTTGTTGTAGATCTGTGCACCGCTCGTGGGAGGAAGGCACAGATCCGACAGAGAGGCAGGAAAGCAGGAAAAGAGAGGACAAAAAAGACAAATGGAAATAAGTGAAAGAGAGAAACCAAAGGAGGAAATGCAGTCGGGACAGATCATTCTAGTTTATGGAAATTGGGACAGAAGCAAAACACTGAGGACAAATCTAACTGTTGACATGCAGAAGTCAAGCAAGCAAGTATAAAAGAAAAAAGAAAAATACTTCAGAAAAATAAAAGAGCATAAGAGCTTCTCTCTTTCTTTCTTTATGCAAACAAGGAAATATAATGTTCTGCATAATCATCAAAGATGTGATGTGCAACGTAAACATCAGCTTCAGAGCTCCAGATTAGGCTTTCCAACAGCTCAAAATTGAACAAATAGCTCAAAAGACCAAGCGAGAGTGGCAGCACGCTGCTTACTGAGCAGACAGAGGTTCAGCAGATGTGCTGTGCTGTTTCCACCCCATGTTGTGATGATCTCTCAGATCCAAGTGGTACAGATGGACATGCACACACCCACACCCTCCCTCCATTGCTGTAAAATAGGCTATAATGATGATAAACAAAAAAAAAATCAAGGCATTTTCCATAATTGCACTGGAGTAACATTTAGTCACACTGTTCAAAAAATAGTTGCAAAATGTAATAAATGGCTGCAGTCTAGCGCCCTGCTAATCTTTATCAGTTAAACAAATAACAATGTTCTCTCCACACTACACTGTAACAATATTGCAATATGGAAATACAGACAACGGTTCCCTCTGTCTCAAGTCATCGTGTTACTAATAACACAATTTCACAGCTCTGATTGAGTAAATGCTACATCATATTACCACTGATAATTCCTCTAACACATTTGGCCTGATACGCAGGCTGTAATCGATTGGTTATAGATGTTCTGCAAATTTCTTCTCGCATCGCTTGGCACTATTTTTGCCTCCTTTGATCTCAATGCGTCCAATATAAACTGTTCAGACCGAAGAGCAGACCGAGCAGTAAACACCGTAACAGGTGCGGCTGTCGCTAGGTGGCTGAACGCATTGATATCAAGGGAGGCAAAAATAGCGCCAAGCGATGCGAGGTCTGACTTTTTCATGCAAAACATTTTGTGATGCAAATGTATTACTCTTTTGAACGCATATTATTTTGAGAAGCAAGACGCTTTATTTGTTTAACCCCAGCCAACTAGCCGGACTACCTTCATTAGCGCCTAAACTCGCCTGGAACTCGGCTCACAGGACGCAGCGGGGGGTAAGTCAATGTTCATAAATGACATTGCTAATATGGGATGTCATACAGCTTCATGTCAAAAGAGGCGAACTATCCCTTTAATGCATCCATAAATTCTTATATGTAAAACATGTATAGAGTGGGTGATTTAAGTCTGCGTTTCCTGATCATGCTGACCCACAGATTTAAAAAAAAAAAAAAAAAAAAAAAAAAGATGCACGTGTAGCTAAAACAACACAATAAAAACTATTTTTTTGTTTTCTTGCTGCAAACGTCTTGCTGACGTAAGGCACTAGTGGCGCCGTCATGAAGGCGTACAGCAGGGAAAGCAGGTGTTTGTGTGCTGTCCCACCGTGGGATTGCAGAGGGAGAGCTCACCTCGATGTGGATGCCCTCCTTGGGCTTTTTGCGGTAAAACAGGCCTTTGATGTCAAAGTTTGGGCACCGTGCGTCTTTTTGAACTGGTGAACGAACCCTCTCTCCTTCACAAGTGATTATCACGTAGGGATCTACAGCTGCGAGGAAAAAAAATCTCACATCAATATATAATATAGATAAACAGCCCTCATCTTGAAATCTGACTATTTTCTTGATTACTTGATAACTAATTTGGTCTACATAATGTCTGCAAATTGAGGGACAAGGCCTGTAAGGTCTTCCACAGGCCAAAATGGTGTCTTGTTTTTTTGTGTTTTTATAGTTTGATAAATAATCTGAAACCAAGAGACCATCACATGTGGCAAAGAAGAACAAGTCCCAACAGAGAAGAGGTTGGAAACTGGTCATGTTTTGGCACTTTAGCTGAAAGATTATCAAAGCAGATTAATTTTCTGACTGATAAGTGTTTTAGTTGACTAAATCTTACCAAAAATGTTAAAGAAATTGAAGAAACTAAAGATCTAATTAATACTGTAAAATAACAGCTCGCATTAGACTGCATGTTACTACAAAGACTATCAATGCGAATGCACTGATACACCAATATATATAGAAAGAACCACAAGCTACTGACAAGCAATTTCATATTTTTCTGTCTCACTGTTAGGCTGATCTCTTCACGAGTGATACAGATCAGTTCAGTTCAACTGACACCAAATAAACCTTTCATTTATTCATGTGCATTACTTAAGTGCTCATTAATTTTTTCTATATAATACTGCACTTTGTTAAGGTATGATCTGCTTTGTAAAATTGTGTTTATATGGCAGCTATCGCTCGCAATTGCTTTTGAAATTCTTTATATGAAATTGTGTGATAATTGCGTTGCTGATGATTAAAACTTTTTGCATCCTGCAAAAACAAAAAAACACCCAAAAAAAACAAACTGAAATCTTTGCCTCTCAGATGGTTTTATTTAAATAACTGTTCCAGGCTCCAACAAATATGGGCTTACAATATTCTAGAAAAAGCAAATATATATATATATATATATATATATATATATATATATATATATATATATATATATATATATATATATATATATATATATATAGAGAGAGAGAGAGAGAGAGAGAGAGAGAGAGAGAGAGATCTAATTAACTGGATTAAAATAGTTTAAATTTGTTCCACCGAAAGCAGCTTCGATAAAATTCTGCCTACACAGTCTGCATCAGTATTGATAATCTAATTATTAAAGATACTGACTAATAACAAGCAGCAGAGGTAGATTGGGAACAGAACTTTAGGCATGTTTTGTTTCTTATACCTAACAAGGAACTTTTACTTGATAATATGTACTTCTATTTTTGCCATTATTTTTAGTAGCAAACTAACACTTCTGCCATCACTGCTTCTCTCTCGCTAAAGAAAAAAACAATGTTAAAGCACTTTGAGCAGGATGTGAACATTTCTGACTCTGCTGCCATCCTGTGGACATTGAAGCAGCCCTGGAATCTGACACAAATTGCACCAGAATTTACAATAGTAGTTGGCTTTTTTCTTTTTCAAAGTTACAACATCATAACAAAGTGCAACACTAACCGAGTTTAACAGTATAATGGCTTTGAATGTGACTGACTTTCAAAGTACTGCAGTAGTTAGTAATTCCTTAAAATCCTCATCTGTTAAACTGAGAATTGTATATTTTGAAAAGCGCAAACTCTAATGTCTTTAATACAGTGTGGGGTATGACTGCAGATCTATGCATAATGTGGCTTCACCCACAGTTCTGCCTGCCAGTTGTGCAGTTCTACAAAGTCTCCTCCAACACTGCAACACTAGCTCTGCTAGTCATATTTTAGAATCCAAACAGCAGTAACATAATGATCGGAGCGGCTAATTATCACTCAGTGAGCACAAGGCTCATGGGCTTAATTTACATGACGGCGCCTGCTTGTTCTCATTTCGTTTTCAGCGAGGCTCAGAGAGAACAAAGTGGAAAACAGTGGAATCAAATGGGACAAAGCAGCCTCTGCCTATGAGCAGGCGTGTCTGTCAACTCAACACTTTATTTTTCTAACCTGTAATCTCAGTCCTGCTCTCATTAGCAATTCCTCCACTCAAGCTATCAAAGGGATGGCCCCAGTGGGACAGAGATAACACATTAGAAAAATAAACTTACCGGCATGAATGCTCTTACTCGCAGTGTCTCCTGCATAAATGAACTGTAATAATCTTGATAATTTGTTCCATAGCATAACTGAGCACTTTTCTGGTCTAGTCCACTTAGCTGGCTGCAGACAGGTGAACATCTTCTGTAAGACTATATAATCTGATTTCATGATATTACAATCATGGACAAAACATCGGGTCGGTCACCTTAGCAACAAGAGCAAAACGCACCAAGTTCTCCACCTGGTTTGTAGGGATGGACGAAAAAAAATCGATTCATGTACATTTTTTTAATTTTAACATTTTTTTAAAATTCGATTTTAAAAATCGATTTTTCTCCCCAGAATCGATTATATTACTTCATTTCCATGTCAAGAAAAACTTCATCAATTCATTACATTAAGTTATGTTAAAACTAGCCCACATTTGTGCTGTGTGGACATTTGAATTCATTTTGTAACTGTAAACTTTAAAAAATGCTGTACATGTTAAGTACCTCTTTTTGTCTGAGTTGAAATAAATGTCAGCTGCTGGACTGACTGACACAGACTGATGTGCAGCGTTTATGGGAACGAAATTCATTCTAGAAGTGTATGATTCAATTTGTTTGTTTTTTTTAAGGAGGAAAAGAAAATTGCAATTACTGATTATATCGAATCGCAATACTTGCAGAATCTTGATACAAATCGAATCGGCACCTTAGAATCGTGATACAATCTAATCGTGAACAAAGCATATCGTCCCACCCCTACTGGTTTGTGCTCATTTCTCCTTGTAATATGTTAGCCTCTCATTTAATTGGTTCCTCAAAGCATATGCAAAATTATCTGTACAGCCCCACCCAGCGGGTAGTCAGGATTGGCTCCTCCCACAGGGAGAGTTCGGACCCCTCTTCTCTGAGACTGTAGGTGGTGTTCTGCAGATTCAAAGCAGAAACACCCAGCCACAGTGTTGATGACTGATTTTGCACGTAAAAAACACCTTAAGGACATTGGAACACTTCATGCACACGATACGATTTCTAAGATTTACTTATGTTCTATCATTACTTCCATCAGGTTTTGCGGCTGGTTTGGTTTTGGTGATCTGCTTCTAAACAGAATAACTCGTAACGCCTGTAACTGTAATCATTTTAGGGCATCAAATTGCTCTGAATACACAGTTTCCATCTATCATCAAGCTGACATCAGCTCCGCATTACATTCCCTATATGGTCGTCTGCTAAAGGCACAACATACTTACAAAGTACAGTGAGTCAAGATCACAAATACTTGGTGGGGCCCTTCGAAAGGCTTCCAGAAGGTTGCCAATCAAAAGTGAGGAGGCTTTTGGGAAGGGGGGTGTTAAAGAAACAGGAGCTAATACTGCTTGTTTCAGGAACTGCATAATATTATGCAAAGTCACCCTAATATATAAGCATAATAGCTCCCCTATAAGGACAGACAATAGTACACTGCAGTCTATGACTAAATGACTAAACTAAGTATCTACTTCAGCAGGTGGTGCTGTGGTACCTTGTGCTTTTCCCAGGAGTCTTTTCTTTTGGGGATTGCGACAGTGCGGCTCTGTGGGTTTTTGCAGGAGTTTACAGTTCATTAAAACAAAGGAATCACATGATCATTTACATGAAGATATAAAGCAGAAGACTCTTTGTCAACTGAGAGTGGAGTACTCCTACCTCCATTGGAGTCCTGTCCCTGCAAACCCTCTGCATTCAGTACGTGGACCTGAGTGACCAGCTGAGGGTAGCCACACATTCCTGTCCAACATGTCTGAGGAGGCTCGTCCAGAGTCAGCTCTCTGCAACAGAAAGAGTGCACATTTAAACAAATATATACTATACGGCACGTCATCCTGGGGGAGAGTTTAATTAATGTATAAGTTTCTGATTATGTGTGAACATAGTTTTTTTCTTAAATCGTCTCTGTACTTATTATTATCTTAACCAGCAGAAAATGCTTAGAGATCTGCATAAGGTCCAGGAACATATACAGGTTTTTTTTAAACCCAAATAAGACCTTATCAAGGTTTCTAAAAGAAGAACAGGATGTGTACATGTGCGACAGAAAGCCAGAAAACTTAATTCATCATTTCATGTGGTAGATATTGCTTTAAAATGTAAATGTTTATGAAAGACGAAGCTGACGCAGGTTGTTGGGCCAAGCACTCAAATATTTTTAATGACAGCAAATTCTCTGAATGTGTTGTAACTTGCAAACTTGCAAACTGACATACTACATTTTTAAATATCATATGAAACAGCCCACTTTTGAAGCCAACGTGAAATTCTGTTCTGAGGGATTTTATCATGGCACACATCAGTGGTGGCGATCTGGCATTCAGGAGATGTAAAATGCTACACTTTCAGCAATAATATTTTTATATATTTACTTGCAGTCTGAAGGCACATCAGTGAAGACACGAAGCAGAAAGTCGCCCTGCTGTCCGGGGTCAAAGGTTGTGGGAATGATGACGTAACGACCTTCTTTCAGCTCCTTCCTGAGGAAGATGCAGCGCGAGTTGATGTAGATGGAACCTGCTACTTTCTGCTGGGCCGTGTGCATGCGGTACTTCCTGTTCAGCTCCACCTTCAGGATTAGAGAACGTAACCACAGAAATTTGTCATCCTGAGAAAAGTGACCCGTGCGCTTTTATGCTTCATGCTGTCTTTGTAGCATTTGTGTTTGTACCTGGTGAATATCAAAGCCTATCGCCAGGTTTTCCCCTTTGCCATCTTTTTGTGTGGCTCTCTTCTCTTTTTGCTGTAAACAGATCAGCACCTCATCTTCTACCTTCTTCACATCAAACACGTACTGAAAAAAACAAAAGCAAAAGATGAAGGCAAGACACCCTGGCTCTGGTTTATTACCTCTCAGCTTTAACAGGAGCATGTGGACCAACCTGAGGGTTCTGCAGGAAGGTGGGCTTGTGATTGATGCAGCCTCCGGATCGGTTGCGAAGGGGATCCTGGCGGTGGACCCAGGAGCCTCTCATCACCTCCTCCTCCCAGGTCTTGTGGATGCTCAGGTAGGAGGTGTTGATGAGACGGCAAAGGATCAGGTCAGTGAAATACTGACAGAAGTCATCAAACGTCATCCTGGAGGAGAGCAGGTAAAGACGAGAAGAAAGAGCGGAGAGAGTGGATACCAACTAGAGGGAAAGAAGATCTTGAACAGGTGCAAAAATAGAGGAAATGAGACCAGGATCAGAGCAAACAGTTACGTGTTAAACGGAGACAAGAATATACTGTGCTGCTGAGCAGTTAGATTAAAATGACAATAACAGGGTTTGTACTGTGTTAAAAACATAATTATCATCATCTGAGTATTCAGTGTTAATGTGGAAAGACCATTTAAATGAACAGCTTGACATTTTGGGAAAAATGTTTTTCCTTTTGAAGGTAATAAACCAGAGCCAGGGTGTCTTGCCTTCATCAGTCATTTTCTTCTGCAGGAGTACTGATTTCCTTTGAAGTAGTCTGGCCATAACAGCTGGAACAACTAAATAAAGACATCTATTGTAAAATTGTGTGACGAGATGTGGTGCTGTTTGCCTTTATGTTGGCTAAATTCAGAACCTTTTGTATCCAGTTACATGCTTAGACATGTCAGTGGTATAGATTTTTTCTATTGAATTCATGGCAGAGTAAAAAATAAGCCATCAATTCTCAAAATGTCAATTGTGGAATACATAACCTCCTTTTGAAAGCACGAACTCTGCTCTGACAGAATATGTCTGGTCCACCATCTTATATAATAAAAGGTGGGTTTTATCTGTCTATATAATCTCTTCAACAACATAGTTTTGTTCCATCCTTCATATGGCTCGTGAACTACGTCAGGCAGGGTGAAAATCCTCTGAGCTGGAGATTTCTGTTGATTTAGAGCTGTGATACATGGACATGAAGCTGCACTGGCTGTTTGAATTTGAAAAATCTAATCATCTGCTTCAAAAGTAGATTGTTTGCTACATGGAAGCTTCTGAAACGTGCAGCAGTGCCTCTGCTTAGTTGTGAATCACCACAATCAGCTCGGATGGCACGCTTAGATAGAAATCAGACTGAAATAAGTCTGTAAAGAGGAGATACCCTGACTGGTTTTCCAGTTTGGTTTTAACTCAAACTTTATAAAGTATCCCAGATTTTTTGGGAAACAGGGTTGTAAGTCTGTCCAGTTGATAACAGCCCTTGGAAATCCCAATAACCAGGAGGTTCCAGACTAATCTGAATTTGTGCATTTGTGCTGTAATACTAGACACTAGCCCACTAATCTTTTATATTTTCTTCACATTAGCCTTTAGTTAAAGCTAACCTAACCAGCTGCTGGCTACAGATCCACATGAATGGATCTGAAACCATCAAAAATCTTAGCAAGAAGAAAAAGAAGCGCAAAATGTCAAACTGTTCCTAAAGCATTGTCTTCTCAGAATGTTGTCTGAGCACCAGCTTAGGTTACCACAGATATTCAAATCATGTACAACAGTATTAACGGGTTGAAACGGAACATTTATGGCTCTCACCAGAACTCGCCATCATCCTGCACGGTGACACCCAGCTTTTCTCGCTCACTCTTGCTCACCTTGTTCCATTCTTCCGAACTGCAGTGAACAAAAACCCAGCAGCAAATAGGCTGTTATTGAAAAGAAGCTTATTTCAAAGTCAGCTCTTTATTTCCAGTTTTCCTTCTTTTATATTTGATTCCATTTTACAACGATTAACCCTTGTTCATATATTGTTAAATAATCTACATTTGAACATTATTACATTTCTCTCTTCAACAACCATTTTCTAGTATTTTTTTCTTACTCGTCTGACAAAGATATTCGACATTTCAGCATCTCAGTGGGCACAATTCCTCTCTTAATTTGGTGTGCCTCATCTGTGAAATATTAACAAGAAGGGTTGAGATCCATTTGCTGTGGATTGCAGGGCCTCTGGTTTATTCAGCAAATCACCTTTAAGACTATTTAAAAACCCATTAGTTTCCGCACATAATACAGTTTAATACCCGTTTTCTAACTGTATGGCCCATGAATAAAAAGATACGACTTGAAAACCTGCACAGGACTATTTAGCAAGAGCAAAAAATTTGTAACATCCTTTATATATTTGTCTGAACTTTCCAGTTGTGTTAAAAAAATATCTGAGGTCAAATTCCTACAGAAAGTATAAGAATAAATATTCCCTATTTCAATGACGGTCAATCTATCATTGAATGTTATTGTCACACTTGTTTACGGCTTTGTTTATGTAAGAAACAGTTGTTATTTGTTGTATAAAGCAAAACATTTGATGAAGGGTTCTGAATTTGAAATATTATCTATATACATATACAGCCATAACACTATGACAACCGAAAGGTAAAGTGAGCAACACTTCTCATCTTCATCCAATGAAATGTTCAGCAGGGAAAATCCTGGGACTCGTGGATTTCACTTTGACACCTACCTAAACATTTCTGCAGACCAATCACCGTTGGTCGTGATGTTATGGTTGATCGGTGCATATACTGTATATATATATTATATATATATATATATATATATATATATATATATATATATATATATTATTTATATTGACCAAATGGTTTCTGGATGATGAGAAAAATTCTTCAACTTCCGCAGTGATTAACCAGTAACCACAACCTGAATTTGGTCAAATTGATATTTGATATCAAATTGATGTTTTTCATTTAAAACAATCAATGTATTAATTGTTTTAAATTGTATGACATCATGTCCATTTTTTCCCCCCATATTTGAAAATGTGAAAAACTGAAAACATTTGTGCGTATATACCTACAGCAGGAAGGAAGAAACTTTTGGCACATATGCTCATAAAATGACAGGCTTTTACAATACCATCAAGTTGTTTTTGAACAAATAGGACATAGATTTAGAACAGCAAAAGTAGCAAATTAACTGTGAAATTAAAACTGTATTTCTATAAAACAAAAATTCTGCTTTAATTCTGCTGCATTATACAGTGTGCAGGTAAACTGGCTCGGTAAATTAAGCGGGCTTTAGTTATTTCTGATTATGGCAGGGTATTAACAGAACAGTGTTAGAAAAATATCACAAGGCTATACTATAAGTAAATAAGTACTGTGTGCTGGGGGAGGCCTCCTCCTATCTTGTTAGTATAACCTTGGATGCTGAAGAAGGCCTCCTATCTTTGCTAGTTCTATCTTCTGTTTTACTGAACAAAGAAGTCTTATATGACGTTACGATATTAACTACACAATACTCATCTAACAAAGATAGTGATAGGAGAGAACAACAGCAATGTCTCATATCCTTGTGTGGCAAAGGATTTTGTTGTAGAAAGCATAAAATAGCAGAAGTATCATTTTAGAACTCAGATAATCCTGTGTCAGCTTTGTGATATGTTGCGCAGACTTGTCTCCTTGCTGCAAGATTAAACCTTTGCCTTAACTGACTCCAGCGACTCTGAGCCTCATTGGGAGAATTTTCTTAAAAAACATCAACCCAAACATTTGTCTGATGTATGAGGATTCATATAATATATTTGTTTATATTATCTATCAAAAACTCATGAACATGACAACTAATTAAAATTAAAATATATTAGTTAGCATAGTATGAATACATATTCGTAGTTTTAAATTTAGCAGCAAATCTATCAATAGTCATTTAATGTTGAGTTACTACCAAGTTCAAACATACAAACCATGTGTGTATCTTTTCCACATTGTGATGTTTAAGCATCAGTGGCAAAAACTAACTTAAACGTTAAATGCTGTGAACTTAAAGTTTTTGTTTTCGTACATCCTAGCTAAAGGTCAAGCTCAACTCTGTGTTCAGTGTTTTATCTCCGTGTTTGTGTGTGTTTATGATTCACTGACGAACGTACACATCTCAGCAATCTGTCAGCCTTCATTTACAGTAACAGATTTTATCAAACCACGACTAAATTATTCAGTGACAGTGAGTGAATGACTGGGAAAGACCAAAGATGACATCTTTTTAATGGTATCCGTCTCTTTCACCCACATCAATAATTCAGATCGATTACCATCCAGATTTACCACTTCCCACTTTGTTTCATTAACGGTGAGTTTGCAAGCTAACAATTCACAGACACAGATGTAGAAGGAACATCTTTATCTCAGTTTTATCCATTTTTCCATTTTCATTCTTGACGTGACATTTTGTTTCCATTTGGACGATGCTGAGATCATTATATTTGGGATGGCTTTTGTCTCGTCATTTAACACATCAAGTCTTTTGGAAACTTTACAGGACCTGGGGGAAAGCTTACTTTGACATTTCAGACATTAAATGAGTGGAATTCTCTAAAGTGCTGTACAACAAGGTCACACATTATAGGATAAATTAAATGTTTGTGTTGCTTTAGAGATGGTCACGTATCACATTCTGTGATGTAAAAAATGTCAGACTGGTAGAGCTGCATGAGCCTTCAAGAGACAAGAGTTGTGGTTGTTCATCCGTGCCTCCAGGTGGCAGCATTGTGATTACCTATCACTCCAGGGGCCGCTCCACTCCTTCTCTCCCCATGGATTCCTCATGCGGATCATTTGCAGCTTCTCTGACTTGAAGAACGCCAGCAGCCCGTGACCCAGACGCACCTTCCGGACGTCCGTCACAGCGTAGGCGTGACCTTTGACCAAACCACAGTCCAGCCGGGCCTCCATGTCTTCAACCGTGGTTGCCTGGAAAACAGCAAGACGGGGATGTTTAAAGTGTAAAAATAAGATTCTTATCTCCTCTGGAGAGGCAGCAATCTCACATGCAGGCTAATCAATACTGACATAAGCGTTTAACAAACAACAGCACTCCAACTACAGCCTCACAAAGCTGTAAACATTACTATAGACCCTTGTTTTCTTTGATGGCACAAAGAGACACTGAAACATCAATAGATTTGGAGCTTTGTGTCTATAGACTGTCATCTGTGTATTGCCTGTTCATATCTGTAATGTCATAAGTAATGTTTTTCTTACCCTATTCTGGGACTATGGATTTTAATTGTCAGTTTATACACACAAGTTTACATCTATGTACTGATCTAGATCAACATGTCTGAAAAGTTTAAATCCAAAACACTCAAACTAGGCTCATGACATCAACATTAAAGCTTGGAAAATGAGACAAGATGCACTGACAAGCGATTACAGACCTCTATAATCTGTGGACATGGGTTAAAAGTGAGGATTCAACCTGGGCCTGGAAGTGAGTGATTGTTATCTACTGTGAAGGGTGATCAGGAATCCTGGGATTCACAGCTGAATCCTCTGGAAAGTGTCACTGGCCTATTAGTAAAACACAGAGGAACAAGGGCGTCCACTTGAAAACCTAGGAAATACCTCTGCTAACCTCTGCTGTTTACCCCGCAGAATCTTTCCATCATGTCCCACGAGAGCAATTATGGAATGTTAACAGCTAGACCTCCACAACAGACCAGCTCATTAATGTGAACTGTCTCGATTACGTAACAATAGAGAGGAATAAAGTAAATACAACTGTACAGTCTAAAAGTGTTACTGCAAATAGTCTGCTTGCATTGCTGGTCAAGCTCATCCTTTAGAGCAGGGATCCCCAACCTTTTCATCACCAAGGACCGGTTTGGTTCTGCAATTTGTTCCTGCGGCCCAGTCGGGGAGGGGGGGTTGGGGTTAATTATTTTTTGTACTTTATGTTCAACAGACATTACATCAAACGTGCACAATCGGCCTCCTATAATGCAAATTAATGCAGTTTCCAAGTATAGAATCTAGCGAGTGAAATGAAAGAATTCCCGATTTCCATGTCTTTTTTTTAAATTTAAATAAAAAAAACTAAAAAAATAAATTTAAATTATTTATTTATTTTTTTCTCCCCAATCTCACGGCCCGGTGGTTGGGGACCCCTGCTTTAGAGGCACAGCTTCTGAAGAACTATTAGTGAAAAAAAAAATAATAATTAAAAAAAATCTCAAGAAGAAAACTAAACGGAATCTTGACCTCAGTTTTCAGCTCTGCTCTAAAAACATCAGTTGCGATGAGGCATGTGGCTCTTAGTTTACCCTGATGGAGCAGCTGATGAGGCCGTCTCTGCTGTGGACTTTGAGAACTCTTTCAAACAGTTGGTTACGGGCTGCCTCATCTGTGGCCATCTGACCCTCCAGCAGGTCCACAGGCTCAGAAACACCACCAGTAAAGTCCACCAGTGCATCAGCCGTGTTACCCCCATCCAAAGCCTCGTAGCAGCCATAAACCCTGCATTGAGTAGGAGAAAGTCTGGTATGTTGCAGCCTGTCCAACTTCACAACTTTCTGATTTTTACTGATATTTTACAGACAAAATTAATCATTTATCTTTTTTTATCTCTATGGAAACAAGATTTCTAATCATCAGTCAGAGATTTTTCTATTTCTGTTAGGAGTGTTTTTTTAAATTTTTTTTTAAAGGAGTTCTGTTCTTTAATCTCTGACTGGATACTTGCTGGCACTGATACTAACTTGGCATACGCCTTCTCCACCAGGGCACTCCAGAACTCGTTGCTGTCATTGGAATGGCAGTAGACGAGCTGGTTGTCCACTGTCGGTAGCCGGTCATCAATCACCACATCCACCCACTCACCAAAGCGCCAGAAGCGGAAGTGGAAAATCCCTGCGTAGGATTCTGGTTTTTCTGTGTCCCACTCCTGCTCCTTCCAGTCCGGAATGACCTAAAGGAGGAAGGTGGAGGAGGAAGAAGAACGGAGGGGAAGGTAAGCAAAACATTCAGCTGTTGGTTCATGGAGCATGAATAATGCCGAGGTGCAGTGGGCAGCCAGACTGAGATCGTGTCCCTTCATGTCTGCTGATGCATTAAGTGTTAGGGAAGAAATTTATAGCCTTGGCTCTCTCAGTCATAAATCCTGCTGTAATAGGACATGGGTGAAAGGCAATAACGCTTTGACTGCAGCGTGTGTGTGTGTGTGTTTCAGCTGCCTGCAACTTGCTTCAATCCAGTTAAAGAACTATAAGCCAGCCTCCATTTTGTGAACAGTAATCTTAAACAAACATAGGCATGAGAAATGACCACCTCATAAGCTGATATTATAGGAACATATTGCACAGTACTGAAAATACTCTCACTTTATTCCTGCTGACCACACAGTGCTGTTCCAGTCCTGCCAGAGATGCTCCCAGTCATTTTCCATCTTGCCAGCTGGGCCAACAAATCCAAACCAGGCTCACTCAGGGCACTCCTGCACTCCATAACATACCTGACCTGTTCATCATTCAGTCATGTGATGTGATGCGCTGTGATTTACACTGAGCAGTCCGTTTTCATTTGTTTCCTGGTCTGCTTGTAAATTTGTCATTATTTCAGTTGATCTGATTGTAGATTGATTTTGCTGTTGAGGCTCATGCATCCTTATCCAGGACTTGCATAATAGCTCATATTTGTACGTCCTTATGTTAAAGTTTTTCAGCCAATAACTGTCAGCTGAAGACTTTGGATCCGGGTCTCCTAACAAAGCCATTTTGCCATCATTGAAAATGTTTGGTACCAGTTAAATAGTGTGACAGCTTCAGATGAAGGTCTGTCTGCAGCCTCTATGAGTGAATAGCTGTGGATAACATTTGCTAAAGGCTGCCAACTGTAAAACGCAGCCGCTGACAAAATGTCTGTTAGATTTTGTCGGCTATAATTCAAGAGATCTCCTAAGTTTCAACGGACTGAAATGGATATTATTGTAATATAACTCTTGCATTCAAACCTGGGTGGATTTAAACCAAATTGACCCACAACATGACCAGATGGGTCAAACGTTCTTCTCACACTGTCAGTTTAAGGTGCAGTGAAAAAAAAAACATAACTTGTAACACCTTAGAGCAAATAAGTGACAGACCAGAGAACTGTTGAATGAACAGACCAGACGGCAAAGAGAGTCCTTCTATTCCCATCAGCGTATGTTTTGAATTGCCCCGTGGAGGTCAATAATTAACCAAGGTGAAAACTCAAGAAGGCATAAAGGTAAAAAAACCAAACACCAGTGGACTTTGTTTTCTTTCGCACTGTGTCTCAGAGCAGCCTACTGACCAGGCCTCCATCAGTATGAATATCAACACAAAGTGCAAATGATGCAGTGAGTGGCACCACAAGTGACAGCGTTCCGGCGGGTGTCCTTGGAGATGTCACGATGTGCTAACTGAACAGCAGTTCCTGTCAGACCTCTCTGCAGGAGGTGACACAGTCCTGATGGAGAGAATCCCGCCTCCACAGAGGACCAGCAACAGCTCATTTAAAAAGGAAGATGAGAGGGAAGAAAAACAAACAAGTACAAGTACAGCACCACGGAAACCTCAGAGTCATTTTGCAATCCTTCGGGAGGCAATCTTTCTTGCACTCCACTTTGCTGTTGCTTACTTTCTGACTCTCCATTGACAGTGGGGAACACTTCATCTATCTCAGCTTTCAGCAGGGGCCAAATGTCGCTCTACAGCAACTGAACTCTGGTAAGTAATTCACCTGACAACTGACCAAGAACACAACTACACAGCACCTTGGCGTCCCCTGTTTGATAAAAAAAAAAGCACCCCAAGAGGAAAAAAGAAGCTTTCCCCTCACTCTCCACCTTGTGTCCGACACTGCCACACACAGGACCATCTCACTCTTCAAAAATGGTTGCAGGCTTCTAAAATTCTGATGGCACTTTGTGTGTCAAATGAGTCACAGTGCAGGATCTGTAACCAAGCAAAGAAAGCCTAAAACAAATGTGTGACAAACAGCACTAAGCACAGCTCCCTGTGGGCCAACCCTGAGCTGTGGTTCCAAATGTAATTAGATCTTGTTTTCTCCTGGCTCATCTGTACTTCTGTGTAAGACCCACCCTCTGCTGTTGCTGCCTCATAGACATGCTCATAAACCTACTGTGGCAGTCTGCAGAAAGACGCAAGTTACTCGACAGAGAAAAAGAAAAAACACTCTGATTTGACATAGCTGCTGATCTAACCCCTGCAGTGGGTACTGACGGCATGTCTACAAAGATGGAGCTGCCCTTCCGGCTGGACTCCCAGCTGACAGAGGTGATGCGCCTGCGGGTTCAGTCTCTGCAGCAGCGCAGCCAGAAGAGGCAGGAGGGCGAGCGTTTGCTGCAGGCCAACGAGGCTGTGTATCGACTGGACTTCTCAAAACAATCCCTCCGATTCTCCCACTGGTCGGTGCGGCTGGCACAGCCAGGGCACCTCACCATCACGGCCACCTCGCAGCTCTGGACGCCAGACCTCACCAACCTGATGACACGCCAGCTGCTGGAACCCGCCGGGGTTTTCTGGAGAGCGTTGAGCGATGCCTCAGACGCACCTGTGCAGTGCTATGAGGCTGATGCAGCTGAGTTTGGTGAGAGGATTGCAGAGTTGGCCAAGGTAAGGAAGGCGATGTACTTCCTGTTTAAATTTGCAGAAGGCTGCAATCCAGAGACAGTCGACTGCTCCATCGCCTTCATAGTTGACACTTGAGTCTTGGCGAAGGAGGACTCGGACAGAAGCTAAATAAACTCCTCTTGTGTGCTTTCAATTGAGGAAGCGGTTGCTTTTCGGTTGCTTCTACATTGTTGTATGAATTATTCCCTCTTGAGTGCCAGCACTCAGCTGACATCCGACGGACTCGGAAAAAACACTAGCTACCAATTCCATTATTCACAATAGATGTCCCTGTATGTTTTTCCATCCTGTAACACTGAAATAAAACAGCTTCATCTTAATAAATCTCATAAATGAAACAGATGTATCTGCATTTTTTAATTAAATAATGAGTTTGGATTGTATTTGTGTTTGAGTGCTGAAAAACAAACTCCTGTCTGACAAACAGCAGACCCTGAAGGGTTTGCTGGAACTGAGTTAGACATGAGATACTGCATATAGAGACAGTGTGTATTTATGTGTGTGAGTATTCCCCAGCAGATGTGAGAAGAGGTTCCTGCTGCCTTCTCTCTCTCTTTGTTGCATGGTGACCCTAACAGATAAGAGGAAAGAGGCATCTGGATTTCACCTCTCAGCCTCCTCTTCCTCGCCTTCCTCCCGCAGGCTCACCCTCGCTTCAACACATAGCCACAGGGGTGACACTGTAGCTGTGAATGAGAAGTGCCTGAGAGAGCGTGAGGGAGAAGGAAAACAACTCGGACGTCAGGAGGATTTAGGCATCGTTTCTTGTCAGCACAAAGCATCTCCCTAACTTGCCGCCTGAACAGTCAAACCACAAGAGGCTGAACCTGTTTTTACTGAAAAAGCGAACACACTCTCAAGAGTCTCAATTAAATTGATCTCCACCACAGTATTTGAATGCATGAATAGAGATTTTCATCCAATAGCTCATTGGTACGTGTCCTTTTTGTTCACTCTTGCATGCTACACTATGACTGAAAGTTGATCAAATAGAGCACAAATTAGTCTATTTATGTTATCAAGAAAATGTGTTAGTTGTAAAAAGAATGTAAGAAACCCGAAATTAAAAGTTATTAATGAATATTTCTATTCATTAATAAAGTTTTTGTTTTTTTCCCCCAGATAATCCATATAAAGGCAAAAATGTTTTGAAGTCGCAGCCCTCTGTTTCACTGGGGAAAGCGTCTCCTGTGAGGCATGGTCTGGTATTTGTTTTGCCTTCAGAGAAAGTAAAGACAGTGGCAAAGAAGAGACAGAATAGATGCTTAATATTGCACAAAGGCAGCTTTCACAAACAGACCTTCACAAGTCAAACAGGGAACAGGAACGAGGAAGAAGAAAAAAATGCTTGGAGGGCTCAAAGCTATTTAGCAAAGTAGCAATATATTGTAAATTGTAAAGCCGTAATTCCAACCAACTGGAGGATAATTACCTGCACAAAAACAGAGATTAATATCAGATACAATTAAATGCTGGGAAAACCTTCTATGTGGAAAGTTTAGGGATCGTATATGCAACTGATGACCATTTTCTGTTCTGTAGGACAGGACAGTTTCAAAAGAAGAAAGGAAGCAAGGATGAAGCTGTAATCTTTCAGGATACATCTAAGATTGCTCTACACATAAAGAGTAAAGTATGAGGAGAGAGCCTGTCACATTTTTGTAGTTTGGCTTTTTCAAAGGCAGTACACCATCCTAATCCACATAGGATTCCTGGTGAGATCTATTAATCGAATAATGTACTCTGCTGTAAATATGCCTGTATCGAACTCTACAATCCTTAAACGCTGTAAGGTCAAAATGATTTTTCTTCATTCTCTGAGCCAAAAAGCTTCATTGCAATGGCACCATTGATTGTTATCTTTATTCCAGAAAAGAAGAGACTTTTTCTAAAATGTAATAAAACATTAAAAATTGTAACATTGTTAAATTAAATGTTTTTTGAACCTTTATCCTACGGACACAAGTTCAAATAAATGATTTTTCTGTGTCTTCCATGATCAATTTCAACAAATTTTTTTACACCTGATGTAGCCAAGGCAGACAAAGCACAAGCGCTGTGCAACACTTGAGAAAGTGTGTGAAGAAGGACATTCTCCATTTGAATTAACTTTAGAATGTCTGGTGAAGAACACGCTATCTATTCCCAAGCCATGTTATTCTTAGTTGATTGGAGGATGTTAAGAGGCCTTAGAATTGTGAACAAGAATTATACAACACACGTTGCTCCATAACTTCCACTAAGTTTTCAGTTGTATTTTTTTTTTTATTATTATTTTTTATGTGAGTTTGTTTGGTTTGAATGAACAAACCATGGAATACCATCATCCGACTTTTCACAGGTGCCGTCTCTGAGGGCTAAGGAATGCAACACTACCAAGCAGCGAGGCATCTGTTTCTGGTAAATAAACAGCTGTTGAGGACAACAGCTGTGAGCTAACAGCTGCAAAACACAAACAGATGCGACCTGATACCTTTCGAAGCCCAAATGTGATAACAATACCACAAAAAAAAAGTATTTTCTTTTAAAGCTATGTCCAAATGCTCTTCAAAAACACCTTCACATGGTCCTCTTTATCAAATGTTTTCACCCCAGAGTCTTCACTGTCTATTTGCTGCATCAGAACTCAACAATCTCACCTACAGCTCACTCTGTGTGTACATGGCAAAAACACAGCCATTGTGTGTTCAGCAAAAATCCCATAGAAGACAGCCACATCTCTCTGGGAGAAATTTAAAGCTTAACCACATTTGCTGTGTGATCCAGAACTATAGAAAATAATAACAATATAATAACAAATTTGAATGTAGTTAATCTGAAGAGTGAACACAACAGTAAATACAGATCTTTGATTTCATGTTAAGCAGCAGGCACAGATTTTACAAAGGCAAAGTCAGTTGAAATAATCAGTTTAAAGACTGCTCAGGCTTAAATTTCAGCTGTATTTATGTGCATAATGATACGGAATCAGTTTTTCTGCCAAACAACACCAAAACAAAATCTCTTAAATGTAAAAACAAAAATAAGAATTTCAAGAAAACATAATGAAAGACTGTTATTTAAAATATAAAACTAATCATTTGCAAACAAACTATTTGTGTAACTGTATAAAGTATTGTTCTTTTATTTGTTTGCTATAAGTTCCCTGACTTATTGTTTGCAGTTGTGGCACAAACGCCTCTGGTGGTAGGTTTTTTTTTAGGTATTTGTTCTCATTTTAAGGGAGATTTTGAGTGAAAGCTAAAAGCTCTGAACACTATTCACTCTAGCAAGTAGACTTTTCAGGTTTGTTTTGGTTGAATGGCAACAACACTGAGCTCCCATCATAAAATTGCTAAACTGGATTCCAACATTTAAATGCTGAGGACTGATTGTAGATTGTGTCAGTACCTAGATAGTTTGTGGTTTCAACTTTCAAGTAAAGCCAAGCTTTATGGTGTAAGTTAGCTAATTTGCGTTCTTTATCTTTCTAGCTATGTAGCCGTACTGCTAGTGTAGAGGGACTGTTGTGGTGTTAACAGATGGTCATCTGACCTGAGCAGGATCCACAGTAAATAAACCAAAGGTGTTGTCCCAGGTACATTCCAAACAATTATTATTTTTTTTTTAAATTTTTGCTTATTTCTAAAGAGTCTTTTGATTATATCATATTTCTCATTTTGGAAATCCCAGCTCATTAAGCCACTTGCTTAGAGAGTTCACCAGTTCTGGCTGAGCGCCAGGGAGAGCTAGCTTTGGGCTTCTATGGCTCCGGAGTTCCTAACTTGCTCGGCTAATGACTTGGGACGAACAAGCCTGGATCTCCAGAGCTGAGGCTTTTATCTTTATTTATTTATTTCATTCCTTTCTAATTTAAACTTTCTGAATATGTTGGTGGTGCTCTGGAGATACAAAAACAGACACTTGATAGGGATGTTGATAAGGGTATAGGTTTGATTTGATCAACCACTGCAACTTTGTTAATTTATTCTTCCTCTATCCATTCATCCATCCACACTAGCTGCTAACAGCAGCAGTGCAGATACTCTTTTGCAGCTCTACCCTACTCTTAACACAATGGGTCAAAATGGAGACTTAAACTGAATACTGAATAATTACAACTGAATACTTGTTACCACCCTTTTAAAGAACTGTAATATATTAAATTTGAGTGGGGAACATTATCCTTACAATCTTCTTTAAATAAGATTGCCATTACTTGGCTGACCCCAAACTGAAAATATCTGTTAGCTGTTTGGCAAAGCTGGAAGTTCTTGGATCTTTTTCAGAGGGAACTCCGCCAACTGACCATGTTGAACTAGGAAATTTAAATTAAGAGTAAAAAATTTTAAAGTCATGATGCAAGTTTTATAAGGGTTAAGGGATGATTTCTGTTGTGAGTCAGCAATCGTGGGCTCTTGGAACCTCAGAGGCCGAGCGTCCATGCTACAATGGGTGCTGCTTTGTGCATCTCTTCGAGTTTTCTAGCTCAAGAGTGGCATCTAAGCCAGCTTCAAATTTGAACAATTCATGAGATTTTTTTGCTTTCAGCATAACCCTTTCATTTTGTTTTGGGATAGGGTCAAAGTGACAAAGTGAGTAACCCCACCCCCCAATAATTCTTTTAATTGTGCAGTGTGGGCTTCTGGTTTAGCTGGTCGTGTGTAGCATCCCCTTGTCTAAAAACAAACAGAGAAGCTAAATAGAGACATTAACATTAGGATAGATAACACCATTCTGACAACTGGAAGGAGCCAGATTCACTAGTAAAAAATTTTTTTTTCAATTATCATTAATATAATTATCAATTTATTTTGCACCCTACATACTCAATACTTATGGTTAAAGCAGTATGTGCATCATGTACAGGTCTTTGTTTCCCCAGGTTTTCTGAGGGCAGGTTGGTGAAGCTATGACTCGAACAAATCAAGCAATCCATACGATAGTGATCAAAGACTGTGATGCAGTGATTAAAAAACAGAGACAAAGAAAATAAGCGGCAGAGGAAAAACAGACACACACATTGGCATACTTACTTTTTGCCACAGGGACTCTCTGGAGGCCAGACTGGAGCATGCTGCAACGAACCAACAGTTACCCAGCTGTCCCTGATGCAAATCATGTGCGCTGATGCCATCCACAAACAGGTGAGGGTCCTCACACAGCTCCTACACCCCCAACGGTGACAAACAAGACCAGACAACAGCTTACTTACTACACTTGATCAAAAGCTGAAAAGGAAATTCTCAGAACTTCTCAGCCACACATCATAGTCATGACATTCGAACCAAGAGGGCAGCATGCATTTATTAAATCACACTTCCTGTGGATTCTCTTTCGAGGTCCATTTTGTTCCAAAACATGTAGAGGAAGTTCATTGTTGTTACATGTACACACATGGAGATCATTACAACAGGAAGTGGACCGATAATCACTTACAGAGAAACTCATTGTGCTTTAATTTTCTGCCAACACACAATGGACCCATTTCAGTAAAAATTACAACAGCTTGCAAAATGAATCAAATAATGTATCTTAACTTATACAAAATGATACAAAGTACAATGAAGTCAAATGCTCTGCTAAACTAGCATATGAGGTTCCATTCAAAAAGTTTCAAAGTAAAAACAAGATCTGGTTTAAATTTGGCTGCTTCACAACCTTCTTGTAATATCGCAGGTACACAACACCGAGTGTTCAGCAGCTGTTGAAGTTACATCACTTAAAAAAAAAAAAAAGATTTTTCTGGGTGAGAAACATAAGGAGGAGAACAACGGATCTTCACAAATCTCACTGAACAGTTTTCATTTGAAAGGAAGGCAAAGTCACCAGTCACTATGTGAAGATGCTGATTTAATAGTTATATTCACATCATATTTTACTGGGATTAGCAGTAAAGAGAGAAAAAAAAAAGTTCCCAACCTGAAATGAAACCCAGTACTTTCCAGAATCGGCCCCCCTTGTAGTGGTAGTCTATTGCAGTATGTTGTAAAGAGGGTGTTGTGCCTTAGGAGGAGTCACGGTTTAACTCAAAAGCACTTGTGCATTAAAGCTGTTATACAAACATCAATCCATCAGTCCATTTTCTATACCCGTTTATTCAATTCAGGGTCGCGGGGGGGCTGGAGCCTATCCCAGCAGTCATTGGGAGAGAGGCAGTGTACACCCTTGACAGGTCACTAACATACAGCTTTCTTCTTTTCTATCAGTGCATAAAATTGCCATGATTGCGATGTCTGCTTGTTGGCAGCATGACACAACTGAAACACAGAATGCAGCAGGAGCCAGAAGGCTCTTATTGTGTGCGCACACAAAGGCAGAATAATGCATGGCATTTAAAGATATATACAGATTATATATTTACTAAGATAATTCTTGCTAAAAAACAAACATTATATAATATACACTATATTGCCAAGAGTACTCACTCATCTGCTTTTACATGCATATGAACTTAAGTGACATCCCATTCTTGATCCATTAAAGCTGCGGTCGGCAACTTTTTTTTAGTCATATTAGCTTGAACTGTCATGGGATTCTGGAAGTAGAATATTAAATAGGCCGTTTAGGAAAAATAACGAAATCTGTAGCTCCCTCTGAAGCCTGTAATCATGCTTGCAAAAACCGAGCGCTCCCGGCTGTTTTTAACCAATCACGTTAGGGTGGAGGAATCCTACCTGTCAATCACAGCTTGTGCACACGCTGCTGAGCGTGAGTCTGCCCCAGCTTGTGTGCGCGCACACTGGTGTGAACTCACGTGCACAACCTCGTCCACAGAGGGGGAGGGGTTTGGGGGGCGATTCGGAGCTTGTTAGAGGTTGGGGGAGGGACCTGAAAGTTGTATCAGTTCGAATTTTCCGACTTTAGACTCGGAATTTGGAAAACCTGCCGACTGCAGCTTTAATATGACGTTGGCCCACTCTTTGCAGCTATAACAGCTTCAACTCTTCTGGTCAAGCTTTCCAAAAAGGAGTGTGTTTATGGGATTTTTTTTACCATTCTTCCAGAAGCACATTTGTGAGGTCAGACACTGATGTTGGACGAGAAGGCCTGGCTCAAAGTCTCCGCTCTAATTCAGCCCAAAGGTGTTCTAACTTGAGTTAAGGTGAGGACAGGTGTCATTTTTTGCTTCAGAAATCTGCAAATCAGGTTTTATTTTTCTGATTTCTTGCTTGGTTCTGTTTTTGAACGTGACCTTTCTCTCACTTCCTAAATACTGCAGAAACCGCTATGCTGCATTCAACCGACACTTATTAGGTATTCCTGAGCTCCAACTAGGGAAAAGAAAGAAAAAAAAGCCACAAGCAATTGGATTTCATAGTTTGTAACTCTTGATTTCATGGTTCCACTTCCAGTGTGCATCTAATGAAGCATTACTGTGCAGCAAAGAAGGGGAAGTGTTGATTTATCTGTTGCATTTATAAACAGTAATTGTTAAGTGTACCTTTAAGTTATAGTTAGTTAAGATATTTTGTGGACATTTCCACCCTTTCTTTAGCCTGTATAATGTTTTAGCACAGCAAGCTATGGTTTCCTCCCATCATCCGAACACTGCAGATGAACTGAAACCCAGAAACTGGTAACATGTGGGCTGGACTTGGCTCAGGCCCTCCATGCGGCTTTACTCATAAATATCTGTGCTGTTAATCAGCCTTCAAGTGATGTGCAAGCACACAAAGGAAGATCACAACATATTCTTACATGATGGCACACACACGTACACGCACACACACGCGACACAACCAAGGTCAGTCATTTGCTGACTCTGCAAAGCTGCATGCTGTAAAAGCAAACTTTAAATCAGAAGCAGAGGCCACTGCAGTGCTCCCTGGAGCCTCGCAGGCTCAACCAGCATCCTCTTCTCACCTTACACAGACCGGCACAGAGGTGCTTCCTGTCATAGAGCTGGTGCAATCATCAGAAGCAGTGTTTGGTTGTCATTCCGCTGAGCTACTTGTGACTGAGTTAAGATATCGAGGTACGTTTCTTCTCCCTATTCACAGCAGCATTGATTGGTGGAGTCTGAGCGGTGGCGAGAGCTCCCTGTGGTGGCCTGCCTTCCATGGATTGGCGCAGGAGGAAGAGTAATAGAGTATCGATCCGTGCCTGGCCTGCAGACACGGAAGTAATGTGAATATTGTGGCTGAGCACAGCCTAATCATTTACTCTGCCACTGAAGACTTTTCAACTAGCCTACTTAGCATCATTCACCAGCTTGGCTCAGATGGAAGCAGAGCAATCTGCCACACGTGCAAAATCACAACCAGATGCAGGTGCACAAAAACAGAGAATCTAATCAGTATGACTCAGATGTAATATAAGACTTTTTCCAATATTTTAAAGCCTGCATATTTATATCCAAGTCTGACAATTACAATTTCTTTTCCATGTCTGCATTTCTTGACTTCAGCTGTCACCATTATAGTCATGTTCACAAGTTAGTTGTAAAATAAACGATGGTCAGTTACAGAGAGTGAAGAGATCATGTCTACAGAAAAATGGATTGTAAGGACCCTTTATTGTACAGCTCCTGAAAAAGAAGGTACATCTGTAAATTGTGAGAGGTAATAATGAGACATTTCCCTCTTTTAATACTAATCACAAGGTTAAAATACATGTTAGCGTGTTAGAACTTGTCAGATGGACTGTTTCAGCCCTGGTAGAGAAGTCATGCTTTTGTCAACCTGAACCACTGAGGTGGTACTCAATATTTCTGAATTGGTCAAGTATTTCAAGCACTTTTTTATTTTCATCTCTTTGTCTCAGTCACCTCAGATTTAAAATCTCCAATAACTACTGAGATCTGTTAACTCTAAGTTGCACCACAGAAATAGTTGTTACGGTTTGTTAACAGTCAAACTCAACACATTTATTTTGGAGGTTCCAGATCGAATGATGCGACAGAATGTGACAACAAAGTAGTTCAATCAGAGCAATAAAGCTTTAATCCCTGATGGTTTCACAGCCATTATGAGACAGGTAAAATAACCCAAAACCCTGTGAAAAAACAGATTTTAAGGAAATGGAACTAAGGAGCACGTCCTGATATTTCTTTTAAAGACTGGGAGTGAGCTGAGATGATACAATAAAAACTGTGACCTGAGGCGGTAAAGCAATCTCTAGAATAAGGGGATTTTCTGAGTATGAAAATAAAGCAGTGAGCCATAAAATGTTAACCTCTCATTTTTCACAGCAGTTATGCTCTAAGACACAAATAAAAACACACAAAACCCTATAGCAATTTATAACTTGGACAGATTTTGCATTACTACAACTAAAGCAGACTTCCCAGTTTTACAACAGGCATGTCAAGACTCCAGCGAGCACAGTCAGGGTGGAGCAAAAGTCTGCAGCCTGATTCAATAAACCTAATCTAATCTGTGAATGCAACAGACCCAAGGCTGAAATGATCTTTAAGGGGAAAAATACCTGGGCCATTAAGTTCTAGGTGCTGTTAGTCAAAATGCAGCTCAGTATTGATTTTCAGCTGTGTCCCTTGTCCTGACAGATGTCTTCAGATTCTCAGAATCTTTTGATGACATGATGTACTGCAGATGATGATGAATTTTTAAAGTTTTTGACACAAATTGTAGACTGCAGAACCATTGCCCATCTTTACTTCTGAGAGACTCTGCCTCTCTAAGGTGCTCTTTTTCTACCCAGTTAAATTACTAACCTGTTGCCAAATAACCTAACGAGTTGTGACATGTTTGTTCGACATGTTTCTCTTTAGTGCCACCTACTTTTCCGGGCCTTTTGTTGCCCACAATCTTTAAACTTTTTTAGACGTGTTGTTGCCATTAAAATCAAGATTAGAAAATGTTTTGTTTTTTTTCCCGTCTCATTTTGACCCACTTTCAACATTTTATGTTTTGTAAGTTCTGTTTTGAACAAAATATTGGTTTATGAGATTTACAAATCATTACATTCTACACAGCGTCCCAACCTCTTAGGAATTGGGGTTGTAAAATGGCAAAGAATGACATTTTCACAGTTTGGTAAGTCCTGCAATCTTGATAGTTACTCTCATTGATCTGTCCCTGGGAGTGCATTAGTTGTTATCTATCAGATCTACTGTCCTGACGCTTTTACCCAAAGCAACTTACACTCATATCCCCAGTAGGCAGGTCGCATAAGCAGGTCTTGCCTAAGGACCCCTACTGCAATCTTACCACAACACTATCCAGTCACAGTGTTAGACTTAACAGCTGGGCAGAAACTGTGATTGTAAAGATGACATATCATCCTTTTTGGTTTCTTCGACTTCAGTGTGTTGTCCTGATTTTTATACGAGGACTAATCCAAAGTAACAAAGACCAAAGTACATACCAAAAGATGGTAATCTCCTCCATTGAAAATGCTGCTCCTACATTTTCCAAAATGCCTACAAATGGTTGTGGTCCAGACTTTTATTCACTTGTCTACAGCCCTTTTCCTACAGCCAGTTCAAAGTGAGACTGATGTGCCTTGTGTTGCCTTTGGCTATCTGTTTGTACGGTACAGAGGCAGAATCGGAGGTCGAAGTTAATGTGTCTCTGGGCTGGCAGGGGAAGTAGTCCCAGAACTCTAAATGATGCAGTTGTCACCCTTATTTTCCTACACTGGCTTGCTTTTTGTTAGCACACACTGATACATTGCTACAGCACCTCTGTGTGGTAAGGATGTGTGTAGGGCATCTTCTTTGTGACAATATAGCACAACCTTAATTACATCCCAGTGAAACACAATTGTATAATGCCTACCCAGCTACCACCATTCTGGTCAAATCAACTGACCAATCTGAGCTGACTGGGCCTTTTAGTATGAAGGCTTTAAAGAGATAGGACCTCTGGGCTTCTGCTTACACTCAAAGTACACTCAATGGGTCAATCAACAAACTACCTTAATTGTAGTTTATCAAACTTTATCATAAAAAGATGGCTGTGCTATGGCTGGCAAAAAGAAAGGCGTTTTGTACAATTCTGAAGTCTAAATTTCCCTGTTGTAAGTTGTCTTAATGGACCTTTTAAACATATTGTTTCATTTTGACAGCATGCTGCAATTGAGTGTCCTAACTGTTACAATAAGAATCACAGACATTTAAAAGCTCTCCCAGTGTATGTAAATCCAACAGTGTTATAGTGCAGAGTTCCCTTCACTGACTGTTTTTCAAAAATAGAATGGCAGCCTTAAGCCTGATTCTTACTCGGCGCAACCTCGCTTTGACCCATTCTTACTGGCTGGTCGCAAATGGCGCAAACGGTCACGTGACCCAAAATTCCGCCACGCCCCCCGTCGCAAGCTAAAAAATCCTCGCGCGTCGCAAGGGCGCGCACACAACTTTTTTTCTGACTTCGCGTGAGCTCAACCGGAAACAGCTGACCAAGAGAAAGAAAAAATAAACACTGCAGAGACCGCGGTGACCGAGAGGATGCGCCTCTACAAACATCTGTACGACACGTCTATGAAGTTACACTGGGACAACGTTTGACAACGTTTGACAAAGTTCGTCTTGTTGCAAAAGACGAACATTCCACCTTCTCTTCTGTTTTTGCCGCAGCCGCTTAGCTCTGAGATACATATACAGTTCTACACCCAGAGTAAATTCATTCCTCATCAGATGTGCCAGCCTCTGCTGACGTGACACCACAGGTGGCATTGTGTATGCTTTCTTCGTATGCTTTTCAGCTTGTTTCCTCAACAGTGACGCCCGTTGGTCTGGAGAGAACTGGAAATGTGACGCATACTCGGCGCAAACTGCGCTTATGAGCTGAAGGAACTGTGAAGGGGCTGGCGCTTTCGATGACGTCATTAATGGTTCTCGAGCCAGAACAGTTGCGCGGTTGCGCCGAGTAAGAATCAGGCTTTAGTAAAATTGGTGTGGGAAGTGTATAGTGTGACAGTATATAGTAGATTATCTAGTCTAGTTAAGATATGAATAATCCCAAATTGGAAGAACAGAAAGAGCAGCAAAAGGACAGGCTGAGACATGAGTCAGACATAGAAGCACATTTTATCAGAGCCCCCTCTTCAGGCTCACACACTGCCGCTGGGATTTCACAAGAGCCATAAATATTTCCTGGACGTATCTGAGCAAGGATAACACCGAACACAACAGACTCTGGGGGGTATAAGACACTGAACCTTCACCCTGACACAGAGAGCACAGCCTCTCACCTCTTTACATTCTCACAGGGAGCAACAATGCGAACCCTTAAACCCTCACAGGCTGTTTTTTCTCTTTCAATCTAACGGTTTTTGTTTAAACCAGAGATTTTGACTTGTCAAGAAAAAAGAATCCAGTTGATATGTTGTGATGAAAAGGTTTATAAAATGAATGAATTATTATGTCACCTTTTATTTTTGTGAGACTTAAAGGTGGGGTAGGAGATCCTGGATTTTGAGTCCAGCGAAGCTGCATTTTGAAAATACACCGGTAAAAAGTCCCAACCCTTTTCTTCACTTTCCCCCCGAAGGCACGCCTCTAGAGTACATGAACGCGCACGAGCACGAAGGTGCACGAGCGCTGTTCTGACAGCAAGCATCGATCGTTGCCATATTTAGTATTTAGTATATGATAACTATACGTTTAATAATGCTAGGTGCTAGCCAAGCTGGCTCTAGTTTAGCTCCCTGCCAAGCTTCTGGACGCGTAATTCGTTCACGGAGCAGGGTACGCGCACAGGGGGGGAAGGAGGGGGAGGGAGGAGCAGATTGCAGTTTGATAGACGCATCAGAATCCAATCATTGTTAACGGTCCGTTCAGTATGATTGGATAGTGTTTTTCCTAGATTGTACGTTCTAGAGGCCACTAAAACTTTTCATATTTGTGTCAAAACTTTTAATTAATTGGTTCCAATGGGGGTGTGAAGAGTATTTCAAGCAATATGTAAAAAAATGCTCCAGAAAAAGATCCCCTACCCCGCCTTTAAAGCAATACAATGTAACTTCTCAAAAAGCCCATTATGGAGCTCCCCCTACAGGCTTGGAGGTAATGTACGGTTACACTGTCGTAAATACAACACCCTTTCGCTTTCACGTTTCACGTTTGTTGACGAACCGGCGAGGAGTCAGAAGGTGCAAGCTATGTCGACCGAGAAGGTAAGCGTAATCAAATGTACCTGGGAGCGTGAGAGGGGTCTATTTGTTTTTGCGGTAGGTGTGCCAGAAAGCAAGTCGAAGTACTTCCGCTCAGCTCCCGGGCCGGTCCAGCAAAGTTACATAGCGCAGTTTTTCCAACTCAGACCCCCGAAGGGCATAGGAGACAGGCCAATCGTAATATTAAAACTCATTCTAGCCGCACAATTTTTTTCAAGCTGTTATTTTAAGGTAGAAATGTTACATAGTATTGATTTAAAACAGTTTTCCACAACATTTCTAATCATTTCAAACGAGTGTGAGGTGGATCTGACGGAGAACCCCAGAAACTACATACTCCCATTGGGTTGCAGCTAGTTAATCCCTATCTAAGGCCATTCTAATGCATTGTAATCTATTTAACTTTAAACAAGGCTACAATCCACACAATGAACATTGTGGCTTATTTAATAATACATGAAACTAGAAAGTGAGACAATAAACTCATTGGGAAAATGTTTACTTACATCACAAATCAAGTGAGAAATATGGTCAGGTTGATTGGGGGGGGGGGTGACCTCCTTTTGTGTTTTCCTTGACCTCATTAAAAACCTCATGGGGTTAAGGAAAGACAGTAGGAAGAATTCTTAAGCACTTAGGAAAAGACAAGCACTGAGAACTCGCCCACACTTACACTAAGCTGCGATGTGGGTCTGCAACACTGAAACTACACAATAAATAAATAAATATTTTACATCGATTGCAATCTTATCATCATTGTTAAATGAAAATCATGTCACTGTATCATATTAGAGATAATATAGAATATTACTTTATCATCAAAGTTTGTAACTGAAATGAAAAAAAAAGTAAAAAATGTGTGTCATCACCGGCTGTTCATACTCATCCTCCTGTCTTCATATTTATGCACATGAATAGCAGTTAGTACGACTGGATGAAAATGTTTAAGCATCGCTATCAGAGCTGTGGCCGCAAGGAATTGTGGGATGGAATTATCTCTGGTCTCTCATGAAGGATGGTCCGGTGTGTCCTATGCCAAAGAGGATAATTAAGGAAGCATTGGAGCTCCTTTCCTTCATATTAAGAGAATTCAAACAGCTCTTATCTTGGCTGCTGCGTAGATACTTCTGCGTCATTTCACTCAGTCGGGAAGGTTCCTTAACAAAATAGATTATTCTACGGGACTGGAGAATTATTTTCCCATAAACTTCTATAGAATCTGAACTACATGGTCCATCAAAAGAATGGAGAAGCCCTCAGAGCTGGTGCAATGTTCGTCCTCTGTTCAGTGAACTGTCAGTTTATACACGACAGAAATGTGTCGTTGATGATTCACCTGAATAGATGCTGTTATTTCTACTCTAAACATCTACTTGCTACATATCAGGTTGCTGCCAACAGGCTTTTAAAAAACTAATACTTAAATACTTTAAGCAGTAAAGAATGCTGAAATGTATGTCTATATTTGGATATTTATAAAAATGTGAGTGTGAAATCTGCTTCAATAGTGCTTGTTTTGGACAAATGGTAAGAACAAAAGCCTCAACATCAAATTAAAAAAGAAAAAAAAAATATGTTTTGTTTTGAATTTTGGTGAAATACACTGAAAACAGGTCAGCCAAAGCCCTGATCTACACATAGAAGTCAACTGTATTTTTTAAGGGAATTCAGCAACACAGTTATGTGACCGCACCAAAATGTTTACCCTTCAATGGGCAGAATGAGTCCACATGTGAGAGTGATGTCATATTTTAAATGAGCTTTTGTGAGGACATTAAAATTTGATTGCTTTGAACATTTAATTCTCTCAAAGCCACTCTGCCGCAAATAGTTTGATGTCTAACTTCATTATCTTGCACTTTCTTCTGAATAAAATACTGGATTGTAAATGACTTTTCAGTACCCATCCGGAAGAAAAGAAAACCATTTCAGCAAGAGTCTACCGTTCAAATGATTTTGTTTTAGAGCCCATATTATTCTCATTTACAAGTTCATGGTGTTATTTTGGGTGTCTTCTAAACCACATTTACATGCTTAAATGCATTATTTTTCTAATACATCAGCATCTCTTTGTCTGAAATCCTGAGTTGTTTTGTTTAAGGCCCTCCTCCTGAAAGGCCCAGTCTGCTCTTACTGGTCAGCTGGAAGGTCAAAAACAAGGCAACACTGACTACATAAACAACCTGTTATGTTATATGACCGCAGTTCATGACCCTAAAGAGCTGTCGGTTCTGAAGAAACTCCAAGAATTCAACCGTACGCAACTGAATTAGCTTCAGACTCCAAATAAGAAGTGACTCCATGTTAAGGTTTGAAATAGTTTCATTTGGAAATTCTCTATCCCATTAAATTTTTGTCAACTTTACATCATTTCCTGTTTTATTCAGAAAAATCCATTTTCCATTATTCAAATGAATTAGTTTTGCTTTCTGTGTTTGCTATACACCTTTGTGTTTAATTCATTACCTCAAATCTGTATCCTATTAGTCATCATCATCCACCTCAGTATTTACCAAAGGCCCTTTATTTACTGTAACAGCCAAGAGTGCCTGGCTTATACATAGCGACAGTCCTTTTTTCTAAACTTTAAGCACTTGTTTCATGTTTCCACATATCTGTGTGTTCATATGAGTCAACTGGGAGTCCATTAGTTGCTATGGGAATGCTGTCATCTCTGATAGTTGTCCAAAAACTCAACCGTCTGATTTCTTCGCTTTTGGAATTTACCTCAAATACGTTGAAAAAGTTTGATTATGTGGTGGATTATGGAGAGGGTCACACCGTGTGCCAGAAAAAGAAACCGTTAACTTGATATGACGTTCCCAACACTTCCTGCATTGTATCAAATTAAGATCCTTTATGAATATAAGTGAATAGAAACCCACAAGCTGGATATATACCACATAAAGTAAGGAATAAAACTGTACTATTATACTATAACACAACACAGTTGTGAGGTAATGAAGTCAACACAAAAAAATTAACTAAACTGCTTACTTTCAATTACATTCTGATCTTGAGACAGCACTTTTATTTCATTCAATGATACAATGTTTTATAGGAGGGGGGAAACAGAACAGTAGTTAAATACTGAAGGAATTCAGAGACAGGATCCACCATTTTGGACTCTGCAGCCATTTAACCTCAGAAGTCCGGCACCATCAAAATGGATCACATTGGTAGAAATTTAGAAGTCAAAGTTCACCAAAGTTAAGATGGATGCAAAAAGGAAATGCACGAGTAGCATGTGCTGTTTCCATTCTATATACTTTTCCTGGTAATAAGTTAGTTATAAGTTAACAACTAGTAAATTATCTGTCAAACAGTGGTGGTGTTCTTTCAAAAAACAGTTGAACTCCTTATCTCACCAGATATGACAGGTTGGTAGGAAATACTATGTTAAACCCCAACAATGACAGGAGCAAATACCATTTTACTTGTGTTTGTAATTTACTAAACTACAACTTCAATTTTTTGGATTTAAAAGAAAGGTCATCAGCAGCAACCTTTCCATGCGTAGGCCACGATAAAAATCTAAAAACAGATGGGCTTTCTGATCTCCTGACACAAACGCCTTCACTAAAAACACAAGTCGTGTCCTGGTAAAAATAAAAAAGGATTCTCCTCCTGCTTACTCTCCCCTCAACGTCCTACAATTTTGGTCAGCATGACTGGCATCAGTGCAGACCAAAACATGCAATCTGTGTGACCCAGTTTCCATGGCAATGCACGCTGGCTGTCACTGCAGCAACACACAGGCAGAAGGAGGTTACACCATCCAGAACCACAGCCTGCTGTGTGAGGGGGATAACAGTGGCAGGGGACTCAGCTCACCAAATCCTGAGGCCCTACATCCTCCACAGCCTAAACATTTGTCCAGCTCCGTCTTATGCAAGGAGACTAGAGAGGAGTGCTGTGGAGCAATTACTGAACACTGCTGTTAGTGGTGAATTATAAATGATTATTCATACTGTAGGGTTATTAATCTCCTATGCTGCAGGGACCTTAGGCATTGATAGCTAGATGGTTTTGACACATTTAAAGGTGCAAGTATTGCTCATTATTTATGCCTGGTGACTTTAAAAGACATAATTCTCCAGCGGATTACCTGCGCCTCACTGACTGACCGAGGACTGAGATTTCTTTTATGGGGATGTACAAATGACTAAATGATTCTGAACACAGGAAGATGGATTGTGCAAATAGCAAAGCAAGATACTTTCTAATTCAGACTTGGGAGACTGCCGTTTAAAACAAATACATCACAAATTTCATTTCCACTGAATTTTCCAGGCTACATAAAAATCCGTGTAAGCCGTGCTGCCTGGAGCGCTACTGCACCTGAAGCTGTTTGATGGCTGTCAAAACACCTTTCCATGAGCACAAACACAAGGGGGAAAAAACTGTTTCAAATGACTAAGTCTGGCTTTAACAGAGGATAGTGCCAACATTTTAACTGATTAACTGAGACTGCCTGTATTCTAAGGGAATTTGGTAAAAATCAATGCTGAAAATATAACTTCTGCACTTTAAAATTCACAGTTATAAGTTAGCAAAATCACCTCTATCCCTAAGCACTATAAACTGTTAAATCCCATGGACGACACCCAAGAAAGTCCTTGTACGTCTATCTATGCATGCAGTATTTACGTGCACTTACACCTTGGAATCTCTCAGGAGGATATCTCCTGCCATAAGCTGCTGAGGTCCTAACATCCTCCTGCTAGCAGAGATGCAACAATCTGTAGAATTCATGTTGATTTGGTTTAAACAAAAATATTTATATCCTTGCATCCTGATGATTGGACTTCCGGGGTTGACTTCTGCCCAGCTTTGGTTTTAGAGAGCTTGTTGAGAAGTTTTTACATCGGCTCAAGAAACGTTAACTTCCCCTCTTTCTTCTCTGCTCTGCACACATTCACACAGGACTGTTGCCCTTTCAGCAAACAATAAATCTTCACCAGGGATCAGCATTGCCAATGAAGAAGAGCTTTTCTTTCGTTGTTTTCCTTCTAGTTGTCATCCTGTTCACTAGGTAAAAGAATGATTTGTATACGGCTTAATTCTGTATAAATAGGAATGGAAACATACACCTCTCCCCCTTTGTGGTGATCATTTTTGAAGACCAAAGTCAGAAAATCTACCTGAGTGCACAAACCAACTTACCCGAGGCCTCTTCCAGACGACACGCCCGATCCTGTTGCCCTGGTAAAAGAGTGAGTCGTCGGTGGCGGGGAAACGGGGGTCTTCAAAGAGGAGGCCACTCTGCAAGCACTGCCTCTTCAGAGTGGAGTACTGCTGCCCCTCAAAGGCCTTCATTGAAGTGAACATACTGCAGCCCTAACGGACACAAACCAGACGAGGGACACCCATCAGTGCATGTCCTCCACACTTGCATCAGATCATTGGACTGTCACTGCACTTCTGTCATTGACTTTCACTTACGCATTTAAGGAACGTTCTTCCACTCACACACCCCTCGCAGACTGACAGCAGAATCCAGCAGACTGTAATACCATTACACTGAAAAGCTGTAAGCGGAAACAGAAAGTCGATGTGCAGCGCTGCCCTGAGCAAAGCTTGGATTCACTGGGTCAAAATGATTAATCTGTCAATTCACTGATATCCTCTGGGGTATCATTATCGCGTATATGCGTTGAAGAAGCCTCGTGCACATTGATCAGCTCAGGGGACTGGTGAGTCAGGACGGAGACAAACTTAGATGGAGCCATGAAGGCAATAATCAATACTGAGGCATTGGATGAATGACAAATCTTTCCACTGATCACTGAGTGCTTCCTGCAGTCCAGCAAGGATGGTACTGAATGGAATTGAATGATACTTTGTTAACCCCAAAAGGGGAAACTGTATTGTGCATATAAACAAATAACAGTACATTTACACTAGGTTGGTGTCTATACTGTCACCACCAAATTCATAGTTCTCTTTTTTCTTTTAGGCTCTGAAGCTAAAATCCGCTAAATTAATTCTACCTTAACTGATCGTGTTTCTTATTTCCAAATTAAAGGTGCAGCATGTAGCATGATGTAAAATCATGCAGTTCAAACTGCAAACAGCATCCAAATCAATCCTCCCCACCTGACCCAATACTGCCACGGCCTCGAAGAACACCAATGTCAGAGTTGGGTTTGTCCTTTGCAAGAAGACTGTAGTAAAGCTGCACTGCAACATGGAGGGGCTACATGCAGTGTTTCTGGACATAAACTACACATCTCTGAATATTGTAATCACATTCTGCCAGAAGATCACCCCAAATGTTACACATTAGAACTTTAAGCAAGCGGAAAAATATCAGCATGAATGTGGGGTCCTGTTTGTTCCAAACTAATGGGAGCTAGCTCGGGTTTGGCCACAGCCGTTACCTTTCTTCACAAGTCCTTATTTTATTAAGTCTCTCTGTTGAAAAGTTGGGGGACAGCTCTGTAAGCCACATCCTTCACCTCACACACACTCAGCAGATGCATTATTTATATGAATGTACATCCCAAGACTATCACAGATAAAGCAGAACAGGACACAACAGGAAAAATGCTGTAGATTTATATGAATGTGTGACCGCTGAATTTATAAAAAAAAAAAAAAAAACAGCAGGATCACTAATCTTTAAGAGCACCTGAGGGGTGAAACCATCTAATCAAACAAAAGAGAAGTGGTAAAACAGCTGCGATGTTATGTCATATCTCACACAACAAGCAACGAGCCTGAAGATAACAATTTGACGGCGTGCATCGGAGCGTTGTTGTTCTTTATCCTGCTGGTCCACTGATCCACTGGAGGAGTGTTGACCTCGCAGCTGGGAATCGCTGAGATAAAGAAAAGCAGAAAAGCCTCTAAAGTCTGAGACTGAACCTGGAGAATTTGGGATTTTTTTTGCTGCCATCTCTTCAGAACACCTGGAACCTTGCAGATGATTTTATGTTCCAGAGTTGCCCGAACACAACGTGATTAGCAGGAGAGAATCAAGAGGTAGCAGCACTACATGGTGGAAGTCACAACAAACATTTCCCAAGAAGCCTCAAAAGGTGGTAGAATTTATCAGGGTCTTCAAATTACAATCATTTATCAGCTACATTAAACAACTGTGGGCATGAGGACAACGCAAGTAAGAAGTGTAATCATTATCAGTGTAATATTTTCCAAAGCTTTACACATTCAGGGACCTGTTATGGTTGGAATACTATAAGTTCCATCATACTGTTTTAGCATCACTAACCTCTTCTGAGAGAGGGGGCACAGATGAAGTGTCTGATTTTGCTACCAGAGGCCACAGCTCAGTTCATATGCTACCAAACATCGGTGCTTGTAGCTTTTATGCATGAACACAATGTTCTGTGTAGGATGAAGCTTTTAATGAGCGCGGTGCTCCAGCAGCGAGGCAGGGGAGAGACGCTCAGATGACGTGGGAGGGCTCACTCCTCTACAGCTTCTCAAACTCTTCCTAACCACCGACCAAATGTTCCTGTGATGCTGTTTGTGACAGCCATGGTATGAACAGAAAACAGCACACAGATGGACCAGTGCAGATGCATCTGATTTACAGTCAGTATCCACCTGGATATGAATATTTGAACTGGATGGGGGAAAAAAAATTCACACTGATGCAGATGTTAATCACTGCAACCAGATCAGTCACAACACATCTCTTAGAGAGCTGATTCACACAGAGACTGGACAGTGAGGTATGAAGAGAATCTGTACAGTGTGCCCTCATTCTTAAAAAGAGATCCCTCAACAATTTACTTTGTTTTGCTTGGCGTCATAAGAGTGGACAAAGTCAAAGTTGATGAAAAACAACTAGACATATCTTTCATAATCTTTTAGATGCTTTTCCCCTATAATGCCAACAATTATTTAGTTTAGTTTATTCCAAGCAAAAATTATATACAGAACAAGCGGCTAACTACATTACAATTTTTGTACAATACACAAACTGAACTTCCATCCATCCATCCATTATCTATACCGCTGAATCCGTCGATCGGGTCGCGGGTGGGCTGGAGCCTATCCCAGCAGTCAATGGAAGAGAGGCGGGGTACACCCTGGACAGGCCGCCAGTCCATCGCAGGGCCACATAGAAACATATGAGACAAACAACCATGCACGCTCACACTCACTCCTAAGGACAATTTAGAGATGCCAATCAACCTAACATGCATGATTTTTTGGACAGTGGGAGGAAGCCGGAGTACCTGGAGAGAACCCACGCATACACGGGGAGAACATGCAAACTCCACACAGAAAGGCCCCAGCTGGGTGTTGAACCTGGAACCTTCTTGCTGTGAGGCGACGGTGCTAACCACCACACCACCGTGCAGCCCAAACTGAACTTATTCGTAGTATTTTAGAAGTACATTTATACAACTTAGATTCAAATAAGCTTGGAAAGGAGTGGGACAAAGACAAGCTTATAGATTCCCACCCCCATTCAGTTCTTAATAAATAATAAGGCCGCCGCCATTTACATCATTGGTTCGCCATCAAATGTGTGTACATAGTACAGTTGCAATAAAGTAAAAAAAAAAAAGGAAAAAATACATACACATACACACATACATACATATGTACATATACATATATATGTATACATATATATATATATGTATACATATATATATATATATATACATACATTTCTCTTCCCCCATTTCTTCTTCCTTAAAAAATATCAGCAATGGCAATAAGAATACCCAAAGGGTAAGGCCTGTGAGTAACTGATCATAACATCTTTTACTGTCGTACGCAGCGATCTTCTTGCGCACTGTACTTTAATAATATAATTTTTTTGTACCTTAGTTTGAAAAGGTGAATGGATGGGCATTGTTTAATATTGGCACATAGACTGTTCCATAGAACTGTTCACTATTATAACTATAATGAGTTCAGTTTGTCATGCTGGTGACTGATGTAGCTGCTGTAGCCAGGAGCCTCGAGACACGAGGAGTCAGCCTCAGTGATCCGCTGATAGCATTAGACAATACTATACAATATTTCTTTATTCGCTACATCATGTAGGATGGTAAGGTGGGGTAACTTGGAAATGTTGCCATAACATGACTTGTCCAGAGGAGGAATTCTGACATAAAGACACTGTCAGCAGCCGTTTCCAGTACATGTAGCAGACTTCACATCACAGCATAACACACTGTGGTGCAGAGTCAAGTGACAACTTCACAGGAAGTTCCTAACCAGTTTGTGACTGTTACGTTCCTGGAAAATTTATTTAAATTGGCCCCATTATTTTCAATGCAAGTCTAACCTTGGACGTTTAAAGTGATGTAATAGCATGGCTCTGTGGTGGCTCTCTGGTATATAAAATCAAAACAGTTTTAAGTTAGCTGAGAACTAGCAACAGTGTTGAACCAGCACTGGAACCGCTTTGGTAAAAAAAATACAGGTTCTTACAGGGACACTGAAATAAGATTCACAGGACCGATGGGGTCTCTGAGGTCACACTGGAGCTGTGGAGCTCTAAACTTTGAATTAGTCTTGTTAGCAAAGCTACTAAACAGCATCCTCACCTTGTTTGTTTTACCTACAGAAAATGAATAAAACCAAATCCTGTTCAGCTCTCTTAATAACGAATCACTACCAAGCTGCATTATGAAATAAGGTACTCTTTAATTGGGCTGCGGTGGTGTTTTCACCCTCCCGCAGAGCTCCACAATATCTAATATCTGACGGAAAACAAAGAGAGAAAAAACAGAGAGAGACGCAGGGAGAGCATGAAATGTGACTACTGTACCTTTCAAACAACATTAACCGGAAAGCTTCAAGCACTGATTTGTTCTGACACTCAGAGAAATGCAGCTCTTTCAGGAGAGACCTGTGACATGTTTAACCCAAGCAGGCAAATAATCTGGCTGTAAAGCAGCAAACAACTACAGCTTTTTTTTTATAACTTGACTACAGTTAATGTAGGAGCTATTTCTTTTTTTCTAGTTAAGCCATAGAATTTAGATTTATATTATTTGCTTAGTTTTTGGTTGAATTTTTGTTTAATTTGAGTTGTTTAGGATAAATTGGTTTGTAATTAATTTAATAAATTTTTTGTTTGGGAAATGGGCGTTTCACATAAATACTTGTGTTTTAGGGAGCTCTGGGCATACTTGGGTGGTCACATGTTTTTTTTTTTTTTTTACCAGTTAGCAGTTTCAGTTCGTCAATCAGTGGGTGAACAGGTGAGGCAAGCAGAAGCACGCCATGGGAATCAGAGCAGGAGAGGCAAGAAGGGATCTCATAAAGCTTGTCATGTTCTGTTTTGCCTGCAAAGTCGGAATAAAACCCACGATGAACTACATTTTGATGTTTTTGGACCTTCTTATTGCAGAAACCAGAAACCCCACAGTGCGTTAAGTAATGATTTGAGTTCTGTTTAATTTTAGTTTGAAAACCAAAATAAACAAAAGTTTTTTCTTTTCTTTTATTATTATTTTCATAGACAAATAGTCACTACAGTTAATATGCAACTACCTCTTTAAGTAAACGTGAATTAGTACGGGAGTCTTCCCTTGAAATACTGTTTGAGGCACCCTGCTGTAGAAGGTCTACATGTGTGGGTCTCATGTAACACCCGGTCTATGTAAGTAAGCAAGTCCAATCCAGAGGAATTAACAAGCAAGCTGACTCTTGAGCGAGCGATAAAGTAAATTCCTGGGGGAATGCGAGGTTGCAGTTGGAAGCTAAATCTGACAGATGGCCTGGTGTCTTGGCTCGTGACTACGATGGGGAAAACCATGCTGTCATCTGGCCTCTGCGGACTGCCAGCAGCATTACCTGCAGAGAGCCAATTCTGAGGAGAAAGCAGGCTTTATGCTTTTAATACTGTGGCAAGCACAACAACAACAGCCTCTGCTGTGAATTAGAGCTGAAAAGAACCCTTTTTGAGGAAGAGTCAGGAGATACTGTGATTAAGCACCCAAATAATCGCCACGTCTGCAACCATCTAATGTTTCAGTTTCAACCAGATGACTCATGATTAAGGAGCAGGATGAGCTATAAACTCAACATCTGACACATTTTTATCTTTGAAAGAATATAAGTAATCACTAACAGCTGCCCATGTAAAAATGGGGCAACATCACAGAGTTTGGGCTACACTGAATCCTTCAAAGGAAATTCAGTCTCCTAAGCTGCAAACCATCCGAGGGGTTTGAACAATTTGTTGAAAACAGAGAGCCAAATACTCTCAGGGAGATTTATAACTGTGAAATAACTACTTTTTTTTTTTATTCCTTCATATTTTTTGTCAGATATTTAACAAATACTGTTTGTTTTGGGGAGTTGTTAAACTATGAACAGTTCATGTTTTAAATTGTGTGTGCAGCACCTTGGGGTGTGATAATTAAGTAATTCATGTTTATCCTAAAACAAACAAACTATTGACAAATTCTACATTTTGCAAGTGAAAACTACCTGAAAGCACCTACAAATATCAACATTAATTTCCACATTGCCTTTAGTGAAATCAAATCGAAGATTTATTATTTTAATTATTTATTCTCAAAGAAGAGTTTTTACCGTTTTGTTCTTTTTCCAGTAAAATATCTCTAAACCTCTAATGCCTTACTGTCCACATGCCCACAAACTGTGCGTCTATGAGGGGAAACAGACACTTTTCTGCATTTCCTAAAATGAAACATAAAACTATCTCCAGGCTTCAGGTTTCTGAAGCAAAAGTTTCTAAACAACTTAAACTGTTTCGTTATTTAACAAACGATGTGCAATGAACCGTGTGAAGTCTCCAGGTTATGAATGTGATTTGCTGCTGTTACCTTTAAATTGGTTGACACTGCGGTGTGGTGCTTAGCACCATCAGCTCACAGGAGTCTGGTTCGAGTCCTGCCGTTTCTCTGTGGACTTGCACGTTAGCTTAGTTGGTGATTCTAAACTGACCTTGGTGTGAGTGTGCATGGTTGTTTGTTGGTGTGTTGGCCCTGTGATGGACTGGGGACCTTTCCAGGTGTACCCGGCCCCTTTGCCAAATGGCAGCTGGAATATGCTCCAGTGCAACTATGTGTGGATGAATGCCAGTCAGTGCATAAACATTAACAATTAGAACCATAACTGACTGTGACTGGCTTCTTGGTAGTACAGCAAGCTTTTATTCAAAATGATGTTGTTAACATACAAAGTTTGCTGCAGAGCACTGCGGGCAGATGGAGTGTGCCTCTGTAAAAGTGTCCGTTAGAAGGCTGTAAATTTGATTTATTTGACTGCTCCTCCCTGCTTCAGTCAGTGAGGTTGATCACTGGTGACAGAATCTTACACCTAGGTTTTCAGACAAAATGAACCACGCTGAGATGTGAGAGCTTTGATGAAACTGCACTTCACTTGCAAACGAAAGCTGGTGAGTCACGAGATGTTTGACAATTGAAAAAAAAAGATAGCTGCAAATATCTGACCAGAGTATTAACGTGCACAGAAGCTTTCCTGCAGAAGGAAAATGCTGCTCGATCGCAGACAGATGTTTGGGAAGATGTGATCTATGATGATTTATGACTTTGGTTTCCCCACAAGTGGAGAACAAAACAAATGGGAGAATCTTTTATGGAAATTCAATAAAACTGCCTACACCACAGGACTAATAGGACTGAGAAAAAAAATCGGAGAATGAAGGATTCTATTTGTCACAAAGTGGCTAAAATGAAAATAAAGGCTCTTTGTCTCATAGTACAAACAGAAAGAATACATGAAAGCCCAGCAACTGTGGTTGTTGGCAATAAGGCATTAACATGATTCAATACTGTATGCTTGATGAATTGCAGTGATTTGCTGTACATTAGTGGTCTTTCAGAGGAGGAAGACTTCTGTGGACAAAGATTTGACAGTTTATTCATGGCTGAGAGATGATGCAGTAAAATCATGAAGGCTCCTGAAATGGAAGGAGAAGATGTTCAATCGATAATCTATTGCAAAACCCCCCCCCCCAAAAAAACGCGTCCAGCAGATGAGTAGAGTGTTGGCAAAATAATAAAACATCCGATGCATCATTAGCTAAACTGGGAACGTGAGGTGTTGATATTGGACAATAAATGATTCATAAAGAAATGCTTTCCTCTCATTTCTGATTGGGAGCAAAACTTGCGACCCCCTGCTGGTTTACTCAACAGCCATAGCAGACCATGATCTTGTGAGGTTACAGACTTCAGTAGAGAGGCTGCAGCAGTGTTATACAGTCTGCAGTCTCAGACGTGTCTGTGCTGTGACTGAGCAACACACATAAACACACGGCTGAATATGAGCTTTAGCGCAGGCTGCAAATGGCCCTTACTTCATTCTGCAAAGCCTGGCTGCTGGTCAGCAGATGTCAACATTGATCTCATTCATTTGGTGTTGCCTGGTACTGGCAGAAGTGCCACATGGGGCTGATACTGGTGCAAAGGCATCATTTTTGACATGCAACTCATTCACTTATGTTACTACCACTAAAAGGTGTAATGTGGTTCCACTGATGTCTTATCTCTTCTCTGTAAATAATGTACCGCTAATTTTCTTAATTTGATGATAAACCGACTGGTCAGGAAAGAGAAAATGTCCATCAGAGGATCCCAGTACAAAAACATTAAATTAATAATCACATGGCATGCATTTTTTAGCATGATAAAATTACGTATTCACGCCACCCAAAGTTTAAAAAAAAAAAAAAAAGAGATATGTGCACGTTTTAGTATATTTATGCAAAAGGAACTTGTTTCATCCAGCAATCTCGAACTGACCGGATGAAAGTCAGGATTGGTGGAATTCTCAAGGAGCTATGCACCGATGGCAGCTAAAGCATGCACGTTATCCACCGCGAGCATTTTAAAAGCGGAGGTTATCGTGCTACAAGGAACAAGTGATCCATTAGTATTTTATCAGAGTACAGAACTTTGTTTTTAACTTCAGAGATGTCTCTGAAACCAAACATTTTTTTTTTGGTTTTGAGGCAAGTTGACCCCGTTCAGCTTCTCTAAAGACCCAGCAATGTTGGAGCAGTGGGTGCGGTTTGTTTTTCCTGGCCAGCAAGACTGTCAGAAAAATATATGGAGTCATTCGCTACACTTCGACAGATTCCGAAAGTCAAGGATGTTCAAACACTAAAATGGCAAAAGTCTGAACCTCAAGCAGTTTCACTCACTGCTTGAAATGTCCGTGTTGTGTTGGCACTAGACTTACAGACGGATTTTAGTTCAAACATCGTGGTTACACTGAGTGAAAGGCAGCTAAGGGGTCTAATGGTATTCTACTGCTCAGAAGTTAACCACACAAGCAGGCATTGAGCATATTTACCAAAGGCAAGGAAAGGCAAGGCATCTTTATTTATACAGCGCATTTCATACCACAGGCAACTCAATGTGCTTTACATAAAGACAAGGCATTTAAAAGAACAGCATAAAGCAGCAATTTAAAGAGAAAAAAAATAGAATAAAAATTAAAAACACAGTTAAAAGCAATCAAAGAAGAGGGGAAAAAGAAAAATTAAACTCAACCATAAGCACACGGAAAGAGAAATGTTTTTAACCTGTATTTAAAAGTGCTCACAGTTGGGGCTGATTTCAGTTCTGCTGGTAGTTTGTTCCAGTTGTGTGCAGCATAACAGCTAAAAGCTGCTTCACCGGGTCCAGTTTGAACTCTGGGCTCCACTATCTGACCTGAGTCAGCAGATCTCAGAGCTCTACTGGGTTTATACTCTGCTAGCATGTCATTCATGTATTCTGGACTTAAACCATTCTGTGATTTGTAGACGAGCAGCAGAACTTTAAAATCTATTCTGTATCTGACCGGGAGCCAATGTAAAGACTTGAGAACTGGGGTGATGTGATGTGATCTCTGTGTTCTGGTTAAAACTCGGGCTGCAGTGTTCTGAATGAGCTGCAGCTGTTTGAGACTCTTTTGGGGGAGTCCAGTCAGAAGACCGTTACAGTAGTCAAGTCGGCTGGAGATGAAAGCATGAATCAGCTTCTCCTGATCTGTTTGGGACATGAAACCCTTCATTCTGGATATGTTCTTAAGTTGATAAAAGGCTGATTTGGTGACTGATTTGATATGATTGTTGAAGGTCAGGTCTGAGTCTATCAGCACGCCGAGGTTCCAGACTTGGTCTTTAGTTTCTAGAGACAGTGACTCAAGATGTTTACTGACAGCAAACCTCTTCTCTTTGTTGCCAAACAAAATGACCTCAGTTTTTTCTTGATTTAACTGAAGGAAATTTTGGTTCATCCACTTTTTGACTTGCTCTAAGCAGTCGCACAATGACTCTATAGGACTGCAGTCATCTGGAGACAGTACGAGATATATCTGTGTGATAGAAACAGAAATGTCCTGGTGTAATCTTCGCTGTGACAATTCATCGTGCTGCTCACTTTGATATTTGAGATCTGATTCTGGCTCCAACACTCATGTCTAGGTTGCTTGTGCCGTCCTGCTTAAAAATGTAGCATGTTTATCAAAGCTTTTTCTTGTGTATGTGTTGTCATGAGTAGTGCGCGTTCACGAGTCACCGTCATTGGCTGACAGTCACGGGTCTTCCCCTGACTGACTGATTGTTACCATGGACAGTTTTTTTTATTAATAAGCTAGATGGTTACGAACTTATTTCGACCTGTTCTAAGAGCCTGATGAAAACTGACCTAACAAACATGCGTGTCGAAAATATCGCTGTGAAACCAGCCGCTGCTTTTCCCTAACAGGAGTTAACATGACTGAACCATTATTGTGAGCATTTTATACCTTGGTGAAGGTTTCCGTCAGCATCGCTCTCAGACCTTGCAGAGTGAAGGATTCTGGGTATTTTTCCATGTAAATGGACAGAAATGCAGTCTTCCAAACACTGAGATGCTTCACGTTGGTCGAATACTGATTGACTGAAAGCTCATTTCAGCCAGGAGGAGTCCACTACAACCAGTTTTATAACAACAATAACAAAGAGGACAAAAAGCAGAGCAATAAAAACAATGTAAAACAAAGTGACAGCTGCTACACTGGAAAAATCTTCATTTTCCTAACACTAAGCACCCCTCCATCAAAAAGCAACACTTTTCCCACAATAGAGTCTGTGTTTTCCACAGCAGAGCAAAGCTAAACGATCAACAACAGCACCAACTGAACTAAGATGGCTCACAGCTCAGATTGTTCCACACATTTCCATTACTGCCCCCAAGTGGCAGCAACATGCTATAAAGTGTAGACGTCCGTTTGCGAAGGCCCAACACAGAGATTCTACAGAAGTATGTCCATGGCCTTAGCCACTTCACCGTGGAAAGCATTTATCCAAGCAGCAGATAGAGCAGCCTGCACAGCACCATGGACAGCTCCTGTTAGCTGTCCATGGTTCTGAATGCGTTAGTTCAAGCAACCAACCTTTGAATAACCAATAAACCGGCCACAAAAAACATCTATATACTCACATCTAGAGAAGTGGAATGATGTGCCTAAACTGTACGCTCTCTGGCATCACAGTGAGAGCCTGTTGCTTTAACTGGTTTATTCTGGGTACAGTGTGGCCATGCTGTTGCTAGTGACTTCAGGCTACTTTCTGATATACAGTGTGAGCACAAAAATGAACTGGTAAGCTTTGTTGTCTTTAAACCAACAACAATGAAAACACACAGAGAAATGCAAAGAGAAAGGAAAAATAAATGTATGGAGGGGGAAGATCTTTAAAGTTATATGAGTTATATGCTATATGAGAAGCTCACCAAATGATGTTAAGATTAGAGACAACAGCACGGATATTGTAGTCTGTAATAGTGGTACCATAAGTTATGAACAAAAAAAAAACATGTATACAATACTTTAAGTCATGCAGATTTGTTGTCAAGAAAAACTGATTTTCCCTGCTAGAAATCATGATTCTAAGTGTTCAAACAAGTAATGCTCACAGCAGGAGAAGCCAACTGTGGTAACATTCTGGTCAGAAATCAGGGAGGAGTGTGTTCCTGCGTTGCTGGTGGGGGAGTGAATGATTGAGTTGGCTGCTGCTGACAGACTGATTACACTCACAAGTGAACAGGGAGCAGTAATGCACCAGTATACTACGGACAGAGAGGGAAGGAAGGGTGCGCCAGACCATCCCTCATCCAACCCCACCCCCCCTCTCCTGCATCAGGGAGGAGGGCTATCCCAGCTTCCCATCCTCCCACCATCGTGATCTCCCCTCTGCAGTATCTCCTGCTACTCTAGGCTTGGCCCTGGCAGACAAAGCTCAGGTGCACTGAGGTTACCTCAGTTACTTTAACTGTTGACACAACATTACTGTATTACTGTTCATATATTAAAATGATGGTGCATGCCTTTTCTCCTTATATTGAACAATACAGACATGTAGGCACATTCTTGTAGCAACTTTTAGATCTTTTTAGTCTGTGTGTATCTGGAAAGGAGATGATGATAGTATATTAGCATTTCTTGAAAGTTATCGTAAGATGTACAGGGATTTTCTCCCCAGTGGTAACCCCTTTAAGATCTGAGAGTCTCCACTTTTGGTGCTTACAGGCAAACATAGACTATTAACATATGTTCACTATCTTCTTGGTACTCTGCAGAACAATATACTTTTATTACACTGCATGCAGAGAGATGCAGGCTTCACGGCATCACATCCAAACTCCCACTTTAATAATAGCTGAAGTCAAACTTCCAAAAAAATTCAAATTACCAAAATGAGTGGATATCATTATCTGGTCAGACTAGTTTGCTTCTGAATGCTCTACATGGAATGTGTTCACATTTGGCTCTCATACAAAAAAAAAAATAAAAATCACAGCAACTGTGGATTTATCTTTGCGTTGCCTCAAAATAAAGAAAACAAACTATGAAATATTCAACGTGCTGCTGTGAAACCGCCACCTTGCCAGACCCAATTGACGTCCATGTGTAATACTGGAAAAAAAAAAAAACAAGCTTAACATCATGCAAATAAAAACACAAAGAGGAGCGCTTTAATATCTAAGATGAATAATATATGCCGCTATCTTTGCGCATCATATCGCACAGCTCCTTTTAAAGAGGTGCAAAATGGTTTGATGAAGATTTCCCCTCACCCTCTCCTCCTGTTATGGTTCAGCAACCCCGCGCACAGAGGCCGTATAAATCAGGCGGCTACGGTAAGTAAGTAATAGGATCTCGGATCTCCTGAGATTTTACAAGCCGTTTCGTAAGGCTCGCGGACCGCCGCCTCTCCATCTCCAGCAGCCATTCAAAGAGCACCTGCCTGCCGGGGAAAGCAGCATGAACCGTGCGCACAGAGCGGTTACCTGGACCAGGGCCTCTCCCGTGGCAACGTGGGTCTCTCTCTCGGGTCCTCCTCCGAGGGGTCCAGCCGGTCCGGCTCTCACTCTCCGGGGGCTGCTGGGATTCCTCACCACGCTCTCCCTGGTCCACTAACGGAGCTCCTCTCTCGTTTCCAGCGTCAAGTTGCGTTGCTGCAACCAGAAGTTACATTGCCCAGTTTTCAAAATAAAAGAATATTTACTGTTTGGTTCCCATAAACTAAACATGTTAGAGCACAAATGTGATCAGACGAAAGAGCAAGATTTCATAATAGCAGGTCAGAATTTGGGGGATTTATTTTCCAAACACAATGAAATAAAAAACACAATGAAAGTGTAAAAGAAGGACGTTGTGCTCCAAAATAAAACAGAGAGGAGAAGGACCGTGGACCACAGCAAGTCACATTAGACAAAAACTCAGCTACTGATGTGATGAAGAAGTCTTTGCTTGAATTATAATTGGTGCTCTTCTGATTTTACATTTACGTTGGATGGCAATTGTCCATTTCAAGTGTCAAAGTTGTATATAATGAATACATCTGAAGCGTAAAAATCTAAGAAATTTAGTCCTATATTGTCTTCTGCGCTCCAGATTCATAGAAATATTACTCTGCCTCACTTTTTGTCCCCTTACTAGTCTCGCACCGTCTTGTCTATAAATTCAAATTCAAATGCTGGTTTGTTTTTTGTTTTCACATGCATGTTGTACTTGTTAATGAATAAATGAAAGCAAAAAACAATGAATTAAGAAATAAATTATCTTAAATACAATCCCATAGAAATGAATGGGCTGAATGTTCAGAGCTGGAGTGCAACTGGAACTCAACAGTGGAAGAGAAATTGAAACATCCCTGATAGATTTTTCCTTAACTTGTTGCACCACTCACAGGTTTCACTCTACAGACAAAATGTTTTTAATTAAAGTGCAGGAACAGTTTAACTCCCAAAGCTAATAGACATGCACTTCTCGGAACAGAAACTTTCAAATGACAGGAAAACGTCCGACTGCTCCATTGACCCCTTTGGCCCCGAAAATACCCCACAGATGTGTTCAACCATGCTAGAAGGAGATGTGTTTTTTTTTCTTTAAATATGAGCAGTTGGAAAATTTAAAAACAAAAACAACAAAAAGACAATGATGACCAACTGCCCTCCAGTTGCTAAAAATACAGGAACAGTCTATAAAGCCAAAATAAATCAGCCTTTAGAGGTAAAACTTGGTTTTTTTAATGGCAAATCTGTTCTGTGTGACTGCAGGATGAGACTAAAGTCATGATGATGAGTCAAAAAGTCATCTGAACATGTCCCACAGGGAGCCTGCGACACGCGCTCACGCTCGCGCTTATTTTGAAGGCACGAAGAGGAAGTGTTGTATGCTCTCTTCCTGTGCATGACAGCCGTCCTAATCTAAATCGCGAGAGGAGGTCGCGCGCGGGGTGATTGAAGAGGGCTGGGGGTGTTCGCTGCGCATGCGCCAAACTAACGGGCCTGCTGTAATCCCCTCTGTCACAAATAACAAGAGGATGCAATATGCTGTAATTAAGAGGAAACTAATTACAGCCTTCCACATGCGTTAGCTCCGTGTGTATGTGACGTCTGAGAGCACATACTGGAACTGGAAAAGAGTCGCAGCCAGTTTACATCTGCTTTCTGTTGAGAAATGAAAACTTAAATACCATGCAGGGGGCAAAAAAAATATCAATACGTTTTTTACTGTCATCTATTACCTCCTGTAAAATACCTCCTAACCAACAGTCTGATGGTTACTATGCATATTATAATATGTGGATATGACTGTACAGTTGAAGTGAAACGGATTTTGAGGGCTATTTTCTTCAGTAACAGCAGTTTATGTCAATGCTTCCTGACATACATGATGACAACATGAAAAAATGTTACTATATTTTTGAGAAAATTCAGTTTTGCTTTATGTGTATGGAAATTTACTGCAGCGTGGATACTTTTTTCGATCATTTGCTCAAGTAAAAGCACCATTTTTGTTATTAAAGGGGACCTCCGGGGCATTTGAAGCGCATTTCCATTGCTAGAGGTTGTCAAATACTGATAGTAGGACACAGACAGGCACAGACACACAACTTGCACACTGCAGAAACGTCACACCACTTTATAAACCATCCGACAATAAAGTCACAAGCCTTACAACAATATTACTAAAAGCCTTAAAGCAATATTACTGGGCATGTATTGTTGTAATGTTTTAAATACTTGAACGCAGTTTTTCTAGAGAATATAATTGTTTTGTATATGTGATTATCGTCCATCGACTCTTTTGGGCTTTCACATGCGCGAGCCTACAACCAGCCGGTGAGTTACATGCTGTTTATAAAGTTGTTTTGTAACGTCCCCATGCCAGTAATGTGAGAACCATGCATATGGTTTTGATGGTAAGGCTTGTGACTTTATTGTCGGATGGTTTATAAAGTGGTGTGACGTTTCTGCAGTGTGCAAGTTGTTGTTTTACGTGGAAGGGTTAGCACTTGCCCCTAGCCACCACGTATTAGCCTCGCATGACAGGCTGAGCGAACAGCGCTATCTCCACACAGGGAGCGCAGATTTGCACCTCTCTGTGTCCTACTATCAGTATTTGACAACCTCTAGCAATGGAAACACGCTTCAAATGCCCCGGAGTTCCCCTTTAAGGCGACAGTAGCACAACCAGCTAAGTGTTTTTATCAAAATCAACAAACCAACCATCAAAATAACTGACATGAAAAGAAATAAATACTAAATGATTCAAATTTAAAGTTAAGTGACAAGTGGAAAATCCTCTCATCTGATGGTCTCAGGACATTTGGGGGATAAAAATAAATGGTCTGTAAAATAGCTCATCTGTATTTTGACAAATAATTTTGGCTCGACTTTCAAGTTGTTACATTGCAAATTAAAGTAACCAATTATTGTATCTCAGAGGAAATTTCAATGTTTTATCAGCAAAAATATTATTCATGGAAAGTGACTTGTCTTTGGAGTTGTTATAGAACAAAAATATATTACTGGAACAGTAAAGTTCCATTATCATAAAATCCATCCATAAATCCATCCATTTCCTATACCCGCTTAATCCAATTTAGGGTCACGGGGGGGGCTTGAGCCTATCCCAGCTGTCATTAAGCGAGAGGCAGGGTACACCTTGGACAGGTCGCCACTCCTATGGGACAATTTAGAGTTATCAATTAACCTATCATGCATGTTTTATGACCATCATCATAGAATACTAAAGCAAAATACAAGTACCCACCCTTTGCAGCTATAACAGCTTCAACTCTTCTTCAACTCTGTGCAGGCCAGTCAAGTTCTTCCACACCAAACTGGCTCATCCATGTCTTTATGGACCTTTCTTTGTGCACTGGTGCGCAGTCATGTTGGAACAGAAAGGGACCATCCCCAAACTGTTTCCTCAAAGGTGGGAGCATGAAATTGTCCAAAATCTCAGAAGCATTCAGAGTTCCTTTCCCTGGAACTCAGGGGCCGAGCCCAGGTTCTAAAAAACAACCCCACACCATAATCCCCCCTCCACCAAACTTTACACTTGGCACAATGCAGTTAGACAGGTACTGTTCTCCTGGCAACCGCCAAACCCAGACTCGTCCATCAGATAGCTAGATGGAGAAGCGTGAATCGTCACTACAGAGAACGCATCTTCACTGCTCTAGAGTGCGGTGACGGCGTGCTTTATACACTGCATCCGATGCTTTGCATTGTACTTGGTGATGTATAGCTTGGATGCAGCTGCTCGGCCATGGAAACCCATTCCACGAAGCTCTCTACACACTGTTCTGGAGCTAATCTGAAAGTCAAATGAAGTTTGGAGGCCTGTAGCGATTGACTCTGCAGAAAGTTGGCGACCTCTGTGCACTATGTGCATCAGCATCCGCTGACCCCGCTCCGTCATTTTACGTGGCCTATCACTTTGTGGCTGAGTTGCTGTCGTTCCCAATCGCTTCCATTTTGTTATAATACCACTGACAGCTGACTGTAGAATATTTAGTCGCAAGGAAATTTCACGACTGGAAATCCTATCACGGTACCACGCTGGAATTCACTGAGTTCCTGAGAGCGACCCATTCTTTTACAAATGTTTGTAGAAGCAGTCTGCATGCCGAGGTGCTTGACTTTTTACACCTGTGGCCATGGAAGTGATTAGAACTGAATTTAATTATTTGGAAAGGTGAGTGAATACTTTTGGCAATATAGTGTATGATAATTGACTTAGACCTGGAGACTTTAGAGGTAAAGTAAATCCTTTGAACTCTTTGTCATATTACTGAAGACCTTTCTAAACAATGCTTGCAAAGTAGCACAACATAATGGCATGCAGAGGCTGCTGCTATCAGGCACAGATGCTGTCAGCAACAATTTTAGGTAGGCAAAGTAACCAGCCACGTTCTCTTTTTTTTTAATCATATTCTATCAGACTGAATAATTAATTCAATAACAAACTGATGTGAAGATGTTTACCTGTGGGTTTGGAAGAGGAAAAATGCCAAAATATCCTAAAGTAAGTAGTCTATCTTTTGCTGTAGGATATCCTCCAAAATGTTGTTCCTGCAGTCATCTCCATCACAGTTGCTTTCAGCTGCAGATTCGACATTAGATTAAACTTTACTGCTACTGAACAGTGTGAGAGCGAGTTAATGCACTTCAGTGTAGCATCTCATCAGGAAACAGTAGCTCACTTCAAGCACAGAAATCCACACACAAACTCAAACACAACTTCTTTAGTATACAGCATGACCTCTTTACCTGCTATGTTTCCAATGCCGGTGTCGGCTCTAATCAGATTGGAGTTTGGGAGTTTATTGCCCATTTCCACCCAGTTACTATGACTCTAGAAGTCCTTAATGTTTAAAGAGAAAAACAAAAAAGTGAACATTATGTCTATCTATAAAAAAAGTATTTCAGCATGGTTTAAAAATTCGCTCTTTATCTCAGTTAAGAAGTACCCAACAATTCAGTCACTGACACACATTTAAAACCATACAATACACACCCAGTATATATAAAGAGCATTAAAGGGCTATTTTGGTAACTCCTGAAGAACAAATCTGTTTGCTTATCAGCAGGGAGGAGTAAAGCTGTAACAGAAAATACCTGTAAGGTGTGGAGTATTCCTCCCAGTTTTAATGCTGCTGAAAAATAATTCTGCCTCTTGTTGGCAGCCTTTACAGCAGATAATCCTTCTGTGATGAGCATTATCCCTCTATAAAGGTTTCTCCGTCAAAGTGAAAATGTGCATTGAAGACACGTTGAATGTATGTCACCCAGTTTGCTGTTTTGATCGTGATGATAGATCTGCTGAAACTCTTGGATGATTGTGGAGCTTCACATTCAGCAGCGGCTGACGTAGAAGTCAAAGGCTGTGGCTACACACAGGTATATATACACACACATAAACACACACACACAAAGTCTGATATTACAACAGAAATCACATCTATTCATATTACAATGTAGAGGGAAAAAAAGACAGTGTAATTAGGGGAATTTAATTCTTACAAGAAAAGTGAAGGCCTTGCCCTCAGCCGGGGCCACATAGGGCCAATAGCCCAGCTTCCTCCCACATGCTCTTTCTCAGTCCAACTCAAAACCCTCACCATGCAAGTTTGAGAAGGAAGCAACTTTCTGGAATTTAAAACTAAGAATAAAAAGGAAAAAAGAAAACCTGACACTCCCTCTCTTTAGCTTGCGATCAGAATGAGCAAAAACACAGAACGTTTATTCTATAGAAGAATTCTCCTGTTTTATTTTGTAGTGATGCCAGGAGGAGTGGAAGATGTCACACTCAGAGAATGGAGGACGCAGATGCGGGAGATGTAATTCCAATACTTTTATTCGGAGGGCAGCAGATCAACAAGTTCCTCGTTAGAGAAGCTAAACGGGCTAGGAAATATTAATCTGATAATATACTTTTCCAAAATGGAAAAGTATATCTATAAAAATTATCAAACTCAAAATCAGTCCTCTAACGGAGGAAAAAACAAAGACCATGAAACTTTAACTAAATATCACTCCTACTGCGGAGGAAAAAACAAAGAACCTCTCCTAAAAATCGGAGGAAATACACTATGATAAGATTTACAAACAAAAACCACTCCACCTAGGAGGGAAAACAAAAAGGCTATAAACAAAACCAACACTGTAACGCTTACAGGTTCTTCTTTATCAAAACTTACTATGGAAAACAAAAAAACACTCTTACGAGGATAAAAACCACTTGGTAACTTGGAAACAGGCTTGGTAAACGGGCTTGGCAATAACGCGAGAATGTTGCACTTCACAGGGACAGATACAACACACTGGCACAAGACAGGGGGAGACCCAGACTCTTAAGCACACCGGGGTAATGGGAAACAGGTGGAATCATTCATACCACAATCAGACTGGAGCACGAGAGGAAGGGCAAGTGACCTGGAACGAGAGGGGAGGTAATCTTTCAAAATAAAACAGGAAATGACGAAACAATACATGAAACGAGACAAAAACCCAACTTAACCTTGAGGTGCATGGACTCACAGGCAAAATGGGGCCCAAGGCACATGAGGAAATCTGAACTGAGTTCATTGAGTCCACAGACAAAATGGACGAACCGGAGTTTAATGAGTCCACAGCTGGTTAATTTCAAGACGCCTCCGCGCGTCTCCGTGCAAGACACTGAGATACACTGAAAAACAAGCCCTTAACATTTTACCAAATAAGGTAGATTTGATATGAGACATTCGTGCAGTCAGACCATATCTCTTGGCTTTACGCCTGGACCAGTGGCCTTGAATCTTCTTTAAAAGTAAGGGACTATCTCTCCAAGAGAAGAAAGGATTTCATAGGGCTATTGGACACAGACTTTCTCCAGAAGATGCATCTTTCAGTAAATTTGACACGAACCTGACGACAGAAATAAAGATTTCTTTTGTTCGACTGAGTTCTTGTCAGCAGACTCCTTCATCACTCATTTTTTACACCGGTTCGGCGATTCTCCTCTATCGAATTCACTTCATTTTGGCGTCACGAACATTGGCTTTGCTCTGCGATCCGGCTGTCGTCTGTCCCCCCGGGAGGCTGAATGCTCTGAGGCCGGCTAACGGTGAGTTGTTTTTTTTTTTTCTCTCACCTTCTCGTGGGGAGCAGCTGCACAGGAGGCTGGATGACTGTCGTTTTGCAAGTGGGCATGCTTAGAGCCCCTGTCGCCTGCGGTGTTCAGTGAGTGGGGAAGAACTCTGCCTAAATTGTTAAGGTTGTTATAAATAGTGAAGTTGATGAAGTACATTTTAACAGGACTGTGAGTTGCTGTTATTAAAAAGTGTGTGCGTGATAGCAATGGATTTTGAGCTGTTTAACATAGGCCCACCCCGCGTTGCCGCCATTGGATAAGTCGGTTGTTGTCCGGTGGGACATGTTGTTCAATAATCAGGTGTTTTAAGTTATACAGAGTGTTGTTGGTCAAATTTCGCTTCGGTAAACTGATTAATGCGTGTTATGGTGACACAGGTGTCGAGACACGTCAAGCGCTAAAGAAGAGTTGTTGTTATTTACAGGTCGGGTGACCTGACTGTGGCATTAAGTGATCAGTAACTTTTGTGGGTAAAATGAGTTCGGGCGTGGCCCAGTGCACGCTAAGATTATTAAAATATTAAACAGCTGTCGACATACCAGGAGCGTAAAGATACGCGGGTGCGCGCACAGAGAAAATAGAGAGAGAAAATATGCCGGCTTGGGGGTAAATGTTTTCTGTTGTCTGGCTGTTCGGTTCAAATGTGTTGTAAAGTCGTTGGTTTAAATGTTATGTGTGTATATGTTGTCTGTGTATGTTGTCTGTTGGTAGCTATCCACAAACTTTCATACTATACTGGCGTGCTTGGGTGGAGTGTTCCTATTGATGATGGATGACCTGACGGATGGTGAGATGCGAGTACATGGGCATGCGCGTGTCTTCGCGTGGTTTGTGGGGATGGCAAGGGTGTGTGATTGCTGAAAACAGGACAATAACTGTCATATTGTGAGTTCTTGTGTGTCTGATGAGATCTGTCCATCTAATGAGACGATCAGTGTGTACGGATTCAGATGCATGTTTCAAAGCATAATCCAGACATTTTCTGATAAACACATTTCTGTTAAAAAATTAAAAAATAAATAATAAATAAATGAAAATACAGTGAGGAAACGGAGAATGTGTGTGCGCGTTCACAACGAAAGAGTGAAAAGAAAAGAGACCCAGAAGAGGGCCAACACCCAAAATTCAGGACCCTCCATATAAGTCGATAAAGGACCAAGACACAGTGGCCCTCATTTATCAAGCCGTCGTAGAAAGCATCGTATATATGAGCGGAGAACTCGTCGTACGCAGAGGCTCAAGTGAGATTTACAGAACATGCGTACCACACCAATCCCATCGTAAAACCGAGCAGCTGTTGATAAATCCGGTGGCTGAAATCCATTGTAATGATCCTAACCACGCCTTCTACAAAAGGCCGCACCTCTAGAATTTGCGACATGGATAGACGAAAGGCGGCAAAGAAACGCTGTCACCAGCGTTGGCGATGTAAATCGCAGACCGGACGAGGTATGTATTTTTCCCTACTGTGATGGTCAATAAAATGTGATAAACTCCAGATTAAATGAAATCTAAAATTGAACGATGTTTTACTTTTTCTCCAATAAGATCAGGAAGAAGTGGTCCGATATGAAATTGGCCAAAAAAAGAAGGTCGCAGCTGTCCGACGCAGCATGTGGGGTGGGGGGGTACGATCCAGGTTTGGATTTGAGTGCCTTGGAGGAGAGGGTGGCTGGTCTGATCGGAGCTACGTCCTCATCGGGCGTGCCGGGGAAACTTGACAATGATGCGCCCATGTCAGAGCTCGAGAGTGGTAAGAATGACTGCACACCCAAGACGTTTAAATAACACAGTTGCTTTAATATTCAACACAAATGAGTTTCCTAATCAAACTAATATTTTTCATTCACAGATGAATCCGAAGTGGCATCCGGGCAACCTGACCCGCGCGACGAATACGCGGCCCGTAAACATCCGAAGCCTCTGCCTCTGAACCCCGGTCTGCAGCGTCACACCGGCCAGCCGTGTTGACCACAGAGGTCCTAGAAAGACAAACAGAGATCGTGAAGTGGATGATGGCTTTAACACACACCATGCAATCTATCGACAGTACATTGAAAGACATAAATGAAACACTGAAGTCACAGAATAAATGCTGAAAGAAATCGTTGTTCTCCTTTCTTTTTTCCTTGAATAACAGAATGCTTACCGAAAGTCAGAATCGCTGAATAAGTTCCTCTCTCCTCCTGAGCGCTCTTGGCTGTGCAGGCTGGTGGTAGGGATCTCTGGGTACGGGGTCCTCTGGGTGTACATCTGGAAATGGCAATCTTTTGGGCAATGTTATGGAGATCCCCGCATGCAATAATAATATTGCATACCTTTTCGGGCGTATAGGGTTCCCCCCGCAGCCGAGAGACAGATCCAGCTTTAGGAGCCCTATACACCTCTCCACAGTGGCACGCGTGCGCGTACGCGCAGTGTTAAAGCGCCTCTCCTGTTCGGTGTGAGGTTGCGCGGTTGAATTATGAGCCATCACTCTTCCAATTACGGAGTTGTACTTGTTTAATTTATTTAATTTGCGTTTATGTTTATATTTATGTTGAAGTCAAATAAAACATGGGCCTTCTTTGAAGTGATAAGTCTGTAATTTTAACCTAGAGATTTGTTGCGACTCCTGAGCACCTACTAGTGACGCTGCTGTATTGCAGTCACCGCAGGTCAAAATGGAAAAGTGCGTACACCGGCCTCAGACCTGTCGTGGCGATTTCATCTTTCCTGCGCTCACGATGGATTTGATAAATGCCAACCTTTGTGCAGAAAAGAACGTACACACGACCTACGCACGTTTTTCGTCTTACGCAAGTTTGATAAATGAGGGCCAGTGTGTGTGCGTTGCGGCAGTGCGGGCTTGAAGCGGCCTGTGGGCGCGCCTTCACGGCAAAACAAGAGAGGAGGAAAAAGGAGGGGGTGAGAAGAGCTGGTTACGCGTATATTTGACAAAAAGCGCTGGAGTTAGATCCCAAAATATATTGAAAGACATTCATTTTTGGTTAATCAACTGTAATCAATACCAACGGAGAAAATTAAGAGATGCACAGCTTAAAATTCGAGTTAAGCACATAATCTGATCTGGGATCGGCTGAGTCTCATACCAGATCAGCAAGTGCTTTGGAGGAAAACGGAAAAAAAAACAAAGAAAAAAGATTTAGATTCGAGTGTGTGGGAGGGTCCAAGCAGACAGAGAAGCTGCGCCCGAGCCATATAAGGCCAGTGTGATTTATCCACAGAGTCTTTAAATATCAACATACATACACATATACGCACGAGCACTTACACTCCTACACCCACATACATGCACACACACATGTTTGTGCTTGTTGCTGTGTGTTTGTTTTAACAGACTGAGTCTCATTGAAAGAACAACTTTCTTAACAACTAGGTCCTACTAAACAGATCTCGGCGCTCTTTCCGCCCCCCAGGGTCGGTGCTGAAACCGTGCACGGGGAGTGAAAAACTCCCAATGAAAGACCTACAGCTGAATTGCTGTCAAAGGTCAGCGTCCACTGGAGGGGGGAAAAGTGACGAGATCTTATTTTTTTAAATCAGTGGCCTGAACACGGCTGCTGTGTGTTCAAGTAGTAGCATCTATGGCATCAGAAACTATACGGTTACTTCACGCATTAATGACTAAGGTACCTCAGAAAGTGACTTTGATGTTGTTACTCAACAAAACATTTTATTTGTCTCCTTCCAGGCATCTCTCCTGCATAACTGTTGTTCTTTCACAGCCACACCTCGTGGTAGAGAGATGGACTTCACTTGTTCCATCCTCACAGCTGCCTGCCCAACGAGATGGAGAGCATCAAGATTGTATATCAGAAATTACTGTAAGTGTCTTACCCAGGCCAGACTTGAATGCCATACATTATGAAAATGCAGAAATAAATATACTTGTCGACAGGTCACATAGGAAGAACCCTGATGACACAAATATTACAAAAGTTGCTGTCGTAACAGAAGCTGAAGTTCTCTTACAGGTGTAGCCCTGTAAAAAATTCATAAAGGTTACAGTGTATAAAAATTACAATAAGATGTTGTTTAAAAATAATTCATGATGTAAAGAGAAAAAGTTCATGATAAATACAGTTCAAGGTGTTATAAAATGGTCAGCGAGTTCAAGAGCCAATCAGAATGTTTTTCGATGTGTAAGGGGCGGGACTATTGGTGCAGGTCAGTAAGCACGTTTGGGAGAGACACAGACGCTATCAACCAGAGAGCTATCGTCAGAAGTTCGAGAGGCGTCTGGCTGCAGACCTGCACTGTCAGGACCCTTAGTTGCAGACATGCACTGTGACGTCACCTGCACTGTGAGGACCCGAAGCGACAAGCGAGGAGCACGTATTTTTCGTTCCCCATTTGAACTGTGGAGACGAGGAGGTGAGTAAAAGTCCAGTGAAAACAACTTTCTTTCATACGAAGAAACAGAAACAGTCTTTATTCACTGGAACGTTACGTTGCACACTATATCTAAAGTTATATTAATTTTAAAGAATCAGGGTTTTTTAAAAACTTTTGGCTAGTCTTCAGCGTTGTTATCCTATCGATAGTGCTCACTTAAATGTGCCATTTTTCGTGTCGATAGTGCTGACTCTTTTAATTTTGTTTGACTTATTACGACATTATTTGTCTCTTACAGATGCATATTTCAATAACTATATACTGTAAAGTTATATTAATTTTAAAGAATCAGGTTTCTTTACTTTTGGCTAGTCTTTAGCGTTGTTATCGTATCGATAGTGCTCACTTAAAGGCACCATTTATATATATATATATATAAAATTTAGTTTTACTTATGACATTATTTGTCTCTTACAGATGCATATTTCAATAACAACCGCCGGCACTATGCCCAAAATCGAACGCTGCACGTCATGTTGCAAACTGTTTCACTGCCCTCTGTGCCTACAATTTAAACCAACAAAATTGTCCAAGCTGCAGAGCCACTTAGAGGCACATACAAAAGGTGGCATTTTATTTAAAGGTAAGCATAATGTATTTGTCTGTTTGTTTGTACTCATAAGTATTAGCCAACACTACTAACTTCTGGCAGGTTGTGGTTTGGTTTGTAAAAGGGTAAAAGGAAAATGAAGGGAATGTAGGTTGCAGTGAAGAACATCTGACACCTCACTTTCTGTCTTTTAGAAACCTATCCCAGTCACTAAATCCTGGCAACTGGACAGAGAAAACTGGACTACAAATTCAGGTAAGAGTATAAAGTATGTATAATGCATGTATTCATATTAATAGTTGAGTACTTTGCACAGTATCTATTGGTCAGATACTGTTGGTGTGGCAGCTATAGTACAGACATCTTTCTTTCTGTCTTTTCCATAGGACTCGGTTGAAGATCGCATTCTTCAAAATTGCAGACATGCAGCAGAGTGGGCTGAGGCCAACAAACCACTGTTGTCTGCCAGATTGGACCTGCCTGACGTTCTGGGCATGGGGGAAGAGGAACAGGCAGAGGCTGCTCTACAGTATGGGAGGTTGTGGAACGAAGAACTGGACGAGGATGAAAGAGAAGCGATCCTGGAGCCTTTCAAAATGATATTTCACAATATTAACGATATGTTGATATTTTGTGAACAGGTAGTCGACAAAAACAAAGATTTTTTGTCATATTGTGAATGTTTGACTGAATAAACACTACAGAACATTTGATCATGTTGTGACTTGGTGTGCTTTTTATGTTTTCTCATTGATCCCTTAATAATTTGACTAAGATTATACTGTCGATATCAAGAGTTAGGGTACTATTTAGTGGTACTAAGGTGTTCCAGCCGCCCTCTCTCTCTCTATCTCTTACTTTTTCTCTCTCTCTCTGCCCCATTTTCTTGAATGCTTATGTGTTTGTCTATGCGTCAACTGTCTAGTGTCATTTGTGTATATTTTTGTGAAAAAAAAAAAAAAGTTTATATGGTGGTATGTTGAAATATAATGGAAAATAACTGTAGTCGTGTATGGGCATACACTGTGAACTGGAGGAAGAGAAAGAAGAAAGGGAAATATATATATATATATATATATATATATATATATATTTTTTTTTTTTTTTGATGATGAAATTGTATATGTTGTACAAGTCTACCAATAAACAAAGTAACAAAAAAAAGAACATAATTGGCATAGACATAGAACCAAACATGAAATTTATGGTGGTTAAGGATAAAAATACAGAATAATACAACAGAAAAACTAATTGAAACAAATATATATCTAAAGACCAGTGCGATAAAGTCAAAATGAAATGATAATGAAATAGCAGTGACTTACTCTATAGTACACAATAAAATGTACAGTATAGGCCTATGGCATCTTGTGAGATGTTGGCTTATGAATATGAGCCTAAGAGAAAATGTGTGCAGTGACCAAACAAAAGTTTACAATACAAATAAAAACAGTAGACCGGGAATTGATAGATTTTATGTCGTACTGTTAACTAATTAATTCATTTGTGAGGACCTCTTGAAAAATATAGCTATAGCGTTTAAAATCGTTTAAAAATACGTGCTTCCGATACACACGCTTTTATTTTGAAAGGCTTAAAATCAACTTCCGGTTCTCGCAGTGCACTTCCGGTCCTCACAGTGCAGGTGACGGTCTCCAACAGGGTCCTGACAGTGCAGGTGTGCAGCCAGACTCTTGACTTTTTTAGTGCTCCGTTTGTTTAGGTTTGTGCCGTTAAAATTGGCGTTTGTGCTGCTTTCGTCCCCGAGTTACGTTTTACTTTCAGTTGATCACATGACTTCACTATATCGATCAGGAGGCAATGAATTTCATCTGCTGCAGGTTGTAGTCGTTCTGTTTTGTTCCAGTAAGTTCTTTTCGCCAATTTAGTCAGTGGGAAGTTGTCGGATATGTTGCTAACGCAGGAGAGAACAGAATTAACACATACAGGGCTCTCAAGTTTTCAAGTTTGCTTGGAGTGAGATTCGGGCGGGGCAGGGGCCAGGCCGTGTGCGCGGGGGAGGGTTTCTGGAGGTTTATTTATACCAAAATCACAAATCTTCACTTTTACACTAAATTCTGCTATATTTTAAAATAAATTATTTTAGGTATGCAAAGTCTTAACAAACTAATTTTTTTTATGAGTGTTGTTGTAAGTGTTTGTGGCCAGGGGCGGAGCTACAGGGGTGGCTACGTACGGTGGCCGACACGTGCAAACGCGCTGCAAACGGCGAAACAAATCCAACAGTAAAATGCTGCAAGAGAAAAATGCGGCAATCACAAAAACGACCGGAGCACACGCGCTGCAAACATCAAAAGACATGCAAGACAGAAACGCTGCAAACATCAAAACACATGCAAGACAGAAACGCTGCAAACTTCAAAACACATGCAAGAAAAAAATGCGCTGCAAACTTCAAAACACATGCAAGAAAAAAATGCGCTGCAAACTTCAAAACACATGCAAGACAGAAACGCTGCAAACATTAAAACACAACGAAAGTTCGCCAGGCCACTAGGCGGTCTCGACCTGTGGGATTAGGGGATATCTATGGGAGATCTACCATATTAATGAAAGAGAAGAAAGTCAAAAGGTAGTTGTCATTTATGTCTTTTTTAAACACTTGGCCGTAATCTTTTACCTTATAATAGTGACATAACTCCGCTGCTCTTCTATAATAAAGTAAAAGATTTTGGCCAAGTGTTTAAAAAAGACGTAAATGACAACGTACCTTTTGACTTTCTTCTCTTTCATTATCCCTAGTATTAACTCGTCATGCTGTCCTGGAACAACAAGTGTGGGGACTAACATTTTACAGCCATACACTTCCATCACCACATCAAAAGCACACTTTGGCTTAACACGAAGTCCGCCACATCCAACAAGGACCACATTCACATCAATCAGTCTCTGATCTGTTATCACTCCAGCCTCTCTCAGCTTCACTTCAGCTGTCTCACTGATGCTGCAGGCCATTGACCCACTGTCCAACATTCCACCAATTTTAACTGTCCCACCCATGTCCACAGTTGTGTAGAAGAGACTGTCACTGCTGCCAATTTTGTGAACATTCTGATAAACAACGACTTCAGAGTCACTACATGAGTCTCTCACAGATGTGTAAACAGTCTCAGCATCAGACATGTCGTCGGTTTGGGAGTTTGTGGTGTGACCTGTACTGCCTCCCTCTGAATACAGGTCGGCTAGTTTCCCTCAGACTGGGATTGAGAGGAGTTATTAGCAGGGCAGTTCAGTCTGGTGTGGCCAGGGGCAAAGCAGCCAAAACACAGCCTCTCAGACATGCAGTGTGAAATGGTGGTGTGGCTTGAGTCATTACAGACTTTACAACCTGCTTCTCTGGTACGTCGCTCACGAGGAACACGCTGGAGCCTCCCACCTCGAATAGGAAGAGAAGTGTTGCGTTGCTGCATTTTCCCCATCATCTCCTGAAACATGTCAACCATACGAGTGAGAAGTCTCTCCTCTGACTGCTGGAGATTTTGTGCCACAACTGGTACCGAGGCTTGGCCCTGAGCATGTTGGGGACCACCGTGAACTGAGACAGGCACTGGAGAGGGGCAAGGAGGGTGACACAAATGACGTTGGGCTTGGAGAGAGAAGGGTGAGGGTAATGGACTTGAAGCGTGGCACTGCTCATACGCCGCTAGGCTCGATGATGGTGGGCTGGGCACCTCAGGGGTGATGGTGGTGATGTGGCTTTTCAGCTGTGTAGCATCAGTGGTTCTGCCACAAGATCTCAACTCTCTCTGATAATCATCGATTCTCAGCTGAACATCACGTGAGGTCCATTCATGAATTGGCTTACATTTTAAGGTGCAGGACAGCTCCGGGTCAGGGCAGTGTTTGACAAACATGAGAGCCACTTCATCATTCATAGCTTCCATCTTTTTCCCTCGCCTGTGCAGGCCCTCAAGAGCTAAGTCTGCTGATTTGTTCAATCTTATCCAGTAGTCGACTGGGTTCTCTCTGTGCTTGGGCAGAGTAGCATAAAAGTCAGCGAGAGGGAGACATGAGGGAGCCTCACTGAAATAATGGAGAAGAACATCGTATATCAATTCAGGTCTCTGTGTAACATCAAGTGCAGGATCACTACGCAAGGCAATCTTCACGACATCTCTGGCCTTGCCCATTAAGTGGCTCATGATTTCTTCTGCTTGTTCGCATACAGGAATGTTTTGTTTTCTGAGGTGAACTTTAGTCATGTCAATCCAGTCCTGGACTGGGTATTTGTCAGTGTTGTCACCTCTGAATGTCTGGAGCACTTTGTCAGGTTTAACATGGACTGTCACATGTGGGAGTTCATGTCTGATAACGTCACATGGTGTTTTCTGGGTGGCTGAGGTAGTCTGGTGGTCACTATTCATGTTAACAACACCAGCTGACATTAGCTTAGCAACAATGGATTCACCGATTTGAGCACCTAACTGCCCGACCATGTCTGTGAGGTGGCGAATGTCATCAACATCACTGCGGGGGGTGGAAGTAAGGGGACTCTCCCTCATTATCCCACCAACAGGATTAAAACCTGGGCTCAAACCTAACCCTGATTCTGTACAACCATCAGGTGTGAACTTTGAATGTCCCACAGCTCTACTGCCAGCAATATCACTGAACCAAATACCCCTACCTTTAGGTAAAGCAGGACTACCAAACCCATCCATCGTTATTTCAGCAGCTGCTTTTAACTATCAAATGTACTTGCGTTGTGTATGTACACATAAACAAAATGGAGTAGAAAAACAAGTTAACTGAGAGTGCAAGAATAATATCAGCAATCAAAAAGTCATCAACTCACTGAGGGTAAAAAAAAAAAAGTTAAAGCAGAGTGCCCTGAACCACAGTTTCTCATCCACCTGACCACATAAAAATCTTGAAGTGTAGATCAGGAAAGTAGCACAGCATCCACGGCGATGAGCATCAAGCTGATCTGAAGATCCAAAGTGTCACGGCACCAGTGTAACGGGTGTGTATTTGGGCATGTAGGAAGAGGACTCAAGACGTTGCTTTTCTGTGTTTAATTTTCTGCAGAAGACATTAACAGAGGTTGTTAGCCTTATGTCTCTCCCTACACCTCTGCTCCCTCAGCAAAACACAACGGGACTGTCTGAGCTTTAAATTTTCTTTTGCAGAAGAACATTTTATAGAACAAAAAATAATACACGAGAAGAAAACGTTGCCACCTCGTGGCAAAATTAACACAAGAGCGTGGGGTGAAGTAACAAAACAGAAACAAAATTCATAACCCAAAAATGAAAAACACATACCTGCAGAAGACATTAACAGAGGTTGTTAGCCTTATGTCTCTCCCTACACCTCTGCTCCTAAACATATACACATAGAATGTTAAACACCGCCAGGAAGTGCAAACCAGCAACCTGATGCTAACCTAACGCATGGATAAATCGCGCCAAAACCGCGAACCTAAAAACATACATAAAACTTATATTAACGATAAAAAAATTAACACAAGACAGCTTGGTAACATAAAGTATATAACAGAGAATAATGTACAACAAATATTTAAATCATAAATGGCCAAATTTTCAAAGAAAATGACACGATGTCACTGCTGTATTTTCCCCACAACTTACCCTCAGCAAAACACAACGGGACTGTGAGGGCAGAGGGGAGGGGCTACAGAAGCCCAGGAGCAACAAAAAGGGCAGAGTGCAGGTGTGTAATTAACTCAGGGAAAATGTATAAAATAATGGTAATTGAATATAACTCGGAGATAAAATTCATAAATACTCAAAATAATCATGAAATGATAAATAAAACTTACAAATACGATTTGGAAATACCAAATAATAAAATGCATTTTTAACAACGTTACATTAGCGCATAAACTTATTTGTGTGTGGTGTAAACCATTGACCCCCTGAAAAACACTTGGCCACCCCATTGCTACCCCAAGAAAAAAAGTCTAGTTCCGCCACTGTTTGTGGCAGATTTTGATGCTTGATGACTGATATTGGGGGCTCCCATTTAAAGCACTGTGGCTCAATGTCAGCCATTTTCACAGTCATGATGGATGACAGAGTTCCATTCAGAGCCAACGTGTTCCTGGTCTGGGTTTTATTAAGCCCCACCATGGAAAAAACCCTTTCTGCCAGTGGCGGTTGGTCAATCGAGGGCGCTAGAGCGCCGCCCCTCCCATGAATCAACCATAACAAATATGAAATTAATTATACATTTGTACATTGCGTTTTTACTCGTGCAGTGGTGTGATAGACTCTACTGTAGGCTACATGCCACTGCCAGCAACCATTAAATGCTTTCGACTTTAATCTAGGCTTGCTATTTGCTACTGGATATAAAGCCCTCCTCCAGGTGGTCGCCGGTAACACAGCCCTTCCAGCAGAGGTCCATCTTTCACCGTCCCCGACATGTGGCGGAAAATAACGTCCTCTGCTCGGAGGCTGAGGAGCTCGCGGACCTCCTTGTCTCACCAGTTGACCATATTAAAAAATGTCTCGAACTTGATGTAGGCTAAAACAGAGTAAAACTTGTCCTCACCTGTCACTGTTGTTCTGAATCAGCTGTCCATTCTGTCTTTTAAACTCCTCACGTCACGCCCACGTCCGACCCGCGTCGATTGCGTTCACATCAAACTCGGCTCGGCAAAAAGACTAGGGTCCGACGCGGGTCGAAAGGCGAGTCGAGTTGACGCGGCAGCCCGGGTCGGCAGTGTGAACACAACAGCGGACACGCTAAATTCGCGAATTAAACGCGGGTTATTCGGCAGTGTGAAAGGGGCTTATGAGAGCTAGCAAACTTTTTTACCGCGAACAAGCACAGGCAGCTTTTCATTGGCGCATGAAAATTTGATTCTAGTTCGCATCGCTGTGCGCCCAGACCAATGGCAGAGTTTTCCATATTTTTAATCTTAACGTTATTGGACAATTCATCGAATCAATCACGTCCATCAAGCAAGCATCCGAGGAAGCGCCGGCTCTCCGGGAAGACCACCACAGACAGTAGGATTGCTGCAGAGGTGAGTCACTAGCCCCTTTCACACTGCCGAATAACCCGCGTTTAATTCGCGAATTTAGCGTGTCCGCTGTTGTGTTCACACTGCCGACCCGGGCTGCCGCGTCAACTCGACTCGCCTTTCGACCCGCGTCGGACCCTAGTCTTTTTGCCGAGCCGAGTTTGGTGTGAACGCAATCGACGCGGGTCGGACGTGGGCGTGACGTGAGGAGTTTAAAAGACAGAATGGACAGCTGATTCAGAACAATAGCGACAGGTGAGGACAAGTTTTACTCTGTTTTAGCCTACATCAAGTTCGAGACATTTTTTAATATGGTCAACTGGTGAGACAAGGAGGTCCGCGAGCTCCTCAGCCCCCGAGCAGAGGACGTTATTTACCGCCACATGTCGGGGACGGTGAAAGATGGACCTCTGCTGGAAGGGCTGGCGAGAAAGATGGGAGAGCTCGGTTTCCCACGCAGCAAGACGCACCGTAAAGTAACATCTCCATGAACTGCATTGCAAAAACGAGTTCTCAAGGTGTCCCGCCATCGTTTGTTTGAAAAATTTGATGCAGACAGGTGTATTTAACCCTACCTGCGACGCATGGCTTGTGCCTACGTCATTGTACACGCCCACCATTTTATGTGTTTCGTGTGACGCTCTGCCACTAGGCAACGCCCCCTGAACTCGGCTTCAGGCGACACGGGTCACCCTGACACGCCAAGCGTTCACATTGCTCGACGCAGGTAGAAGGTGCAATTTGGACCCGCTAAGGTAGCGGGTCGCAGTGTGAAAAGGGCTATTGTTGTAGAAATTAGTTGTTGTCCATTTTTCAATGCAGTCAAGTCAAGTCAGCTTTATTAATATAGCACATTTAAAAACATCAGAATTGATCCAGTCTTCTATATTAGTCCTCAAAACATTAGACACACCTATCTTTTAATGTGGTCTTTGTTTTTCCTGAATATTTGTACATTTTGCGATAGAATAGGAAATTCAGAACCATCATCCCTCCCTACCATTATGTTGTGGTTATGGTATAACATGTGGTCTATTCTAATTACAGTAGCCTATATTTCTTTATCTATTCTGTCCCAAAACTCTTTATTTAAGGTCAACAATATCCAAAGTATCTCTCTAATTGTATTAATACTTGAACAATGGTCTAGTTTAGGTGGTTTTTAGAATTTGTGTGTTGTGTTCTGATTGTGAGGTGCTATTTGACCCGTCACGCGCAACTGCGCCCCCCCCCCCCCCAACAAATTGAATCACCAGCCGCCACTGCTTTCTGCATCATCATTTCAGTGTGGCAGAACCAGTTTGGCAATTGTAGATAGCCTTATTGGGAACCTGTTCATATCAGTCACCTTTGAAAAGAATGCACGGAAGCCTAATTACACTCCTACATATTTTTCATTTTTCATTAAGTTGCTCATGTCAAAGGGTGTGTGCTGAATATTTAGACCTACTACTCCAACGAACACTTTAACCGGCAGGTATTGGTCTTTTACAAGGAGTAGGAAAACTATAGTAACTAATAAAAGATTCAAATAAATGAAGATATGACCTGCTGATGATCCTGACGGTTCTCTTCCACCTCCAGCTCGTCTACAACTTCTGCACGCATTCAGAGCATAATAGGCTATGTCCGCTGTGCATTCATGGGACGCGTGCTTGCAGCTGAAAGCTATTTCACACCCGGCAACAAGAAATTCTGTTTTCTGATTGGCTGAGAAATTCTATTTTGTGATTTTCCGATGGGTTGCTAAATCAAGACAGCTGTACCAGAGCTATAGTTCTGAGCTGTACGAGCGCACAGTAACCTGCCATTGACTCGTTAGTATCGGCCATTAGAATTTCTGTGCGACGAAGTTGATCATTTCTCAGCGTGAGAAATGGCATGTGTGGCGTGTGAGCGTGTGAACTTGTTGAAATGCGTGTGTCTCACGCTCATTGCGTGAGACTTGAGAGCCCTGGTGTAACACATATAACCCTTGAGTGACATCAGTGACGGTAATGCACCAATTTCCTTCCCAACCATCAATAAACTAAATTAAAAAAATACTGACTCCGTAAAATATATATAACTTCATTATCAGGCTAATGTCACTGTTATTTGCAGAAAGGGATTTTAAAAAACAAATGTACCTTCTGTTCTCTCCTGCCTTAGCAAAATCCGACAACTTCCCACTGACTAAATTGGCGAAAAGAACATACTGGAACAAAACAGAACGACTACAACCTGCAGCAGATGAAATTCATTGCCTCCTGATCAATATAGTGAAGTCATGTGATCACCTGAAAGTAAAACGTAACTCGGAGACGAAAGCAGCACAAACGAAAATTTTAACGGCACAAACGGAGCACTTAAAAAGTAGACCACTCTGGTTTGTTTTGGATCAAGATGGGGGGATGGTGACGTCATCGGCCGAAATTATAATTCATAATATCTCAGAGACGAAAGCAGCACAAACGCCAGTTTTAACGGCACAAACGGAGCACTAAAAAAGTAGACCACTCTGGTTTGTTTTGGAGCAATATGGGGGGGATGGTGACCTTTGGATGACCTAAAAAATAATCTTTAATATTTCAGAAACCAAAGCAGCACAAACGAACATTTTAACGGCACAAACCAGCACAAACGGAGCACTAACAGATCAATCTATTTGCTTGAATTTTTCACGTGGGTGGGGTGTCAGCTTCACTCAGCTGGTTTAGCTGGTTTCTGCTTATCAGTGAAACTGTGTTGTTGCATTTCGTTAGTCGATGATTTTAGTTTTTACTGTAAGAAATGTCGGTTCCAACATCATGTACATCTTGAAAAATCAACTTTCAGGGTTTATTTACTGGTTGTATTTCCACACTAAGTCATTGTGTAATAAAAATATAAGAATATCCAATAAGGAACTATTTTTTTAGATCTAATGGTTGTAACATTTTTCTTCATGTAAATTGATTATACTAGCTTGTCTTTTCAGTTCCTCATAAACTGTCATAGGATGTGAACAGACACCTTTTTTTGGTTTTGTTTAAATATCTCGTCAAACAAGTCAACATCAAGACACCGCCCTGTTGCTGGCAGAGTATAAAAAGAAAAATGTCATCATGACAGAAACATCTTCAGGACAGCATCACGACCTAAGGTACAGGCAATGCCAACTGATGTTTTCCTTGTCTCATAATTTTTAAAAATGTACAAATTGTTAATTTAATTAAATGACCAATTATCAAATCTGTAAACAATTAAACTCGCAATTTTGTTTAAATAATTTATCTTTATTTAATTTGTCTTATAGACAAAAATAGAATATATTGATTTGCAAATCTCATAAACTGATATTTCATAAGCAAGTAACATGATTGGGCATAAAAAAGATTCAAGTTGGGCTATTATTTTTAATGACATAGTAAAAGGTCTTAGTTTTAGCATTTGATGTGTTTTCTATGTTCTAATGTGAATAAAATTTTGTTTTATGAGATTTTTCCAAAAAATGTAATGTCTTAGTTTATATTTTGCACAGCGTCCCATCATTTTTGGCACCAGGTTGTATGATATTTATATGAAGCATTCAACTTTGCATTTGTGTTAAAAAATAGGTCATGTAATTCATTAATCTAAAAAAAACATTATACACAACAAAAGCAATACTTCTCAACTTCAACAAATTGATATAGTTCTCTGAATGAACATTCTTGATTAACAGGTACAGCAACTCCAGTCCAGTGTGCCATTCCCTCCTGCTCCACATCACTTCCTGTTTCATCAAACTAAAAACACATTCCTCTCCACTCAAATGTATTTCGGTAAGTTCCGCCTCACTTCACAGTTTGAGTAATCATTTAGCTTGTTGCACAATGAGGTCCAACATTTTGATTTGCTCTTTTTTTGCAAAAGTCAACACAGAAGCACACGCACTTTTGTAAAACTTGGCTTATATCCAGTGGCTGTAGAGACGGCATAAGGCTCTCATCATGAGGGCAAAATGTGCACTTGTGGGTCAAGCGCAGGTCACTGTCTTTGCTGCTTCGCCACACAAGACTACAAAAGCACAACTTAAACTGTTCATAAATTTCATATGGGAGATAAAGCAATGTACATAATAATTAACACAGTACATGTGAGTTTCAAAAGAAACAAGTCGCTTAAAAAAAAGATGTGTTGAAATACTAATACATACCCCCTGTATTCTTGCTTACTCTTTTGTTCCATATTTGGGTGGTTGGAATGTAGTCAAACTAGAGTGATTCTCAATAAGGGAAGGTTCGTAGATGTCACTGAAGATATAAAGAGGTCACTGACTGAAGAGAAACAAGGTATCATTTTTCAGATGTGGTCTAGACAAAAAAAAAAAGAACTACAGGTGTGAACACAGCTTTAATGGGACTTCTACTGTCTTGTTAAGAGGAATTTAAGTTGTGACAGTATAGACTAGTTTTGTGTGTTTGGATCTCCATAGAAGTTTTGGAAGATAGGACAGTAAACTCATCATCAAAATAGTAAATAGTAATATTTGTGTGAATTCTGTCTCTGACAGGTCGTTCAGGGATGCGTGGGTTGGCTTTGTTGTCTCTCCTGCTTCTGCAGACCAGAGTTCATGGCTTTGGTATATCTAGTATATTTAATCTTGGTGGAGACTCTTTGACCCATGAAGATATCACTGAGAGAGCCATCTTGAACGTCACAGCTCAGGTGTGCCGTTCTCTGGCCCTGGCCGAGGGCAAGGACTTCAATTTTCCTGTAAGAATATTATTCACCGCATGAAACTGAGTTTTTTTCTCTTTTCAGCTAAATGCGTAATTTTATGTATCATTTTAAGTGTGTGTATACAACAATTTTGTCTTTGTGTAGCCTCAGCCTTTTACTGCTGAGTCCATTGCTGCTGCATGTGAAGCCCCAAAGTCAGCCACGAGTTTCCGAAACGCCATCGACGAAATCCAAGAAGAGAACAAGAGAATAGACAGACGTCGCCTATTGGACCCACCATATCACTTTGACAATGAGCTGTTTGCAGAAGGAAAGAAGATCATCAAAGATGGCTTAGAAGCCATAAAGGCTGCCAACAAGCGACAAGAATTTTTTTCAGCAAGAGAAACTCTGGGAGGAATTCTCCACACCTTACAGGTATTTCTGACAGTTTCTTAAAGTCTCACAACACATTACCATTCTGAATAAGTGTTTCTGAAACCGTATGCAGTCTCAATCCAACAAGGATGAAACACATGGTTAATCATAATCTAATATCAAAGATGGGCGACATATGACAACTTATCAGCTGGCTCTGCAGTTCCCTTCCATTTATGAGAAAGTTATTCAACCTTCTCCTCACCAGATACGAGAGATAGAAAGTTGGTAGCAGGCTAGCAAACTCATAACGGAGCTGCTACTAAAATTATAAAGATAATTAATTAAACTAGTTGCTTTAAATTGACTGTGAATGTACAACTGTATTTATAGTAACTGTGAATTCAAATTAAATAATTACCCTACATGGAAGTTAACAGTTGATTTAGTCAGTTAAGCGACAGTGGTACAAAATTTTGTAAACATCTAAACATTTTTTTGTCTCCCTTCCCTGTTTCCCCTTTGAAACCTGAAGGATTTCTACAGTCACAGTAACTGGGTGGAAATGGGAAACAAACTCCCAAACTCCAATCTGATCAGAGCAGGCAGAAGCATTGGAAAAATAGCAGGTAAAAAGATCAGTTGTTTGTGGTGTGTTTGGGTCAACGGGCAAAATTACCTTTTTCTTTCTTTCCTGTTTTTGCACATTGCCATTCTTTGCTGTTTAGAAGCTAAACCACAGTGCATGCAACTGCACCTTCACTGTCTAAAGTTTAATACAATGTTGATTCTGCAGACAAAACCAGAGCAACATGTCGCAATTGTGATGATGACATCTGTACGAACAACATTTTAGAGGATATTCTACAGGAAAGGATACTCACTTCAGGGTATTTTTCACTTCGTTCCACCGTAAAACTCCCAGGTAAACATTACAACACATACAATCTGACATTATAACGAATCTTTAATGTTTAAAATTAAACTGAAATGCAGGCTGATCATAAATGAGTGATTTATCAGGATTAAAAATACATTTGTGTGGTTTTATAACTTTAATAAAGCCACACCGCCAATAATAAAACTATCATGAATCAGTCATTTTAGACTGATAAGTACCGTTTCTCCATTATCTTGACATTACATTACTCATTTTTACAGAAATGAAAGAGACAAAAGTGTTGAAAGTGTCTGTGCAGTAATGAACACTTTGATAAAACAACATTGAAAACTGAAATAGAATAGAAGTTTACCACTTAAAGTTAACAAGTCAGAAAATCAGCACAGTTTCCCATCTGATTGGGTTAGCAGTTATTACCATATCAATATGTACTCAGATAAAAGTGTGGGCAGTACTATGTTTGTGAATGATGGGGGAAAATACAGATGTGTATATCAACAATAAGATATAAAAATTGATTATAAAAAGATTCAGAATCTGTGGCACAGACTAAACCCACTGTTGTATGTGCATTCCCTATGAGCTCTCAGGTGGCCCTGCAAGAGAAACTGTGATGCCTTTATGGCCACATAGTCATGTTTCAGCTGTTTTTGGGGAAAAATTGACATCTGGTTCTACATTCCAAAAATGAAATGACCATCCAGGCTGTTACTCTACATGCAAAAGATGCAAAAACCAGTGTCTCTGATGTGATGGTGAATGGTCCACACTTACAGAGAACCTTTGTAACATTTTCTAGGTTATACAAAGCATTTTACATATGTTTCTCATTCATGAATAAATTGGGGTGAAGCAGGAGTCTGTGATGGCAGCGATCTTCCTTTTGTGTTGTTCTGCTGCAAAAATGGTTCAGAATTTACTGTCTAGTTGTGTGGACTGTGCTGGAGAAACAATCCTGGTTAATCTACTGTAGGTCTTAAAGTGCAGCATCTAAGGCATAAGAACCTCCTGCCAACATTTTGGTACCTGATAATACAGGACGCCTCCAGAGAGCCTATGGCCATACTTTGATAGGTCATATGGGGAACCTCTAAAACATTGGACTGGCATTGTTAATGTTGTGGCTTGTATTTGCACAGCAGAATGTTAGTTGCACATAGAAAGAAAATTGTGAAATGATGGAAATATTATGTAAAAATAAATTGATAAATAGATAAACTGTATTTAACATTTGCTATTCTGATAAACAGGAAAATGCAGCCATGGAGATTTCTTTGATGCAACACGTAAGACTGAGCCCAGAGGTGGGATCAACAAAGACAAAATCTCCAATGTCCATGGATATCTCCACAATGAAGCAGCTCGTCTGGCTGTAGCTGCAACCAGTGAGCTGCTGGAGGACATTCGAGGGGCTGCCGGGGACAGACAATTTCTTCAGTATGAACGTCATTTTGCATGTTTAAGTTATTCTAAAATAAGAGGATTAAGCAAATTTGAAAAAAGTTTTTCAATCTCTACTTTTCTCTTTTCACACCTCAGGATGATGGGAATCAACAAAGGATCAAGTAAAGCTCTTTGTTTCGTGGTCGACACAACAGGAAGTATGGGAGATGACATTGCAGCAGTAAGAACCGTCACATCGTCTATAATCGACAGAAAAGTTGGAACAGACAATGAGCCCTCATCTTACATTCTTGTGCTTTTCAACGATCCAGGTAAATTTATGAATGTTTCAGACTGAGCTTTATGTTTTGGTCTACAGGTCTTGTGTTCTTGTTTGTGCCCTCAATGTTTGAATTTACTCTGTGTTTACCTATTGAGCAATCCCAATGGAAACAAATCAGCAAATATCAATGTGCTTTGTCAGGTGATTGTTCAAATAAAAACAAATACATCAAAATCACAAAGTAAAAATCAGAGAGGAATAGAGAACAGAATATATATTTATACATATATATATATGGATTTTTTTTTTAAATATTTTTTTGTTTTCTTTTGAATCACAGGTTTTGGGCCACTGATGAGGACTACAGACCCAAAAGTTTTCAAGAATCAAATTAACTCACTGGTTCCATCTGGTGGTGGAGATACACCAGAATTGAGTCTCTCAGGACTTCAGGTGCTGCTTTTGAGTTTACTTCATATTGGATGGGGGAAATTTTGGGTCAAATTGATCGACATATATGTGAGTAAAAATGAATATAAATATGAACGAATTTATAAATGTATATATAATTAATATAAATATAAAAATGTGACACACAAATAAATGTATATATGTATTAAATATACATACATTTTTAAATATATTTTCGAGATTTTAAAATAAATATGCTTGACTTTGTGTGTGCAGTCTGCATTTGTGGATCTATTTTTTGCTCTCGTGTCCATGGCGTAATTTTGACACACTCCTACTGTGCTGCAAGATGCACAAACAAATGCATGGCGATTTGAATGTGAACAGCGGCACAGCCCTCTATTTACGGAGCATCCACCAGATGGCAGTGTCCAAGGCAAAGGGAAATGGCAGTGCCTAGCAGTCCAAGACAGAGGCTTTGGATGATCAATATGGAGTTGACAAGTGGAACAACTGGATGGGTATGACTAGTAGTTTAATCATTTATGACTTTTCCTAAATCCCTTTGGCTAGGCAGAATGAAAGGTAAAATATATTAAACTTATTAGTCCAGGGTATTCTTCATTAAGACTGGTCTGGAGCTAGCATTGACATAGATAGAATCAGAGTAGATAGAACCTACAGAATCTTTGATAAATTCCGATTCAGGTTCTAGGTCAGTGGGAGAAAGCATTCCGACAACAGAATAGCTATTGATGCTAGCGGAGCTGCTATGACTAGCGTCATTGATCATATGTTCTGAACATTTAGATAACAAATATAACACAATGAACATCAGCTGCACTATGTTATAAGCTGCAAGTTTCAAAGCATGAGAAAAAAAATCTCGGGTTATAGGTGGAGATCACAGTATTTGTAATACAGTAGTGGTTTTTGGGTCTAACATCTGCGAGCATTAGCCAAGATCATGGTAAAGTGACAAACCTGGCTAAATAATTGAGTAAATAATTAAATAAGTAAATGAATGACTTCGCTTGTTTATGGCGTCGACTGTACGTTATATCATCGTAGAGGCTTGCCAAAAGCTTTTCTTTTGGCATGTTAAGTTGTGCCAGAAAACATTTTACCTTTCATTCTGCCTAGCCAAAGGGATTTAGGAAAAGTCATAAATGATTAAACTGCTAGTCATACCCATCCAGTTGTTCCACTTGTCGACTCCATATTGATCATCCAAAGCCTCTGTCTTGGACTGCTAGGCACTGCCATTGCCCTTTGCCTTGCACACTGCCATCTGGTGGATGCTCCGTGAATAGAGGGCTGTGCCGCTGTTCACATTCAAATAGGCATGCATTTGTTTGTGCATCTTGCAGCACAGTAGGAGTGTGTCAAAATTACGCCATGGACACGAGAGCAAAAAATAGATCCACAAATGCAAACAATGGATCCACAAATGTAGACTGCCAGACTGCACACACAAAGTCAAGCATATTTATTTTAAAGTCTCAAAAATATATTTACAAATGTATGTATATTTATATACATATATACATTTATTTGTGTCACATTTTTATATTTATATTAATTATATATACATTTTTAATTCGTTCATATAAATAATTATTATTACTCACATATATGTCGATCAATTTGACCCAAAATGTCCCCCATAATATTGGTACTATAAAAGTCCTGATAGGAAAAAAAGCTCAAACTAAAGTCTTCTTTCTGCCTTATCTTCGTAGTTGGCTTTGACTGGCGCTCCACCTAATTCTGAGATCTTCCTCTTTACGGATGCACCTGCTAAAGATGCCTACCTGAGAAACACAGTGATTGCACTCATAGAACGGACCAAATCAGTGGTAAAGTACAACCTCAAATAAGGAAAAACTAGCACTTTATGGAAAAGGCAAAACCCAATCATTCTTACATTTATCTCAAATTTGATGTCACTGGAGGCAGTAAGAACCCAAAACATTTTTTTTTGGTCAGCTTCATTTACTTTGATAATATAAATCTCTACCTTCACTTCAGACCTCAACACATTCCTAAGCATGTCTTTAGGTGGGTAACAGAACAGGGTCACTGTCATTACATTTTCAAGTTTCAAAGGTCTCAAGAGCAGGGGATCTCCATCTTAAGTGGTTGCACGTTGATAAGTAATTTCTCCATCCAATTAAGTTCAGTTCAATTGAATTAAATTTAATTTGCTTATGTTCAATTATTGAAACAGACAGCCATTAAAGACACTTATGAATTGGTTAACTTGAAACTTGGGTGTAAGCAGGCTTCATGGCTGATTTTCCTGTTTGCCTCCTCTCATTTCAGGTGAACTTCATGATTACTGCTATTTTAGGGTTTCGCCGTCGAAGACAGGCTGACAATGATCAACAACAGCAAAGCCCCCGAATGGCAAGATCAGATACCCAGCTGTACAGAGATCTGGCTCAGGCCTCTGGTGGTCAGGCTATTGAAGTCACAAAAGATCAGTTGCTGGAGGCCACCAGCATAATTCAAGAGTCCTCCAGCTCCTCCCTGGTATAACTGCTCTCACTGGCTATTACATTTTTCTTCATTGTTATTAATCCATTTATTTTCTTTTTTGGATTTAATAAATTTACACACAAAGCTATGTTTGATATCATAGGTGACCCTTTTGCAAGTATCCAGGAGCCCCGGAAAGGCTGAAAATTTCCCCTTCACTGTTGACGAGTCAGTCAGAAACTTGACCATTTATATCACTGGAAGATCTGTTAATTTTACACTCATCAATCCCTCAGGTGATTGTGTCTGTAATAGTTGTGGTCTGTATTAACTGATTGTTTGATCAGAAGTGATTTACTCATTGTGTGTTTTTTCTGTTTGTTTTACCAACTTTAAACCCAAATTCAGTCGGCTCATTTTATTTCTTGGCTTTGATTTTAGGCGTGCCTCAAAGTAGCACCAACACATCTGGATCATCAATCATTACCTCCCAGTCAGTAGGAAACTTTCAGACTCTGCGGCTGCAAACAAAAGCGGGAGTGTGGGAAATGAGAATGGGGTCAACAAATCCCTACAGCCTGAAGGTTGTAGGTGAGTCCTCTGGGATTACATGGTTGAATAATAAAAAAAAAAAAACCTTATTATTAGATATTCTTTATCTTCTATATCTTAAATTACATAATATTGACAAATATGCAAATATGATCATGGAAACGAGTAAAGTACATGCTTGGAAGCTCTTGAATAAATGGCCACCATGGTTGATTTCTTTCTTTGCAACTTTTCTATTTGCAGGTGAGAGTCCAATCAACTTCCTGTTTGACTTTTTGAAGGAGTCACAGGGTCCCTTAGGAGGGTTTGATCTTGTAGACAATCGGCCAACAGCTGGTAAAGGAAGCGCAATTTTGTGATTTTATAAAGTAAGTGTATCAGTGTCAGCATATCTGAGTGCATTTTCTTTTCTCCAAAGGTGGTAATGGTAGCCTGATGGTGACACTCACTGGGAGTGACTCTGCCACAGTGACAGAGGTCACTCTGGTTGAATCATCAGGATCAGGGCAGGTTAACGGCAGCGTGGAGGCTCAGGGCGGAGGAGAATTCTTTGTCCGGTTTGACAGGATACCATCAGCTGAGTTTGTGGTACTTGTGAAGGGACAGAACAACAACAGTGCCTCCAGAGCATCCTCTGGGATCTTCCAAAGGCAGTCAACCATCAGCCTGAGAGCTTCTACTCTCACTGTTACAGCTGTAAGCAAATGCAAAAAAATTACCTTTAAGATCAATTAAACTGCACTGGTCTTATAATGGTCTTTTTCCTTCTGTTGTTAGGAGGATTCAGACATCATCTTAGAGCCAGGAACACCCCGTTCAGTTCACTTCTCTGTGATGACAAGTGGAGCAGGGGGAACCTTCACCATCCAGGCTGCCAATGACCAAGGCTTTAATTTAACCTTCCCATCCTCTGTATCCCTGGACACTGGAGGCAGTGCTAATGGTATAGTGAATCTCACAGCACCTCTTAACACTCCATCTGGTACCGGTGTCACACTGACCATTGAGGCTACGGCTCCAGGAGCCGCAGACACCAACTATGCTGTGCTGCGACTCACCGTCCTCCCAACGGTAATGCCTCATTCGAATCCTTGATTTATGTGTCTATTTAAGAAGGGCTTAGTGGATGACATGCTCTTGTTTTTACATTTTCACTCTCTCATAGGTGACTGATTTCACTCAGCCAGAGTGTCAGCTGCTCAGCCTGCAGTCCAACTGCTCCGACAACTGCAGCCAGTCGATGTGGGAGCTCTTTGTCCAGGTTACTGATGGGGCTGAAGGGACAGGCGTCAATCGCATCAGCCTCAGAGAAGGCAACGGCATCTTGAACACCAGCATGGCAGCTGGCAGCAAGAACATTACTTTGGTGTCCTACACCGGTTCCTGCTGCTCGCCTGATGTGCAGCTGGTGGTTGTGGATGAGGTGGGTAATGTGGGAACCTGTAGATTTTCTGTCCGCACAAATGTCACACTAGCTGAGACCACCATCAGCCCTCCGGATCCAACGACAACAGATGTTCCATCTTTGTCTACCAGACTTGTTCAGTCTGTTCTTCTTTGTCTTGGCATCACAGTCCTGGGGTTCAGGTTATCATCTTAGATGGGGATTTACTGAAAGGTAACATCTACATGCTGTTTAAATTCAGTTTGCTATTAACATGTAGATTACACTGATGTAGTCCAACGCAACAGCCCCATTGTAAACTATCTACCATTCATCCATCCATTTTCTATACCCGCTGAATCCGTCGGTCGGTCGCGGGGGGGGGGGCTGGAGCCTATCCCAGCGGTTGTAAACTATCTCATATAAATAAAATAATTAGTTTTCTGAAGCTTAAGAAAGTCATCGGTTATTTTGCACATGTAACAATCAAGAAGTTCCTCTTACATGTTTTTGTAAAGGAAGATGATGTATTGTTTTTATTGAATCAGTTTGAGAGACTTTTAATGCTTTAACTTTGTGCTCATATTTGAGGTTGTTGGTGCTGTTGAGTTGCATCATCCAGATGGGTAACAACAGGGTATATATGTTGCTAATAACTGTTGTAAAAAACAACCTGAATCCAAGAACACCATTTTAATTGCATGTAATCATTGTATTAGTAGGGATGCAAATATGTTTTGATTCAGACATTGACCATGTGACTGTTTAAGTTCTTAACATGAAACGTGGGCGATGAGTAATTTAAATTTAGATTGTAGTATGTGTTGAATGGGATTGTTGATTTAATCATTGATTTATTTTTAATTTGAAATTATTTATCAATCTTCATCTTTATTATTCTATTAGAAATCACTGTGGTTTGATATCTGAAGGATGACAATAAAAGTAGAAATAAAACAAACAAGTCCTCTGTGGTTGTTAAAGCTTTAAAAAGTGGCATTTATTGAAAAGTAGTTCAATGATGACGATGAAAGAGTATCAATATTTTTTTCTTTAAGTTTTATAATACAATAGATCACAACCTAAACGGTCTATTATATCACTTTAAATTGCTTACAGAAATGACAACAACATAAATTGTGGGGTATCTAAGGGCTTCATTTCTTTTCAATCTTTTATGACCCCAAAGGCTGTGACACTGTATGCAATGTGAATAAAAACAAAACATCAACAAATCTCATAAACCAAAATTTTATTAAGAGAAGAAAATAGAAAACATATCAAATGATGAAAGTGGTACAAAATACTGTTTCTTGAAAAGCATCTGAGAAAGTAAGCTGTACCAAAAAGAAGCAGCTTGAGGAACATGTTGATACAAACTGGTCAGTGACATGATTGGGTATAAAAAAGAGCACCCTAGAGAATATCTCAGAGAGTATCTCAGAAGTAAAACTGGACAGAGGTTTAGCAATCCGGACTGTTATCAGCACTTAGTTTAAAAGTGTGCATGTGCTCTGTATTACTGCCTATGGAAATTTCAACCTGCACACCTGGAAAAACACCATCTGTCAAGCTCGCAGATCATAGACATTTTCTGGACTCAATTAATTTCCTTTTTTATTTTGTTAACTATTGTGTCATCCTTATTTCACTTCCTGTTAAGTTTCCCACCAGTATTGGGGTGGTCGGTGAAGTAGTGGGTTGAGCAGGCGCCCCATGTACAGAGGCTACAGTCCTCGCTGCAGCTGGCCCCAGTTCAAGTCCCACACCGGGTGGCCCTTTGCTGCATGTCTTCCCCCTCTCTCTGCTCCTTGCTTCCTGTCTCTCTGCCCTATGGTGTGCTTCCCGGGTTCTCTGCTCCTTGGGGGGAGTTGGTGGCCTGGGTCTGGGGGCCCTCTCGGCCTGCTTCTGATTGCTGGGGGGGATTGTGACACTATGCACTGATATTTAAGCGGGACCATCTATGTGTATTGCATGTTCATGTACACTCACACACACACACATACACACACATTCATTAGCCCAGCTGCATGCTCACTCAGCAGTTGTTGTGCTGTCCTGTGGTTTAAGGTCACCTGTGTATCATATGAGATTGCTGCTGCTTGTGTTTTTTTCTTTGTGTGTGTGTTTGTTCTCTGCTTGTCTGCTTACAGGTGCTCCTGGTGCTTCCAAGGTTGGATTCCCCACAAAAGCCGTGAATCGTCTTCAGTTTGTTTTTACAGGTGTAGCAGTTGGTTGTCGGATTTTTCATTGTTTTTTTTTTGTCTCTTCATGTTTCTGTTCTTTTTTTCTCTCCTTCGCTTTCCCTCTCTCTCTGTCCCCCGGTCCGGTTTGGCACTATTATCATATCATGTTAAATATTGTAACAAAAATAAATAAATAAAAATGAGGAGTGGATGGGCGTCAATGGGAGCTTTACATTCATAAAGCTTCCCTTGGCATAGCAAATGTGTTTAGCATAAACGGTATTCAGATTACAGTTCTGCTGACATAATGCTGTACAGGACAAGGAAAAAAAAAAAAAAAAAAAAAAAAGTTGGATATGAGCAATACATTTAGAGGGAGAAATGAATGCCCAGGGAGGATAACTGCGACTATAAGCAGTGGAGTAAAATCTACCAGGGTTAGGGCCTCACCTCACCTCACCAGCAACGCAACCCACAAACAAAAACAAACGTAAGAAAGAAGTGTTAGAAACAAAAGGAAATATCCAAACACCGCATTTGGGGCCACAAAAGACAGGTGAGAACCTGGCGCCAACTCTCCAAAGTCTAAGCGATCTTAATCAAGCTCACTCCTGGAACACTTGTACAAAAACTCAAAACTCTTACCACCTTGTATCACAACAATGTGCACTTGCTTAGGGAACAAAGACCAAACTTACGTACTAAAAAAAAAAAAGAACAAGGACAAAACAAAGCAGAACAAAACAGCAGTTGCAATATGGCTTATGTCATTCCAGTGATTACAAAGGACAGCTGTAAGAACCGGCACACGTCCGATTCTTAACAGAAAGTTGGAATCCCATAAAAAAAAAAAAAAAAAAAAGATTCTTATGCCATGCAATTAAGCACAAGGCACCGGAGGATCGAGCAGTGTGAAGACAGCTCGCTGGTCTTGCTTATATCAGTGCCAGCAAATTAGAATGCAGGAACTGGAACGGAATTACTTGAACGTAGTAGTTGGAAAGTTGTTGCCCCATCTGCGAACTGGTAAATGGTGAGAATTGGAGAGTTTACCAACCGTCTCCCTGCTGGACTTCCTTACCATGCCAGGACAAGGGCTGGCATTAATGGATGCTTCAGGTAATGCTGTAGCAGAAGCTGAGGAGTGAAGAGTGGGACTTGTTTTCTGTTGGGGCATTGACTGTGACTGACTGACACTGGTATGCATCTGTTTACCACCCACAAGCCATATTTATCTATGTTAAAGCTTGGCAAAATGAAGTTGGTTTGGCTGCATGGGAAGGATGCCTTAAGGCAGGTGCAGGATTAAGCGTTGGTCAATGCACATGACGTACCTCTATCAACCTGTATAATGGAGCTACCCCTTACACTTGTCCTTCTTGCTCAAGTGGTTTAGATACCTGGAACACGTCTGGGGCCCACCCATCCTGAATTTTGATGGACCTGCTGGCAACACTTCCTCAGCCTGTTTGGATCTCACTCACATTGAGATAGATGGCTGAAAGAGACAAGCAGTCTATAACAGTGCTAACAGCTAATCAAAATGCACTAAACAAAACTTGAACTTTCAATTTTTTATTTTGAGATGTCAGTTCAGTATGACATCTGACATTCAGTTGTTAGCACTGGTGTTAGGGTTGTCCCAGGGCCGGCCCAAGCCTTTATGGGGCCTTAAGCAGAATTTCATTTAGGGCCCCCCTACCATCACCTCAGCTCCAGATGCCTCATTATTCCATAGGCTACACTGTTATGAGTGTAACGGACCCACAATCATTAGCATTATTTGTAATCCTCTTACATTATACAGGTGTCATTCTTGTTTTTAACCTTAAAGGGATAGCAAACTCATAAATATTAACTTCTACATAAAGAGTGATGTATAAGTATGGCTCATTAATCTAACTATTTGAAAGTAACATCAGCAGGCTGGAGACTGCATTTATAGTAAACACGTTAAATAGTTTAATTTCTTTCAGATGTGCAATGGTGTGCAAAATGTTCAAAATACAAAATAGAATCAAATGACATTCACATTATCTTACAGAAAAATAAAGTTGTAATCAAAGTTAAATTCAAAATTGCTCTCGGGGCCCCCTGGTGGCGTGGGGGCCCTAAGCGATCGCATAGTTGGCGTATGCCTTGGGCCGGCTCTGGGTTGTCCTCAACCATAAGTCATTTGCTCAGCTGTAATGTTTCTACTTGGGCTATGTTCATGTATTTGGCAGACGCTCTTATCCTAAGCAACTTGTTTTACTTGTTATAAGTCACGGTTGGTCAAAATAAATGATAAACAAAACATCGACATGAGGGTATCAAAACATTGCTGTCATGCAGTTTCGGTTATAAGTGCCTCCTGAGACATTAGCACAGCAAAAAAAGATATGTGTTTTATTTCTGATAACATATGTTTGCATCCTTGGGCTGAACCTCAGTGGTACCCGAGTGGATCAGTGGATCCGATCACTACCAGGAAGTGGTATGTACATTTTAGAAAACTTCAATTGGACCCAAATCAAAATAGATTTTTTTTTTAAATATTATTGTAATTACTGAAACACATGTAAAGTGTAGAGATTACCGTGTTTTCACGTCTTTCTCATTAGGACTAACTTTTGTATGTCGGGTCAAAGAGAGGCCTCACTAATGGAGAGCAGAAAAGTTTTCTCAAGTTCACCGGATAATAATTGTGACAATCTTTTGATGGCTTGTTGAAACATAATGACAAAGATGAGATCAATTGTATGATCAAATGCCAAAAATTAATTTTATGAGACAAAAGAAATAGGAAAAAAAAAGACAGTCTTTGTCAACATTTAAAAATATTTCCCCCTTAATTGCAAATTTTCTGACCATTACAGATACATTTTAGATCTTCCAAAATAATGGGACATTCTTAAGAAAATGTTATCTATACGAAGTAAATCTTTCAATTTATGATTAAGACATAATGTCTTTTTTTCTGTGTGCAAGAAAATACAGCATTTCCTTTATGATAACTTTTAAGTATAACTTGACAAAGCAGCCTTTGAAACTGCGTTATTTTACCAAAAATGCAATTAAAGTTAATAGCGTCAAATGAATGCATATAGCTTTTACTGTGACATTTAATAACATGGCTTGTTTTTAGACTAGGGAACAATGCATTTTTGGCGCGATGTTCAGGCTCCTTTGGTTTTCCACACATTCAAATCACAAGTGTTATGATAACAGTCCATGTGAAACAAGTTGAGCGCCGTTAAAACTCCTCCCGACCCCACTGGCATTACAAATAGAAAGTGTTCCATGAAACAACAACACTGAGGAGAGGACAGGGCAGAGACCAAAGGTGCAGGTACTCGTTTTTTTCATGTAGAGATTTTAAATCTGAACATTTTAGTTTTACATGTGGACACTGTTTATCACTGTTTATTTATTATCACTGTGTTATACTGTTATGTACATATTGTTGAACTATGAATCTAAAATGAATATTAATGAATGATGTTTGTGCTTTCTGCTCCTTTCAGCCGAGTCTTTGGGTGGTACAGGTATGCCATGTTTTAAATCCCAAACCAAATTAATAAAATTCAAAGATACATCCTCATAATAATCTAGAAATTCAAAATTTTTTTAATCTATTAATTTAGTGTCACAAAACAATACTTTAATACAATATACTAAATTCACTTTTCCTGTTAAAACAAATATTGTGGGGTTATGGAATACATTTAACTTGAAATTGATCAAAAATTATTTAGGCTTTCACTTTCTAAACTCCAGCAGCATTGATATTTTACACATATGTAATCTGTTCAAGTGAAGGCATTACTCGTTTCAGTCAGCTAACGCCAAACCACGTTCTGTATATACAACAACAGCCTGGCTGCGCAGTAAAACAGCCTAAACTGGTCTAAACTGGTCAGGAAGTGCAGACATGTGACCCACAGTGAAATTTAACAGTTATCCTTAGTTCACAAACATGGCATAGGGATTTGTTCAAAGAGGATGGGGGTCCAATATTGTGACGTTATGGTTTTTATTGATTTTTTACACAGCGAACCAACTCTTGTCGAAACATGTTTGTATTTAAAAAAATAAGAGGTTTTATTCTTCAGTTTGTTCTCCCTCACTCTCTGTGACAGGTCATCCAGTGATGCCTGGGTTGGCTTTGCTGGCTCTCCTGCTTCTGCAGACCATAGTTCGTGTCTTTAGTATATCAAATGGAGACTCTTTGAATCATCAAGTTATCACTGAGAGAGCCATATTAAATGTCACGGTACAGGTGTGTCGTGCTGTGGCCCTGGCTGAGGGCAAGGACTTCACTTTCCCTGTAAGAATTACATTAACCCAATTATACTGTTTTTTTCCCTCTACATTGTAATATGAATAAATGTAATTTCTGCTGTAATATTAGACTATGTGTGTGTTTATGTGTGTGTATATATACCTGTGTGTAGCCCCAGCCTTTTACTTCTACGACAGTCGCTGCAGCATGTGAAGCCCCAAAATCAGCCACGAGTTTCCGAAAAGCCATCAACCATATCCAAAAAGAGAACAAGAGAATAGACACCCGTCGCCTATTCAGCCCACCATATCACTTTGACGATGAGCGGTTTGCAGAAGGAAAGAAGCTCATCAAAGATGGCTTAGAAGCCATAAAGGCTGCCAACAAGCGACAAGACATTTTTTCAGCAAGAGAAACTCTGGGAGGAATTCTCCACACCTTACAGGTATTTCTGACAGTTTCTTAAAGTCTCACAACACATTACCATTCTGAGTAAGTGTTTCTGAAACCGTATGCAGTCTCGATCCAACAAGGATGAAACACATGGTTAATCATAACCTAATATCAAAGATGGGCCACATTTGACAACTTATCAGTTGGCTTTGCAGTTCCCTTCCATTTATGAGAAAGTTATTCAACCTTTTCCTCACCAGATTTATTTGTGAAGAAAAATATAATAGGTTAACAGTGGACACTGTTAGAAAGGGTCTAAACTTCCAAATAGCATTGAATTGCTGTTAATGTGCTGGATGGGTACAGCACAAGTATTAGCCAATTTATTTATGTGAGAAAAGTTACTGTACATATTAGCTTACTACTTGAAATGAAAATTTAAAAAAAATATATAAGACACACTCGGTGAACACATTTTCCTCACGTCATAATGGAGCTGCTACTAAGATTTAGAAAGATTGTACTGTAATTAGTTGCTTTAAATTGACTGTGGATGTACAACTGTATTTATAGTAACTGTGAATTCTAATTAAATAATTACCCTACATGGAAGTTAACAGTTGATTTAGTCAGTTAAGCGACAGTGGTACAAAATTTTATCTAAACATTTTTTTGTCTCCCTTCCCTGTTTCCCCTTTGAAACCTGGAGGATTTCTACAGTCACAGTAACTGGGTGGAAATGGGAAACAAACTCCCAAACTCCAATCTGATCAGAGCAGGCAAAAGCATTGGAAAAATAGCAGGTAAAAAGATCAGTTGTTTGTGGTGTGTTTGGGTCAACGGGCAAAATTACCTTTCTTTCTTTCTTTCCTGTTTTTGCACATTGCCATTCTTTGCTGATCAGAAGCTAAACCACAGTGCATGCAACTGCACCTTCACTGTATAGTGACAATAAAGTTGAATGTAATGTTGATTCTGCAGACAAAACCAGAATAACATTTAAGAGGATATTCTACAGGATAAGATACTATCTTCAGGGCATTTTGCACTTGTTTCCCCCCAGAGAACCCAGAGGTAAACATTACAACACATACAATCTGACATTATATTGAATCTTTAATGTTTAAAATTAAACTGGAATGCAGGCTGATCATAAATGAGTGATTTATCAGAACCTCTAAAACATTGGACTGGCATTGTTAATGTTGTGGGTTATTCAAGGTAAACACAATAAACTTGTGCTAAAGAAAAAACTGGACCAGACTCAGTGAATAATTCCCTATAATCCCTATAAAGACCTGGTTTCAAAAGGCTCTTCTAATCCAAATCCACTGACTGGACTTTACTGCCTCATCTGACATTTCCTTCACTATTTTCCTCACACTCTGTCCACTTACACCCAACTCCCTCAACAATGAGACAACAGACTTTGCAACAAATCCTCTACATTCTACTTCCACTGGACATATCCTAACTTTCCATCCTTGCTGCCTTTCCTCCTTATTGTCTTACCAACTTTCTCCCCCTCTTGAACAAACTGAATTGCCACTCTCTTCACCTTAGACCCTCCTAAACTTACCTGCCTTCGTTTATCTTCAGTACCTGCAGCTAAGCTTCTTTAATTCAGAATTTAGTTCAGAATGTTAGCTGAACTTAGAAAGAAAATTGTGTAATAGTGGATATTTACAGTATGTAAAAATAAATTGATTAACAAACAGGAAAATGCAGCCATGGAAATAGCTTTGATAAAACACGTAAGACTGAGCCCAGAGGTGGGATCAACAAAGACAGCTTCACATCCAACCATGGACATCTCCACAATGAAGCAGCTCGTCTGGCTGTAGCTGCAACCAGTGAGCTGCTGGAGGACATTCGAGGGGCTGCCGGGGACAGACAATTTCTTCAGTATGAACGTCATTTTGCATGTTTAAGTTTTTCTAAAATAAGAGGATTAATAGAACTTAAAAAAAAGTTTATTCAATTTGTACTTTTCTCTTTTCATATCTCAGGATGATGGGAATCAACAAAGAATCAAGTAAAGCTCTTTGTTTCGTGGTCGACACAACAGGAAGTATGGGAGATGACATTGCAGCAGTAAGAGCCGTCACATCGTCTATAATCGACAGAAAAGTTGGAACAGACGATGAGCCCTCATCTTACATTCTTGTGCCTTTCAGTGATCCAGGTAAATTTATGAATGTTTCAGACTGAACTTTATGTTTTGGTCTAAAGGTCTTGTGTTCTTGTTTGTGCCCTCAATATTTAAATTTACTCTGTGTTTACCTATTGAGCAATCATAAATGGAAACAAATCAGCAAATATCAATGTGCTTTGTCAGGTGATTGTTCAAATAAAAACAAATGCATCAAAATCACAAAGTAAAAATCAGAGAGAAACAGAGAACAGAATATATATTTATACATATATATATGGATTTTTTATTTTTTATATTTTTTTGTTTTGTTTTGAATCACAGGTTTTGGGCCACTGATGAAGACTACAGACCCAAAAGTTTTCAAGAATCATATTGATTCACTGGCTCCATCTGGTGGTGGAGATGCAGCAAAATTGAGTCTCTCAGGACTTCAGGTGCTGGTTTTAGTTTACTTCATATTGGTACTATACAAGTCATGATAGGAAAAAAAGCTCAAACTAAAGTCTTCTTTCTGCCTTATCTTCGTAGTTGGCTTTGATTGGCGCGCCACCTAATTCTGAGATCTTCCTCTTTACGGATGCACCTGCTAAAGATGCCTACCTGAGAAACACAGTGATTGCTCTCATAGAACGGACCAAATCAGTGGTAAAGTACAACCTCAAATAAGGAAAAGCTAGGAAGCTAGGCAAAACACAATCATTCTTACATTTATCTCAAATTTGATGTCACTGGAGGCATTAAGAACCCAAAACATTTTTTTTCTGGTCAGCTTCATTTACTTTGATAATATAAATCTCTACCTTCACTTCAGACCTCAACACATTCCTAAACATGTCTTCAGGTGGGTAACAGAACAGGGTCACTGTCATTACATTTTCAAGTTTCAAAGGTCTCAAGAGCAGGGGATCTCCATCTTAAGTGAGATGACATTTGTTGTAATTTGGTGCTATATAAATAAAACTGAATTGAATTGAAATTGAAGTGGGTGCACATTGATGAATCGTTTTTCCATTCAATTAAGTTCAGTTCAATTGAATTAAATTTAATTTGCTTATGTTCAATTATTGAAACAGACAGCCATTAAAGACACTTATGAATTGGTTAACTTGAAACTTGGGTGTAAGCAGGCTTCATGGCTGATTTTCCTGTTTGCCTCCTCTCATTTCAGGTGAACTTCATGATTACTAATGTTTTAGGATTTCGCCGTCGAAGACAAGCTGACAAATATCAACAACAGCAAAGCCGCCGAATGGCAAGATCAGATACCCAGCTGTACAGAGATCTGGCTCAGGCCTCTGGTGGTCAGGCTATTGAAGTCACAAAAGATCAGCTGCTGGAGGCCACCAGCATAATTCAAGAGTCCTCCAGCTCCTCCCTGGTATAACTGCTCTCACTGGCTATTACATTTTTCTCCATTGTTATTAATCCATTTATTTTATTTTTTGGATTTAATGAATTTACACACAAAGCTATGTTTGATATCATAGGTGACCCTTTTGCAAGTATCCAGGAGCCCCGGAAAGGCTGAAAATTTCCCCTTCACTGTTGACGAGTCAGTCAGAAACTTGACCATTTATATCACTGGAAGATCTGTTAATTTTACACTCATCGATCCCTCAGGTGATTGTGTCTGTAATAGTTGTGGTGTGTATTAACTGATTGTTTGATCAGAAGTGATTTACTCATTGTGTGTTTTTTCTGTTTGTTTTACCAACTTTAAACCCAAATTCAGTCGGCTCATTTTATTTCTTGGCTTTTATTTTAGGCGTGCCTCAAAGTAGCACCAACACATCTGGATCATCAATCATTACCTCCCAGTCAGTAGGAAACTTTCAGACTCTGCGGCTGCAAACAAAAGCGGGAGTGTGGGAAATGAGAATGGTGTCAACAAATCCCTACAGCCTGAAGGTTGTAGGTGAGTCCCTATGGGATTACATGGTTGAATAATGAAAAAAAAATCTTATTATTAGATATTCTTTATCTTCTATATCTTAAATTACATAATATTGACAAATATGCAAATATGATCAAGGAAACGAGTAAAGTACATGCTTGGAAGCTCTTGAATAAATGGCCACCTTGGTTGATTTCTTTTTTTGCAACTTATCTATTTGCAGGTGAGAGTCCGATCGACTTCCTGTTTGACTTTTTGAAGGAGTCACAGGGTCCCTTAGGAGGGTTTAATCTCGTAGACAATCGGGCAACAGCTGGTAAAGGAAGCGCAATTTTGTAATTTTATAAAGTAAGTGTTTCAGTGTCAGCATATCTGAGTGAATTTTCTTTTCTCCAAAGGTGGTAATGGTAGCCTGATGGTGACACTCACTGGGAGTGACTCTGCCACAGTGACAGAGGTCACTCTGGTTGAGTCATCAGGATCAGGGCAGGTTAACGGCAGCGTGGAGGCTCAGGGCGGAGGTGAATTCTTTGTCCGGTTTGACAGGATACCATCAGCTGAGTTTGTGATACTTGTGAAGGGACAGAACAACAACAGTGCCTCCATAGCATCCTCTGGGATCTTCCAAAGGCAGTCAACCATCAGCCTGAATGCTTCTACTCTCACTGTTACAGCTGTAAGCAAATGCAAAAAAATTACCTTTAAGATCAATTAAACTGCATTGGTCTTATAATGGTCTTTTTCCTTCTGTTGTTAGGAGGATTCAGACATCATCTTAGAGCCAGGAACACCCCGTTCAGTTCACTTCTCTGTGATGACAAGTGGAGCAGGGGGAACCTTCACCATCCAGGCTGCCAATGACCAAGGCTTTAATTTAACCTTCCCATCCTCTGTATCCCTGGACACTGGAGGCAGTGCTAATGGTACAGTGAATCTCACAGCACCTCTTAACACTCCATCTGGTACCGGTGTCACACTGACCATTGAGGCTACGGCTCCAGGAGCCGCAGACACCAACTATGCTGTGCTGCGACTCACCGTCCTCCCAACGGTAATGCCTCATTCGAATCCTTGATTTATGTGTCTATTTAAGAAGGGCTTAGTGGATGACACGCTCTTGTTTTTACATTTTCACTCTCTCATAGGTGATTGATTTCACCCAGCCAGAGTGTCAGCTGCTCAGCCTGCAGTCCAACTGCTCCGACAACTGCAGCCAGTCGATGTGGGAGCTCTTTGTCCAGGTTACTGATGGGGCTGAAGGGACAGGCGTCAATCGCATCAGCCTCAGAGAAGGCAACGGCATCTTGAACACCAGCATGGCAGCTGGCAGCAAGAACATTACTTTGGTGTCCTACACCGGTTCCTGCTGCTCGCCTGATGTGCAGCTGGTGGTTGTGGATGAGGTGGGTAATGTGGGAACCTGTAGATTTTCTGTCCGCACAAATGTCACACTAGCTCAGACCACCATCAGCCCTCCGGATCCAACGACAACAGATGTTCCATCTTTGTCTACCAGACTTGTTCAGTCTGTTCTTCTTTGCCTTGGCATCACAGTCCTGGGGTTCAGGTTATCATCTTAGATGGGGATTTACTGAATGGTAACATCTACATGCTGTTTAAATTCAGTTTGCTATTAACATGTAGATTACACTGATGTAGTCCAACGCAACAGCCCCATTGTAAACTATCTACCATTCATCCATCCATTTTCTGTACCCGCTGAATCCGTCGGTCGGGTCGCGGGGGGGGGGGGGGCTGGAGCCTATCCCAGCGGTTGTAAACTATCTCATATAAATAAAATAATTAGTTTTCTGAAGCTTAAGAAAGTCATCGGTTGTTTTGCACATGTAACAATCAAGAAGTTCCTCTTACATGTTTTTGTAAAGGAAGATGATGTATTGTTTTTATTGAATCAGTTTGAGAGACTTTTAATGCTTTAACTTTGTGCTCATATTTGAGGTTGTTGGTGCTGTTGAGTTGCATCATCCAGATGGGTAACAACAGGGTATATATGTTGCTAATAACTGTTGTAAAAAACAACCTGAATCCAAGAACACCATTTTAATTGCATGTAATCATTGTATTAGTAGGGATGCAAATATGTTTTGATTCAGACATTGACCATGTGACTGTTTAAAGGGATAGTTCGGGATATTTGACATGAATCTGTATGGCATCACCATAACCAGTGTCGTGCATTCAAACTGACTTACCCCCGACAGTGTCCTGTGAGCCGAGTTCTTGTCCAGTGTTGGTCAAGGCGAAAGTAGTCCGGCTTGTTTGCTGGGGTCAAGAAATTAGCGCGTTTTTCTTCCCAAAACAGTACGTGTGCTAAAGAGTGATTTATTTCATCACAAAAACCGAAGCCGGCAAAAGTCACTCCTCGTTATCACTTGGGCCCTACTGTCTCTCATTGTGTATCAGTGCGCACGTCATTCTGACCGCGAGCTGTGCGCACGAGTCGATTCACTTTGTTTACTGCTCGGGAAGATGTCTGACTACGAGAGCGACGAGGAACATATTGACTTCCGTTCAGAGCCAAGGGGGTATCTTTATGAACCCGTTTATCCTGAGGAGGAAGTTCGCCAAATGGACTTAGATCGGGCAGAAAGAGAGAGGGTGGACAGAGAAGTGATGGAAACAGAAGCTGGAGCCACTGCTGGAGCTGCGATACCCAGGGTGGCCGACAAATCCTGGTGCACTTGTTTGAAGTGCGAAGTAATGCAGACAGAGGTGGAATGTTACTGCTGCCACGAGTGGGATTTAGTTATGCCCCAGATACAAAACCTTTCCATAGATGAGGATGTCGGCGGGACAGCTGCTGCCTGCATCACAAATAACGGTGACTTCCCTGCACTCCTGAATGCAGGCGTCTTGAGAACTTTTTTCCATGTTCCCAAGATCAACTGGAAGAGGCGTCCCAGACCAGCTGGACCCGATGGCCAGTTGTCTGCAGAGTAAGTGTTGAGCACTGCCAAAGAACAGAAAGACTCGTGCGCACAGCTCGCGGTCAGAATGACGTGCGCACTGATACACAATGAGAGACAGTATAGGGCCCAAGTGATAAGGAGGAGTGACTTTTGCCGGCTTCGGTTTTTGTGATGAAATAAATCACTCTTTAGCACACGTACTGTTTTGGGAAGAAAAACGCGCTAATTTCTTGACCCCAGCAAACAAGCCGGACTACTTTCGCCTTGACCAACACTGGACAAGAACTCGGCTCACAGGACACTGTCGGGGGTAAGTCAGTTTGAATGCACGACACTGGTTATGGTGATGCCATACAGATTCATGTCAAATATCCCAAACTATCCCTTTAAGTTCTTAACATGAAACGTGGGCGATGAGTAATTTAGATTTAGATTGTAGTATGTGTTGAATGGGATTGTTGATTTAATCATTGATTTATTTTTAATTTGAAATTATTTATCAATCTTCATCTTTATTATTCTATTAGAAATCACTGTGGTTTGATATCTGAATGATGACAATAAAAGTAGAAATAAAACAAACAAGTCCTCTGTGGTTGTTAAAGCTTTAAAAAGTGGCATTTATTGAAAAGTAGTTCAATGATGACGATGAAAGAGTACCAATATTTTTTTCTTTAAGTTTTATAATACAATAGATCACAACCTAAACGGTCTATTATATCACTTTAAATTGCTTACAGAAATGACAACAACATAAATTGTGGGGTATCTAAGGGCTTCATTTCTTTTCAATCTTTTATGACCCCAAAGGCTGTGACACTGTATGCAATGTGAATAAAAACAAAACATCAACAAATCTCATAAACCAAAATTTTATTAAGAGAAGAAAATAGAAAACATATCAAATGATGAAAGTGGTACAAAATACTGTTTCTTGAAAAGCATCTGAGAAAGTAAGCTGTACCAAAAAGAAGCAGCTTGAGGAACATGTTGATACAAACTGGTCAGTGACATGATTGGGTATAAAAAAGAGCACCCTAGAGAATATCTCAGAGAGTATCTCAGAAGTAAAACTGGACAGAGGTTTAGCAATCCGGACTGTTATCAGCACTTAGTTTAAAAGTGTGCATGTGCTCTGTATTACTGCCTATGGAAATTTCAACCTGCACACCTGGAAAAACACCATCTGTCAAGCTCGCAGATCATAGACATTTTCTGGACTCAATTAATTTCCTTTTTCATTTTGTTAACTATTGTGTCATCCTTATTTCACTTCCTGTTAAGTTTCCCACCAGTATTGGGACGGTCGGTGGCGTAGTGGGTTGAGCAGGCGCCCCATGTACAGAGGCTACAGTCCTCGCTGCAGCTGGCCCCAGTTCAAGTCCCACACCGGGTGGCCCTTTGCTGCATGTCTTCCCCCTCTCTCTGCTCCTTGCTTCCTGTCTCTCTGCCCTATGGTGTGCTTCCCGGGTTCTCTGCTCCTTGGGGGGAGTTGGTGGCCTGGGTCTGGGGGCCCTCTCGGCCTGCTTCTGATTGCTGGGGGGGATTGTGACACTATGCACTGATATTTAAGCGGGACCATCTATGTGTATTGCATGTTCATGCACACTCACACACACACACACACATTCATTAGCCCAGCTGCATGCTCACTCAGCAGTTGTTGTGCTGTCCTGTGGTTTAAGGTCACCTGTGTATCATATGAGATTGCTGCTGCTTGTGTTTTTTTCTTTGTGTGTGTGTTTGTTCTCTGCTTGTCTGCTTACAGGTGCTCCTGGTGCTTCCAAGGTTGGATTCCCCACAAAAGCCGTGAATCGTCTTCAGTTTGTTTTTACAGGTGTGGCAGTTGGTTGTCGGATTTTTCATTGTTTTTTTTTTGTCTCTTCATGTTTCTGTTCTTTTTTTCTCTCCTTCGCTTTCCCTCACAGGACAAGAAAAAAAAAAAAAAAAAAAAAAAGTTGGATATGAGCAATACATTTAGAGGGAGAAATGAATGCCCAGGGAGGATAACTGTGACTATAAGCAGTGGAGTAAAATCTACCAGGGTTAGGACCTCACCTCACCTCACCAGCAACGCAACCCACAAACAAAAACAAACGTAAGAAAGAAGTGTTAGAAACAAAAGGAAATATCCAAACACCGCTTTTTGGGGCCACAAAAGACAGGTGAGAATCTGGCGCCAACTCTCCAAAGTCTAAGCGATCTTAATCAAGCTCACTCCTGGAACACTTGTACAAAAACTCAAAACTCTTACCACCTTGTATCACAACAATGTGCACTTGCTTAGGGAACAAAGACCAAACTTACGTACTAAAAAAAAAAAAGAACTAGGACAAAACAAAGCAGAACAAAACAGCAGTTGCAATATGGCTGATGTCATTCCAGTGATTACAAAGGACAGCTGTAAGAACCGGCACACGTCCGATTCTTAACAGAAAGCTGGAATCCCATGAAAAAAAAATAAAAAATTCTTATGCCATGCAATTAAGCACAAGGCACCGGAGGATCGAGCAGTGTGAAGACAGCTCGCTGGTCTTGCTTATATCAGTGCCAGCAAATTAGAATGCAGGAACTGGAACGGAATTACTTGAATGTAGTAGTTGGAAAGTTGTTGCCCCATCTGCGAACTGGTAAATGGTGAGAATTGGAGAGTTTACCAGCCGTCTCCCTGGTGGACTTCCTTACCATGCCAGGACAAGGGCTGGCATTAGTGGATGCCTCAGGTAATGCTGTAGCAGAAGCTGAGGAGTGAAGAGTGGGACTTGTTTTCTGTTGGGGCATTGACTGTGACTGACTGACACTGGTATGCATCTGTTTACCACCCACAAGCCATATTTATCTATGTTAAAGCTTGGCAAAATGAAGTTGGTTTGGCTGCATGGGAAGGATGCCTTAAGGCAGGTGCAGGATTAAGCGTTGGTCAATGCACATGACGTACCTCTATCAACCTGTATAATGGAGCTACCCCTTACACTTGTCCTTCTTGCTCAGGTGGTTTAGATACCTGGAACACATCTGGGGCCCACCCATCCTGAATTTTGATGGACCTGCTGACCTGCTGGCAACACTTCCTCAGCCTGTTTGGATCTCACTCACATTGAGATAGATGGCTGAAAGAGACAAGCAGTCTATAACAGTGCTAACAGCTAATCAAAATGCACTAAACAAAACTTGAACTTTCAATTTTTTATTTTGATGTCAGTTCAGTATGACATCTGACATTCAGTTGTTAGCACTGGTGTTAGGGTTGTCCCAGGGCCGGCCCAAGCCTTTATGGGGCCTTAAGCAGAATTTCATTTAGGGCCCCCCTACCATCACCTCAGCTCCAGATGCCTCATTATTCCATAGGCTACACTGTTATGTGTGTAACGGACTCACAATCATTAGCATTATTTGTAATCCTCTTACATTATACAGGTGTCATTCTTGTTTTTAACCTTAAAGGGATAGCAAACTCATAAATATGGTTTAATTAACTTCTACATAAAGAGTGATGTATAAGTATGGCTCATTAATCTAACTATTTGAAAGTAACATCAGCAGGCTGGAGACTGCATTTATAGTAAACACGTTAAATAGTTTAATTTCTTTCAGATGTGCAATGGTGTGTAAAATGTTCAAAATACAAAATAGAATCAAATGACATTCACATTATCTTACAGAAAAATAAAGTTGTAATCACAGTTAAATTCAAAATTGCTCTCGGGGCCCCCTGGTGGCGTGGGGGCCCTAAGCGATCGCATAGTTGGCGTATGCCTTGGGCCGGCTCTGGGTTGTCCTCAACCATAAGTCATTTGCTCAGCTGTAATGTTTCTACTTGGGCTATGTTTATGTATTTGGCAGACGCTCTTATCCTAAGCAACTTGTTTTACTTGTTATAAGTCACGGTTGGTCAAAATAAATGATAAACAAAACATCGAAATGAGGGTATCAAAACATTGCTGTCATGCAGTTTCGGTTATAAGTGCCTCCTGAGACATTAGCACAGCAAAAAAAGATCTGTATTTTATTTCTGATAACACAAAGGTTAAACATATGTTTGCATCCTTGGGCTGAACCTCAGTGGTACCCGAGTGGATCAGTGGATCAGATCACTACCAGGAAGTGGTATGTACATTTTAGAAAACTTCAATTGGACCCAAATCAAAATAGATTTTTTTTTTTTAAATATTATTGTAATTACTGAAGCATATGTAAAGTGTAGAGATTACCGTGTTTTCACGTCTTTCTCATTAGGACTAACTTTTGTATGTCGGGTTAAAGAGAGGCCTCACTAATGGAGAGCAGAAAAGTTTTCTCAAGTTCACCGGATAATAATTGTGACAATCTTTTGATGGCTTGTTGAAACATAATGACAAAGATGAGATCAATTGTATGATCAAATGCCAAAAATTAATTTTATGAGACAAAAGAAATAGGAAAAAAAATAAAGACAGTCTTTGTCAACATTTAAAAATATTCCCCCCTTAATTGCAAATTTTCTGACCATTACAGATACATTTTAGATCTTCCAAAATAATGGGACATTCTTAAGAAAATGTTATCTATACGAAGTAAATCTTTCAATTTATGATTAAGACATAATGTCTTTTTTTCTGTGTGCAAGAAAATACAGCATTTCCTTTATGATAACTTTTAAGTATAACTTGACAAAGCAGCCTTTGAAACTGCGTTATTTTACCAAAAATGCAATTAAAGTTAATAGCGTCAAATGAATGCATATAGCTTTTATTGTGACATTTAATAACATGGCTTGTTTTTAGACTAGGGAACAATGCATTTTTGGCGCGATGTTCAGGCTCCTTTGGTTTTCCACACATTCAAATCACAAGTGTTATGATAACAGTCCATGGGAAACAAGTTGAGCGCCGTTAAAACTCCTCCCGACCCCACTGGCATTACAAATAGAAAGTGTTCCATGAAACAACAACACTGAGGAGAGGACAGGGCAGAGACCAAAGGTGCAGGTACTCGTTTTTTTCATGTAGAGATTTTAAATCTGAACATTTTAGTTTTACATGTGGACACTGTTTATCACTGTTTATTTATTATCACTGTGTTATACTGTTATGTACATATTGTTGAACTATGAATCTAAAATGAATATTAATGAATGATGTTTGTGCTTTCTGCTCCTTTCAGCCGAGTCTTTGGGTGGTACAGGTATGCCATGTTTTAAATCCCAAACCAAATTAATAAAATTCAAAGATACATCCTCATAATAATCTAGAAATTCAAAATTTTTTTAATCTATTAATTTAGTGTCACAAAACAATACTTTAATACAATATACTAAATTCACTTTTCCTGTTAAAACAAATATTGTGGGGTTATGGAATACATTTAACTTGAAATTGATCAAAAATTATTTAGGCTTTCACTTTCTAAACTCCAGCAGCATTGATATTTTACACATATGTAATCTGTTCAAGTGAAGGCATTACTCGTTTCAGTCAGCTAACGCCAAACCACGTTCTGTATATACAACAACAGCCTGGCTGCGCAGTAAAACAGCCTAAACTGGTCTAAACTGGTCAGGAAGTGCAGACATGTGACCCACAGTGAAATTCAACAGTTATCCTTAGTTCACAAACATGGCATAGGGATTTGTTCAAAGAGGATGGGGGTCCAATATTGTGACGTTATGGTTTTTATTGATTTTTTACACAGCGAACCAACTCTTGTCGAAACATGTTTGTATTTAAAAAAATAAGAGGTTTTATTCTTCAGTTTGTTCTCCCTCACTCTCTGTGACAGGTCATTCAGTGATGCCTGGGTTGGCTTTGCTGGCTCTCCTGCTTCTGCAGACCATAGTTCGTGTCTTTAGTATATCAAATGGAGACTCTTTGAATCATCAAGTTATCACTGAGAGAGCCATATTAAATGTCACGGTACAGGTGTGTCGTGCTGTGGCCCTGGCTGAGGGCAAGGACTTCACTTTCCCTGTAAGAATTACATTAACCCAATTATACTGTTTTTTTCCCTCTACATTGTAATATGAATAAATGTAATTTCTGCTGTAATATTAGACTATGTGTGTGTTTATGTGTGTGTATATATACCTGTGTGTAGCCCCAGCCTTTTACTTCTACGACAGTCGCTGCAGCATGTGAAGCCCCAAAATCAGCCACGAGTTTCCGAAAAGCCATCAACCATATCCAAAAAGAGAACAAGAGAATAGACACCCGTCGCCTATTCAGCCCACCATATCACTTTGACGATGAGCGGTTTGCAGAAGGAAAGAAGCTCATCAAAGATGGCTTAGAAGCCATAAAGGCTGCCAACAAGCGACAAGACATTTTTTCAGCAAGAGAAACTCTGGGAGGAATTCTCCACACCTTACAGGTATTTCTGACAGTTTCTTAAAGTCTCACAACACATTACCATTCTGAATAAGTGTTTCTGAAACCGTATGCAGTCTCGATCCAACAAGGATGAAACACATGGTTAATCATAACCTAATATCAAAGATGGGCCACATTTGACAACTTATCAGTTGGCTTTGCAGTTCCCTTCCATTTATGAGAAAGTTATTCAACCTTTTCCTCACCAGATTTATTTGTGAAGAAAAATATAATAGGTTAACAGTGGACACTGTTAGAAAGGGTCTAAACTTCCAAATAGCATTGAATTGCTGTTAATGTGCTGGATGGGTACAGCACAAGTATTAGCCAATTTATTTATGTGAGAAAAGTTACTGTACATATTAGCTTACTACTTGAAATGAAAATTTAAAAAAAATAAATAAGACACACTCGGTGAACACATTTTCCTCACGTCATAATGGAGCTGCTACTAAGATTTAGAAAGATTGTACTGTAATTAGTTGCTTTAAATTGACTGTGGATGTACAACTGTATTTATAGTAACTGTGAATTCTAATTAAATAATTACCCTACATGGAAGTTAACAGTTGATTTAGTCAGTTAAGCGACAGTGGTACAAAATTTTATCTAAACATTTTTTTGTCTCCCTTCCCTGTTTCCCCTTTGAAACCTGAAGGATTTCTACAGTCACAGTAACTGGGTGGAAATGGGAAACAAACTCCCAAACTCCAATCTGATCAGAGCAGGCAGAAGCATTGGAAAAATAGCAGGTAAAAAGATCAGTTGTTTGTGGTGTGTTTGGGTCAACGGGCAAAATTACCTTTCTTTCTTTCTTTCCTGTTTTTGCACATTGCCATTCTTTGCTGATCAGAAGCTAAACCACAGTGCATGCAACTGCACCTTCACTGTATAGTGACAATAAAGTTGAATGTAATGTTGATTCTGCAGACAAAACCAGAATAACATTTAAGAGGATATTCTACAGGATAAGATACTATCTTCAGGGCATTTTGCACTTGTTTCCCCCCAGAGAACCCAGAGGTAAACATTACAACACATACAATCTGACATTATATTGAATCTTTAATGTTTAAAATTAAACTGGAATGCAGGCTGATCATAAATGAGTGATTTATCAGAACCTCTAAAACATTGGACTGGCATTGTTAATGTTGTGGGTTATTCAAGGTAAACACAATAAACTTGTGCTAAAGAAAAAACTGGACCAGACTCAGTGAATAATTCCCTATAATCCCTATAAAGACCTGGTTTCAAAAGGCTCTTCTAATCCAAATCCACTGACTGGACTTTACTGCCTCATCTGACATTTCCTTCACTATTTTCCTCACACTCTGTCCACTTACACCCAACTCCCTCAACAATGAGACAACAGACTTTGCAACAAATCCTCTACATTCTACTTCCACTGGACATATCCTAACTTTCCATCCTTGCTGCCTTTCCTCCTTATTGTCTTACCAACTTTCTCCCCCTCTTGAACAAACTGAATTGCCACTCTCTTCACCTTAGACCCTCCTAAACTTACCTGCCTTCGTTTATCTTCAGTACCTGCAGCTAAGCTTCTTTAATTCAGAATTTAGTTCAGAATGTTAGCTGAACTTAGAAAGAAAATTGTGTAATAGTGGATATTTACAGTATGTAAAAATAAATTGATAAACAAACAGGAAAATGCAGCCATGGAAATAGCTTTGATAAAACACGTAAGACTGAGCCCAGAGGTGGGATCAACAAAGACAGCTTCACATCCAACCATGGACATCTCCACAATGAAGCAGCTCGTCTGGCTGTAGCTGCAACCAGTGAGCTGCTGGAGGACATTCGAGGGGCTGGCGGGGACAGACAATTTCTTCAGTATGAACGTCATTTTGCATGTTTAAGTTTTTCTAAAATAAGAGGATTAATAGAACTTAAAAAAAAGTTTATTCAATTTGTACTTTTCTCTTTTCATATCTCAGGATGATGGGAATCAACAAAGAATCAAGTAAAGCTCTTTGTTTCGTGGTCGACACAACAGGAAGTATGGGAGATGACATTGCAGCAGTAAGAGCCGTCACATCGTCTATAATCGACAGAAAAGTTGGAACAGACGATGAGCCCTCATCTTACATTCTTGTGCCTTTCAGTGATCCAGGTAAATTTATGAATGTTTCAGACTGAACTTTATGTTTTGGTCTAAAGGTCTTGTGTTCTTGTTTGTGCCCTCAATATTTAAATTTACTCTGTGTTTACCTATTGAGCAATCATAAATGGAAACAAATCAGCAAATATCAATGTGCTTTGTCAGGTGATTGTTCAAATAAAAACAAATGCATCAAAATCACAAAGTAAAAATCAGAGAGAAACAGAGAACAGAATATATATTTATACATATATATATGGATTTTTTATTTTTTATATTTTTTTGTTTTGTTTTGAATCACAGGTTTTGGGCCACTGATGAAGACTACAGACCCAAAAGTTTTCAAGAATCATATTGATTCACTGGCTCCATCTGGTGGTGGAGATGCAGCAAAATTGAGTCTCTCAGGACTTCAGGTGCTGGTTTTAGTTTACTTCATATTGGTACTATACAAGTCATGATAGGAAAAAAAGCTCAAACTAAAGTCTTCTTTCTGCCTTATCTTCGTAGTTGGCTTTGATTGGCGCGCCACCTAATTCTGAGATCTTCCTTTTTACGGATGCACCTGCTAAAGATGCCCACCTGAGAAACACAGTGATTGCTCTCATAGAACGGACCAAATCAGTGGTAAAGTACAACCTCAAATAAGGAAAAGCTAGGAAGCTAGGCAAAACACAATCATTCTTACATTTATCTCAAATTTGATGTCACTGGAGGCATTAAGAACCCAAAACATTTTTTTTCTGGTCAGCTTCATTTACTTTGATAATATAAATCTCTACCTTCACTTCAGACCTCAACACATTCCTAAACATGTCTTCAGGTGGGTAACAGAACAGGGTCACTGTCATTACATTTTCAAGTTTCAAAGGTCTCAAGAGCAGGGGATCTCCATCTTAAGTGAGATGACATTTGTTGTAATTTGGTGCTATATAAATAAAACTGAATTGAATTGAAATTGAAGTGGGTGCACATTGATGAATCGTTTTTCCATTCAATTAAGTTCAGTTCAATTGAATTAAATTTAATTTGCTTATGTTCAATTATTGAAACAGACAGCCATTAAAGACACTTATGAATTGGTTAACTTGAAACTTGGGTGTAAGCAGGCTTCATGGCTGATTTTCCTGTTTGCCTCCTCTCATTTCAGGTGAACTTCATGATTACTAATGTTTTAGGGTTTCGCCGTCGAAGACAAGCTGACAAATATCAACAACAGCAAAGCCCCCGAATGGCAAGATCAGATACCCAGCTGTACAGAGATCTGGCTCAGGCCTCTGGTGGTCAGGCTATTGAAGTCACAAAAGATCAGCTGCTGGAGGCCACCAGCATCATACAAGAGTCCTCCAGCTCCCCCCTGGTATAACTGCTCTCACTGGCTATTACATTTTTCTCCATTGTTATTAATCCATTTATTTTATTTTTTGGATTTAATGAATTTACACACAAAGCTATGTTTGATATCATAGGTGACCCTTTTGCAAGTATCCAGGAGCCCCGGAAAGGCTGAAAATTTCCCCTTCACTGTTGACGAGTCAGTCAGAAACTTGACCATTTATATCACTGGAAGATCTGTTAATTTTACACTCATCGATCCCTCAGGTGATTGTGTCTGTAATAGTTGTGGTGTGTATTAACTGATTGTTTGATCAGAAGTGATTTACTCATTGTGTGTTTTTTCTGTTTGTTTTACCAACTTTAAACCCAAATTCAGTCGGCTCATTTTATTTCTTGGCTTTTATTTTAGGCGTGCCTCAAAGTAGCACCAACACATCTGGATCATCAATCATTACCTCCCAGTCAGTAGGAAACTTTCAGACTCTGCGGCTGCAAACAAAAGCGGGAGTGTGGGAAATGAGAATGGTGTCAACAAATCCCTACAGCCTGAAGGTTGTAGGTGAGTCCCTATGGGATTACATGGTTGAATAATGAAAAAAAAATCTTATTATTAGATATTCTTTATCTTCTATATCTTAAATTACATAATATTGACAAATATGCAAATATGATCAAGGAAACGAGTAAAGTACATGCTTGGAAGCTCTTGAATAAATGGCCACCTTGGTTGATTTCTTTTTTTGCAACTTATCTATTTGCAGGTGAGAGTCCGATCGACTTCCTGTTTGACTTTTTGAAGGAGTCACAGGGTCCCTTAGGAGGGTTTGATCTTGTAGACAATCGGCCAACAGCTGGTAAAGGAAGCGCAATTTTGTGATTATATAAAGTAAGTGTTTCAGTGTCAGCATATCTGAGTGAATTTTCTTTTCTCCAAAGGTGGTAATGGTAGCCTGATGGTGACACTCACTGGGAGTGACTCTGCCACAGTGACAGAGGTCACTCTGGTTGAGTCATCAGGATCAGGGCAGGTTAATGGCAGCGTGGAGGCTCAGGGCGGAGGTGAATTCTTTGTCCGGTTTGACAGGATACCATCAGCTGAGTTTGTGATACTTGTGAAGGGACAGAACAACAACAGTGCCTCCATAGCATCCTCTGGGATCTTCCAAAGGCAGTCAACCATCAGCCTGAGAGCTTCTACTCTCACTGTTACAGCTGTAAGCAAATGCAAAAAAATTACCTTTAAGATCAATTAAACTGCATTGGTCTTATAATGGTCTTTTTCCTTCTGTTGTTAGGAGGATTCAGACATCATCTTAGAGCCAGGAACACCCCGTTCAGTTCACTTCTCTGTGATGACAAGTGGAGCAGGGGGAACCTTCACCATCCAGGCTGCCAATGACCAAGGCTTTAATTTAACCTTCCCATCCTCTGTATCCCTGGACACTGGAGGCAGTGCTAATGGTACAGTGAATCTCACAGCACCTCTTAACACTCCATCTGGTACAGGTGTCACACTGACCATTGAGGCTGAGGGTCCAGGAGCCGCAGACACCAACTATGCTGTGCTGCGACTCACCGTCCTCCCAACGGTAATGCCTCATTCGAATCCTTGATTTATGTGTCTATTTAAGAAGGGCTTAGTGGATGACACGCTCTTGTTTTTACATTTTCACTCTCTCATAGGTGACTGATTTCACCCAGCCAGAGTGTCAGCTGCTCAGCCTGCAGTCCAACTGCTCCGACAACTGCAGCCAGTCGATGTGGGAGCTCTTTGTCCAGGTTACTGATGGGGCTGAAGGGACAGGCGTCAATCGCATCAGCCTCAGAGAAGGCAACGGCATCTTGAACACCAGCATGGCAGCTGGCAGCGAGAACATTACTTTGGTGTCCTACACTGGTTCCTGCTGCTCGCCTGATGTGCAGCTGCTGGTTGTGGATGAGGTGGGTAAGGTGGGAACCTGTAGATTTTCTGTCCGCACAAATGTCTCACTAGCTGAGACCACCATCAGCCCTCCGGATCCAACAACAACAGATGTTCCATCTTTGTCTACCAGACTTGTTCAGTCTGTTCTTCTTTGCCTTGGCATCACAGTCCTGGGGTTCAGGTTATCATCTTAGATGGGGATTTACTGAATGGTAACATCTACATGCTGTTTAAATTCAGTTTGCTATTAACATGTAGATTACACTGATGTAGTCCAACGCAACAGCCCCATTGTAAACTATCTTCCACTCATCCATCCATTTTCTGTACCCGCTGAATCCGTCGGTCGGGTCGCGGGGGGGGGGGGGCTGGAGCCTATCCCAGCGGTTGTAAACTATCTCATATAAATAAAATAATTAGTTTTCTGAAGCTTAAGAAAGTCATCGGTTGTTTTGCACATGTAACAATCAAGAAGTTCCTCTTACATGTTTTTGTAAAGGAAGATGATGTATTGTTTTTATTGAATCAGTTTGAGAGACTTTTAATGCTTTAACTTTGTGCTCATATTTGAGGTTGTTGGTGCTGTAGTTGCATCATCCAGATGGGTAACAGCAGGGTATATATGTTGCTAATAACTGTTGTAAAAAACAACCTGAATCCAAGAACACCATTTTAATTGCATGTAATCATTGTATTAGTAGGGATGCAAATATGTTTTGATTCAGACATTGACCATGTGACTGTTTAAAGGGATAGTTCGGGATATTTGACATGGATCTGTATGGCATCACCATAACCAGTGTCGTGCATTCAAACTGACTTACCCCCGACAGTGTCCTGTGAGCCGAGTTCTTGTCCAGTGTTGGTCAAGGCGAAAGTAGTCCGGCTTGTTTGCTGGGGTCAAGAAATTAGCGCGTTTTTCTTCCCAAAACAGTACGTGTGCTAAAGAGTGATTTATTTCATCACAAAAACCGAAGCCGGCAAAAGTCACTCCTCGTTATCACTTGGGCCCTATACCGTCTCTCATTGTGTATCAGTGCGCACGTCATTCTGACCGCGAGCTGTGCGCACGAGTCGATTCACTTTGTTTACTGCTCGGGAAGATGTCTGACTACGAGAGCGACGAGGAACATATTGACTTCCGTTCAGAGCCAAGGGGGTATCTTTATGAACCCGTTTATACTGAGGAGGAAGTTCGCCAAATGGACTTAGATCGGGCAGAAAGAGAGAGGGTGGACAGAGAAGTGATGGAAACAGAAGCTGGAGTCACTGCTGGAGCTGCGATACCCAGGGTGGCCGACAAATCCTGGTGCACTTGTTTGAAGTGCGAAGTAATGCAGACAGAGGTGGAATGTTACTGCTGCCACGAGTGGGATTTAGTTATGCCCCAGATACAAAACCTTTCCATAGATGAGGATGTCGGCGGCCGCGGGACAGCTGCTGCCTGCATCACAAATAACGGTGACTTCCCTGCACTCCTGAATGCAGGCGTCTTGAGAACTTTTTTCCATGTTCCCAAGATCAACTGGAAGAGGCGTCCCAGACCAGCTGGACCCGATGGCCAGTTGTCTGCAGAGTAAGACAGTGTTGAGCACTGCCAAAGAACAGAAAGACTCGTGTGCACAGCTCGCGGTCAGAATGACGTGCGCACTGATACACAATGAGAGACAGTATAGGGCCCAAGTGATAACGAGGAGTGACTTTTGCCGGCTTCGGTTTTTGTGATGAAATAAATCACTCTTTAGCACACGTACTGTTTTGGGAAGAAAAACGCGCTAATTTCTTGACCCCAGCAAACAAGCCGGACTACTTTCGCCTTGACCAACACTGGACAAGAACTCGGCTCACAGGACACTGTCGGGGGTAAGTCAGTTTGAATGCACGACACTGGTTATGGTGATGCCATACAGATCCATGTCAAATATCCCAAACTATCCCTTTAAGTTCTTAACATGAAACGTGGGCGATGAGTAATTTAGATTTAGATTGTAGTATGTGTTGAATCGGATTGTTGATTTAATCATTGATTTATTTTTAATTTGAAATTATTTATCAATCTTCATCTTTATTATTCTATTAGAAATCACTGTGGTTTGATATCTGAATGATGACAATAAAAGTAGAAATAAAACAAACAAGTCCTCTGTGGTTGTTAAAGCTTTAAAAAGTGGCATTTATTGAAAAGTAGTTCAATGATGACGATGAAAGAGTATCAATATTTTTTTCTTTAAGTTTTATAATACAATAGATCACAACCTAAACGGTCTATTATATCACTTTAAATTGCTTACAGAAATGACAACAACATAAATTGTGGGGTATCTAAGGGCTTCATTTCTTTTCAATCTTTTATGACCCCAAAGGCTGTGACACTGTATGCAATGTGAATAAAAACAAAACATCAACAAATCTCATAAACCAAAATTTTATTAAGAGAAGAAAATAGAAAACATATCAAATGATGAAAGTGGTACAAAATACTGTTTCTTGAAAAGCATCTGAGAAAGTAAGCTGTACCAAAAAGAAGCAGCTTGAGGAACATGTTGATACAAACTGGTCAGTGACATGATTGGGTATAAAAAAGAGCACCCTAGAGAATATCTCAGAGAGTATCTCAGAAGTAAAACTGGACAGAGGTTTAGCAATCCGGACTGTTATCAGCACTTAGTTTAAAAGTGTGCATGTGCTCTGTATTACTGCCTATGGAAATTTCAACCTGCACACCTGGAAAAACACCATCTGTCAAGCTCGCAGATCATAGACATTTTCTGGACTCAATTAATTTCCTTTTTCATTTTGTTAACTATTGTGTCATCCTTATTTCACTTCCTGTTAAGTTTCCCACCAGTATTGGGACGGTCGGTGGCGTAGTGGGTTGAGCAGGCGCCCCATGTACAGAGGCTACAGTCCTCGCTGCAGCTGGCCCCAGTTCAAGTCCCACACCGGGTGGCCCTTTGCTGCATGTCTTCCCCCTCTCTCTGCTCCTTGCTTCCTGTCTCTCTGCCCTATGGTGTGCTTCCCGGGTTCTCTGCTCCTTGGGGGGAGTTGGTGGCCTGGGTCTGGGGGCCCTCTCGGCCTGCTTCTGATTGCTGGGGGGGATTGTGACACTATGCACTGATATTTAAGCGGGACCATCTATGTGTATTGCATGTTCATGCACACTCACACACACACACACACATTCATTAGCCCAGCTGCATGCTCACTCAGCAGTTGTTGTGCTGTCCTGTGGTTTAAGGTCACCTGTATATGAGATTGCTGCTGCTTGTGTTTTTTTCTTTGTGTCTGTGTTTGTTCTCTGCTTGTCTGCTTACAGGTGCTCCTGGTGCTTCCAAGGTTGGATTCCCCACAAAAGCCGTGAATCGTCTTCAGTTTGTTTTTACAGGTGTAGCAGCTGGTTGTCGGATTTTTCATTGTTTTTTTTTTTGTCTCTTCATGTTTCTGTTCTTTTTTTCTCTCCTTCGCTTTCCCTCTCTCTCTGTCCCCCGGTCCGGTTTGGCACTATTATCATATCATGTTAAATATTGTAACAAAAATAAATAAATAAAAATGAGGAGTGGATGGGCGTCAATGGGAGCTTTACATTCATAAAGCTTCCCTTGGCATAGCAAATGTGTTTAGCATAAACGGTATTCAGATTACAGTTCTGCTGACATAATGCTGGACAGGACAAGAAAAAAAAAAAAAAAGTTGGATATGAGCAATACATTTAGAGGGAGAAATGAATGCCCAGGGAGGATAACTGCGACTATAAGCAGTGGAGTAAAATCTACCAGGGTTAGGGCCTCACCTCACCTCACCAGCAACGCAACCCACAAACAAAAACAAACGTAAGAAAGAAGTGTTAGAAACAAAAGGAAATATCCAAACACCGCTTTTTGGGGCCACAAAAGACAGGTGAGAATCTGGCGCCAACTCTCCAAAGTCTAAGCGATCTTAATCAAGCTCACTCCTGGAACACTTGTGCAAAAACTCAAAACTCTTACCACCTTGTATCACAACAATGTGCACTTGCTTAGGGAACAAAGACCAAACTTACGTACTAAAAAAAAAAAAGAACTAGGACAAAACAAAGCAGAACAAAACAGCAGTTGCAATATGGCTGATGTCATTCCAGTGATTACAAAGGACAGCTGTAAGAACCGGCACACGTCCGATTCTTAACAGAAAGTTGGAATCCCATAAAAAAAAATAAAAAAAAAGATTCTTATGCCATGCAATTAAGCACAAGGCACCGGAGGATCGAGCAGTGTGAAGACAGCTCGCTGGTCTTGCTTATATCAGTGCCAGCAAATTAGAATGCAGGAACTGGAACGGAATTACTTGAACGTAGTAGTTGGAAAGTTGTTGCCCCATCTGCGAACTGGTAAATGGTGAGAATTGGAGAGTTTACCAGCCGTCTCCCTGGTGGACTTCCTTACCATGCCAGGACAAGGGCTGGCATTAATGGATGCTTCAGGTAATGCTGTAGCAGAAGCTGAGGAGTGAAGAGTGGGACTTGTTTTCTGTTGGGGCATTGACTGTGACTGACTGACACTGGTATGCATCTGTTTACCACCCACAAGCCATATTTATCTATATTAAAGCTTGGCAAAATGCAGTTGGTTTGGCTGCATGGGAAGGATGCCTTAAGGCAGGTGCAGGATTAAGCGTTGGTCAATGCACATGACGTACCTCTATCAACCTGTATAATGGAGCTACCCCTTACACTTGTCCTTCTTGCTCAGGTGGTTTAGATACCTGGAACACGTCTGGGGCCCACCCATCCTGAATTTTGATGGACCTGCTGGCAACACTTCCTCAGCCTGTTTGGATCTCACTCACATTGAGATAGATGGCTGAAAGAGACAAGCAGTCTATAACAGTGCTAACAGCTAATCAAAATGCACTAAACAAAACTTGAACTTTCAATTTTTTATTTTGAGATGTCAGTTCAGTATGACATCTGACATTCAGTTGTTAGCACTGGTGTTAGGGTTGTCCCAGGGCCGGCCCAAGCCTTTATGGGGCCTTAAGCAGAATTTCATTTAGGGCCCCCCTACCATCACCTCAGCTCCAGATGCCTCATTATTCCATAGGCTACACTGTTATGAGTGTAACGGACCCACAATCATTAGCATTATTTGTAATCCTCTTACATTATACAGGTGTCATTCTTGTTTTTAACCTTAAAGGGATAGCAAACTCATAAATATTAACTTCTACATAAAGAGTGATGTATAAGTATGGCTCATTAATCTAACTATTTGAAAGTAACATCAGCAGGCTGGAGACTGCATTTATAGTAAACACGTTAAATAGTTTAATTTCTTTCAGATGTGCAATGGTGTGCAAAATGTTCAAAATACAAAATAGAATCAAATGACATTCACATTATCTTACAGAAAAATAAAGTTGTAATCAAAGTTAAATTCAAAATTGCTCTCGGGGCCCCTTGGTGGCGTGGGGGCCCTAAGCGATCGCATAGTTGGCGTATGCCTTGGGCCGGCTCTGGGTTGTCCTCAACCATAAGTCATTTGCTCAGCTGTAATGTTTCTACTTGGGCTATGTTTATGTATTTGGCAGACGCTCTTATCCTAAGCAACTTGTTTTACTTGTTATAAGTCACGGTTGGTCAAAATAAATGATAAACAAAACATCGAAATGAGGGTATCAAAACATTGCTGTCATGCAGTTTCGGTTATAAGTGCCTCCTGAGACATTAGCACAGCGAAAAAAGATCTGTGTTTTATTTCTGATAACACAAAGGTTAAACATATGTTTGCATCCTTGGGCTGAACCTCAGTGGTACCCGAGTGGATCAGTGGATCAGATCACTACCAGGAAGTGGTATGTACATTTTAGAAAACTTCAATTGGACCCAAATCAAAATAGATTTTTTTTTTTTTAAATATTATTGTAATTACTGAAGCATATGTAAAGTGTAGAGATTACCGTGTTTTCACGTCTTTCTCATTAGGACTAACTTTTGTATGTCGGGTCAAAGAGAGGCCTCACTAATGGAGAGCAGAAAAGTTTTCTCAAGTTCACCGGATAATAATTGTGACAATCTTTTGATGGCTTGTTGAAACATAATGACAAAGATGAGATCAATTGTATGATCAAATGCCAAAAATTAATTTTATGAGACAAAAGAAATAGGAAAAAAAAAAAAGACAGTCTTTGTCAACATTTAAAAATATTTCCCCCTTAATTGCAAATTTTCTGACCATTACAGATACATTTTAGATCTTCCAAAATAATGGGACATTCTTAAGAAAATGTTATCTATACGAAGTAAATCTTTCAATTTATGATTAAGACATAATGTCTTTTTTTCTGTGTGCAAGAAAATACAGCATTTCCTTTATGATAACTTTTAAGTATAACTTGACAAAGCAGCCTTTGAAACTGCGTTATTTTACCAAAAATGCAATTAAAGTTAATAGCGTCAAATTAATATATATAGCTTTTACTGTGAAATTTAATAACATGGCTTGTTTTTAGACTAGGGAACAATGCATTTTTGGCGCGATGTTCAGGCTCCTTTGGTTTTCCACACATTCAAATCACAAGTGTTATGATAACAGTCCATGTGAAACAAGTTGAGCGCCGTTAAAACTCCTCCCGACCCCACTGGCATTACAAATAGAAAGTGTTCCATGAAACAACAACACTGAGGAGAGGACAGGGCAGAGACCAAAGGTGCAGGTACTCGTTTTTTTCATGTAGAGATTTTAAATCTGAACATTTTAGTTTGATTTTGAGAATTGTTTGAGTTGGCCCGAACATGTGGACACTGTTTATCACTGTTTATTTATTATCACTATGTTATACTGTTATGTACATATTGTTGAACTATGAATCTAAAATGAATATTAATGAATGATGTTTGTGCTTTCTGCTCCTTTCAGCCGAGTCTTTGGGTGGTACAGGTATGCCATGTTTTAAATCCCAAACCAAATTAATAAAATTCAAAGATACATCCTCATAATAATCTAGAAATTCAAAATGTTTTTAATCTATTAATTTAGTGTCACAAAACAATACTTTAATACAATATACTAAATTCACTTTTCCTGTTAAAACAAATATTGTGGGGTTATGAAATACATTTAACTTGAAAATGATCAAAAATTATTTAGGCTTTCACTTTCTAAACTCCAGCAGCATTGATATTTTACACATATGTAATCTGTTCAAGTGAAGGCATTACTCGTTTCAGTCAGCTAACGCCAAACCACGTTCTGTATATACAACAACAGCCTGGCTGCGCAGTAAAACAGCCTAAACTGGTCTAAACTGGTCAGGAAGTGCAGACATGTGACCCACAGTGAAATTCAACAGTTATCCTTAGTTCACAAACATGGCATACAGATTTGTTCAAAGAGGATGGGGGTCCAATATTGTGACGTTATGGTTTTTATTGATATTTTACACAGCGAACCAACTCTTGTCGAAACATGTTTGTATTTAAAAAAATAAGAGGTTTTATTCTTCAGTTTGTTCTCCCTCACTCTCTGTGACAGGTCATCCAGTGATGCCTGGGTTGGCTTTGCTGGCTCTCCTGCTTCTGCAGACCATAGTTCGTGGCTTTAGTATATCAATTGGAGACTCTTTGAATCATCAAGTTATCACTGAGAGAGCCATATTAAATGTCACGGTACAGGTGTGTCGTGCTGTGGCCCTGGCTGAGGGCAAGGACTTCACTTTCCCTGTAAGAATTACATTAACCCAATTATACTGTTTTTTTCCCTCTACATTGTAATATGAATAAATGTAATTTCTGCTGTAATATTAGACTATGTGTGTGTTTATGTGTGTGTATATATACCTGTGTGTAGCCCCAGCCTTTTACTTCTACGACAGTCGCTGCAGCATGTGAAGCCCCAAAATCAGCCACGAGTTTCCGAAAAGCCATCAACCATATCCAAAAAGAGAACAAGAGAATAGACACCCGTCGCCTATTCAGCCCACCATATCACTTTGACGATGAGCGGTTTGCAGAAGGAAAGAAGATCATCAAAGATGGCTTAGAAGCCATAAAGGCTGCCAACAAGCGACAAGACATTTTTTCAGCAAGAGAAACTCTGGGAGGAATTCTCCACACCTTACAGGTATTTCTGACAGTTTCTTAAAGTCTCACAACACATTACCATTCTGAGTAAGTGTTTCTGAAACCGTATGCAGTCTCGATCCAACAAGGATGAAACACATGGTTAATCATAATCTAATATCAAAGATGGGCCACATTTGACAACTTATCAGCTGGCTTTGCAGTTCCCTTCCATTTATGAGAAAGTTATTCAACCTTTTCCTCACCAGATTTATTTGTGAAGAAAAATATAATAGGTTAACAGTGGACACTGTTAGAAAGGGTCTAAACTTCCAAATAGCATTGAATTGCTGTTAATGTGCTGGATGGGTACAACACAAGTATTAGCCAATATATTTGTGTGAGAAAAGTTACTGTACATATTAGCTTACTACTTGAAATGAAAATTAAAAAAAAATATAAAAGACACACTCGGTGAACACATTTTCCTCACGTCATAATGGAGCTGCTACTAAGATTTAGAAAGATTGTACTGTAATTAGTTGCTTTAAATTGACTGTGGATGTACAACTGTATTTATAGTAACTGTGAATTCAAATTAAATAATTACCCTACATGGAAGTTAACAGTTGATTTAGTCAGTTAAGCGACAGTGGTACAAAATTTTATCTAAACATTTTTTTGTCTCCCTTCCCTGTTTCCCCTTTGAAACCTGAAGGATTTCTACAGTCACAGTAACTGGGTGGAAATGGGAAACAAACTCCCAAACTCCAATCTGATCAGAGCAGGCAAAAGCATTGGAAAAATAGCAGGTAAAAAGATCAGTTGTTTGTGGTGTGTTTGGGTCAACGGGCAAAATTACCTTTCTTTCTTTCTTTCCTGTTTTTGCACATTGCCATTCTTTGCTGATCAGAAGCTAAACCACAGTGCATGCAACTGCACCTTCACTGTATAGTGACAATAAAGTTGAATGTAATGTTGATTCTGCAGACAAAACCAGAATAACATTTAAGAGGATATTCTACAGGATAAGATACTATCTTCAGGGCATTTTGCACTTGTTTCCCCCCAGAGAACCCAGAGGTAAACATTACAACACATACAATCTGACATTATATCAAATCTTTAATGTTTAAAATTAAACTGGAATGCAGGCTGATCATAAATGAGTGATTTATCAGAACCTCTAAAACATTGGACTGGCATTGTTAATGTTGTGGGTTATTCAAGGTAAACACAATAAACTTGTGCTAAAGAAAAAACTGGACCAGACTCAGTGAACAATTCCCTATAATCCCTATAAAGACCTGGTTTCAAAAGGCTCTTCTAATCCAAATCCACTGACTGGACTTTACTGCCTCATCTGACATTTCCTTCACTATTTTCCTCACACTCTGTCCACTTACACCCAACTCCCTCAACAATGAGACAACAGACTTTGCAACAAATCCTCTACATTCTACTTCCACTGGACATATCCTAACTTTCCATCCTTGCTGCCTTGCCTCCTTATTGTCTTACCAACTTTCTCCCCCTCTTGAACAAACTGAATTGCCACTCTCTTCACCTTAGACCCTCCTAAACTTACCTGCCTTCGTTTATCTTCAGTACCTGCAGCTAAGCTTCTTTAATTCAGAATTTAGTTCAGAATGTTAGTTGAACTTAGAAAGAAAATTGTGTAATAGTGGATATTTACAGTATGTACAAATAAATTGATAAACAAACAGGAAAATGCAGCCATGGAAATAGCTTTGATAAAACACGTAAGACTGAGCCCAGAGGTGGGATCAACAAAGACAGCTTCACATCCAACCATGGACATCTCCACAATGAAGCAGCTCGTCTGGCTGTAGCTGCAACCAGTGAGCTGCTGGAGGACATTCGAGGGGCTGCCGGGGACAGACAATTTCTTCAGTATGAACGTCATTTTGCATGTTTAAGTTTTTCTAAAATAAGAGGATTAATAGAATTAAAAAAAAAGTTTATTCAATTTGTACTTTTCTCTTTTCATACCTCAGGATGATGGGAATCAACAAAGGATCAAGTAAAGCTCTTTGTTTCGTGGTCGACACAACAGGAAGTATGGGAGATGACATTGCAGCAGTAAGAACCGTCACATCGTCTATAATCGACAGAAAAGTTGGAACAGACGATGAGCCCTCATCTTACATTCTTGTGCCTTTCAGTGATCCAGGTAAATTTATGAATGTTTCAGACTGAACTTTATGTTTTGGTCTAAAGGTCTTGTGTTCTTGTTTGTGCCCTCAATGTTTGAATTTACTCTGTGTTTACCTATTGAGCAATCATAAATGGAAACAAATCAGCAAATATCAATGTGCTTTGTCAGGTGATTGTTCAAATAAAAACAAATACATCAAAATTACAAAGTAAAAATCAGAGGAACAGAGAACAGAATATATATTTTACATATAGAATATATAGAATGTATATACAGTATATATATATGTATATATATATATATATATATATATATATATATATATATATATATATATATATATATATATATATATATATATATATATATATATATATATATATATTCTTTTTTTTTTCTTTTAAATCTCAGGTTTTGGGCCACTGATGAAGACTACAGACCCAAATGTTTTCAAGAATCATATTGACTCACTGGCTCCATCTGGTGGTGGAAATGCAGCAAAATTGAGTCTCTCAGGACTTCAGGTGCTGGTTTTTGTAGGGCAGATTAGTGAGAGAATATTTCAGTTGGTGACACAAGCACCATAGTTGGCACACTAGTGCTCTAGAACCTTTTTTAACATAAAAGTACGTTCTCCAAGTAAAAAAAAAACAACATGGCCGCCATTTGACGTATTTTCAATCATTGTTTGGGCTTTATTGTTACAAAATAGTCCTATTTTGATGATATCAACATCAAATTAGATGTGTTGGGACATGGGCAGTCGTATCTTGCATTCCAAAAATTAAGATTATCAAATATTATGACAAAAAGATTAAATGTAGTGCATTCTATTGCTACAGGGCAATGCTTTACTGTTAGTTTAAAAACTTCACTATACCTCATCAGATACTTTTTGTACTTGGCTAACCATCTGTAGCCATTCATACTCATTTGCGAGTGGCAGACTTGATAGAGATGCACATGTTACATTGCCCTTGGAAGGGGTTGGATGCTTTGCTGTGAAGAAAGCAGGATGGACATTTGTGTAGGAATCTGGAAGTTCTGGGACTTTCCTTACATTACTGTTCTTGATCAGATTGGTTCTCTGACTTCGCCTTCATCTTTTGATGTTGTGTGTTGGAAGATGGAGATGCTAGTTCCATGGAATGAAGAAGTTGCTGTTGTAGATGAAGGATTATGATCGATGTTGTCCATCACACTTGTGCAGAAAATGCCTTTCCTCAGCTTGAAGGGACAAACCACACCATATTCAACATGTCTATTCACAACTGCATCTCCCAACTGAGCTGACATGTTAAGTACTCGATCATATGGGATGCTAAGACCATGGTCATGAAGCATGTCCACGAGATGTTTCTTTCTGGTCTTTGCGTAAACAGACATTCCTATGTAGACTGGGAATGGGGTTTCTCTGTCTCTGCAATGTCTTTGTGTGGCAGCACTTTCTTTGTGTTCGGAAAAGCAATTGTATTGAAGGAGTTGAGCCATTGCCAGGTCAGCTGTTGTCACTCCAAATCGTAGCCGAGATTTTATATCTGCCCCATGCTCAATCATACAGACAAACTGAAGCAAAGCTGAAGGAAAGGAACCATGCACTGAACTTTCACAAAGATTGCCCTTAAACCTAGACTTTCGGTCAAGCATTTCTCTGCGTATTATATTGGCAGCTTTGGCAAGAATAATGGCATCACTGTAGGATGATGCCTCTGACATAACTGAACCAACATCTTCCTCAAATGTCAGAAGTACATCTCACCCTTTCTTGTCGGCTACCAAACCAGGTATCTCTGATAACAATCTCTCCTTCAGTCGCGTCCGGTTCACAGGAGGCAAGTCGGCCTTAAACTGTACAAGTCGCTCCGTGTAAAGACTAACTAAGTGGGCCCATCTCTGCTGTTTTTTGTCTCCATGATATAGGTCAGAAGTTCAGAGAACACCAAAGTAAAAATATTCTTTTCTTAAGACGACCTACATTTTTCTTTCTTTTGTTCCGTCATGTATGCCCTCTCCCTATTGTATAGGGCTGATAAACAAGAGCAGTGGTATTTGAGTTCCTGAGCAAACACATCTCCCGCATTCAATAAAGCTAGAAGCTTTCCATCATTGAGATTGTGAGCACACTCATTGAGCCTCTGATTCAGCTGCATGGTCATAGCTCTTCGCAACTCTGATGTAGGTTGCATCTCTGAACAAAGGAAGCAGAGCTGGATGGTCAGGTGCATCATCAATTTCAGCATGTCGTTTGGTGGCACGCTCTAGTTTGTTGTTGTTGAACATTTGGCGACATTTTTGGTGGTACTTTGCATTGTTTCGCCGCAGTGTGCCCTCAATTCAATTCAATTCAATTCAATTCAATTCAATTAATTTTTATGTATATAGCGCCAAATACAACAAATGTCATCTCAAGGCACTTAGATAGTAAGTCCAATTCAAGCCAATTGGAATTCAATTAATTAATAATAATCATAATTCATAAAATAATCCAATTTGTTCATATAGAGCCAATTCAAAAACAATTTCCTAGCTAAGAAAACCAACAGATTGCACTGAAAACTTTTTGTTTTTTCGGTCCAATCTCCCGGCCTGAGCGGCGTGCCTGAGGCGACTGTGGAGAGAAATGACTCCCTTTTAACAGGAAGAAACCTCTTCCATCCTTTTGTGTTAATTGATTGGGGGGGTAGCAGCAGGTGGGAAGCTGCAGAGAAGTGTGTAAGACTACAACTCTGCATCCTGGTCTGAGCCCTGGGTTGTCATGTCAATACCACTACCATCATCTAATCTGGATGGGTCTAGCTTTATGGGCAATAAGTTGATTGCTTGAAATTGTGGAATATTTCTGGCTATCATCGAATAGCCATCGGAACTACACTCATAGCGGGTAGGGGAAGACTTCAACTCCTCTTTCGTGTCAGTCTGACAGAGGCAACACTTCCTCCAGTCAGTCCCAGCAAAACTCAACGAATTGTTGCCTAACATTGTGTATAATACGGTTTAAGGCCGAGGGGCTATCCTTTTACTACCTTACCGTACAAAAACATCAAAGCACATTGAAATATGGGATACGACTAGATTCAAGAATCTGATTCCCTACACCTACCCCGACCGTTCATCCAGTGCCGTTTAATTCCCGTGCGATAAGTACACCATCCAGGTTACTACAGCCCTCTTACCCTTGGCTCGGCTCTCCCGTCCTGGCACACCCTGTCAATTCAGGTCCGGCTATCTAACTACAGTACTACAACTAACTAGCCTTCTAGTCAATGTCTATACAGGGGCTTATTAGATAGCATTTGGGACACTTGAGTATACTATCAGTAAATACACAACAATGTTTAGTGAAGTTTACAACCACAGCTAGTACACTACAAGCCAGCACTGAATCCCATGCTGAGTCTCACAGCAGTAATGTCACCAGTGTGCCCTGGTTGTGCTACAACATCACTCATATAAAATATTGCAAAATACACAAAGTTTAGATTACTCAGCTTTACCAGTTTAGTGCAGTGTTGTATAAAGTACTGAAATCTCACACTCAAGTAAAAGTATAGGTACCCCTCCAAAATATGACTTTGGTAAAAGTCCAAGTCACTGACTGAAATCTTACTTGAGTTAAAGTCTTAAAGTATCCGAAACGTCTTGTACTTAAGTATGAGAATTACTGTAAAAAAAGATGTACTTAAGTAATGTAATAAAAAGTATGAGTAAAAAAGTAAACAAGGCAAATGCAGTTTGAATGACATTTTTTATATTTTGGTAAACTTTGAAGGTGAAATACACTTAAAATCTGCACACAACCAAGTGCAGGCAAAATTTAGACCAGGTTTAGACAGAAAATACAAACTTTGTGAACCTTTAAGTTTTTCTTCTTCAAGTAAGGTCAGTGCTGAAAATGAGAAAAAAATTAAACAAAAGAGGCTACTACTGTTATGGCCATCATTATAAACAAATTTTAAAGAAAAAATAGGAGAAAACTGAAGCTTATCTGGCATCTGAAGAGGGAGTCCAGTTTGAAACCCCTTTTGTAAACCTTTCTAAAAAATAAATAAAATAACTCAGTACAGAAAATGCGGCCAACATCACCAAGAATAAAAGCTGTAATGATTACTGTACTTCACAAGCTATAGGAGGTGCACACACAACCGGTCATGCAAAAGAAAAAAAGAATTGGGAGGGAACTGCAGCTTATCTGGCATCTGAAGAGGAAGACATTTTTGTAAAACTACCTTAAAACCTAAAAAGGAGAGTTTCTGTAAGATAGAATTTCCACGTCTTTGGGCAGGCATAACATGCATGGGGTCAAAACAGTGTTGCATTTTTTTTTCTCTCTCTCTCTCTCTCTCTCTATTTTATTTTGTAATGAGTAACTAAACCAAACAATGAAAATGTATTGGAGTAAAAGTATGCAATTAAGTTCGGAAATATAGTGAAGTAAAAGTGAAAGTTGTCAAAAAATTTTAAGCTCGAGGAAAGTACAAAGTATTCCAAAATATACTTAAGTACAGTAGTGAAGTATTTTTACTTCGTTACTATATAACACTAGTTTAGTGTGTGATTTTGGATGTTTATTGATGCAGAATATCTGAGGCCAAAAAGACATTGAAAATACTCATTTTGAGTCACATAACGGCCCATCCCTACACAGCAAAATTTTGCCGAAATTTCAGCGAAATTCGCTCTGTGATTCGGGGATTTCACGTAGGATTCACGCCATCTTGAAGGTAAGCACATATTGGAATACAGATTGTGCCATTGAATATTTCGACACAGCATAATTTGGAAACTTTGGTCATGAACATATTTCTATTAATCGAAATTCTACCTTGAAAAACGCTTTTGTTTCCTTTTTTTAATTTAATTTGGTGGCCATCTTTAAAACTGGTAGCCATCTTGGATTTGAAGCCAGATAGCATAATTTTCATAAATAGTACACCCTTGACATCATTTGGATCAAATTTCACTTGTATCACCCAGTGAATGATCTAGCAGAATGTCTGGCCAGAAAACATTCGAAAACATTAATTTTGAATGACTTCCGTCATCTTGAAAACCATATTTGAATGCAGTTGACACCACTGGGTATTTCTAGACAGAATATATGTATATATTGAAGCTGTGGTTATCAACACATGTCAATTCTATGAAATTCTACCTTGAAAGGCGTTTCTATTACATTAAATTTGGCGGCCATGTTGAAAACTGGCGGCCATCATGGATTTGAAGCTGGACAACGTACTTTTCTTAAATAATACACCCTGGACATCATTTGTACCAAATTTGGTGCTTGTATCACCAACTGAAATATTCTGTGAACATTTGGACTCTAATCCGCCCCACTATTTTGAGTTTACTTCATATTGGTACTATAGAAGTCATGATAGGAAAAAAAGCTCAAACTAAAGTCTTCTTTCTGCCTTATCTTCGTAGTTGGCTTTGACTGGCGCTCCACCTAATTCTGAGATCTTCCTCTTTACGGATGCACCTGCTAAAGATGCCCACCTGAGAAACACAGTGATTGCTCTCATAGAACGGACCAAATCAGTGGTAAAGTACAGCCTCAAATAAGGAAAAACTAGCACTTTATGGAAAAGGCAAAACACAATCATTCTTACATTTATCTCAAATTTGATGTCACTGGAGGCAGTAAGAACCCAAAACATTTTTTTTTGGTCAGCTTCATTTACTTTGATAATATAAATCTCTACCTTCACTTCAGACCTCAACACATTCCTAAGCATGTCTTTAGGTGGGTAACAGAACAGGGTCACTGTCATTACATTTTCAAGTTTCAAAGGTCTCAAGAGCAGGGGATCTCCATCTTAAGTGAGATGACATTTGTTGTAATTTGGTGCTATATAAATAAAACTGAATTGAATTGAAATTGAAGTGGGTGCACATTGATGAATCGTTTTTCCATTCAATTAAGTTCAGTTCAATTGAATTAAATTTAATTTGCTTATGTTCAATTATTGAAACAGACAGCCATTAAAGACACTTATGAATTGGTTAACTTGAAACTTGGGTGTAAGCAGGCTTCATGGCTGATTTTCCTGTTTGCCTCCTCTCATTTCAGGTGAACTTCATGATTACTAATGTTTTAGGGTTTCGCCGTCGAAGACAAGCTGACAAATATCAACAACAGCAAAGCCGCCGAATGGCAAGATCAGATACCCAGCTGTACAGAGATCTGGCTCAGGCCTCTGGTGGTCAGGCTATTGAAGTCACAAAAGATCAGTTGCTGGAGGCCACCAGCATATTTCAAGAGTCCTCCAGCTCCCCCCTGGTATAACTGCTCTCACTGGCTATTACATTTTTCTTCATTGTTATTAATCCATTTATTTTATTTTTTGGATTTAATGAATTTACACACAAAGCTATGTTTGATATCATAGGTGACCCTTTTGCAAGTATCCAGGAGCCCCGGAAAGGCTGAAAATTTCCCCTTCACTGTTGACGAGTCAGTCAGAAACTTGACCATTTATATCACTGGAAGATCTGTTAATTTTACACTCATCGATCCCTCAGGTGATTGTGTCTGTAATAGATGTGGTCTGTATTAACTGATTGTTTGATCAGAAGTGATTTACTCATTGTGTGTTTTTTCTGTTTGTTTTACCAACTTTAAACCCAAATTCAGTCGGCTCATTTTATTTCTTGGCTTTGATTTTAGGCGTGCCTCAAAGTAGCACCAACACATCTGGATCATCAATCATTACCTCCCAGTCAGTAGGAAACTTTCAGACTCTGCGGCTGCAAACAACAGCGGGAGTGTGGGAAATGAGAATGGTGTCAACAAATCCCTACAGCCTGAAGGTTGTAGGTGAGTCCTCTGGGATTACATGGTTGAATAATGAAAAAAAAATCTTATTATTAGATATTCTTTATCTTCTATATCTTAAATTACATAATATTGACAAATATGCAAATATGATCAAGGAAACGAGTAAAGTGCATGCTTGGAACAGTGTTTCCCACAGAATTTTTGGAAACTATGGGGGGGGGGCGGGGTAAATTCACGCGGCGTGAATTTGTGCGGCGTAAATTTGTGCGACTGCAGATTTTATTTTATTTGATTGATTTGCACACATTCATTCAAATATAACAAAAAATACACAATAAAACACAACAAATTAAAAAAAAGGAATGTGTGCTGGAGATGTCAGAAACCCTTGTGGGCTTATGAGGAAACCTCATCTTGTCATTAAAACCCAATGATAACAATTGTAATAGAAAATATTTACAGGTTAAAACTAAACTTCATGAAAAATATGAATGGATCATATACAGTGAGGACTTGTGCCTTTTTGAGAAACTTGAAAAGGTTTTCCTTGATAACAAAGGGTGTGGGAAGTACACAATGAGTTCAGGAACACATCAGAAGCGGATTGGTGTTGATATATTTAAAAACAAGAGAGCTATTACAAAATAAAAATCTAAAATGGAATTAACTATGCACACTGAGTAAATGTTCTACCTAAACTGATTTTTCTGGAAACTAAAAGACTGTAAAAGGTTTATAGTGAGTTCACAAACCCATCCGAATTGGTTTGGTGTTCATTGGTTGAATGGTCCGGGTACTAAAGTATAATCCGTTTTTCTGTCAAAACGAAAAAACGAAAAACGGAAGTAGCTGTCCTTTTTCCTTTTTTCGTTTTAAACCAAAAATGAAAAAACGGCAAAAAAACGGATTTTGTTGATTTCATAAAAAAAACGAAAAACGAAAAAACCAAAATCAAATAACGACCCAAATTTGGTTTTTAGAAATTACTTTTTTCATTTTTCGTTTCTTACGTTCGAACATGACGGCAGGCAGACCGGAAGCGGAAGTAACGCCAAAATAAAATTAGCGTGCTAATTTAATATCAAACATATTTTCCGCTTTTTATACACCCATTGTAGGTTGTAGGCTGCATTTATTTTAGTTAAGTGAAACTACAACAGCTGGTTGTTTGGGAGAACGTGATAGCCTATATAAAATTATAATACGCTTAAAAAAAGTGATCACAGGCAAATATGACAAAAGATGAGACTAGCCTTTCATTTCTAGCTGAACATTGCATCTACAAACCTTAAACAAAAACAACAGTCTTTTTTTTTCTTAAAAGATGTTTTATATTGTTTTCATATAATTTTCTGATGGCAATTATAGAATGCGAGTGCATGTGTTATATTGAAAGCGAGGCTTTTTTTTTTTTTTTTAGGCCTTCTGTAAAGGGGCTGTGATTATACTTTAGTACCCGGACTGACCCCGGACCCCCTCACTTAGAAGTATATTCGGTGCGGTTACTCTGATCTTTCAGGCTTACTTTGGTGAGTTGATAAAGCCTGTGGTATGTTAGTCTTAGTTTTCTGTAAATATTAATACCATCCTGACGCTAATTGGTGCGGTTTTCGTGACGCTATTACAATTACAAAGCCGGAAAATAGGCGAATGTCGAATATAAAACCAACTTCACCCCGCTCCGCCTAGTCGGGACGGTTGAAACACATGCGGGACAGATGAAACACCTTATTTTAAACAGAAACTATTGAGCTTACTATTTTTTTAAGCAACATACCGGACAACATACTAGTGTAGGCCTACTCGTCATTGCTTTAAACTTCAAAACTCTGACATTGCACACTTTAGGACATGTTTAATTACTAGTTCACCTGTTGTATAGTCATATTGGTTGGTTTTCGAGGAAATCGCTGTGTTTAAAAAAAAAAAAAATCAATAAAAAAAAAAAAAAAAAAAATCGCTGTGTTTCAAAGATTGGGATTCGGAAACTATGGCGGCCAAAAGGAAACTATGGCGGGCCGCCATAGTTTCCTCAATGTATGGGAAACACTGTTGGAAGCTCTTGAATAAATGGCCACCATGGTTGATTTCTTTTTTTGCAACTTATCTATTTGCAGGTGAGAGTCCGATCGACTTCCTGTTTGACTTTTTGAAGGAGTCACAGGGTCCCTTAGGAGGGTTTAATCTCGTAGACAATCGGGCAACAGCTGGTAAAGGAAGCGCAATTTTGTGATTATATAAAGTAAGTGTATCAGTGTCAGCATATCTGAGTGCATTTTCTTTTCTCCAAAGGTGGTAATGGTAGCCTGATGGTGACACTCACTGGGAGTGACTCTGCCACAGTGACAGAGGTCACTCTGGTTGAGTCATCAGGATCAGGGCAGGTTAACGGCAGCGTGGAGGCTCAGGGCGGAGGAGAATTCTTTGTCCGGTTTGACAGGATACCATCAGCTGAGTTTGTGGTACTTGTGAAGGGACAGAACAACAACAGTACCTCCAGAGCTTCCTCAGGGATCTTCCAAAGGCAGTCAACCACCAGCCTGAGAGCTTCTACTCTCACTGTTACAGCTGTAAGCAATTGCAAACATTTTTACCTTTAAGATCAACTTAACTCCATTGGTGTTGTAATGGTCTTTTTCCTTCTGTTGTTAGGAGGATTCAGACATCATCTTAGAGCCAGGAACACCCCGTTCAGTTCACTTCTCTGTGATGACAAGTGGAGCAGGGGGAACCTTCACCATCCAGGCTGCCAATGACCAAGGCTTTGATTTAACCTTCCCATCCTCTGTAGCCCTGGACACTGGAGGCAGTGCTAATGGTACAGTGAACCTCACAGCACCCCTTAACACTCCATCTGGTACAGGTGTCACACTGACCATTGAGGCTATGGCTCCAGGAGCCGCAGACACCAACTATGCTGTGCTGCGACTCACCGTCCTCCCAACGGTAATGCCTCATTCGAATCCTTGATTTATGTGTCTATTTAAGAAGGGCTTAGTGGATGACAGGGTTGGGGAGTAACGGATTACATGTAACGGCGTTACGGTAAAAGGATACAAAATAAAAGTAACTGTAATCCGTTACAGTACAAGCAAAAAAGATGTACTCAGATTACAGTTACATTCAGTGAGAATGGGGGTTACTTAACAGGATTACAATTTGTGCGAGGTTGCAGTGACAGAAGTACAGAGCGGCAGGCTGGGGAAAAAAAATCGGCCCTGGCAATTTTCCCCGGGACCAGCCCCCCCTCAGTATTAATTAGTATCTCCAATCTAATTAAATAAAAATAAAAAAACGAGCACAGACCGCTCATACAGTCAATGGCATGTACCCATAGAAAAAATACACACTCACACACACAACCTGACTATCGACTGCTAACAACCATGATCAGTAACCTACACAAACCCAGACACATAATGGCTCGGCGGCCAGCAATCGGATAAACCAATGAAGTGAATCAATCCTGTGAAAGAATGAAAACAAGTGAATGAAACCTGCACTCACCCATTATGAAGTTAACTCTGCCAGCCCCATACTCTTGCCTCTGCTCAGCCAACTCCTTGACGTCGGGTATGGTTGGTAACGTTACGGCGGCTAGCATTAGCAACGAGGCTGACGTTTTCACCGGAAGTACTGGCGCACACAAACAAGCAAGGGCGTGCAAAGAAAAATAAAATGTGATGTAAAAGTCTTACTTTGCTTTTTTATTACTAAAGTAGAGCACTTCATTGTCATTGCACATGTATTAATGAAATGCAGTTTGGCATCTTATCAAGTGTAACGCGTGCAGATTGTATAGCATGCAGTATTTAGAGATAAAATGCAGTTATTTACAGCTAGTGTAAGGAAAGATGGTTAATAGTATGTGCAGAGAATGTATAATGTAGTTATGGCAGTACAATGAAAAGAAAAATAGCATGGTATAAATAAATGTGATAAATACAGATGGAATCATACAGATAATAGGCTACCATAAATAGGTAAAAGTAATCCAAAAGTAATCCAAAAAAAATTACTTTTTTTAAGTAATCCAAAAAGTTACATCACAATTACATTTTAAACAAGGTAACTTGTAACTGTAACGGATTACATTTTTAAAGTAACTTACCCAACACTGGTGGATGACATGCTCTTGTTTTTACATTTTCACTCTCTCATAGGTGATTGATTTCACTCAGCCAGAGTGTCAGCTGCTCAGCCTGCAGCTTAACTGCTCCGACAACTGCAGCCAGTCGATGTGGAAGCTCTTTGTCCAGGTTACTGATGGGGCTGAAGGGACGGGTGTGCATCGTATCAGCCTCAGAGAAGGCAACGGCACCTTGAACACCAGCATGGCAGCTGGCAGTGAGAACATTATTTTGGTGTCCTACACCGCTTTCTGCTGCTCGCCTGATGTGCAGCTGGTGGTTGTGGATGAGGTGGGTAATGTGGGAACCTGTAGATTTTCTGTCCGCACAAATGTCACACTAGCTCAGACCACCATCAGCCCTCCAGATCCAACGACAACAGATGTTCCATCTGCCACATCTGCTACATTTGCTACATATGTGACATCTGCTACATCTTCGACATCTGCCACATCTGTCATATCTGCCACATCTGTGACATCTGCTCCATCTGTTACATCTGCCACATCTGTTACATCTGCTACATCTGCCACATCTGTTACATCTGCTACATCTGCCACATCTGCCACATCTGCCACATCTGTCATATCTGCTACATCTGCCACATCTTCGACATCTGCCACATCTGCTACATCTGCCACATCTTCGACATCTGCCACATCTGTCATATCTGCTACATCTGCCACATCTTCGACATCTGCCACATCTGCTACATCTGCCACATCTGCTCCATCTGCTACATCTGCCACATCTGCTACATCTGCTCCATCTGTGACATCTGCCACATCTGTTACATCTGCTTCATCTGTGACATCTGCCACATTTGTTACATCTGCTCCATCTGCCACATCTGCCACATCTTTGACATCTGTCATATCTGCCACATCTGCCACATCTGCTCCATCTGCTCCATCTGCCACATCTGTTACATCTGCTTCATCTGCTCCATCTGCCACATCTGTTACATCTGCCACATCTTCGACATCTGTCATATCTGCCACATCTGCCACATCTGCTCCATCTGTTACATCTGCTTCATCTGCCACATCTGTTACATCTGCTTCATCTGCTCCATCTGCCACATCTGTTACATCTGCCACATCTTCGACATCTGTCATATCTGCCACATCTGCCACATCTGCTCCATCTGCTCCATCTGTTACATCTGCCACATCTGCTCCATCTGCTCTATCTGCCACATCTGTGACATCTGCCACATCTGATACATCTGCTACATCTGCCACATCTTCGACATCTGTCACATCTGTGACATCTGTGACAGCTGCTCCATTTGTTACATCTGCTTCATCTGTGACATCTGCTCCATCTGCCACATCTGCTTCATCTGTGACATCTGCCACATTTGTCACATCTGCTACATCTGCCACATCTTTGACATCTGTCATATCTGCCACATCTGTGACATCTGCTCCATCTGTTACATCTGTGACATCTGCTCCATCTGTTACATCTATGACATCTGCCACATCTGTTACATCTTCCACATCTTCGACATCTGTCATATCTGCCACATCTGCCACATCTGTGACATCTGCTCCATCTGTTACATCTGCTTCATCTGCTCCATCTGCCACATCTGTTACATCTGCTTCATCTGTGACATCTGCCACATCTGTTACATCTGCTACATCTGTGACATCTGCTCCATCTGTTACATCTGCTTCATCTGCTCCATCTGCCACATCTGTGACATCTGCTCCATCTGTTACATCTGTGACATCTGCTCCATCTGCCACATCTGTTACATCTGCTTCATCTGTGACATCTGCCACATCTGTTACATCTGCCACATCTGTGACATCTGCTCCATCTGTTACATCTGCTTCATCTGCTCCATCTGCCACATCTGTTACATCTGCTTCATCTGTGACATCTGCCACATCTGTGACATCTGCTCCATCTGCCACATCTGCTACATCTGCCACATCTGCCACATCTGTGACATCTGTGACATCAGTTACAATGGCTACAACAGCTACATCTGCTACATCTTTGTCTACCAGAGTAGATTATCAGTCTGTTCTTCTTTGCCTTGGCATCACAGTCCTGGGGTTCAGGTTATCATCTTAGATAAGGATGTACTGAATGATAACATCTACATGCTGTTTAAATTCAGTTTGCTATTAACACGAAGATTACACTGATGCAGTCCAATACAACAGCCCCATTGTAAACTATCTTATATTTATTAAAAAAATTGTTTTGTGAAGCTTAAGAAAGTAATCAGTTGTTTTGCATATGTAACAATCAAGAAATTCCAGATACATGTTTTTATTTAATCAGTTTTAGAGACATTTAAGTCATATTAGAGGTTGTTGTTCCAGCATCCAGATGGGTAACAACAGGGTATCTATGTTACTAATAACTGTTGTAAAAACCAACCTGAATCCAAGGACAACACCATTTTAATTACATGTAATCATTGTATTAGAAGGTACTAAATTAAATGATTCGTAGGGTTGCAAATATGTTTTGATCCAGACATTGACCATGTGATTGTTTAAGTACTAAATATATCAAAATATTTATATATATTTATATTTAGATTCTAGTATGTGTTGGAATGGAATTGTTGATTCAATTGTTGATTTTTTTTTTAAATTTGAAATCATTTATCAATCTTCACCTTTATTATTCTATTAGAAATCACTGTGGTATGATAGCTGAATGATGACAATAAAAGTAGATATAAAACAAACAAGTCCTCTGTGGTTGTTAAAGCTTTAAAAAGTGGCATTTATTTTTTCTCAAGTTTTATAATTTAATAGATCACATTCACTGTATGATGTGGGAATAAAAACAAAACATGTACAAATCTCATAAACCAAAATTTTATTGACTGTAGAAAATAATAGAAAACATATCAAATGATGAAAGTGGTACAAAATACTGTTGAATTTTATGACAGCAAGGTTGGGACAAAAGGCTGAGAAAGTAAGCTGTACTAAAAAGAAGCAGCGTGAGGAACGTGTTGATACAAATCAGATTAACTGGTCAGTGACATGATTGGGTATAAAAAAGAGCACCCTAGAGAATATCTCTGAGAGTATCTCCAAAGTAAAGCTGGACAGAGGTTTAGCAATCCGGACTGTTATCAGCACTTAGTTTAAAAGCACAGAGCAGCCTTTCAACACCACACCAAGGTACACACGAAAATATCCTCAGAATGAGCTGTTTAGTGAGGGTGTGGCCCCTTTCGCCTCTGGGTCGCGTTAAATGTCGCCGCCATCTTGCTAGGGGGTCAGTTGCGTCAAGATCGGCGGTCTGTATCGGGGCAAGCTGTCAGTGTGACGGTAAAAGAGCAGTTTGTCCGGGCTGAAATTGGCTCAGATGATGTGTTTCTGCTCAAGGAGCACATTCAGGACACACAGTTTGGTATAGACAACCACCACTTTTCACTGTTGTCATTGGTTGTGTCCACATTTCACAAACTCAGGCTGCACCACATAGCCAAACTCAGTACACTGGAATTACAGAGTGGCAACAGCCGAAAAAGGCTTAGCAAAACTATACTTTTTAAAGGGTTCTAACTCCAAGCAACATTAGTTCGCCTCAAAGTCAGTTTGATATCCCACTTTTCTTAAAGGTCCTATGGCATGAAAATAAATGGAGGCTTTTATATATTTTTATAGGCTTTAGTGGTCCCTTAATACTGTATCTGAGTTTTTTTCCCCAAATTCTGCCTTGGTGCAGAATTGCAGCCAGTCCCAAAAATGAGCTTTCCTTGGATCCCCAGAATGAGCTGTTTAGTGTGGGTGTGGCCTTACTTACGCCCGCGGTACCTTGCGCAAATGTTTTGTGAATCGCTATGGCACGTAGATGGCACGGCAGCCCTATGCCGTAAAACTAGCGAAAACCTGTTGATGTGAGCTTACTTTGACAATATGACAAACTAGTTAGTGAACAACTCTCCTAACACAGTCAAACATCAAGCAAGTGCTACACAAACCACAGCAAAAAAAGGCGTGCGTGAAGGGGAAAGCAGGAGTGAGGATTTTGACATTCTCAGCTGATTGCTCTGGTTTGCAAAGATGCTCGTAGCGAGTCATTTCAATCAGGGGAAAGGCAGATATCCCAAGTCTCGAAGAGCTTCCGGGAGTCTCCCTGATATTGTGAGTTAATCACGGATGCCTGCGAGTCGGATAAAATATCGCGGATTTTAGACTATGCGAGGGAGTGTTTTTTTTTTTTTTTCAATGCAAGTAAGAGCGTGCAGGCAATACAATAAGGCCGATTTCAGACCAAAGCGTGGCGTGGCGGCAGCGAAACGACGGCAGTCTTACGCCGGTTATCAGGCGGTGTGTTCAACTTGGCTTTTCACACCGGACAGTCCGCGGCCGCGGTAGTTCCGCTCCAGCCCTGTCTGTAAATCCCACAGACTATGTATTTAACTGGGCATATAGATGCAATAACAATAATAATAATAATAATAATAGCTTTAGGCCTACAAGTTGCTCGTTGTTGTTTTCTAAGAGGGGGTTGGGGGAGGTGTCTCTGAGACAGAAGCTATCTGGCCACTGTTGAAAACACCGACAGTTATCACCAGAGACTTGTTCAGCGAAATGGGTAAGTTTTGTCTTTGCCTCTCCGAGTTGACTATTTTATAACTCCGCAGTGAAGTTTTACATTATTGGTTTATTATTGTTGATAACTTCATTTCATTTATGTTACTCTAGACCGTCGTGTTTACTTCGACAGAAGAAGAGCAGCAGCGCTCCTTAAAACCGGTGGGTGGTCATCACCGTTTCAAGTTCGAAGACATGAATACATAGCTGGTTTAATTTCCCCATTCATTTCAACGAGACACCGCCGGCCGCTGCCGTCCAAATTCCGCTCGAGTTCTATTTTCCAAAAGCAGCGCGGGACGGAGGCGTCTCCGCGCCGCTACCGCCCGACTACCGCCGCGTCGGTGTGCAAGGACAGATCTGTTTCCATGTATTTTCACCTCCGCCGGTGAAAATCGCTTCCGTTCCGCCACGCTTTGCCGCCCTGGTCTGAAATGGCCCTAACTCGTGCACCATGCGTGTTTTGACTGCGCAGGCAAGAGAGAGAGAGAGGGGTGTGGGGAGAGGTTGCTTGTGAAACCTGTGCGTATCTGTCCAAAGCGATGCTCTGTTCAACGAGCGTTCAGGGCGCGCTGATTGGTTTAGTCAGCAAAATAATCCAATAACGTTCGGTGTTGGAGGGCTTCGATTTACTCTCTGACAGTCGGCCAAATGGCAGAGGGTGAATCCTTGAGTAAAAAACGAAAATATGAGACTCATTTTACAGCAGAATATACTAAAGTATATCCATGCCTAGTGAAGGTGAAGAATGATGACACCGTGGCGAGGTGCACTGTATGCAGTAGTCACTTCAGTATTGCCCAGTCTGGGAAAGGCAGATATCGTGCGCGCCATAACACCAACTGCAGGACGGCTATCAAAACAACAAAACGTACACAACACTCGCGTTGCAGTACATGAGGTGTCCACTTGCATACCTCATGCTATTTATCGTTACATTAGCGACAGTGACCGAGCTATTAGCTGCAGAGCTAACGACACAGACAGACTGACCGTTTTGACTCTGGAACCATGAATGAATCATTATCCTGATTAAATGCACTGAATTTGCGGATTCATTCTTCTTCAGGAAGCTTGAAGTAGGGGGTTTTGGTCTAAAATGAGCAATCTAACCATCTCATGGGCATGCAAACACCTCCAACAGCCCAGTTGGCAGAGATAAGAGCTTGCAGATGCTATTAGCTGCATAGCTAACCGTTAGCTAACGTTAGCTGCTAACGATACAAACCCTTTCCTGTGGTAACAAGCTATATACAGGGCTCTCAAGTTTTCAAGTTTGCTTGGAGTGAGATTCGGGCGGGGCAGGGGCCAGGCCGTGTGCGTGGGGGGTTTCTTTCGGGTTTTTTTTGGGGGGGGTCCCTTGCAGTATCCCATCGCCATAAACTAGCTACTTAAAGAAAAAAAGAAATTGTTTTATTTATACCAAAATCACAAATCTTCACTTTTACACTAAATTCTGCTATATTTTAAAATAAATTGTTTTAGGTATGCAAAGTCTTAACAAACGAAAAAACAGACAAATTAAATTAAGAAAAACAAACATAACCCCAAATGGGCCCCTTGAGCAGTCCCTCTCTGTGTGTGTTTGTTTATGATAGAGTAATGTATTTATCTATCTTTCTCATTCTAGAGAGACTTGAGAGCCCTGGTCTTGACTCAGTCTGTCTTGGCCTTGGTCTCGTCTTGGTCTTGGTCTTGATACCCTCTGGTCTTGGTAGTGTCTTGGTCTCGGTTTAGGCGGTCTTGACCACAAGTCTATTACATAGCTTGTTACCACAGGAAAGGGTTTGCATCGTTAGCAGCTAACGTTAGCTAACGGTTAGCTATGCAGCTAATAGCATCTGCAAGCTCTTATCTCTGCCAACTGGGCTGTTGGAGGTGTTTGCATGCCCATCATGGGCTGTAGTGGTCAAATTAGAGGTGGGTAAACTATGAATTTTTTGATCAGACAGACCGTGACGCGACGCAACGCAACGTGACGCGACACAGCACAAAGCAACGCAAGGTGTCGCGAATCTGTATGGCTGTCCTGGCCATATTCCATGACGTTATCAGTTAAAGTCATATTAAATCAATGACAGTCAACAAATGTGTTTGTAGTTTGTAGTTTATTAAATTTCAAATTTCAACAGTAAAGAAAAGTATGTGTAGAGTAAGAACTATCTACAGTAGATATGGGCCCAATCCCAATTCACCCCTTGGCCCAACCCCTTACCCCTTCCCCTCCGTTTTGCGCGTTCACGTGTAGAGGTAGTGTTGTCCCAATACTCTTCCAAAGCCCTTCCCCTTAGCCCTACCCCTCCGTTGTAGCCCTTGAAACGGAGGGGTTCGGCCAGGCAGACTCCGTTTGAAGGGGTATGATATATTTCCCAGAATACAACGCGACTACCGGGAGATCGCGAGTCTTTTTAAAAATGGCAGAAGCAAAGAGAGCACCACACAAATGTAAGTTCTTCTATTTTTTTTGCCATAATTTAACTGTTTTAATCGTTTTAAGTTGTGATAACTGGTGTATTGTGTGAGTTTAACATGGTGGCAATGTGTAGTTATTTTCTGTTATAAACGCACATGGGAAAAGTCGCTATTTTACATGGAGTAATCGGTCAATGCATGTGAAGGTGCTGTGAAAGAGTTGTCGTTTTTTAAATTGTAACACGAGTATTTACAAGCAATGTAGTTGGTTAACCATAGATAAGTTCCTTTTGAGTTACGTGAGCGTCATTTCGCTACCTATTATCACAAGTATTCAAATACGTGACTGATTCACAGGGACTCAAGCACAAACAAAGAGCCTGATCAGGTTTAGCGCCGAAAACGAAGATCTGTTTCTAAAGTCATCCCCATCCCCAAAAAGAAGTAGGAAGTCCAATCCCATAATGGATTACCTGATACAGGAGAGCCTGAAGGAGCAGAAGCGCCACGAGCAGAAAACGGAGCGCTTTTTAGCTCGGTTTGAGGGCATGATAGACAAACTTTACGGTGAGTTGATGCGCCATGCACCTATTGTACACACAGCCACCACTACCGCATTCTGAAACACCTTTTTTTAATTTTTTACAATGGATGACAGTGCATGCTATAATGTCATATCGTGTCTTGTTCCCCCAGAACATCACTGAGCCCAGCACCTCCGATGCGCCCTCCGCTGTTCCTGCTCCGGTCATCTCGTTCTTGATGATTGCACTGTTGCCCGTTTATATTCATACTGTTTATATTCATACTGTTTATTGTCCATATTTGCACCACACACTTTACAGCAGACACTTTAAGCTGTTATTTCTGAAAATAAGCTGCCTTACCAGTCTGTAATGTGAGCCTAATAAAATAAATTAAGGACAAAAGGTTTGTGAGCATGATTATCACATCAACATCATATGAACGACTGGAACGGATATTGGTATGAAGAGATTTATTATACAAGGGATAACAAAAAAAATTGGGGTACATGTTGTGGTCCAATGGGCAATAATTTGTAGGATGACCCGTCTGCTGGAAAGAAAAACATGGAAAGATCAGGCTTTCATCCTCCCAAACCAACACATTGATAGCACACACAATGCAGTGCATTTATTTAAGTCATCAAATCTGAACCTGGTACAAAGAAAACCGCTTCAAAAACGCATTGTTTATTCCAAACGGAACGAGGCGAGTAACAAAGGCTAAACGTTAGCTTATGCTTTCAGCTAGGTTAGCAAGGGTAGGATACTACTCCAGTCAATAAATCAGCAAATCCAACGAGACAAGCAAATTGTTTCTATATTACACGATATCACAAATGTACAGTTAGAAGCACTTTCAAACACACACACACACACACAATCATTTTCACACGCCGGCTCTGGAAGCTACCAGCTGCTCACTCACAAGCGTTATTTGCATTAATTTCTTATTGTACATACCGTAACAAGATCCAGCAATGCTCCCAGATGTCGAAGACGCCTTCGCCTGATGGCACTCCGTCGATTCGACGCAGATATTTCTAAAAATATCCGAATAGCCCAGGACGGCGCGAACACCACAGCACCGGTCATGTTTGTTTACTTCTGGCTAAAGCTGTCGCTTTTGGTTACGTAACAACTGACGGCGCGAACTTATTACGTTCGTGAGTGTGAAGTGCTGTCCCAATTCGAAGGGGTGACATTCTTAGCCCTTCGCCTACCCCTACGTTTGAAGGGGCGAGGGGTAGGGGCGAGGGGTAGGCGAAGGGGTAGAAAATAGAATTGGGATTGGGCCATGGTGTGTGTGTGTGTGTGCGTGTGTGTGTGTGTGTGTGTGTGTGTGTGTGTGTGTGTGTGTGTGTGTGTGTTAGTACAGGGTTGCCAACTTTTCCAAAAACCTTGGAGTGAGATTTCAGCGGGTCGGTTCGCGACACGCATCTCAGAAGTTGTTCTACAGTACATATATATATATATATATATGTGTAGATATGATGTAGACACATGTATGCATTTTGTGAATATACAATAGTCCAGAGTATGGGGCCTTCCTCTAGAAAATTTTGCATTTCTTAAATGCAATTTCTGGTGGTGGGGACATATTTGCCACTCCACCACCACCTAAGGTTGAGGGCAGGCCTGGAATTTCGTCATTTTAGGGGCAAGGCCACTTGGCCTTTTGAGTTGTCAATTTTTTAAGGGCACAAAGGCCAAAAGCCAGGGCACCAAGGCCATAAATTAAAACAATGATTTAACAAATGATATGAAGTGACTACGATTGTATATGCATTTACAATACTTTTATATATACTTATTAAGCATTCAATGGACACCAAATTGCAATTAAACAAATGTTTTATTAAAACTACACAGGATTCTAATAGCACAGACATGTTTGGCTCACTGTGAGACTGTGGTAGTGGGCCTACGTCAAGGTGTGTCCTTATTCTGAGTCACTTGAAGATGGAGATGATGAGTCAGGGAGATTTGGACTTTTGGGGTTTCTTTGACCATAGGGATGAATATTGGGTCTCCTTTTGTTGATGCCAGCTGCCCACCATCTTGTCACAGCTAAATCACTTTGATATTCAACTGGAGCACAACCCTGGGATTTGATGAGGAGTAGATCTTCAATTGTTGAAGTGTGCAGGCTTAAACGCCAATCGCCCTGCATTCTCTTCATTACTGAGAACTGCCGTTCAACTTGAGAGGTAGAGACAGGAAAAACTAGGACTATTTGTATGAGGTGCAGCAGATTGGGGTACATTCTTCCCTTCTCCAACAAGAATCTGGACCATAATGAGAGGAAAGTTTCCCTACTATGGTGACGCACAATGTCGTGTTTGGCTCTGAACCATTCCTTGTCTACCTCAGGCACATTGCAGCCATTTTTGGTCAGGAGGGGCTCGAAGTGTTTGCATAAATGATGGATTTCTTCCTCCCCAAACTCCTCTAAGAGATTTGGTTCTGTTGGGAAATTGATTGGATCAAATATTTCAGCAGCCAGGAGTACAGGGTCGGTGGAGAAAGTTGAGAATCTCTCACCAATGGCCGCAATGATGTTGTTAATTATGTTTTTCCTTGACAGAAGGAAGGCTTCGGCAGTAACATTGGACTTTCTGATGTTTATTCCATTGTATGCAAATTCCTCACTGGTGGTTGTGAAGGACTCAAGCACTGGACGGAGATAGGGGCCTGGCTTCTCTGTTTGTTTGCGTAGCGCAGCCTGTGCAGCCAGGATCCTGCTTCGCACACACGACAAGGGCAGTTGATCTCCTTGGAAATTCAGTGAGAGTTCAGCCAGGTCAGATAGAAGATCCTGATACAGTGCCATATAAAGAATAAACTTTGGTGAGGTCAACTGCCTTAACACTGCCCTGATCTTTTCTTTGTCTGGTGATACCTCATCCTGTCTTTCCTGGATGTGGGTAACAATGCTTCTGTAGTTTTTTGTCGCAAGACAGGAAACAGCCCTCCTCCTGTGATCTATCCACCTGGTCCCCAGGGAGCGAGCTGGTTTAATGACGTGCTCCTCCAGTTCCTCTCCAATGGCCTTCAACTCCCTCCATTTTTTGGGAGAACGACGGTAGAGAGAGTAGATCTTCATGAGCAGGTCATCAATCTTGTTCAAAGAAAAACAGAAAATACAAAATTAAACAGGCATTATTAAGGCATTAATCAGACATTGTATTACAAATTCTATTTGTATATTTTATAGAAGAATTACTCCTCCTACCTGTTCAAAATATGTGCCCTTGAAGGCATCCTTCAGACATAGCTCTAGTCTGTGGGCAATGCAATGTACTTTAAGCATCCACGGCACATGTCCCTGTAGTTTGGTGAGGACACCATTTGTCTTCCCAAAATTGACTGCTGCACCATCAGCTGCTGTTGCTGTCAAGCAGCCACTCAGATCAATGTTGTTGTCTGCACACTTTTCCATAATGGCCTCAAATATTCCATCTGCATTACATGCTGTTGGCTCTGCAATACTTTAAAAAATGTGGAACACAAAAAAGAAATTAAGAATTAGGTCTTCTTACTATTAAATAACTGAAAATGTAATTACAATCACCTGAACCTATGTAAAATCATTACATTCTTTCTCTCAAATTTCCTCCCCTTTTCTAATTAATTGTAAAGCAAAAAAAACAAAACAAACATATTTTTTACATCTATATAGTAGACTATTTGTCTATCTTATTCTTACCCAAGTAATCTGATTGTCGGGGAGCCGTGTTCAATAAGCTTTATGCTTATGACTTCCTTATCTGATGTTCCTTTGTCTGTGCTGCCATCAAACAGTAAGGAGCAGTAGAAAGGCTCACATTTTTTCAGAGCTTGAAGTTGGTCTCTGATGCTGCCAGCAATGTGCTCAATGAATATGCGGCAGGACTTTGAATTATGGTAGGTGAACCCGAGCTCCACCCCATGCTTGCGCTCCACTGACACAAGAGTCTTGTACAGACTAAACGGCTGCTCAGTATATGCTACAGTGTATGCAATGTCAAATAACTTGCACATCTTTGTTTCGGTTTTGTTGTTGAGCTTCTGGAGCTGTGTAACTGTTTTCGAAGTAGTTGGAGCCTGATTTGATTGCTGCCATGCTGTGATGTGAGCTTTTGACTCATAATGTGTTTTGGCTGTACATTTTTTAACATTTGTGCTGCCAGTTATGTATGTGTCTGTGTTATGGATATATGTGTGTTGTGCAGTGCGGTTTTTATAGTGCTCCCTCCAGATGCAGCACCACAACTTAGTAACATAGCCTTCCTTGTCCTTCTCAAAGTGCAGCCAGTCATACCCCCAAGACTCTACAGTGGTGGCAGTGGTTTTTCTCTTCTTGCTGTTTGCATCTACCTCTTGTTCATGGCCTTGTCCTGGTCCCTCCATGTCTTCTCCTTTTTCTCTCCTTTCCTCACCCTTGTTCCTGTAATTGCTCTCATCTTCTCCTGCCTTTTCTTGTCCTCTCTCTTCCCTGGTTTCTAGCCCATTGTCTCCTCCAGCCTTCTCTAAATCTGTCTCATTTCTTTCTCCTCTACCATCTCGTTGTCTTGGTACTTCAGAATCTCCTCCTGTTACTTCTGTTTCCCTATCATTATCAAGGCCTTCATCATCTCCTCCTCTCTCATCAATGTTCACTGGACTTTGTCTCTCCACTCTTGTCTGCTCTTCTTCATGTCCAACTCTCTGTTGTTTTTTTTCTGGCTCTCTGTCCACTGACTGATCTGCCTTACTGTAACTAAAAAACAATTAGTATTTTAATTTAATATGTCCATTTGATCACACACTTTTAACATAAATTAATAAACGTAATGTGATGTATAATTGAAAGGGTAATGTGACTTATCTTATAGAACTAATTAACTAATAAACACTAACTGGTTACCCTAACTTATATACTTAGCTTGTTTCTCTCCCGTTCAAATTGGGGACAGTTTTAATCGGGGGCAGAGTGTCATAATCTGTCACCTTAATTTTAGGTGTGCTGTTACTTATACTAACAAACTACAATTTCTTGTTCCCTCTTGAATCATTATTTACCACTCACCTCCTGAAAAATGAGTCCATTGTTTTGCAGTTTTTAGCTGCATCTTCAAAGTTTCTTTTAATACACTTCTCCCTTCGCTGTTTGCTCGGCATAGTTTTATCTGGGGATGATAAGAGAAAACAAACTAATGTTGCTGCAAGTAACAACACAAAAAACAATGAGACAAAATCTCTTCTGATTGATCGGCAGTCGTTAACAAAATTAAACACAAAACTATGTGCAGAGACTAATTATGGAATTATGGATACTGTGAAATGCTTAAACATCGTCCGAGCTCTCTGAACTGTCTTCGGATCCATGTAAATCAGTTCCATTTTTCCCTTTTCTCACAAAGTGTGGCCGGCGTGTGCGCAAACTGTCACCATGCCAGATTCAATATATTCAAAATATCATCCTCCTCCCCTCCTTTGGCAGGCATATATTTTCTCTTCACGGCCGGCTGTCCCAACCATCGCCACATTTTGTTAGTGTTTGCGTCTGTATTTGTACCAATAACACGCTGTCAAATAATGCTCCCCCTTCTCAATGCATTCATCACAATGATGGAGCAGAGTCACCTAAATAAAGACAGAAGTGTCCCAAATACAAAAATCAAATGGTGAATGACACCCCATTTGTGCATGTTAAGATAACTGCTTGTTAATACGATAACTGTTTTATTACTTTGCATGTCTTCCAAAAGAGAAAATAATCAGACGCAGGGTAGCAAAACATTATGGGCGTGAAAACGAAACTTAGAAAATTGGCTCGGCGCATGCACAAAGTAGTAATTCTCGACAAGTAGGAGAAATCGACTGAACACCGGCGTCTATCGTATTTCCAAATCAAGAGTGACCCACTCCCCTAGTACGGCAGCCTCGGCGGATGCGTTCCCATAGAAACTGCGCTCGCGCGTCCCGCGAAATAGATGGTAAAGTTCCTCATTTATCATCGGCAAAGCCGGCTAGTGAGTTTTTTTTAATACAAAAAAATAACTTTCACCCGCATTTGGCGGGTTGGCGGGTGTTACTTTAGAGCCCTGGATATAAACGAGCAGCAAACGAACCTAGTCCGCAGAGGTCTTTGACAGCTAACTTTGACAGCTGTCTTTGACAGCGCTAACTGCCTAGTTGTTAGCTAACTGCCTAAAAATAAAAGAACACAACTGCAACGTAGTAACAAAAACACTTCAAAATATTATAATTAGGAAAGGCAAGGCAATTTTATTTATAGAGCACAATTCATACACAGGGCAATTCAAAGTGCTTTACAGCTACATAAAATCACAAGAAGGCAATAAAACCATTAAAAAGGAATAAAAAAATAAAAGAAAGAAATTAAAAAAAGAAAGAATATTTAAAACCCATTAAAATAATCATTAAGTAATTGAAAAGTGAAGAGTGCAAATAAAATACTTTCAGGTGTCATATGCACAGCTAAATAGAACTGTTTTCAGCCTGGATTTAAACATTGTCAGAGTTGAGGCCTGTCTCACATCTTCTGGAAGACTGTTCCAGATTTTAGGAGCATAAAACTGAAACGCAGCCTCACCTTGTTTAGTCCTGACTCTGGGCACCAGCAGGAGACCCCTCCCTGAGGTTCTCAGAGCCCGAGTTGGTTCATATGGCTCTAACATGTCAGAGATGTACTTTGGCGCTTGACCGTGAAGAGACTTGCACACAAGCAGAGCTGTTTTAAAGTCTATTCTCTGAGCGACAGGAAGCCAGTGCAGAGACCTGAGCACTGGACTAATATGGTCATATTTCCTGGTTCTAGTCAGGCCTCGAGCAGCAGCGTTCTGGATGTACTGCAGCTGTCTTATAGCCCGTTTAGAGAGCCCAGTGAGCAGGCCGTTACAGTAGTCTAACCTGCTGGAGACAAACGCATGGATCAGTCTCTCTAAGTCTGCTTTAGACACTATTCCTTTGATTCTGGCAATGTTTTTTAAATGGTAAAAAGCTGCTGATGTTACAGATTTAATGTGGCTGTTAAAGTTCAGGTCTGAGTCCAATATTACCCCGAGATTTCTAACTTGATAGTTAGGTTTAAGAGAGAGAGTCTCAAGGTGACTGATAACACTTTCTCTTTGTTTCTGTGGGCCACAGACAATGATTTCAGTTTTGTCTGAGTTTAGCTGGAGGAAATTGTTTTGCATCCACACACTGATCTGTTTGATGCAGCGACACAGTGGATCTACAGGCCCGTGTTCTCCTGCCGTCAGTGACACGTAGATCTGAGTGTCATCTGCATAATTGTGGTAGGACATATTATAGCTGCGTATTAGCTGGCCTAGTAATTATGTATTACCATACGAGCAAGAAATAGTAATGTTATCCATAAAATTACACTTAAAGCTGGACAAATGAAAAACTTAACGGCAAACAGGATAATCACAAAACCTTACCTCACCTCAGCCTGTTCTTGAGCGGAGAATCAGCTGGCTACGCACACGGACGCGTGAGGGGGTGGGCGGAGATAGAAAGATGTCAACTGTCATCATAGACCGTCCGAGATGACGCTGAAGTTGGCATCCAATTCAGCATAAAGGGCCATTTCACTTCATTTTTTGCATTTTGATCGCCCAAAAAAGGGTCCTGTATGGAAACTACATTACTTAGAAAGCTCAAATCTGGATGGAATTATTCATTAAAACCTTGTTTGTGATTTGTGAAACCTTTCTCTGATTTGTGAAATTGCAGAACAGGGCCATTTTACTGCATTTTTGTTATTCTGCTCACCCTAAACAGGGTCCTGTATGGAAACTACATCACTTAGACTGCTCAAATCTGGATGGAATTATTCCAAAGAGGTTTTATATTAATTAAAACCTTGTTTGTGATTTGTGAAACCTTTTTCTGATTTGTGAAATTGCAGAACAGGGCCATTTTACTGCATTTTTGGCATTCTGCTCACCCTAAACAGGGTCCTGTATGGAAACTACATCACTTAGACTGCTCAAATCTGGATGGAATTATTCCAAAGAGGTTTTAGATTAATTAAAACCTTGTTTGTGATTTGTGAAACCTTTCTCTGATTGGTGAAAATGCAGAACAGGGCCATTTTACTGCATTTTTGGTATTCTGCTCACCCTAAACAGGGTCCTGTATGGAAACTACATTACTTAGACAGCTCAAATCTGGATGGAATTATTCTAAAGAGGCTGTTGATTCATTAAAACCTTGTTTGTGATTCGTGAAACCTTTTTCTGATTTGTGAAATTGCAGAACAGGGCCATTTTTACTGCATTTTTGTTATTCTGCTCACCCTAAACAGGGCTTGTTGACTTTATTCTCATGTTCTTTTATCTAGAAACAATGACTTCTCTCACCTTTCTTCCATCTGCCCGTGGTCAACCTCTGCCACCGATTCAATCCGTTTCATTTTTCTGACTACTTCCACAGCCTTTATTGTTGCCTGCATCAGACATCCCATAGTCCAACCATTATTATGCCCTATTCTGTATTGGATGCTTTGATGAAATCTGCCTCACAAATTTATTGCTGTCCTCTCATTAATCTTTCCACTAACATGTGCCATCATTTCAGACCCTGCTTGTCTTCTCCTGCTCCCATCATAGTCATCTTACCTCCCATCTGAGTGCAGACAGGACCTTCTTCCTCCCTTCATTAACACTATCTTAGATACTGTACCACAACTTCCTAATTATATTGTCTATCAAACCCGTAGTATTTTGCCATTATGTGTTATGTGCACTGATGAATTGGATATTAAACATTACATTTTGCTGTTAGAGTTCACCCTATACCAGACAAGACAATTTGTGAATGTAAGGTTGAAATACATTTACTTAATCAAGATTTGTCTTTCTGTAATGTTGAAGATGTCTTTTGGGTTAAACTATTTCTTCATATCTTCAAGTGGTTGCCAGTGAGAAATAAACTACTTGTTAAGTTGTTGTAATATAGATAGTACAGTGTGTAGTTTGGTCAGTTAAAAATGTGTAGTGTTGTTGTGGCTCCAGAGTAGAGTAAAATAAATTACAACGGGTTAATGGGATACTGTAATGAAGGTAATCTTCATTACTGACTTTTGGTCTTTGAGGTCACATGAGTAGTATTTTTAAAAATGTGGCATAAATAAATTGTCAAATGTTTTATTGAATGTGTATATTAACAACAAGTGGGTGTGCAAGTCCTGTGTTGCCCTAAGCGGGGAGTGAGTCTAAGTAATGTAGTTTCCATACAGGACCCAGTTCAGGGTGATCAGAATACCAAAAATGTAGTGAAATGGCCCTGTTCTGTGTTTTCACAAATCAGAAAAAGGTTACACAAATCCCAGACAAGGTTTTGATTAATCTATAGCCTCTTTAAAATAATTATATCCAGATTTGAGCAGTCTAAGTAATGTAGTTTCCATACAGGACCCAGTTTAGGGTGATCAGAATACCAAAAATGCAGTGAAATGGCCCTGTTCTGTGTTTTCACAAATCAGAAAAAGGTTTCACAAATCCCAAACAAGGTTTTAATGAATCTGTACCCTCTTTAGAATAATTCCATCCAGATTTGAGCAGTCTATGTAATGTAGTTTCCATACAGGACCCTGTTTAGTGTGAGCAGAATACCAAAAATGCAGTAAAATGGCCCTGTTCTGCAATTTCACAAATCAGAAAAAGGCAAGGCAAGGCAAGGCAATTTTATTTATAGAGCACAATTCATACACAGGGCAATTCAAAGTGCTTTACAGCTACATAAAATCACAAGAAGGCAATAAAACCATTAAAAAGGAATAAAAAAAATAAAAGAAAGAAATTAAAAAAGAAAGAAATTTAAAACCCATTAAAATAATCATTAAGTAATTAAAAAGTGAAGAGTGCAGATAAAATACTTTCAGCACAGCTAAATAGAACTGTTTTCAGCCTGGATTTAAACATTGTCAGAGTTGAGGCCTGTCTCACATCTTCTGGAAGACTGTTCCAGATTTTAGGGGCATAAAACTGAAACGCAGCCTCACCTTGTTTAGTCCTGACTCTGGGTACCAGCAGGAGACCCCTCCCTGAGGTTCTCAGAGCCCGAGTTGGTTCATATGGCTCTAACATGTCAGAGATGTACTTTGGCGCTTGACCGTGAAGAGACTTGCACACAAGCAGAGCTGTTTTAATGTCTATTCTCTGAGCGACAGGAAGCCAGTGCAGAGACCTGAGCACTGGACTAATATGGTCATATTTCCTGGTTCTAGTCAGGACTCGAGCAGCAGCGTTCTGGATGTACTGCAGCTGTCTTATAGCCCGTTTAGAGAGCCCAGTGAGCAGGCCGTTACAGTAGTCTAACCTGCTGGAGACAAACGCATGGATCAGTCTCTCTAAGTCTGCTTTAGACACTATTCCTTTGATTCTGGCAATGTTTTTTAGATGGTAAAAAGCTGCTGATGTTACAGATTTAATGTGGCTGTTAAAGTTCAGGTCTGAGTCCAATATTACCCCGAGATTTCTAACTTGATAGTTAGGTTTTAGAGAGAGAGTCTCAAGGTGACTGATAACACTTTCTCTTTGTTTCTGTGGGCCACAGACAATGATTTCAGTTTTGTCTGAGTTTAGCTGGAGGAAATTGTTTTGCATCCACACACTGATCTGTTCGATGCAGCGACACAGTGGATCTACAGGCCCGTGTTCTCCTGCCGTCAGTGACACGTAGATCTGAGTGTCATCTGCATAATTGTGGTAGGACACATTATAGCTGCGTATTAGCTGGCCTAGTGGAAGCATGTACAGATTGAACAATACGGGTCCCAGGATTGACCCCTGGGGAACCCACAGGTCATAGCCATTTGGTCTGAGACACAGTTACCAATTTCAACAAAATATTTCCTGTCCTCCAGATAGGACTTGAACCAGTTTAAAGCACGACCAGAGATTCCCACCCAGTCTTCTAACCTCTGTAATAAGATCGCATGGTCAACTGTGTCAAAGGCAGCACTCAGGTCCAGCAGAACTAAGACTGTGACTCTACTTGCATCTGTGTTCAGGCGGATGTCATTTGTCACCTTGATCAGAGCTGTCTCAGTGCTGTGGTGGGGCCTAAAGCCTGATTGGAAAGTATCAAAAGCATTGTTAGACAGGAGAAAGTCACTAAGCTGTTGGTATACAACTTTTTCTAGGACTTTGCCTAAGAATGGCAGGTTTGATATGGGCCGGTAGTTGTTCAGTACTGTGGCATCAAGATTGCTCTTCTTTAGAAGAGGCTTAATGACAGCAGTTTTTAAGGCCTTTGGAAATGTTCCAGTCTGGAGTGAGATGTTGACTAGATGAGGGAGTTGTGCTAACAAACTGCTCAGCACAGACTTTAGGAATCTAGTGGGCAACTCATCAAGGCAGCACGTTGATGAACTCAGACTGCAGATGGTCTCTTCGACTGTTTTGTCAGTAACAGGTGTGAAATGTGTCAGCTCTAGGTGTCCAGCTGGCTGCAGAGTAGTTATTTGTGTTGTGGAAATTATTGCATTTTTAATGCCTTGAACTTTGTCATTAAAGAATATTGCAAACTCATTACACTTGGATGTAGAAATGAGTTCTAAAGGCAGTGAAACTGGAGGGTTTGTTAATCTGTTTACTGTAGCAAACAGGACACGAGAGTTGTTACTGCAGTTTTTGATGATTTCAGAAAAATAACTCTCCCTTGTTCTACGCAAAGTCTGGTTGAACACACATAGCTTTTCTTTGTAAGTCTCATAATGAACCTGGAGCTTTGACTTGCGCCATTTCCGTTCGGCTCTCCGGCACTCCCTTTTCTGTGCCCTGACCGACTCTTCTTTCCTCCATGGCGCCCTTTGCCTACTTTTAACCATTCTAACCTTGACAGGAGCAATGGTATCCAAAACATTTAAGAGACTTGATGTGTAAGAGTTCAACAGATCATCAACATCAGAACACAGGGTGTTCTCAAACCTAATCATTTCCATAAACTGTGTCCCTGTTCTGTCATTTATGAGTCTTCCCCGAACAACTGCAGACCCAGCTGGTGTTTTGGGTAAAGTAGATAGGTCGAAGAAAACACAGAAATGATCAGATAAAGCAACATCAACGACATTCACGTTTGAAATAACAACACCCCTTGAAATGAGCACATCTAGAGTGTGCCCCCTGCTGTGGGTGGGCTCAGTCACATGCTGAGTTAGACCAAACATTTCAAGGACAGCAGTGAGCTCTTTAGCTTCCTTGTTATGCGTTACGTCCACATGCACATTCAAGTCCCCTGTTGTGACTAAACAGTCAAAAGCAGTGCACACAATTGAAAGTAGTTCAGTAAAATCATCAGTAAAACAATTCTGTGGTGGTTTATAAATGGTGATATAAAGTATGGAAGATTGTTTTATCTCCATTTTGAATGACACATACTCAAATGATGAAAAAAACCCAAATGACAACTTGTGGGTGGGTATATTGTCCCTGAACATGGCACAAACACCCCCACCCCTCTGGTTTTCTCGTGTTTCAGACACAAAATTGAAGTGAGGTGGACTAGACTCAATCAGGACTGCATTTGCTGTGTTTTTGTCGAGCCACGTCTCAGTTAAAAACATAAAATCAAGATTGTGAGAGGAAATAAAACTATTAATTAAGAATGATTTGTTACTTAAAGATCTGACATTGAGTACTGCGTGTTTGAGATTAGTTATAGTTGAACTGGATGCTGTGTTCTTGCAAGGGATATGGATAAGATTTCTCTGATTGGACAGTCTGATTGTCCCTCTCTTTACTCCATCCTTGGACCTCTGGTTGAGATGGTGTTTACCAACACAGAGGCCCTTAGTGTCCTAGACAACAGCATTGACGCTGTTGGAAATGACAGCTGTGGGCACCGGTGGTGGGGGCCAAGCTGGGGGGGCTTTGGTCGATGGAGTAGGCTGGGGAGGGAGAGGGGCTCGATGCTTCTTTGAGGATAGAATTCTTGATCTTGCCATGTTTGGCGTGAGAGGAACCATTTTAATCCCCGATTTCACCAAGCTTTCAAGGTGATCAGGAAATCTCCTGGGTGACGGTGGAGAAGAGAACGATGGTGAAACATCTCTGGAGGGTGTAGATGCAGCAGGTGGGTCCCAGGCCTGTGGTGAGGCCCGTGGTGAAGGCGATGGTGGAGCTGCTGAATCCTGTGTTCGGGATGCTGGAGGTGCTGCTGTGGCTGCTGTGGCTGAATCCTTTGCTGGGTCCTTGGGTGGCGAGGCAGGAGCTCTTCTCTGGCTCGTCTTCTCTCTCTGCGGCAGCACAGGACCTGGTCCTGGTCCTGGTCCTGGTCCTGTTCCTGGCCCTGGCCCTGGCCCCTTCTGATGCTTCAGAGCGTGGAGAAGATTATCCGTCAGTCGTCTCACTCCACCTCTGTTCAGGTGTGGGCCTTTTCTTTGAAAGAGATCATCTCTTTGCCAGAAAAGATTAAAGTTCTCGATGAAATGAGGTCCTCTGGACTCACAGACTTTGGACAGCCATGTGTTCAACTGAAGCAGCCGGCTGAATTTGTTGATCCTCCTGTCGATGTTTGGGAGAGGTCCACTTATGAATGTTGGTATTGTCACTTTATCAAGACTCTCAAACAGTTTCTCAAAGTCTTTTTTTAAGATTTCAGACTGATTCTCTCTGATGTCCACTGCACCCACGTGCACAATCAGCTGTTTCACCCCTTGGTGTTTTGCCAGTACCTCTGGTAGTAATCTTGTGATATCAGAGACAGTGGCACTTGGATAGCTGCATGTAACCATTCTGTTTATGTTTATATTAGATATGGCTCCGTCTCCAAGCACAAGAGTATCTTTGACCTTGACACTCGGCACAGTTTCTCTGTCCATCTGCTTCTTTGTACCGTCTCTCTGTCTGTTACACTCAGTCACATTTGGCTCTGACAGTGGTAAAAATCTGTTTGTTAACTTTATTCCGGGTGATGTTACATATTCTCTGTTGATACCAACAGTTTGGCGATTCTTCGGCTTTGCACCAAGTCCATCATACGTGTCTTTACAGAGTCTTGGAAAAGACACAGTATCATTTAGCTTTAAGTTGGAGGTAGCAGTTTTTTCACCCTTTCCTTTGGAAGTAAATGTGGACTTCTTACCACTGGATTCCATTGGGAGCGTTTCATGAAGTCCCATTTCAGTTTCTAAGGCAAAAATCCTTACTTGTAGCGCCCAAATTTCTTGTTGATATATCCGACAGCTTTCACAGGGCATGTTGAAAGGATTGTAGTCGCTGGCTCGTCAGATAAGATGTAAAAAGAATAAAAATGATTTTAAAAAGTCTTGGTTCACTTTAAAAGAAAAAGAATAAAATTATATCCAAGACTTGTGGAAAGAAGTAAAATGATTTAAAAGCAAATAAAGCGATAAGCAGCAGGAGGAAGCAGAGACACGTCTGCACTCTTCAGAAGCAGGAAGCACACCTGCTTCTGAAGAGGGACAACCACGCATCCCCCAGAAGACAGCAGAGGAAGCTCCCGGACAGAGCCCCCACAAGCATCGGGCAGAGCCCCCCCGGCGACCAGAGGCGGCAGCCTACCAGCCCCGCCACCCAGACATGGGCCGGAACCGGCCCCCGCGAGCCCGAGCGCCACCAAAACCCCCCGGCAGGGGCCCCGCCCAACACCCGAGTGCCGTGCCCACAGGGGGCTGAGGCCGCGAGCAGCGGGGAGAAGCAATGCCCCCCCCCCCCATCCTGATCCAGCTCTGAAAATCTTGGAGAATGCCAGGGCGGAAATTCTGCTCTTCACAACTTTGGTTTCCAGTCAAATAACTAACTCATGAGAGCTGTGGTTCGCTTTAAGATACCATATCACATGGTGAGGCGATATCCATCCATTGTCTATACCCACTTAATCCAACACAGGATTGTGGGGGGGGGGCTGAGCCTATCGCAGCTGCCTTTTAGCGAGAGGCAATTTTGTATTTCATAGACGCAATTTTCTGCATTTTAACCAATTCTGGGGTGAATAATGGCAAATCCCATCTGATTTTTTTAATGTAAACCATAATGGCAAGATTGAGAATTGATTTTTTTTATGCAAGTCACTCAAGTTTCTGGTGACTTCAACATTATCACAGGCCCAGGCAGACATTGCCACAGTAAGATGTTTTATTATTACACGCGTTTCTAAAATTTCAGGATCTGTAAGTTGATGAGTTTGGTGCATTTTGTATAAAATATTAACTGATGAAGTTTTGAAAGTGCACACTGCAAATATAAGTGTGAAAAGTGTGAACAATAAAAGTGGAAATGTAAAATTTTTTAAAAATGTAGTCAAATGACTACTTAGCATTAGCAACAAGCATTTATTAGCTCTGCACAGTTCCCAAAAAAATAAAACACCAGCAGTCAAAAGATTAAGGTCCAGCAAACATTTATTAATAATAAAGACATAAACTGTGACATGAAAAACACTTTTCCACGGCTCACTTTTTCCTGAAAAACTATTAAGTTTGTAGCAGCCAAATCTTGTATGAATGAGCCAAATGCATGGCGCCTCCGGTCATTGACGCAGACAAACTGCTGGTATATTTGTTTTATGTTAATGCTATCCAACCTGTCCTGGTGGATATGGCAGACAGCAGCATGGTTCAACCGTGCCTGCGTCATTGTTATCCCGAGCCATGTTTTCAACCTCCTCAGAGCACTGAAACTTCGCTCAGCCTCTGTTGACGAGCTGTTTTCCCGCTATCACCACTTAGCAACCAACCTCGCAACAACAAGCCAGGCATAGCGCTACAGAAGGTGAGCCAATCACATATAGCAAGGCTGTCCCCACCAATGACAAGCCGTCTTTGAGAGAAGGAACCGCAGAAGGGGAAAATTAACCCTTTGTTTCCTGAACGATGTGCAATTTCCCATTCAAAATTGGTATGGACATTTTAAACGTATCCCCCTGGGGGCTGAATATTGGTAGGGACGTGACCCTAGGCTCCCTACCCAAAATTACGCCCTTGATTTAAATGATCTCCAAAGGGTAACTTTGCTTTAAAGGCCCTCTCAGGCTTCAGAGTGAATCTCACACAAATAAAAACAGCAACATAAGGAATGTGTCTGCTTTGACAGACAGCAGCGTCAGCCAATCACATTCATCCAGGGTGGCTTTATTTCAGTGATGAACAATTAGCTTTTGCTGTTCTGTGTCGCAGGAATCTTCTTGCTGCGAGTCAACAGTGCTAGGTGCACAACTGCTCACCTCGCCCTCCGCCTCCTTTGATAACACATTTCAACAAAGAGGGTGTAACGAACAGGCTTGGAGACTCAAGTGCAGAGATCCAACACAATTAAAAAAGGTCGTACACGGGGAGGAAATCCGCGGGGCAAAAGTACAGGCAAGGGTTGGCAGAGGCAGAGTCAAAAAACAGTCCAAGTCAAAAATCCACTGGCAGAGGTATCAAACTGGGCAAGGCAAGAGCAGGGTCAAAAAACACTGGAAAAAGGTCAAACACGGGTATACATACACTATGAGAACGCTAGAGAGCTTGGAACACAGGAACCTAGACAATCTGGCAAGGTAGGTCTGGAAAGCTAGGAGTATAAATGGTATTAGCCGCATTCGGACAGAGCCGTTCTAAGAACTGTCCTCCTCGAATTTCGTTCTGATAACTGTCCTTCCCCAGCGGAAGTGTTTCAGTCCGCATTCGCACATGAGTCGGGACCAGGTCGGGACTGATGCAGCGCAGCCGTCTGCGACAGCGACGTGTTACTTTAGCGCCACATTCAACGACAAAACAAAACAAAACAAAACCCGCGAAAAGTAAGGAGAGAAGAAAAAAACACTACCAAGAAGCTAACATGGAGAGCATCCATGGTGGTTGCTCCGTAAATAGAGGGCTGTGCCGCTGTTCACATTCAAATCGGCATGCATTTGTTTGTGCATCGTGCAGCACATTAGGAATGTGTCAAAATTACGCCATGGACACAAGAGCAAAAAAATGGATCCACAAATGCAGACTGCCAGACTGCACACACAAAGTCAAGCATATTTATTTTAAAATCTCGAAAATATATTTACAAATGTATGTAGATTTATATACATATATACATTTATTTGTGTGTCACATTTTTATATTTATATTAATTATATATACATTTATAAATTTGTTCATATTTTTATTCATTTTTTGACACAAAATTTCCCCCATAGATAACAGTCCGGATTGCTAAACCTCTGTCCAGCTTTACTTTGGAGATACTCTCTGAGATATTCTCTAGGGTGCTCTTTTTTATACCCAATCATGTCACTGACCAGTTTGTATCAACATGTTCTCAAGCTGCTTCTTTTTGGTACAGCTTACTTTCTCAGCCTTTTTTTTTTCAACAGTCCCAACCTTGCTGTCACAAAATTCAAGATGGGCTGATGCTTTTCACGAAACAGTATTTTGCACCACTTTCATCATTTGATATGTTTTTCTATTTTCTACTCTCAATAAAATTTTGGTTTATGAGATTTGTGCATGTTTTGTATTGCATACAGTGTCACAGCTTTTGGAGTCATAAAAGATTCAAAAGAAATTAAGCCCTTAGATACCCCTCAATTTATGGGCAAGTTTAATGATTTATGGTTTGTAGATTGTCCTTATTGTTGTCATTTCTGTAAGAAATTTAAAGTGATATAATAGACCGTTTAGGTTGTGATCTATTGTATTATAAAACTTAAAGAAAAAAAGATTAATACTGTTTCATTGTTGTCATTTAACTACTTTTCAATAAATGCCACTTTTAAAGCTTTAACCACCACAGAGGACTTGTTTGTTTTATATCTACTTTTATTGTCATCACCCAGATATCATATCACAGTGATTTCTAATACAATAATAAAGTTACATGTAGTTCAAATGGTGTTCTTGGGTTTCAGGTTGGCTTTCACAGCAGTTACTGGCAACATAGATATCCTGTTATTACCCATCTGAATGCTGTGCAAATCAACAGCACACAACCTCAAATGTGAGCATAAAGTTAAGAAATTCAATGTCTCTAAAACTTACGGATTCAGCGGAATAGAAAATGGATGGATGGATGGATGTCTCTAAAACTGATTCAATAAAAACAATACATTTTTAAAAGAAAAATATATTTTAAAAAAAATGTCTAAAATGTGTATCTGGAACTTCTTGATTGTTACATGTGCAAAACAAGTGATGATTTTCTTAAGCTTCACAAAATATATTTTTTTATTTATATAACATAGTTTACTATGGGGCTGTTGTATTGGACTGCATCAGTGTAATCTACGTGTTAATAGCAAACTGAATTTAAACAGCATGGAGATGTTATCATCAGTGGATCCCCATCTAAGATGACAGACTGAACCCCAGGACTGTGATGCAGAGGCAAAGAAGAACAGACTGAATAACTCTGGTAGACAAAGATGTAACAGATGTGGCAGATGCAACAGATGTAGCAGATGTGGTAGATGCAACAGATGTGGCAAATGTGGCAGATGTAGTAGACGTCACAGATGGAACAGATGTAGCAGATGTGGTAGATGAAACAGATGTAGCAGATGTGGTAGATGAAACAGATGTGGCAGATGTAGCAGATGTCACAGATGTAGCAGATGTGGCAGATGTAGCAGATGTAACAGATGTGGCAGATGTGGCAGATGTAGCAGATGTGGCAGATGTGGCAGATGTAGCAGATGTGGCGGATGTGGCAGATGTAGCAGATGTGGCAGATGTGGCAGATGTAGCAGATGTGGCGGATGTGGCAGATGTAACAGATGTAGCAGATGTAGCAGATGTCACATCTGTTGTCGTTGGATCCGGAGGGCTGATGGTGGTCTCAGCTAGTGTGACATTTGTGCGGACAGAAAATCTACAGGTTCCCACATTACCCACCTCATCCACAACCACCAGCTGCACATCAGGCGAGCAGCAGGAACCGGTGTAGGACACCAAAGTAATGTTCTTGCTGCCAGCTGCCATGCTGGTGTTCAAGATGCCGTTGCCTTCTCTGAGGCTGATGCGATTGACACCCGTCCCTTCAGCCCCATCAGTAACCTGGACAAAGAGCTCCCACATCGACTGGCTGCAGTTGTCGGAGCAGTTGGACTGCAGGCTGAGCAGCTGACACTCTGGCTGAGTGAAATCAGTCACCTATGAGAGAGTGAAAATGTAAATACAAGAGCATGTCATCCACTAAGCCCTTCTTAAATAGACACATAAATCAAGGATTCGAATGAGGCATTACCGTTGGGAGGACGGTGAGTCGCAGCACAGCATAGTTGGTGTCTGCGGCTCCTGGAGCCGTAGCTTCAATGGTCAGTGTGACACCTGTACCAGATGGAGTGTTAAGAGGTGCTGTGAGATTCACTGTACCATTAGCACTGCCTCCAGTGTCCAGGGATACAGAGGATGGGAAGGTTAAATCAAAGCCTTGGTCATTGGCAGCCTGGATGGTGAAGGTTCCCCCTGCTCCACTTGTCATCACAGAGAAGTGAACTGAACGGGGTGTTCCTGGCTCTAAGATGATGTCTGAATCCTCCTAACAGAAGGAAAAAGACCATTATAAGACCAATGCAGTTTTATTGATCTTAAAGGTAAAATTGTTTGCATTTGCTTACAGCTGTAACAGTGAGAGTAGAAGCTCTCAGGCTGGTGGTTGACTGCCTTTGGAAGATCCCTGAGGAAGCTCTGGAGGCACTGTTGTTGTTCTGTCCCTTCACAAGTACCACAAACTCAGCTGATGGTATCCTGTCAAACCGGACAAAGAATTCACCTCCGCCCTGAGCCTCCACGCTGCCGTTAACCTGCCCTGATCCTGATGACTCAACCAGAGTGACCTCTGTCACTGTGGCAGAGTCACTCCCAGTGAGTGTCACCATCAGGCTACCATTACCACCTTTGGAGAAAAGAAAATGCACTCAGATATGCTGACACTGAAACACTTACTTTATAAAATCACAAAATTGCGCTTCCTTTACCAGCTGTTGGCCGATTGTCTACAAGATCAAACCCTCCTAAGGGACCCTGTGACTCCTTCAAAAAGTCAAACAGGAAGTCGATCGGACTCTCACCTACAAATAGAAAAGTTGCATAGAAAGAAATCAACCAAGGTGGCCATAAATTGTGATTAAACAAGATTCAACCATGTAATCCCAGAGGACTCACCTACAACCTTCAGGCTGTAGGGATTTGTTGACACCATTCTCATTTCCCACACTCCCGCTTTTGTTTGCAGCCGCAGAGTCTGAAAGTTTCCTACTGACTGGGAGGTAATGATTGATGATCCAGATGTGTTGGTGCTACTTTGAGGCACGCCTAAAATAAAAGCCAAGAAATAAAATGAGCCGACTGAATTTGGGTTTAAAGTTGGTAAAACAAACAGAAAAAACACACAATGAGTAAATCACTTCTGATCAAACAATCAGTTAATACACACCACAACTATTACAGACACAATCACCTGAGGGATCGATGAGTGTAAAATCAACAAATCTTCCAGTGATATAAATGGTCAAGTTTCTGACTGACTCGTCAACAGTGAAGGGGAAATTTTCAGCCTTTCCGGGACTCCTGGATACTTGCAAAAGACTCACCTATGAAATGAAACATTGCTTTGCAAGTATATTAAATACAAAAGATAAATAATTAAAAAAGAAAAAAAAATGTAATAGCCAGTGAGAGCAGTTGTACCAGGGGGGAGCTGGAGGACTCTTGTATGATGCTGGTGGCCTTCAGCAGCTGACCTTTTGCGACTTCAATAGCCTGACCACCAGAGGCCTGAGCCAGATCTCTGTACAGCTGGGTATCTGATCTTGCCATTCGGCGGTTTTGCTGTTGTTGGTCATTGTCAGCCTGTCTTCGACGGCGAAACCCTAAAACATTAGTAATCATGAAGTTCACCTGAAATGAGAGGAGGCAAACAGGAAAATCAGCCATGAAGCCTGCTTACACCCAAAATCTTCGAGTAAACCAATTTAGAAGTATGTTTGATATCCATCTTATTTTAACCTTTTCCAGAGGTTGTGCCAACTTCTCTGGACTCAGAGGAATCTGAGATGGACTATCACAAAGTGGAAACATGATGTGGACACACCAATATAAATTCCAGATCTTTTTTTGAAGAACCGAAAACTGTGTTCTCCGGCACAAAGCCAAAAAGAACCATCTTGATTGTTATTAGCAACAAGTCCAAAAGCCAGGCTTTATCAGTGCTCTTTGTAAAGGTAATTTTCTCATCTTTGGTAATATTGATGGATCGTTGAAATTTTAGAGCAACATATTCGAAACATCCTTTCCAGAGATTTCCATGTATTTTTCATGAAGACATTGCAAAAGCACACTCTACATACATTACAAAGCAGGCCTGAAATGCAGGAACAGATCTATATCATTAAAGTAAATGAAGTTGACAAAAAAAAAAAACTGCCTCTCGTGAAATTAAAGTTTAAATACCAATCGTTTTATTATTTGCCTTTTCCATAAAGTGCTAGCTTCTCCTTATTTGAGGTTGTACTTTACCACTGATTTGGTCCGTTCTATGAGTGCAATCACTGTGTTTCTCAGGTAGGCATCTTTAGCAGGTGCATCCGTAAAGAGGAAGATCTCAGAATTAGGTGGAGCGCCAGTCAAAGCCAACTACGAAGATAAGGCAGAAAGAGAGACTTTAGTTTCAGCTTTTATCCTATCATCAATTTTATGGTACAAATATAAAGTAAACTCAAAAGCAGCACCTGAAGTCCTGAGAGACTCAATTCTGGTTCATCTCCACCACCAGATGGAACCAGTGAGTTAATATGATTCTTGAAAACTTTTGGATCTCTCGTCTGTATCAGTGGCCCAAAATCTGTGATTTAAATAGAAAGATGTCTTGTGCATTCCATATTCCTCTTTGATTCGCACTTTGGGATTTCAATGGATTGTGTTTTATTTGAACAATCACCTGACAAAGCACATTGATTTGTTTCCATTGTGATAGCTCAACGGGTAAACACAGAGTTAATTCAAACATTGAGGGCAAAAACAAGAACAAAAGACCTGTAGACCAAATCATAAAGTTCAGTCTGAAACATTCATAAATTTACCTGGATCGTTGAAAGGCACAAGAATGTAAGATGAGGGCTCATCGTCTGTTCCAACTTTTCTGTCGATTATAGACGATGTGACGGTTCTTACTGCTGCAATGTCATCTCCCATACTTCCTGTTGTGTCGACCACGAAACAAAGAGCTTTACTTGATCCTTTGTTGATTCCCATCATCCTGAGGTGTGAAAAGAGAAAAGTAGAGATTGAAAATATTTTTCTCAAATTTGCTTAATCCTCTTATTTTAGAAAAACTTAAACATGCAAAATGACGTTCATACTGAAGAAATTGTCTGTCCCCGGCAGCCCCTCGAATGTCCTCCAGCAGCTCACTGGTTGCAGCTACAGCCAGACGAGCTGCTTCAATGTGCAGATGTCCATGGCTGGATGTTGGTCTGTCTTTGTTGATCCCACCTCTGGGCTCAGTCTTACGTGTTGCATCAAGGAAATCTCCATGGCTGCATTTTCCTGTTTATCATTAGAATAACAAAGATTCAATACATTTTTTTTTTGTTGTTCTTTAAATCTAAACTATTGCACACTTTTCTTTGTATGTTCAGATAACATTCTGCCATGCGAATACCCTTGTAAGCCACAACATTAACAACATCAGCACAATGTTGAAGAGGCCCCCCAGGCGCTAACTCTAGCCCATCAAAGTATGGACATGGGCCCTATCGAGGTATCAACATGTTGGTGGCTGGTTCTTATGTCTTAGATGCTGCACTTAAAGACCCATAGTAGATTGATCAGACTGTTTCTACAGCAGAGTCCACAGAAAAATTGATCTGATTTTTGCAGCAGAACAGCAAAAGAGGAAGATCACTGTCATCACAGACTCCTGCTTCACCCCCATTTATTCATGAATGAGAAACTCATGTAAAATCCTTTGTATAACCTAGAAAATGTTACAAAGGTTCTATGTAAGTGATTGTAATGAGCATGTTTACCTGGGGGTTTTTCGCTGGAAAAAACATCAAAATATCCTGAAGTAAGTATCTTTTCCTGCAGGATATCCTCCAGAATGTTGCTCTTACAGATGTCTCCATCACAGTTGCGACATGTTGCTCTGGTTTTGTCTGCAGATCAACATTAACGATGGTGCAGTTACATACACTGTAGTTTAGCATCTGATTAGCAAGAAGAAGCAATGTGCAAGAACAGGAAGAGGAACATGTTTATTTTAGTTGTTAAGCCAAACATACCCATCTAATAGATGATCTTTTTACCTGCTATTTTTCCAATGCTTTGATCTGCACTGATCAGATTGGAGTTTGGGAGTTTGTTTTCCATTTCCACCCAGTTACTGTGACTGTAGAAATCCTTCAGATTTAAAAAAGAAAATGGAGAAGGGAGATTATTCTTTAGCTGACTGCTTCGACTTATCAAGTTACAGGCAAAGGGGGACATTTAACTAAAATTCACAACTATTATGAATTGAAGTTGTAAATCCAGTTAAATTAACAGCAACTGATTAACAGTGCACGTTTTTTTCAAAAGATTAGTCAGCCAACTTCCTGTATCTTCTATTTGACGAAGAGGTTGAGTAAATTTCTAAACAACTGAAGCGAACTGCAGAGCGAGCTGATGCGTTGCTATGTGTGGCCCATCTTTGATTTGAGACCATAATTCACAGTGTTTCATTTTCTTGTTGGATCAAGACTGTATACAGTTCCAAAAAACACTGATGCAGAATAGTAATGTGTTGCAAGACTTAAAAAAGAAAATACCTGCAAGGTGTGGAGTATTCCTCCTAGGTTAACTGTTGCCCACAAAAAGTTCTGCCGCTTGTTGGCAGCTTTTACGACCTCTAAACCATTTATGATGATCCCCTTTCCCTTTGTAAACATCTCATTGTCAAAGTGGTATGGTGGGTTGAAGACGCGACGGATGTCTGTTATCCAGTTCGTACTTTGGATGAGGAGGATGGTTCTGAGGAAAGTCGTGGCTGATTTTGGGGCTTCACACGCATCAACAATGGACTTAGCAGTAAAAGGCTGAGGCTACATGTAGACAGACACACTGTATAAACACACTTAAAATGACAGAAATCAGAGAAAAAAAAAGCAATTTCATGTAGTTAAAACAATTCTCACAGGAAAATCGAAGTCCTTGCCCTCGGCCAGGGCCAGAGAACGGCACACTTGAGCTGTGACGTTCAAGATGGCTCTGTTGGTGATCTCTTGGTGGTTCAGAGATTCTCCAAATAATATACTAAAACCATGAACTCCAGTTTGAAGAAGCAAGAGACACACTACAGCCAACCCACACATCCCTGAACGACCTGTCACAGAACGAATTCAAGCACATTTGAATAGATTGTATTGAATTCATTACTGTAAGGATGAGTTATTTTAATCTTATTCTGACAGTTTTGATGATGAGTTTACTGTCCTGTTTTTAAAACTTCTATGAAATCCAAAATTATAATATATCATAAATTATTTCTGTCTTTACTGTCACATGTTAAATACCCCTTAATGTCTCCTCAGGGAGGCTTTAATGGGACAGTAGTGGTCCCATTAAAGCTGTGTTCACACCTGTAGTGCAGTTTTTTTTCTAGACCACATTTGAAAAATGATACTTTGTTTCTTTTCATTAAACATTTTAAAGGATGTATTAGATGGTCAGTGATCTCTTTATAACTCTAAAGACATTTACAAACTTTCCCTTACTGAGACTGGACAGATCCCAACTGCCCAAATGTGGAACAAAAGAAATTATTCTTTCTAGCCTGTATGACTGGGAGTGCTGTACAGTTTGGGAACTTCCGTCTATTTCAGCTGCTGTTGTCAGTTTCAGCAGGAATGCATTCATATATCAGCACATTTCTTTTTGAGCTACTCACATGTACTGTGTCACTTTACAATGTATTATCACCTGTGTGAAATTGAAAGTTTAGCTTCCGTATTTATTTGTTATTCCACTAAAATGTGAACAGTTTAAGTTGTGCTTTTGTGGTCTTTCCAAATGTTCCCCACTGGGTATAGCGAAAGCAGCAAAGACAATCCCAAATTTAACTGGGATTTACTTCAAAACGACGCCTTATAATGAGAGCCTTATGCTGTCTCCACAGCCGCTGGATATAAGCCAAATCTGACAAGTGTCCGTCCTTCAGTGTTGACTTTTGAAAAATAAAGCAAATCAAAATGTTGGACCTCACGTCAATTGGTGCAACAATCTATAACGATGCTGTGCAGTCCTGCTCAAAATGGACATCTGCTTACCCTAAAAACTATTTTTGTTCTATGCAGGCAACAAGTTTAAGAAAACAGCTGCACAATTCGCCAATGTAACAGTCAAATTCTGCAAGTAGGTGCAATTTTAGGCGATTCCAGAGAAAATTTTATTTTCATAGGAATATGAAAGCAGTCTTCTGGTAAAAAAAAACATATGTATCAAAGCGATACTTACCAAAACACATTTGAGTGGAAAGGAATTTCTATTGTCTATTATGAGCAGGAGGGAGTGGTGCGCTGGATCTGTCAATCAAGAATGTTAAGTTTTACTTTTCTTTCCATTCAGAGAACTATATATAAGCTTGAATTAATTCCTTCATTGATTGAGTTATTCGACTAAAACATTTTTTAACACAAATGAAAAGATGAACACTGCCCTAGTATTACCAACATATTATTATATATTCAGATAAAAAGCATTCGGCCTCAGTTCCCAAAAACTCAAAATATAAATATAAATCAAAAACATTATTCAATCATTTGCAAATCTCATGAAAACAATATTTAATTCACAATAGAATATAGAAACAAAAAATTCCATAAGACAGTAACTAACTTGCAAAATTTGATGCTTTGCCATTCTATTGTAAATGAAATATCTGTTTATGAGATTTGCATATCCGTCCATCCATCCTGCATACAAAATCTGAATCTAACTGACAACAGATTTGATCACTGGCCATTTAAATAGGTCAAGTTAACAATATGTACATTTCCAAAAATAAAAGACGGGGAAGAAATCATGGAAAACATAGCTTACAGAATAAATAAGCAATAAAGAATAATATTCGTAACAAGTATCAGCTGACATTGCCTGTACCTTAGGTCGTGATGCTGTCCTGAAAATGTTTCCGTCATGATGACATTTTCCGTTTTATATCGTTCCAACAACGGGGTGGTGTCTTGATGATAAAAAACTTGTTTGACAAGATATGTGTTATGATGCGAGAAAAAACACCAGCAACAAAAAGGTGTCTGTCCACATCCTACGATAACAGTTTACAAGAAATCAAAAAATATACTTTAATAACATTAATGTACATTTATAGTGGAAGATACAAACATAAGTTATAATCATTGGAGCTAAAAATCAATTATAATATGATATTACATTATGTTATAGTATAATTACCTGTTGATACCAACAAAAAAAAAACATCCATCCATTTTCTATACCCGCTGAATTCCCTATTACACCTTTGTTTTTAGGGAGAAATGTAATGGTGTTTCTACAGTCTTTATCCAGCATATCCACCTTCCTTAATGTTATTATTACCTGTGTGTTAGTTTAACTCACTTTTTACTCTTATCTTCAGTAATAACAGGTTGTGGAAAGTATTTGGTTTCGAGAAAGCTGTTTGTGTTAAAGTACAATGAAAATAACTGACAGGTGTCAATGTTTCAAAAAGATCTCGTCAACACTAACCTCTAAAGTTTATAATTGGTAGTGAGATCTTTTTTAAAATGCAATCTTACAAGACATTTAGTTTAATACTCTTACCCCTCTGTTTATATCATCTGCCTCCTCACAGTTGAATATCCAACAAAGGGAAGGAAATCCTATGTTTGTGTTTAGTTTATTATCTTAACCTATTTGTTTAAAGTGTGACACTAACGTGCTGTACCATCAGGATTTGTCAAATAGAAACCCTTGAAATTGAAGAAAAATGCAGAATCATGCACAATGAAGAAAAATAATGTTTATTTTCTTTAATATTATTTAGACTTTCTAAATGAGTGACTTGCTTGTGAAAAAGCTTTTCCCACAACTCCTCAAACAAAGCTGAAGAGTTTCTTGTCTCGTTTGTCTTGGATGTCAAAATATGTCATCAAACCGGTCAGGTAAAGAGCATCAAACTTACAGTAAACATGGGGGAGTTGTTTCATGCTGTTTGGCAGCGTTGCTGCTTTTGGTTCTGAGGGCACAGACAGTATCAAATGAATGCTGAAATCAGAAGGTTAATAAGGACTTGTAGAGCATAAATATGTTACCAGGTGAAGATTCTGTGGCAATCCTTACTTCCGGAGAGGTTTTTGGAAGTCAGGAGAAGTGTTTTACTATCTTGGAAAACTCAGTATCTTGAATAAGCTGCAGTGGCTTGATGGACACATCAGCTGCTTTGCAACTGGAAGAGTTAATTTCGTGATTCCAATCATTTTCTTCCATCCTAATTCACTGTTTTCAGCATTCTGTCGCTGTCTGGTTATGTTAAGTCTGCGACTACATATTAGAAAGCCTCTTTCTGAGGGGAAGCTCCTCCCATCATCTTTAAGCCTGACAATGACACGGAGAACACAGTTATAAGAATGAATGGCTGAGTAAGATAAATCAATACAAAAAGGGATAAATAAATGTCCCGGCTGGCCGACTCACAAAAAGGACCCAAGATCAGACGGTTTAGCAGCTGTCATCTGTAAAACTAATCGGTAATCATGAGTGTATTTCAATTTCACCAAATACAAGACTTTTACAGTTGCTGTAACCAACTTTTAACATTTTAATCAAATATTCCAACAATCAAATATTACTTCATTTGAACTAATATCTCTGGACATTCACAATGCTTTCATGCTTGAAATTCAAAGCATGCAAATGAATCTCGAGAGGAATGTATTTTTCATTAGTGACAAACATGTGATGCAAAAACTTTAACTTTGATATTTTTGGTTTTCAGATTGCATGTGAAATGGTATTGATAACACATTACGTGATTTTATTCACTCTACTTAAAAGGTGACCATGACTCAACCAAAAAAATGGGAAGTGAGAGGATTCCATGAGTTTGATACTCTTGTAAGAGCAGTAATAAAACCATCAAAGAAACATTTACACGAACTGTTCGGTGAACAGGTCACGAATGCAAAAGGAATAGTCGCAGACATGGAAGGAGCAAGGTCAAAGACTACGAATCACATGAAATTAATGGGACAGATTTACTGTGTTTGCTTGGTTTCTATCTGACCTCGTAGTAAATGATTTATGGAGGGAGGAGAAAGGTGGGGAGCGACAAACGTTTCCTCCAGTTCCCCTTTTTTGGTGTGTCTTTGCTAATCATTGAGGACTTTTCTTCATATTACTCCTTTTTTTATTCCCCGTTTTCTCCTTTTTTCTCTTTTTCCAAGCAAGCTTGAGAAAGAAGGCAACCATTGACCTTACAGGCTGGACTTTGACATCAGTTTCTGTGGCAACAAGGAAAAAAAATGGGGGTTCAAAGTTAAAGAAGATTTCACGGTAAAAATACTCAAAGAAAACACTAGATTCAACAACAATTTAGTGTATTTACTCATGGCATCGGTTCCGTGGGACTGTTTGTTCTGTCTGCTCCCAACCCTGTTACTGTTTCTACTCTCTCCGGCTCTCCACTGGCCAAGAGCACGTTGTTGGACAAGGCTGGCTGTCCGGGCTGCAGGCTGGAGACTGTGGGTCATTCTTTGCCTGATCCTGGAGCTGCCAATACACAGGAGTACAAGAACATGGACCAAAGAGGTCAAATCACCAGAGGCAGGTGTTTTTCCGGGCTCAGATCAGATGTCAGACGGAGCCAGGCTCATCTGCAAACCCACAGCGCTGGCCAAATATCTGCTGCATCAATTTGGCTCTCTGGTCAAGTTAAAGCTGGCTGCCTGGCCCCGGGGAGACCCCCACCTCCAGACCGTGTCCAGTCTGCTGTGTGGACAACGTGGAGACACCACACAGTTCACCAGGGACCACCTTTTATTGAAAGATGGGGGGGTCGTAGCTCTGGATTGGGCTGCAGGGACACGGCTTTGTGAGAGGGTGGCAAGAAAGAGGTGGGAGGGGAGGAGGGCGCTTGGCTGCTTCACCTCTACACCTCCTGTCCTCCTCCTTATCCCTCAGTGCTGGGGAGGGATGACTTCCCACTTAGAGATGCTTTGCCAACAGGCCTTGCGGCAGGGCTTTTACGTGGTGGTGTTTCATCATCGAGGCACGGCCGGGTCCCCGCTGACCACAGCACGACTGACAGAGTTTGGAGACCCAGCTGACCTGGAACAGGTAGAAGGTTTCCCTGCAGCCTCCTCATGCATTCCTTTCTACCTTTTTATTTGTAGGTGAAAGTCTACTGGTTAATTAAACTAATTTTAGAAATGTACCTTAGTTTTGGTTTTTAAATGTATTTGTTTTTTTCTAATAAACTTGACAGTGACAGTGTCTTCCAATGTCTTCCATTTCCAGGCGGTGGCGTACATCCACAGCCGCCACCCGTCCTCTGTGCTGGTGGCAGTGAGTGAGGGCTCAGGCTCGGGGGTCCTGCTTTCCTACTTGGGAGAATGTGGCTCGAGCACACACCTGACAGCGGCCGCTGCCATCTCACCCGTGCTGCTGGGCCAACTGTGGTTCGAAACAGCCATGCCTCCTATTTATCGTTGGGGGGCGCTATTTCACCGGAAACTGCAGCTCAGTAGGTGAGACGTAGAAAAGAGAAATAATTACATATTAAAGGAGAACTGCGGTATTTTCAACATTAAGCCTATTTTATGAGTCGTCTGCAATGTTTTAGAACCCCCCTCACCGCTTTTTTGATGTTTACTGCTGTCTCCGGTATTTGCCTAATTTTGATTCATCTCAACCTGCTTCAGAATGGCAAGTCATGCGCATGTCTTAAAAGGTCCGTAAAAGCACAATAAACGTCCGTTTTCAAAATCATCAACTCACCGGAGTGGTTACTGGTGTGCACTGGTAATCCATATCAAATTTCGTGGCGAAAAGTTGCTTCTGTTGTGTTTTATTTGGCAGCTCGTTCATGCTCGCGCTATTTTCTTAGCGGTGGCGGAGTAATATCAACGAACATCCAGTACAAAATGTTAAATAAAACACGACAGAAGCAACTTTTCGCCACGAAATTTGATATGGATTACCAGTGCACACCAGTAACCACTCCGGTGAGTTGATGATTTTGAAAACGGACGTTTATGGTGCTTTTACGGACCTTTTAGGACATGCATATGACTTGCCGTTCTGAAGCAGGTTGAGAAGAATCAAAATTAGGCAAATACCGGAGACAGCAGTAAACATCAAAAAAGCGGTGAGGGGGGTTCTAAAACATTGCAGACGACTCAGAAAAGAGGCTTAATGTTGAAAATACCGCAGTTCCCCTTTAACAGCACAGATATGGCTACAGTAGGGATATACTATTGAATATATTTTGTTTCCACATGGTATTGGTATAAGATACGGAAGTTCCTTCAGAAGTGTGCTGGATGTGGATCGTGCCCTCAGCTGCTCTTCCCTCAGAGACTTTGAAGAAACTCTTTTCTGCTCCTCAGCCCAGCTCCAGCAGGGAGTTTCTCTGTCTCCAGAAAGCAAATTAAACTCCGGCTCTCCCTCCGGGCGGGGCCTGGCCCCCTCAGTGGCCTGGACTCTGGGTGAAAGGGCTTACCCAGCCAAGGACTGGGAGAGCTACTGGGGGAGAAACGAACCACTGAGAGAGGCAGATGAGGTTGCAGTCCCGGTGCTCTGTATCTGCAGCAAAGACGACCCTCTGCTCCCCCCTGCCTCCACCCTCCCCCTTTCCCTTTTCCTCAGCAATCCTTATTTCCACCTGCTGCTGACAGACAGAGGAGGGCACTGCGGTTTTACTCTGGAAGGCCGAGAGGAGGTGGAGGGGGGGAGGACGTGGAATGAAGAGGAGGGTGAACGCGTCTGGAGTCACATCACAGTTCTGGAGTACTTCAGAGTGGTGGCTGATTTCCTAAAGGAGGGGGAGAGAGATGGGGTGAGCTGGAGAAACCCGCCAGAGTTGAATAGTCAGACTGGGCAGAAGAGCAGGATGAGCACTATGGCAGCCCCCCGAAGGAGGAGAGCCACTTTGATGAGGAGAGTAAGACCACAGGAGTCTGAACAGAACTGTATGGATGACGTAGAAGAAGGGAACTTTATCTGGAAGAGGTCCTATACCCGCTGAGGAGGAAGAGATTTTTCACCCACTTTAGATTATTTGAGGGGTTTTCACTTCTGCTCATCGTGAGATGATGAAAGAGCAGTACTTCAGGTAGAAGAGGAAATTAAAGAACAAGGACAAAATAAAGCAGTCAGAAACAGGATTGAGTTCCAACTCAGCTATTTGCCATATCAAGTTCAACAAAAGATCTACAAACAAAATGAATTCAAGAGGATTTGCAGATAAGTTTAAGCCTGATTTAATTGGTAATATGTATAAACCTGTTTGATGAAATACATTCTCATATTAAACTTGATGCCAGCAATACATTCCCTGACAAACACTCTCACAAATACTCAGTATGTGCTGCTCCAAAACCTGCACCATTCAGCATTAACTGCGCCTTCGCAGGTGTTCACATCAAGCTTCACATCCCACCACAGGTTCTGGCTTCTGAGCTTTGTGCTGATGGCAAGGGAAACATTCATTCTCCTCTTCAGCTTGTGGTGATTTGTGACTTCCATGTATAATTGAAATTTCACTTCACACAGATATCAGAGATGGGTTTACCACCCGAGCCATTATTAAATAAGCTTGGGCCCAGAGAAGGCAGCAGTGTTTCCAGCTCTTGTTAATAAATGCAGTTTTTCTTGAGCTCTCACAGCAATTTCCATCACGATATCTTCAGGGCCGCTGACAGGTTTGGCTGCCCCCCCCCCCCCGAGCAACCCACCCACACCCAGCTCTACTTTCCCAGTCTCTCATTTATTGCGGATAAACCAAAAGGATTATTTACCACTTTGCCTGGATATGGATATGGACTGAGTGGAGTTATGGCTTTCAAAATCCTACCACAATAAAACTCACGCTATTTTATTCATTTAGAGCTCATAAACTGCACATTTCATCAACCATTTTTCACTCGACCAAGGGAATCACGTTAAGGGTACTTTTATTTATCCCCAGACCCGCATGTATGTCCGCTGAACTTTCTGAGAATGTTCGGGGAACAAGACGGAGCCCATTCATCTGGCGAGTGTCAAGTTAAATCAGTCTAAACGAAAGTTACAGGCTACCCCAAAACGTCACGTTTATAACCCATTCGTTACATTCAACTCTATCTAAATGGCAATTTCACACGTTGCCATGTCTATACTGGCTGATTTTAAACAAAATAAGGTTAAACCAGAGCCGCGTTACACTGGCTGCCATTCAGCTGACCGGGGATGATTCTCAAATCAATTCAGCCTGATTGGCGTGCATGCCTGAAACATTTGGACATATTTGCGGACTAATGCGCATATTCCTTTTTTTTTTTTTTTTTTGCCCCCCCCATTCCTGGGCCCGGGACAAAATACCCGTTTGTCCCCCCCTATCGGCGGCCCTGGATATCTTGTCCGTTTTTTAACGTTTTACCTAAACTCCAGAAGGTGCAGCCATTCTGTGTTGGTTTTCAGTTCCCATGTGGATGTTTTAATAAGAATTTTGCCGAAGCGATACCTGTTCTTCATGAACTATTGAGATATTTCTCCTCACTTTCTTTGAGGAATTTTGGTTAACTTAAATAAGACTCATCTCCTTTGTACTACTTTTGCTACTGACATAATGCCTTTTGGACTGTCTGATCAATTTCTCATCTTATCCCAACTATGCACTCAAGTAGATCTATGGGCTCATTGTATGATATTCTCTAAATTATTCTTAGAAAATGACTCACTTCATCATTGTAGACTGCTTAAACACATTTAAAAAAAAGCTAACTCAACTCGAGCAAATCGACTGAAAACAGTTGCGTTAGAGCACTTCTGACTAACAGCCCAAAGAATTCACACATTAAAGCTTCTGTAAACTTAAAATAGTAGAACTTTGTTAAAGAGCCAACTGGCCCTCAGACAAGCACACAGTGAGACAGAGAAATATTAAAATTACTTTATTACAGATGATTCTTTATCCAGTAGCCCTCTTCCAACAAAAAATAGTAATTACAAACAAAATATTACATGTATCCCCTAAACTTTGCTTCTGAGTTTCTTTTATACATTTTAAATCACTTATTCATCGGAAGGAATATCTTCTCTCTTCTGCTATGCGACATTCAGCGTTTTTTTGCACAATCTATACAATTTAATACAGTTTAATACAGATCTCTGGACCAGGGAGAATAAAACAGCAAGATCCACCAAATGACAGGAGAGAAAAAAAGGAATACTGATAACAGACTGTACAGAGACGTGACCCTGCCTCCCGCCTACTTTCAGCCAATGGCGGCCGCCCCGTCGGCGCGCTGCCGGGGCCTCACAGTAGACTCTTTGATCTGGTCAGCTACTTGTGCAATCAGTGCAACTGACCCAGTTCAGAGTGACCAAGGTCTTAAGCTAGACTCTGCCCCCCCCCACCCTTCCACTACCTGCCTGCCTGCCTGCCTCACAAAACACCCGGGAGTTCCAGTAAACAAGAGGTCTAAAAATCTGCCGCTCTTTTGACCCTCTGCAGGCAACATCCGGAAAATAAAAACGATGACCCTTTTGGGCATAAAAAAAACAAACAAAAAAAACCAAACAAAAAAACAACAACAAGGAGCTGGAGAGAAGGTTGATAAAAGAGGTTTGGTACAACGGCATATGGGAATTCTGTTTCTGAACCGAGGGAACCAAAACGCTTAGAGTGCAGGGTGGTGAGATTATTTTTCTGCCCCTTTTCTTTTTTCTTTTTTCCCCCCAAAGGCAAATAATTAAGTGCAGCGTGAAACTGCTTTAAACTAAAAACCGACCGCGCGTTTCAGAAATCAGAAATAAAAGTCTGTATGAGCTCAGGAGGATCTCACGAGGCCTAGAGTAACCCTTTTTACATACAGAAAGAAAAACTGATTCCCAGTGTTGTGCAAGAATTTGGAAGCCACTTCAGGTTGTAGAGTGCAGCAAATATTTCAGAATTCAGCAGGTTTTTGTTTTTTTTCTTCCTAAGCTTCGTATAGATCTTCAAAAGACATTTAGTTATCTGTGTTACTAAAACATTTACTTTAGGCCTGAGAGTCTTCTAAAAAGCATGAAGATCCTGAACAGACAGGGTCTATACTTGGGTATATTATAATGTCAGTACAACGTAGCCAGTGCTCAGGCAAAGGCTACACCTAACTAGATCTCAAATAATGTGCAAAATCATCCTCTTACGCTATCAAACGAAGTGTTGCCGTTTACTGAAGGCAATCTGACCTAAAGTTGTGTTATCATTCACAACAGAATATCTGTAACAAGTTTCAGAACTCGCAGCTGCAAGTGGGACAGTGAAAACTCAGCGAACGCTCCTTTGACTACCGCTGGTCTAAAGCCACAACTTTGTGCCGTCTTTACAACTTAACTTGCCTTTGATTTGCTTAGATTTCTGTATGTTCAGCTTCAAACTATACAATATTAACACGTTTGCCTGTACATTCCACCTCTGAATAATCCTACAATGCATAATCTCTGCATTTCACAATGTGACTTCCATATTTGCTTCTCTATAATCCTCTTTTAGACGCATAACAAACACATATCCATTTTCTTCTTTTCTTTTACTTGAGGAGCTCTTCCGTAGTAGATCAGGGAGGGGGCGTCGACCACCAAGAAGGCTCGGGGGGGAGGAAACGAAGGTGGAGGGAAGCGGGGAGGTCGTGGTCAGATTGTGACGTGGTGGTCTTCGGGGGTGAGACAGAGCGGGGTGTCAGAGCGGGGAAGGTTGCAGGGACACGGCAGCGGAGATCACAGCATCACTGCTCATCCATCCGTCCATCCGTCCATCCACTGAGACATTCAGCAGTCAACAACCGCCAGAAGGATGGAGAAAGCTCCTCCCCTCACTCCGTGTTCTTACATTTTACTCCGGAGACCTTCTCGTTTACAACCTTTGTGTTCAGTGTGCTGTTTTTCCACAATACTAACGTTTAAACTTTCCCTGCACATGCATCCATCAGCCAAGGTTACATACTTTTGACTGAGGAATAAAAATCAACATCTGTATGCATGTGTTTGTGAATATATCTGGTTAACATTTAGAGTGGGTGAGGGCCTGTGCCAAAGTGCAACTCACTGTCAGGACCCGCTGTGGCTAAGCTCGGTTTGAATGTTCTTGAGGTAGGCCAACACACACACACGATTCAGCTTTTTACTGCATCACGAAGACGCTGCCAAATTCCATCAGCTGATTACTGCAAACAGGCGACGGGTGAGCACCAGATTCCAAACTAGTCAAAGTGATTGCGGTTGTGAGGACTGTGGACCACTATGGTTACAGCGTCCCTCAGACCGGCCGTCTCCTGGGCAGGTGAGAGCGAGTGGGCAGAGGTCTGTGGAAACCCAAGAGCCGAGCCGATAGATCTGAGCGTGCAAGAGGAATGACTTCTACTTCTACTTGGCCAATTGTGGCACTAACTGACTCAACACTGCAGTGAAGCTCTCTGGCACCATTTCTGTAAATACTAAAATAGTTTGTTGGCACGGCAAGTTCTGACAAATCCGACTCTGTGTCTCTCACAACCGGCATCTTAGCAGCCTCCTTTCGCAGTCCTCATGGAAACTCGTGTGGCACCGAAACTTTATGCAAACTGTTATGGGATTAAGGGCTGCGTACTTTAAGCCACCTATGACACCCAAAGTCTTTGAACTTTGACTATAAAGTGACCCCTTACCACAGGTGCTAACTTACCACTTCCATTCTCCCTCTCATTTCCTTCCCTAACCCGTCCCGCGTCGACTGTCCTCAATGCCGTCTCATTCGTCTCCAACTTTGCGTGAACGATGATACGAAAACATCTGGGTTTCAATCTTGAGCGGTGAGCAATTTGACGGCATCTTACGAGACTACACGTCTGCTCCAATTTAGCAGACGTGTCTATAAAACAACTTCCTGCAAGCTAACCACCCCGGACGAGCTCCATGGTGAATGTCCGTGTGCGTCTATGGCAACGGAGACTAACACGGCTTAAAACAAGCACATGGAAACAGCCCGGCAGGCTTCAGTAAAAGTAACACTATCGCACCGTGGCACACTGCAAATGGACCTCAGCTATCTTCCATTAGTCTCGTCTCTTCGGGGTTTCCTCAGAATGCTGCCAGCAGTAGACTGATACAAGAGAGCAGTGGTGACGGACATGTACCCAGCCTTAGTACTGCGCAGTGTGTTATAGGAAATGACAGCTAGTGTGTGTGTGTGTGTGTGTGTGTGTGTGTGTGTGTGCAGTGTTACCTCCGAGCACAAGAATTTAAGACAAATAATGTGTTGCTTCTGTGTGTGTGTGTGTGTGTGTGTGTGTGTGTGTGTGTGTGCGCACGCATTCTAGGTGTACGACAGGTGGGACCCGTTGGAGATCTGAGAGGTGATGCTGGCGCTCCTGCTCATGCCCTGTTCACTCCTCCCCCCTGATGACGTCCTCCTCATAGCCTGCGGGCTGTTCCTCACCCCTCCCGCGCCTCCCTGGCTACTCCTCTGACTCCCTCCTCCAGGATGGTGGAGGCTCCAGGGTGGCGGGCCCCCAGCTAGCATGGGGTGACCCCAAGGCTGCTGTGAGCTGGAGCCCCCCTGGTGGTGATGACTATGGTGGCCACCTCCTCCTCCACCTCCTCCGGGCCAGTGACCTCCCCCCTGACCCCCCTGGCCTCCTCCTCCTCCTCCTGCTCCACCTCCTCCACCCCAGCCTCCCTGGGAATCGGGAGTAAGGTTAGTGAGCACCATGTTGCTGAAGCCCAGCCGCAGGGACTCCGAGTCGAAAGCCTCGATCTCTCGGGCCTGGCGCTCCAGCAGCGAGCGGATTCGCTCTAAGCGCTCGTTTTGCAGGGAAAGCATTTCCTCCTCAATCTGGGGAGGGAAGAAAAAACAAACAAAAAAAAAAAACAGTGACCACATCACTCAAAAAACACAGTTAAGTTAATGCACAATAATTCTAAAAAAAAAAAAATCTAAAAAGTTCTGCTTTGGGAACAAAAATCTTATCAATCAAACATGTTAAACTCTCACTAAAATACAACAGAACACATGAAATGCAAAGGATCAGAAAAAAATAAATAATAGAAGAATACTTTATTCATCCCTATTCATTAGTCAAGTAGCTCAAAAAAATTATTAATAGTTACAATGATTGTATATTAACAACAATAATAATACCAATTCTAATAAAAATACTACTACTAACTAATAATAATAATAATAATAATAAATGACAAAAAAAAGAAAAGAAAAAAAGCATGATACGCAGTATGTGAATACATCCTGTGATCAAAACTCAAGAGTTTACCATCTTTCCCTAATTCACGCACACACATCCTGACACGAGATAACACCGGACGGCCCCCCTTACTTTCTGCTCCAGCAGAGCCCTCCGCAGAGACACCCTCTGCTCCAGCTCCCTCCTCTCCTTGTCGTGCTGAGCCTCTGTTTGCATCTTGATCTTGCTCTGATAGGCGTTGAGCAGCTCCAGCTCCTGCTGCAGCTGCATCCTCAGCACCTGATACTCGCCCTCCTGAGCCTCGTCTAACCGCAGCTGAGGGGCAGACAAGTCAAAGACCACCTCTAAATGTTCAATTCAGTGATCGGAAACGATTTATGTTGGATACAGTTTTTACTTTTATTTCTTTTAAACCTTCCCTCCAGGTACTTACAGCCTGTGTGGAGAGCATGTCATTGATGGAGTGATCATACTGCTCAGCCAGGATCGCCAGCTTCCTGGTCTGCTCCTCCTTCAGCCTCTTGAGCACGGCCTTGTGGTCAGCCTTGGGTGTGGTCTCGAGCAGATGGTTCCTGAGAGCCTTGTACTGCCTGGTCTGGGTTTTACACGTCTCCTGGAACTGCTTCTTAATTTGAAGCTCCTTAGACTAAAAGAGTGAAACGAAGAGGAAATGGTTAAGTGGGGGTGTTGAAGTGCTGTTGGGCTTTGTGTTTATGGTCTGTCGCAGTATCAGTTACAGCACAACATTTAGGTTTAAAAAAAATAAAAAATTAGAGCTGGGCGAATTAACTCGTTATTATCGCGTTAACTTTAAAGTTCTTCCAGACGGCGGAGTCGACAGAACCAAAGTCATCTGTAAACACAGCCAAGTTGAATTGTCTTCTCAGCGTAGTAGTTCCAGTCTAAAATATCACTTAAAGGCAAAACACACAACTGATAGCAGCAAGTCATTCAAGGAAACAGACAGTGGAGCGAGGCTTCTACATAAAAACTACAGAAAGATGCTGATGTTAAAAGTGTGTTTGCACAACAAATGTTATGGCACTTTCATTCATATGGCAGCACATTTAAAATAAAGCTAAATGCTAAAAGCTATATGCTACTTTTGAATTCATTTTTGGATTTTGCATACAAATGCGATTAAACCCGATTAAGCAGGGAAATCATGTGATTAATTAGACTAAACATTTTAATCGTTGCCCAGCCCTAAAAAAAAAATATATATATATATATATATATATATATATATATATAAAAATGAATAAGAAAATTAATAAACACTTTATTGGACTTGTACCTTGAGGCTCTTGGGCTGCTGTCGGACCTCCATTACATGCTTGCGCCTCAACTCCCGCTCCCTCCTCTTATTGTACTCCAGCTGGTTGGTGAGTTCCGTTTGGTGCTGGGTTCGGATCAGCTCTGCACGGGCCTTCTGGATCGTCCCCAGGTGCCTGAACTCCAGCTCCTGCATGGACTCGTGATGCCTGAGCAGCATTGCGTGTTCGAGGTCCTTCTGTGTTTGCCGCTTGTTCAGCTCCTTAAAAGCACAAGAAAGGTGAAAGAGGTCAGGTAGATAACATTAAAGATTTTAAAAAGGGGCTCTCATGTCTCCATGTACCTCTCGAGCCAGATCCTGCTCCACGTTGTGTCTGGCAATGAGGATCCTGCGTTTGAACCGCCGGCACTCCAGCTCCAGGTACTGCCTCTGTCTCCTCAGCAGGTTGGCCTCCTCCTCGGCCTGCATTTGGAAAAAACGACACCTTAACAAAACCTTATAAACTCATACTACAGTATCAAGAAGACCATTCAAATAAAGGTTTTGGCAGTGGAGCTGCACCGTAAGCCGTAATGATCCTATTTCCTATTCTACTGACCATAAAGTGGGAATATTGACTCAGAAATGCTCACCTGGAAGTGCTGTATGTTCTCTTTCTGCTTCGACAGCCACTCCTGCTTCTCTTTTTTGGGAGTCGACTGGTTCTCACTCAGTTCCTGCGACACAAGCATCAATTAGGTTCATTCATTATAAAAAGGTGTCGCCAACTCAAGCTCCAAGATAACTACAACATTTTATAGCGTCTTTATATTAAAAGAAGCGAGGGTATACATTTCCTTCAAGCATTTTTTCCTGTTAATAAACTAAAAGTATGTGAAGCCAACTACGTTTGGGTAGGACTTTAGTTCCAGCAACCCAAATATATTGAGACTCAGGCCCACTGAATAACTCGTAATAGATTATGTTTTCCCAACCCAAACAGCACAGCTTTAAAGTTCAATTTAAGTCATTTTCCATTCTCCAAAACTTTGCTTATTTTCTGGGCATTCAACAACAATTCACAAAAATTAGTACAAACGTACAGTGCAACAGGTTTTTACCTCACGTAAACATCTTAAAAATGCAGACATTCTTAATGGGCATTTAGTCAATTTGTTCAGCTAAAATGTCGAGTCAGTATCATAGTTTGTGCACACGTGCAGGATCCGTGTGTTTTACCTCTTTGAGCTGCTCCTTGCGTAGTTTATACTCCCGCTTCTGTGACTCCAAAAAGCTGCTGAGCTCCTTTTTCTGTTGAGCCTGAATGTGCTGCTGGAACTTCTTCTCATCGTTGGCAAACGTCTTCAGCTAAATCAAAAATAAGCAGTGACTGACCTCTTTTTGTGTGCTTGTTTCAGTTGAAGGCAAATGCTTTGAAAAGGCTCCTTTTGCTTTACATGCACCATCGAGTTAATATTCTGTGTGTGCGTTTCTTAACACGCTTGTCTGCTTACGTCTTTCTCCAGGGCAGCCTGGTGTTTTTTGAGCAGCTTCTCCATCTCCTGAGTGAAGTTGTTCCTCTGACTCTCCAGCTCTTTGTCCAGCCGCAGCCTGTGCTCATCCATTTCCCCCTTCAGCTTGTTCTCCAGGGCCATAAGGTGCTTCTGGTGTTGCCGTCTCATGCGTTTGTACCCCGACATCTGCTCCCTCAGTTCCGAATCCTGCTCGTGCTCTTGCATCTCACGGGTCACCTGCGAGATATGGACGCATGAAAAATGCAATCTACGCAGACCTTAAACGATCCAGAAATTACAGTTAAATACAGAAATGTGACAATCACCCAAAAAAAGAATTTTATTATTTAAGTAAACAAGTAAAACAAAAAAAACAAAAAAAAAAGACTCACGAGCGATGCTGTGCGTATGGTGGCAAAGTGCTCTCTGTTGCGGTAGTGCTTCCTCGGGCCCTGAGCAGGAGCTGCCGGAGGCTCAGCAGGTTCACTGCTGGCTGCCTGCTCTCCAGAGAGACTCTCTTCTTCCTCCTGGACAGATAAGACAATTGAATAAACTTTTTCCCCCCCCAGTTTACAACAGTGTACAAAGGACAAAAGGACAACTCAATAAATTACTGTTTCTGAACGATGTTACGCCTCGAGTTGATGTTGAGGGAAACATTTTTTTTATAAAAACACAGAAATTTCCATAACACACACACACACAAAAGGAAAAAAAAATGAATCAACTGAGACATGACTCCTTTACCATACAGCAACAGAAATATCACAGCAGTTAAATATTTCATATCAGACTGCTGAATATGATGCATGAAGCCTTAAATCTGGCTAAATACTTCCAACTGTGAACTGATCCAGTTAACATGCTAATGTTCTGTTCGATCAAAATGACGCACGCGCATGTTTCGAGCTGAACGAGAAGCCGCTTTTCGTTGTTTTGTGTCACTGGCTTAAATTGCATAGAGATTGAAATTTGATTTTGGATCATGAATTGAAAAAAATAAATAAAAATGACATCAGCTCTTTAAAAAAAACTGAGTGAAAAACACCAGGTGCTTCAATTGATTTAATATCGGTTTAAAAATGATCAAAAGTCCCTCTTAAATGACCGTTGTTTCAGTCCTACTTCACCCACCGGTTTGAGGTGTATGACGGAGCTGTTGGACATGACCGTGTGGTCTCCCTCCATCAGGTCCAGCTCACTGCGGCTGTCCTGCGCCGCCTCGTTCAGACTGTTGACGGAGCTGCTCTGGGAGCTGGCGCTGATGGACATGCTGGGGATGGACTGATTACTGCCGACGCTGTTCACCGTCCCCGTCCGGCCGCCTCCCGGCTCCAGCTCCTGAAGAAGAGCCAAAAAGCGCACAGAGAGGGACAGCAAAGGAGAGACAGAGAGAGAGGGAACACAAGAAAGACCAAGAGACACAGACGGACAGACAGACATGCACAAAAACCAATGTATGCTTCGTTATTTCCTCTAGATTAAGTGGCAAATGCATTTGTATGCCGACACATATCTGATTCTTGCACTGCTGATTTAGTGTGGATTTTAAATCAACACACCTCGTCTCCATCCTGTGCTTCTGTGGTGGGCCCGTTATGCGCCTCCTGAAGGAGGATCTTCTTCATCTTGCGGTACTGCAAGTTATCCAGCTCTCGCACGGCATCCTTGGTTCTCTGAATGAGATCCATCAGCACGGAATCCGGACGTTCACGTTGCAGAAATGCATGCTGGAGTGAAGGATGATGGGGGAAAAAAAAAAAAAAGAGATGGAGCATATTGAACGGACAAGTCATAGAGGAAGAAAAGCAAACAAGTGAGAGTGAACATGAAAAGAACACAAATAACACCCATTCTCGGTGCAATCTGTTGGTTTCCTTAGCTAGGAAATTGTTTTTGAATTGGCTCTATATGAATGAATTGGATTATTTTATAAATAATTATGATTACAATGAATTGAATTCCAATTGGCTTGAATCGGACTTTATTATTTAAGTGCCTTGAGATGACATTTGTTGTATTTGGCGCTATATAAATAAAAATTTAATTGAACCCTTAAGCTGTGCTGGGATGTTCACATTGATTTGAATGGTTTATAAGTAATATCTCTTAAGATGAGCAAAAAAAAAAAAAAAAACAACCCATAAGACAGCGATTACCTGAAGCTGCAACAAACTAGAGGCAGCAAGAAAGAGGAAAGCCTCCAAGTTAGCTCTGAGTGCAACATTAGCTTTTAGCACGAGAGCCACGGATTTAAATGGGAGGAAGATGTGATCTGTGCATGGAACGGATCACATGGTCATGTGGGGTTACGGCCGTTCGATGTTGTCATTTGTCCGACTCAAACATCGATGCTTTGCCTCATGGAGGGAAAGGCGAAACAAAACCCTCATCCCATCTGGCTGATCAGTAATACAAATGAAATCCTCGACTGAAAATAACAACTATAGCCGGCCTTTTTAAACTGCAGTCATCATTTGCAAGTCAACTGCAACACATCTGTATCGACTGTGTTTCATTTAAAAAAGCCACACGCCCACCACAATCCAAGGGTTAAGATGGACCAGTGCTGCTGTGGCTCTTACCATTTACAGAAGAAAAACAGTATATAATGCATCCACACCCCGAGGACATCTTCTTCCATTAGGACCCGAGAGTCCATTACAGTGACAGCTGCTCAGTTACTTAACGACGGGTGCAAAAGTCACATCACTACAGTAGTTACATCTGTGTTCTTTACACGAGAACAATCTGTGCGAGTGTGTGTGTGTGTGTGTGTGTGTCAGTGCATGACTTGGTTGTGTGAAGCCGGAAGTAGGGGATTAGTCAATCAAAATAGAAGCTTTTGGGGGTCAGAGCGGAGGGCAAGCATCAAAGAGAGATTTATCACCAGAGAGTTTGTCAGTCTCCCATCTTAACACGCTGACCCCGCTCTACGGCGTACAGTACGTGTGTGCACTTACACCCAGCATGTCATCGGAGTGTGGTCTGTCCTGGGGGATTTTCTGAAGGCAAGAATCGACAAAGTTCCTAAAGTAATCCGTCCTGCAACAGACACAAGAAGAAAGGGGGTCGAAGCTAAACAGACACCTGCAGAAAGGCCCTGCATCAAAAGGATCACCATCTAAACGGTGTGAAATATATGTAAAACGGGAACTTTGGCACAAGCCTCCAAAGTAACGATATCAGCTTTACATTTCTCAATGTAACAATGATATAAAGATAGTTTGCTTAAACTGGGCAAAAGTAAATACACTGTATATGTCTGTGTGACACCTCACCATTCGCTGGACTGAAGTGTGGGGCTCTCATTCTGCGCTATATGGTATAAGGCACTCATTGCATTCATGTTAAACAATGGAGGCTTCCTCTCAGCTGGAACAGAAATGGCAGCAGTCAGTATGTGTTCACTATTATTCATTTAAAGGGTTATAGGTAAATGCAATTGAAGGGTTAAAGTTGCAGGTGAAAAACGTCTTTCTCAAGTAATCAGATAGTGCTGGGTTTACACTACAACGTGTTCTCACCAACCTAATTCTATACAGGTGATCCCTAAAGACCAGACGTCCACCTTCCCGTCATACTGGCCTTCATCCATAGCCAGAATCACCTCTGGGGCCATCCTGGATAAAGTGGAAAAGAAAGATGGAACGGAGAATAGAGAAGGTTTAAAGATACTCCGTCTCACTCACTTCTTTCTTTAAGCCTTTTATACCGGTCAACAAAAAAAAACACCAGCACCTGCCAACATCGGGCTTTTGAGCACAATGTTCAACTGGCATTCACTTGTCACGGTTATTTATCTGTAGCAATGGAAACATAAAGCCCACGTGCACACTAGGGGTGGGTATTGGCAAAGAAGTCACGATTCGATTCGAATCACGATTCACATGCCACGATGCGATACTATCACGATGCATCACGATACTTGAATTATCGCGATGCATCGCGATATTTTCACTGAAGATACTTAAAAAAAAAATACAGCCATTACCAGTGGCTGACTGGCTGTGTATGATCTGGATAGTGTCTTCAATTGATACATAACTCAAAGCAAATCAATTCATAACTGTATTTATTGAAACAACTTTTGGAGGTATTGCCATTAAAACAAATATTACTGGACACACTCATCACAAAAGTGTATAGGATTTATTAAAAAAAAAAAAAAAAAACGATACTTGGCGTCAAGAATCGATGCAGTAGATCGCGAAAATTAGAATCGCGATGCATCGTCATGACGATTATTTTGCACACCCCTAGTTAGGGTTGCCACCCGTCCCTTGAAATACGGAATCGTCCCTTATTTGGCAACAAAATGTTGCGTCCCGTATTGAACCAATACGGGACGCGATTTGTTCCGTATTTTCACAAATGTCCAATACACTTGTCTGTCCCACACGCATCCACACAAAGCCCCGCCTCCCCGGCTGCGCTCCTCTGTGAGTCTGGCTCCCTGCGTGCGGTGCTGTCACTCACAGTTGCTTAGAGAGACACACACACACACACACACACCAGCGCGGCACAAAACCTGCGCATTTTTAATATTGTCCACCACACCCGACGCTCGACAACAGCCTCAAAAGCGAAAACGCTTACAAAAGTACAGGCGTGAATGGGAAGAGGCACATCTATGGCTGGACAGAGTCAGTGGCGATGAGTATAAAGCCAATTGTAAAACGTGTCGGCGAGTGTTTTCTGTGGCTCACGGTGGGCTGTCTGATATCAGGCAACATGAATCAGGAGAGCAACACTGCAGACACATAAGAATGCAGACCCAAGCCTCAGTGTCACAGCTCTTCATTCCCCAATCATCTGCTGAGACTGATAAGGTATGGAACAGTACATAAATAAATTTGTTCGGAGAAAACATATACACATAGCCCAGACGAGCCATGGTGGGCATCCCTTATTTTCATTTCTGAAAGGTGGCAACCCTATCCCTAGTGCACACGTTCATTTTCAATGAGGTCCCACAAGTTTCGTGACCTTAATGTTCACGTGGAGGCACTGAAACCTTTTACGAGTATGCAAAGACAGGCAAATGCTTTTTGCAGCCAAATCCATTTGATAAAGCAAAGCTTTTTTCTTTTTTTTTTTCTTTTGGACTGGACACTCGATTAGATACTGCTTGGACAGTCGAAAACGTTGGTCAGTTCAATAGTTCTTCCACTTTTTCACTCACCAATATGGAGTTCCCACGAAGGAGTTGGCAGGTGAGGCAATAGAGGCAGAGCCAAAGTCTGCCAGCTTGACCAATCCAGGCTCAGTCAGCAGGACGTTACCTGCCTTCACATCCCTGAGAGAGAATCAAAAAATAAAAGCATCAGTGCAGGGGTGTATGTGAAGAGATGTACTGCTTACAGATGTTTTTTTTGTTTTTTTTTAAACGAGCAACGTCGGGTCATTTAGAATCCCTCACCTGTGGATCATATTGTGTGAATGAAGGTAGGCCAGTCCTTGCAGAGCACCGTGTGTAATGGCAGCAATCTCTACCTCTTGCAAGGGTTTTTTATGAACTGCACAAGAGAAATTCAGCCATCAACATCAGCTGATGAAGGCAAACAAATGTCTGTGTCTTTCTTTGTTTTTTTATGAGCTCAGATAGCATCACGTGTCTTTCAGAAGAGTGTAAATTCTTTTCTTTGTTTCTTTTTTTTACGCTCACCTTCTAGCAGGTCAGAGGCTGAGCCAAGACAGTACTCCATCACCAGCTAGAGACAAGGAAAAGTGTCAACACAGAACGCAGCACACATACGGGCAGGTGTCTGTGAGCTGCAGAGCGGTGACTCACCCATGCTGTGTGCTCACGGAGGTAACAACCTTTATATTCTATACTGTTGGGGTGACGGATCCTCTGGAGAAACTTCACCTCCTTGATAATGTCCTGCCATTTCTATTGGGGACAGAAGGCACTTAAAGCGGGAAATGCTTTGCTTTACTTTCTGCATTAAGGGGGGGTGGACTGCGTGTGTGTGTGTCTGTGTGTGTATGTGTGTGTGTGCAATCTCGTCTTTAAGCGCAAACACAAGTATGGTGGTTCTGTTCACAGATTATGTATAATCTGATTATAGCTAATCTAAAACCATCAGCAGAGTGGACTGCAACTTGAACAACAACAACGAAAGTGAGCACAAAAGGCCGACCTTTAAGGTTCAGTGATTATAATTGGAAATGCAACCCCAGAAAATCTTTGTGGGCCCTTTTCGCTGCCAAAATCTCAGTGAAGGCGACCAGATTCTATGGTGGAATATTTCATCATGATTTTCGGGAGCCCAGGAAAAAGGAATCTTTGTTTTCCTCGAATGTTTGGATATTCAGTACTCGGCATGAGCAACACAAACATCTTTATCTTTAATTCAAACCAATTAATGTAATTCAAGAAATGCCACAAAAACTATGTTGTAGTTAACAAAGATGAATTTTTTCCCCCCCTCGTTTATATAACAAACGTACCGGCTTCCTTTTTATCCCAATGGCTTTGACACTGCATGGATGAAACACACCTTTTGACATTCTTTCAAATTCCCATTGTGGCCCCATCGTGAACGCTCAGGAAATGAAAACCGGGGCTCGTTTTAGCTAGGCCTATTCCCCATTTAGCATGAAAATGCTACATGTAAGTTCTGATTCATTATGTAGACATAAATCACGCTCGTCTCACCTCATTAGACTGCTTGCCATTGTATGACATCTTCTTAATTGCCACCACCTCATTTGTGCGGATATCCCGTGCCTGGGACACACAGGGCGTATTGTTGGTAACACATCTCAACAATTACATGCATTGAAACAATTCATCTCTGCACAATACTGTAATATAATGTGTGTGTGTTTTTTTTTCCTCAACCAAAGTCCAAATTATGCATAATGTTTATAAAGAAATCACATCTCTTTTTAAAATGATGAGATAAACTGCAGTGACGGCAGACAAACCGAAACATAGTCTTAGTTGCCTTTGATTCAGTTCTTAGCTTTAATTCGAAGTTATTCCGGATCACACGAGGACTAATATGAGTCACAAATTATCTGTATTTACCAAACAAATATGACTCACAACTGACAGTTTTCCTTTACATAACTGATCGGTTTACTGTTTAGCACCTACACTTCTGTCCACAGATAGACTAACGAGCATTTTGAGTGGGTGTAAAGATGCAGATGCCATACAAAGTAGACCGCGCCAAAGCTGCCGTGGCCAATCTCTCGGAGGTCAGAGAAAAGCTTCTCTGGGTCTTCCTTGAAGAAAAGCTCGGCCACATCGGGATCCTTCAGGCTCCCTGCCCTTACGGAGGAGGGCATCCTGGCTGATGTAGTCCCTTATCACCCACACAAAGGGGACGGGACTATCTGGGTGCTGAGCTACACCAAAACAGCTGAAGATTCATTTGCAGTAGCCTAATGGATGAGCCGAAGGAACCTGCACATGGGCACCTGGATGGAGATGGAGAGAGAGAGAGAGAGAGAGAGAGAGAGAGAGAGAGAGAGAGATCGGGGTGTGAGCAGCAGCAAGATGAAACATGTTCATCCTGCAGAGCAGCAACAAGATACAAGTGAGATGAGTCAACAGGCCAGAAAAGAGGCAAAAATAAAATGCTGCAATGCACTGCCCATTTCCTCGCAATGCAGTCGTCCACAATACCTCCACACTTTGCTAAACTGGCTGAAGGCAGTTTACTTCAGTCAGTTGAAATGTCGATGCACATTTGGCCACACTAAACGACGTACCTCATATCTGGCTTTTTAAATTAATTCACTATTGTGTATGAGAGGTTTTTATTTGGAATCTGAAAAAAAAAATAAACGATAAGTCGTAGTAAACAAAAATTCCTCGATCGTGACACAGCCGCAGAAATATTTCCAACTCAATTTTTGCTAAAGGCATCCTTCAAATATGCTACAGCAGCTCTCAAAGTCCTCACAAGAGGCTATATTTTAAGCATTGTGATTCGTGCCCCAGGTTACACCCATAGGTGCTGACACTAATACAACCAGCTGATTGCAGAGTCATCACCAGCGCATCTGTTCAGATTGCGTCCACAATTAAAGTGGATCTGTCGGCTACTGGGCTTACAGACGTGGGCGATGCAAATTTCCCAGCTAAGGATCGATTTCGTGTCTTCTGCTATGAGGTGGGCCTATAGTAATGAGGGTTGAGATGCGGGTTGATCAATTAAGACAAAGCTTGTTCTCTAAAATGGATTCATCAATTTGTGCTCCACTCAATACGCAGAACTCGTGTAGGATTGTTATTTTGCATGTGCTCACATGCACCATCCTAAGCAGTCAACATGCCGACAGGATGTGACCGCATGTTTATGATGACCGCATGTTACGTCGCAGCTTCTTCTGTGCTTGTTTAAGTGAGAATTTGATCAAAAGAGCCAAAACTCTTGCAAGCTCTTAAGGTATTCCTAAGGAAAAGTTCTCCAAGCTTCCTAAAGGTCATTAAATGTTTTTCTTTGGAGATCGTCTGTTTTTTCCACTCATTTTCAGTCCAGTCCTTGTACCTGGCCATTTTCATAGGAATGTGTAAAGCATTTGTTAACACTGATGAACAACTCACGAATCCTTCAAGCATATAAAAAGAAGAAAAGAAAAGAAGGCACCCAACTCAGAGATGAACCAATCTTGTGTCGACGTATAACAGACGACTCATCAAAGAACAAACTTTAAATGGTATCTTCAGGCACTTTGTTAGAAGCAGCATGTTGAAAAGATGTTCCTACGCATCAATGACAAATGATAACCCAGTTAAACGGGCGGAAAATAGTGTTTTTTTCTACCAAAAAGGTGATTTCCAAAGCACTATTAGCAGAAATTGGCATATCTCAGCATGGTGTGCAGTGTGTCCTAAAAGAAGGACATAAGAAGAAGTGTCAGGCCTAAAAAAAAAAAAATAATAATCTACAGCAGATGAACAGGATCTGAAAGTGATGTCCTTAAGAAAGAAGAAAAACTCCAGCAAAGACCTGACACAGGAGCTGAGAGATGCATCTGGACCTTCAGCTGATCCATCTGCTGTTGGCCCAAGCCTCATCAGAAATGGGCTCCATGGAAGGGTGGCTGTCAGGAAGCCGTTCTTAAGGAAGGGAAACAGGGAGAAAAGGCTGAGCTGTGCCAAAGGACACAAGAAGTGGGCTGAAAATCAGTGGCAGCAGGTCTGATGGAGGGATGAATCCTCCCCAGAGCCCGGAGCTCAACATTACTGAAGCAGTGTGGGATCATGTTGGCAGAGAACGGAACAAAAGGCAGCCCACATCAAGGTAGCTGGGTGCTGACCCCGCAGTCACGCTGTAAGGCAAGCATTAATGACCTGGATTTGATTGGGAAAGCCACAGGTAGCCAGCGTTCAGTGAGCAATGAGTAACGTGTTGTTGGTTGTGTCATTTCATTAAATCATTGAGAAAGTTTTGAGATTTAATTAGCAACTATGAAGCAATGTAATTAAGATGGAGATTGATACGGATTCCTGTTTACTGGATGAGGTTTGGAAAAACCAACTCAAATCATTTGTCACACATCGCATTGGTAACTTAAGCCAGCAATAAATATCAGTGCAAGCAAGAATCCCACTGTACCAAAGCCATGTTGCTATCTCAATATCACGAGGTTTGTCCAGCTGAAGAAGTTATCCAGCTGACTGTGGGGTGGGGGCAGCGATAAAGTCAAAACTCACACACACACACACACACACACACAAAAACACACACCCCTGAAGGACAACTAGTACCTGGGTGGAAAGAAGTTGAAAAAAAGCTACTGGGAACAAACTTAAAACATCACCGACTCTGTATTTGTTGGATTCCAGAGAGCAGACGATATTTTTTCTTTTTCTTGTGCGTGCGTGCACGTCATAAAACTTACGAGTTACGAGTCACTGCATGCAGACTGTATGGTCACTAAATCTGTTGAAACAATTAACACTTACTTCACAAAGGGCAAGAAAAGCACTTACAATCATCATCTTCAGTTCCTTTCCAAAAGCACGACAGATTAATGCAACAGATCATAAAACACAGACTGTACACACTGTACAGATGCAAAAAACACACATCTTCTTTAGCATCTCATTTTGAGTCGTTTGACGTGCACGGTGATATAAAGCGCGCTATACCTCATCCTGTAAAAAGACACGACATCCCATCTGTCTTAATGTGGGGAAACGACGTACGAGGATCTCAAAGCTGCGCCGTAAACATGTCACTACAACAACACGCAGTCGGTACCTACATTTTTCATCCCACATTAACACACCAGATCTCTCTGAAAGCACTTGACTCTGCGTTCCAGAGCTTCATTGATGGCATCTTAGGATGTGTTGCCAGTCCAGCTGATCAACATTTTTTCAACAATACAATCTACACTTCACAGCACGTACACAGCTTTACTATTTTACCACAGCAAGCTTTTTAATTCCAATCAAAGGATACTTGAGAAAAGTAAAACCTCTACTCAAAACGATTCACTTCCAAACTTGGAATATATCGTCTCACGTCCTTTAAGCATGCTTGAAATGAGGTGGTCGTTTTCTGTCGGTTTCAATGAAATGTCCTTCGAAAGCTTAATAATCTTGTGTTTTGTTCTTTGAGGAAGAGTGTGGAGGTTAGCTTTTCCTAATTGGTGTTACTGAACATCAATCACACAATGTTTTGCTTCATGAGCATGTCCAGTTTTCTTTCTTTATCGAGCAAAAGTGTCCATCTTCTGCTGCTTTCAAAATGTGTAATTTCTTCGGTTAAACTTGCATATTCGTAGCGGACACGACGAGCTGAAGCCGGGAAAGCACAACTCGTCGCCAAGTGAAGAAATCGATGTTGATGTGTAAGCTGTGCGTGATAAAAAAAATGATTATTTCCAATGAATATTTCACTATTCTGATTGTCATATTCATTTAGGTGATGTAGATCTCCAACACCATCTCTTTTCTTTAAAATGACTAATATCAGAAACCTTCCCTGTGGGCCTATAAGTGGCTGCCTTGGCGGACTGGACAGCACATCCTGTGGAGTCTGACCATAAAATGTAATTGCACAAATTCTTGCTCTTACTGAGAAATATCTTAGTTGCACACCGAGCGCAAATTGACAAGACTAAATCTGGACGGGATGAGCCAGACTGCAGGATGCGTGTGTGCACGTGTAATCACCGAGAAGAGCAGTGTGTTCGAGACAAGCACCGAAAGTTGTCTTGCGTTCTGCTTGAGAAAATGGAACCGATTTTTCCTCTGCCCTGTAAAAGAACCAAGAGGCCTAATGAAGAGGCAACCAACACACAAAAGCTGAGTAGCAAAAGATGTAGCACAGAGGAGGGGAGGCAGAGAAAGAAATGGGAGGGGAGGGGTAATAAATAATCTAACAGGCTATTGATTCCCCACAGTGAATTTCTCTGAGCTTCGCAGGGTCAGCTACAGAGGAGCAACACTGGAGCATCCCGTGGTCGGCTGATTTATCAAGAGCCAGACAAAAAAGACTGGACTAATATTCCAAGAAATTTCAGGAAAAGCTGATCAAATTCAAGCAAAAACACCGATTGCAAATGCACAACTTCATAATCACCCGTCGATTGATTATTAATCGGACACCAGTGAACATTTGCTTTCTTACTAGGCAGCTGCCCAAACATCTTAAAGCAACAACAAAGACTGATAACGACTGTAAACACAGCTGTGACAGAACTTTATACCCAGTGTTGAGGCACGTCATACGCTTTGTTTCCTTCACACAGAAATAAATACAGTCATGGTACGAAATTCATGTTTTTAAGTCACGTTGGCTGATGACACCCACTCTCAGTGTGTGGCCCCTGAATAATGTTTTCAACCACAACACCTGAAATCCCCTGAAGATGTCCAGACAGAATCTACTGATCACTTTGGTTATCGTCATTTCACTTGTGCACAGATGCCTCAGCACTAAGCATGTCCAATATGTTTACATACAGTACATACACACGTGTACACAGTGTATGTATGTATGTATATATATATATATATATATCCTTTTATACGTGAACTTTCAGAATGTATTTTAACGTGGTGCTTAATGCTGCATTGCTAAATAATTCAAAACAGAAATGCACTTCGGGGATATATCTTTGTAAACTGATCAGCTACACGCATCTGGTCCAGGTCCACATGAAATACATCTTAGTTTCTCCCTGCAAAAAGTACCGATGCACCTTTACAACAACCTGACACAAATGATTATCCCCAAAGAGAAGCCCGTCTCCACTTACAGCTCGGTGGACTTCAGAAATGATGCCCAACATCTGTTTACTTTTGCCACGAAATAACAGCCAAACTCAGGGTCTGGAGAGGTTAAAAGAGTTTGAAATGATAATAATAGTAATGGTCACTGTATGTGCTGGAATCAGTCGATAAGCTGAATGTGGGTATTGGATTACACACCGATCATTAGTCAGATGCTCAATAAAAGCGACACTGCAACATCACAGCTGTTTGTGCAGAGGAAATGTTAATTTCATGACCTACATGAGCGCGGTTATCCAAATAGCTTACACACTATGTTTCAATCCCCCAAGATGGAGGGTGGGGTGTCCGCGCTGTCCGGACTGATTACAGATTGTGGACTTTGAGTGGAGGGAGTGAAAACTCTCTTGCTGACCAATTTCAACAATAACATATCCCATTTTCTGCTGCTATAGAGATGATGATGATGATGGAAGAGAGGAATGAAGTGACCAAACACTAAGAGGATTTGAGCCATCCCATTTCTCTCACAGGGCTCCATTTCCTCCTGTTGAGATAAATGTCACGACAGTGGCAACAACAAAGTACCAAAGTCGTTCTGTAAAGAAAAGGAAGAAAGAAAAGGAAAAATATCTTCGGCCGGACATAAAGGCGGAGAAACATTTAAAGTCACAAAGTCACGTCAGTGGATGAAGTCACTCAAATGAGGCAGGAAGGTTACCAGATGTGAGCGTAAACTAGACCTTGTTTTGTTTTTGTTTTTTTTAAAACGAGGCCATTAAAAAGCTTCAATTGATTTAGGAAATTTAGGAAATGTTGAGACTGCAGAAAATACGACTTAAATATCTGAATAAATCCCAGAACTTTACTTTTTGTAGATATTTACTTTGTCGTGCAGAATGTTTCCTCCCGTTTTATCCCGTTCTCTCGGTCTGACTCATCAAATATTTTTCTTGTTTTGAACTGTTCTGCAACCAGCCTCCATTGAAAAGACAAAAAAAAAAAAAAAAAGCAACCGAGAGCGACAACAAGTTTTTACTTAGGCTACCGTGAACAAATCCCATTAATAGACAAGAAGCGATAATGAACCGACTCTACTCTGGCTGTGTGTCCAAAGCCTGATTTAGGTTATTTGCTTGTATCATAGGGCTTCAAAATAGAGCTGTAATCAAAATAACTGTAAAAAGCTGTCTTTATGCTTATTAGGGGAAAGCTCCTCACTACATAAAAAAAAAAGAAGAAGAAGAAGAATGTAGATGCCAATGACTGCCAAGTTGATCAGCACAATCAAAACCAGAAGATGACTGTTCATGATAGGAAGACGGCTATGACAGCTTAAGAAAAACACAAAAACACTGTTGCGTTACATTAAAAAACACAGAGCAGTCGGAGACGCATCAAATACAGCTGTGGATGATCTTGTGGAGACAGTGTTTGCTCTGCAGTGGCAGACTTTCACTGGCAGCCTCGCATGGAGACAAGGGGAAGCAGGGCAGGCTTTGCCTCAGCATCTAATCCATTTTTTCCTGGGAGACACTTGAATCCATCCATGTTCAGCACCCTCTGTTATAGAATTGGCACACAAGAAAAAGAAAAAAAAAAAAAGAAAGAAATTTGCTTTGCCAGGGCTTCACTTCGCAGTCAATAACTGCTGCGCAACTCTCATCATCATCAGCCTGCAGGTACTTCTGGAAAGTAAAGAGAGGGAGCTGCTCCAGCCTGTGGACACACTGTTGTTGTGGCAGGCGTGCAGGCAAATGAAGGAAATGAGAGGTGTGCGGATCAACACGGGTTTACAGAACACTGGAATTAGGGACAAGCGCCCAGGAGGATATTTATGATGACTGAGAGGTTAAGTCCTGTCAGCCTTTTGAGATCAAGCAAAAAAAAAGATAGGTGAACTGCTCATACTGCAGCGTTACCCCAACTGAAACAATAAATATACTGCTAGGCAAGGCAAGGCATCTTTATTTATACAGCGCATTTCATACCACAGGCAACTCAATGTGCTGTACATAAAGACAAGGCATTTAAAAGAACAGCATAAAGCAGCAATTTAAAGAGAAAAAAAATTTAAAAAAAACACACACAGTGCGTGCTACACAGCACACACAACATAAAACATGTGGGTGTACCACACGAGTTTTTAAAGCTACTGACATGACATTTCAGAGCTCACTTCCACCACAGCGCATCGTTTTTTTTGTTGGGGAGGTGATGATAACCGACGTTAGTCACGGTGCTCTTGTGTCGCTTGTTCCATTGTGTCATTCACAAGTTAAGCGACGAAGTGACAGATAAGCCAAGCAAGAAGTGTTGCTCGCCGTCCGACTGGCAGCCCAGTGTTACGCAATATCAACACAGAAAGCTGAGGAATGCGACTCACGTCAGCTCACAAAAAAACACCCATCAGCAGCTGATGGCTCGGCTCGGCTCGGCTCGGCTCTTTCACACGACAGCAGGACAGACTCTGAGGCAAGGATCGGTCCAACTCCCCTGGCTGCTTCTGCTGCTTGTAAACACAATGACAGGCCATGAAACCTGCGTGCGACACACACACACACACACACACACACACACACACACACACACACACACACACACACACACACACACACACACACACACACACACACACACACACATCTCTTTTCCCTGGCCTTCCACTAGCTGAAATGGAGTTCACCTTGGCTTGCTACTTTTATTGTTATTGTTACTGTTATTTTATTGCAAATTTTATCTCAAATTTATTTTTTATCTGTGATGAAGTCATTCTTATTGCTATTTTATTGATGACTCTCTTGTGATGCAGTGAATGCACTTTGGTCAGCTGAGGCTGTTTTAATGTGCCATATAAATACATTTTGAATTTGAATTGACACACACACACACAAACACACACAAACACACACAGGAGGCAGCTTGGCCGATGTCATCTGCCGTCACACGACCACCTATATTCACAGTGTGTGACTCATGATGTCCCTTTTGGGAGAAGGAAACTTCCCATACGGACACCTCTGTAGTGGAGCCTGAATTATAGCGTCAACGCACCGCTAACAATGGACAAAAACAAAAAACGAGGGAGTGGCACTGCTTACAACGATAGTTGCATAAAGCGGATTAGCAAAAGCTAACACATCCAGCTAACACTTCTTAGGGTGAAGCAAATCTGTGTCCATTATTTACATCGAACCACTCTCGATTATTTATGCTCTCTGTAGATTATATATATCCATTACGGATGTGTCACATTGACATTCAAAATGACAACTTGGTCACTGAACTTGCCAAATTAGGCAAAACTGAAATCTTTCGATGAAGACCGTTCAAGTTGAGACAGTAACTTCTGCTTAGCAGGCAAATAGCAATATATCTGGGTAGCTAGCTCGCAGGCTAATGGGGTGTTTAAATCAAGCCCCACCAAAATCACGTACCACCGTACAACTGAAAACACACACAAAAGGCAAAAGGGCTAAAGTTAGCGACCAACTCACCTGCAGAAAGGGGATCCTCACAGACTTATTCCGATTTATTCCGGTCGCCCTGGACACAGCAGCGCAAGGTGGCTAAATCACAGGCAGGGCGATGCAGTCCAGAGAAATCAAAGTGTGAACTCGCTAGCTCTCAAGGTAGCAATGCTAATTTGCTAATCTAACTACATAATTGCCCTAAACCTAAAACAGAAGACATTCTCGCTTAATTCAAGTGTATATCCGATGTTTTCAGTCTCGCACAAACCGCCTCTTGTCATCCACACTGGCTGGCAGCATGAATGATAATTTAATAAAATCGACAGCAGGCTTAGCTGAGCCGGCTAACGACTGCCCAGCGTTATCTGTCACAACAAACTGGCAGGCAAGCGGACTGCTGGCCAGCCCGCTAGCTGCTAGCGTAGGCAGGGGCTAGCAAAGTTTCCCTTTTCGATATAGGCAGTTCCCTAAAAATGGCGGCGCAGAGAATCACCTAACCTCCACCGTGACAGAAGCAACATGAATCTTAGAAGAAAGCAGGGGCGATTTTAGGATCTGGTCTTTAGGGGTGCCCAGCCCCCCCCCCCCCCCCAGTGCTCACAGAGGCACATTATTTCTCACTAATTGAGGCGAACTAGTACATTTATAAATTTTGGAGCCATATTAGTTTTGCTTTGAGTAGTGTTTTCCCCCTACAACATTAAATTTTTGACCTCTTCATTTCAAAAGACTGTGTGGCTTGACAGGGATGACAGAGAGCCTGAGACAAATATTGAAGATAACTCAACATTTATTTTGGGAGTAAAGAGTTAAAACAAAAACAAATGCTAGCAAATAAATACAATTGTCACTTAAATAATGCATCCTTGAGCAAAAAAAAAAAAAAAAAAAAGTGTTTTTGCATAATATAATAATTTAAAAATGTGCTGAGCCAGGGGTTGCCGAGCTATCTCACGGTGGTGCCTTGGCACCACTAAAAATACCCTAGCCTCGCCCCTGGAAGAAAGAAAAGAACCAGGACGAAGCTTTTTATCCGCTTTGAGATAAGACGTTTGGTGGTTTTTGAATGGCTTTTGTTTCAGATGACTGCATGTACCTCACAGAGCAAAATTTTGCCCCCCTCCCTATTCTGAGGGTAAAGCACTGCTGTGCGGTCCAACAGATTAAAGCATAGATGCGTGTTAGAGAAAGCCACGCACGGTCGTCAACACTAATTGGTTCTGGTACACTTAATTGCAATAGATCGTGTGGGACTGGGCATTCTCTCTTCATCTTCTCCGTGTGTGTGTGTTAGCCTCATGCACTTTCAGACACTGAGCCCGTAACCTGATTAACCGTTTCGGTCTTAATCTGATCTCTACTATAAATAGAAAGACAGTCAGCTCTCAAACAATGTTAAAAAACTGTTTATATCGCAGGATTAGAGGATCTGGGCAACATTTGGCCAAAGACCACAGTCCATTGCCCGTGTGTGATGGGAAGGGGGGCGGCAGTGGAATTAAATGAGCTGCAATTTATCCAAGTAAACAAAGATGCGGTTCAAAACTGGATAGTTTGACAAAGAAGTGCAACGTGAATACCACTAAGGCCCTCTTATGGCCTAGAATATCGTTTTGTATCATAAGGAGTGTTGTTCAATAGCAGATACCAGGTGAGAATATGAAAATGCACAGTAGCTGCTTAACAGTATTGTTTACATTTCTCACATCTTATTGACCACGTTGTGTTTTTAAAGCCAAGAGAGGACAGAAATAAACTCCACTTTCATCAATCGAAGGAGCTTAATGTGACATCAAGATAAGCATGACTCCGTAATTCCAGATAGCTCACACATGCCGCTATAATCTGCACTGGGAAAACAAGGGATGAATTCAATGTGCATGGCAGCAGAGAGGTTAAAGATGGACATTCCACAACAGGCTGCGGGCTGAGAAACCAATCAGCTACCAGAGGATGGCTCACGGTGCTTTGATTGGTTGCCTGGCATCCCTGTTGTCATGATGATGGGAGTCAGGGCCTGCCTGTGTGGTCTGTATCCAGGCACAGTATACTGAAGCAAATGATACGGATAGATGGGCTGCAGAACTTTCTGTCCCTGACGCACACACATACGCATAAGTAGACTGTAAATGCATGCTACTCCCCCCCCAGCCCACATATCTCTAGAATAGGACCGCGGATATTAGCGTCGACACATTCAGATAGAGCCTCTCCTCTATAGAAAAGTCAAGTTGTCGGTACCTGGAGCTGTTTTATGGAATTATATGAGCCTTGTTTTCCATCTTCACTGCAAATTTGAAATGTTTTCATAAAATGTACGTTATTTCTGACGACAAACACCAGAATGTTCTCAGTCCAGAAGTGATGTATACTTAAATAAGTAGTTACACAGCGCTCCACGAGTCCATCCCTCATACGTGTGTCATCTTCAACTACCACATGAGGGCATACATGTAAAGGTTTTGGTGTGCCAGAGATTTAGATTTAGAAACATGAATTGCATAGCCTGCTGTTTCATGTAATAATCAATGGCCTCAATTATTGTGTCAACGGCGAATTGAATGAATTAACATTCAGTGACTGATCTTGCCCCTCCACCTGTGCATTAAAAATAAGCGCTTTCAAAAGCCAGTGATTCTGAAATAGTCAATAAAATGGAATGTTTTCAATAAAGTTGTATGCGCATGCTGCTCCGTGTGGATTCCAGCGTGAGGCGCGTCGCTTCTCGTCATAAGTTGCTGGCAGATCTGAATGAAATGGAAGTGTTGCTGATGTCATCAGTGACAGGTCAAATATAAGAGTAGCTTAGTTTCAACACCAGTGAAGCGAAAACAAGAGTTCGGAAACATTTTTAATGATGATGACGAGAAAAGCTGTTTTGAGTTTAGCCGATTATGTCCAAATGTTTGCTCCGGCGCTAAAGCTGCGACAGAGACACCGAGCACAACATAAAGCAATGACTGCGCCTCTCTTAATGGTTCACACAGGAGAGGAAACGTCTGCTGCTGACAGAAGTCTAGCTGAAAAGCTGCAGGATAACAATGTCTGAAATTACATACAAATGAATCGTTATTAGGAATTGATGAATGGCTGCAACAAACCAGGAGATAAACAATTTTCACAACATCTAGATCGTCCCAGATGGGCTACGAGACAGAGTCTGATCTAATGCCCCGGACAAGAAACAGCAAGCAAAAGCACCTAATTGCACCCGTGTTCAGTTTTTATACGTCACATGATTTGCTGCTGTGGCTTGAAGTTGATGGAAATTTTTACAACATGTCAGATACCATATGCATTTCCGCTTTAACTAAATAAAAGTGGATATGTGAGGAAACACAAAGTGACAGTCTGAAGAGTAAAACAAGTAATAATGAACAAAGGAAACACACAAATGGGTAAGCTGTTGTTCTAAAACTGAAGAGCATAAAAACACCAAAGGGATGAAGAGAGAGAGAGAAAGAGAGGAAAAAAAGAGAAATGATCACCAATGCTACTTGATAATAGTTTCTGCAAAGCTGTTGCCAAGGACAACACAAAACAATCTTAATATTTTAGCTGTCTGGAGAGCAGGGTCAAACAACGTGTACAGCTCTGGTGTCATAGATTTCTATCCAGTGTTACTCACAGTCCATCAAAGGTAAACAATGTAGCAGAACTTTCTGGAACTGGAAACCTGACAGCCCAAGCAAACAAATCCGTCTGCTCCGCTGCTCATGGCAAGAAATGAGGACAGTATTTACACATATGGTGGCACCCAGATCGAAGAAAAAAAAAAAGCAAACGTGATCATTTACAGTCCATGCTGATTTTGGACAAACTTAGCAGATTGTTATTATCAAACTCTTAAAAACAAAAAAAATTAAAACAGAAAGGAAACTTTTTACACAGGAACTCAAGAACAAGTTAAAACCAGCAAAAATAAATGATCATAAGTGCTTTTGTTGTGGACTTAAAAATGTTTTTTTTCTTCCAACACAAAAGCTTTTTCTTTGCATCAAGCTGGAGGAACAGCCCAAGATACCAAACGGGCATTACGCATTCGTTCATCCTGGGAGAGCAGGGAGTACCCTGCGGTTCCTTCCTGCTGCCGAATTTGCATGAGAGCTCTCAATTAACCCTCACTGCAGTCAGCCTCTTCAAACCGTCTCGATGCACACCTTCCGGCCGTGCTTTTTCTCTACCTACCGTTCTCTCAGCTCTGCTGTAAAGGCAGAAAGGTCAAAGCCTGGGCCCTCAGAGAGGCATCCAAGTGCCATTTACAGCGCTCATCACTGCGGTCTTTAATCATTTAAATGACCAAAGGCAGTCTCCCTCTCTAGTTTTAATTCTATCTTATCTGCTTCAAAAGGTAATGCTGCTTGCAGAGTGCACGCTAAATAGATACTGAGGTTTGAGGTTTGAGTTTGAACACAACAGCCTATGGACCAAATTACTCCATTTTACCTCCGTACTCCTTTATGTTCCAAACTTCCTGACACTTAACGAGTCTTCTTGTCTCGTTCAGGGGAAGCTCGCTGATCTTAATACATACATACGCACACGTCCACACACACACACTTCGTCACAAGAGGGGAAAAGCTCATTGACATCATCCCGCACTAATTTGCTTGCGTCTCATCAGAAGTGGTTCTTTGTGTTCTTTAGCATTTCTTCTCCCCAGTCATCACCTCTTCTTCGTCCTCTGCTTTAGCGCGTCTTCTCTACTGGCTGAGTGACAGGCAGGCTCCAGCAGTTGGGTTCCTTTGATTCAGGCTTAGTCCGATTCAGCCCACTTTAGCCCAGCTGAGGAAAGCAGGGATGTCTCTCACGGGAACGTTGCGGGTCAAAGCTTTGACGCGCAAATTGCGGTCGTCTGTAAGGAGGACCACCTCTCTCTGGAGCCGAACTGTCCCATCTGTAAACGGGGCAGAGAGAATTAAGAAATAACAATAATTCATGCAAAGTACGCCAAAATAAGAAGAGATACGAGTACTGGTCAGGAACAAAGGTGATGATGCGTACTTCTCTGATGAGCCATGAATTCTTTTGCCTTGTCTTTGCAGTAGTTGAGACAACAGGACAAAATGACATCATCGTTGTTACCCTGAAGAAGGGCAAATACAGACAATGAACAATAGCACAAACACTTGATGTAAGTAGTAACGCTTCATTAGCATATAACAACTGCTCCTCAGACAAAGAAACAGCCTCATGTTAATGTATCTAGTACTACTGAGGCTCCCACCTGTTGTCCAGAGGTGTCTTCACTGCGAAAGGCAATAGACTCGAGCTGATTTCCTCGGCTCGTCAGGGCTCTGAGGCACGGTTCCCTGGCTTCAAAGCCTTTCTCTAGGAAAGCCACTGCTGCCCGAGCCTTCTCCTGCACTGCTCGCACATGAGCCGCACTAACATTATAGCTTCCACGACTGCCAGTGCTGCGCCCTCCGGACCCCAGTCCTCCACCAATAATGTCCTGGCCTTTAGTCAAGCCATCCAACTCTGTGATCACTGGCAGAGAAAGCACAAATCACACCTTGAGTAAAGTAAGACACCGTTGCTGCCATATCAAGCATTATCATCATTTTCAAAATGCAATACAAATCAGTCCATCACCATTTAATTTTATTGACAGTTCTTATTCTTTCAATTATTTTCCTCTTATCTTTCCTTATTTCTGACCTGGGCCTCTTCAAATCTAGGCTAAAAACCTACTTATTTAGGATTCCTTTTAATACCCAGTAGTATGATGACACTTTTATCTTATTTGATTTTGTTGTATTTAATTGCTTTCACTGTTCTTTTATTGTTTTTATTTGTTTTTACTTATTCTTCTCTTTATTTATTACCTGCTGTAAAGCACTTGTCTGTAAAGGGATGTATAAATAAAATACATTTACATTTACATTCCATTCATCTTACCAATGAGTGGTACAACTATTATGTAAGTTCCACATTCAAGGAGTTTCTTCAAGCCTCCCAGATGGTCAATGAATCCATTGGTGTCCGGGACCAAAAAGAGAGGCCTCACTTCCAGTTCCAACTGGCCAGCAAACTGCAGCACAGCCTGGTAAACATACACATTCAAAGTGGCATGAAGTTCAACTTTTTTTTTTGAGGATGGCCCAATACTGTACGACCTTAAGACAGAAGAAAACCATAAATACTCTGAATCACCTAAAAAAAAAACATTTACATATGATGTAAATCTACTAAGTACTCTGGTAAACATAACATCAGCAGCCAAACACCGCATCTAAGATTTTTTTGTTCACCGCAAAAGTTTTTCATTATTCCTCTTCTCTAAAATGACATAACATGCATACATAATCAAAGAAAACTCTTGTGTTAATTTGAATACACTTATTGTAAGTTATGTACCTATGATGCCTGTTTACCTGTATTTTGTCCCTGCGCTTCTGCTGCTGGGCCAGTTTGTTGGTGAGGGCATGGCGACGTGCCTTCAAATGTCTTATGTCATTCTCCTCATTATCACCGTCTTCCATCTCTTCGAAATCCTCCTCTTCCTCTGATGCAGAAAGAGATGATTCTGCCTCGAGTATGACATCATCAGCCTGCCAGACACACACAGATAAGGATAAGACACACTTTCTGCGATGTGACATTTACTAAAAAAAAAAAAAAGAGATGACAAGACAAAAGGAAAAAGTCACCTCTTTGTCCCTTAGAGATTCCTGTCTGCTTCTTGCATCTACTGATTGGTTAGGTGGAGAAGCTGCCACAGAGATGTATTTGCCTCCCTTGAAGGCCAGCAGAGGCTCTTCCTGTCCACACAGAGCCTCTAGAAAGTACTTCAGAACAGTCACTCTCTTGCAGTCTGCTGCTATGGCCTGTGGAAAGAAGATGGATGGCATGTGCGCAAAAACAGAGGAAGCAGGGGCATGTGCAAGGACATCGGTGTTACAGTAAAACGAAATAAACCTTCACTTTCCACTCACCATGTCGGTGTGTCTGTCTGTGTAACACGGCTCCTGTGGCGCAGCCAGCAGTGGTACAAAGCCGGCGAGCAGCTTGTCCTCCTTCAACTGAAGCACCGTCAGCTCCTCGTCTCCCTCGACCTCGTCACTATCAACTTTGTACAGAGGCACTTCCTCGTGATCCACACGTGCCAGCACGTTGCACAGGTCAGCCAGGCACTGCCAAGCGTCAGGGCTGCAACTTGATAAGGGGAAGAGTCGCAGGTGATTGTGAGGCATTTGTAGTGCAACTACCTCAAAAAAGAGAGGTTATTAAAATTAAAAGAAGGTTTTGGCCCTTTCTCAAGACTCTTTTTTTTCCAGCAGTAGCAGAAAGCTGAAAAAAAGCTCCAAAAAGCCCCTTCTGTAGAATCTGCTCAGCCCCAAGCTGCAGCTATTTTGACTAGTTGGCCAACATCGCATTTGCAGCCAAACATATATAAATATGAAGCAAGCAGACATGTGATTTAAATAGTGTAGCTCTGTAGCTGATAATCTAGATTTCACAACATAAACTTATGATAGCTCATGTCGACAGCTTGTTTCCACTGTTACTAAGAGGCAACGAATGAACGAAAAGCTGGTATTGGAGGCTTAAAATACTCACTCTATACTGCACGGTGGTGGGTTCCACTGGTCTGGGTGTCCTAACATCCAGTCAGACCAGACTTTGATGCTTGGAAATAGTTCTCTCAGGCCCTGAGGGAAGGCAGAGACTCTGATCCCCCCACCCAGCCCATCTGCTTTACCCTCCTCCTCTCCTTCTGCAATGGATGCTGGTTTTGAAAGAAAGGAATATTAAAATGAACACAGCTCCAACTCTTGCAATTTTGAAAAAGGAAAAAGAAGTGGTTTAAAGTCGATGTTTTACGATATTCATTTAGATTTTTTTTAATTAAAACAAAGATTACAATACTTTTGTGTGCTGCCCAATATACAGTCCTGATCAAAATCTTTAGACCAGTTAAAAAAATTGCATTTATTTGCATTTTGCACTGGTGGATCTTAGGAAGGTTCCAAGTAGAGCTTGAAAATGAAAAAAAAAAGAAGAAATGGGAACCAGAGACCAAAAGTTGTGAGCAGGCAATTTATTGAAAACAACAATTTAACTGAAATAGGCTGATCAAAAGTTCAAGACCACAGCCTTTAAAAGCCAAAATCTGTGCTAAATTTTGGATTCCGTGTAATTTCCTGTCAAGTAATCACACTGTGAAGATCGCTTGATGGCAAAGGCAAAAAAAGCTCACGGTCTTTGAATGTGGTAGGACTGTTGAACTGCATGAACAAGGCTGCTCACAACGTGCCATCGCTGCCGAGGTTAGACGCAGTAAGACAGTCATGTTGCTTATTTAAAAGATCCTCAGGGTTAAGGAACAAAAAAATCAAGTGGTAGACCCAAAAAAAAAATCTCACCGGCCCTGAGCCGGAGGATCCGAATGGCTGTCCATCAAGACACGGGACAATCCTCGTCCCAAATTAGGGCCATTACTGGTGCTGACTGCAGCCCAATAACCCTCAGACGGCATCTGCGAAGGAAGGCCACGTCTCATTCAACGCCACAATATTGCCCGTTTGGACCAATCATGGGACATTCAAAGGTGGAGGAAAGTTTTATTCTCTGACGAGAAAAAAAATTAACCTCGATGGTCCCGATGGCTTCCAACGTTACTGGCATGACGAGGAGCTGCCACCTGAGATGCTTTCTACGCCAATTCACAATGCCCGTCTGACCAAGACTTTTTTCCAGGAGAATATCATCATTCTTTTGGACTATCCTGCCTGTTCCCCCGATCTTAATCCAATCGAGAACATTTGGGGATGGATGGCAAGGGAAGTTTACAAAAATGGACATCAGTTGCAGACAGTAGATGCCCTTTGTGAAGCGATCTTCCCCACTCGGAGCAACGTTCCCACTAGCATCAAGCGTGCCAAAACAAATTTTTCAAGCAATCAACAATAATGGTGGAGCTACTCATTACTGAGTTATTTGACACTTTAATTTCTGTTTTAGGAGGTTTTGTTTTGTTTTTTTTGAGCTGCGGTCTTAAACTTTTGATCAGCTGATGAACTGCCTACTTCAGTTAAATTGTTGTTGCCTGCTCAAAACTTTTGGTCTATTGTTCCCGTCTTCTTTTTGCATTTTGAAGCTCTACTTAGAACCTTCCTAAGATCCAACAGCCCAAAATGCAAATTCATACAATTTTTTAAACTGGTCTTAAGATCTTTGATCAGGGGTGTACATCAAACTGGCAGGTCAGACAATGAGAACTGTGTTCTAGCATCTCCAATTAATACAGCAAAAGATCTTGTTGTTATCAGCCAAAGATAAGAAGTGTTTATAATGATTTAAATCAAAACTACAGAGGGGGGATTTAAAAAGATGGTTTAATCAAAGTCATGTGGCGTTTGGCAAGAGCATACCTGCAGGAATTTCTTTGAGAATCTCTGTGCAGCGCTGCACCAGCAGTGCAAACATGCCGAGGCCCAGTGCCGTGCTTTGCTCAAGTAGCACAGACCGAACATCTCCTTCTTCACCTGATGGGGAAATAGAAATTGTACTTCGGTGATTTGAGCGCAATCACGGCACATGAGCTCATTTTTAACATGTATTCAGGTGTAAAAGTAACCACCACGAATCCGCCGGAGGACAACAAACCTTATCAAGTTCAAACATTCTAACAAATTCAACTCGACTTCTTTAACCGAGTCACATTTTACAGCAATTTCTGTAACTAATGAAATCCATGTTAAAAGGAGAAGTTAGTTTTTTTTTTAAAACCAGGACCTTATTTCTGGCATAATATATGTTTATCTACTCACCGATAACAGTTTGGTGAAAGTCGGCGTCCTTCGGGCGATATCTAGATCCGCGTATATTCATATATAGGCACCAATGCCTAGCCTGGGTGCCAGCCGAACTTAGCCCCACCCATAAAATTTTTGGTCGGGAAGTTCGGTCTGGCTCTGCTCAGTTGGGGAAATCTCTATGCTCGACATCGCGACAGTCGACCCAATCAGATTGCCAGGGCGGGCTTTATACGATGATGGACAGATGATCAACAGGGACATTATCGACTACGTCACTAAAGAGCGCTTGGTTTGACTTCGTTTGAAACAAACATGGCAGCCGCTGGAGAGCTCGGGTGTGTAGATTCTGCCATCGAGTCTGTTCTACAGGATCTCCACATTGCATTCATTTTGAAAGATGAACAGAGGAATGCAATAAAGGCTTTTATCGTGTGTGCAGCTGAGTTCCTTTGATAACAAGTGTGTGTCGCTTAATCTACGTCACATACTACGTTGCTCTGATTGGTTGTAGGTCTATCCAATTGAGCGAAGAGGCATTTTTTCTCCTGGTTCGGTTGAAACACGCCCCATACTCAAAACTCTATCCAGCGGTATCAGACTCACATTCTGACTAGAATCGTGAGTATGACGTAGTCAGGCTAACCGACGCCCCCGTTCACTCCCGTTATAGAGGATATACGCAGATCCAAACTGTTATCGGTGAGTAGATAAACATATATTATGCCAGAAATAAGGTCCGGGTTTAAAAAAAATGAACTTCTCCTTTAATCCCATGTATGGAAGTCAAATAAGCAGGTTGGTCAGGTCGCGCATTTGTTTTGTTTTGTGTTAACACGATGAACGAGTTTGACATTGGAAGATGATGATAATCAGTGTGTGTTCATGTGGGTGCAGCATTACCTCTGCTTTGGGCATTATGAATGGCAAACATGTTGATGGTGATTATCTGCAGCACGTTTGTACTGCCAAGTAGTGAAGGGCAATGTTGGAGCAGCGTTCTGAACTCCTGCAGAACACGGCTCGCCACTTCAGGGAAGGATTCCATACTGTATGGCGAGAAGATGCACACAGTCATAATATACAACTGACACAAAGGCAAGAAGAAAACACACTTTGAAGATTATTTTGACTTCCCTTCAAACACATCAAGTCCGTGAAAATAAGAGCTGGAAAATATGACTCATCACTCACCCCACTTTAGCAAAGAGCTTTCCGTGTGCATGCAGGAAACTCAGTATGAATCTCTTGTTTAGCTGTAGAGAAAAAAAAACACAAAAGAAAGTTTGAAAGAGAAAAATAAAAGCATATACAGTGCAAGAAAGCATGCCCTCATCAAAAGAAAGATGATGTAATGTTCTTACATCCGAAGCGCTCAGACTGCCCAGCTCTCCATCCTGTTCAGAGTCTCTGCTGGACTCACTACCTCCTCTTTGTGAGGAGGGGGTTGCTGCTTGTCCACTGGAACGAATCCAAATCTCCACACGCGCTCCTTCTGCCCCTCTTCCTCTCCCTCTTACCGCTGGACCCCGGGAGCCTCCTTCATGCTCCTGTTTTCTCCTTCGCTCAAGCTGCTCCGCCTATAGAAGCAAAGTCTGTAAGCAACAAGCACCTGCTCTGCCGTAAAAATGGATGCAATCGACCACTAACTGTAAACTACCTGAACAGTTTACCAAAAAAGCAATTATAAAGTAAATCATTAGTATAGATTTTTACATTAATACATAGCAGTGGTGAGTTAGCCTTGTAATAGTAATACAATAACACGTAAAAGTCTATTGCAAAGCCAGTTGTGTTCAAAATAAATATTTTTATCATACTACTTCCGTTTCTTCCAAGTTATCCTAACGTGCCTCCGCACAGGATTTGGCCATTTTGCCATACACTGTTTAGAGTGACGGCTGCCAAAAGTTGGTCCTCCTTTTTGTGAGTCTGCATGCAACTCTCTCCAACAGGATGTCAAGTTACTCTTGAAGTAGTCTGAAGTAGACCTGGAAAACAGTCACTGGGCAGCTGCAGCCCATGGATGAGCCTAAACTCTCTGAGCTCCTGTCTTGCTATAAGGATAAATAAGCCCACACCTTCTTAACTGCTGCTCGTCTCCTCTTTAGTAAACGTAATGCCAGGACTTTCCTCAGACAGCTTGACAGATACATGCTGCATCCAACTCAGCAGCTGGAAATAATAGCTACTTCCTGGATATCTTTTCGGTTGCCATAGTACTGGCTTTAGATGCGAATTTCGCATGTACATCCTTCTCTTCTACTCCGAGCACTTCCCGTGCAGCACATACAACATCCGATGTGAAAGCCCCATAACATTCCGGTTTTAAAATATTCTACATGCTCGCATCCCATTTAGAGCTGTGCATTTACGCTAAAAACCAAGGTGTTGTTCATAATATTTTAGACCGATGACAAAAAGTGTGTCTTACCTTACGCTTAGCTTCTTCAAACAGACTCATCAGACTTTCCTTTGCTGTCAGAATGGGGTTGGAAGCAGCCAAACTCCGCATGTAATAATACACAGCATCCAACTTCCGCTTCTGTGAGTGAGAGAGACGGGACAAGAATATGGGAAGGAGGTTTTGGAGGCACACCACTATGGTGGGTTCAAACAAATCTGTATTCATAACACGGACATTTTTTCAGCTGCGTCATGCTTTCATGAAAAAAAAAAAAAATTAAATTTAAACTTGCCAAAACGACGGACCAAACCCATTTACTAAATAGACCTTTTTCAGGGCAGATATTTTGAACCATCAAGGTAAGTAAATTAAAAGTACAGCGGAAGTTATGAACTTTATTGATGCCTTAGTTCCCTTTAGTCTCATTAAATCCCATTGGACAAGTATGCACAACAGCCGGCCATCCTCAGAGTGGACAGCCATCCTGAGTGGCTGCACCCTAACCGTCTGCTGTGAAGGAGTACCTGCTCCTCTGGTTATTGCAAATTGCAACTTGGCCTGTGTTTTTGAGGGTTAGAGCCGGTGAATACTCTGAGGCCTTATTTCTCTACATCTCGATAATGTTATTCTGATTTTTCACGACGCTTCAGTCGCCACGGCCGTTTGCCTTTTTCTAGTTTTCTATTTTTTTTCCTTTTCAAAGTTTTCTGTACTTTTGATTTTGGCTAAACAACTTACTTTGAAATAAAAAATAAACAATGGACATAAACTTTGTATCAAAAAGGCTGCATCTCATAAGCAGTTCTCATACATTTCTACAACTACTAATATACCATATTTCAAGTTAACACACAGATTTGATGTTTGTGTAGAAACAAGAAATGCATACGCGTCGCTTACTGTATAAATTGCCAACAGGGCTAGCTGGTTATAAGGTCGCCCATTTTTGGGTGCAATCTGCTGGGCTTTCAGGTACCAGCTAAAAAAGAAAATGAAAACACGAAATCATGACACGGCAAAGTAAAAGATAAAAGAGAACAACTCTGGAAGCACATTTTCAAGACGACAGTATGCGAGAGTCTTAAATCAAGATGCCTACAAGAGTTGTTAGACATTCGACTTTTGTGTCCTAATTAGTTCCCTTAAACAAAATAAACTGGCATAAAATTGTTACATAAAGTACAGGACTGACATCTTACTCATGGACCAAAGAGTTATCATACCATGACATTGTAAGTTCATACTATTTCAATAAAAATCTACTTCTTTAAATGGGGCAAATGCTAAATTACAGCTTACCTGCGAGCCTTGCCGTAGTTGGCAGAGTCACTAGCTTGTTCCCGGTACCGTGCTATATCCCCCTGACAAATCATACAGCGCTGAGCACTTATAAGTGCATACTTAACCTGAAAAATGCCAAAGCTCAAGTCAATTGTCTTTATACAAACCAACACACAGACACAATCAAACATAGTATGAATGATCCGACTGCAAATGTATTATTTGTTCCGAGTTAAATTTCTTCATGCAATGCAGCTCGGCAGTACAACTTTGATCAGAGGTTGCATATAGGCACAAAACAAAAAAAATTAAAAAAAGCAGTACTGTTTTGCGCAGTGGACGAGCCCTGATAGCCATGCCATCCATGTAATCTTCTAACTTAAATTGGTACGCTGTCTGAAGCTTCTGGAGCAGTGCATCAAAGAATAAGGCTCCCTGCGAAAGAAAAAAAAACACATTTTTATGCATACTCATCCTCAGTCAGTGCATGGACACAAACTGTACTCTTTCAAAATCCTACGATACAGACAAAACTTATCCATGGATTACAGTCTTTTACAGTTAGTGAAATTCAAGTTAGGGCTGAACGATATGGACAAAATTTCATATCTCGATATTCATGCCAGATATCTCGATATGACTATGGGTTCAGTGCAGTGTTAATTTCGTCAACCAGGACGATGACGAAAATATTTCGTTAACGCCCCTTTTTCCCGTGACGATGACGCACAAAATTGCTTCCAGAAAATAAAAATATGACGAGAATAAAAAATGATTTTCGTTAACGAGACTAAGACAAGACGAAATTTACAAGCCATGAACGAATGGACATTAAAAAATGTAATTGTTTATAATTAATTTGTAATTGTTAATATAAGTGTTTCTTGAACTTCATAGAAGATTACGCGCTGTTGCCCTGTTTGTCCCTGCACGGCACCTGTCCCACAGTTCAGTGAGTCAGTTCAGTTGAGTTTAGAACCTTCCCATGTCAAGTAACGTAGCCGGTAGCTAGTTCAACTTTGCAGTCCAGTCATGGCGTTGGGCTCGGATGCCAGTACAGTATACGGTTTGTTGGAGCTGGGCGAAAACAACGCCTGGATGTATGGAGCCATTTCGTTTACAACGCGAAGGACAACAAAACAACATGCATGATAATGATTGATCATCCCGCCGTGTGTGGAGAAGTTCTATTATGTACAGTGTTGACTAAAATTGATTTTCGACATTGTGACTAAGACTAAGACTAAATTAAAAAAAGCTGGCGAAATTAACACTGGTTCAGTGAAAACTAAGCATTTTTGTGAAAAATAAAAAACAATACAAAAGAAGGACGAAGTTTGTTGTTATAAAATGGAGCGTTAAACTGATGTAAGGTTCAGTCGTCCGGCTCGACCACAGGTCCGTGGTTGTGGCAAAATGTTCAATTTCATGGAGCTCGGATTCAACATTCATTTTAAATTCGTTGTAGATTTTTGGAACGGCCCCTTGATTAAAATATGTTCGGGATGGTGTTTTGTAACGTTTGTCCAGCGTCCGAACCATTTTCTGAAAGCCCTCTTTTGTGACGGTGTACACGGGCACCATGTCTTTTGCAATGTGGTATTTTACAGCATCTGTAATGTCTTTGTGGCTGGTGGACGTCGACTCATATGGTGTAACGCTACTGAACGCATCAGCAATCAAACTTTGCTTGGGCTTCACTTCTCCGCCGTTTCTCTCATTGCGCTACACTCTTCATGCAGCGGTGGTGGAAGATGTTTGTTGTGCTGCCTTACCTCGACCTGCACAACAACTCGCTCTGGTTCACATCCTCTTTTCTGAATCCAAAATACCTCCAAATAATGGAGAATGAATTTTTTTGACTAAATCGGTCGAATGTGCAGATTCTGCACGGGCCTTATCTTCTGCACTCATGCTTCTCTTTTTAATTTCCCCGCTGTGAATGTAGTGTGTGCGTCTCCGTCTCCCTCGCTCGGATGTTTGTCATTGGCTGGCTTCAGCTGTACATAAGGGCGAGCGTAAAAATGATGTTTGCGACTGCCTGAGCTGCATCAGGGAAAATCTATATCGTTGATATCGTTGAGTTGGTGATATTAATATCTTGAATGTTCATATCTAGATATTGATACGATAACGATATATCGTTCAGCCCTAATTCAAGTTATGAAACCGTTTTGGATACAAACAGTTCCTCGATATCGGCAAAATGTAAATACTCTAAGTACCCTAAATACGCAAAGTACAATCATAAGAAGTTTTAGTTTGGCAAATTATCAAGAAGACTGCAATTGTATATCTCATAATAGCAGAAGAGACTGTAAGCTGACATCTATTTCATAGAATCTGAAAACAAGATTTAAAACTGCATTGTTCTTCAGGCCAGTGCAAAATTTTACCTCATCCAGAAGAGTGAGCAGCATGTTTCTAATGTGAGGGGTGTTATCACAGCCGGGGTCTTTGAGGAGCTGCCGGAAGCGCTCGATGACCTGGTAAAACACGTTCTTCCACAAAGCCTGATCCACGTTCTGAGAGTCCGAGAACTCGATGTCTGTCAGGATGACCTGCTCGTACAGTCCAAAAACGTCCGCTCTGGAAAACAGGAGGAGACAGTGGGATGATGTTTTTTTTTTTTTTTTTCAATGTTTACAAGTTAATTAATCAGTCTGAAAAGGTTTCAAACGAAATAGGTAAAACAGAGGAGGGGAAAACATAAAGCACACACAGAAAAATGCCACCAACATTTCCCACCCCCCTTAACTCTCACCTGAGCTGGGCCATACGATCCAGTCCATCAGCACTCATTCCATCCCTGGAAAGCAGGTTGCTGAGCTGAAGCTCGTGTGCATCTGCCACCCTCAACAGCCTCCCCAGCTCCCCTCTGGTTTGCTGCTCCACCTCTTCAAATGTCAAACCGCCTCCTACTCCAGGCTGGGAATAACCTGCTCCCCTGCAACTTCCAAGAAACTGACCCACACCGGGGCTTGGGTATATACCATTTGGGTGAGCCATTTGGTAGGGCCCCATATTATACGGATATGGATAGCGCTGACTGGTGGTGGTGTTAGGAAGGTTACTGGTTGGAATGGGGTAACAATAGGGATTGTCAGAGTTCTGGAACTTGTAGTAGGCCATCGCAGCAGCCTGCTGGGACTGAAAATGCTCCCCCTGTGCGACTGGAGGACTGCCTGCTACCTCATCGTCCGTGTCCAGAAAGTGAAGCTGTCCATATCCTGTCCCAGTCTGAAGATACACGGGCTGTTTGAGAGCTGAATGCTGTGAGGGTTGAGTGCCAGTAAGAGCAGGTTTCTGATCCGGGTTATTTGGATCCCAGAGTCGTCTCACTCCTCCTCCTCTGCCTCCTCTACTCCGGCCAGCTGCTCCGCCCCTAGTCCCACCAGAAAAAAGTCTTTGCCCTACCTCGGGTGAACTTGAGATGTCTGTGCGGGCTGGAAGCACCAGGATGCCCCCACCTCTGCCGCGAGGACCTATGCCTTGCTTGCGAGGCTGTGCATCCCCACTCTGTGATCGAGTGCTTGATTGTTTTTCTAAAGAGACCCTGAGGATTCCAGAACCTCCACCTTTGTTTGACATTAGTTTCCTCCTCTCTTCTTGTCTCTTTTCTGTACTTGTTTCTTCATCCCCACCTCTTTTCTTACTCCGTCTATCTTCTGCTCTCTCACTCACTCCACTTCCCTCCAATGATTCTGATGATGAATCCCCATTACTTGTCCAGCTTTGTAAATGGCGCCTTCGTCCTTCGCTGTTTTCCACCCCTTCTTTCTTATTATGCTGACGGTGCAGCCATGCCCACTTTGTGCTCTCAGCATCCACTCCACGTCCAGGACCATCTTGGCTAGTCACACTGCTAGCTGAGCTGCTGCTGTAAGTTCTATTTCGTGTGTGCCGAATATCAGATTTGGAATAGCGTTTTGAGGTTGACATCGTGGCATTTGCATTGGATCTGTGGCGATTGCCTCGTTCTGCAGCCCTGTATGAATTTCTTGCTTTCTCAGAATCTCTGGAATTGCTGTTGTTGTTATCTCCTTTTTTGTTTTCTCTCTGATTTTCTTTTCTTTTGCTTTGGTGGGTCTCTCCCATCTTATCAGTTTTTTTCCCATCCGCAGTTCTCTTGTCTTTTTCCTTCTCAGTCTTTCCTCCACCACCTTCTCCACTTTCTTTTTGGGAATCTGGATTCTTCTCTTTTTCCACGCCTCTTTTCCTACGATTTCCCTTCTCTCTATTCTTTTCTGCCTTTTCCTCCTCATCCTTGGTTTCTGTACCCGGACCTCTTTTTTCTTTATCAGTTATTTCCCCTCCCCTGCAGCTTAACTCTCCAATAGCTTTAACTGCACACGCTGCTTTACCCTTCTCTTTTATGCTGAGTTTTTCAACTTTGTTTGTCACTTTCTTCACAGAAATGTCAACAGGTAATGAAATTTTCTCAAAATCTTGGCCCCCTTCCACTCTGTTTACCTCATTGCATTCTGGTAATTTTACTACTTCTGGCACTTTTTTTACTTTCTCTTTCCCTCTTTGCTTCTGTATGGACTTTTTTTCGTCCTCTTCCTTTGCCCCTGTATTAGACTGGGGTTCTGGCTCAGGGTTTTGCTCATGCGTCTTAGGGGGCGGCTTATCTTGTTCTTTCCCAACTCCACAGTCCTTTCCGTGGATACTCCTCCGGCTTCCAGGCTGATAAAATTCTCTGTCAGGTTTTCGGACTTTCTTTGAAGGCTTCGTGGCTCCAGCAGCTTCTTGGTGTTCTCGGTCGTTTTCAACAAGTCCTTTTTCATCACTTGCATCTGTTTGAACTTGTGACTGGCTGCCATCTCTAGAGTTCTGGATATTGCTGCCGTCACCTCTCATTCTGTCTTTATCCCTTTTTTTGGCACCAGACCCACCATCTGTGCACCCTTGTCTGTCTAAAACACTGTCAGTGACTCGGTTTGTCTCACTCTGTGATGCCTGATAACACTCGTGTGTATCAGCAGCCTGGGAATCGTTTTGGCTGATTTCTCCTTCCCCACTGTCCCTTTGACGCCGTCCCTGTCCAGGTGCTGAATGGTAACGCTGCAGATCAGGACGTTTTACTTCACGCTTCTTGGGCTGTTTGTGTATGAGATTGTCCGGATGTCCCTCTGCAGAAAGGAAAAAAAATGAATATACAGAGAAACTAAGTCATCAACACAGAACTTGGAGAATGAGTATTCAAAGAACTAAACCATTCAAAGATACAACTCAAGTTCTGACTGTTAACACCCAAATGGTATGGGATGGAACATTTTCTGAATAATGTCTCTGCAAACTCACTGGTGAAGTGATAACCTGAAAAAGCATTCAGTGCTGCTGTTGATTTTTCACTTAAAGCAATTTTTTGGTAACATTTGGCAATGTAATTTGCTCAAGGTCAACTTTTCTCTCTCCACATCATCAAACATTATTGCCGATGCACGTACTACACTTTTTAGAGATGCCAAAAATTCTGTGGACTGGAGTCACGCTGAAAAAGATCCAATTTATAGCCAAACAGGAAAAACCATGATTGTATTACATTCACTTTACAGCACATGAATCAGCTAGGTGGGAACTTGTTATACCACAACCTTCCCCTCCTAAACTTCTCACTCTCATTGGCTATCTTAGATCTTCTAACTTACAGCTTAAGTCCTTGTTCGGAGTCTTGCTGCAGTAGCTTCTCAAGAAAGGTAGCTACAATAACCAACAAAGGTAAAGTTGAAAGTAAAATTTCTACAGATGACACTTAAAAATAAATAAACATAATAAAATTTAAAAAAAAAAAAGAGTCCCTTGAACACAGACATATTTTCAAACCCCATTTTCAGAAAAGTTTAATTTTCTAACTGCAACAGCAAAAGTGTAATTTGGTAATTCTGTCCAACTTTGATTGAACCTACAATTATGGAGCAAATGATTTTCAGTGTTTTGTATGAACAACTCTATAATATTAATAAGCTAATCTAGTATGTAAAGCCAGCAACACACTCAAAAAAGGCAGAAACTGGGTATATTTGTCTGTTTTTGTTTTGATTACAGCAACTTTACTTTACATCTTTTAATAATTTGGGTACTAAAGATACCAATTGCTGCAGTTTTGCAACAAGAATCCATCCATTCTTGATAAATACAAGCTTACAGCTGCTCAGCAGTTCATGGCTGTTGTTTCATTTTCCTCCTCATGCTGCACAATATATTTTTCCAATAAGAAAAGAAGAAGAAGAAAAATCTGGACTACAAGTAATCCTTCAAGCACACACACAGTCTCTACAAAGCCATGGGTTTTTAAGTCAAGCAAAATGAGGTCTGGCATTGTTCTGTTGAAATAACCAGGGACCACCCTGGAATAAAAGTCACCATGATGTTTGCATATGTGTCAACTGTACCATCACACATGTGCAAACCATCCACACCATGGACAGTGATGCATCTAAATACCATCACAGACGCTGACTTTTGCACCTGTATACACATGGGTTGTGTTTATAGGCTAAAAAAAGACATCTTGTTAACCCGCCACTGTTTCTCCTTACACATGAAAGACAGAGGAGGAACAGCCCGGCATCATCGTGTGCTTACACGGATCAGGCTAGCATTGCAGAATCAGTCGGGTGATGACAGCAATGTTAGTTAGAGCAACATGACGCGCAAGGAGGGTCCATCAATCCCAGCTTGAAATGGCATATATGAAAAAGCCTGCTGATAAAATCCTGGGTGTCCTTTCACCCTTTCTCGTCTTTGGCACGTGGAACCAGACATGTCCACTGTTTTACTGTCCAACTAAGATGAGTCTGTGCCAAGCAAGCAGAGACGCATTCCTACGGTTGACAGCTGCAATGAACCCTGAATACTGAAAAGCTTTTATAATCAAACACGGATTTGGGTCATGACTCACGACTTTGTCTTAAATCATAGATGATCAACAACTCTCTGAGTGAGTTTAAGACAAAGTCGTGAATCATGACCCAAATCCTTGCATGGATGCTCCTCTTATAACCAATTCTGATAACCACACCAATCTGCAATAAATATGCCGATTCGGATTTTCCAGAACAGTGTTACTTATATGTTCGATCAAACTTTTCCATCGTTCTCTGCCTTGTATCAACTTTGTTTAATCCTTTCTTAGATCCAAGGACTCAGGCCAGCTGGTCCAGTCCAGAGTCCAGACTAAACATGGAGAAGCAGCATTTAGCTGTTATGCTGCAAACAAGTGGAACAAACTGCCAGTGGAGATTAAACTTTCACCAAATGGAGACATTTTTAAATCCAGGTTAAAGACATGCATGAAATCTGCACGATATCTTTGAACTTAACTAGACTGTTGCTTGTTTTTAAATTCATTTAAATTATTTTATTTGTTTCTCTTTATATTCTTTATATTTATATTTGAACTATAATGGAGTTAGTCAGTAAAGATGCTAATACTATTTTTTATTTTAGATAAAATTATAAAATTAGGAACCGTGCTGGACATCTCAAATGGTAGCCATACCAACCGTTAACTAGTAACTAACTACCTACCTTCCGTTGACTTAACGGCAGAGATCATTAAGACACAGTCAATATTGTGAGATATCTAAACTATATAGCATAAATATAAGAAAAATTAGCGATAACATTTAAACATGTATTGTCTAAAATGTGACTATGCTCACACACAAAGTATTTGGCGGGGGGGTTTAGTTTGAAAGGGGGCGTTTGAATAGACAACCAGAAAGCTAGCTAGCTAGCTAGCTAACAACAACATTAGCTTGTTACAAACTTAGCAACTCCCCAGGCCACTTTTAGCCAACTTGGTAAGCTACTTACGTCTTTATTTGAAATTATCGACTTTTCCCCCAATTGTTTTTTTCTTCCAAGTATCTGACTCACTTCCCCTCACCTTTCAGACAGTCGGTAAAGTTGACTGAATTCGAAGCTTCAGCTCGCAGTTCCGCAGCTGAGATTCGCACTCTGTCCAGTTCGTCCGCCATCTTTCCTCTCATACGAACACAACAAGTATGGTGGCCTAACTGGAACAAACGAGTTCACCCTGTGACGTTATAGCGACGGCAGTCGCGTTGTCGAGTACGGTCACTCTCAAAGAAGTGTCATTCAAAATTATTAATAGATGTCACCCGGTTAAATCATTCTTTATCAAATTCAATTTTGTTGATCTTGATCTGAAGTGTGCCTTTTGTGACACTCATACTGAGACAATTATTCATCTGTTTTGGAAATGTGAATATACATAAGCTGTGGCAAGATATTTGTAGATTTATTTTAGATAATATATGCTGTGATTTTGAGCTCCTTCTGCAAAATGTCATTTGTGGTTTTATAAAGAGTGATGCTCCCACTGAAAAAGAATATTTTTTAATTAATCTCATTTTAATTCTTGCTAAGTATTACATCCACAAATGTAAATTTGCCAAAGTGAAACCCAAATTTTGTGCTTTCATGATAGAACTCCAGATGTATTTCAAGTCAATTTCCTCCTGTTCTTCATTTATTAATAATAATGCTTTGATGATGTAACCGTTATCAATACTGTTTATTGTTTTGGTCAAATAAAAAGAAACTCAATTTTTAAAAAGGAAAAAAAAATGTTCATGTAAATCATTAGTGTGTACGCTTAGAAATGAATTTTTATATGTTGCGCTGCCTTTTCTACTTTTATTATATTAAAACCCATTACCAAATAGGGATATTTTTCACCCAATCTAATTATGCAGACATAGATGTGTTCATTTATATGGTATTCGATCATAAAAAGCACCCATTTTTGCCATTTTAATGAAGGTTAATTTTAAAACTCTAACCTATTTAAATAATTATATTTTGTTTCCTTGAAATGATATCCTTCTGAAAGTGGGGTTATATAATGTAGGCCTTGACCTACATATGAGGCCTGGGGGAAGGGGGCTTAAAGGTCTACACATTATATAAAGAAACTGACAGATTTCCAGCATGCAACACATACACACTTTACTATATTCTATACAATGTCCACTAGATGTCAGGATTGATTATGTAGTCTCATTTTTTTTAACCTTACTTTTTTTTTACCCTTGACATTGACCCAACAACAAACTTTCACCCATCTTTGTAGGGATTTGTTCATTTATTAAAACAATGCATCATCTTTTCTCTCATGTCGTCCACTCATTTGAGTTTGATGTCGATAGATTTTCTAAGTTATGAGAGGAGAGCATCTGTGTGTGCGCGTGTATGTATGTATGTGTGTGTACACGCATACATGCTGGTAGAATAAGGTAGAAGAGTTCAGGCAGACATCATCGGTGTGGCTGATGCTAGAGTAAACAGCTTCATTTCCCTAGCAACACCAAATTAAAGGGCCAGAATCTCCTGTCCTTCCTATTGTCTCCCACGCACGATTTTTCATCCAGAACCTCCTCTACTTCTATATGTGTTTCTTCATAGTGTCACTCAGTAATTCATCCAAAGTGCTTGGCTCACTTCACTGATATAATAATAAGAAAACACTTATGTGTGTGATCTTAACTTTGCACAGAAGTTACTTAACCCTCAAATCACATAGCAGGGAGAGAAAATGCAGACAGCAAGAGCTGCAATAATTCAATATTTCAGATCATACATTTATTCATTTAGCTTATTCTAAGTGTGATTAAAGGATTAAAGTCTTTCTTATATTGTATTATCTGATTATCTACCAATCCCATTTTTATTATTGCATTTCATATTCAACTAAAGCAATCAAAAGAAAGTTGGAACAAATAATGAAATGGCATTTTCCTGATTATTACCATTATTTATCATGGATGTCATGATCGTTGTTTTCATGCAAATTGGTACAGTATCATGAACTCTTTCACTGTTCTGGATTTTCTTTCTTTCCCTTATTTCTATCTGGCACAAACAAAGAAGCCACACTCTGTGTGTGAATGCAGAATCCTGTTTTGATGTAGTGCGAGCAGAAGCCCTGGCACACCAGGGGTTGTAGAATGTTTCGTGTCTGCAGTGGAGAGATGTGAAAGAGGGAGGGGGGCTGCCGGAAGTGGTGGGCGTGTGTCTCCCGATGCACGTGTATGTGCTTGCGTGCCCTTGTGTGTGTGTGTGTGCAGAGTTCTGATTGTCAGTGCTGCACCACAGTGCAGGTGGAGCAATGCAGGATGACAAGAGCCACAGAAGGACAGAGAGGGGGAGGCAGGGAAGTAGTGAGGGAGGGGGACAGAGGGAGAGAGGTGAGGAGACGTGATGCGGGAGGAGGGAGAGAACAGGAGAAAGAGAGACCATGAATACAGATGAAAAAGAAGCGGGGGAAGCAGGGAGTTCGTGCAGGTGACTCTCAGACACCAGGGGGGTTTCTCCAGCCCAATCATGTCTTCATCTCTCCTGCCCCTTCTCTTTTCTACTTATTTTTCTGTCTCTTGCTCTGTCTCCCCCAAGTGGGAGACTGGGAGGTGGGAAGAGATGACTTTTAAAGTTGACTTGAGTGGAGAAGGAGGAGGACAGATGGGGGAATACAGTCAGTGGGAGCTGATGATAGAACAAAATGAGTATGCTAGGACTGGGTTACAAATTAGAATAAAAAAAAGAAGATGGCAGTGAGGGGAAAGTGAGACAGCTGAAACTTATTTCAAATCTCAGTGTGAGAGAAAGACAATACAAGCCCTGTGTAGGTGAGATGTAGAAGACGCCAGACTGAGGCCAGAGGTTTGGGTGACGCATGAGTGCTGGCACTAGATGTTTGGAGTGTATCCATTTCAAATAATTTTTAATGTATAATTCACAAAAAGAAAGAGAGGGTGTGACAGGGGACGAATGAATGAAAAGATAATATGAGTTGAATAACATGTCAACACAGTAGTTGAACATAAAATAGAGAATTGTATGCAAAGACTGTCAAAGGCACAGATTAGAACACCTTCGTTTTCAACACTGTCTGTAGTCTGTGCCAACACACCAAAATCTACTCATCCCAGTTAAGTGAAATATTCAAACCCCTGATCTTTTTAAAGGCTCCACTTTTACGTCAATTGAAAAAATATCTGGTTGTTTTTGTTTGTTTGTTGTTGTTGTTGTTTTTTTTGTGTTTTTCTTTTTGAAACTTTCAGTGGGATCACTGCCATGTTTTCTGGGTCGGAACTATGTTTGGTAACAGTTCTCTGATCAAGATTAGCCTCCAGAATTTTTGTGTAACTGAGACCAATTACATGCAATCATGAAGCCCTGTTACATTCACAGGGTCAAAATTGTATTTACAGCACATCTGAAATTCAGCTGTATGTCCTATGGCAAGTGGCCCCTTGAGCAGAAGCTTTCTGTAGACATCAACAAACGTTTTGCAGAATTTAAGCTGGATATTTGACTATTGTTCTTGGCTGAATTAGTAGAGTTCTTTTGAATTATGACCACTCCCCCGGGAACTGAATATGATATACCAATGTGATTAAGGTTGTGAGAAAGCCACGAGCCTGATTCTAGCTTACTTTGTCCATGCCACAACCAGCTTAAATTAAGGTTGCAGTCATTCCCCTTTCGGAACACCAAATTGTGTTCAAGTTTCAACTGATCTGCTAAATTTCTGAGATCATGAAGAACTCCGAGGAAGTCCTCCTTCCTCATTCTTCTGTTTGATTTGTAAACTCCACCAGCAAAATATCCTCAAAGCATGGCTCTACCATCACCATACTTACCAGCTGTTACAGTGCTCTTGTATTCAGTACCTCCGCTTTAATTCTCCAAACATATATGTATTCATTGTTATTATTATTTTTCCTCCTGAAGTTTCATTCTTTGTCTATGTGGTTAGCTGGAAAAGCTTTACTGGAGCTTGAAGGTGTCAATCTGGAAAAGGGTGGTTCTTCTTGGGTGACAGCCACTCAGCTGATGGTGATGTAAAACTCCTTTGACAGTCAGCAAAGTTACATGCACAGTCGAGCTGAATTTAGGTTACAGCCCAACTTTTCATTTAATTGATCACCATCCTTGTTCCACCGTACGTGCACAGGAGGGGAATAGTTATCCCAACGATAACCACAACAAACGTGTGGAAAAACGTTCAAGACATTCTGCCCCTTCGAACATTCCCTGGGAGATCACTGTGCATGTAAGTACAGCCGAATGCACTGTACAGTTGCAGTCTTGAAGTTATTTGAATGGCTGAATTATTCTGTCAGATGATGCTGTGGTTATGTAATCAGGATTTTGTTGGGGCAGAGGGACTGTCTGGGAATGCTTTAAGCAGCCATGAGTTGACACATAGTTTAATAGAATGAGTTTCATGCACAATTTCTGAAGCATTTCGGTGTCTGATAAAATATGTGAAGGAGAGCAGTGTTAATTTGGGTGGATTGTTAAACACTTACTTATTACTGTCTTTACAAAGAGATGCAAAAAGATGGAACCTTGGAGCATGTGCGGAGCGCCATGGCTCATTTAAATCAAGTGGAGCGTATACATTCAGAATGATTCAGTCCCTTACCGCACTGTCCCAGTATGTCTGGCTTTGAGAAGCAGTCAGACAACATGTTTACATGTATTCTAGAAGTATACATTTTTGGTCAGACTACAACAATAATTCAGTTTTTTCTAGTGTTATAAAATTGAAAAAAAAAAAAGAAGTGTTTGTGGACCTAATTTTGAGACATACTTACTGGAAACTTCTACTTCCTTTTTTACTTAACTATGTATGTCATTATATATGGAATCGGGACACAGTGTGGGCGTTTTACACATTAATGATAGAACTCACACAGACTCATGTGCCACCAAAGATATTCTTGGAGATTGGCACAAAAAAATGACTCCAATGCTCCCCATGCTGAACACCAACGGAAACCACATTCACTCGCTCTCGCTCACTTCAGCATATGAATTTGGCATAATGTTGTGAAGTTTTATGCCAGTCACTGTTGAAGTAACAGCAGGCGAAGAAGAGGTGGCATGTGACCTTGAAGACGCATCATTTCAAGGCACAGTTTATTGAAGCTCTCTACATGAGATGAGATGGGAATAATCTTATCATGTTATCCCAGGTATGTTCATTTAATTTTGTTTTGCGATACAGTGTGGAACTACAATAGAATGCAAAGGTTTGAGATTTTTTTTCTTCATTGCACGAGTAGAAAAAGACAAAGACGAATTACTGTTTGTAACATTTGAATTAAAGCTGGTGTGTTTTTTTTGGTTTAAAACACATTTAGAGTGAAATTGGCTCTTGTGGGAAACTGCCAAGCCCTCTGAATTGAAACTGCTGACGGCCCCAGAGTGGGAGAAGACTTTGAGAAGATAGCAAAGTGTTTTCAGGTGTTTCCTTAGTTTCATCAAGCTGAGGTAGGAAAACCAGGAAACATTTGCAGAGAAATGCTTGTATTATTGCTACAGAAGTAAATCCAAACCCCAATTTGACTCTGAAAGGAGGAGCCTTTGGCAAATTGTGCACTGTTCTTCTGTACAATAACACCTGCACAAGTACGATCGTAATGGAAGGGTCATCAGGAGAACCATTTAACTTACCACAAAATTCAGCACGACAGGTTTGCAAATCAACATTTGGTACATTTGAAAGAAAAAATGGTTCTGTATACTTTTAGGGAACTCCCCAAATATTGGAAGAGATATACACCTCAGGTATTAAAGGTTAACTTGAAACTTGTTTTATCACAATTACAAAAGCCAAGCAGAATTTAGTGAGAAGAACACCTTTCTCTAGACATAAGGTGGACCTATTGTGCTTGTGTTGCAACTGGTAGAGGGAAGAGTGGATTTATATAGATAACAGCTAATTCTGATGAAAACATCATGTATTCTGAAAATAAAAGAAGAAAAAAACCACAGCGCCCCCTCTCAAGAACTGAAATACTTGATCTAGCAAGACAAAAACATTTCGAAGCTGTGTCACCTGTAAAGGAAGCTTTGTTATTGCTGGCCATGACCCAACTTTTACTGTTGTCCATTTTTATTTTTCAATAAAACTTTCGAATGCTTCTTTACACATGCCACTACATATTTCTTCCTCTGCCCCCGTCACACAACATTAAAAACAGGTACACACTCTATAAGTTTCTTAGTCTAACTTCACAATGAGTGTCTGAGCTTAGCTGCATGAGCTTGAGTGGGTGGATGTGGAGAGTGCCGCTGTGTCTACGTGTGGGTTTGTGATCTCACAAATCTCGTAGGCAAGAAGAGCACAGAGGAGGAAATGATGTGGGGGCGAGAGGGGTTTCACTAAGAAACACCCACTCTATACAAACCTCCTTCTCACTCTGATACACGTCACACACACGCGCACACACAGACACACAGATCACATACATGTACTCTCTCCCCCTCTCCAACTTATCTTTGACAGATTCCTTATTACAGGCACGTTTGGCAGCATAAAGTGCCACCCCATCTCCAGCCTTCCACTCCTTTCTCTGTCTTTTTCATACGCTCATTCTCTTTTGCCCTGCTCACTGTGTCGTAGCCACATCGGCAATCAAAGGGAGAGAAAACACAAATGAGAGCAGAGGGGTGGGGGGGGTTAGAGAGAAGACGCTCACTGGGATTTCAGTATGAGTCAGAATGGGAGAAGGGGAGGTGGGAAGGTAAGGTAGGCGGTTGTGAGGAGAGAGAAGAGCGTATGGGAGAGATGTTTTTTTCTTACTTATCTGACTGCATTCTCTGTTTGGAATACAGATGAGGAAACTGAGTGAGAGCCAACAACTGGGCATGACAAACACATAAGAGATTTGAGCAGGAAATGATCTACATCCCAATTCGTGATCAAGTTTCAAGATAGAAGCAAGTTGAATGCTGAATATGGCTTGAAGGCGGACTGCCTGTGGGCTGATCGGTTGGTGTTAGATACGGAATGAAAAGATAAAATTGAGAAACAGAATACATCATCCAGAGCACAATTTAAAAAAAAGAAGCTGAACAGACAACAGTATGTCACTGTGGGCCAGTAATGGGACAAGGTGCAATATTGGCAAATGAGTATGGAAATATTTCATTCACACTCCTTCAGTCATTGTCCTTCTCATTGCTTGAATGATTATGTGGGGTGCAGCCTGAAGAAATTGGTTTGTGCACACAAGTGTACAGAAATTTCTCAAATACTAACCCCCCACCAAATGTTAGCACATTCATCATGCTGGTTGGTTCCAGATATATAGATAGATAGATAGATAGATAGATAGATAGATAGATAGATAGATAGATAGATAGATAGATAGATAGATAGATAGATCGATCGATAGATAGATAAACAGATCAAAGGCATCTTTAGTTGGTCAATAAAAGTACTGAAATAGTGTCTTCTATTACACATTAATACAAGCCAAGATATCATTGACTTCCTCTATTGTTGATTTCCTTGATTTAAAGATTATAAAGTAAAACATACAGAATGTCTTTTATGTGTCTATATCTACCAAGGAGGTCTAGCACTAATGTGTTTTTTGGAACATGCAGGTTATACATCGTGTTGGTATTTAACACCAAACCATGTTCTATTCTCTAACCATGACCAGGTATTCCTTTTTGTTTCAAAAAGCCAATACTTTATTCACAACAGGGCATAGAAAACATTTCAAATGCTGAAAGTAAGACAAATGACCATTTCATGACAAATACGTCTCACATAAGTTGGGAGGGAGACCACAACAGGCTGGAAAAGTAAGTGGTACTAAAAAGAAAAAGCTCGGGGAACAAGTTGCAATTCATTAGATTAAGTGGCAACAGGTCACTGACACCATCCATCAATCAATTTTCCAAATGGGCTTAATCCTATTCAGGGTCACGGGGGGGCTGCAGCCTAGCCCAGCTACCATTGGAAGAGAAGTAAGGGACACCCTGGACAGGTCGCCGGTCAGATTCAACCAGGACCTTTCTTGTTGTGAGGAATCAGTGTTAACCACCACACCAATGGGCTGCCCAGATTAATTTTCCTGAACATAAAACTATGAAAACTTATCCCATATAAGTATATTATTTCATCAAAAGGTTCAGAGAATCCAGAGACATCTGGATGTGCGGGAGGGTCATGGCTGATAAATGATACTGGATGCCCATGATCTTTGGGCCCTCTTGCTGCACTGCATTGAATACAGACATGATTCTGTCGTAGAAATGACTACATGGGCTCAGGAACACTTCCATAAATCCTTGTCTGCGAACACAGTTCACCGTGCCGTCTACAAATGCAGATTAAAGTTCTATCATGAAAAGATACATGTGAACATGATCCGGGAACTAGACACCTTCTCTGTGTCAGAGCTCATTTGAAACAGACTGAGGACAAGTGGAAAAATATTCTTTGGTTCGATTAATCAAAATTTTAAATCTTATTTGGAACTCATGGACATTGTGTATTCTATACTAGATAGAAGAGGCAACTTGTGCCTTAACCCTTTAGAGCACACCCCCTTTTTCAAACTTCATTTGCAAAAAACTTGAAAGTAGCAGAGATCCCACATGGTTGTAGATACATGCATGTACTTGGTACCATTGGAAAGGTAACACTTCCAGGTTTATGCCTGAAGTGTCAATTGCATTGTTTTCAGTTGCAAATACCATGGCGTCACATACAGAGAAGATCACAGTACTGTTAGTGCTGTGGAGAGTGTTGTTCTTCGTGATTGGGCTCAAACGATAGCTGACGGTTTCAGTTTTCAAACGGTATGCGGCATTACAATTATATGTTTGTGTACATGCCGTATGACATCAATTTAGTTAAAAATTTGTAAACAAAATGGTGTCAGTGTCCCGTTCACGGGACAGTGTGTGTTAAGAGGTTATTATCAGCACTCGGTTAAAAAAATCTGGTGGCATAGGGGTGCATTAGTCTCCATGGAACTGACAGTTTACACATCTGGAAAGGCACCATACAAGAATGGGACAACATTCATCTCCCAAAGGTCCAGCAACTGGTCTCCTCTGTTCCCAGATGTTAACAGAGTGTTTTTAAAAGAAGAGGGGTAAACATGACCCTGTCCCAACCTTTTAGACACATGTTTCTGCCACTAAATTGTGAAAACATAAATATGTCAAAGTGCTCTCCTCGTGACTTTCACTGAAATTGCTATCTAATTTTTCCTTTTTGATGTTGAAAAATGGTTCTTTTTCCTCTCTGATTTTTGTCTTTTTCTTTTGACAAAACAAAACTTGGGGATCAAAAGCAATACTAACACAAACATGAGTAGCATAAGCCTCAGAGTGGCCCACAAACTTTTTTGAGACAGCCTCCAAGTGGGAACAACATGCAAAATCAGGTAGATGTGCGTTTTCAGAGACAAAGAACCATTCTTGGACCATTAGCTCAGGACTCTCTAAGCAATCCCTCCTCGAAAAAAGACAAATTTGCTTTGACTGAACAGCTGATTCATTAAATATAGTGGGATACAAGGGACTTATTAGTTTTGGTGTTAGATGTGCTAAACAACATTCTAGGCAACATTCAAATCTGTCACACAGTGATGTAAATAAGCAACAGAGAAATAAAGCTGTGCTACAAACAACCTATTTGAGGCAGTCTGGGGGTATTTGTCTTTTGTGTGTGTGGAATATGAGCTTTAAAACTTTATAAAGACCATGGCAATCGAGTTAGAACCCACTGAAATGGAAAAACACCCATAAAGCATAACATGGGTCTTTAAGGTGCAGATGGGAAATGTTTAAATATCCCTATTATGTGGGTATCAGCAGCAAAGGTTTGAAGTTCCTGACCGGTGACTATGAAAGGATGAAGACCTTAATTCCCACTTGTTCTTCATTGTGTTATCCATTAACACAATTTGACAACTGCAATGCCAGCCCGTAGGGACAGCTGTTGTCTCCAGGTACAGAGCAGAACAAATCTAACATTTTTAGGGAGCATTTTAGCAGATATGTGTTCTTATGGTTAAAAAAAATCTCCTCATTTGAGTCCGACTTATATGGTTGTGGGGAATTGAAAGTCTCTCCACAAGTGAAGTTTCAATGTCTGTCCAATGTTAGTGTATGAAACCCCACTTGAATGTTTAGTTTCATTAGGGTTTTATACAGATTAACAAACTGAACTTGGTACTGAGTTGTGTATCTTAAGCTTTTGTGCCAGGAAAATGTTAACAAAACAAAATCATATGTATTATGGGTGTAATAAAGAGAAAATTGGTTCATTTTGATATGTTTCAGATCACACAGTAGGGGAAGAACATGCAAGAGCAATTCAACATTTGCTTGAACTCTACACCTGTGGCCCATGACACTCTCTACGGCTCCGCACGACGGAAAGTTTGTTTCTCCATATTAAAGAGGATACCATTAAAATGACTTATTACCTTTGTTCTGGACTATGTGAATCATAATTTAGTAGACTTGTCTTTTGAAAGCCGGTGAAAGAGGCGTAAGGAGGTGGACGTGGGTCGTGCAGGAGACAGGTCATAATCCACACCTGGTCTAGTTTGGAGGCGTGCAGGACATTAAGTTTTCTTCTCTTAACCTCGCACTTTGCGTGATTCTGTGCTTTTTCAACTGAAGGGAACAATTCTCCAACGTCCACTTGAGTCCCGTGTCCAAAGTGCGTATTATTTAGAAGAGCTTCGCAGTCGACATACCTACGTATCAGACACGCATCAGCGTGTCAGATACGCTTCTTTACGCACGAGGATCTCCCTCAAATCTCCCTAAGTGTGTGAGTTGAATAGCAATTTCATTACGCACGACTCCCGCCATAAATCTCGTAAGATTTTCGACTTATAGGTTGAATCGGTCTTTGATATTTTGGCTCTTTTTCAACATCTAGAATTATTTTAACATAAATAAAGGAAAATCACGCCGCTGCGTCAAGAATTTAGTGATCTTTAAGCAGCAGCCGCAGTGATTCATCACCTCGTCTAAACATCACGATTAACTAAAAGCTCAACTGGTGACCACATTTAAAATATATACATAGTACATACCTTGATACATATACTATAGGTACCACCTGCAATCTTTCGGACATCATTTGTATCTCCAATAAACAGTCTCCATCGAGAGAGGACGGAAACTCTGAGACTGCTGGAGTCGGAATGAGTGGATTTTTAATAAGGCTTATATCTGTTTGCCTCAGTATATTCATACCACTGGTGAGAAGACTAAAAACTCCGACAGAACAGAGAAAAAAAAACCCGCATAAAACACAGACTTAAACGATATGAAAAACATTGATTTCAACCCCAGTGAGCACCTCTGAAAAGTCAGACTTTTCGCCACACCTTTTACTGCTTGACCTTATCCTAGAGTATAAAAAGATACACAACAAACATACTATTTTCGTTCACCTTTTTTAAGACCGTCTCAGTGATCCAGGCTATACTTTTCCTCCCCTTTTATAAATAGCTCCGCTCCGTTCAATGACGTGGGATACGCACGTACATGTGTAGGTGAATCTTTGAATGAGCCACCCCCCCCCCCCCCCCCCCCCGCGCGCCCCCTACTCCCTTCCCGCCACCACTCCTCCCTCCTACGTTCCCTCTACTAGTTACTACGGGATCTCTATAAAAAGCCTACGGTTGATGGGAGAGCCCGGTCTGTATGGGAAGAGACTTTGGAGAAGAGGGTCGGCGGTGAGCGAAGCGTGGCACAGATTTGCGCTGATAGATTGGAGTGGATGAAGAGATGGAACAGACACGTTTCAACAGCAAAAGTGCCGCAGCCGTGGCCCCGCGGGGAACTTTACTGAGGTAAGTTACATTTTATATTCCTACAGGCTAGATTTTTTTTGTTACTTTAAGAAAACAATTGAACTCGTGATAGAGATTGAATACAAGCAAGAGAGAGGATTTATTAGGACGTCTTCTAAAACCGTCCAAGGCTGCTTTAACTGACATTATTTGCGTCTCCACTTCCCCGGCTGGAAGTTGCTGCAGTGTGACTCATTTTCTCTCCCCCGTGGGCAGCATTCACAGCCTGCAACCTGAAAAATCTCGGATAGCCTAAGAAATACAAACTGCAGGAAGAAAAAGTCACCTCTTTTCTGTCATTATCTGTTTCATTCTCGCAGAGTACAAATATCTAATGAGTGTTGGTTATCAATGTTCACCTGTCACCCAAGTCCCTAATTAGACTGGAGGACGGTGTTTTTGCTGCCACACTTCGGCACCGCTGGATCCTCTGTAGACTCGCTAAGAATAGGATGAGCAAATGCCACTGTGCAATGTACATTGGCACGTGCATGGACCCAGATACGCACACACGGTCTTGTTCCTCAGTGTGTGTGTGTGTTGCTGTGCCTTCTTCACTTTTCTAATGATTTGATTGGGAGTGGGTGGTGGGTGGTGGTGTTGGTAAGGAGAACACGGAGATGGAGGAGTGCTCCTCACCGACTCCTCTAAAATCACTCGTGGCATCGGGAGGTTTCCGGTGATAGTGATGACATTATTGCCATCACTCTCTTCCGGTGTGGCACTATACACTCCTCGCCACCGCCCCCCCGCTTTCACTCCCCCCCCCCCCCCCTCGTGCACTTCCGGTCGGTGTTTCTTTCATTTTTTTTTTAGTCCAAACTCTGTGACGTAGTCAGCCAGTGAAGTCACCCCTGCGTCACTCTTGCGCACTTTGCAGATGATACGCAGTCACCTACTATAACCCTTTTAAAGGCATTGCGCTCACTCAGTGGCGCGCACGCGCACACTGCAGTGTGGTCTTCTAGTGTGCGGGGTACGGGAAGCGCAATGTTAAAGGCGCGTGCACGGATAACAAGAGGGAGGAGTAGGTGGAGCGAGTCAATGAAGCCTCTTGTTCATTCACAAGTCTTTGTTGAGACATATTGTGGCACTGGCTTTGATTAAGGCGCCAATTATCAGTTAGTAAAGCGAGGTTACCTGAAACACTTTAATAACTATTAAGCTATAATAGCTTATTAGATCACAGATGAAGATTTCAATAATATTAATTAATTAATTAATTAATAATAATATTAAAAAATATAAACTGCATTGTTAAGTTTAATATAGAATGCTTTAAACGTTGTGAGGTGCATTTCAAGAACAGCCTAATGCTCAGGCGGTGATGTGTCGTTTTAAGAAAACAAAGAACAAAGTCCAGATCGCAGTTTCTCCCCAGTGCCATGGAAACCAAAGCAGAGCAAGTCACTGCCCGCGCGCTCTGATAAGCCACGGCAGAGTAGGGCGAGAGCTGATTGGTGTACTCGTGAAGTGACGTCATACGCCCGTACCCTCGGGGCTGTCGAACACCGAGACACGTGATGGCAATCGTCACCTCACCACCATCTAGTAGAGAACTCGAGCTGGTTGTTGAAATCTCCGCGCAGAAAAGAGAACAGATGTTAAGAGTTACGTATTTGATGAGGTGAAATAGCACCAGAATTACATTGTGTACATTTCATAAGTCTAAAATAAACCTATACATGAGGCGTTTCTCGCTGCTTAGCTGTCAGGATCTCGACGGGCTTCCTGTTCAGCACCGCGGACAGCTCCAAGTCGGAACGCCGTTGTGTCGCTGTCCCAGCGCTGTGGTGCTGAAACAGAGATGTCAGGAAACCTGTTGGTCTGAGCCTCCAATTAAAAAGAGATGTTTTGCTCATGCAAATATCATATTCATTTGGTGTGTGATACAACAAATATGTTAACTGACAGGAAATTTATAGAGTATAACCTTTCATGTTTATCTGTGCTACACATATTTACTGTACACTTTTCATACAGTCTTAGCTATTTAAGCAACATTAGTTGCCTTAAGTGCTGGTCCCTTTAAATGCATTGCAGTCAGTAAAAGTAAATGTCGAAAACACAGCAGTCTTAGTAAAATGATTGATAAATAGTTTTAAAATCAGCGATGGCTTGTCTGGGGGAGCTTAAAGAGGCCATTGCAGAAGTAATTTAGGCATTCATTATGTTCCCAACTTGATTAAAGGGCCTGGTTGAAACAGTCATTGGTGTCCAACTGGGCATCCAAAAAGGGTTTAATTCTCATCTGAAATGCTCCATGACGTCAAAATAGTCCAAAGCAGTTCAACAGTTGCAACTCTTCATCTCACTTGTTGTTGCTCCACTTCAGTCACTCTTCGTTCTCAGAATATCTCACACACGTGCGTGCATACATACAACTACTAACTAGGTCAGGGACAGGAAAAGAGGGGTAGGATGATGCACGGTGTCATTATTACCAAGAGGTAATTGGTTTAAAAGGTTTTCAAAGCTCTCACATAAAAGGGTGAACTGGATGACTAACATATTTGTAGACATTTTATTAATTTCATTAATAATTTGGTGTGTGGCAGATTTTCCTTTTTCATGACTCAAGTACAATACTATGACTAACTGACTGTGTGATCATTTTTGTAATTTGGTTACTTTTAAAAGATCTTGTATTGAGATGTGAGTTCATAAAACATTCATGGACATTGCAGATGCCCAGTTACTGGTATATATGTGTAATTAATGACCTCATGCGTTAAAAAAAGAACAGTGCTTTTGTTTGTTTTTGTCACTCCAGAAGAAAACAATTGAGTTTGCATTATTTTGTCATGTCGAAAAAGAGGACTAAATTTATATGCATATGCATTTTTTTGCGCGGCATATAAAAGAAGTGAAAACTGTTTTTTTTGTTCCCCTCAAATTGCTGTTTTTAAATGAATATTTATCATAGTAAAAGCAAAGAGAATGTGACAACTAACTTAAACCTCTAAAGAGGAAGAAACTGGTATTAAAGGAAAGTAGTTCTTCACAGCTTTTTATGTGCTCATTGTACTTCTTCCTTGATAATTGTTTGGGTCCCAGGGATTCTGACAGTAATGAGCATCCGCCTTTCAGTCCACCTTTTGGGGACTGTTTGATTCCACTTGTTACAGTGATATTATATCTTCTTCTCTTTTGGCTTGTACAGATTTCCACGAGGGGGGCATCTTTTCTTATTGCCATCTCTCCCCCATCATCCTGCCAGAGCATCAGCACCTTGGCTTTAGACTGCTTACTGCTTATACAGTGTCACAGTACAGTAACAGTCTACAGTCATGGCTACTGAAGCCTGGTAACGCTTCAGACATCACAGTGAGGACAACGTGGATATGCAACAAAAAAAAGCACATAGGAAGTGCGTAGTGCTTTTAAAATGGCTGACTGGATAGCTGGAGCTCACTGCTGTGTGTCAGGGATCTCACTCATGGTGTGTATTTTTTTCTCCTGCTTGGAGAGGAAACCTGTGTGGGCTTGTATTGGGGGAGTCCTACACCCTGTATCTGCGTAACATTCACAATCAAACCAATGAGACCTTGCAGTTTCTAGTTACCATGCCAACTCCAGTTCCTCCTCCACCCTGCTGTCTCCATGGCGACCGTGGCTTTAGATTGTTACTCTAGCAACAGCACCATGGTAACAGTCTACAGCCATGGTCGTTAGGGGCAGATGTCATCAGGAGAAAAGAAAGAGTAATGGCTATATGTTTTTTTTTTTAATTGTATTTAAAATGTAGGAAAGGTGTCTTTCATTCAGCAGCAGAGTTACTAGTTTGACTTCCTCATGTCTGCATGTATGTGTCTGAATCTTGTGATTTTATGTATTTGATATGGTGTTAGGATTCTCTCTGTTGCACACCTAACTGAATCTGTCTGACACACAAAGCATCTTAAGCTTCAGTCAAGTAACGACAAATGTGGACACATGCTGCTTTTCACTTTTCCTTTATTAGGTATAACATGTCCCTTTATGGTTTCATCAGTACAGTACAAAGATGAATGCAAATAGCACATGCTGCACGGATGAGTCAGCCAGCTCCAACACCTGCTCCGCTCTCTGTTTATCAGACAAGAGCTGCCTCACTTCAAAGCAGCACAGCCAGGAGTTCCCAGTGGGCAGCGCTATGACCTGTAGGCAGATGCAAACACACACTGGGTCCTAGGCAGGTGGGCTAACCCACATGTATCCATTCTCACATACAGATACACACACTTTGTAAGCTATCAACAAACACACTCACTCACAGAGCGTGGACTGATGCTTAGTGCAATTTTCCTTCAGCCCAGCTCTGCTATATCCAGACTTATTCTGCCCTCTAGAGGCCAGGACATGCCACTGTCACCAGTTCTCGAAAGATTTAAAAGATTTCCTAAGCAACAAGATGAGAGATAAATGCAATGAATTAAAAATGAAAAAACATTTGCCACCGTGTCTTGTGAATTCTTGCTAACGTAGCTGTCTTTCAGTGTTTCACGATTGATTTACCTTAGTGTGTCACCAGTGGGAAAGATGGTGGGGTTGTTAATGGAAATGAAAAGCTTATGAACAAGAAACATATTACTAAAATGACTCTGGTCAAACAGATTACTTGATACTCATTCAACAGCACACAAAGCATCACAGTGCCATGTTACCATTATTTTTGTTCACTTAAAGCCCTTGAAAATCATTGCTGACATTCTGTTGATTAGATGAGACAACCATACATTTTAAAAAAGGACTTAACAGAGGTATATCTGAATAATAGTCATCCAGTTTCTGCCATGCATCATTCTGAGGTTTTCCAACATATTTACTATGTGCTGATTTATTGAGTCTTGTAAAATAAAAGAAAAGAGAAGGTTGAAGACAGAAGATGTTAGGTAAGTTGTATATCCTCTACCTCCCTGCACCGTAAAAGTTCCTGTGCTGAGAGAAGAACAACAGCACATAAACTCTTACTGTTCAGGGCTGAGAAGTACTTAGATCACCATCACTCTGATGCTAAACATAACTACTTGCCTAACTCTGATATCAACCTAAATTCAATTTGAGCTTTACCTTAAACATGTAGTCACATTAAAATGTAATTATTTCTGTTATTGGGACTTGCTTTTTGCCTTCATGAGGGGAGAAATATCCCCATGACATGACTGTGTATAGATATTTATGTCCCCACATGACAAAGTGGACCCCACGTACACACTCATCAATGTAGTTTGAACCTCATTTAATCAATTTTGAAATCAATTTGAAAACACTTTTGGAGTTACAGCATACAGAGGCTCAAAGTCAATATAAATACAGTTATTACAGGGCAAATTATCAATATCAGTCGTAGCACTCTCTAAACCTCAACCCCCTGCAAGTCTGAATGATTGGGAACAATTTTCAGAGTTGAGTTGTCTTAGTTTGTTTGTTTTAACACCTTTACAAAGAGTACTGAACCATGCAAGCACAGATAAGCTCCTTGATGGTGTTTTGTGCTGCTCCTTTTCACCCTCCAGTCCTCCTAGTACAGGCTCTTAAACCAAATCAGATTGCGCAAGAGCATTCACATGTTTTGGAGACATGTGAGCCATGACTTGGCTCTCCTGCTTCCACCACAGTCCTCCTCCATAGTCATGATGACTAATATTTACCCCAGTATTGTCAGTCAGGCACCTATGAGGACAGCCAAACCACAACTGTCCTTGCCAGGGCTGTGCCATGGCCTAGAAAACAGTCCAGTAGAGCAGAACTGCACACAACCGACCACTGGTGACATCTCACATCAAACGGCCGCTGCCCTAACTTAAGACGGCTTCAGCTGTGTCCTGAATTCACCTCTGTGCCTCCTCTGGCAAAAATGTACTCAAACAGAACCTCTGAACATGTTTACATCCGGTGTTATAATCCCAGTTTTAACCAGATACATGCAGGCTGAGCAGCATGAGGGAATCAGTCACAGACCAGATTTACTGTGGCTAACGATCAAATATGTGACTGAGTATTTGTGGGTAGCTTACCAGGTGACAGGACTATACAGCCATTAAACACATAAATCACAGTGTCTGACATCTGTAATTTTCCAGAAGTGAAACATTTCGTTGACATGTCGTCACAATTCTGGACGCCTCACCGGATCAGGACAACAACCAGAAAGGTTCTTGGCTCCGGCAAAAGTACACGCTGTCCACGAAAACAAGAAAACCACAAAGAAGAGGAAAACCAGAAGTATGTGAGTGTGAAAGTGGGGAATAACAAATGATATATTTGAATAACGAATTGCACCCATATGGAGGAAAAGGAAATATGCAGAAACACACCCACACATAAACACTCGCTGACTGTTTGGGCCCAGATATCACGCAATGAACATTTCTAAATGGTGCAGTTTCCTGTTGGTAGCTGACATCAGCTGACTTCACTTGGCTTTTCTGATCTGCAAATAGCAATTCAAATGACAACTCTAAATATACCCCCTGCTGTTCCCTCTTTCATTTGTCAACACACTTCATATGTGCCAAGCACACTGCATATCTAACCAGCACAACCTCACAGCATGAGGCCACTTCTTCTATGTAAACCATGCCGGCAGGCATGCACACCAATTGACAACAAAGCCCACTCATCCACACAAACAGAGGGCAAACCTCTGTTATATCACATTATCGGGAGCAGCGTATCAATAACTCAAATCAAAAGCAACCATTTCATAAAAACCAAAGCCCTGCAACAATCCCACTTTCTTCACCATCCTCTCTTTGTGGAGTTCAGAGCAATGCAGATTGTGATGATGGTGAAAAATAAAAACAAAGGTGAGTAGCTGCAAAAAAACATTTATGTAACTCCAAAAGTTGTACGCCAGGTTGTAAAATCTCAGATCCTCTGCCGAATATGTTGTAAACACAGATTATCCAGGGCCCAGCTGTCAGAAGCGGAGCCTGTAAATATAATCACAGTTGGTCAACTTGTTCTGGGCGAGCCTGGTCCATGGGATGACCAGGCTCTTTGGAGTTTAAGTGCAAGTCTTATATAGACCCACGCTCCACGTGGCCCCTCCCTTCCTTCCGTCTCCCATAACAACAAACGCTCCAAAATCAAAATAGAGCCCATCTGCACTCTGACACACCCCTCTGCCCCTTTCTCCATCCCCCACGCTCCACCAGAGGAAAGAGGGAAAAAGTGATACTTCAACCAGGGACCAAACTTGAATGTGCCCTCACTCTCCCGTTTGAACGGCAGAAGCCGGGTGGGGAGGGAGGGGGGGGTGTAGCTCCACCCTCGTGTCTCTGTGTCTCTCATTCCATTATTTCCCGGTTGTTGTGCAACTGGAGGAATGGATTCCTGAGAAGAGAGTCACGGCTCTGTTGTAAAACTTACTGGCAAGAGCGAACCTCTGTGTTTTTCTTTTACTGTTTCCCTTGCTCCCTCACTCGCTCCGTTCGACTCTAACTTGTTATCAAAACCATGTGTATGAGCGTGTGTGTGCACGAGAGCGTTGCGAGGTCTTCGAGGGACACAAGGGCCACAGGGGAACACAGGAGAGGATGAATTTTGAGGGCTGCGATGCTGAAAGAAGCCCACATGTGAGCAGCTGTCGGAGCTCATCAGACACGAAAAGAGGTGAAAAGTTATGATCATAACACAGACTAATTGCGAGAGCAAGAGTGGATTTTTACAAGGGGAAGTCGATGCTGAGTATAAGCTGCGTTATTGTGGAATTTCATCTCAGCAGAGCAATTAAAGAGGCCACAGTTGTCTCAGCTCTTGGAACGAGATGGGATTTTTTGAGAAACCCAGACAAACAAATGTCCATGCCATGAATGCAGCAGCCATGTGACTGTTGAGCCAAACGCTGATGACACACAGGATGTGGAGGGGAGGAGGATGTCGAGGAGGGTTCGGGGCAAGGTAGAGTCTGGTGGGAGATGAAAGAAAAAAAAAGGGGAAGGGGTAGAGAGGAAGCGAAAAAAAGAGAGAAGGCGAGCACACATCTGGAAACAATTGATCGAGCAGCGCCTGACATGCACATGCTTCAGCTACAAAGGAACAACATGTACTTGAACCCGGCACATTTGAGCCCGCATGCATAAACCTGTCCACGTTACCCACATGTGAGGTAACACCATTGTTCGTCCCTAAAAAAACAAATCGGCCAACACGATTCCTCCTGCGCCTCACGCGCTGTGCTGCTGGACAGACCGAACCCCGCAGTGGCGTGCGAAGACGACGCTCCTTGAAAACGTTGTTAATGTGTGACAGAGGGAGCTTGCATCATTTCACAGCAGTCACAACACTGCAGAAGGAAAACTAAGTTTGCGAAGCTATGTTCAAATGGTGCAGGAGCTTATTGAATAAAGTTTTCCACTGTGACTGCGATTGAAAATTCTTGTCATAACTTTCCACAATCCTGGTGGAGTGCTCCCAGAACCTTAAAAAATGTCAGGCCTCTGCTGGTGTAATGTGGTTTTTATAAACAGGAGAACTGTTTTTCAGCTTCTCCTCCTAAGAGTACCGCAAGGGAATTTTTTGTTGTCAAAGACACAAACTCACGCAGCCGTTTCTAAAAATGTCACAAGGCCGTTCAGAATGTAGATGTTAGGCAACAGTAGACAAGTTTCCACTTCTGAAAACTAAAGAAGTTTTATTTATTTTTTTTAACAACTTAAGTAATATGATCTGTTTACATGCGATGCCAGCAACATATTTTGGAAAAATTGATACAGGGGCATGCTTGCAACTTTGTTGCATCAGCTCTTTATTTACCAAGAAGTATCATCATGCAGAACAGATGAGAGCAGTTGCTGTAGCTTCAAAAATGATTCCCAACTCGCTCGAACTTCTAAAGGACTAATGAATTGTACTTGTTGAATAATTTGCATTTTAATTTATTTGGTTTTTATTTCCATTTTACACAGTGCATCGTCTCTTTTTAGAAACTTGGCTGTGATATGTCTAACTTGGTGGTGGTGGTGGTCAAAGTAATTAATGAATTCTATGAAAGGTAAGTGACTCTTTTGATCAAGGTTCAACAAAAAAACAAAACAAAAAAAAAACATCAAATGTCAGGAAACCTGGTGGGGAGCTGCAGCTTGGTCAAACAAAGAACACGCTGGATTTAGGTTTAGGTTGTATGTAGGCATGAAGGATGTGTGCTCCTTTCACAAGTTGTGTTGTCCTTTACGGATGTATTTAGAGGCCTCTGTGAGCATCAAAGAGCTTCTCGTTTCATCTTCCAGTGACTCAAATGCTCTTGACTGATGAATCAGAATGAGAGAAAATAAGGCAGTTAAATCAGTTAAATAATTATAAATAAATATGATTACAATGAATTGAATTCCAATTGGCTTGAATTGGACTTTTTTATCTAAGTGCCTTGAGATGACATTTGTTGTATTTGGCGCTACTATGTAAATAAAAATGAATTGAATTGAAAATTGAAAATCTTCTTCCCCACGACTTAGGTTACAGAAACACACACACACAGAAAAAAAGATTATGCAGCCAGGAGAAAACTACAAGATTTCTGTCAACAACACGACTTTTCTCACTCGAAAGGAGAAGTTTTTACCTCCAGGTCACGCAGCATCAAAAGCCATAATATATATTGTATGTCACATCTTTGCAAAAGTTCTACACTTTGGCGATAAATTCCCACTGAACACTGCAGTAAAAACTCAGTTCACAAAAAGACAAGAAAACTTTAAGCTATCTTATGTATTGTTTGGTACGTGACATTTTTCCCTGAGAAGAATGACATTCATTACGTTATTTTGGCTGGGTCAGATAAGAGCAGGAAAAAAACAAAAAAAACCTCATACATTCAGAGCACAAAAATCTTAAATCAGTATTTTAACCCGGTGTGAATTTTAATACAAGTGGTGTCATATTATAAACTTTAAACCACCACTGTATCTAAGTGCTCGAGTCTTAACTCTGGAGTAGCTTCGGACTGAATTTCTGCGTCACTGGAACCTCTTCAGAAAGTCCTGATACGTTTGCCTGTGAGCAGATGCAGCAGGAACAAAGTGGCCTCCAGGATGCGTGAGGACCTGAGTGTCCTGGAAGGAGGGGAGGAGTTCCCTGCTCATGTCGTCGGGGATGACTCTGTCTTCCAGTCCAAACACATGCAGAGCCGGAATCTGGAGTGGCGCGCTGTAGAACCTTTGGTGTTCCTTACATGCGCTGCGGAAACCAGCGACGAGAATGGCAAAGCGGAAGCTGAACTCCGGTTCCAGTCTCTGCTCCTGAAGGGAACACAGCATGGCCACAAAAGCTGCTCCCTGACTAAAACCCAGGATGCCGTCAAACGGACCTTGGACCGCCACGGCTTCCCTTACAGCCGACACGCTCTCATCGAGGCCCAGGCTCTCATCGCACAGCTGCTGGGCGCTGAAACTCCGAGCCTGGATGTCGGAAAACCACCAGCCCCTCGGGTCCTCGTCTCCTCCGGCCGCGGGGACTGAATCGTTCTCGTTGCCTGGAATACCTGAAAGGACAGAAGAAGGAGGAAGTGTTTGCTGTGCTTTGCTGAAATATCTCAAAAATTCAAAGAAAGGCAACTCGGATGAGACAAAAAAAAAAGACGACTTCCTTTCTTTTCCAGCATTTTTAAAATGTATTTAAAATCCGTGGATGGGTGGATGGATGGTATTAGAATGGTTTTCCAGAAGCAAGAGTTAGGTTATGTTATTCTTGCAGACAGTTAAAAATAATATCATTAATAGCTATAAGTAATTTATTACACGACTACACCATTCAACGCGACTCAAAAGTTCCACTTCACTACATGTTGGAGGTAAATGTTGCACTTTCTACTTATTCATTTTAATGACCAGTTATGTCTGAATAGAGTCCAGCCATGACTGGATACTTTTAACGGATGCTTGGGCATCGTATCTGATAAACTAGTTAGTGACACACAGTTAAGACACCTTCACTGCTTGACTTTGCATCACCTTCTGTTCAGCAGTAATGCGTACTCTGCCAGGATGACTTTTTCTGCATCAGGTTGTGTGGAAACCTGATTCATCAAAGTGCTTCAATCAACATATAAACAACCCAAACATGACCAGGAAGATTATAGAATGACAATAAAACACAACAGAAAACAGAGGCAGAGCACGTCTGGGTGAATGAGTGCCTATTGTATCGTTTGGCTCCACTAAATGTCACGTGGTTTCACTACGTCAGGGGTGTCAAACTCAATTGCACAGGGGGCCAAAATTCAAAACACACTTTAGTTTGTGGGCCAAACAGAATAAACATTTATTGAACACACTAAAACTAAATGTTTTTTTAACATAAATATGAATAAAAACAGACAGGAATGTTATTCTGGAATAAATAAACTTAAACTTTAAATAACTTAAAATATCTTGCTCTCCATTAAAATATATCCTCTAAAAATTACACAAGTTAGAAATATGAACATGCTGCAAAAAACGCCTGGAAACAAATAAATAAAAATTGTGACAGTGCTTGTGCTTTAAGTAAATATTGAAATAACAAATCAAAACATTTGAATTTCTTTGCTTTTATGTCATTTTATATAAAAAAATATTAAATTTTAAATATCCCAAATGATTTTACTCTCCATAAAAATATCTCCTGTCAAAATTATACAAGTTAGAAATATGAACATGCTGCAAAACAAAACAAAACCTGGAAATGTAAATAAAATTTATGCTTTTTCAGCAATAACAAATCAAAACATTCAGTTTTCTTTGCTCTTATGCCATTTTATCAGAGCTGGATGCTTGGCATCTTTTTTTGGCAGCAAGTTCGCCTTATGGGATCTGTAGTTTATTGTGTTACCAGCGCTTCATATTAGTAACAATAATATAAAATGATCTCGCTGGGTTTGACACCTATGCACTACGTGATCAAATGACCCGAACGCCAATAAATCCAAGATAAAAAGTAAAAGATCTGAATCTGGCGCTTTAGAGGCAATCATGGTGATGAGGACAACACTGTTTAGTCTTAATACTGTAACATCTTGTATGCCACTTTAAAACAGGAGCTACTTGGAGGTCTGCATAAAGTTTTCAGATCCCCAAACCTGTGGTAGAAATTAGCCCACCTTGCTTCACAGGGAGCGGTGCACTCATGTAAACGAGCTCCACTTGTTTCTTCAGCAGCTTCCGAAGAGCTCCCGTCTTCTCGCGGAACGAGCTTCCGTTCTGACGGTAACCGTGGATACACAGAACCCGGAGAGGCGCCATGAAGAAAGTTAGCCGAGCTACCTCTGCTAAATGTAAGCGAGTATGGAAGAATGATAAGTCGCTGTCACCGACCACACCACTTTATCCGGCCAGTTAGACACACGACAGATACTCCCCAAAGACAATAAATGAGTTAGTCTGCTTAGTTCCCGAAACGTATCATGTGTTAAAGCGGCTGCAGTGCTCCTGGGGTCAACCGGAAGGAGGAAGAAGTACTTCCGTTCCTTTATGTCAAAGTAAAACTCCAAACTGTAAAAACAGTGCCCATACTGTGGCGTGATCTTTGTGCCACCAGGTTGAGCGCGCAGTGACACTGATTTGAGGGCACAGATCTATCTGAAGGAACAATAATTTTAGGCGTGTGCGTATGAATCTCACACACGCTCGCTCATAGGTGCTCGGACACGTGCTCAACTCTGACAAACTGCTCGCTCGAACGGCTCTGCTCGCGCTCGGCTCTGTCTCTGCGCTTGTTATATGTAAATGAGCCACGCCACCAGCCAATCAGTGCAGACTCAATTGAACTTCTACCATCACCCTAAAGGAATTAGACTAGATGTTATATTTTTTTGTCAAACCAGTAACCATTACAGATTAAACCAATAACACAATTGATCAGTTTAAAGTTTAAAAGTTTAAAAAAAAACCACTGTGGGTCAGCTGCTATAGTTCATAACTTACTAGGTAAAAACAACCACTTCAATACTTCAAACATTTAATTTCCTAAGCTGGTGTAGTTTTATTTTTCTACCGTTTTAGATTTTGATCAAATCAAATTTATTTGTAGCGCATTTCATGTACAAAACAATTATTTTCATTAAATAAAAGCATTGCAGCAGGGAGTGGAAGAAACATTAAAAACACATAAAAGAATATAAAGAGAAACAAATAAAAAAGTTGATATTAGGTTTCTTTCTCTAAAATATTTGTGACACCCTACAACAGTAATCAGTAGGCTAACTAGCTAGCAGATTGTAGATAGCAGAGAGATAGCAGAGAGATAGCAGAGAGATAGAGCCGAGCGCGAGCAGAGTGCCGTTTGAGCGAGCAGTTTGTCAGAGTTGAGCGCGTGTCCGAGCACCTATGAGCGAGCGTGTGTGAGATTCATACGCACACGCCTAAAATTATTGTTCCTTCAGATAGATCTGTGCCCTCAAATCAGTGTCACTGCGCGCTCAACCTGGTGGCACAAAGATCACGCCATAAGATAAGTGCAACCGGTGAGCAGCGCTTTAAACAAAGCACAGAATTGTATTGAAAAGCAGCATATGTTGCACACCGTCAAGTAGTCGCAGACAGGGGCGATTTTAGGATCTGGTCTTTAGGGGTGCCCAGCCCCCCCCCCCCCCCCCCACCCCGCCCCTGGTCGCAGCTATCATAGCATGTAAAATATATAGCCTACAAATGCCTTGGCCTAATTGTTTCCGATTGTGGTAGTATGCAGTGACTGGGCCTAGTGACTTTCAACTGGGTCAAACCACATTCTAACAGTATGAGAGACAGGCGGTACTCATTTGTTTGGATTCCTTGTTAATAGTCCGTTATAGTTTTTTTGCTTAAATTTAATCGTGATTTCTTTTCTTTCTGTATTAGTTTTGGTTTACTTTTCTATTTTTAACCTGGTGCTCTCATTTTTTTGGACGGTCCATCATAAGTCTCAGCCCTGATTGGTTTCCCCCCCTTGATCGTCCCAGAGTGAGTGAGGTTTTTACCCTTTTTTAAACTAAATTGGGACCAATAAAATTAGATTTTGTATTCTAAACTGTGTGTCTGCCTCATTTTCAACAAACCTGAGTGCTCACCTTCTTTTTTGGGTTGAGAAGATTTCAAATATTTCCCTGGGTGAAACTCTCAGAGTGGCGTCGTCTAGCAACATTAGAAACTTTAAACTGCCCACACCCATACATCACGCCTCGTGTCGCTACACAAGCTTGAAAATAATCTTAAAAACTCCACCGTGTATTTGACTGAGGATGTAAAAGATTCAAGGTGACGTAGTGGAGTGATACTTCAGAAAAAAAAGGTTAGCCTATATTATGTTATAAACTTATACAAATCAACATAGAATTTGACAAGAGTTAGAATAAAAAGAATGTTTACTATATATTAACATTTTAATTTGAATTTTTTTTCAAATTGCAACTGTGGCAAGTGTTGTGTTTTGTTCAAATTTTGGGTACTTGTGTTACGGATCACAGCTATCTGTGAGATGCAGCTCCACACTGTTGTTGCTTCTACATATCACAGTCGACGACGACCAGGTGGATTATGGGGTTTTTATTACAGGTTTTTTCTGCAACACAGCATAAAGCACCGCAGTGGTGTGAGAAAGTTAGCGTCACAGTCTCAGGACAATCAACAACACCACAGTAAAGCCTTCTTTTCTCTGTGTCTAATAAACACAAATAAAATACAGAAACCCATTCATATAAAATTAAAAAACCCATCTAATGTGATCGTTTTTGTCGTAAAGTGGGTGTTACTGACGTCCTCATCATGCTACTGCCACAGGCAGCCCACAGACCTGCTGCCTATTTATTCATTGGGCTAAAATTCAAAATTAGTAACCCGGATTTTTTTAAGTAAGCGACGCACCTCCACGTTATCAGTGCTAGTGTACAGTAATTAATAAATTATAAACAGCGTAGTTTGTGCCTGTATAAGCTTGCCCATAGGAAACCGTTTCATGGCCGAATATCTCAAGAGAGCAGCCAGACGCCTCGCGAATATCTTCGGAACAGCTCCAAATGTTCAACAACAAGCAGGGGTGAGTAGAACATCATGTTATAATGTGAAATCAAGGGCCCAATGTAAAAAAAACGGTCTTATCCTTTAAGGTAAAAGCAGACGGCCTGGCTTGTTTCCTCCTCTCCCTGTCAATCACTGGACCGCAGGTCATGTCACTCAGGTGTGGGCTGGTTGGGGGAGAGGAGTGGGCGTGGGCAGGTCTGGTGCTCTCCTGGGGTTGGTTGCGGAGCAGGACTGAGAGTCACCCGTGTTCTGTGATTGTACTGCTCGTGTAAAACTTAATAAAGAGCAGTTCGGCAACCGCCGGTCTCAGAGCCTCCGTGAAGTCACTACAGTATTATTATTATTATTTTCAAGCCAGTTCGGGTCTCATTCATGAAACGGATTTGCACAAGAAAATCTCCAGATAACCACTAGCTACGTTTCACCTCATGTCACGGTTAGCCACAAGATAGCTTTATCCAGTCTGTGAGCGCACCTGATGTCCATTCCTAATCACTGGTGCTCCTCTGCACAAGCCAGTGAGACAGGGTGAGGGTGTGGCAGATCAAGCACTTCAGTCATTTAAAAGTCCACATCAAAACATTAATGGCATGCAAAAATGTCCACCACACATCATGCAACACATGAAACAATCTTAAAAGTAGGCTAAAAGATGCTGCATGAATGAAAACTTTTATTGCGGACTCAATGTTCCATAAAAAACACATACAACACATAAAACAGACAGTACAACACAAACACCAGGTAATTAGGACACAAACACATACAAACATCTATACCAGTGCTTCCACATTTCAGAGAAGTATCTCGTATCACTCTGCCTGGTATCACAGAGTAAAGATAAAATGGCATTGCTGGACCCAACAAGTCTACCCATAAATGCATACATAAAGTTCCTCAGCAGAGCATGAAAAGTGGGGACGTTAAAATTTACAAATAAAGTGCTAGCACTTGTCCATCTTGGTAGCTTCAGAAAAATCCTAAAGGCATCATTATATGCCACCTGCAGCTTCTTCAGCTTACCTGCTTGGTATTTACACCATAGGTTTGCTGTATAAAAAGGAGTGCAGTATGCATGCTTTAAAACAAATCTAAATTGCATATAAAAACACGATAAAAAGTGTTGATCCACCTGTTGGCTAGTATACTAGTGGTGGCTAAGGCTAGCAGAACTGTGTTTGGAACCATACAGAGGAGTTCAGCTCTTAAACTCATCAAAATCACCTGCGTTCAACTATGTCAGAGAACAGACTCACAGGTTTAGCAATTCTCAGTATTGAGTCTAAACGTGCAAAAATTTAGATTTGGATGAGTTGTTAGGAGATTTGCTGCACAGCAATCGTTGCATACAGCTTCTGTAATTTGATTCTGTATAGCAATCAGTTGATATACATGTTTTGTATTGTTATTGGTAATGGACCCTAAGTGTACTTGGCTGACTGAACTACCTTTGAATTTTTATTCAACTGGTAAATGAGCTCTGGGAATTATAAATTTTTAAACAGTGGATACGTTTTTAGGTGGCTCGGTTTTAATAAAAAAAAAAAGACATTGTGCAGCTGTGCCTCTGTTTAAATAAAACAAGAGCCACTGGTAGGGCTTAACTTGCATGAGAGATACTGATTAAGATCGAAAATAATTTGGGATGAAGTCAAATCATTAAAACCGCTTCTGGAATTGATGGCATGAACAGCAATGACAGAGGTCATTTGTGTTATGCTTCATGGCTTGTTTAATTGTGCGGATAGAAAAAAAAAATGCAAGCTCACGGTGATTTTAACTTCCTAGGTGGGTCAGGTGAAGTGTGTTAAAAGCTCTGCTTTGCTTGGATGTTGCTCTGCTTTGCTTGGATCTCGTTTGCGTTTTTGGATCGGATCTTGCTCTGCTTGGCTTGGATCTTGCTCTGCTTGGCTTGGATCTTGCTCTGCTCTGCTTGGATCTTGCCTGCTTTGCCCTGCTGCAAAGCGCTGTCGCTGCTGTGGAGACTGACCATATTTTTCATGGTGTACCTAAGTGGTTGAGGTCAATGCTTGCCCCAATAAAATTGGTAGCTAATAACTCGTCGGGGGGTAGGACACCCTGGTCCAACAATCCAATTGGCTGGCTGCGTTCCGGTATGGTCTGTTGGGGGGTTTGTTGCCTTTACAGCAAATGGAAGGCACTCCACCTGAGGATGCTGCTGTTCCCTGTCTTGGCTTCCATGGAGCTCATGGAAAAGTCGGGAACTTCCTCTGAACAGAGCCATACCGCCAAACATAATTGTATGCATTCAGAATAAGCTTCTGAAATTCATCTCTGTTTCTCGTCTCGTTTTGACGAGAGTGGTTCTGACAGAACTGTCATTAGCAGCATGCCGCCTGTATGGTTATGATGATGATTCTGAAATTGTTTATACAAGCAACCTGGTATGCTACAAGCTTTTATTAATATCATGATGCCTAAACAGGGTTATATAGTGTCCAGTCATAAAAAAAACAAAAAAAACATCATGGGTATCCTTTACAAGCTATTCACGTCCAATTTAATAACCTCAGATTTACATTTGAAAGTGTATCTAATGCGTCAGTAAAATTCTTCTCTCCAGCTCCTTATATGTATCGCAGAAGCATTTTACACATGTTTGAGCTTTTCCTGTGCAGTGTTTTTATTCATCGTGTGTAGAGACACGCATGAGAATGCACTTAACTGCAGCATCTCAAACTGAGAAGGTGACACAAAAGGACTTCGGTAAAAATCCCAATTACGGGAATTTTTCACATTTCGGCAGCCATACAAAAATAATATGAAATAGACTGAATTTCAACACAGATAAAATGTGAAATGTAAATTATAGCCCACGAGAGAGCCTCTTATGGGACACTCTTTTTCATTTTCAGTGGCGGCAACGTTCTCCCAGCAGACTATCAAATATACAAACATTATGTTTGCTCCAGCGCCAAAAAGCAGTGACAGCTGTAAACAGGCTAATGCTCTCTGAAAAGAAAACGAAGAATGGAAAATGATTAAAACAAGCTCGTCCAACATGGACACATTTTTGTTCTGCCCACCTTGTTCGACACTCCCCTGCACACACTGTTTTGTGTCCCTCTCAGTTTACATTTCTTTGTCAGTTCTAGCATAAAAGAACACAATATCACTTTACCTCAGAGATAATTATCAAGATGTTTTGTGAGCGGTTGTGTGTTACGCGTGTGTGTGAGCCTAGAGGATACCAACAGCTTTGAAGGTGTGGCCTTAAGGCTTTCTGCTGATTCACAAAGTATGTTTTCACAGCTTCTCCCTGCTCACAGGATCTCTCTCTCTCTCAAGAAGAGATGGTGGTCTCTGATGATGATGATGATGATGTCCTATCTTTTAGAGTGGTCTACTGCACATCCTCTGTCAATTAGATTTGGTAAAGGTCTTTTGTTGCTCAAAAAGCGCCCGTTTCGCCTTCCTGTGACGCACATGCTAATTAAGAAGAGTGAAAAAGCACACACTCACTCTCTCATGCGCAAACCCAGAGGTCAATGCTTCTGTTGATCCATTGCAGCACTGGTATAGAGCCATGTGTCAGTCCCACAGCGGGCAAAGAGGGAGAGTGAGAAAGAAAAAAAGGATCTTTTATGGTTTGGACAAACTGATGCCCTATTTCCTTTTTTTTTCATCTTATTTCCCTCCAGAGCTATTTGCTTCAACATATCACAGGCTGTACTAACCTCAAATTTACAAATATATTTCTTAAAAGTTGCATGAAATGTGAATTAAAAACACAATACAATGACTTGAGAATCACTTGAATCCAATACTGAAGTGGAAATAGTACAAAACTGCAGTGTTCTTTCAGTGTATAGTTATGTTACCATATTGCCTCAATCTGTAAATCTGTAATGTATTTAAACATGCTGCCGGCATCAATTTCAAAAGGTGTTCAGAAGAAAAACATACAATTTCTCAGCTTTAACTTTTCTAATGTGGTCTTACTGCATCATGTCCCAACTTTTTTTTGGAAACACGGTTATAAACATCTCTTAATACACAAAACCCTGCATGCTGATCACTTCAATGGATCGTAAAACATAACTATACGATCACTCACGGTGCCTCCATATAATAACAACATAAAAAATGACCATTTAATTATGAACCACTATGTTAATTAGGGCAAGGTATAAGGCTGCTTATAAATAAGATGTGTCGTATAAGATCGATTATAATAACTGTTTATCTCAGAGTTGCTTCAGTTAAGCTTAAATGAGCATTTTTAAGACTTTCTCAGTTTAATTACTTGTATTTTTTTACGCCTGATTTTTGAAGAGTATTTTCTCAATTATAGGAAACAGGTTTCTGAAATTGTATCTGTGATTCACATCTTTTTAGTTTCTAGACCTACATTTACAAAGTTAAGATTTTAGCCTTATTCATTTCTGAGTGTCTAGAGTCTGAAAGATTAAGGCAAATCAAATGAAAATCAGCTTTTGGTTTAAACAAACCAAAGGTTTTTTTTGTACAATGCAGGTCAAGTTTCATCTATTAAAATGTAAACTTAATTTCCCAAAGAGACAAAATCTATATATAAGTAGATTTGTGCCAATGACTGTGTAGCTCTCTTGTTATCAGTATTTGTAGAGAAGCTTTGGATGAAGCCTGAGTGGAACATCTGTCTTGGAAGTAGATTGAAAGAAGTTATTCATGGTGAAAAAAGTCCCCCCCCTTAATGTTTTATTACAGTCCACATGGGGGCAGTTGTGCACCATACATAGTGGCTGTGACCTCTCTATAGTACCAAGAGGGTTCTGGAAGACAAAATCACATCAAGCAAAATGCACAGAATGATGAGCAAGAGCACATTCTAAAAACACTTTACTTAAAAACAAAATTAATCTAATTCAAAAGCACTGCTCCAACTTACCAACTGAGTAAAAACAATCTTGCGTTAGTTTTTTTCTCAACGACAGAAGAGCGGGATCTGTCGCAGACCCTGATCAGGGAGCTTCACAGCCAGCGCCCAGAACCAAAACAAGGGGGCCAGTCATGTTCAGTAAGGTCAATATAGTCTCCAAGATGTGTCCTACAGCAGCTGAACTGTCCTGCAGATCCACTGTCATTCTGCCGTGGGATCCTGGTAGTCTGTCAGCACTTTAAGGAGGACACAGAAGAGTATGACGAATGTCCTGGCTGTTCCTGATCCTCACTGGAACTGGCAATGTAGGGCATACACAATGTAGATGGATGATGCCAGAAAAGGATCTTCATGCTTATACAAAGTAATTATAATCAAGTGTAACCTTCTGTTCAGGGTTCTGTTCAACTATTCTTATCAAGACAAGTGTATAAGGCGGACACAATGCGATAGGGGGCTTTATTGTTGTTGTACTGTTGACAGCTGACAGATGTTATCTTGAGCTAGAACAAAGGTGACGGATGAGGCTGCAGAAGTTTCAGACCTGCCATTCTCTATAGCTGAAAATGTCAGCTCCTCAACATATCACACTATTATCATTCTTTTGTTTGGAAATGTCTCAGACAACTTCCTGATTCAGCAACGATTTACGTATCCACTGGATATAAATCTCCCTCATCTCCAAAAGCATTTAATAACTGTCATCTGTGAGGTACCCGTGGCTGAATCCTGTCTGCAGAAACCCTTCTTCCCTGGGTTTTTGTCCAAACAAAGCAAATTATAACTCGTGTGGTCTGATTCACGCACTCTTATTGATAAAATCAAGTCATATTCAATTCACGGTGGCATGTCCCATGTGTGACACATGATGTATTGCTTCCTACACGCGAGACCATTATTCCAGGAAACTTGCAAGGAAACACATGTGGTGCACATTGGGGGGATGTATGGAGGTTTAATTTTAAAACTGAAGAAGGAGGTTTCAGCTAAAATTTTCAGCATGTGGCTATTCAGTGCCCCCCCCCCCCAAAAAAAAAAGAAAAATTCCTGAAATTCCTATAACTGTCATAGAAAAGTAGAGCACATTGAACAGGCTCTCATTATGCTCAAAGAAGATGATGCTTGATGTTACCCTCTTACCACTTTCCTCTTACCAGCTTTGAAATCTAAGTTAGTATTTATTTCTAAGCAGCTGATTCTGACTGACTCATGAAGGAAAGACTCGTCCTGATAGCTGATGATGAATGTGAACACGCCGTACTTAGCTGACATGGGCATGAATAATTTTTTAGAGAGGCTATAGTCCTCGCTGCAGTTTGAGTCGGACAGCCCTTTGCTGCATGTCGTTCCCCCTCTCTGTGCCCCCTACTTCCTGTCTGACTTAACTGTCCTATCATTAAAGGCATAAAAGCCCCAAAAAACAATTAATAAATGAATATAAAAGTAAAAGCACAAGACCTTGGAAAGGTTAGGTGTGAATTCTATAAAAATTTGGACTCCTCTGATTCATATTGAAAATTTGTTAAGATCTCAAAAATGAAGGTGATTTATATGTGAGTAAATGGTGTCAGTTTATTCACACTCTTCTTGGCTGTAGCTTTATCAACAGTGTTTTGGATCTGTGGCAGATGTGGTTTTGGTTGTAGTTTCTTCTTGCCTGCGTGTGAGTGTGTGTATTTTTAAAAAAAACAAATTGGTCTGATAATCATATTTTAAGTTTCAAAGATGCTCATTGTTGTTTTTTTTTTTTAATGCCTTTAATGTTTTTTTTTAATGCCTATCCCACGTGTTCCCATGGTGTTGTCGTTCGAGACAACACAAATTTTCAAAGATGTGGGAAGATGAAACTCTCTTTCAGCTGTGAAGATCTGTCTTTTTTTAGAGTGCTGGCCGGTTCTTTTCTCTGCTGTGTTTCAGCACGATGCACTGATGCATCACTGCTCAGATTCTCAGTCCATTAGATGCTGCAGAGCTAGAAGAACTTCAATGGATTGCAAGTGTTCTTGACGCCTTTGGCTGTGGGTTTTCATTAAAGTATAGATCAAAGGGATCAAATTGATTAAAAATCAAGGTCAGAAAGGGGGCATAAACTGTGTCGCTGCACCAGAAATGATATTTTTGTGATCAGACATATGGGAGTTAAACACTGGAAAAGGGAAATCCTGCTATTTACTTTCACACTAGCACCCACATCACGCGCTGCTCTGTTATTTGATTTAATGTAAGTGCTATCTCTGGATCAAATGACTGATATCCAACCACTGCACATGTTAAGTATGAACCCACACCCCAGCCTCTGCCATGGCTCAAGTATTGTGCTCATAATAGTCTCAACAAAGGTGTGTCTGTTGTATTTTTACAGATGCCTCACATTCAGATATAAAGAGTCCACATGTGATCACAACATGATTGTTGTGAAGGCTATCGGCATGCAGAGTTATAGGCGATAGAGTCTGTCAACACATTATCATTACATCATTTTGAACACACTCCAAACCACAGAAACTTGAATTCTTGTCAGATTTTCAGACGAATTAGGGAGGACCTTACATTACAGCATTACGACATAATGATGAGACAGCTTCTTTCCTCCAGGTAAAATGGGTCAAAAGAGAAGTTTAACTTTGATGGAAAAGAAGAAAAAAAAGCTTTTCATTTTAAAACTCTTGAAATAGTTGAACTTTTAAAATGTGCCAACTGGAAAATCTTTTGTTACCAGAATGTTGACAGGGTACCAAAAAAGTGTACGGGGGTGGGGGGGGGTTTAAATGAACTGCAAATACTGAATTAACTTGAAGCTACATGGAGCCATTTTATCCATCAGTGATTCAAGAAGTGAATCTACTTGGAGTGTCCAGAAGAACTATCACTACCACTTATTATAGGTTCCATGGACAGATGAATTGAGAATGAACTTTGGAGGAGCAGATAATGGGCCCATGTTGGACAGCTGATGGATACAGACCACCATTTTGAGTTGTGAGGAGGGTTACTGGTATGGGCTGCTGTCGATAACGATGGACCTTTTCGGATGCACCGAAAAAATATTTTTAATCCTACTGCCAATTTCTGGAAGATGCTTTCTTGCATCTGAGTTTGCAACTGTGTCCCCTTCTCCCCCTGTTTGAAGGAACTTTTGGGTTCTTTTCGAACATGATACCGTTAGGGAAGATAGCCTTACAGAGTGTTTTGTAACATAATTGCCTTTCCTTTCTGCACATTTCTTTATTTCACTGAGAGACTAAACTTGTCTCTCCTTTATTGAGCACTAATCTTTGAGATTGAATAACACTTTGGAAAGGTTCAGAGCCCCCTGTTTGTATAATTATGAAATCAATCCTGATAAATCTAATTTGCAGAGTAATTGTGCTCATAGAGCTGTCACCTAGTCTTAAGGGTTTTCAAGGTGGTAAGATTTTATTTTTTTGTCCTTTTCCTTTTTTTGGTGTGCTGAAATGTGCAGAAACTCTGGTGTGTCATCATCGTTTATAATGCTGCAGAGAAAGACACCCGTTGTTGGCATATTCTTGTCAACTCAAATATCTGATTTGTCCATTGTCCTAAGGCTACATGTGGTAAGAATGAGTGCCTAATGCATGTATGTATGGAGAGAGACTTCAGCTGCTTCCCACATGAGTCTTGTGAGCATGCACAAGCTGGGACCTGGTAGTTAGGCTGGCTTGACACTGGTGTGGTTTCTGGATCTTAAATGCGAGGCTGCTCCCCCTTTGTCTTTTCCTAGCTCTTCAGTGTTTGATTTCCTGGTCTGTTTTTTATTCTTTAACCGATGTGACGTGAGTTTTACACAGGTGTCACATGCAGGCCATTCTTTTTAGACTAAAGGTCTTCTGTTGCTGTGAGAGTACTCACACTGGTGCTGTGATGCTCATGCCAATTAGGAGGAGCTAAAAAAAAAAAGAAAAACACACCCAGAGGACAAGGCTGCTGTTGACGTTCTCCGGCACTGATGAGGAGCCATGTGTCAATCCCCAAGGGGGAAAAAGTGGAGAGTGAAATCAGAAGGGTAGTGACAAAAATGTAAGGAAGAAGAAAAAAAAGTGGGGAGTTCCTATACTCAGGTGTAATGTGGCCCTTTGCTGTCGCAGTGATTTATGAGGAGCAGAAATATTACAATATTCCTGCTGCAAATCACAGAAATAGAAGCCAGTGGGAAGAGAGTAAGGAGGTTTAAAGTGTGTGTAAGAATTGTTTGTGTGCCCGTCTTAGACAAACACGTAATACAAAAGGGCAAAGTATGCATAAGCCAAAACCAGAATGATAACTATACCAAACCTTTAAGTGGACAGAGCACTTATGCATCTCTGTATGCATTTGCTGTTTGTTTTACATCCTTGGGCACGAATAAATAAACATGAGACATGTAATGTTTACTTAGCTTCCTATATATAAGAGGTAAGAGTTTCCTTAATGAGTTTTTACAGTGATGACTCAACTCATTGTCCTTTTGCATTAGAGCTCAAGTCATTGTATGTGTCAGGTACAGTGTAGCGTTCTGGAGAATAAAAGAAAATCTACAAAAAAAGAAAAGAAAACGCAAATATATGAAATAACCAACTATTTGAAAAAAAATAGTATATTTTCATAGTTACACCTTCATGTTAGTCTTGTGGCAAGCCAAAACGACTTAGAATTACATTCATTGGAAGAGAATATGCATCCCCTCTAGGGATCATGAGTGCAACTGCATGGGATGTGAAAAAAATGGCGTCCATAAATTGTATTATTTATTGAGTTTGCTCAGCAGCGGTAAAAATAATGTATTTCAGCCCTAACTATGACAATCTCCAAACCCTACCCCTGTAACTGATGTTATTGCCTAAAGTTGAGAGGGAAGTGACAAAATGTTTGTCATAACATGATACTATTAAAAGTAACCATGGCAACTTGCAAAATGGCATTCATGAGGGTGACAGCCATGTAAAAAAGCACGTATTTTAGCCCTAACCATGATCATTTTCTAACTCTAAACAAAGAAATGTTATTGCCTGAGTGTATTAACTTAGAAAACAATAAAAGACAGTATTCAAATGTTGATCTGGAACACTCGTTTCATTTTGCTTCATGCAAATGATTGAAAGCAATGCACGCAGACACCATCAAACCCTGCCACGTCTGCTCTGACCATGACATGCCCATATGAGATGTTTTTACCTCCTGTTACAACAGTTGCCTACTTTTATTTGTCAACTGAGACCATTTAGTGATAATTTAGGTAAAATGGATATACGTTAGGCAATGGCCAAAAATGAGCATTAATAGAGCAATATGCTGCAGTTTCTTGCAATGCAGTTTTAAATCTTATCAAGTAAAAAAATGGGCATTTCCATGTTATGTTGCCTAACAAATTTGAGTGCAGTTATGGTAGTATCATATTCTTTTTGTTACCGTAAAGTTTATTGTGCAGTAGCAGCAGAACTCTCACTATCTTTGAGCATCCAAGGCGTTTCGCAGCCAGGCACATCATTTTACTACCAGCAGTCAAAAGTCTGGACACTTAGCCAAAATGAATAATTAGTTGTGTCAAAACGTTTGCCTGGCACTGTATGTGATGATTAAGTACACAGTCTACTGAAGCCTCTGTCCATAAAAGCTCAGCACAGAACATTCTGGGAGACTAAAGAAAAGGATAATAATCAGAATAACATCAGAACTCACTCGTATGTAATGTTATAATAGTAACAGCAAACTTGTAAAGTAGAAAAAAAGATATTTCCCGTTCACTTCAAATGATTTTACAACTTTTAAAAAGTGGCACTAAATAATGTCTTTGTAATGATACAATTTCACATTTATTGTAAAGCTGTGAACTCATTGCTAAATACAAAATAACATAGTATGTTTAAATTAAAGTCACCATCTGCAAAAACACAGTAATTCTTAAAGTTTTGATTATAAAAACGTTTTTTTTTTTATGATCAAAACTGTTGTGTTTTAATGGTAATTCATTTTACTGGTAATTTGTTCAAACCTATTTTCTCATAGCTCAAAGACAAGTTGGCTGGTGTTTCTAAAGGGGCTGCGGGTTTATTTGCCTCCGGGTTAGTGCTGTGATAGACTGGCAATGCACCCCGCCTTTTGCCCAGGATAAAGAGAGTATAGTGAAAGGAAGGATGGATCTGCTTTCTGTGGGATTTCCTGTCTCAGCAAGTTCACCCAGTACAGTAGACAAAGGTTTAGTTTACATGCATCGGTACACCTACTTTGTATCTATTCCTCATTAGGTACTTGAATTAACCTTATCGCAGCACAACATGCCCCGAGAGAAAGGGAAGACACCGCAGAAAGATTGATAACCTTGAGATGAGGTTTCTCTGTATGACTCTCCATGCTTTGAAGAATTGCTCTGCATCACCTCTTCCACATCCTTATCACATTCATTCATGCACCAACACATATCTGACCCTGCTGCTCTGCCACACACCAACCCCCACACACCAACCCCCCCCCCCCCCCCCCCCCCCCCCCCCCCCCCAACACACACACACACACACACACACATATGCGTGCAAATACGACATGCATGCCAACAAGTGTGTATGCTCCATATTTTCAGATTTGCTATAGGACTTCCAGAAATATTTCCTATTACCTTCAGGTATTACTGCAGTGTGCAGTGTTTCTTTGACTTCATTAACACAACATAACAAAAATACTATATTTAAAAAAAATAAAAAAAATGGTTTGGTTGACACAGGTGGGACTCCCCTACTGATATCAAATAATAAGTTTACCAAGAACCATCAGCTCAGTTGATCTCTTACTTTGGCTGAACAGTAACACAAAAATCGACAGCAGTTCATTTACCAAGAATGATCTGGGGACTTACAGTCAGGACCGCTTCTTAACTTTAATTGTTGAAGTAAAACTTGCGTCAAAGAAATGTAGGTAATTTGATTTCCACTATATTCTCTCAAGACCTCCTCTGATTGTTTGCAGTTATCAAAAGAGAGAGGAAGTGCCTGCTTGCGTGAAAACAGACTTTCCTCAAGCTTGACAAACACACATTGCAACCACTTCCCCTTCAAGCAAAACATTTACAACAGTGCCTCCTGTCATTAGTGATGGATCATAGGTGATGAGGAAGGAGGAAATTCAGAGGCCGCACATCTAATAACGATGGCAAGCAAAGTCAGACAGCGGAGAGATTTGTGAAATGATGCAGGAGGAGCAAAGCGAGATGAAATGAAAAGGGGGCAGAGGGGAGATTAGCAACAGCTATTAGCAACTTCTAAAGTAATCACACTCATTAGTTGCTATCAGATTGGGTTAGATGGTTATAAAACAAAGGAGAGGAGAGGGAGGAAGAGATTCACAGAGCAGACCTCAACCTACTTTTTTTCTGCTTTTCTTTTTTTAGCATATTACAGTACATGGTGACAGGGTATATGTGTTAAACATAGTGCTGGAAAAAGAATTCAGACACTGCATCTAATTTTGGGTCCGAATCAACATTTTGCACACAGGTACTTTCCATTTTTCAAATGCATGGTGTCTACACACCATATTTCTGGTGACAGGGTTGGCTTTTAATGCCAAACCATATAGTAAAAACACATCAATGTAAAATAACCACATGAGGAGAATAGACACTGTGTGCGTACATTAAAAAAAAAAAAAAGTTAGAATACCCACATATGAAATGTGCTCTTTGTAGATCTATGTGGTTTCTAAGCACTTTTAAGATCGAAATAAACATTAAGGAGGAAGCAGGGGGTGGCCAGAGGCATTAATCTGCTGAATGTTATCAATAAGACCGAAGTTCAAGCCCTACCTGACCCAACATTTCCCTTCTACTTTGATGGCCCTCACGACTGGTTGGGCTTAAGTATTATAAATACACGGTTAACTTTAGTTTTAAACAACACAAGCGACAAATGCAACAGTTACACATTCTGGAGCTAGGCTGGACTAATTAAAAATGTGTTTTATGCATAAACTGTCCATATTATTCTTTAAGGGCTGCAAAGTTACAAAGAAAAACTCCAAACCAACAGGAACTAACCCCCCCCCAAGAGAACACTGCTCCTGAACTGCCTGAAATACCTTGGTGTAGTCCATCGAGGCTTTTATTTGATACTTGTTTTCATCATGTAGCACATTCTCAAAATGCCTGCAGAGCAGCTAGTTTGGCACATCCTCAAACAAAGCTAGACAGAACGAGCAGCTGCCTGCAGAACAGTTTCTGCTTTCTCTAAAATGTCTAACCCATGAGCAGTGCATCCCAAATATTCTGCTGCTGGCTGCATTAGCAAACACTCACTCCTGATAGCAAATCCCAATGTTAGCACATTGATTCACTAAATTTAGCATTAGCCTTGTCTTTATGTCCACAGACCTGAGTTATGTGTCTTAGGGACAATCCGAATTTGTGAAAACTTTAGAACAAATTTGAACCAACAAAGAAAGACAGAGTTTTCATATTGCCTTTTCTGCCACAGTGACACCTAGACTTTGCTGACTGTTAGCTTTTATAATTTTTTTTTATTGGTATGCTGCCTGCCTTCTGCACTTCTCCAGCTTGAACAATGTGGGACTGGCCAAAAATAAGTGGTGATAATAGAAATATTTTTGGAAACAGTAATAATGCTGCTTGGCTACTGTGCACTGTGTCAAGCTCAGTAGACGCCTCTTCTAAAGGTTCTCCTGATTCTGAGTCTCTGATTCTAGTTCAAAGATTTGTGCTTAAACTTGGCTGGCTTTTATCACCAGCCAACAGCTCTCAGCGAGGTAAATGCTTGTTCTTATCGTTTGCAGAACCAGTGTTGCATTGTTTTTGCCAAGTCAGTTGACTAATTAGAGAAATTTCGGCTTGTCATTAGGGCAAACTTCATTCTACAGGAGCTAAGATGGAGGGTTTCAGACAGATGGCATTAACAGTTGCAGCTTCAATATGCAGAATGTGAAAAAAAATCTGCTTTTGAAGATTGAAAAATGAGCTCTTTCCAACAGACTTACAAAATAATCTGAGCTCGTCAATAAGAACAAGAACGGGTCTTTAATGTAACTTCCTTTGAATGTTTGGCCTTCACTAATCAGAACTTATTAAACTGTTTTGCTAAAAAGTTAAAATCATACAAGTCAAACAACCGAGTGAGCACCAACAAGATTTTTGGTAGAAACAGTTTCAGTTTGGTTTCAAACAGTAAAACATTTGGTTACAATATCATCATGCCAAAAACACAGATGTGTTAAATCATTTTGTTCATTCTGAGATCATTCTGTTTGGTAGCAAAGAGAAGAGGGTCAGCGTTGGTAAATATCTTGAGACTCGGGACCTTACATTCACTGACCGAATTGGTAACCTCGGAGTGTTGATAGACTCAGATCTGACTTTCAGCAGCCACATCAAAGCTGTCACCAAGGCAGCTTTTTACCACCTCAGAAATATCAACAGAATTAAAGGTTTCCTCTCCCAAAAAGACCAGGAGAAACTCATCCATGCATTCATCTCCAGCAGACTCCATCACTGTAACGCTCTTTTAACTGGACTTCCCACAAAGAGCATTAAACATCTGCAGCTCATCCAGAACGCTGCTGCTGGAGTTTTAACCCGGACTAAGAGATCTGAACACATCACAGCAGTTTTAAAATCTTTACACTGGCTTCCAGTCAGTCACAGAATAGATTTTAAAAGCCTGCTGATGGTTTACAATCTGTGATCTGTTCAGAGAATATAAAGCCAGCAGAGCTCTTAGATCCAAGGACTCAGGTCAGCTGGTCCAGTCCAGAGTCCAGACTAAACATGGAGAAGCAGCATTTAGCTGTTATGCTGCAAACAAGTGGAACAAACTGCCAGTGGAGATTAAACTTTCACCAAATGGAGACATTTTTAAATCCAGGTTAAAGACATTTCTTTTCTCATGTGTCTATGCATGAAATATATTTTAACTTATCTAATCTGTTGCATGTTTTTAAATTAATTTAAATGATTTTACTTGTTTCTCTTTATATTCTTTTATGTATTTTAATGCTTCTTGCACTCCCTGCTGCAATGCTTTTATTTTATGTAAAGCGCTTTGAATTGTTTGTACATGAAATGTGCTATATAAATAAATTTGATGATTTGTTCGATTGTAGGTTGAAAGAGTGATTATATTAGAATGACCGTATTTCTTAGAAGTCATGTATCACATTATTTCAGCTCGTGTTTCATATAGATATGGAATTGTACATTATATTGTAATGAGGGAGAGGTAAATACAATACAAACAGGTTCAACCAACTCTGAGTCTATTCCTGACCTCTGAGTTGATCTACTCTGAGATAGAAAACTCTGAGTTTTCGGTTGCAGAAACGCTGATTTGAGTGAGGTTAATCAACTCTGAGTAGGTTCACCTTGAGTTTTGCGTGTGCGCCACAACTTCAAAAAGCCAGCATCAATGGAGCCCCGATTCCACGAGTCACCATGGCAACGGGGAAGAGGAGGGGTTACGTTTTTCACCAACCTCAAATTAGAAATCTTAATGCGCTCATACGGCGAGTTTCAATACGTTTTTAGAAATAAGTGCAACACCGCTGCAGCAGCAAAAGTGTAAGTTTAAATGTAGTCCTTTGCAATCCCAATAATATTACAGGGAAACTGCTTGAATGGTAGCCCATTCATTTATTTCATTTAGGTGCAATCCCACAGGGGAGAAGCGCTCTTGGCAGCAGTTTAAGATGAAATATAAAAACATTGTTCAAACAGGTGAGACCTCATTTTGATCATGTTTTATACTATAAAGTAAATATTAAGTGGCTATTTGACTGTGCAGTTATTTTATCCCCAACATAATGCTGTTTTCACACACATAAACTATGTCTTCTCATCTATATCATGTTCTGTTAAATAATTAAGCCTATTTAAACTAACACAGACTTCTACTGAGCCAACAGAAAGAAGGCAGATGCCAGTAAAACGGGTGGTGCCCAGCACCGCCACCTCTAACGGGAGGCCAGTGGCTGAGGGAATCCACCCCAAGAGACAAGTGCCTTTATAAAATATAATAGGCCTATATGTCTTTTTTAAGCCTATTCATACAAATATTTATTTGTCTTTTATGTCTTTTTTTCTTTTGTCCCAACACATTTTGATGGTGCCGCTCAAAAAGATAATTGTCTGTAAATGCAAAAATCTATACGCGGTCTGATAACCATCTCCGACGAATATTTGTTTCTCTGCGCAATAATGCTGCACCTTCATCCACGGGATCGTTGTCAAAAGGACATGTTGGTGAAAAAGTCGCCTCCTACTGTGCCTAAAGGACTTCTAGAAGTAGAAGAACTCGCTCTGCTGACTGAAAATCAAATGGCGTGTGTGGCTGAAAGAGGGCGGAGACAGAAAGAAACTCGAGGTTTCTTGAATAAAACCTGGTCCCGACCAGGTTAGGTTCAGAGAGTCTGTTACTACGGTAACTGACCGTGAGGTTAAGTTACCTCTCTTTGTGAAACAGGCTAGAGTTACCCCTCTTTCTCGGGGTTGAGTTACCTCCCTTTGTGAAACGGAAAACTCAGCGTTTCCCTCATTTCAGGGTTAACCAACTCAGAGTTTTCACTAAACCTGCTACGTGAAACGGACCTCAAGACAAAACACAAAACACAAAACACAAAAACTGTCACGACGCTGGCCTTGTGACAGCACTTAACTTTATGGACGTTCCAACTGTACATTGTGCTTTTGAAAAAAATTAATTATGCATATACATTTGACAATGTGTTGAATCAGCAACTTGAAAATAGATAAAACGCATGCTATCAGTTGTTTGATTCACATTAACGATGAATGTTGTACTATTTCATGAAGTTATCAAAAGCCCAACATGATGAACTTTACTTCCAATTAGAATCATAACAACAGACAGGTGAGTAGTTGATGAAGAGTTAAAAGAAAAAGATTCAACTCTGTACTTACATTAACCATTTTGCCAGAAAGTCAGCCAAATGATACTGTGGCTTAATGTGTGTGGGGTGTTGTGCATTGAACAATGATAATCAGGTAACGTTTGGGCCAGGTTACTTTATTGTTTTTCCCCTTCAGCATCTTTGTGAATATCGTGGGAAAGGATCCCAGTGCCATTTTTGGTGACAAAGTCAAAAGCCTGAAATTGTCACAAACAATTCTCCACAAAGGCTCTTCTTCACTGATTGAACTACAATAGCCTGAATATATTCTTTCAAGAGAGACAATGCAGCTGTCAGAGACAGAGAAAAAATTATAAAAAGGATGACAGTGAGAACAGGGGCTTTAAGAACGTGCTCAAAAGCCAGAAGAGGCTTGGGTTGTTTGGCTGTTGGAGGTTATCCTGCGCAGGATTCCATTAGGATTGCTGCTGGTATCTATCTGCACTCAAACTCCACTCTTGACAGAAAACACAGTGTTGATTACATCAAATGAGATACAGATCTGGTTCTGGTGCCATTGGGTCAATACAACTGACAGAAGAGGAGACAAAAGAGAGTGTGTTTTTGGCTCACTCAGCACTCCTTTTTTTATCCAGGTCTTCTCACACCTAATCTCACCCTGATACGGAGTCTGCACTCTTCTTACAGCGATGCGTCTCTCACCGCCACTTTCTCTTGCCCTGTCTTACCTTTGACCACAATTACCACAATACAAAATGTACAAGTTCCACTTGCACTCAACAGTGTCTCAGTTAGAATCTGTCACCAAAACCCAACTATGTTGCTAAAAAAGTTACAGGAGTGAATGTAACCACTGCCTGAATTATGTTCACATGCAGCATTTTAAAGCTGCACGTGAGCACAATCACCACATTAATGATCTACAGTGGTGGGGGTGGATAGAGAATGGAAATGTGCAGAACTCCAAAGCCCAATGTTTGCATGCAGTGTCCAGCGTTCTATTAACAGCACCTCACTTACGTTTAGAGAAAGATCGGGTTTTGGTTTGCTGTCAAATAGATAATGTCTCCAGTCAAAATGTGGTATTTTAACCAGGCTACATATTTGTCCTTAATGGTGCATCATCAAAATCATTACAACTTGTCAAATCCGCTAATCATCATTAGAAAAGATAATCTGGTAAAATATCATGGTTTCCTCTTAACCAGCCCAGGTTTATAGCTAATTCTGATAATAAAGTCATGTAAGTTGACTCCCTCCCAGTTTCCTAATATAGACGTGAACTTTTGAATACTTTGGATACCTCTTAATATGAAAACTAGTATACCAATTCTTTTTGCATGGCATAAAAATACAGTTATGGGATGCAACGCTTCTGTCGAGAACTACTTCCTTATATCAAAAAGAGAAAAAGACAAACTTCATGCTCCATTTTTCGTATCCATACACAAACTGTTTTGCAGTATTTAAGATGAAAATAGCAACAACAACATCAAGATTACCAAAATGAGACAAATAACAGCATTCATTTCTTACTTGTCTTGTCAATTTATGAAGTGTTAAACTTTTTTTCATTTCCTCCATGCAGTTGTTTCATACCTTTAACTGTAATGCTGTGGTATTTTGCATTAGTTCCTACAGCCGCTTTGTTGACCTTGTTGAATTGAGAGAGGTCTCAATTCATATTTCTCTCATGTGGAACACATTCTGAATATTGCGGGGAAATGATTGGTTTCTTACTCTGTACATAATTTGGGCTGTTTTGAGGTCAGCCAAGTCCTTAGTTTGAGTGTTTTTGATTTTGTAAAAAGCAAGTTAGATTTAGCTTTGAGATTTTTCTGTTAACACGGTTTTGTTTTATGATTCTTATTGTTCTTTTTTTGCAATATGTATATTGGACGCGTGTTTGTTCTGTAGGTGTTTCCCCCCACTTCCACACAGTCAATTATATGTGCAAGTATAAAGGAATAGTAAAGAGCAATTTCACAAACTGCGGTGCTGTTGGAACCTCTTGAAATATCACATACATTTATATATATATTATGAAATTATATTGAATGAAATGAGCAATGGATTCTGCCCGTTAGTTACCCACGGACCCCCGTGATGGCGTTGCACAGAAACCCTTCAAACCAAATATGTGTGGTACAGATTTATGCCATTATGAAAATATCATTTCTGCTAATTCTGCTGAATATCATTGCTGCGTATTAATCTTTATCAAAAGACGCAGGTCAATCCTAAATTTAGCAAAATCTTAACAAAATAACAAAAATAAAAGAATGGAAAATATAAATAAAGAGGTTATTAAAAAATTCATCATGCAATTAGTTTGGTACTGTAATGTAATTTCCCTGTGGGATAATTAATACTTATCTCTCTGCTTTTGAATTATTCACAAAACTTTTTATTAGTAAAATCTTTCAGACTAATATTACATCAGAGGTTTTACATTAGGAAATGCTTAGCGTTAATGTGATGTTATGCGCTGTTTAGAACGGTTGGTGGGACAGCACTGCTTTCTGGAAAACATTGAGCTCTTACATGTGAGAAAACTGAGAGGATAATTATTGGAGGATAAAGGGTGTTCTGTGACTTATAGTTGTTTGCTCTGGTTTGCGATATTTCACTGTTTATCAGCAGAAAAGTGTGTGGAGCAGTTTGGGGGCCAAATTGTCTCTTGGCAAAAAAAGCAAAGTCATCAAAGGTGGTTGATGTAGGCATCTTAAAAGTGTTTTATTGCACTTTTCATAATATTAAGATAATTGGGTTATTCTGCAGTTTTTTGTTTTTTTTTCATCATTGTTTTAATGGTAACGATGTTGCCCACTGCAAGCACACATTTTACAAGAGTGTTACTTGAAAGCTGGAGCAAATTAGGACAACTAGCGCACATAAAAGAGTGAATAATATTTCACATTATCCTAAAAGGACCTAGTTTTGCTTCTGAAGTTGCAACAACAGATACGGAGATTATTAAAAAGGTAAGTAAATGTAACCACTGTGTGAATTGTGTTCATATAATTAAGGTAAAGTTGGCATATTTCCTCATTTTTATATTATACAATGAAATAAAACAACTAAACAAAAGCTACACAGTTTGCTACTTTTTTTGTCCATCAACGCTTTCAAATTCCCGTGCCAAAGTCAATTTGTTCCTGCTGAAAATAGCACTCTTTGAAAATGAGTCACATTTACATAGTTTCTGTGAAGCAGAAACATTAAAGGTTATGTAACAGCAAGGCATTGAATTGTTTGTTTTTTTTTCATTTTTAAATGGCTCACACACTGTAGTAAATGTAAAATCAACATGCACTCATAAGAATAAAAGGCTCTCTGGCAGCAGGGTGGGGGGAACATGTCATACAGTGTCTCAATGTGACAATAATAGTTTTGGAAAACAATTGATCTTTGGTGCACAAAAATTAACTTCATTAGCCTCAACAGCCAATATCTTTATGGGCTTCATTCATTGCTACTTCTGGTGCTTTCATGGTTTTTGTTGATGACACAAAAGCACAATTTTGCCAGTCTTATCATTTGAATCAAGCGTATATTATATCTTATGCTAAATCATTATTTCAATTGTCCAAAGATTTATTTAAAAATTGAAACGCTCCCTGCAGCCCATAACTGCAGCCTCCTCAATAGTAGTGTTGTGATTGTGAATTCATCCTTCAATTCACTAAGTAATGGCATAATAAAGTCAGACAATTTTGCTACATTTTGAACACTGCTTGGATGGAATGCAGCTATAAATTAATATGCTATAAATGAATATTTACATGTTTTTAGAGGAAATTGAAATCGCAGTATTGCAATTTTTTTGCAATTTATCATCTCCCCAAAGCGTTGGCATCAAACCTCATAACAATATTGAGTGCAAATTAAAACACACTTGTGATATATAGTGTATAGTAAACTGTCTAGAGGCTGTAACTAAACTAATCTTGCATTTATGAATTATGAATTCATGATGACCATGCAAAGCATTGCAATAAACACAAATACATTTTTTTCTGGCCAGAAAGAAAGTCAGCACTTATTATTTATTTATTTCTGATGTAGTGAGGGTCACATTTTTTTGTCCGCATCAAGCAAACAAACAACTGTGGGTGGCTGACACTGCAGAAACTTAAAGGGATAGTTTGCCTCTTTTGACATGAAACTGTATGACATCCCATAACAGCAATATCGTTTATGAACATTGACTTACCCGTTATACTGCGTCCTGTGAGCCGAGTTCCGGCCTCATTTTGGTAAAAGTAGTCCGGCTAGTTGGCTGGGGTCACAAAAATAAAGCGTTTTGCTTATCACACACACAATGTGAGAAGGTATTCAAAGTATTAGAAATAAACAGCTGTGTGAATCTAAGAAAGCCACCTATCAATATAACTGATCAATAATAAATCTATGAATAAATGGTAAGAGAGGGTGTGAACAAAGTGCTGTTCCCATACTGGCTACCTTGCAAGCCTGTGGGGGCAGTGTTATGATTTGTTGTTGCTTTATTTGGTTAGGTCTAAGTTCAGCAATATTTTAGTCGCTAAAAAATCAAACCAGCTGACTACCTGAATAACCAGTTTTTTCCATCAACTATGCAAAGGAGTCACAGGTCTCAAATTGAGATCGACATGTTCAGAGAGCATGTGGCATTTTCAGTCCAAACCTTAACACTCAGGAGAATCTTAAGGATGTGCTGGAGAAGACTTTAAAATTCACTGGGTGACTGCAACGTCTGAGGATTATTAAACCTTCCTGGTGCTCTCAGTCGTACGGAAAATTACATTCAGCTTTATGTTTTTCGTAAGCTACATAATGGAACAGTGGGCACATGTATGGTCCAAACAAACCCATAGAGTGTAAAAAAGCTCAAATTAGCTCCTGTGACATTCTCATTTGGTTTATGGGCTACGTTTGATGCTTTAAGTTTTGTATTTGATTATCACCTTCCCGGGATCTTTGGAGCCAGATGTCACCAAATTAAAATGAAAAAGGGGAAGCTTAAAATCATTTGCTGAGGTGAGTGCTAACTTAGCCAACAAGATGTATCCTCTATTGCATTGATATAATTTATGATAGTAAATGCTTCCCTGTATTTGCTTAAAACCAGAAGTTAGAAAAACAAGAACTATGATGTACTGTACATGTTCTGCTCAATGTTAAGACTGCATAAGTGCTTTAAAACAAATGAAATTATAGAGAAAATTAACATCAACTAACACGAGAAAATAATATAACAATGTCCAGAGGGTCTGTTAGTTCAGTTATTTTAAAATAAAGAGTCACAATATAAACTGATTAAAAAAAAACAAGTGAGCAAAATAAGACTGTCACTGTAAAATATATTGCCTATTTATCTAATAAATAATGACATGGATGCATTTAATTCACGTTCACAAGTGAGTGTCTTTCCTAAACAACTTCAGTCATGACCACAGATTTCAAGGCATGTTAAAGCATTCATGCTCTCACATAGAACTTTCTTTGATACCTAATATTCATAATGTAATCTAAAGAAATACCTGCACACTGACCAGAAAGTGAAAATGATTTGACCCAGCTTCATTATTTCATGAAAGTTCCCTCAGTGGCTTTTTTTTTTTTTTTACTTTAAGGCACTATATGACTTGGATCTTTTATACGGTCTATGATATGTCTGTTGTTTGGTGCTGAACATGTATTGTACAGCAGGCTTTATGAGCCTTCTTACTAAAAATAGCTCCACACTAGAGATAAAAATTAGCAATAGTGGTGAGAGAGAACAGCATCAGTGGAGTCGTGCACTGGGCAGAAGAACAATGAGCTGAAACTCAATAGAGCTCTGTAAAGCCAAGGGCAGCAGCATATTAGTATAACATTTCTCTGCATATCATTTCTCAAATCACTTCCTACCTATCATCACAATTTTGAATTTTTATCTGATACGATCTGAAAGAAATCACGGACAATCCCTTTGGAAAGCAACTCGGTGTTAATTCATGACAAAAATAACTGACATTCATAGCTTTTTGAGATTCATATTTCCGGCATCTATGCTTTGTTTTATACAACCACTTGAGCCACTGGTGCTTGTTTCAGTGTGTGGGCAGGAGTATGTTTGTTTCTATGTGCACACTCCAAGGTGAAGGCCAATGGGCACTCCCACAGGGACCAGTAGACACATTGCTGTGAAGCTCCACAGTAAACACATCGCTTTGTCTTCCTCTCTCCCTCTCTGTGTATCTCATTTCCCCAAACCCTGTAAAACAAGATGGGCAGGTATAAAGTACAACAGGGAGAGTAAGATAAACGATAGGACGAGTGAAAGATGGATTGGGGAGACTAAATAACTCCTTCATTCAGTGTTAGTCTCAGGAGAATAAATGCAGCTTGTGGGAAGACACTGCGGACAGTTTACAGTCCAGCCTATAGTAGCCAGACTTTGTAATCTATCAAGCGTTCCAATCTGCAGCTGTGACATTGTTCCCAGCTGAAATGAGTCCAACTGAGCTGTCGATTAACCACACATGGCATGACGTTGCTTTGAGTCGCTGTTTTGGTCTTTTGTCTGCCACCTTTCCTTTCCGGAATTACCACAAAACTGGAATTGTGTTTCTTTCTGTTATTGATTGCTGCAATATCATAAAGGGGTAAAGGAATGGCATAAAAATTACAGGAAATAAGGCAAGTTAAGGAATATGAATTGGATGTGAGAGCAGCTACAGGAACTGAATAGTAATTGAAGAAGATGTTCAGGGTGGAGTCCACAGTGAGGACACTGTGAAATACGGGAGAACGCAACTACAAATTTGCTGTGGTTAACAACATGGTGGTCGATAAGCCTCATCATGTTACCCTTCAGAAGCAAAAAGGGGAGATAGGAGATGGGCTGCTTGAGGTGGAGTGTTGAATTCAATCTGTGTTTGGTCATGCACTACAGTAAACGAAGGCAGTGGAAAAGAAGTGTGAGTGTATGAAAAGGGAAAGCAGAACTGGGAGCAGACCTTTCCGATGAAAAGGTCATCCAAATAGCTCCAATTTTCAGGCTAATCAGAGAGGGACGAGCTGGACACTAATCGGCTAGTCAGAAGGTTGCAAAAGGTCACTGAAAGGTTATAAGGGTCACAGCAGTGCGGCACAGATCACCTGTCTATCATCTCTGCGTATGACCTATCCTTGCAAGGTGAGCAGGTGAGCAAGGCATTATGAATGTCTCTGTGTTGCATACATATTTTCAAGGACGAGAGTAACACAGTATTTACTGAAAATAGGCACAGCTCATCCGGTCAGATAGAAATTAGCCTCCAAAGGAGAAGATAACGAGAGGTGAAGCAAGTGATTTACAGCAGCAATGCAGGAATGTTTGAAAGACAGGTGGAAGGGCAACTCAGAAAAAAATGCATCTACATTTACAGGGACAGAGAAGATTATCTTTCTCTGAATAGAGAGAAAGACATTAACGTTTTACCCAGGATCATATTTTAATTTCTATCTTTAAACTATTTGCTCTTATTAAAAAACTCCCTATCAATCCTGCCGCTGGGTCGCAGGCTTGAAACGGAAAAAAATATATAGAGGAGAATGTGACCATCCTGTTACTGCTCTTCGACTGGCCCTTTGTCTTCTGCCTTACAACACTCCACTATATTTCCTTTTCCCCTTTTATTGTAACCTTCTCTTTACCAGGACAACACTGTCTATTATCTTCTTCTTTAATACTGGACTTACTCAGACTGTTTTCTTTAACTTATATTCTTAATATGTTATTAATATTATTTGTGGCCCAAACATACCCGTGGGTGGGGGGTGGGGGGTGGGGAGGGTTTGATAAATATAATTAAAAAATAAAACTAGACTGTGAATAAGGACTTTAGGTAACTTAAAGTGTTAATGGAGCAACTCATATTGCTATCTGTATTTAATCCTGGAGGATGTCCTTTAGAATGTTGCACTTTACTTTCTTTTTTTTTTCCTCATTCCACCATTGTCCTCCTGTTATAACAGGTATGTAATGGTATAATTCTGTTTTGATAATACTTACTGTTTATACTATGCCATTTTCTGTACCACGACTTGTTTGCAATAAAAAGATTGAAAAAAAAAAAAAAAGAATTGTCCATCGAGTGGAACTCTTCCATCTATACTAACTTTATTGACTTTGAAAAGGCTTTTGACAGTGTGGAAAGGGACATGCTGTGGAAATTATTAGCCCCTTTCACACTGCCGAATAACCCGCGTTTAATTTGCGAATTTAGCGTGTCCGCTGTTGTGTTCACACTGCCGACCCGGGCTGCCGCGTCAACTCGACTCGCCTTTCGACCCGCGTCGGACCCTAGTCTTTTTGCCGAGTTTGATGTGAACACAATCGACGCGGGTCGGACGTGGGCGTGACGTGAGGAGTTTAAAAGACAGAATGGACAGCTGATTCAGAACAACAGCGACAGGTGAGGACAAGTTTTACTCTGTTTTGGCCTACATCAAGTTGGAGACATTTTTTAATATGGCCAACTGGTGAGACAAGGAGGTCCGCGAGCTCTTCAGCCCCCGAGCAGAGGACGTTATTTTCCGCCACATTTCGGGGACGGTGAAAGATGGACCTCTGCTGGAAGGGCTGGCGAAAAAGATGGGAGAGCGCGGTTTCCCACGCAGCAAGACGCACCGTAAAGTAACATCTCCATGAACTGCATTGCAAAAATGAGTTCTCAAGGTGTCCCGCCATCGTTTGTTTGAAAAATTTGATGCAGACAGGTGTATTTCACCCTACCTCCGACGCATTGCTTGTGCCTACGTCATTGTACACGCCCAGCATTTTATGTGTTTCGTGTTACGCTCTGCCACTAGGCAACTCCCTCTGAACTCGGCTTCAGGCGACACGGGTCACCCTGACACGCCAAGCGTTCACATTGCTCGACGCAGGTCGAAGGTGCAATTTGGACCCGCTAAGATAGCGGGTCGCAGTGTGAAAGGGGCTATTGGCTCACTATGGGATCCCAGCCAAGATCACCAACATCATAAGCAGCACCTACCAAGGGATGAGATGCCAAGTCCTTCATGAAGGCTGTACGTCAGAGGCCTTTGAGATCCTGACTGGTGTGTGGCAAGGGTGCTTGCTTTCACCCTTTCTTCACATACCTTGGCAGTATAATTTCAGTGGAAGGTGGCACAGAGGAGGGTGTCCAAGCCAGGATAGGAAAGGCAAGGGCAACCTACAACATGTTATCCAATATCTGGAAGGCAAAAAATATCTCACTGAAAACCAAACTGCAGATCTTCAACTCAAATGTGAAGACCACTTTACTGTATGGCTCAGAAACCTGGAGAATCACCACCACCATAATCAACAAACTGCAGACATTCATCAACAGATGCCTCAGACGCCTCCTGGGAATGCCAACCTGTGGGAACTCACCAAACAAGGCCCAATAGAAATTCAAAGAAGGAGGAGGAAGTGGAAGTGGATAGGTCATACACTAAGACGAAAAGAAGCAATAACCAACCAAGCTCTGACATGGAACCCACAGGGAAAAAGAAAAAGAGGCAGACCAAGAACCTCCTGGAGAAGAACTGTCGAGCAAGAAATGAGGGAAGAAGGGCTATCATGGCAACAACTGGAGCGGAGGGCCCAAGACAGGAGAGGATGGAGGAGTTTCGTCAATGGCCTATGTTCCTATGGGAATTTAAAGGCCTAAGTAAGTAAGAAGTAATTAAGAATAGTTTGGGAGAAACAGTTTATTCCTAGAGCATGGCGTAGGGCAGGAGGTATCCTTAATCCAAAGGAGAAAGAGTCTTCAGACCTGAGTCAGCTCCGGATAATCTCTCTCCTAAATGTAGAGGGGAAGATTTTCTTTGGTGTAGTTGCACAGAGATTAGCTAGTTATTCAGAAAGGAATAGCTTAATAGATACTACTGTACAGAAGGCAGGAATATCAGTGTTCGCAGGGTGTTTAGAGCACACTAGCATGATTTGGCATCAGATTCAGACAGCCACAATTGAGAAAAAAGACTTGAATGTTAGATTTCTGGATTTAGCAAATGCATTTGGTTCAGTGTCACATAGCCTTATTTGGAAAGCTTTTGATTATTTCAGAGTGCCTGTAGTTGCTGTTAACTTAGTAAGAGCATATTTTCAGGATATTAGACTGTGCCTAAGTACAGCAGGTTTCCCAACAGGTTGGCGGAGGCCAGAAATAGGCATTATAGCAGGGTGTAAAATGTTTCCATTAGCATTTACAATGACAATGGAGATAATTATTAGAGTTTCCAAGTGGGTTGTAGGTGTAGAGAGACATCAGGATGGAATGCGCCTTACACCAATTAGGGCCTACATGGATGACATGACGTTAGTGACTACAACAGTGCCATGTATGAAGAGAATACTTGAGAGACTTAATAAGAATCTAAAGTGGGCTGGTATGAAAATGAAATCTACTAAGTCTAGAAGTATCTCAATTAAGTGATAGAAATTTTGTAATATATGAAGAAACATTCCAATAATTAGGGAAAAGGCAGTAAAGAGTTTAGGCAGGTGGTACCAGGCAGACATGAATGATGGAGAGCAGGCAGTGCAGTTTTGGAAAGATGTTGCTGAGGGACTGGATAGAATAAATAAATCAGAACTTCCAGGAAAGTTGAAGCTGTGGTGTCTGCAGTTTGGATTGTTTCCTAGGTTGATGTGGCCACTGTCTGTGTATGTGTATTCCAATATCTGTTGTAGAAAAAATGGAAAGATTTGTTAGTTTTTATATTAGGAAGTGGCTAGGTGTTCCTAGATGCTTAAGTACTGTGGCACTGTATGGGAAGGGCATACTCCAGCTCCCAGTATCTAGTCTAGTAGAGAAGTTTAAATGTACTAAAGTTAGGAAAGAGCTCCTGTTAGCTGGGAGTAAAGATGTGGTAGTTAGTAAGGTGGTTCCAAACCCAACCAAGGGGAGATAGTGGAAACCAAGAATGGCAGCTCAGGAGGCAGAAGCAACTCTTAGACATGCAGAGATTGTGGGTAATGTGCAAATAGGCCGGGGAGGCTTGGGGCTTGACCCAGGCAAACCAGTGTGGAGTAGAGCAGGTCCCAAGGAGAAGAGAAAACTAGTTGTTGAGCAGGTTCGTAGACAGGAGGAAATGTTAAGGGGTGCAAAGGCTAATTGATTTGGGAAGGTGGTTGATTTGGGAAGGTGTAGAGAAGAAAAAGCTTAGTTGGAAAGAGCTGTGGAGTATGGAGGAAAGGAGTATTAGATTTATGATAGGGGCAACATATGATGTACTGCCAACTCCCCAGAACCTACAACTCTGGGTAAATGGAGACCCGTTATGCTCGTTATATTCAGGGACTGCCACTCTAAGGCATATTTTGTCAGGTTGTAAGGTTAGTCTGTCACAAGGTCGGTATACATGGCGACATGACCAAGTATTAAGAAGCTTAGCTGCAGGTATTGAAGTTAAACAAAGGCAGGTAAATTTAGGAGGGTCCAAGGTGAAGAGAGTGGCAATTCAGTTTGTTCAAGAGGGGGAGAAAGTTAATAAGACAATAAGGAGACAAGGCAGCTTAGAGGATGCTTGTGATTGGGAGATGCAGGTAGATTTAGGAGGAAAGCTTGTTATTCCCCAGGAAATAGTGTCCACAAATCTAAGGCCTGATATAGTCTTGTGGTTTAGGAGTAGAATGAGAGTCTATTTCATAGAGCTGACTGTTCCTTGGGAGGCATTAGTGGTAGAAGCATATGACATGAAAAAGCTTAGATATGTGGAGTTGGGGGCAGAAGCAGAGCAGCAAGGATGGAAGGTTAGGATCTGTCCAGTGGAAGTAGGATGTAGAGGATTTGTTGCAAAGTCTGTTGTCTCATTGTTGAGGGAGTTGGGTGTAAGCGAGGAAAATAGTGAAGGAAATGTCAGAAGAGGCAGTAAAGTCCAGTCAGTGGATTTGGATTAGAAGAAACAATAGTAGCTGGGGGCCCAGCAGGGGGAGTACTTGGGGGTAAACAGACTCTTGGGAGAAGCAAGGAAGAAATCCAGGCTATATTTGAGTTGAGGGTGTGGCCCATGTGAGCCTTTTGAAACCAGGCGGCCATTTTAGGTGACTTGGCATTTATGTCCTTGTTTTTGCTGGCATTTTTAGTGATTGTGGGACTGTTTAGGTGAGTTTGTCTGCTGAATCTGCTAGTATGTCTTGTCATGCCTCCACCTCTGGCATCCTCTATACTTGCATTACCCCCTAACCGAACTAGGGTTTGTATTCCCACCCCGCTATAACTGGTGTGCAGTTGGTGAGAGGCTGGGGTAGTTTGTGGTTGTGAAAGAAGATGGTTGTTGTGGTGATCACTTTCTCTCTGATCATTATGTACTGCTTAACTTGTATAACATAATATGGACACAAGAGAGTTAGATTTTACAGTTTTATGATGGAGAATATTATTCCCCAAATGTGTTACAATTATAGAAGAAAGCAAAACGTATCATATTGGTCCAATTATATAGTCAACACATGCATTTGTCTCACTATAGCATCATCAAAAGAAATACATAGTATCTCTGCCTACCATGGACCTCTGCTATATACATGAAATTAATCTTCTAACATTAATCAGCTGCTTTGGCCTGCTATCAACAATAGTTTACTTTAAAATATTCAAAGAAACAACTAATTCTGAAAGCTTTACAATATAAAAACCCCCGGGCTTGATGAGATTTGAGAGCTGACGTTGCCACTGGAGAATTACAACACTGGACAAAAATTATATCCATTTCACTTCTTGTTCACTAATAAATATTTGCTTGTGCAATATTTCAAGTTCAAAGTATAAAGCCCTCTTAACCTGAGCTTGAAATACATTTTCCCAAAAGTTTATGGTTGTTTCACCAAAGATAATCCATTCATTCTGCATATCAAACAAAACCAAAACAATATTATGCTCCAAAACAGCCAATTTACCAGTATAATTTGTTTAGTGTTGTCGTTCACTAAGAGCCGATTTATTCCAAACTGTGTAAAAGTAAATTACTTTTGATTGAATGAGCCGATACAATCTGCTGAAGTTTTTATTTTTACATATCAGAGTTGAATAAAAATTGTGATTTGCATCTACGGATAGAATTTTATTGAAACCTATAAATCTACACAAAGAAGAAAGCTTTTGATCAGAGTCTGAGGAAGAGTCAAGCTTTTTATGTTGTTTGGAAATAGTATGCCTTCAGTGCAACTGTAAATCAAGCGTTCTCCAGGGTGGTACTTTCATAATGAGAAAAAGATTTGTGCAAGAGAAGTTAAACTAATTTGGTAGAAGTAATATGCCTATCTTCCATATTGCTATTGGTAAACTTACCCTCCCCATATCTTTCTTTGGCTCTGAGGGTCTTATCAATCATCTCTAATCATAGTATTCTAATCATCAAGTTTTTATTTGTAATAAGATCTCTGTAACAGATCCAGTCTCTTACTTAAATATTTTCCCCAGACATGGGATTAATAATCCATTAAAGGACCCACCGTGTTATTTTTTTAATGTTTTCATTCGATTACAAAAGCAATAGTTTTACTTATTGATGTGGTGGTGGTTGTTACAATAACTCAGTGGTTTACCAATTCGCTAGCAGCTGTTTTAATTCTCTCTCTTCCAATAAAAAAAGAAAAACAACTATCAGGATTAAAAGGATAGAAAGCAGAACATGTAGAAAGTTACTGACACAGAACTTACTCTCTACAACTGTCCCTGTCAAACAATAACAATTGTTTAAGATGGGGGGAAAAAAACAATTAAAAATGATGATTCTGTTTGCTTATTTTGACTTCTTTGTCATGTTTTTCAAAAGAACTTGGCTTGGGGCCTCTTTGAGGCTTTGTTAGACAGAGAGGACTGAGAGCACACAGGAAAGGGGGGCCAAGGGGTGCTATCACATGAAAAAAAACAGGCCCATGGAATCAAACCTCGGCCATTACAGTAAATAAATCGCAAGTTTAACTCTACAGCGGCACTTCGGCACAGTTTTATCCCAGGGCTGCTGTTTTCTGTAGGATAGTGTTAATGTACTACATGAATTGCTATGCATGAATATAAAAATGTATGTGGGCTATTATTTGGATTTTTGTATACCTGTATAATCTTGTATATTGACACACATAGACTAAATAGACCTTGTAATAATTTATGGTTAATCCAACCCTGGCCATGTACGCCTAACTATGTGCAGGTGGGAAAGCAGTAGGAAGGGTAGCGTAAATAATCGTGCATGGAAAGGAAATAAAATTACAACGACTGCTAAAAAACCGTTGAAGGACAAGTCTCGAATTAATCTTTTGCACACTAATCCACAAATGTCCATGATTAATACTTGCCACCATCAGCTCAACCTTGCTATCCCGCAAGTGTTTGTGGCAATGTAAGGGCTTGTGCTCATTTTCTCTGGCAGGAAAGTGCTTGCATTGCACTTGGGAGCACTTCTGACAGGAATCCAACTGATGATCCAACTTTACCCTTTAGCTTAAAATACTCTATTTGTCAGTCTATTTGTTTAATGTAATTTATTTCCCCACCATTAGCAACAAATGGAAGATGCTTGCCCTTGTATAAACAATGGATGAGCTTGTCATAACTCAATCTGACGATCATAGGGCAGAGAGAGATTGGTGTATTACACAGTGCATTGAATATTATAGTCTTCTGGAAGTGCTGCTATTAGAAGGTTTTCAGTCAAACAAGAGACTATTTTTAAAAGGGTTCAGGGATACAAATAGTACTGCAGAGCTTCTGTGTGATCAGGCTGTGGGTAATTTTCATTTCGACAGATTATTTCAGCTTCATCACTGTCACATTATTAATATCATTACCATCAACATTTATTGTCCAGCCAACCTGCTCGCACAAATGGGCATTTCTTTCTTTGTTCTCATAATTTCTGTCTGACATTTCATAGCCTACTCCTCGGGATCGTCAGACACAGATAGAACAAGTTTATCTTCTGTTCTCTGGTTACTAAGGGTGACAGTTTCTGCCCAGATTATTCCTTGCCTGAGACAAAAAAGAGACAAAAAACAGAAAGCGACCATGACGACAAAGAAGTGCCTTCTAGAGAGTTTCAGGAAAGAATTGGAGCAATCTGACTAAAGACGCCTCAGTGTGGCCACATATGCTCTCCGCTGAATTGAGAGCAATATGGCACCCAGAAAAAGGCACTATGTAGACACCAGCCCAAACAAAAGCAAGATATAGAACGTGGATGTTATCACATAAAATCACATATGAGGATTTAGGATCTCAACATGCTGAAAACTAAAACTGAAGCAGTAACTCCAAATGTAGAGAGGAAATTTGTTTAATGATACAATTGATTTTTTTTTGCATTTATCATGAAACTGCAACCTTTTGCGTCTTGGAAAAGTGAAGGTATTTCCCAATTTGTCATGAGACTGTGTTGCCACAGAACCTTGTAAATCTAGGTTAAGCTATCATAATTCAATTCAATTCAATTCAGTGTATTTATATAGTGCCAAATCACAACAAATGTCATCTCGAGGCACTTCATTGATAGTGTCCAATTCAAACCAATTAGAGTCCAATTAATTGTCCAATTAATCACAATCATAACCTAATCAAATCCAATTCGTTAAATTCAAAATTAGTCCAATGCATACATACAGAGCCAGTTCAAAAACTATTTCCTAGCTAAGAAAACGAACAGGTTGCATCTAAACTTCTCTTCGGTCCAAAACCCCGTCCTGAGCATGCATGAGGCGACTGTGGAGAGAAATGACTCCCTTTTAACAGGAAGAAACCTCTGGCAGAACCATCCGCCTCGACCAGCTGGGGGGGTCGAGAGGACAGACAAGAGGGGACAACAAACACCCTTCATCAGAAAATAGATACCTGCTGAGAAAGAGAAACACAAGTTAATGACAACAATAATGCCATAGGTTCATAATGAGGAAAATGGAGTTAAAAAGAGGAGGCCCCCAGCAGTCTAGGCCTATAGCAGCTTAACTATTGGATGTTTCAGGATCACCTGAGTGACCTGAATAACTATAAACTGTCAAAAAGGAAAGTTTCAAGCCTAATCTTAAAGTTAAAGAGGGTGTCTGTTTCCCAAACATATACTGACAGCCGGTTCCACAAGAGAGGGGCCTGATACCTGAAGGCTCTGCCTCCTGTTCTACTTTTAGAGACTCTGGGAACCTCAAGTAAACCTGCAGTTTCAGAGCTTTGATAATCCATATTTATTCATTGAGCTGCATGCAGCATTACCTTGACCAGGGGTTTGTAGCAGCATGAATATTAGAAGACTATTATGCATAAGGCTTATGCAGGATCCAAGCTGAGTGTTGTATCGAACAGCACTCGTGTTCATGACATTTCATTTTTGATCAATCATTATTCAATTTAAAGGTGTGAAATGATTGTTGTAGTTTCTGTAAGTCTCCTTTTGTCCTTTTTGTTTCGGCACATTATTTGTAATTATTTCCAGCTAGATATATCAGCAGTTTTCCACATAGCAGACTCAACAGCCAATGCAGAGACAGTAACAACAAACTGATGCTTAGCAGCTGTAACATTGGTCATATTCACCATCATAGTTTCCACCATGCTAACAGTGGCTCATTAGCACTAAACTCAAAATACAGTGTTTCATTCACAGCTTTACTGTGGGGATTTGCCCATCCTGTTAACTTTAATTACAATAATAACTACACTGATTATATAATGATTATTTAACAGTGTTTAATAAGAATGTTAACAAACCTAATTAGTTCCTTGATGTATTTTCAAGGGCTGTTTTGCTTGTTTGTTTGCTCAGAGACACCTTGGAGACCACAGGTGTTGCATCAAGTCTTCATGTAATAAGTGAGTATCTGATCAATATGCTTCATAATAGTTCATTTGAGCTCAGACCTAAATTAAGCTTGTGCTTTACAACTTGTTTATTCAATGTTCTTTCATTAACTCTGAATAAACCGACTGTACGATTGTCAAATGAATTGCTTTATTAACATCCACAGCAGGAAGCCAACCTACCCACCCAGAGCCGAACAGCCGCAAAAAGGAACGTAAATATTGGACTGAATCAAACTGAACATTTATGTTACCCCGTATTTGTGGTAACAACGCAAATAATCATAATAACAACATCACAGTGCAAAAAATGCATACGTTCCAATGATCTACATTTGTTTTATTCTTTTACTTTGATCTTATAAAACAAAGTCCTTGTATCTTATGACTTAAATACAGGCATTTTAATTTGATTTAATCTCTGAGGTCCTGGTTTACCAGACCTGTATGTGAAAAAACAAAAACCTTCATTGAGAGGCATCTTTCATTTATAAGTTATCAACCCCCACTGTTAAAATTAATCATTCATTATGAATTAATAGGGTTAGTATTTCAACACATACAGACATGTACAAATGCATTCTCAATCACACTATGCAGTAGTTATGCATTGTATTTGCAATTTTACTTATCTCCTTGTCAAATTAAAATACGGTGCCTCCTGGGAAACCTTTCTTAGGAAAGCTAAATATATCAGCAAGTGCCACAACCTAAGACAAAAATAACCGACAAGCCCACGGAAACTGTAATTACCCTCATCAACATTGGCCTGTTTATGTGATTTTAATCACTGGAATGATTTGGTTGTGCTGTTGTGTTGCACATTCAAATATATATGAAAACCCAATCAGGAAGATTCACCTGTACAAGGTATTAATTATCATTTAAAAAACTAAATCATAGCAAAAGATTAAAAGAAAGCACAGATTGAGCAACTTCACTGAGTCCTGGATTTGAGGAATGTTTCCCATTCCTCTTCACAGAACCTATCAAGCTCCATGATATTGGATGGGAAGTATCTGTGAACAACTATCTTCTGGTTTCTCCAGAGATGTCTTATGGGCTTTCAAGGCAGACAAAGCTACTCTCAGTAAATACTCTTTGCAAACACATCATTCAAACTTTTCTTTTCTGCTAGAGAAGATGGAGTCTATATAGGAATACAGTCTACATGGTGTTTCAAGGAATATCTTCATGTGTCTACCTTTAAGTCTAAACCTTGGCCAGGCCACTCAGAGTTGGTGAATTGTCCTGAAGCCACCTCAGTGTTGTCTCGGTTGTTCTTTGAGTTACTGTTATGCTGAAAGCTGGACAATCGTCTTTGTCTCAGTGTCCTACTGTCCTTGTCCTTTGGCATGGATCCTCTTCAAAGACCTCCCTGTAGTCAGCTGCAATCATCCTTGCATCACTTCTGGCAAATCTCCCTCTTTCTGCCACTGTAAAGCATCCCATTTCATGATGTGTCCACCATTGTGCATCACCATAGGCATCAGTCAGATGATGCACAGTGCTTGCTTTGCCAGACAAAGTATCAGGTGTTCTGTCTCAGTAGTTCAGTTTCTCTCAAAGCAAATCCAAGAATCTTTTTTCTTTTCAACATCTGGTCTCAATCTCTTAAACACAAGGTGGGCTGCCATGTCTTTTATTCTGAGTTGCGGCTTTGCCATGAATGGAGGTTTGCTGAGTTGGTTATCCCGCTGACAGGTTCTCCCATCTCTGCTGAGGACTTGTTATGCTCCATTAGTGAGGTTATTGGTCCCCTCCTTCACCAAGGACCTTACTGAGTCTGTCCAGGTTGCCTGAGAATATGTATTGTATCATTATCATATTGAGAAATAAATCATGGTCCCGTTCAGCATAAAATTTGGATTCTTGTAGATCCTCTCCCTCTGTAATGACTTTGTTGCCCCAGAGTGGTTATGATGGGCCGTTTTGCCTTGTCCCCTCCAAACAGTTGACCTTGAAATGGACCAGTTTGAATTTTGGGAAACACTGGTGTGAGATGTACTCTCTTATGTGCAGTGAACTGGCAGATTCTAAACCCGGTGACTGAATTTATCCTCCGCACCAGATGGAATTTTCCAGGCATTACTCCTGGGACAAGTGTGTGAGCGCATAACTATCTGAATCAGTTGGTCTAAATATTGTGCTGACTCCATTCAGCCTCACGGTCACGTTTAATGTTGGTTTAAGCTCATGCAAGAACAGAACATATAATTCAGTAGAGAATTCGTAGTCTCCTGTGATCTGTGTGACAGGGCAACTGAGAGCAATTTCCCCCCCTCGAGTCACACAGTGTTTGGAGTTCATATGGGAAATTGGCTTTGGTCTTTATTCCCTTCCCGACAGAGCTCAGATCCATTTTACCTGAGCTATCAGATTCTGAACAGTTCTGCTCACCTTAATCTTAAGCGTTAATCACTTCAGGGAACACCCGCACCTGAAAATGGCCGAAACTAATATGCATTCTAACAACAATAAGCTTCTTCAATGAGCGTCTAAAAACCTGTGGATTTAAACAAAACAGTCACTTATTTCGAATAATTACACTGTATTCTTACCCAAAAATGCAATGTTATGTTGATTCTGTTATGGCCATTCTGTTAAGACCATTTCAAATTAGAATCTGAGGGACAGAGAGACAGAGGCTGGGAGTAAGATGAGTGAAGGCAAGAAGGGGAAGAGGAGGAACTGGAAGAAGAGTAAAGCACTAAATTAATTGCAATTGAAGCTTATTGTAATAATGTTTATGGCTTATTAAAATCAAGCTGAGTAGGGGGAGATATGAATGGTGGAAAGAATGAGGGAGCAAGACCTGATAGAAGAGGGTATAGTTCAATATGAGAGCTGCTCGAATAATAGTTTATTTTTAATTAACACATTCGGTGGGCTTCTTCATTTACATTCCATTAAGGCATGGCGCATTTGGATTTGGAGACGGCGAGAAAAAGAGAGTTGCTCTGGCATTCATCAGTCACATCTCACTGAGGGAGGGGGACTGAAGTCTCGGAGCTCTCTAGTGAAGGAGGCAGTAGACGGCACTGACTCACCCCGGCGATAAGGACGCAGCACATTTACGACTCTCCCTGACTTGCAGCTAAGGACCCCACAGAAAGGACGACGATGAAATCATAAAGCAACTTTCATCCGCTCTGGACCGCATCTTTTAAAGCCGGGCTTTAACATCAAGTCAGAATGTATGTTACTTATTCATAAACACGAGATGGCGGTGAGTTGAGCTAAAACTACAACCCATCCGATTGTGTTGGGACGGGACCAGGTGTGTTTTCCACCTCTCTCGTAAAAACTGCGGACAAGTTCCCTTGTGGTGGCGGATTTTTCGATTTCCATCATTAATTTTGCCCATCATTAATCAAGCCAGATCTCCTCCTCCTCCACCACCTTCTCCAGCTCCTCTTTTCTTCTCTCCAGTCGCCTCCGAAACAGCCTCTTAGGGGGGCAAGATTACAGACTGCCTGCGAGCGGTCAAAGGGAATCAAAACAATCGAGTGAACAGCATCACGGGACTGGACCCTGACGAGGATGTTACTCCGGCACAGAGTCTGAGACGGTCCGAACAGCCGCTGACAAAATGTTTAGGCGAGGTAAGAACAAGATGGATTCAGTTGTTTTTGTTCGCTGATGATGACCGGGTTCTTTATTAGTGTGTGTGTTGGTGAGTTAGAAGAGATTTAAAAGAAAAAAGTATTTTTTTTTATCATTAGCCTAATTTAATTTTGGCTCGACTGAGTCGCCGAAGCATCTGGGTGATCCCTCAACAACTCAACTGTCCCTTTATCCGCTCTGACGGCCCAGACTGGAAAGCAGATTAAATATTTATTCACTTCATGTAAAAAAAAAATATATATCCTTAAAATAGTGAACCGCTGCCGCACTGCAGTTTGTGGCCACTTGCTTGCAAAGAGGGTGGCTGGTGCCGCTGCCGCGCGCGAGGGTAGACATGGAAAGAGAGCGCGTGACAATGATGTGTGACAGCGGGTGGACAGAAAGTTCAAAACGTGGCTTTTTGTTGCAAAACTTTGAACAGTATTGACAGCTGGTGCGCGCGCGCACCATATAGCTGTTTGTTGCTGTGTGCGTAAAGTGTTTTTGGCTTCCGTCTGCGCTGAGTGTCGGGAGGTGGTGCCTCTCCCGGCGGGGCCGCTGGCCCTGGGAGATTAAAAACCAGCGCAAGTGTGGCCCCGAGAGCAGTAGCGCGCGCGCACGACGCCTGCTGTTTACTCTAAAGTTGTCACGCTGCCGTTTTGTGACGAGAAAAAAAGAAGAAGAAGAAGAAGAGGGTCATATGTTTTTCCACAGTGACCTTGGCTTTGTTTAGGTTGACAGGATAAGCTGCTGTCCCTCACACCAGCTATTTTCTGCATGTGCACGCACGCGCGCCAGCAGTGTTTGAAAAACTCCAATTAACATCCCTACTGACATCCACAAATTGATGCTTCCTCTTAAACAAAACACCAGTCTGGCGTGAAAATGTTATGCGAACACGCACAGACACACACACACAGAGACATTTTAAGGATAATTATTTGTGGAGCGGTGACTCATCTGTCAATCGCCCCCTTAAAAAACATACATGGGGGCTCTGGTGAAAGGCAGGTTGTGTGAGAATTGTTTTGTGATGAGTGTAGAGCGCAGCTGCTGGATCCTGAGAAGAAAACATTCTTCAACAGACACATTGGAAGTCTGCCTTTTGTCATCTCAACGAAGAGGAGGACAACGACACACACAAACGTGTGCACATCACAATATATTAGCCCACTTGGTTGGCCCGAGTCAGGGCACAAGCTGGGCGTCCTCATTAAGAGTGGGACCTAATGGGCTTGACAGAGGGCTGATTAGTGTTGTCATTGTGTGTGCGCGTATGACAGTGAAACAGAGGGAGCTTGCTGGCTTCAGGGAGACAAGCTTCAATTTTAATCTTCCTGTAATTTCAGATGGATAGCACCCACCCACCCCCACGCACACGCAGCAGAATCACACAGTGGTAAAGGCTGATGCATTGCGTTGCATCTCCTCCCACAAATATGTTTGCTGTCAGTCACAATAATAAAATTCATAGTAATTGTGCAGTCAACCTGAGACGCAGTTATCTATATCTGCCACCTTTACCTGCACTTTCCCTCCGCGGTGGGATAAAACAAGAGCCCAAGAGTGAGGAGAAGGAGGAGAAGTGTTTTTGTGTAATGAAAACTCCCTCTATCTTTCTCTTCTTGCCTGTCTCAGTCTTCCTCTATCTCTCTGCTTGGCCAGCTCCTGCTGCCAGCATCACTCTGAGAGAAGAGGGGCCTGGCAGGCTGATTGGCAACTAGCTTGGCTGCTTTGGGTAGCTGCCGAAGCTTTGTCTCCCTGCTTGTTTGAAGCTGGATTTGCTTCCCTCACTTGACTTGGTCTCCATCTCCCAACATTTCAGCTGTCTCTATTTATCTAGTTTATCTCAGCAACGCACACAAAGATCAAAAACACAAGTCAGTTAAATAAGAAAGAGCTAACATATAAAATACCCCAAAGAAAACTTTTTAATGCCATACCACAGCAAGTAAAAGTTCATTCAGTTTTGTTTTCAGCTGTACGTAGGCTTACAGCACAATTCCAGCATTGATTGGTCGTGATCAGTTTGACTTTACGATTGTATATTTCATATATAATGAGGAAATTGTAAACATATCCTAATTCACAAAAGCTGAATGTTCATCTTGCTGTTGTGTTCCATCAAGTGGAACACAAAGCTCCATGTATTTTTTATTTTTTTTGTCAATGACCAAGAAATACATTCACATGGAATTTCTTTCATTCTAGCCCTGGAAAAAATGCTTAAAAAATTAGGTAAATATCAATAGAATCAACTTTTATGGACTGATTTACAACTTACCATTACTTTTAACTCTATTTTTTGCACGTCTTATCATATTAATGGTTTATTAAAATAAACTTCTTCCTTAATCAGCGAAGTTCTTCTTCTTTTTTTGTTAATGACCATTTTACTGAATCTACGAAGCTTCTGTCTTTTTTAAAACTACAGATTTGATTGAGATAATAGCCATGCAATGCATAAAAAGCACAGATAAGCTCAGAATTTCACTCAGAAAACAGCATGACTCAATGCAACTCTCACTAACGGCGTTGTCTTAACAGATGTAGAAAAATATTCCCTCATGACTTAAACCTAACAAATACTGAAGATTAAAAGCCACGAGTCCATTTCATGCCAGAGTAATGAGAGCTTAAGCTTTGGCACATAGTTGTTGCAATCATTTCTAGGGTTACCTTACAAAATATTATGGTTTGAACTAATATTAAACTAATTTGCTCCTTGTGTGTAGTTACTGAGTGACTTTACTTTGGTCAAGTTCTGACAAGCTCCTTTTTTTTTTTTTTCCTACGATGACTAAACTGACTTATAGACATTCATGCACGCTGACGTCCGAGATAATGATATCCTGGGGAAGTCGATGTCACAGTGAATCCTCGTCTTTGCTCATCGTTGTCTGTATGTTAGATTTGAATGACTGCTATGGCTCAGAGGAGTACAAAAGTTGATCCCCTTATCCCATACACCTTATGCAACATATTTTCCTTGGTCTCTGTTCTGAAATCCAATGATCAATATCAGTGAAATTGCAAGTCACTGTTCATTCAGGCTGAGTCCCCCAGCCCGGCTCTCTCATGACCCAAATGTGAATAAAGTCTCACATGACTATGAAACTTTTCAACAGTATCACAGAGTTCTGATTCAATGTGAGCATAAAATGAACGACAGAAGGTTTTTCCTGATTGAACAGTTTTTAGAGTGTACCATAGGTTGCCAAGAATTTGAATGTATTCATGTTTTAAAATCAAACTGTCAGATGTGAGGTTGTGCATCTGACGCCAGTGTGACATCCTTACTCCCTCTCATCCTTACATCCTTACTTTGCTGACAGCTGCATTGGCACACATGCATTTTGCCTCCAAGCCATTGTCAAGTCTACAGTCAAACAAGCTGCGGTTGGCCTTTTGCATTGCTCTGTGTGTGTTTACTTGCATCTAGGATCACCTTGGTGGATGATAATAACATATGGATCTGTGACAAAATTTTTTATATGGGTCGTGAAGCAGCATATGGCAGAGTAATTGAGCTCTGAGACTGATCCAAATTTGCTCTTTTAGTGCTGACAACCTGAGGCAGTGGACAGATTTAACAAATCGGGACATATTATGGGAAATATGGTACTTCGTGTTGAGTCCGTGGATGTATCGTATTAGAGGACCAAATTGTCTTGGGATTCGATGACTGGAGTGGAATTCAAATGATGATCAATTACATCTGTAATGCAAGTCAGAGTGGAGAAGAGAAGTGCATCTCCACACACACCAGCACACGCAGCGAGCGTCCACGTGCCGGCTGTGCATATCAATGACCTTTGCAACCGCTCCCACTGCCTCATCTCAAGGTTACTCGCAGACTCCTTTCTTCTGTCTGCCGTATCCTCAGCTCGGTATGCTCTGCCTGCTCGATCCTGTTTTATCTTTTAGTCGTGCAACAATTTTATGGCAACGTGAGTAGTATTACAATCAATACACCGTGTGCAAATATGTTAAAATAATCACCGGGATTGATGTGCCAAAGTAGCTCCTAGCTCTTAAACTGATGATCACTCACTAACACGGTGGAAAAAAAAAACAAAAACTGTTTGGAAAAAAAAAAGAAAACAGCAAATGTTTCAGATTAAGCTGTACAGAACACGAAATGCCATTTCACAGTGGCCCTGTGGTGTTTTATTCAAACTTTAGCAGGCCTTTATATTTGCGTATAAGCATTAGATGTGGGCCACCTGATGATCTGATATCATGGATCTTCTTAATTTAGTATATAATCTGTTATTCAGAGATCATGTTGGTGTCCAAACTGTCATCCTCAACCTGAACAAAGCAAAAGCCTCATTGGTTTTTTGACACAATTAGGGCACTGCTCTCTGTACACACTATGAATTTGAAAGATTAAAGAGGTGATGTTGGCAATTATTATATCTAGAACTGGGCAAACTTTACATTGAAATGAGTTCATGATAGTTTATTAGAGGACTTTATTGAGCCTGATGTCCTGTGTTATGTCAACATACCATTCATTTCATTGACAAAAATGTCCTTTTTCTCTCTGTATGTTGATAACTGAATAATTTTAATGGGATCTTTCGTGCGGTCATAAATACTGCAAAATGAGGTAATTATCACGTTTCCCTTCTTGCAGTTTAATTTTATAAATGACCATTAATAATGACAGTTATTACCATTAAATGACCGTTATGTAGCAAATTGCCATCTGGAATCATGTTAGTGTCTCCTCCTGTCATATTTTTTGATGATGCTCTCTGAAAGCAACTCGGGCCAATTCTCGGCCAAATCATATCGAGTGAAAAGAGGTATGAATCACCATTCCAAATACAAAATGGGAGCGAAAACCATAGAGTCTTTATAGAAGATGGACAAACGTGGTGACTGTGTTGTCACCCGCTGGTTTGTGCACTGTTAACTTTAAATCTTACGTTGGTCGTGCACCCGTCAACATCTTGAGTTTTTGGATCCAGATGTGACGTGCACAAAATGGATGAGACTGAGAACCTGATGCCACTCTAGTTGGTAGCAGCCAGAGTACTCGCATGTCACGTGTGTAACTACTGGTTTGCATATCTTTAAGCATTATGACAATTTAAATAGATGTGTTAGGTAAACACATGAACTGGGGCATTAGCTGTTGAAATTAACCACAGAGTCAAAAATGCTCAACTGCTGTAAAGTGGGGCATGCTAACATGGGATCAGCAAGGTTTCATGAAATCACATGGTGATAACATGCCAAGTCGTGTAATGTGTTAGCACTGTGTGTCCTTTTCTTGTTTTGTGGCATTTCATGCTATATACTGTAAAAGGATCACTTCCTGCCCCTTGGTTTCACCCTAACCATTTGTCTTGTCATTTTAATGTCTTGAAAATACACACGACAAGCTGGACGTGACACACATAAATGCACCCGTTGTGGTGTGCTACTTATCTGCAATCAATCAATCAATCAATCAATCAATTATACTTTATTAATCCCCGAGGGGAAATTCCAATTTCGGTCAGAAAACAGACATGGGAGAGAGAGTGTGACCAGGCATCGCAGCCCGCGGGCTCACGGCCACGCAGGCGCCGCCAGATAAGAAGGAAGGGGGACAATGACATGAGATCATGTTGTTTGGTTCTTTTGAGATTGGTTAGCTATATTTCATTTTTAATTTTTTTTTGCCACTTGGATGTAAAGATTAGTGATTTGGGCCGTTGGACTTCAGTTGTAGTGACACACTCTGTTTCCAGGCAGCTCATGTGAGTTATACCTCTGGTTAGAACTGTCATTTATATCAGGATTCTACGACAAAAGATGACTTTTAAGCAGATCCTCATGTTCTTAGCAAGAAAAGAAAGCAAATGAAAACATACAAAACTCCACATTATATCTTTAATTAAAAAAATATGTTGAAATCCAGATAGCAGAAGTGGTTTATTCCTTTATTTTTCACTCTAATTGGACACATAGTACTATTCAAATTGCCACAGCAGTGAAACGGTTGCTGCTTGGTTACTAAATTGTCCCTAATTTGTGCATACCTTGAGAGCTGGCTGCATAGCTAGCAGGAAGGTCCCGTGTGAAGAAAGTGCCCAATCAAACGAGACATCACCTGCCTATCAGGAGTCCTGCATAGACCTGATTGCAGGTTCTCTTAGCAACAGCTGGGGCAGGTTGTGCATTTAGTGCAACCTCTATGTGCGTGTTTGTCTGTGTCTATTGAGAGAAAGAGAGGGTGTGTCTGAATACGTGAGTGTGAGAGAGGTTTTCGATGAAAGGAATACAAATGTGTTTGATCACAAACTGTAGCCAGAACATCGTGCTCACAGGGGTTGTAGGATTTTTTGGTATGTGTGTGAGCCTCAGGAATCATTAGTGTAAATGTCAGAGCTGGAAAATTAGAAAGAAGACCGAGTAGATGCTGGTGTTGACATGCAGAAAAAGAGGAAAGGTAGGGATAATGCGAAAGACAGACAGAAAATAGTCACAGGTTGGAAATGAGAGATCATTTGAAACAGATTTCATCGGGAGGATAAATGAATGCACTCTGTTAAAGGAGAGAGCCAGTGGCAGGTGAAGATGGTGGAGCTGATGGGAGCTGATTGTGTGGGTGTGCGCTTCAATCTCTCCTTCTCCGGCTCGAGAACTTTGGTATTCTCTTGTCACCTGAGGGAGAGACAGTCGGATGAAGCAGTCGCTTGCAGCAGCATCCTCATCTGCTGATTGAAGCGAATGAGCCACAGACATTTTGCTACATTTTAAACAGTCCTCTCTCTGAGAGTGACATGAGAAGATGGATTTGAATTTCATGTCTGTGCATCAAATTCAGAGAAAGACTGGCTTAGCCAAGCAATAATGCTGGAGGCAGTTTGGCTCTTTTAAAAAATTAAAAACACACCTACCAGCATCTCTCGCCTACTGAATCATCGGTTAAAAAGCTCAGTTTTTTATGATATGGGAAGTAACATGCTTGAGTTATATCTTAATAGATAGAAAGATATATAAATACTTTTCTCATTCTAATTGGGAAATTGTTTTGTTGCAGCAGCATACAGTAAAAGTTGTGAAAACAATTAAAGTAAAAACAAGTAAATAGAATAGAATAGAATAGGATAAAATAAATGTAAAATAAAATAAAAATAGTGAATAAACATTCGCTATGTACAAATCTACAGTATGAAGAATTTTCTTTTTTTAAACAGCAGCTCATCCATCTGGCTTTGATTTTAACTGCTAGACTACTCAAACATGTTGTTGCTGGTAATTGTCTGTAAATGGATGCATTTAGGAAAAAAAAGAAAACACATTGCAAGGTAACGGCTGGTGGCTTCAAGATTCTGCTCCACAAAGATTGTCCAGAATCTTTAGCATTCCGAACGACCGACCTTTTATCATACCTTATCAGTTTTAACCTTGCAGGTAAAACTGATAAACCCTGACTGGTTCATGCTCAGGCTGCAATGTACTGCACAGACAAACCAAAAAAACTTTCAGTGCCAAAATGATGGTCTTTGCTCAAAGATTCTAAAAACTGTATTATGTAAAGAAAGAAAGAGAGAGAGAGAGAAAGTTGAATGTCCAAAAACAAAGCCATGAACAAGTTTTCAACAAGCTGAAACTCCATATTTGGTCATTGTTGCTGATACATTAGTCCCAAATTGAGGTTTTTTTTTAATGTTCACTACACATTGGGCTCCTGAAGGCAGTTACAAAAAAGAAAATTCTAAATCCTTTGTGCCACACTCTCATGCAGGATATACAGTATCTCCTCTACCCCTCCTCTCTCCTCTAATCTCCACTCCTCCCATGTCTTTCCTCTGGAGCTGGTTCACTCTGTACCTGTTGAATAATTGATAGCTGTTTTGGTTTCCGATAAGGCGTATGGGGTCTCAGCTCTCAGCAGTATGGGCATGCTGCAGATCAGACAGCTCTGTCCATCCTTCCATTGCCTCGCTCTCCTTTTTTTTTTTTTTTTTTTTTTTTTTTTTTACTCCCAATCTTGTCCTATCCTATTCCACATGCCAGTTATCTTGCACCACTTACTTTATCTGTAGCGTGTTTTTGTGCATGTTTATGATGTGGTCAACAGCTCTCAAGTTTTATTTAAGTTTGAAATGTATATTCTTCATCAGTTTAACAGAACCTTGTAAACATAAATAAATGACGTATGCTGGATATTGCCATGGAAACAGAACTTGTAGATCTGAAAAAAGCAAGTTCACAAGATAAACTGTTTAATATGCCTGCATAAACGGGCTCCTGCTGCAGCAGCCTCACCATCATACGCAGGTTGTTGCACAGGATTTGAGCTGAGGTGTTTTCACAGAGCTTGAACAAAATAGAAGAAACCCCTCTTGTAAAAGTTTCAACTTGGAGGTGGCTGATTTCATTGTTGCAAACACACTTTGATAAGCCGCACGGCAGTTTTCAGAATTCACGAAATTTCTCTCCAGTCAATCATACAATCATGTCAATCATAACTTAGAGAGTTTCAGCATGACATTGTATTAAAAAATGTCTCAAGAGGAAGAAAACAGCCTTATTAGCTGTTTATTCATGAATTTTAGGTCATGTTTGATATTCAAGTGAGTAGAAGCTGTTGATGCTGAGATGTTGACCAAGTGTAAAATCCAGCAGGAAAAATATTTATTTGGTTAAACATTTACCTGAAAGTCCGAGAAGGAGGTGCAGTCTAGTCTAAACACAGGGATGAGAGCAGCACTATGTATGTATGAGCTCGGTGTGCTATGTATGTGTGTATGTATGTAAGATGTATTTTTAAAAGAAGTTCAGTGGAGACAGCGTGAAATAGGTCTATTTAAAGTCCTCATGAATAAAACTCAGATTTTGAATATTTAAATATAATCTGTTTTGCTCTATATGTCTCAAATACACCTATAGTTAGTGAGAGCAGGATGCAGACAAGAACAGGTAGGTTTATTAATAATGCAGGGGTCAAAACCAGGTCATCAGTCAGCACAGCAATAACGACAGAGAAGGGCTTTGCAAAGGCAAAATCCATCAACAGAACAAAGGTATAAAAAAAGAACAGTCATACACTTCTAGGGAGCAAAAAAGGAAACAAGGCTAACAGTCTGGAAAGGGATGAGTGAAAATTGGGAATCATATACAAATGGTCTATATGGTTTGCATTCAAAATAATAGAAAATCAATAAAGAAAGAATTACAATTTTAATCAAAACCTAAGATTTTAACACCTGATTCTATTTACCTTTGGAATTTTAAAGCTCATACTGCTTGATGCATTCATAATGAAGAAGGGTTTGTTCTTGAGAAGCTTTATAGTTTAATGTTGCTTTTCATTTATTATGTATGTTGTTATGTCTACACTGTGCTACAAATGTCAAACAGAGTGCTCAAGGATCCCAAAGAAAATTCATTTATTAATATACATGAACAGAAACTGCCTTGAAACCTGTCTTCTTTATTTGTTCCCTCGGCCTTTGAGGCTCTCTGCTGTTTTCATGTCTCATCTTTTCTGTTTCCCCCGTGAAGGTAAGTGTGAGGTGTATGTGTCGGCTCTTACTCAGCATGAGGGGGATTGAGGCAGACGGGTTAAAGAGTGAGAAGATTTCATCAAACCCTGGACAACAAGTCAATTCTTCCTGATTTACCACCTCAATCCCCATCCGTCCCACAGAGTCCCAACACACACACACACACACACACGTGTGTTTTTGCATCTGCACATGCGATTAGCTCTAACAGACACACGCTGGCTTACTCAGAAGTTCCCTTTATTCACATTTTCATCCTTTCTCTGTGCTGCAGCAGAGACAAACAGGAACGGCAGCAGCAGCAGGTCTTACATAACTACATCACTGCATTAACAAGCCCATCTGCCACTGACTGGTGCCTACACTTACAGTTAGCATGCTATTTAAATGGCACACCCTTAATAAGTGTGCACAAACACCACCTAGACAGTCAAAACAGATCTTTTCCAACACCCTGGCCAACTGAAAACCCACGAAAGCTTTTTGATTTTCTTACTTTTTTTTGCACTATTCAAGATTTCACATCTTTGCACTTGGAGTTTTATTGCAAATTTAAAGTTACAATCACAGCAAGAAACTGTATGTAAACAATCATTTAGTTGATTTACAGACACGTCGCCGGACTTGTTTAAGTCACATAGGCAAAATGGCAAATGATGTGTTATTTTGCATTGGTTTTAAAAATTTGTCACTCCAGCCCTTGCATATATTAATCTTTTGGTGGAGTCAACAAGGTCTTACGGCGGACTCTGTAACTCTCAACATAAGCACGCAATTGTCAGAACTCAACAAGGTTATGTTCATCCCGATCACGTTTTCTGCGGACTGCCAATCTAAAGCCCTGATTAAAGCCAGAAATGACATCACAAAGCCTTTGCAAAAGTGCACCGGTGCGCCACACAAACACATTGACGCATGAAATGGACAGAATTAGAAGTTCTTTGTGGGAGTCTTTGTTTGACGCCTCCTTCGGAGTGACAAGAGCAAGCAAAGATTGAGTGATGTGAGGGAACAGGAGATGTGGGTATGTGTGAGAAAGTGTTGTTTGTTTGCTGCCACAGCTTGTTTGTGTCCTTAGTCTGAGTCTCATTATAACACTGTGGCATGGTGTTTGTGCATGCGCAGTCAGGAGTGCGTGCGGCACACTTAGTCTTATATAACGATCAGATGCTCAGCCGGGGATATTGTAAAGAGGAATATCAGGATATCCGTTTATTGGCATGGCCGAGGAACACAACTGAAAAAGTAATCAGAGGCAAACCTGATAGAGCTAAAGTCATAAGAGTGTACTAACTTTAAAGGGGAAGTGCAATAATACGCGTTCATTCATTCATTTGTCTTAAAGTATTGATGAAATAAAGACAGATAATGCTATATTTAGAGGCTGTATTGTCTATGCCCTGTTCTCTCCCGTTATATGGATGCGGATCTCGACTAATTTAAATATCGTCCGAAGGACGCCGACTTTCACAAAAACAGTTATTGTTGAGTAGATGAACGTATTTTATGCCAGAAATAAGGTCCAGGTTTAAGAAAAAAAAAACGAACTTCCCTTTAATATTCAAGTAAATTGTCATTTGAGCTTTCAATAAATGCATTAAGTTAGGCACTGCATGTTATATGTGTTGATAGCCCAGTCAAAATGGGAGGAATGTGTTAGGTGCTAATGGATTAGAGAATTAAATTCAAATTACTAGACCAACTGCTACTTTCAGCTATTTAGAAAGGACTGACACATGATGAGCTCAAGGTACTGGCATCAATAACCTATAGTGAATATTTCTTTATTGTAGCGACCTTTGCTTTTATGTCAGTAATCATTCAGGTAGTGTATTGTGGGTTGAAATTAAGCGCCTCATTTATGACAAGTTGAAGTACATTTGCTGTTTTATTATGGAGAGATTGCTCGACGTTAGTATGATAAGAATGGATTAGAATCTTTACCCACAGCGACATCACATTTCGAGAGGGACAACAATAAATATAGTGAGCTTTAAATAAAAGCGTCAAGATGCTATAGCCACTGTTGATAGAGCTGGTTTATGGGTGTGCCGCTGTCCCGTGTGAGTGGTGTTTATGGGGGACTTGTCCCTGCAGCATTCAGTGCGTCTCATACACAACCCCTCATGCCCTGCACAAGCTGAAAAAAGCTTACAATGCCACCAATGTAGTTCAGATTTACCAACTGTGGAGTGCTTTACTGACTCAAAAAAGTACCCAGCAAAAAAACTTTTCTACAAACCTTTTTCACCATGGTATAACACAACAATACGGCCCTTTTGCTCACCTTTGCTCATTCCCACTGATCTAACAGAGCTTCCACAGGGTGTGCTTACAGATGTACAATCAAAGGAGTGACAGCAGTGTTGGAATTTAGCGTGCCGTGTGCCTCTCCATAAAGCTGGATAACTGGATAACTAAATAACCGGACAACACTGTGTGATTTTAGACTGACTGGGATAAAATAAATAAATAATGTAAAATAATTGGGACAATATGTTTGGCCATGGCTCCAGAATGTTCATCCTACAGCACATCTAACGGAGAGAGAGGATGACTGATGTAAAGGTGTTGCAAGATTTTAAAAAGAATTTCAGAATCTCTGGATGGCCATCTCATAGTGTGACTGCTGCTGGGCCCACGACTATGAAATAGCCAGTAGCAGCGCAGAATGAAACAGCACCCTGATCAGCCTTACCCTGGCCAACACATTCCTACTCCCAATGCAGGGGCACCTCTTTACTGTCACTTTTAGACACGCAGGGAACTGCGCTACAGCTACAGCCAGATTCTTCAGCATCAGTAACATGGTGATGTACTGACTGAAGCAAATGGATACAGGAAAGAAAATAGAGCAGGCTTGTCAACTTTTAACATAGACGGTGAAAGGAGGCCGGAGTGGTGAGGGGAATACCTGCCACTAAAGCCTGGGAACTGTGTTTGAGTCCAGCCTTGAGTCTGCTGTTCTTCTTCTTTCCTCAGTCTGTATTTTGACGTGCAGATTGTGCTACACTACTACTATATCAAAAGGACTTTGTTAAGGTTCAGAAAACATCATGCTTAGCTGAGAAAATGCTCAATGAAACCCATTTTATCACAGAGAGCAGACTACTGTGACATTATCAGCTCAGAAAACCCTGCGCATCCAAAGGTTCGAGGGCTAGTCTGTGTGTTCAGCGGGCTCCTGCTAAGTGTCCGAATGTGATGAGTTCGGAGTGAGAATGGGTTGCCCTGGTGCTGTTCTGAGAAAACCAAAAATAAACCCAAACAGAGTTGATAAAGGTAAATTGTGCAAAACAAACTATTTCTGATTCCAACAAAGATACATGTGCTGATGTCAGCAGGAGCCCTTTTTGTACTGTGCTACAGCTCCTTGGCTGCGTTCATGATGCACCAAGCTCAACAGTGTTTTTTTTAACATCCTACAGTCTGCATGCATGAAGTTTATTATGTCCATGTTGCAGTGTGGCTTTCAATAAACCTGAAAAATTGAAGACGTTACAGAGCCTGTGGGCAACACAGGTGTCTGTTGGACTTTTCAATTAAGTCTTGTACAGTCTTGAACTGGCTGGGTGAAAAGGGCTACAGTCTCCACTACTTCCTGTCCCGGTTTCACTCTCAGAGAAACAAGCCATTGTATTGACGCATTTATCATGATGAAAACTTACAGGCAATTGATTTGACTGTGAAACTGTGGATTGAACAGCTGCCTTGTCCGCTGTCTGTGAGGGCATGACACAGAAGAGAGGAGCACGGTATGTGCTAGAGATGTGAATGAATGACTGGAGAGAAGAAATAAAAAAATATATAGTGTAGCTCGCTGACGGCTGTCAGCACAGTTAATGTTGATTTTCTTTGGGTTCTTCTTGAGGATGATCACCACGACACAGAGACCAGAGAGTATATCAGCTGTGACATGAGTTGGGACATGCTCCCTCTGAGCTCCTTCTCCCCCTTTAACCAGCACCATGTTAATCTTCTTAAGCTGTCAACATGACCTAAAACTAATGGTGCACAAGTGCAAAGAGAGACGGAAGAACTCCTGCCAAGAAACACAACAGCTTTGGAACAACTCTGGCGCCCCAAGCTCATAAATACATTGCAGCTTTCATTAACTCCTTGAGAAGGGGGCAAACCTCAGTTGTTTCTGTCCACGCAGGAGTCAGTCAAACCCTTTAGTTGGAATGTGTGGCCTTTCTCTGAACCACAGCACACCAGAGAGCAATGCTTTTTGGGACCATTTTTTTTCTCCAGATGCGCAGTTGAACAGATGGCGCCACTAATGCCAGCTCAGCCACGCGGTATGCGACAGCCACACGGTAATGCAGGAGTGAATTAACATGGGTGAATGGTGATGCATGTGAGGAAATGCCCAGATGAAGGTGGGAAGAAAAGGTTGGTGTTGGAGAAAGAGGGACGGTGGGGAGACTGACAGCATGAGGAGAAGAAAAGTCCGGAGTTGATTGTTAAAAAAGAAGTTGAGTTGACTAGCAATGAAATGCATGGAGGATGGACTGTGTGGATGATGTCAAAAATGTTTTGGGTCGATTTCTCAGCTGTTGAGATCAATACAGACACAATCAGTTTTGTAATAATAAGATGAATATGGAACCACACAAGAAAAAACGGTAGATTTAGCAGCCTGATAAACTGAGCACTTGGCCTCCTCTGGTACAAATATTATGCCTTAATCTGACTAACTAAGGATATAGTTAATGTCCATTTTTTGTATTTTTATCTCTGTGTGCAGTCTGATGTAAACCCAATGGTTTTCAAGTAAAACTACAAAGTGACAAGCTAAACTTGTCATTTTCTCATACCCCAACAAAATGTTTTTCCATGGGATCAAATCTGTGCTTTAAACTTTCCCTCTATTTCTACTTTTTCAACAACTCCGAAGTGGATCGTTTTGTATGCTGAGGATCATTATTCTACCGAAATGTTTACTAATGTTTCATGTACAGCAGAGCCCTTTTTCTCTGGCACTCCTCCCACACAGGGCACATTTCTTTGTAATAGAAGTTTGCATACATTTTAGCAAAACATCTACAGAAGTGACCCACGCCTCCTGCGATCTTTCTTTCCTACTCCTTTTTGCATCAAACAATCAGTCGCCCTTGGACAATTTGGCAGTTGTTAAAATCCGCACTGAGCATAGATTATTTCCCTTACAGTTTAAAGGTTTATTTGAAATCATTTGGAATACTTTTCAAGTCTACTACCAGGCTTAAAGGCATCCCTAATCTTTTCTTTCCAAAGGCCACGAGAGCTCTTTAAATCTTGGCATGTTGACACAGCAAACAGAACACTTGACCCAAAAAGGTTTTAAAAAGACAGTGTGATGAGTCGGAAGGTTTAATTTCTTTTTCTTCAAAGGGACAGACAAAAAAAAATGTTTTAGACTTTGCTTTTTAATATGATGAACGATCAGTCTTTCATAGTCTTCTAACACATTTCTCTCTCTGTCCTTTCTCTTTGACTATAATGACTAACACCATATCAGCCACCAACTCTCAGAGCAAATATTTTCCCCTCGGGGCGGATTTGTGCTGCACTGCTCAAGATTTAGGGCAACGGAGATGAGCGCATTTGTCATATTTTGTTAAGGCAGGTTGTAGTTTTTCTTCACACTAGCTATCCATGAAACACTGATACATGAATATAAAACTCGGCTATTCACATAAATGTATTTTACAGCAAAGCTAAATCTGTCCCATCAGGTAACAGCGAGCCTAATCCGTCAGTGCTCATTGATCTGAACATAATTAGTCATGGAAAACTCAGATTGTATTGAATTGAAACAGCGACACTTGCGTTCATTGATTTAGTTCACAAACTTTTAATTGATGTGGACAACTCCTTGGTTGTGCTGTAGTGCTTAAAAGTCCAGGTCGATTTATGTACATGGAGGGTTACTGTAGGCATGCTGCGACAAACAATATTGCTCTCTTTTCCTTATAATGGGAGCCAAAATAACCACACAGCATATTTCTTGGTGTACGTGTGTGGGAAAACAACTAATCATTTTTCATCCACCATTGTTCAGCACAGGAGAACAAATGAAAAAAAAAACAGGTTTATGCTGAGGAGAAAACGCTTTGAACAATTACAAAAATCACAAAGCAGGAAACTTCCAATCAAGATAAATAACAGATTTTTATATCAAGTGACAAATGTAAAAATTTTACACCCAAATAAACTTGACACTAATGCAGGGTGCCAAGGTTCCTGCCTTCCTCTCACGATGTGTTTTGGCCTGCATTTCCCTCTGCCTGCTCCTACCTGCCCCGTCTCTTCACATCTGTCTCCTCTGCCGGTCTGTGGGACTTTGCACGCTCCAGTCGGCAACAGACCGCGACAGCTACATCTTCTCCAAATGTCATCTCCCGAGCATATCCCCAGACATGTTCACGGAAGAGGCTTTTCATGTAGTCACGTGCGAATGTGTGCGACAATGTGTGGGAGTTGAGTCTGCTGCCATATTTTTGTCTTGATCAGTCAGAGTAATAACCAATTATGTCCCATGTACGTATGACATCTGCATGCCAAATAGATTTTATAGATTTCCGTGGGAGAGGGAGAGAAGTAGGATGTGAGGTATATAACGTGTTGTGTTGTTTTAATGGTTGAGACAGAGATAAATGGAGTTAATTCTTCCTTAATCACCCTGAGATGTCACCAGAACAGAGGGTAATAGAGCTTAATCCACTTCTTCAATCCCTTCCTACTGCTGCCAGTTGTTTGGACACCCATTTGCTGTTTTGCTAACAATGGCACCTCAGCAAAGGTAGATAAATTGGATTAAATGTATTATAGATACTAAAACCATTCACATTCACGGCTTTTTGTACACCCCCACGATACTGCTCTACATCTCAGTTTCTTTTTCCTGCTACAATCCCTCTGCTTGAACCCAAAAGCCCCCTGTGGTCTGCTGTTGATGGAGCACAGACTTCTCTTAAAGAGTTAGCATGGTAATACTTAAAGGACTCAGAGTCAGTCAGACAGGCTGGAGCAGAGTTAAGCCCTCACTCCACTCACATCAAAGGGGCCGGGCCCATCCAGAGCAATCTCTCAGAGAGAGGAAGGCTGAAGGGAAGAGGTGGTGTGTGTGTGTGTGTGTGTGTGTGTGTGTGGGGGGGGGTAGAAAAAAGTGGGGCTGTCATATATTCCCTTTATCACAGAGAATTTTACGGTTCAGACCTGCAATTCTGAGGGGAATTTTATGGGCTGACCAAAGATGGGCAGCCTCAATTCAAAAGCAGTGCAGTCTCATCACTTCCGAGAGTGTGTGAAGAAGATGTGTGGTTGAGTTTTGTGCCAGCTTTAACTTATCGCGCTGAAAAGACATATTTTATGGTCCCGACAGCTTATTGTTTATCAATCTCTCTTTGTACGAGCTGTTTCCCTGCACCGCTGTTGCCGTCCACACAGACCTGCATTTCTAATTGAACGCTTCTCCACGGGGGCAGAAAAAAGACGATCAATTAATCAATTAATTCTGGGCGACAATGTTATGCTGCCAGTTGTGTCCTTTCTCCTGGATGTCAGCTTAGTTATTAATGGAAGCGCCCTCGATAAACGTATCAACCCTCCTACTTTCAGATGAACTCACGAGGTTGTGTGGAGGGGTTTTTGTCTTTAGCCTGACAAAGATATAATTGCACCGTGACCCAGTCATACTTGCCTGCTGAAGTAAAACACACCAGTTTCACTGCATTAATGAAACATGTTCTACAGAGATTTTTCATTTTCTCTTAATTATGAGATGATCTCACTCTACGATAAGCTTCTTATCTGACTGTGTGCATCAGTTAATTTTAAATGAAGCAGTGATAGCCACATGCCTGTGTCCATGTAGATGTGAGTATGTGCGCACATCAACACAGAAATCAGCAAACTCATTAAATGTCAAAGCCATTGCTCTTGAGAATTGTGACCACATGTAAATACTGAAAACTTATGCTCTCTTTCAGGATCGTTGTTTTTTCTCTTCAGATACAAGGATACAAACTCTGAATGAATAAGAATGTTTTATATTAAACTTTACCTGACATACTTGATGTCATAGGGAAATAACTTAGGATGTTATGTTTTTTATTTTCTGGATGTTTTCAGGCAGAAAACATGGCAGACATATGGCTCTCATTACAACATATCAACAAAATGTTCCTTTTCAAAACTATGCCAAATGTTAAATACCACTACCAACATTTATGCACAAATTTCCTTCCAGACTACATGCTAAGACAAAAGTAGATTAGCACTAAGGGGACTGGATTGCTTCACAGTCACTAAATTAAAGAAGGGCATGATATACTGACTGTAATAATTTAGGTCATAAACACATTGTAGTTCAGTGTATGTGTATTGATGATATAGTCTCATATCACCACTGACAATAATTGTTACATATTTCAGCCAGAGATCACATACCGTACGTCTGGTCAGTCTTTGGTGCTCACAGATGTTGGCCCAGCATATGTAGTCAGAACTGCAGAATTTTGGCTAGAAAAACTATTTACATTTCCAAGAGATGACTTGAATAGATCAGTTTGATGGTGCTTCCAAAGCAGAGGAACCTCACCAAGCTTAACGATATAGCTTTCTCCTCCACAGAAGCAAAAAAAAAGCTACAACATTATTCTTTTTCTTATCACTTCTGTCTCTTATGTGTCAAATCAGTCAAAGTACTGCTCATCCTTTATCAGTGAACAGTCTCCATGTACAAAATTATGAAGAAGTCCCTCTGATAAATTATGTTCGATCAGAGAGGCTTCTTTTGTAAATAATTAAGACAGACTGGGAACTGTTTGAGCTGTTTGAGCAAAAGAAAAGTTACATATGATGCGTTTGAATTTATTACTTGACTTTGCTTGTCCTGTTTGGTGACTATTGCAGACCATGAAGCCCTGAACTATGACAACCAGTGAGGAAAACAAGCTCTAAACAGTTCAAAATGTAAAACCCATATACAGGACTCATTACTAATGCACTTTATATTTTATTCATGAAATACATTAAACACCTCAATGTTCGAGTAGTATTTTACCCATTCCTGTGCTGCTGTAAATATTGAAATATACACAGTGAGGGCTACTGTATAATAAGCTTAAAATGCAAGGTGAGTGAGAGGTCATTTGGTGACCGGGGAGGCAAAAGGGATAAAGTTTGCAATAATAGGACACCTATCATCCTGACGTTTGCTTACCCACATGTGATTATCACAGAAAACACAAAAAGAGTTGCACCTTTGGGTTTCCTTTTGCACATTATGTTGCTGGAATCCAAAATCAAGTCAGCCATAGTGCTAGCCTAATTGCAAAGTACTACGCTAAATATTGAATGTGCTGAAGTATTCTCAAGAAAGAGCAGTTCACTGGGCTGGTTTCTATTATAGAACAAGCAGAAAGCCCAAAAATACTGCATTATTTTTCGTTTCTGAAACCACCTCAGAGTGTGTGCATGTGTCAGCCTGTATTTTGAGCACATACACTCTTGAAGGCAGATGACAGAGAGCTGGCTAGACTGGATAAAGTTCATTCTACTCAGTACGCTCATTGACTGTGTCACCATGGTATCTGTGATAAACCAATCAATTCTCCTTCATCTACTTGGAGGCTAGACACGCACCAAGACTGTCTACGGATTGGCATTACGCATTATGGACAGACCAATTAAGAAACAGAGACAGAGCTCCGGGTGGGGATGAGAGTTTGAGGCAGTAGCTTGAAATAGGGTAGGACGACTGCACAGTGAGACAATGCATAAAGTCAGATTGATGATGTTGAACACATAGGAAATAGAAAAAAGAATGATTTTGGTGGTTCAAAAAGAAAGCGTTCTATTAAGAAAATAGAAAGAGGTCGATGCAAATGAACAACTTTGAAGTCGAGAGTGTATCGGAGCAGAGATGGGAGTTTTGCAGTGAAATAAGCTCAAGCTGGTAACCGTTACTCTTCCAGCTGCAAGGGAGGCGGTACAGTGAAGAGGATGCCGCTGTTTTAGAATGTATAAGCACAGCTGTCGCCTACAGCTAAAGCAGAACGATTACAGCTTAAATCCATAACATCTGCTGCTCTCTTACCAGGCAGAGCAGACCACCAGAAAATACCATAGAGGAGGGACTTAAAACAAGGTTAACCTCTGACAAGGAACCTGGACGTCAGAGGTTCCTTTTCGGCTATGTCTCGGTGTCCATCCTATCTGTGCTACCTGTGCCTGTACTTTAAAGCCACTTTCCAGTGGCTTTAAACCCTGAGGCACATTCACACCTGTCTCCCCAGGGGCAAAGACGGGAGACTGAGACGGTGCAAGTGAGATGTGTAAAACACTGACAGATGGAGATCTCGGTCCTGAGCCACGTGAGTGTCTGAGTGGGAAAATGGAGGTTTGGCCTCATTATGAGCTTGTTTGGGTAGGACAGGACAGGGCAAGGCTGCCGTGAGAAGGATGATCAAGCGGGAGTCTTAGGGGAAGCTTGATGTGGAGCAGGGATTGAAGTCAGATTGAAGGCTAGTTTCTGCAAAGACTGCAAGACAGGGACATCAAAGAAAGGCAAGAAATACAGAGCTAATGGTTGCACTTATGTGTGCTGGGTTATTCGTACAGTCGTGCCTTAAAAGGACCATTCAAGTAAGTGAAAAAACAACAGGGACCCAAAGGAAATTAATTTAAGGTCACCATTTTTCCAATAATGAATAACAATGAATGCATTTAAAAAGGTACAGGATTTCAGTTTCTACAATTATCGGCTGCTTTCAATGTCAGAGTTGGAACAGGAAGGGCCAAAGAGCCCGTGTTATGTTCATTTACATGTTCATGATTTCATCCATCCATCTATTTTCTTTAGCTGCTTAATCCGTCGGTCGGGTCGCGGGGGGGTCTGGGGCCTATCCCAGTGGTCATCGGGCACCAGTCCATCACGGGGCCACACAAGACAAACAACCACACGCACACTCCTAAGGACAATTTTTAGAGACACTTAACATGCATGTTTTTGGACAGTTGGAGGAAGCCGGAGTACCAAACACATGGTTTTTAAAGTTTGTAATCAGACAAACAGACTAAGAGATTGTTTTTAGCCCTCTGTTAATCTATTGGTCTGGAGGTAGAAGAAGAGACAAGGTTAAAGCCTGATTTATACTTCTTTTTACTGCCCTTACGCTTGCATCTTGCGCGTATGTTAATGGCTCGAGACGTTTATACTTCATTTAGCTTTGCCGGCGCTTGCGTGTGCTGCGTGGCGATTCACCGCCAGGACAGTAAGTAGAGCAGCGGGTTTTTTCAATGACAAGCCTACTACGATGAAAGGAAATTCACCGCCAGGACCTCTTCGAGTGGATTCATGCTTCTTCTTCTTCTTCGCTTTCTACCTTGGCGTTTGAAAACAGCAGTCTTTTATTAGGGGATGAAACCGGAAGATGAACACGCCGCCGGATGTGATGTAGATAGTGGCTTGCGCTCGCGTCTTGCGTGAAGTTTAGAAAATTGAGGTCACACACGCAAGCGCGCAAGGGCTTGCGTTGCGTCTTGTGTCACCGACCATAAATCAGGCTTAAGGGTCAGAACTTACAAATTCATGCTTTTTGGGCACAAACTTGACCATCCATAATATGCATGAATTGCGATACTAGAGGAAAGGCCACGGGTCCTTTTAAAAAAAAAAGAAGATTGTGGAGGGGGCGTGGCGCATCAGCTGCAGGAGAGAGGTGTGGAGAGAGCTCAGGGGAGCAGCACCAGGTGAGTGATTAGTCTAATCACTCTCCTTTATAAACAGTAGCGTGCTGGAACCAGAGGAGGAGAGGAAGGAGAGCAAGCCTGGACAAAGCCTGGGAAGGAGGCCGTGCAGGAGGAAAACCAAAGAGCTGTGTATGACAAATAAAAGCATTGACGTACCGTCAGAGTCTCAGTCCTAATTACCGCTGAAAGAACCCGCAGTGGCAGTGAAAACGCCACAAAGATTAAATGGTATTAATCTTGACCTGTAGTTTGAGCAAAAAAACATGACAAATCCAAACTGTCAGTGGCCTTTTATAGCACATGAACAGACTGACTGACACCTCCATGTGCACTGATGATTAATCAGTTAAACGTATGAGTCAAAGACTAAAGCAGCCACATTACACATATAAGATTTCTATGGAACTTAAAGCGCCAGTTTATTACAGTCGGATAGTTTTACTGCTTAAAAGTAAAGCGAGAGTCATGTTCACACAAAGTTTTGGTTACATGCTTTGAAAAAATATGACAGACAATATTTAGTCAATTGTGCTTATTATACTTGTACCCTATCAGTGCTGTAAAATCAAATCCAAGTGCAGTAATCTTAGTCATGGAGACTAAGTAGAAACAGTGAATTAAAAAACACTGCAAGAGAAGAGTAGAATTTGGAGCAGAATTGATGAGGTGTAAAAAAGAAAATGGGGCTGCAGTGGCTTTGATGTTTTCACACAGCATCCCTGACAGCCATGCTGCAATGGGACTAGGAAATTTTCCCATTATTTAAGCTATGAATGTGTATGAATATAGAGAGTCTACCCTGTTAAGAAGGAGAAAACCAGAAAATAAGCATGTAAAAACGAAAAGAGTTCAGAGAAGAGCTCCTACTATTTTAGAAATGGTTGCACAAAAAAAGAAGAAACGTTCAAATTCAAATAAAAACAGGTGCCACAATTGTTCCTATATTAAAAACAAGTCAAAGGATGAGCAACTCTAAAAGTAGCCAGCATTTCTCGATTCAGTTTTAGTCAACGTCCATGTTACAGATGCAATTTCACCTTGATGTTTTTTTAAAATGAGGGTTTAAAGTTGCGGTGTCAGAAACTCGGAAGATGCGGCGCTGGAATATGTGTTGGTTAAATTATTAAGGTGGAAGAAATTTGTGACCTGTCAGATTTTTGTTTTTCTGCTATAATGCAGGCAAAGTTGATTATCAATAAAAAGCACAGCTCTATGTCACTGTAAAAAAACCTTTTTGGAGACCAATGTGACCTCAAAGGCACCATGTGGAGTTGCACATGTGGAGTGGTAGCACTCTGAAAAAGTGCTTTACAATTGGGTTCCCTTTTTGTAGGCTCTGATCACATACATGCTGATGAAAACAAGGATCATTCCTGTCAATGGATGCACATCATTCAGTGATTGACACGTGGTGGAAATGTCACAACATGCTACCAAAGACAGACAAGAAGACTGCAAGGAAGAATACATGGAACTTGGCTGTGTAAAATATTTATTAAGAGGACATTTAATGCATTTCATAGTGGTTATCTACACACAATATGTGGATCTGTACCACTCAATATAATAATCAGATTAACTGGTCATATCCACAAATGATGTCTGAAGTTCCAGAAATGTTATAAACATATGTTGCAATTTATGTCAACTAATCCAACTTTGTGTTTGATGGGAAAATTTGTACCATTGACACAAGCAAGATTAGGTTTCCTCTCCCGATTCGACTCCCAGCTCAGGAAATTTGAGCTGAAAATTAATTGTTTTATAGATAAAATGCAGACTTTTTTTCTGTTTATTTCCTGCCACTCGTGTCTTTGATCTACACGGTTTGCTCCATATGTGGCAAATCTCTTCCGTTATAAACAAAATGCGCCCACAATAACAATCAGATATTTCAAATTCAGAGATTTGCATGGGAACATGTTATCTGAGTTACACAATAGCCGCTCAAAACAAGTTAAAAGGCTGAGACAGGTGTTTTTATTAAATTGGAGATGGACTATTTCACAGTTTTTTCCTCGATGATCTGCTGTGGATTTTTATTGGGTCGGTCTAAAAGTGAACTCGGAATTCTGCAGCTGACTGAGGCCTCCTTATGTAACATTGTTTCATATTTCATGCTCTTCCATTTCAGCCCCTGCATATTTGACAGACACGATGAGGGGAAAGAAAGACAGCGAGAGGGTGAAAAAAGGAGAGGCAGGCAGCGGAAGGGACTTGGTGAAATACCGAGCTGTACACACATACCTGGGTTAAAAGCATATTTACAAAAACTTTTCAGTTTGTCTTGACTTTCTGAAATGCCAAATATAGGGATTTATTTTTCACGAACGGGAAAACATTTGAAAGCACTTTAACATGCTTTTCTGTGAGTGATTCTTACCTGATCTGTCCTGATTGTTTAGACCCCACACATCTGGTGAGGTTAAGCGGAATGCTAGTATTTACGGAAAGAAGTGTCTTGTCCCATGTTTTCAGGTATTTTACGTGAAAAATGTATCCGTGTATTGCAGCATCGTGGCTGTAATCCTGTTAAGACAGTAACAGGACGAGGTGGGACATTCAAAACTGGAACAAATATCTCTGTGTTTCTTTATAAGCGTGAGCATCCCAGTTTTGTATTTCCATTAAATAGAAAATAATTGACTTGCATTTAATTTCATGTTTGTGTCCGTGCGTTAATCAGAAACAGCACTTCTCTAATACTCCAATATCGACCATTTAATGCCTTTGTGTGAGATGCTTTCTCATCATCTTTTAGTTCCCATCGCCTGGAGCTTTAAATTAAAGCATTTACCCATATGAACCAGAAAACAGCCAACACACACCCTCACAATTATGCAAACCATGAGACACAATCTAATCCTCCTTTGCACTCCCAAACCACATCTCTGCAGGAGAAAGACATTTGTGTAAAACAGGCCGAGAGCACAAACATGGAGATGCATAGACAAGTGCATTCGCACATGTTTGCCTCTACACAAGTAGGCACAAACCTCTGTCTCTGCAGTTCTCTGCCCCAGATGAAGAGGTGCCAATTATGAAAGGGAGGATTTTGTGGAGGATTTCATAGCAATCACTTTGCATGCAAATTCTTAATTTGTTTGAAATAAGCACCCTCTTGTCAAAAAAAACCCTAATTTGCTTACCTCTCCTTGTTTTTGTCCCGCACACTCGCAGTCTTACAGCTTTGAGAACACCAGCCCATCAATGCTAGCAAATCATGAGAAGTAGCAGTAACAAAAATGTGTCCCAACTGGATATGATAAGACAGCTGTGGCAGCACACCACACCACTGCAGCACTCTCTTTTGGTAGCCTGCAGAGACACAAGGTAATGTGTGAAGTCTGGACTAACACAGAATATGCCCAAAACACAGACGTGTGGTTTGAAACAAAACAAATAATACTTTATTAATCCCAAAGAGGGAAATTATTCTGAGCTAATGATGACAGACTGAGTCTCTTTTCAATCAGTAAAATATAACCATTTACTGGAGAACAGATGTGCACTCAGGAGCAATTTAAGTTAATTTTAGTGTCAGGAATTCGATTTTACAACGCTGAAAAAACAAAACAAGCACAGAAGTCTGGAAATCTATAAGCCTGTCAGAGTAACTCCTCTTTATCTATTAAACAGCGTGTTTATGCGTCCTGTTTTGAGATTGATATTTTAATATGATAACTATTAGAGACACATTGGATTTTGAGGGGATTTGCCTCATCATTGTGCTTGATTACAACAAATAGCTACAATCCATAATGTGTCACTCATTCAGTGTTTAGCTACGAAGCCACTTTAACTTAGACATTTACCAGGATCCTGTCAGCTGTGGCAGCCTGTCCATTTTAGCACACCACTGAATCACTCTCTACAAATCCTCACCATTACTGCTGACAAATGTAATTCCTGCAAAGATTTTCCTCACACCAAAACAGACAGTTTCCACAGCTACTTACTTTCATCTACCCCTCCCCTGTCAGGTTGCCCCTCGATGACAAAAGAGTTCTCGGCCATCGACTGACCACAGCACCCTGGTTGCAGGAAACTCAAGAGGTTGAAAAATTCAGTCATGCCCTCAACAACTAGGTCTCAACTCTGTTTGGAAGCAACTGTAAAGTCCCTCCATCCAGCTATTGCTGTCATGAATCTTTGTCCACAGCAAAGACAAACTTACTTCCAAAAGCTGATGACCGTGTGTTCCCTCACATCTACGGCCTGGAACCCATCCACTCGTATACACTCTGGCAAATTGAGCCGATCCATTTTAAACAAAGGTTAAACACACCATTTGGCACACAAGTTGATCTCGTTTAGGAACTGAAAAAAATAACTCATAAGATTTACTTAAAAAACCCTTTGTAAGTATTTGCACTCAAATGATTTAAGTAAGATTTAATGCTGCAATATCAAGTAACACTCACTTGCCAGTATCAAGTAAATTTTACTTACCATAAAACACAACAGTGAAGATATTAAGTAACATTTACTTAATTACATCTAAGTTATATTTAGTTAAACAAATTAAGTAATGTCTACTTGTTTTTCATAGGCAGGAACATAATTTTACTCAAAATTTTAAGTAAATTTTATATATCTGTAGTATTTGCTGTTATGAAGTAATTTAGTAGATTTGAATTATTTTCTTGTGCTTGACATTTTAATTTACTTGGTTGCATTACGTTACATTACTCACTAAAATTAGGTAATAATTGCCATTATTCTTTTGATAAATGTTACCAAATAAATTTAACCAATACTCTATACATTTAATATATATTTATCACATATCACACAACTAAATTATGATGCAATTAAACTGTTTATTTTCCACTTTAAACAGTTTAACAAGAACAGTCAAAGTAAATCCACTACTACTGTGGATTGAATTGCCCAATCTTTTATGGGGCAGCCATAAGTTTAACATTGGCATGACTGACATGAAAAGAACAGACACTGCATCCAATATACGCTATTGGGACAAAATATTAGGAACACTGTCAACATAATGCACTATAATGGTAGACAAGCACCATCCACCACAATTTCAGTAATAAACAGGAAGTCACATTATCACCTTTCTGACAATGTAAATAAAAACTGAGCATGTAGAAGCTTAACAAAAGTTGAAGCTGGCAGAGCTGTGGACTGGAAATAATTGCATTGGATTGTGTAGGTGTCCCATTACTTTTGTACATGCAGTACAAAAATATGCAGTGAAAAACTTACAACCCTCTGAAACAGTTTCAGTATTCATCACAGAAATATAATACTTAGATATTCAAGAATATTTAACACACACAAACATGCTCAAAACAATTTCTGAGAGAGGGTCAGGAATATATATTTGTACTGTAGTCACAATCTTTAAAAACACAATTCACAGTTTCGAGTCCCGAGGTGTTCAACATATTGCTTCTCTGCGTTAAAACTACATGAATTACATACAAGACACGGAAATGAAACTATCTGCCCTTACTGTTCAGTCTGTGTATGATTTCTAGACAAAGGTGCATGAAGTGTCCCCCAACTTTTAAATAAACAAGGACAATCTGAGTACAAGCAGGGTAGTGACCGGCCTTGACCAGTGTGTGGATGCTTCAACCTATAATGTTTTATGAGCTCTAAACGTTTTGATGACCTAAAATTGCATCTTTTGCACGGCCATTTGATATCACAAGAGGCCTACTCTTTATCCCTGATGAATTCATCCCTAAACCTAAACTCCAACTGTCCACAAAGCCCACCGGCTCCTCCAAAGTGCCCCCTGAAAATGAAGAGAAACAATTTGTGGTATGTTGAAGGTCTAAAACATTCAGCCGCAATTCTAATATTACGTTATAATGGATGAATAAGGGAAAATAACAAAACAATATTACATCATGCAGATATTATTTTCTACTTGCCTGAATGATGAGGATAATGTTCTGTTCTGATTTGCTTCCCATTGACAGAAAAATATTTTAAAAAGACTTAATAAGAAATAAACTATCATGAACAAACGTAAATGAACATTTTGTTTTGTCTAGCTAAATAAAACAATTAACACATGACAGATTTATTTGTTAGTAGAACTTGTAATGAACAATCGATTCTCATTTACTCTGTGATCCTGCATCTAACGTACGGATGATTGCCAATCCTGTTGTACTGTTTCAAAACGATACACTTTCAGAGTAAAGTTTATGTAGTATTTCTAGGTTTATGTACATACAACTATTAAATATTTAAATTGTATGAGGAAACCTAAGTAAAACTTACTCTTCCCCCATAATTCATGTATTACGTTAATAAAATGTTTAATTTTACTTAAGAAACTCTAGTTCTTACTGAATCTTAAAAATACAAGGTAGAAATTATGACAGTTTCTTGTCACTTTTTTCAGTGTAATAACTGAACACTGCTGTCATCATGTTGCCTGATGGTTTCTCCGATGATGGAAATCACTAATAATAATACTGATTATGAACGATGCTTTGTTTGTTGTGAAAGAAATAAGTCTCAAGCAAAATGAGGAAAGTAGCGGCTGTGGCTGGCTGAAGAATGAGAGGCGTTAGTGTACGTTTCTGGTTAACCTTTTTCACGCGTCACAGTTCAGCTGAAAAACTCAACATTTAGAGCTCATTTACTAAAAAAAAAGAAGAAAAGAAACTCAGAAAAGATGTTTAATTTTGTCTGTACGAGCTGTTTGGAGAGTAACTTTAGTTAGGAGTCCCATTGATTGAATGTGTCACTGTGGGCGTGCAGCAACGGTTCTTTGGATCTGAACAGAAGTGACAAACAGGCTTTCCAGATACAAAAAGAACAAACAGCAAGCACTGAAGAAAACTCTTTGATGATGGTAATGACCATGATATATCTTTCAGCACTCAAGGGTTATGCACAAGGCCAAACCCATCTATGGGGCTCAGACAATTTCAACATGACCTTTACATCAAACTGAGAGATTTCCATCAGCTGGAAAAATTGAAATGTGGTGGTGAGCAAAATAAATTGGACAATCAAACAAGATAGTGTACAGAACAACATTTCATATGAAAAAAAAAAAGTATACAGCCCAACAGCTTGAAACACAGTGTCTACTCAACAGCTGCTGTGCGCTATTCTTTTTTGGGCTTCATTCTTAGACCCAGGAGTGCGTGAAGCGGAGATTCTCTAAATCATCAGTTTCTATATTTGACACCTGCTCAGACTCGTCTTATATAGAGATGTTTTGTTTGTACATACTGATCTTGCAAGGTGATCAAAGACCTCTGTCATATCTTTAATAATTATTGAAACAAAAAGACACTGCCTGAAAATGTGGTCTTACAATAAGTTAGCAAGCACTCACTGTTTATAGAACAAATATAAGTCTTTTCATGACTGCCTCATTGGAAGAAGGTTTTACATTAAAACCTGATTTTTATGAACTTTTCTTATCTTTTGCTGTGCCTGAATGGGTTTTAAACAAGATGCAAACATGCACATTAGGTTGTATGGCAGTAAACTTGCTGCGAGCATGAGTGTGAGCATACCTGGTTGTCTAAGTCTCTTGTTTTGGCCCTGTGATGGCCTGGCAACCTGCCTCTAGCCACCAGGGAAAGGTTTTAATGAAGCAGGTACAGCTAATGACTGAATGGATCGACAAACCAGACCTAATAAGTAATGGCTCAAGCCTTTGAATCACAATGTCCAAGTCTCAAAGCAAGTTTTCTCCATCCATCAATGATTCGATGAAAAAAACACCAAAGCATAGGGGACAAATTACACTAGTACTAGTACTAGTTCTTTAACGAAAAAGAGGAATTTAAACTCCAGTTGTACGTGTGAATCAGAGCCCAGTGAGTTTCTGGCCAGTGCAGACGTGATTTCTTAGGAGCAAGTACAATGAATGAGCATTTCACCCTCAAAGACGACAATGATGTTAGGTAATTAACAGAAGAGACTAAATCTGATTAATGAGAGTGAAAAGGTTTAGGAAAATCACAGACTTCTGTCGAGGAGGAACCTAAAATGCAAGATTTGGGGTCTGTCATCTGGCCACATCGTACTCCCTGTGGCACCCACACTGTTGTTGAGGGAACTGCAACCTTTTGCATGTTTGTCCAAGATTATTTTTTGTGACAGTAACCAAGATTACCATCACAAAATATTACAGATGTGTACTTCAAATCAAAATTAAGTTTGATACTGAAAATTGCTGTCTTGAGGCCCTCGGATAGTTCGTGAAGTTTAAAAAATAACATACAGAGAATTATTCAGAACTCTAGGTGTCAACATATAATAGAGCTTGGCCATCAAAGCTAAGTTCTTAACTGAAGTTATGGCTGCGAATTCTCAAGTTCACAACTTTGGTTGTGACCACCAGTAACCAAAGATGTCGCCAATTATCCCAGTACCAAAAGTTTTGGAAACTTGAAGACAAAATGCATTTCTAAGGGAGACAGAGCAGATGGATGAGAGCAACACTTAAAGACTACTCAAACAACCAGAGACTTGGTAACTTTTTCCTGATACGCTACTGTTCATCCTCACTGCTATTTTCTTTTCAAATTTGTAAAAAAATTGTTCCAGCTGAATAATATGCATGAATATAGTCACTGTCAGGAAGATGTCAAAGTGCCCTCATCCACCTCATCAGCGTCCTAAGTTGCTCTGGAAAAGGTCACAGCTGCTTGTGCACATGAATGGCATAACAGTAGGCACCCCGTGGGCACATCCCCTTGAGACATATCCTCTGTTTATTCCCTTTGTTGCTTTAAATTTTAGCTAGATATCCCAGTGGTAGCATTTTAATGGAGCGAACTAAAACAACAAAAGCAAAAACGACTCGTGAAAAATGTTAAAGTTGAGCCACGTTCACACACCAGCCCGCAGAAGTCTTTCTGGTAACAAAAGATTTAGCTTCATACAGTTACCAGGCAAACTGTCTAAGCTTAAAGTAGATGAGGCTTTTCCTTCTCTGCCGCTGTCAGTGAAAAGTTGATCGTGAGAGCTGCTCTGACTTGTGCTGCTGTCAAGACGCATGAGCTTCCTTGATCCTGTGCTCATGGTGCCGCATGCCAAACAGTTGGAGAATATCCTATGGATTCTTCATAACTAAAGTGTTGACTTGCTTCCCGGCATGGCAAAGCCTAGCTGAATACAAACGCTTTGTGGCAAAGATGATTACAAAGTACAAAACATGGGTCTCTTTTGTTTGCTGCTGCTCCTGCTGCGGTGGATGACTGAATAGTGAAAAAAATAAATCTCCAATCAAGAATGATGCATAGTGTTAATCACAGAGGTTCATAGCCAACTATGCACAGCACTTGTAACAGTCGTTTTCCCTGATATAAAAAAAAAAAGTGTATTTGTTATTTCTTGTGTGCTACATTTGCATGCATTTGCACTGACATTTGGTTTCTTAGAGAAACAAATGACTCATCTAATTACTTGGGACGGAATCAATCTTTCCACTGGATCTTACTATCTTGAAAGATAAATAAATTAAACGTCAAAATTTACTGTGTAAACGGAGACCAGTGTGCTACACTATGAGAGTGTTGCCTTGAAGCTGGGCAGTAAAATGTGTCAAAGTACCTCAGTCCAGGTGTATATGCCTTTGCAACACTGTCTTGGCACCATGCAAACCCCATTTTAACGAAAATGGTCCAGAATTCATTATTTATATTGTACGTATGAAAGCAGAACCACAATTACTCATCAGCATGTTAGCAGAATGTTGCTTATGAATCATGTGTGTTTTGTAACCTGCTCTTTCTGTTAAACTGGTCATTAACATATATCGTGACAGCGAATGTGAAGCAGCAACTCTTCTCCTGAATACACAAACACAGCCAAGTCAGCCGCATGTGTGGTTCAGCTGCAGCTCTCTGCTGTTGTTCAACTCAATGCTACTTACTAAGGGAGGAAACCCACAGCCTGTCCTCCAGCATCTAAAAGTTAAGTGAAACTATTCAATCCTCTTTGAAACAGTGTTTGAACTTAAAGTTTGAACTTAAACAACATAAGGAAAAACTTTTTGAAGTTTATTTAGTGAACAAAAAAATCTAAATGCTGAGGGTAATATTCATCTTTAGAGAACATCTTTCACAATATGTTAACTTTCAGAGATCAGCTTTAACCCATTCAGAAAAACAAAAACAAAAAAAAACTAACTGTCCATCAGACTGTGAAGTTTTTCAGTACAATTTAAATCTGGGCTTGGACCCTCCTAATATATAACCCTCCATTTCTTATTCTTGAAAACCTTTGTGGATTTCCTTGCAAGCTGCATAAGGATCATTATCCTGTTAAACTTTCAGACAGATTACTGCACATTATTTTCAACCCTTTGTTATGATGCAGAATAGATTTGCTGAACCAATAGCAGCAAGCGGCCATGTGGCCCCCGAGGCAGCGAGGCGACCCCAAACTGTAACGTTTCTACCCCGGCGCTACACAGCTGGTGTGAAGCTCTTCTCCTGAAATGATGACTTTGATCTGCACTAAACACGTCTGCTGTCGCCGTGTCCAAACAACTCTGTCTTTGATTTGTCCGTCCAGGTAGTAGGGGGAAGAGTGAAAACAGTTTAGTGATGGCGATTGTCTCACCTAAAACCCATACTGACGCTGTTTGGGCCAAACCACTTTGCTCCAATCAGAAATGCGAAGCCTGACGCTTGGCAACATGTATTCTGTCCCGACTTTGATTGTCCGAATATCCCAAATCCACCTGCCTTCCAAGGCTCTTTTGTCGTAATGGTCACTGGCAAACTGTAGTTTAAAGGGATAGTTCGCCTCTTTTCCCATACTAGCAATATCGTTTATGAACATCTTCTTACCCCCTACTGCGTCCTGTGAGCCGAGTTCCGGCCTCGTTTTGGTGTTGATGAAAGTAGTCCGGCTAGTTGGCTGGGGTCACAAAAATAAAGCATTTTGCTACTCAAAACAACATGTTCAAAAGAGTAAAGGGCCGTGTATACTCTCGCAGCAGTGTGTCGCAGTGAGCTTGTCGCAGACATGACGCAGTTATTTTTGATTTATGCCCAATTTTGAAGCGCGGTCTGCGCTATGTTAATTCCACGCCACAACGCAAGAGGGACAATCACGAACAAGCTAGGATTGTGGGTGTTACGGTTACGGAGGTCATTCAACAACAATGGCGACTGGACGAATGCGCACTTTGATTGAGATGCAGCTGATCGATCTAGAAATAGAAGAAATATTGCTACTACTGGAGCTGGCAGAGAGGCGAAAGAAGCGTCACGGTTAGCACGGTTAGCGTCAGCCGGTTAGCAAACCGGAAATACGCATAGTGTAGAGCGGATGTAGAGTTGACCAATCAGAGGCCTCTTTCTCTCCTCCCTGTGGTGATGTCTGCGGCACTGTCTGCTGTGAGTTACAATTTTGGGGAGGTGCACCAGAGTGTCTGCGTAAGGGGGGGGGCATGTCTGCGTTAACTGCGACACACACGCAGACGACCTGGTTTCCGACCATAAACCGCCCTTAATACATTTGCATCACAAAATCGTTGTCCAGGAAAAAGTCAGACCTCACAATCGCAGGACGCAGTAGGGGGTAAGTCAATGTTCATAAACGATATTGCTGGTATTAGGGATGCACCGATACCGATACTGCTCTAACATACTCCTACTTGTTAGAGTTGGATGTCTCGAGACCACTTTTACGTGTTCTCGGTCTTGTCACAGTCTCGACAGTCTTTGGTCTTGGTCTTGTCTTGGTCTCGGATCCCTCGGTCTTGTCTTGGTCTCGGGAGATTTGCAACAAATAATGTCTATGATACAAAACATAACATTCGATAATGCAACATTAAATTATTTCGCCTTTCAGATACAACCAATCAATGACATGCATGTATTTTGTTGTGATTAAGAAACTGGCGCAAGTGTATCTAAACCGTGTCAGTGAGCACTTTAAGGCCTGGTACCATGTGGTTTGTTGTTGATTTTGGCATAATATGGTTGCTGACACGCAAGGAAGGATGAGCCATTCGGGTGCCTCGACATTGCTAGGTTAGCACTAGCGGCATACGATGATGCCAGATATCAGAGCAGCTGTTTTCGACTGACATTGTGTCATAAAAGCTGTGAGGTAAAAACGTCCTAAAACCAGAGACACTTATGAAGGAGAAAGTACAATTTGACATGTTGATTGTTTAGCGACAGCTTGAAACTCCTTGCAACGAGTTTGATTCACACGCCGCAACTCCTCTACCACTGTCTCGTCAGAATCTTGAGTTTGAGTTGACCTGAGCATAATTGCAACTGACACCCATTCTACAAAATGTACAATCATGTTTGACGTGGTTATGGTGGTTAGGCGTCTTGTCCTGTGTTAACTGTAACCAGTCCAATGTGTAGGGCTACCACAGCATGTTATTATTAGATAGGTAGATAGGTGGATAGATAGATAGATAGATAGATAGATAGATAGATAGATAGATAGATAGATAGATAGATAGATAGATTAATGTATATGTGTCACACTGGATTGGATGAGGTTATTTTGTATGTAAAGACCTGCACTCATTGATAGATTTAAAATTACTGCATTTGTAAGATACAGTAGTTTGTTGTGGTTGAATAGAAACAGATGACTTACAGATTCTTTTCCCCCTATGTTGTAGGTACTTGGAGTAGTCTGTAGTTGACATAATACCTTCTTAAATTGAATTTAAACTGGGACTGAACCTCTTACCCCAGTATGCTGCTTTTATTCAATTGATGCAAGTTATGGTGTAACACTAGTTCACTAGCTGTTTTTTTTTTGGTCTCGGTCTCGGTCTTGTCTCGATTTTGTCTTGGTCTTGACTCAGTCTGATCTTGGCCTTGGTCTCGTCTTGGTCTCGGTCTTGATACCCTCTGGTCTTGGTAATGTCTTGGTCTCGGTTTAGGCGGTCTTGACTACAAGTCTACTACTTGTACACGTTAAAGTTAACCGATACCATGAACCGATACCATGAAGACAGCAATCAGAGGGTGTCCAAGTCCTGGTGTGCAATATACGACTACACAAAAATATTTTTATCTTATTTACTATATTAGTACTTTGTATGTACTCATTTCATAATACAGATGAAAACTCTATTCCCTAAAAAATGATTAAAAAAAAAATCCTCAGAGAGCCCATATTTCGCTGTAAACGCAGTTGCGCAGGTGGGAATTATGAGAGTGTGACACATCAAAGGCTGAAGGACAACATGAAAACAGAGAAAGAGCGCTTTCTTGTGCGGAGCAAACCACCAACCACCAGTACAGAGACTGCCGACAACCCACCACCGAAAGAAAAGAGGAAAAAAACGGTCAGCTGACAGTATCATGAAAGTTACCGTCTTATGGCTTCAGTTGGACCGGAGGTGTCAGCAATCCTCAGCCCGAGTGCGTCCTGTCGGGAGAAGTTAGCTAATGCTAACATAACTGCTAGTTAGCTAATTCTTCTGCATCGGACTACCTAAGCATCTCCCACCACGCGATTGAGCACCTTCTTCTTTTCCCCGCTACCTGCCTGTGTGAGTTGGCGTTCTCTGCTCTGGTTAAACATGAAGAACAACAGGAGGTTGCGGCTCTCTGTTGAACAGGAGGTGCGAGTGGCCCTCTGCTCAGTGCCACCGAGGATTAAAGAAACCTGCGCGCCCCGACTCACTAATTTGTAAGTAGGCAAAATATTTACAATAGCACATGTTTCAGTGATTGCTGAAATGTTGCATTGATAAATTGTAGTTTAGGACAAAGCAGCTTCCTTGCATTGACAGTTCTCTGTGCTGAATTTCTGCTGAATTTCCTTTGGCTTACTTTTAATTTTGTGACCCGTCTGGTTTAAATGACTGTTGCTGCTTTGATGAAGCCTAATTTGATAAAGTTTCAAATTAATTTTTGAAATATTTTGTTAATAAATATTTCATGAGTAATAGTTGTCTTGTCACACTGTATTTGGCATTAGTAAATAATAATGCACATTTACAGATATTTTACATGATATGAGTGATAACACGTGTTATAAGGGCTATTTTGCACAATAGGTGTGCCTTGAGATTTTTACTTGTCCTTTGGTGTGCCTTGGGCACAAAAAGTTTGGGAACCACTGGGCTAGTGAAAAAACCAAAACCTGTCTTCCAATTCATTAAATTTTTTTGTGGTAGAAGTATCGGCATCGGTACTCGGTATCGGCAAGTACTCAGATCCAAGTATCGGTATCGTATCGGTTTGAAAAAAAAGTGGTATCGGTGCATCCCTAGCTAGTATGGAATGTCATACAGCTTCATGTCAAAAGAGGCGAACTATCCCTTTAATCTTGCTCTGACCATAGAAAAAGCAATTGGACACCAGCAGCTGTTACAATGATGTTTTGAGCTTCTCTGGAGTTGTTTTTACATCAAATGGAAAGTATAAACAAGGGATATCCCAATCCTATCTCAAGTATCGGACAGCGGTCGGGATCAAGATGCTTTTTGATTGACACGAAGTAGAATAAAACTTCCAATATCTGTTGTTTTATTTTAGCTGCAACGTAATCCGGCTTCACCAAAGAGGTGTGGCCGGAGCTGTTCAGCATGTCCGTCACGTGGAAATATTTGAAAGAAAATGAGAGTGGTCCAACAATGACTGAGAAATACTTGTTTTTGTAATGTGTGTTTGAAGAACTTAACCCATCAACGGTCAGAGAGTGTTCAAGTTGGAGAAGCGGAGAGGTTTTCTGATGGAGAAGAGGGAATTGTGTAGGAAAATGCCACGCAATATCAGTCAATGGAAACATGTCTGATTCACACTTCTTTTTTTTTGCGTTTTTCAAAAGATTGCTTTAGATTTGCTTTGCTTGTGAACGGACATGTGTCACCTAAAGTGGCGCCCCTGCATCTACTTTTATGGCTTTGAAGGTCTGATAACTGAAGGTGTGCACTAACATTTTCTAGGTGATTGATCTTTTTTTTTTAACTTTTTCGAATCACGACAGTGACTATTCATGCTTAATTTCTTCTTGTATATCGACACTATTCATATGTTACTATGATTCTCCAATTTGTATACTTCAATTTTTCACAAAACTCTATTTTTAGCGTGTTGTTAGATAGATAAATAAATAAAGTGTCTTGCTTATTGTTGCATCACGGGCTGGTTTGACCTTCACTGTGCAGGAAGATGTATGTACACAGTTTTCACATTCATCATCTGGGAGTTGTTTCTCCAGGCCCATCCTGAATCTCAATTCAGCATGTGTGCATGCAAGAACACTTCTGCATGTGTTATGTGTCATTTTTACACGTTATGTTGAAATGTGAAGCCTCCTGTGCACAAAACACTAAATTTGAAATCTGCCTAATTTGCATAAATGCAGATCTTAATATTGTAGATGTAATTTCTATTTTAACAAAGATGAAGAATTAAGTTTGATATCATATTTATTGTTATTATTATTATTATTATTATTATTATTAGTGATAGTAGAAGTGGTAGCTGGAACAGCAGTAACTGAAGCAATGCATTTCAGTTTTTTCCCTAATAGATGCGGACATCTCAGTCAGTAAAGCTGCATATATTAAAGTGAAGGATCCAGCAGAACAAGGGGTTACGAGGTTGGCTCTACATCTCTGCTAATATGACAGTGTGCTACAAGTCCAATCTTTTATTTATGAGTTTTGCTTTTGGCGTGATGTATCTTTCAACTAGTATATCTCCATCACTTACTATATCAAATAAAAAGGAAACGTGTCCTTTAGCTACACACTAAAGCTCCAGATGTTTTATTAAAATGTGAGGCGACTGTCCCTGTGCATTTAAAGCATGTGAAGCAGATTGCAGTGTAGAGGTACATTGTGCGGCCCATCTTTTTTTCTTCATTGTCAGAGCCTTCTCACATACTGTCCTCAGGGCATCGTGGTGGCCCAGTTGGCTCAGCAGTTAACATTTAATAGGGATGTCCTGGTTTCATGTGTGGTCTCATGTTAACATCTGTTTTTGTTTTGTTCAACTGTTGCCTGTCAGCAAAGGGAATAAACACTCATGAATAATATGTTTTGAAAGGGGGGGGTGAAAATAACTTTTATCCAAATTAAAAAAAAAATAGTTACCACACAGGACTTGCTGAACCTACAAGTCACACAATTGTTCTTCCAAGAAGGTGCTCCTTTTCTCTTTTCTTCTTTACTGCTGTCATTTTGCGCAGGGACATTGCATTTAGCACTGACAATGCTGCAGTAAGCACTGACCTTTTTAAGTCTCCTTCCATCCAGCTGATCTGTACCTTCATGGGTTAGTGTGCACGCTCCATGGACCAGAAAGAGCATTCCCCAATAAAGCAGAGAAATGACACAACCATCACCTGACACTCGTGTATACTGCGCACTTTAAATTCTTGTTCAACCCTAAATGTGTCAACGCATCCTCGACGCTAAATGTAATTTATTTGTTCGTTTTGGTGTGTTTTAGAGATATGTGAAAAAAATAGGGGTCAATTTTGCAACTGACTGGCTCAAGGTCAACAAACGCAGAGGAGGTGAGACTGTTGCACACTGAAAAGATGAACCCTGCGGTTGTGGCCCATCAAGACTTAATTGTTACAAATCTGTTGTTATCGCCACAGCCCTGACACATAGTCATGTCTCCCTTTAAACTGAGGTGTGAAAATAATTTTCTTAGTACCTCCATGTTACTGGTTTAAATGGTTAAATTGCACAATTTTAACAGTACTACGCAGGAACCCTCTTGTAGACATGAGGGGGGGAAAAAAATCAAATAAACACGGCAACTTGGCTACAATCAAACAGTACACAATCATGAACACTGACAGTTGACTTAAATAAAGATATATATAAAGATATCTCCAGAGCGGCACAAATGAGTGCAGGGTCCTAAACACAGACACCTGCTTACGGGGCCACCACCACAGACAGAGATAGTTACTTGTAACCTGACAAACATATTACGCTAAAACTGTGCAGATTACTGTGTTTACCCCTCAGGATACAGCCCTGGATTATGAGTGCCCAGAGTCCGAGGTCGCTGTCCATGACAACCAGGCTCACGTCGGCTGTTGTGTTGCGTGCTTCATAACACTCACCACATTTGTCAGGAACAGCGATGTCTGTAGCCCTTTCTTTTTTTTTCTTTTTTTTTTTGGTGATACTTGTGTGACGATGTGTTGAAAGTACTGAGGCTGAACTGTTAGGCTTATTTTTCGATCTTTATTCTAACAACAATAACATTTCTCTTTGTACTTTACGAAAAGGGACATGAGTGCATTAAAGTGATGCTATTATTAAATCATGTGATAAGAAGAGGAAGACCTAATTGACCACACTGCTATTTGGGACTATGAAAGCATCTTTGGAAACTTAACCTTGAAACTGTTGCTTGACTTCTCGAAGGGACTCCATCAAAAAGTTGTAAACCTTTGCACCCCACCAATTATATTCGCAAAGATATATTTGTATTGCCTTTTTGTGTCTTTTTAAACAAACACCATGAAAGGACAGAAATTCTAACCCTTCTATCACACTCTCTTCTTGCAGCTATTGCCGCCATCTGAGGCCCAGAATGGTGTTTGAAAAATTGCGCAATTAACAGCAAATGGCAACGGCTGACCTTAAAGAGATAACCTTGTCCTTTTCTTTCTAGCGACAACTCTTTTCTGCATCTCTGTAGTAACGCCCATCGTGATTTTTGTTGTACACAAAAAAAAGGATTCGCACAAACAGTTAGTAAATCTGCCACTTTAATCATTGAGAGATCAGTTTACACTAATGTTTATCGTTAACTGTTGTCCTAATTTAGCTAATGTAGAACTTCTGTCATCTTTCACAATATCAGCCATCCTCATTTCTGTTGATATGACAGTGTCTCTATTTGCATGAACACTGTGCCTCTTTGACCCTTGTTTGTTATGTCTTTGCTTTCATTCCCTCCTCTCATTTCTTTGTCTCTCTTTCTTCCTGTCCTGCTGTTTTATCTGTCACCATTGCCCCTCAGCTCTTAGCACACAGGTAGACTCATTATATTGCAAGGCCAGCTGGTAATTAGCAGCATTTTAACAAGCTTGGGAATTGCTCCAAGTCCCACCCCTCTTCACCTCTCCTTTTTTCTCCCACCATCGCAGCTTTCTCTTCCCTTCAGCAATCATCTCTCTTGTGTCCCAATTTCACATTACAGCTGAAATCTGATATCAGATAAACACAGCAGATTGAGAAGCTGTAGTGGCTGAGCCTCTGCATCCTCTTCTGATTGTTTGATTATCATGCTGCCATTGTGTGTCCGCAATTAAAAACAGAGGAGGGTGCTTTCACTCGCAGCATCATATCATATCCCACTTTTGTTTGTCTAATCTGAGCCAATGGACACTGTTTACTTGATGTCGTGCCACCTTTCGTTTTCAATCTGATCTAATCTAATCGCCCTGCAACGTTCTAGTATTTAGCTTCATCACACCCCCACCCCCTCTTTGCCCCACCTCCTTGAGGCTTCTCCACCATTCTGTTTGCTATGCAGCTCACACAGACCTGTCTAATTATGGTGGAGCGAAAAAGAAGAGATGGAATGAGAGAGAACAAGACACATTCCTCTTTCCACCCCTCCAAGCCTCATTTCTCTTGCTCCGTCAGTGTTTTCTTTCAATTTTAGTTTGTCTCTCTAGATCTATCATCTTTAAACACAAACATACACATGCAGGCTAATGCAAACACACTTTGACTTGTGCACTAGGCACATATTGTCCAGATGGCTGAGGAAGCTGACGATGACAAGCGCTCACGTTGGAGCGCTTGTCATCAGCAGATTTGAGTAAGTGCATGTAAAAAAAGAAAGAGAGGAAAAAAGCAGTGATGGGATTCTTGCTCGTCTTGGTGTAAGTCAGCAGATACTTTTATACACTTCAGGCAAACTGATAAGAGGGAAAATACAGAAAATCATTTAGAATATATATATATGTGTGTTTATAAACTCTAAAGTCTTTCTGTTTCACACACACACAAACGCACACTCCTACTTAAGTGTCCTTGAGCAACACCGAGGATCTCTAGCAGCTCGGGGGACCTTGCTCTCTTCTGTGCTCTCCTCACTGACCTTCCTGTGCAGATGAGACAGAGAAAAGTGTAGAGAGTACTTCCCTACAGGAGTGAATATAGTCTCACTCTTAACTGTGCACATATACCCAGTTCCTAAAGCTCCAGAGCTCAGCAGAGTTGTGTTCTATGGCAGACTCAGATGTGTGGCGAGCTCGTTCCTGTTGCCTTTTGAGCGTAACAGACTGTGCCCGAACAGCTCGGTTAGCTTGCCCTCTGTTTCACGTTGGAGACCTCAATTAATTTAAGCTGTTTGGTCTGGGCTGGTTGCCATGCCAATTGGTGATCAACTCACACCGTCACTTTTATAACCTCTGTTCCTCTTGTTGCCTCTGTTACGCTACATTTAGCCCAACAGGTGACCGTTATTGTTTTTCTTAGCCTCTGTTTGCAAGGAACAGACACTCCTTATAATGCTGCTCCTTCGTTTTCAGTGGAGAGGATGTATACTGTAAGTGAAACCAACAACCTGCTTAAAAGGCGAAATGAAAGGAAGTGATTTTTTTCGTTACCCTAAATAATCGTATTAGTTAGTTGCTTTTTATTTTTCAGAAGAAATAATCGGTAGGTGGATTCCCAGCTGGGGCCTTTCTGTGTGGAGTTTGCATGTTCTCCTAGAGTTGCATGGTCTCCTAGGGTCTCTCCGGGCACTCCGGCTTCCTCCCACCGTCCAAAAACATGCATGTTAGGTTTATTGGTGACACTAAAATGTCCCCAGGAGTGAATATGAGTGTGGATGGTTGTTTGTCTTGTTTGTCTCTGTGTGGCCCTGTGATGGACTGGCGACCTGTACAGGGTGTACTCTGCCTCTCGCCCAATGACAGCTGGGATAGCCCGACCCCCCCCCCCCCCGACCCTAAATAGGATTAAGTGGGTATAGAAAATGGATGGATGGATAATCTGAAGAGTGAACATTAGTAATCTATTTGGTTGGAATTTTTCACAGTTTTTCTTTTCAGTAAAGCATACATTATGGTCAGGATTTTCTTCTTGAAGCATAAACTGTTGTTTTTAATAAGCTTAAATAAGCACAAATTGGTATTTAAAAGGTCAGCGCTGAAATTACATAGCAGCAAATATTACTCAAAGAAGGGTTGTAATGTTCATCTACATGAAGAGGTAGTGGAAGAAAAAAATAAATTCATTCTACATTCTATGAACTTGGTCAGTCAAGATGGACAAATTATTTTTTTGTAGCGTTAAAATAAATTTTATATATTTATATATTCATATAGCAACGGTGCAGGCTGCTAGGTAGTGAGATTAGTCAGGTTTCCCTTCAGTAGTAAAACAAATCTGAAAAGCCAAAAAAGAATCACATTGATTTCCATTGATATATGACTGGCTTGGAGCAAATAGAGAAGTTGTTTCTCCAGAGGGTGGAGCTGTAGGTTACGTTGCTAGTGAGTGTAATTCAATCGAAGGAAAGAAGGAAAGAAGCCTTGAGAATGAAAACCAACAACAAATGCAGTGGACATCCACAAAAGTAAAATGGAGGGCACTTCTTCTTATTTTATCATATACAGTTAGATGCCACTCAGTCAAGTGAGTTTATTTTATTCTGGCTCAGACTGGGAACATAATGTTTATCTATACCAGCTGTGATTCACAAAGTTGCACATTAAATATTTTTTGAGACAGGCAAGAACCACATCCAGCGAGTGTAGAGACTTTTTTGCGTATAAGTGGAATTTTTTTCCGGTTTTAAATTCACTTTTCTCATTTACATCTTCTAAACATGAATCAAAAATGGTTAAGGAAAATGGGAAGGTGAGGACAGGATTTGGTATATAGGCAAATGTTAAAAAAACCTGAAACAATTTAAACCATCTTTATTAAGCGTAAGATTAAGATCAGATTTATTGTCATGCATACATGCATAAACCCATCCAGGTTGGCACCTGTTGACACACTCATGCACAGGGTCACACACTCATAGAGACAGATGCCAACCTGGAGCAGTGGGCAGCCATTCATAGTTCCCGGGGAACATAGGGGTACGGTGCCTTTCTCAAGGGCACCTCGGCTAGGGATGGGAATTGATAAGATTTTTACAATTCCAATTCCATTTTCGATTTTGCTTAACGATTCGGTTCTTTGTCGGTTCCCTTATCGATTCTCATTTGGAGAAAAAGGACAACACACCGGTCGATTAGCATTAACTTTAGTTTAGAAGTAACACGCGTCATGACCTTACAAACCCAACAACGGTGAGGTCCACATTGGTCTATCCTGGCCTGGGTAATTTAACTCTTCCCTGCTCTGGTGAAAGGAGAAGCTGGAGGTAGAGGTGAACTGGGGGTAGTACCACCAGCCTCTGGCTCTGAGCCAGTCAGGCTCTGTCTCTCATGATTTCATCTAAATGTAATGCCTGAGAAGGCATTCATTTAACCTTAACCGTTACTAATAGCAGGTTTTACAATGAGGCAAATGGCGCTAACATGATAGGCAGTGTTTGTTAGTTAGTTACCTGCAGTGTTAGCCGAGGACATGCTAACGTTGCTAACGTTGCTGGGTTCAGATTCACCAACGTTAGTCCGGAGCAGATCGAAAACGCGACATTCATTCATAGTTATTGCATGTTGGTTAAATGTTTCCTCCCATTGGTGAAATATTTACTTTGCAAGTTGCCCTGTTGTCGTCTTTTTTTTAGGGATGTGTAATCAAACTTTCGAGCGTTTGTACCGCTTGGGCGCCATATTTACTGTTGGCTGCTGGCTGCGCTGGACTCGCCACGCAACGTTGCGTGGTGACGTCATTCGCGCCCACTGGAATCGATTTGCAAAATCGCCCAAACGATTTCAAGGAATTGAAACACTGGGAACCGGTTCTCAACAAGAACCAGTTTTCGATTCCCATCCCTATCCTCGGCCGTGACAAGGAGGTGGACTGACACCCCTCCAGCTGTCAGTTTTTATGAGTGGCAAGAGTGGGAATCAAACCGCCAACCTTTATGCCAAGATGAATCTTGAGTACCTTATGGTGCGCAATGGACACTCAGGGGGAAACAGCCTTGGATTTGGGTTTCATGGGGGCAGGCTGGGTCCAGCAGGTACTAGACGGGAACTGCGTAACCAGCCACCCAGTTCTGTTGAGAGCTCAGAGCGTGCCACTGGGAGTGCTGTCGTCCAGTGGATAGTCAGGTTTGACCGGTGGGGCTGTATCGCAACCGCAGGCAAAGGCCTGTGTAGTGGAGCAGGGAAAGACTGAGAGGCACAGGCTGCAGCAGGAGACCCTCACTGAAGATCTGGGAGGAGTGATGGGGTGGGGAGAGCATTTCTTTCCATTCCTCTCAACCTCCAGTGCTTTGAACACAGACCGCATAACTCTGTAGAAGTAGAAGCAGAACAGAGTGTGAAGTTTAATCATGGTAATGATAAAACACTTTTTTTTACCTTGTTAAAGTTAGGTATTAATCAAAAATTGACTTTTTTTTGTTGACAAGATAATGTACTTTGAAAGTGACACTGCACTAAGGTGTACAGTGTCACTGTCAGAAATCTGTGGATTTTTTTAGGTATTTATAGGGAAATTAGGTCCCTGGAAAAAGGGACATCGTTTGAAGTTGGTGTAAAGCTTGCTGAAAATGTAATTTTCTGTTGACAGTGGAAGGGTCTTCCTTTAATTTACCTGTTTTGTTTTTTTTAAACAAGCATATTTTCTATTTTCTGGTTTAACACTTTAAAGCTGCAGTCTGCAACTCTTTTTCAAGCATAATGCCTGGAACTGTCCGGGGATTCTGAAAGTAGTACATTAAATACCTCAATACAAAAAAAAAGGAGTTCTCTAGGTCCCCTATATGTCCCGCTAGGTCCCTCCAAAGCCAGCAGGTTTGTTTACAAAATTGCAGACCGGACCGGTAAAAGGTAACCAATCAGGTTACGAGCTGGGCTCTGCTGCCTGTCAATCACCGATTGTGCACGCGCGATACAAGGTAGGCTCGTCCCCACGCTTATTTATCTAGACTATTGAAATTCATTACGGGCTAGTCTACTTACTGTGTCTTCCATGATCGCAAATGACAGGTGAGTTGATGAATGAGGAGTCGTGTGGGCGCATCTGGTGTGCACGTAGACGTGCACGAGTTCTCATGTGTTTTGAAGGGGCGGGACAGGAAGTTGAATAACTTTTTATTTTTCGGTTAAAAAATAAGCATTTCTTGCATTTTGCGACTACGGAGGTCACCGTTTTCAACTTCAAGCGTTCTGATAGATCATGTAAACTCTTAAAATGCCAAAAAGTAGGACTATACGTATGACAACAACAAATCCTGCAGACTGCAGCTGTAAGCCCAAGGGGGAATTCTGTTCAATTTATTCATCCCAAAAGGGAAAATCCCTTTGCATGAACTCATTTTATTGCCATAAAGCAAAACTTGTTTTGACTGATTCTTTTGTCATTTGCAGATTGTATCTTAATGAAAGAAAAAAAACATTGATTAAAAATGTCAAATTGAGCGTAGTAGGAAATATATCGGAGATTTTTATTTTTACCTTACCCGTGTATAACTATATTTTCACAACATTTAAATGAGCAAATTGGAACCAAAGACACCGCCATGTTCATATACAAAGCACAAACTGATTCTACAGGGGGGCCTTTTGTGGTTTTTGCAGCTTCTTTATTTTGGGCGGAGCTGGTGGTGCATTCTTTCTTCAAGAGAGAGCAGATGTATGCACTCAATGCCCCCAAATATACCCACAAAAGCCTGCAGATTCCAGTTATCACATCTTACAACTCATACGATGTCAGCTGTGATCACAGGATATCCTATGTCTCTTTTTAAGTAATTAGATTTGATAATAATGGCCGAGGCGCTCTGAAGCCATTATGCACATTTTTAACTTCTGTAAAATCTTAACATTGATACAATGTTATTATGTACTCCCAAGCTGGACCTGGATCACCCATATCCTACAAAGGGTTGATCATCACATGTGTGTTTTATCACCTGTAATGGCATTATAAAATGGATTATTTATGGTTTGGGCTGTCTTTGGCCTAAAAGTCATTACTGTTGACAGAAGGCACTGATAAAAGTACGTGTGCAAGTGTGTGCCTGTGAGCTTTTGTTGGAATTCGCTGGGAAGGCAGAAGTGCGAAAGATGAAGGTTAGGGTTGAGCTAATGATCGTTAAAGGCCCCAGCGTTTATCTCGTTCTTGTCAACATGAAATATAACCCCCTCCCTTGCGTGTCTGTGGCAGTAGCTGTGTGTTATTGCTGTGGGTCTCGGTCGCCTGCTCACCTCTGAAAGCCGGATTCGTGTGTAGCCACCGCAGCGGATCATTGGGAAATTTAATTACCCGTCTGAAAGCTCTTTCAATCAGACAGATTACTCGCTCTACGTTTGTGTGTGTGGGTGTGTGCCTCGGTGTTTATGAGAGGGTGCATCAGGGTGTGTGTGTGTGATGGCAGGCATATACGGTCAACGCGTTTGCATGCGTTGCTAAAGGCTGTCCACTAAGCACCACTCCTGGGAACTCAGAGAGGCAGCAAGCGAGGAGGAACACAGCTTTTTGAAAAGGGCTTTTTTTCTCTCACACCAGTGAGAGTGAGATTTATGGAGGTTGTATTTGATCGATTTTTACATTAATATCCAGAGATCCAGGTTTCTCACATAGAAAATCAAAAGAAAACCGAACCTTTGATATTAGAACTCAGTTTTATTTAAAAGCAGTGCATGAAACCCACATTCACCTCACAAAAATGACAGATTCTGTAACTCGGGCAAATAAAATGCTCCGACATCTTTAACATGTACAGCAGGACAAAAAACATCAAACATAAAATCAAATTGGTATTGTGGTAAAAGCATGCGATTCTTTAAAAGGCGTAGAACTTTCCTTCTCTTCTTTGCTTCTCTTTGAGCTTTCTGCTAATCCTGTAGTCATGTGTCGTGATATAATGTGTTGTCTTTTTTTACCCAACCGGAAATACATTATACTAGATTATATATGCATTATAAAATCTCTGAGGAAATGATAAGTAAGTTCAAAATGTGTATTTTCTGACTCTACTGATAATATTTAGGTGCCCAAGTAACCCCGAGCAAATCTCCTCCAAATGGTAAACCTCATTTTGTCTTTTTTAATTATCTTTGACATAAATCATTGTAACTATTCTTCAATATAATTTTTAACTTGAGCTTCCAATGAATTCCTGTTTCAGTAAAAATTGCGTTTGCTTCATTATGATTATAATTAAAGGTTTAGAAACAACAAGATGATATTATAAGAGCTGTTGCTTTTATGTGTCCAAACGAGGGGACTGAGAATCTAATAAAGCTTGAGGGGTAAGAACTGTTGATTAAAATTGTCGATCTGTTTGGTTCACATGCAGCTTAGATGAAAACTTAAACTGACAAACTTAGAAATGTTTTCTGGTTATTGGTGATTTAAACGTTGGACACGTGTTGTTATGTTTTTATATAAAGCTGGTTACCCTTTGTTCTTGTTTCCTGATTAAGGGACGTATCTCTACTTCCAGTGATTTGTATTCAGCTTTCAGTGACGCTTCCATGCATAGCTGCCCTTTTATCTACAGTCGTTTAAAATCAGTGAGCTTGTAGAGGATCAATTTTATTCAAGGACATTTTGACAGGAAACATTGTGGTTTGGTGACAGTTTTGCGCTTGCAGGAGTCATAGCGGTGGAACCCAAGATAGTCCAGCCTTGGAACTCTCGATGTACAGTTATCGGTGCTTAGTTATGTTCATAAATGAGCAGCAAACTTGGACAGATATATCCTCGTCCTTATAGTCCTTTCACAGAAAACAACAGTGATTTAAAACAATTTTCCACATTTTTACATCACCTAATCACTTCAGTTAAGTCATGATAGAAACATATGAACTAGTCGCGATTAGTTGGACTGAGGGTGCAATGAAAACTTAGAACGCACAAGGAAGGGTCATGAAGCGTAGCCACTTTTACATTGAAATTTGGAAGCTGTAAAACACAAACTTGAGTGGAAATTGTGCACATCTGTAAGAAAACTGGCCTTTGCATGCAAATATTTCTGAGATATGAGAGCATGGTGAACCTAATGGTAAGGTTACTGAAACCAATTATGGGCATTAAATCTGAGAGCTGCTCATTAATCTATTTTTGTTTCATTTCACACATTACTGTCCATGTTTAGTGAGCGCTGTCTCATTATCAAACTTACAAACCCTGAAATACAGAAGAGCATCTGGACTGATACTTGAGGTCTGATTTCTATGCTGAAGCAGTAAATGACAGGTTTAGGACTTCAGTCTTTCTCCAAAAAAAGTGTTGAAATCATGAGTCCTTTTCACCCCAACCACGTTAATTAGGCTAACTGATGAAATGCATTAAAGAAAAACTGAAAATAGCACAAAAAGGACACATTGTCCTGCAATACATAAGTAACTAAATAAGTAAATAATAGATTTAACACAGATTTTACAAAGTAAATTATCTGGGATTGCTTCAGTTGGCAGGTCTAGGTTCAGCAAAGATTTTCTGAATATAATGTAAGACCAGCTTTTTCCATCAATACATTTTTTTTTTCCGTCTCTGTTGGCCTTGGTATATTCCAACATGACGATGCCAGGAATCATTAAATCGTTCAAAAGTGGTACAGGGAGCTAGAGGCACCATTTTCACACATGGATTAGCCATCACAGAGACTTTAATGTCTTCAAGAACTTTTGGGATGTGCTGGAGAAACAGTTCAACTCGACTATCATCGATGCAAGCTCTTGGCAAAATCTTGGCAATTGATTGGTGTAAAACTTTATACTGTCATTTCAAGTGTTGGCTAATAATAATCAGAATTTATTTTTGGGAATCATGAGAAAGATTCGGATCAACAGAGATACGGAGGGTCCCTATCGCCGTAGTAACTCAGTCTCACTCTTGCCCGTGTCCTAACCCCGGTGAGTTAATGGTGGGACATATCAAGTCTGAGCTGATATAGGGTGGACACACTGGAAGAGTTTGTTGATCCAAGTTAATTCGGCATTTCACAGTCAGTACAGTTCTACTTTCAATCAATCAATCAATCAATCTTTATTTATATAGCGCATTTCATACCACAGGCAACTCAATGTGACCAATTGACCAACCAATTGAGTTGGGCTGGCGCGAGTGGGCCAAACAGGTTTATTCATCATACAATAGATAATCTTTTATCTTGTTTGTGAGTCCACTTAAGCTAAGTGTCAACTGTCTTACCCATGGAGAACAGACTGCTTTGTGGGTTGACAACCTACTCTTTGGAAACAATTGGTGACAACTTAAAGGGACACTATGTAATTTCTTCCTCCATCTAGTGGTGCAATTTTATTTTGCAAAGTCGAATGAATTTGCTCTCTAGCGCCTCACGTTTTCAAATGTGCGTTGAACTACAGCGGTATGTGTCAACATTCAAGAAGCTCATGTTGCCTTTTCAATTCTCTTTTTCGCTTTTTTGGCGACGAGGATCCCTTCTCCTGTGGCGTGGCATAACTATGGTCTTCCATTGCGAACAAAAGTCCAGGCCGTTCAGGCTGGTTTATACCAGAGAATGTCTAATGGCGTAGACTAGCTCTGTTTATACATGCGTGCAAACGTGACGTCAAAATGGGGAAAACGCGATTCGAAGTGCTTTATGTCCCTCTCGGCACTTTGTCGTTTTTCATAGACCGGAAGGACATGGCAGCCTCCATAGAGCTTGCCCGCTCTATGTAGATACAGACAAGTTATTCTTCGCTCAGGAGGATAAGTGAGATTTTTGACGGAGATAATTTAAAACCAATGAGGACTAATTTATGAATGAATATGTTGATTTGAGCTAATAAATTACTTAATATATTACATAGTGTCCCTTTAACCACTTGTTTTATAAAAATAACTGTTGTTGTTGAAAATAACTGAACAACTGACTGGCATTAGTTGCTTTAAGTTAATCTCTTGATTTGTGGCAAACCATGAATTTGGCTAGCCTGACTACGTCATACTCGCGATTCTAGTCAGAATGTGAGTCTGATACTGCTCAATAGAGATTTGAGTATGTGGCGTGTTTCAACCGAACCAGGAGAAAAAATGCCTCTTCGCTCAATTGGATAGACCTACAACCAATCAGAGCAACGTAGTATGTGACGTAGATTAAGCGACACACACTTGTTATCAAAGGAACTCTGCTGCACACACGATAAAAGCCTTTATTGCGTTCCTCTGTTCGTCTTTCAAAATGAATGCAATGTGGAGATCCTGTAGAACAGACTCGATGGCAGAATCTACACACCCTAGCTCTCCAGCGGCAGCCATGTTCAGCTCTTTAGTGACGTACTCGATAATGTCCCTGTTGATCATCTGTCCATCATCGTATAAAGCCCGCCCTGGCAATCTGATTGGTCCGACCAATTCTTGGTCGGGCATATTGATTTCCCAACTGAGCAGAGCCAGACCGAACTTCCCGACCAAAACTTTTATGGGCGGGGCTAAGTTCGGCTGGCACCCAGGCTAGAATTTGGCAGCCTTGAAGTGAACAAAGAAGATTCATCTGCTCTTGCTTCATTGCCCAGGCACCAGTGCATACACACAGCTTGTAAGAGAGGAGGTGGAACGGACAAACTGCACGACAACATGATGATTCTTGTGCACCGTCACTGGCTTGACTACTCGGAGATGAAATTCAGGAACATGAAATCTCTTTTGCTGGATCTACAGTTTGCCTGCTGCTTTGAAACCTTCTGCTAATGCGCAGCATTCCAATCGAGATTTTAAAAAAGACTATTTACGACTTTTCATATTGATAAAGTACCATCCCCGAGAAACCGCAAGAAATGGCTTCAACCTCCAGACAATATCCAAACAATATGTCTGGGCAGGCTGCTGTACTGAGAGAAACTTGCAGAATATGAGTGACTCGGGAGGTACAGGATGAAAATGGAGCGAAAAAGAAAAAAAAATGAGTAAAAAGAAACTGTTACAGATTTCCCTGCCTAAACAGCAACAAAGTCCCATAAGACTTGAGACTGTTACAGAAAGACAACATTAAGCTGTGCTCTGCATTTGTAACTTAAGGAGTTTAAGGAAACAATTGTAGTATAGTAACGAGTGCTCATATTTACAGTAGACGATGATAAGAAGAAGGCTCTCACAGCTAATGAGGTTCATCGTTAATAATTTGATGCCAAATTTAGAATCTCCTCATGCACCCCTCCGGAGAGCTCCAAAACTCCTGGAGGTACACTTACCCCAGTTTGGGAATAGTGCCACTATATGCTCCTCAGTGTAGAGGAAATAAGTCCTCAAAAGAGTCAGACTCTTACACACACATTTGTGCTTCTAACAACATTAAAAACTAGATTGGAAAATTTGCCGATATGCTTTCTCTTTTTTCCTGAAAACCCCCCCCCCAAAACAACAAAACTTTCAAATGGCTGTCATTTGAACTGTCGCTGCTGTATTTTTAAATCATAAAACACATAAAAAGAAGGAACAGAGAGAAGGCTCCAATTCAACGTTTACATAATCGTTGTAGCTGCACGATGAAGGGCATTAAAAAGTGTTAGACGTTCATGAGGCCAACATCTGCTTCGGAAATCTCTTTTCTTGTGACCATCCAGTGCACTTCCAGATAAAATCAAAACAATTAACAAAGAGAGGCTGTGATTTGTGTGTGTGTGTGTGTGCGTGCGTGTGTGTGTGTGAGACACCAGAAGAATAAGCAGAATAAAAGCTGAGCATCTGAGGCCAGCAATGTAAGAGAGCAGACTGAGCAGTGAACTGTTAAGAAAGGGATATTATACAATTATTATTGTTCATAACGTGCACTGTTGTATAATGCAAGAGTAAATGCTTTGATTCCTCTATCTGCCTGCATGCCTTAACTTCCAGCTCTACAGATGCAGTATTTTTGCTTAAACTGGTATGCAAATGTTCTTCTGAGAATTGGAGGCTTTTTGCTGCATAAAAACGTGCTTATTCTGGTTCAACCCTGCCTTCCCTTTGCACTTGGACATGGAATTAATTTTTCTCTGAAACCTGTCTCAGACATGAAAACAGCCATTGTTCAACTTTTACTCTCACACCGGCACAACAAACTTGCATTGTGTCCCGTGATTATTTACATATTCAGATCACCGCTCTTATTCTCATGTTTCCATAATTAGGACTGTACAGAAGCATTTTTTTTCTTTTTCTTGTCAATATTCATGGCGTTGCCATCTGCCTGCAGCAGTGCGGTACAATGGTAAGCATTGTTAGCGCCTTAAGTGGACAGTTGTGTTGACATTGTGATATAACAGTATGAATATTTGTGTGCTTTTTTTTGTTGATATGTGCTACAGTTACATACATGCTCCACTGCTGCTGTCCATTCACGTCTGACATCACGTGTGACCCCCTGGCATCAGTTGCATTTACATATGTGAGTGTTGCTGTTGTACATTTCTGCGATTTACAGTCATGGGACAGAAGTGCAGTTTGATGTAAAGTATAGATGAGTCACACCACTGCTGGTTCCAGTCTGTCACTATAAACCTACTTAAAGTGATACTCCGGAGTAGATTCAACCTGGGGTCATTTGAACCGTGATATCCAGCCAAGTAGCCCACCCGCAGTTTTTTCGATATTGGCTGAACATCAGCTGAGTTACAGAGTTATCCCGAATAGCTTCGTACAAGGGTTAATGGATCCTGGCAGTATCTCCAAAATTACCACACTAAAATCAAATGCCATGACACCAAACTTCTACAGTAGTACAAATATGGTCTGTACTCACCAAAGCGATGCATTTGGAAGTTTGAAAATAGTCCAGGAGTTAATTATTATCAACACAAGCCTGATAGCTTCTCTGCAGCTAAAGCTGCGTCGACGTCACTTCAGGGAGCTGGGAGCTTCAAAGTAAGATGAGGGTTGATCTACTACTGTAGACAACAAAGTATATGCTATATTCTACATGTTTTTTTATGAATTTTTTATGTTGTAGAGTTGTGAAATTATTTTATCAATGGAGAAACTGAGCAGCCTTGCTTTGTTGTCTACAGTAGTAGATCAACCCTCATCTTACTTTGAAGCTCCCAGCTCCCTGAAGTGACGTCGATGTAGCTTTAGCTGCAGAGAAGCTATCAGGCTTGTGTTGATAATAATAAACTCCTGGACTATTTTCAAACTTCCAAATGCATCGTTTGGTGAGTATAGACCATATTTGTACTACTGTAGAAGTTTGGTGTCATGGCATGTGATTTTAGTGTGGTAATTTTGGAGATACGGACCAGGATCCATTAACCCTTATACGAAGCTATTCGGGATAACTCAGTAACTCAACTGATGTTCAGCCAAGATCGAAAAAACTTCGGGTGGGCTACTTGGCTGGATATCACGGTTCAAATGACCCCAGGGTGAATCTACTCCGGAGTATCACTTTAACTCAGTCGCTGCTAATTTGAGTTTTCAACTTGTGTTCGTGCTTCTGCGTCTAGTTTTTTCTCAGATTTTTGATTCTTTCATCCCAAAATATTTAAGACACATATTTTGGTGCATTTCCCCTCAGCTTCTCTACTACTGGTATTGTTTGTGTGTCCAAAGGGGGCGAGACTCCAGAATCCAGGAAAAAAAAGGATATTTGGATGCATTTTTATATTGCAAGCATGATGTTGTTTAGGCCTTAACTACCTTGTTTTAAGTACTTACCTTCAACCATCTTGTTTCTAATACTTGAATATAACCAAGAACTTTTTTAATGTCAAACCTTAACCATAAATGTGTTTTTATATCAAATCGTAACCATGTCATTGTTACTACCCCTGTTTGTTATGTGTAAAACAAGTGATTTTCGATTTTCATACTCCCATACAGCTGTCCAGGGTGTGTATCACCATATATAAAAACTAAGGTCAAATAGTAGAGGAGTTATGTTCTATGAATAAGAACATTTCATTTATATTCTGGCTTGACAGAATAGTCAATGGATCGTCCCAGGTGTTCATTTAGGAGGAGTTATAAAATGAATGGCCTTTGAGGTGAATAAATGTTTACTGTGTTTCCTAAAATACTGTTAGACTTGTTTTAAAATATAAATTCCAATAAATTAGCCTTGTATATTTTAAAGGGTTCAAACTAACCCAGTGGTGGTGATCAAGTCATAAGCATAAATCTCAACTCCAACAATCTACGCTGATTCTTTTTCAATTCAATTCAAAATGTATTTATATAGCACATTAAAACAACCTCAGCTGACCAAAGTACTTCACAACAGCAACTGCATCACATATTAAGAGAATCATCAATAAAATAACAATAAAAGTAGCAAGGCAAGGTAAACTCCATTTCAGCTAGTGGAAGGCCAGGGAAAAGAGATGTGTTTTCAGTCTGGACTGGCCTAAAGACTGAGAGGAGCTGACAAACAACGGGATGCTGTTCCGCAGTCTGGGTGCTGCCACAGAGAAGGCTCCTTCACCTCTGGTCTTTAGCCTGGCTTTGGGAACAGCCAACAGGAACTGGTCAGCTGACCTCAATGCTCTGAGCGGACTGTAGGTGTCAGGTTCAAATACCTACAAATTTATAAAGAAGAGAGAGAGAGACGTTATAGGATTTTTAACTCATGAGGAGAGCCGATGAGGAGACAGCCTTCACAGCTTATTCCTGATCACACTCTCAAGCTGCTCCTCAGGCCTCCCCAATTTTATTCAAAAGTGGGTGTGTACAACAGCTCTCAACAGAGAGGAAAGGGGGTGTGACGTTTCAGGCCGCATTCCTAACATTGGAATTTACGACCTTAACACAAATGAACAAGGCACAACTCTGCTTACAACTCTTACATAAATGAAAAGACAGAGTATCTATGGGATAACTAACACGCATGCATTTACAACTCAACAGTAGGGCTGCAGCAGCTCACTTAAATAAGACGGGCCCATGGAGTTTAAACACTTAAAAACGTGCTTTGCTGCGTGCTTTAATCCTGTCCAGCTGATCTCTGATAAGAATCGCTCGCAAATTTTTCTAAAGTGAAATAGAACTTGCGATCCTCCCAGATGTTAACATTAAGGTAGACCCCCTTTTTTTTCTGTACTTAGATATTGGTGAAGTTCACCAAGTATGGCCTGAACGTGTGGGCTATATTGTGGAAGTGTGCGGGGCCATAACGGAACATATGTTTCTTAACTCCCCACGGTGATGACAATTATCATATTCTCTTTCCGTGTCACTGGATGTAGGTTGAAACTTGGGATTATGCTAGTACTGCATGTGCAATTTACAGCTCAGTGCACCACATGTATAACAGTTACTGAAATGCTTATTGTAGCATATTTTCTCAAGGCAATGAACCACCAACATGGGCATACTTAATTAAAGACTCATTCTGTAAGGTTGTGACTATTACAGAAGACTTTGACACGATGCGGTTGACATGCTGTTTAATGTGCAGCGCTGTTTTTAAGGAACTGGAGATGTTTTTCTCACTCCTCATGCAATGCCATTAGGAAGGTGTCTGACTGGTCACAAAATCGTTCCGCGGCAGGACAACAAACCCAAATATACAGCCAGTCATAAAATCCAGCAACCTTAACAACAGTTACATAAAGAGGCCGAAGACGGACAAAACAGCTTGAATCCAAAGAAGAAGTGGGAGAAAAAAAAAATCAGCAAATTAGAAAGTAGTTTCCATGATGTCACCCATTTGTTCTCAAGCTGCCCTTTTGAAGCCTCGGGTTTGGCATTTGTCACCATGACAAATGGGAATGTTTTAAAGATCTCTCTTTGTGTCTGTGTAATTGTGGAATTATTTCGAAAATGAACCTTAGCATAAACTGAGTGGAATAAATTTAGCTGGCTGGCTAACGGCGGGAGATGTTTGACCTGTTGGACCACCGGGGCCATTAAAAAGCTTCTAGGTGCCCTCATCCAAAGGAGAGCAGAAAAATTAATTACACTCCTTCTTTTCCAGGTGCCCTCAGCCTGCGTACACCTTCCAAATCCTATTTTTGGTGCCTAATTCAAACTGCATATTATATCTTTTTTTCATATTTTTATATTTTCATATTAACCAAATCACAGCTCGAAGCAGAAGTGACAATTAGCTAGTGACGGATCAAAGCAGGGTCTCTTGGTCAAAGTCTTGCATTTACAGAAGGGTCTTTACAATATCTTCTCTGCTTTTTGTTCTTGATCCTCTCCCACATCCTCTCTCTTCTCACATCCTTTACCAGCCATTACCTATGATGTGTCACACTTCATTAAACAAGGATGTAATAATGTCATAACGGTCCCCTTTTCTTCTAGACGTCCTTAGTTTTCACAATTCTAATCTTAAGCTCTTCTTAAAAGCATGACTTTTATAGTGTTCACCCCTCTGTGAGGCCTTGAAAGACTTTTCTAGGTTTCTTAGAGTTCAGAGAGAAGGGGGGTTTATCCAGTAATGCCAGTAATATTTAAAAATGAGATTTATTGAACATCCTGATCCCTGTAGCGAATTATTGAGCTTTCCTGGAGAGATATTTCTTCTTAAACTGAAACAGCACATTTATCAGGATACAATGTTCCTCAGCAACTCTATTTTGCTTTACCATAATGGGAACTTTCCACATTGGCATCCAATATCATTCTATCCTACCAGTTAATCTTACTTCACTAATACTTTCATGCATCCTCTCATATCGCCTTGTGTCTTTTTTAGCCTGTGTCTTTATTCTTTTTTTCACTTTATATTCTCAGCTTACAAGCAAACAAGATGCATTGCATTGAGCCTGTGTTTGATTCCAGGAAACCTTTGATTACACGTTTTTTGTGTGTTTGGCCGGCGGCTAATGTAGGTCAAGTTCAGGAAATATGCTAGCCTGGCTGACGCGTCCACAATCTCGATGAGATGGTGGTCTTGGAACTAGGTGTGCATTTTCTCGTATTTGAGGCGTGGTTTACGAATGTCTAGAGCCGTTTATTGGGCGCTACGAATATCTATCAAATGGCGTCTGGTTCTTCCCATGCTGCTTTGCGCGCGATTCATAGCTAATTGTATCACTTATACCAGATGACGACAGAAATTTGAGAGGAAGAAGAAGAAAAAAAAGTAAAATAAAAGTAAACTTGCGCTCTAAGCTACTTAAAGTATTGGTTCGGAGTAGATTCACCCTAGGGTTATTTGAACCGTGACATCCAGCCAAGTAGCCCACCCGCAGTTTTTTCGATATTGGCTGAACATCAGCTGAGTTACTGAGTTATCCCGAATAGCTTAGTACAAGCGCTAACGGACCCTGGCAGTATCTCCAAAATTACCACACTAAAATCACATGTCATGACACCAAACTTCTACAGTAGTACAAATATGGTCTGTACTCACAAAACGATGCATTTGGAAGTTTGTACATAGTCCAGGAGTTAATTATTATCAACACAAGCCTGATAGCTTCTCTGCTGCTAAAGCTGCGTCGACGTCACTTCCTTGATCTGGGAGCTTTAATGTAAGATGAGGGTTGATCTACTACTGTAGACAACAAAGTATATGCTATATTCTACATGAATTTTTATGTTGTAGAGTTGTGAATTTATTTTATCAATGGAGAAATTGAGCAGCCTTACTTTGTTGTCTACAGTAGTAGATCAACCCTCATCTTACTTTGAAGCTCCCAGCTCCCTGAAGTGACGTCGACGCAGCTTTAGCAGCAGAGAAGCTATCAGGCTTGTGTTGATAATAATAAACTCCTGGACTATGTACAAACTTCCAAATGCATCGTTTTGTGAGTACAGACCATATTTGTACTAGCCTGGCGACGCCATCCTACGTACTTCCGCCCAAAGATTTTGGCTCCGCACATAGTCTGGCCAAATCCCCCTACCTCGGTTCGCTCAGCGTTTTGCCAATCAGCAAACAGTTGCGAGTGGTGACGCAGAACTCACGCGCGGAGTCCATTGTAGTCCATATAATTGTAGTTCAACCGCAGCGGAAATAAACATGGCGACGGAAGAACGCTAGAAGCTATCCATGAAGTTGTCTCAACTCTGGAGAGCATTACACAATTAAAACGAGAGCAAGAGGAATGCCTCTTCAATATTGTTAGTGGCAAGGATGTCGTAGCTCTCATTCCAACTGGCTTTGGGAAAAGTTTGATTTATCAAATGGTACCGGTATAATGAAAGCGGATGTGGGAAGCGTGATTCGCGAGCTAGAGCCTCGTGAGAGTAAGCATGAACCTCGGCGCATAACCAACGTCATTTCTAAACATTATGATTGGTTAAGGAAACTCCGTTACTCCAATGAATTTAATTTGCTGGGTAAGGTCCCGCCCTCCATGGAAACGGATTCCTCTTGGGTTTTCCCAGACTGTTTGACAAAGTCAACAGTCGGCTTTCGCCCAGGCTATATTTGTACTACTGTAGAAGTTTGGTGTCATGGCATGTGATTTTAGTGTGGTAATTTTGGAGATACTGCCAGGGTCCATTAGCGCTTGTACTAAGCTATTCGGGATAACTCAGTAACTCAGCTGATGTTCGGCCAATATCAGAAAAACTTCGGGTGGGCTACTTGGCTGGATGTCACGGTTCAAATGACCCCAGGGTGAATCTACTCCGAAACACTTTCTAAGGCTGCATCGAACAGTAACGTTGTGTCCGCTGCCATGTTGGATTAACACTCTACAAGCTTCGGTGTAGCGCATAGACGTCGTCATCGTCTTGCAAAAATAAGGGCGGTGGTTTCCAGGCTGACTTTGCAGTGAGAATGAAATCGAGCGCAAAGCAGCATGGGAATTCCCAGGCTAGAAATGTGCTGCACTCACATGATATGGCACAGTTTTTGTGAAAGCTGTTCTTCAAAAATACATGAACATAGTTTTATAGATTACAGGATGAAAAATTGTGCATCTCTTATTTCCTAAGGTATTATTTAGTATTATTTGTGTGTTAACAACCTGCATTTCTGGGCTTCTTACAACACTCTACATTAAAAAAAAAAAAAATCGGCTCTAATTTCTATCTGTACCTGGCTAAAGGTAGAAAGCATCCATGACTAAATCCTATTTTCCTCTATCCTTGATAACCTCTTACCTTAGCGAAGCCAGTGAAAAGCCTTCTGGGAAGTGAAACATGAAGCCAGTTATTTGATCCCTTCTTACTGATCCCTGCACGCTAACATTTATAAGTCCTCAGGGGCACACTTATAGACATACAGGCGATGATATAAGCACTGCCCTCTACACTTGAATGACTGCAAGACTGACCATTTAACAAGAAGATGGTCCTGTGACCCTCACGTAACACGTCCTCTCTTTGACAGTGTCGGTCAATTGTACGTATTGATGTCCGTCTCCATCTGATGACTTTAATAATGGCAAGCCTGTGTGAAGAGGACTTTGGGAGGGGCTCCTCTTCCCTGAGGGCGCTGTTCTTCTGTGGTGGAATGAATGGTGCGTCACATTGTGCTGTGTTGGGCAGAAAAACACCACTTTAGTGATGGCAACCCACTGACCTTTTCCAAATGCCCTGCCAAACACCCCTTTCATTTTTGTAGCATCCATCTGTATTTGAAATGTGTGGGCCACTGTGCCGGCTTTGATATTTGTCAGAAGCCCTAATATCAGGGTTTTTCAGCATGTCATCTCTTGGGATTTGAGTGCACGAACGTTTGTCCTGAACTGTTGAGGAACGGCAGCAGGGGTCAGTGCACGCAGCCAGAGCCCAGAACAAATGATCAGGATCCCTTTTTTTTTTTTTTTTTTTTTTTTTTAAAGAAATTCAAGTATTATTTTCTCAAATAATCACAAACATCTTCAAATTTAGATGATTGAGAGCGAACAGAGCAACATTGTGTTGTGAAATCGGCATAGCATCACAGACTAAAGTCTGGATTTTTTTGGTTTTCCTGCTGAGGAAGAGATTCTCACCCATGCAAGAGCTGATGCCGAAGTCCCTCTTAAGGGAAAAAGAAAATACAAAGACCACAAGAGGGGGAAAAAAAACACTTGAGTGTATGTTCACTGCTCGTTCACTTTCAATTTTTTTTTTTTTAATTCTGTGGATTCTTATTTTGTGGATGTTGAAGTGATGTTTTTTATTTATCTATTCATGCATCTACATAGAGATTGGCTGTTATTGTTTTTAGATATGAACTGCCTTTATTTCTCCCAATAGCCAGGACTGAGTGAATATTGAGTCTCTGCTCAAGGTAACAATATTGGCATGAATTTGTAAAAATGCTTACTGTAGAAGTAATATTTTGATTGCAGCTCCAAACAGGCTGGCATTTAACACTCAATCAGCAGGGAATTTGCAGAGAAGTAGAAAGGCTGGAGAGACACACTGATTCACAAAAGATACTACTAAGATGTTGTTTGATCACTTTGGGGGGCTTAACCTTAAATACGTTTAGGCTTTTGTGTTTTGGTTCAAGCTAAAACAACAAGTCAGCTGAGTAACTTTATAGAAATGTACATTTACATAACCATGCGAAATATAGCCGAACAATGACTCGACATAAATATGAGCTGCATTGTGTTAAATGTTGTGTTGTGGATAACTGATTCTTTTGTGAATGATTACAATGTGGCTATAAAATCACTACCAGGAGGCTTCGTTGCTCCAATTCACTAATAAATGGCAGACAAAAAAAACAAAAAAAAAAACAAGAAGAGGAAGAGGAATTAAATCCTAAATATTTCACTCATATTTCAAAGTGGTTCTTATTTTTTGGGAATAAATCTGTATGAATAGCCCCTTTAACTGCTCATCAACCATCACAACTTTTCTTAATATTGTCTCAAAGTTCTAACACTCAGGACTGAGGGACTTTGTGCATCTTCTCACACACTAACACAACACAAAGGTTTTCTCAAACAAATACTGATAATCGGAATTTATGCCTCATTTATCAGACCGTCCTTGTTGCATCCTTTCTTCCCTCTGGTGTCAAATTGATAATCGATATCTTCCTGCGGCTTTGTTCCCCCTGTATGCTAGATAATGCTTAGTAATGCTAGTGCCCTGAGCACACCTCATTAACCACTAGTTGCAGTAGTTTAGGTTTTCCAGTGCAGCTCCAGCCTCCAGTCAACACTTGGACTAATGCACCTGACATCCAACGCAATGACACACATATTTCTGTGTTGCTGCCACTGCAAACATGATGACATGTCACATTCGGACGGACTTCAAGTTACAATGGGCATATGGCATGTCTTTTACTTGCTTGCACTGTACGCATTTGTATATCTTTTTTCTCTCTTATGCCCATGATAATGCAGAAATAGTCTGTGGTTGCTGGTCAAACCAGTCAACCAGAAAGTTGGCCTTGTGTCATACACACTGCAGCTGAATGTAAGCAGACCGTCTCAAGATATAGAATAGAGGAAAAATGTTGGAGGCACAATAAAAAAAAAAAAAAACGCAAGAGAAAAAGAAAATGGAGGAACGGACAGCGAGAGACGCTGATAGTTGTGTGAATCATAAAGAAGGATGGAGAAGCTCAAAGATAATCCAAACTGCTGTCAGCAGTTCTGCCTTAGTGTGTGTGTGTGTGTGTGTGTGTGTGTGTGTGTCAGAGAGAAACAAAGGCCTCTGTACTATTATTTGAAATCATGCATATATGTTGTTTTTATTATGAACTGTCAGGGAGGCAAGCATCACCTTACATGGGACACTGGATCACCTTTAAGCTCTGCTGTGGGACTGAAAAGCTGGAATCCTATTGAAAATCTAAACATTTATACATCAGTGTGAAATGTGGAATTTTTCTTTTTATTAGCTGTGAGTGTGAATTGGAAAACTTGCAATTCTCTGTGGCATTAGTGGTTTGTTTCCTCAGTATGTTTCACATTCACAGATCCAAAGCTCCTGCAACGTGGACTGGCTGGAAAATAACTGCAGACGGCTCAGTACAAACAATGCAATCAACACAAAAACAGCCAATTACAAGACACTGTCAGCAGAATGAACAAGTAATAAACAACCAGAGATTATAATTATTATCACCAGTTATCTGGGATGGATTATGTGTACTTTTTGTGTTTATTATTATGTTTGTCATTATTTTTCTGTACCTCAATGAAAAAAGGCAACTTTAAGAAAAGATATGTTCATTTTAAGCCTTGTGTTTTTAAAGCTCCAACATTTTCTGTGTGTGTGTGTGTGTGTGTGTGTGTGTGTGTGTGTGCTACCTCCTCACAATGCAGCTCTTAGGTTCTTTTTTCCTCCACCCTGTATTGCACCTCCATCTTCATTGGACAAGCTCTCCTCACGGAATATTTGATTGGCTTAGAGGATCCGAGTGTACAGTGGTGTTAGCTGTATCGTATGGAGACAAGGCTGTGGTGTCTCCATTTCAGACAGCCGTTGCAGATCTGCAAAGGCAGACTCACTTTTGTTGAATCAGAAATTTTCTTCCTCTTTTCACCCAAGCTGTTGATGCAAAATCTTGGAACTGAAATGTATTTGCATCTGTGCCCAAAGCTGCTAAGCCAAACACCAAGATGACATGGTGCACACTTCCTGAAAAAAAGGCATTTTATTAACCCAATTTCAATTTGTGAGGTATATATTTTATATGTATATATATATATCATTCAACACAAAAAAAACATCTTCATCAATATCATGTCCCAAAAATGTGAAGGTATTTATTTGATTTGAATCACAATTGAAAGATGATGTGGAGTTGTGCAATTTCTTTATAAAGAAATGATGTGGTGATCTGTATCCTCCCTAAACACTCCTGTGGGAGCACAGTACCCATCCAGTCTTCTTTAAGTGTTATTGCTCATGATTTAACCTTGTTAGTAAATGTGCTGAGCACACACTGGAAGATGCCACTACTGCAGACACAGAATCAACAGAAAACATTTCTGGGTCTACTTTTTGGTTCAAAAGAGCCGACCAGCTGTTACTAACTGGTAATCGAGTTATAAATCTTCTTATCACTGTAACTCACAGACCGTATATGAAGACGGACACTTATGCAATCTGGATTAATCAATGTGCACTTGCTTCATAAGAAATCATCCCCAATACAAGATGGTAGCACCCGTGGTAAAAATACTTTCAGCTTTACTTATGGGGAGATTTTTAAAACATACAAAAATTGTCGATAGTCTAGTTTTCAAATGCAGATTTTGAATAAATGCTCGATTGAATACCAAAAAAATAGTTTTTAACCCAACCCAGTCAACTTAGCATTGTTTAATCACTCCAAAGCAGTTTATAGAAATATGCTTCATTCACATTTTTGTAGTTTAATAAGTCTAATCGTTCCTAATGCATTTTTCTTTTTCGGGGGCGGGGGGGGACTGACTTTGTGGAGCCAGGGCAAATATAATTCAACTGTTCAACTGGACCAAATAATCCAAATTTGACCCTGAAATGTCAAGTCCTATGTTGAAATCCATGTGACTCGTTTCAGTGAATTGTGCTCTCTGCATCATAAGTATAAATGGTGTACTGTATACAGTGGAGCAGCAACACTGAAAGGGAAAAAAATATTAAAAGTGAAATGGTACGTTATTTCTCTCCCCTGATAACTTACTATCTTTATTTTTTTTTCTTATCTATCTGCAGAGTGGTATGAGGCGCAGCTGAGCATGTTTCACTCAGCTGTTTATCAGATAGCCAACTAACAAAGCTCCTGAGCTGTGCTGTTACTGTGCATCATATTCATTTATATAATATGCCACTCTGACCCTAAACATTAAACACTCCCAATGTGGTTGCTGCATGGACTAAATCCTCAGTTTTTTTTGGCATGTAGATTAAAAAAATGACAAAATGAAGAAAGACAACAGGCATCTGAGAGAGGTGGCATGAGATGAAGGGAGTGATTGGAAAGCAGGGGATGCACAGATGGATCCAGCTTCGGGGAAAATGACTCTTATTTGGATTTCTATAACGGATGAGGAAAAGAGGTGGAGGGAAAGAGAGTAAAGGGTTGCATTAGGGACAGATTAATATTTGATCAAACTCATGGACACCTTAGACTCAGAGAGAGATGGCTGAAGTTGGGAGACTGAGCTTGGGAAAAGATTTTGTTATGCCAGCTTCTCATCAGTTCAAATTTAAGCTTGTTTATTTACCGAGTGGAAACTTTGAACTGGAAATGAGTAGACACACGAACCTGCAAACTTAATTCACAAGAAGGGTATTTGTAAGTCAATAAACATAATGAAAACACTAAGGAAGGCAAAGCCTGAGAAGGAGAGGGCAATGTCTGATAGTGGTCTGCCATGTCAAAGCTGAATCATCACGGACTCTTGACGTTTTGCTGACCCATCCATCAACCCAGTCCTCCTCTGAGTAAAGTTTTCGTACTCTGCAAGAGCATAACTGTACAACTGAGTTTGCTTCTTGCAGAGAAGAGTCATAACTCACATCCAACTCACAACCAACAGACGCTGCCTTCATGATTTGAAATGGCACCCAAAGTAGTTGCTATGAAAATTTTAATGAATTTTTTAAATGTAGAACGTCCAGGTGGAGAAAAATTTACTACATTTACTTTTATGCCTTTAGCGGACACTTTTATACAAAGCGACTTACAAAGGAAAATGAGAGTTAACAATCGAGTATATTTTAAAGAACAATTTACAATAACCAATTGCGACGTCAAGAGGCAGCTGGAGGGAGAGTGTGTTTAGGTTTGTTAAAGGGACACTTTGTAATTTCTTCCCCCATCTAGTGGTGCAATTTTATTTTGCAAAGTCGAATGAATTTGCTCTCTAGCACCTCGCGTTTTCAAGTGTGTGTTGCAACTTCTTGAACTACGGCAGGCGGTATGTGTCAAGATTAGTGATGCTCCGATCATGATCGGCCGATAATGCCCAAAAATAGCCTGATCGGCGATCGGAAAAATATGCCGATCAAAAAACCGATCACGTGACGTAAATTACTAGCTTTTTTTTTTTTTTTTGACTTCAATTACTAGCGACCACTTTCTAATGTGGTACGTGACGTGTGTACAGAACCGAACAGGCAAAACCTCTACAGTGCATCTCGACAACATGACCTCTCGTCTGGAATTAAATTCAAAGTGTGTCAGAAAGATGTGAAACTTACTGCGGTCACGCCATCTGCGCTTCGGAGAGGCACGGTCGTGCTAGCTACACTTGAAAATCTAGTGCCCGTTTACATCGCGTTGTACGGTAAAGCGTGTGAGTGGATTTATGGTGCATTCAAGTGGACCCCGTAAACTCAGAAATCTAAATCGAAGTTGATTTTTCATTTGTTGGAATACATACGCCTGTCATTACTTGGTTGTTTTTTTACTACATTCTTTTTAATGATTAAAACAAAATGATAGAACAAAATTATTGAAGCATATTCAGAATCAAACTCATTTCTGCATAGTCAGATTTGACAACTTCATTTAGAATCAAATCAAAATGTTCTCTGCCGACTCCACCAGATTCTTGTTCTACATGTCCCCAGCTACCTCTGGCGGTTTAATTTCTATAAATGGTGCACTCTCTGCTAGATGAAAGGCATGGAAATGTCCGATTCCTTCCATGTTCGGCAGTGATCGGCAATCGGGCAGATCATGATTTTGGTGATCGGTCCAAAAAATGCTGATCGGAGCATAGTCAAGATTCAAGAAGCAATAGATTCAGACTCAAGGTCCATACAAACAAAAAGACATCAAGACACACAGTACAAAGGATTACATAACACACATACAATAACACTATAAATACAGATGTCAGATAACATGTCAGATAACATAAGTTGACATAGCCTTTGGTGTGCAAGCAATGCAATTAGTCATATTCCGGGAGTTACCGGAAGTGACGTCGACGCAGCGGTAGCGTTAGCAGCAGTGTGTAGTTGCTATCTGGAAAGTGTTCTTTTAAATAAACTCCCGGTAAACTTACAAACTTTGTAATGCCTCGTTTTGTGAGTTAAGAGCCTATGTGTACTACGGCAGAAGTTTGGTAACAGTCAATGCATTATAAGTGGGATAATTTACGAGATAAAATCTATTTAGCATTAAATGACGTCATTGTGACGTCATTTCCGCTTGCAGGCCTGGCGGGGAAATCGCGATTCGAAGTGCTTTATGTCCCTCTCTGCACTTCGTCGTTTTTCATAGACCGGAAGGACATGGCAGCCTCCATAGAGCTTACCCGCTCTATGTAGATACAGACAAGTTATTCTTCACTCAGGAGGACAGAGATAATTTTACACCAATGAGGACTAATTTATGAATGAATATGTTGATTTGAGCTAATAAATGACTTAATTTATTACATAGTGTCCCTTTAAGTGCACTTCAAGAAATAGTAGGGAAGAAAAAAAAGGGGGTTGGGGGAGGAGGAGAAGGAAGTGAATGATAAGCATAGTTAGTGGTTAGTTTGTTATGAGAGGAAGTGTTATAAACAGAGTCATTTAGATTAATATCTTAAGTATTAGCTTGTTGACCTTAGGAAGCAATCATCATTATGACATTAGTGCGTAAAGCAAACAGAGAGGATGGGTCACCTCTTCGAGATCCTTTTGCAGCACAGTGCTTAATGTGGTGTACATTAGAAGGGATTTAGAAGTTGGGACACTCAATGGTCACGGCATATACCCCCCAGTACACTCTGCACTACAGCACTGAGTACGGCTTAGTGTCCATGAGTTTGTCTATAAGAGCAACCCCTGTCACATTATTAATAATCCCAGCTATAAAAAACAGATGTCCACTGATAAAAATACAAATGATTTAGAGCAGAATTTCCCCCAGCTCATACAGTCCCTTTTTTTTTCTCTTGTTTTCTTCCTCCCTTCAGCCTCTCTCTGTCTTCACCTCTTTTCCTTCTCATTCCATATAAAAAACGGTTGTATTTTCTCACCTCTGCTCAGTCTGGCAGGTTTATTTTGGTTCCATATACGTTGGCTGTCACCCTTACTCAACACAACTTTGCCTCCCACTCCTCACTCTTCCCCTCCCCTCACTGGCCTAAATTTCTTTTTGACCACTCTTTTCATCCCAGTTGATCAGGTCAGCCTCCCTTTGTTTGTTTACTTCCTCTCTTGGCTCATCTGTCTTTACCCCCTCGGCCATTTAGCAGGTGCATTTTTTTTAGCAGAGGAAGGGAGCGTTTTGGCAGTAGCCTCCTTGCTGGTGTTCATCAGTGCCAGAGTGCAAGGACTCAGCCTGAGAGGTTGCGTGGGGGTTACTGCCATGGTGGAACTATAATTACCTCAGCTGTCAGTCAAACAGCAGTGTGTCCACACACACACACACACACACACAAACTCTTGTGAAGTCAATTGTAATTGTTTCTTTGGATCTTATGTTTTCTGTAGAACTTACACTATCTCTGCCTTTTCAGTCCAAACTTCGTTTTCCAGCAAAGGCTGACTGATGCGTAACTGAAAGATGATTTTTGTTTTCGTAATGAAGGTCTCAGTGGAACAGCTTTGCCTGTGATGCAGTGGTTTCTCGGTTACTAAAAGTAATTCATTAAAGGAACAGTTCACTATTTAAGACCTTGAGTCCCAGTTCCAGCTTGTTTTATCAAGAATAAGAACTGAGGAGACCATTTTCACAACAATAGCTCATTTCTATCCATTTTGGCTGTTTTCGCTGGTCCATCCTGCTGCTACAGACAGGGTTCCATTGGGCACTCTGTTCAATGTCCTTAAAACAATACTAATGTTAATTTTAAAGAAAAGGTCAACTCACCGGGTGGTTCGTGGATGTTCCTGTGTGTTCCTGTTGCGAAATAAAAGTTATTTCTTGCTTTATTTAGCATTTTGTAATCCAATTGTATTCCGTTTGGAAGACTTTCACTTTCACTGTCAGATCACTGCGCCAGGGCTAGAGCCTCAGACTCAAATATAGAGCGGATGTTTACGTGCGTCGTGATTTAGCATGAAAAATAGTTCCTGAACAGCAAAGAACACGGATTACACGGATGGAAAACCATAAAATGCGCCAACATTTTTTTTTTAATACCACTAACCACCCGGTGAGTTGACCTTTTCTTTAAACAGCGAAAACAGCCAAAATGGATAGAAATGAGCTATTGTTGTGAAAATGGTCTCCTCATTTCTTATTCTTGATAAACAAGCTGGAACTGGGACTCAAGGTCTTAAATAGTGAACTGTTCCTTTAAGCTTCCCGTTCTGCATATGATAGGGTCACTTGAGGAAAACTTTAAGCTCATCATTGGTTTGAATGATAACTTTGAGGGAATGTTCCTGAAAGGTTTCACAGGGATAGAGGTAGGCGTACCACAGTATTAAACTAAATATCTGTAGGGCAGGGATCTGGTATTAAGTTAATGGTGTGCAGGATTTTACACTGAGAAACATCTTTGGGGTATTGCATCATAAATGGAGACATAAATTGAAATAAAAGTATTTTACTCCCATTTCCAAACAGACTTTGAACAAAGCCCATTAATCATCAGACTCGTCTATCGTGCCAAGTATTAAATTGTTGAAGTGTCATTCCTGCGTTTTTTAGCTTTAAAAAAAAACACAGACTCAATTTGAGTTGCCAATGCATGAGGGAAAAACAGACCAATTATTTTTTTCATCCAGCTAAAGTCTCCAGCTGAGACAAGTGCCTCAAATGTTTGTTTACACTTCACTTTCGAATGCATGCGCTTTTAACGGAATACACACAGCTCGAATGTGCCTCGTGTCAAATTGTAGTTATTATACTTTTGTTGTAGCTTCCTGATCTCAACTTATACAATCGCAATGCTAAATCACAAAACAAATTCAGATTCATTTGAAATTAAGTTCTGGCCTTGTAAGAGTGAAAGGATGCCAATTAGAGATGGGTACTGAACGTGGTGCAGTGGACAAAACAGCACTGTTTGGAGTGCTGCTACCGTAGTGCTGCTTGTGTGCTGGGTGTGGATTCAGGGAGGGCTGTGTTAAATATTTCAGCTGATGTCCTCACAGGCATTTGCTGTACTGAGAAAGAGAGAGACCATTGATGTGTAACAGCTGAAAGATGGATGAGGAGAGATCAGACTAAACCAAAATAGCAATAATAATAAGGCAACAGCAGTTTCTGATCTGTGTTTTTCACTGACGAATGAGAGCACTGTTTTCACTGAAAGTAAAAGAGGGAGCTGGGAAAGCTCTAATGTTTTGGTCTGACGTGGAGTGGTGGAAAACCGAGCAGGTCCCAGAGTGCCGAGAAATGCAGATCCCAGCTGACTCCTGCAGAAGAGTCGGTGTGGAAAAAAGAAATCACCTCAGATGGTGTTTGCTTTATATCATATTATCACATGTGCTTTCTTATGATCTCCTTTATCTAGTTTATTCCTTTCTTAACAGTGCTACTCACTGTCTCTGCAGATGAACTGATCTCTATCAGAACATTTGTTTGCTCAGTTCTAGGATTTAAATCCAGCATTAGGCACTAATCCAATTTAAGAAGATGGCCTTCTCTCCCTTTGTCTGCCTCTCTCTTTTCTCCGTCTATACACCATGGATTAAGCTTCAAACACCAACACAAAAAGCAGAGGCAGTCTGTAGATGGCTGGTTATAATTTCCAGTTCACTCCATCTTTTAATATGCCTAGTGCTCTGTTTTGATATGTACAATAAACATACCAGAAGAACACCATAGGAGGTCTAAACAACACTGGGAGAGGCACAGTAGGAAAGGAGGCTTAGGAGCTTATGGACAGCCAACACAGCTGTTGTAGACAAAACATCATGCAGATGCACCGCACTACGTCCCGCTGGCTGCCAAACAAAGCAAATCATGCAGGGCTACTTTCACATAACAGGTGCAAATGTTTGAGTGGCAATAGATACATAAATAAAGGAATAAACAAAGGGAAGACATTTCTGGAGTTCAAATTTGACACAATATCTCTTATACTCCTTTTACATCGAATAATCACATATGTGCAGGTTTTTAGGCTCCTTTCTGACATTGCCAGCAGCAACTTAGTTATGCTCAGTGTGCTGCATAAATTCCAATTATGGCTCCCAGGGACAGCCTTGCAGACTACTACAACATTAAGAAGTGCCATTTGGTTATCCCACAGGCTGTGGTGGGCCACAGCTTCTGTGAGTTTGTTGATTTTTACAGGAACCGGTCGGACTGAGCTGCAAGCTGCCTCACAGACTGGCATTTCATTTTTATCACAGGGCTCCTTTCAGTTTTCAGAGCCCACACGCAAGACCCTTTGTGCGATAAGTGCGGTTTTAAAACATGTTGCGGTGCTGCGTTCACCGTGTTGTAGATCTGAGTGCAGCAAAAATGAGCCCGTGTGGTGGCATGTTACCATTTCTCCCAATCTTAACTGCAATTACTGTGGGGCCACTCAACTTTAGAGTAACTGTTGACTGTACCCTTTGACACAGAACACAAAAGCCAGAAGTTCCTGGATGCAAACAAGGTATGTCTGTTTTGAAGTTGTAGAGATTAAGAGTGTTTAAAATGAAAAGATTATTCTAAAGGAAGGAAGGATAATCATTTTCTTCTGCAGTTGGTAAAGCAAGGTGGAGCATAAACAGGTGCTAAATGTTGCACCCCTCAGTGAATCTCCTAATTCTCCTAGTTTTCTATTTTATATTCTTGTAAAAAGAAGTTTTTAAAAAAACAAGAGAAGAGAAGAAGAAGAAGAAAAAAAAAAAGCCACCCTTCTCTTTCGCATTGCTGTCCTCTGATCAGGCAAAGTAGAGAGAAAGAGCATTTCCAGGAGATTTGAGAAGCCCATAAAGGAAAGCAGCTCTCTTCCAAAGGCAGCTAAGAGGCTCAGGGGAGGATGGCAGTCACTGTCTTCTTCCAGAACATGCGCCCCAAAGCAGTGGCATGGTGTCACAGTGAGAGAAGAGCCAAGATGACGACGAAGAAAGTGGAAAAAAATGCAAAGAGAGTAAAAGAGAGAAAAAGGGAGAAAGAACTTGGTCAACTTGTCATCCATTATAGATCGCCAATTATTCATTCAGGGCCATCCTGCCTTGTGCTGTGCCGCTCTCCCTCTTTCATCTCTACTCCCTTACTCAGTCGCTCTGCGTGTCTGTATCTGTCTCTAGGCAGAAAACTCACTGAGCAGTATTTTAGGATCTCCATAAGGGCAGCTCTGTTGTGTATAGTAAAGTGTAGTGCTGTGCAAGTCCCATATCTTACAAATGCACTTCTCTATAATCTCAATGAAATCCAGTATTCAGCAAAAGAATACCCCTCAATCGTCCTACTATAGAGCCCATTTGAACATATTGAATGATGATGCAATGTAGTCCCAAATTCAAATTACAAGGAAATCTTTGTAACTGTGTTTTTGACGGTGATGTAAAGATAAGACCATCATCAACATACAATCATTTTCCTCAGAATGTCACAAATTCTGTGTCTTCTGGTTCCTGAGCTTGATTGCACTTTTTGATATTACATTTCAGGTCCACAAATATTAACTGATTAAAATCTTCCATGTGATATGGACATCATAAATATATAAATGACCCCAAACGTCAGCCCGACTTCATTTTAAATCAGCTTGGAGTTCATGATATCTTGGCTAGACTTCAAACTAAAGTTAAGCGAGTGTAATTGAAGGCAGTGTAGTGCATATGTGCCCTGCCTCTGCTTTCACATGTGATTGCTCTCTCTTCCTGTTCCAAAACTACCTGCAGTATCCCTTCAGTGGCAACAACTACTATAGATGTGACAACTCAATACTTCTGTTTTGTGCTACACAGCAATGTTCACTTTTTATTTTCATATAATGAACATATTAAGAATGTTTTCTTATTCATTTTATGGTGCTGATTAGTACAGAGTCTGCTTCAGTGAAATTGCTTCAAAACAGCTACAGAGGATGAAAAGACAGAGTTCAGTGATGCTGTTGCGTCAAAAAAACCTGAATTCTGAAACTCTTGATGCTACAGCAAGTTTACATTGTGTTTTTTTACACAGCTTTGTATGGTGCCCAAAGATTCAGGAAAATGCATTTCTTTATGGAGGAGTTGAAACTTTACCACAGCCTTGGGAAACAATCTAATTTTTTGAGTTTTCCTTTCCACCGTCCAGCTTTAGAGATTTTGTGCATGGCACATTACTGCAGCAAAATCAGTGCTATGATGAGTAATAAGAAAGGAAGCTAGCCTGCTGGGTGTGTAGCCAGTTTATGAAATATTTTGTTGGAACACATGTGAACATTTTTGCAAGCAATCTGAAGGTTCATTTAAATTCAATACCAGTATTAGCTGAATATGTCTCTAAAAATGTCCCTGTGTACACAATCAACTGAGTAGCTTATTAGCGAATGCTTTTTTTTTTCAACTTCCAGATGCCCATTAGAGTCTCTCCTAAATCCACTTGATGGTGAACTCTGTACAGGATAACACTGAAAGGGTTCTTTACACCTGAGATCACAGATATATCCCTCAGAATGAATGAATTAACCAAACAAAAGTTCCCATATGTGCAGAGTTATATAGAAACAAAGCATTAGTTTGCCTTGACCCTCACCATCTGAAAATCTTTAACTTCTTTGTGTCCTTGATGACTCCCTGACCACACATCATATGTAAACATCATTATCTTATTGACTCTCATTGTCAGTTTATTTCCACATGCGCTCATACACATACACATGCATTTGAAAACACACACACACACACACACACTAATTTTCAGACAAACTTACAAGTTTTCCAAAGATTTAACCTTAAAGCTGCAGTCTGCAGGATTTGTTGTTGTCATACGTAAAGTTCTAATTTTTGGCATTTTAAGAGTTTACATGATCTATCAGAACGCTTGAAGTTGAAAACGGTGACCTCCGTAGTCGCAAAATGCAAGAAATGCTTATTTTTTAACCGAAAAATAAAAAGTTATTCAACTTCCTGTCCCACCCCATCAAAACACATGAGAACTCGTGCACGTCTACGTGCACGCCAGATGCGCTTACACGACTCCTCATTCATCAACTCACCTGTCATTTGCGATCATGGAAGACACAGTAAGTAGACTAGCCCGTAATGAAGTTCAATAGTCCAGATAAATAAGCGTGGGGACGAGCCTACCTTGTATCGCGCGTGCACAATCGGTGATTGACAGGCAGCAGAGCCCAGCTCGTAACCTGATTGGTTACCTTTTACCGGTCCGGTCTGCAATTTTGTAAACAAACCTGCTGGCTTTGGAGGGACCTAGCGGGACATATAGGGGACCTAGAGAACTTTTTTTTTTGTATTGGGGTATTTAATGTACTACTTTCAGAATCCCCGGACAGTTCCAGGCATTATGCTTGAAAAAGAGTTGCAGACTGCAGCTTTAATGCTGAGCTGCAATAATGTCAGAAAGAACTGCTCGATCTTCCTCAAATGTGGTAAAGAATTTCTTTCTTACATATTTATATTATATGAACAGAATTCTAATTGTATGTCTTTAGAACTGAGAAGGTCTGTAAAGACATATGCAGTGTGGGCTTAGTGGAAGACATTATGCTAATGTGTTTTTGACAAATGAACACCATTTGTCAAAAAAGTAAAGTATATATATACAGCTCACCTACATATGTTCCACAACATTTGCTTTCTAGACCTTTCATGTAAATGCATTAGAAGGATACTGCGACTTCTTTCTTATTGAACAGCAAAATCCATGTAAAAAAAGAAAGAAAAACCTTTAAAGAAGCAATCTGGTCTGACTGGTCAGGGCAGATAAATTCAATCAACATGTCTTTGAATTATATTAATGTACTATTATTTTTTATAGTGAATAATGAGACTACTTCAGCACATGTAATTTTGATTGCCAATATAAAACTGACTTCTCAAAGTAATTTTACTTATTGTATGCATTTAAACATTATCTCAACCAACTCTGTGCTACCTCACTGTGGAAATTCTAAGATACAGTATGCGCTTGAGTTTCCCAAATCCTTTCTTTCAGGATTTCTCTTGTCAGATAGTTTTCATTCTAGCTGTATAATTAGAGTCAGATTTAGCCGTGCACCTAAAGATGACTGCAGGTAATTACAAGGAAGAACTGAAAACTTGATTTGAGGATCAGTGACACACACTCTCAGGCTCGTAGAAACAGTACTCAGACACAGCACCTTTATGCACCCTGCCAATATGTAGTTTGCAGGTTCACATCAATCTGTTTCCACCTCACTAACTGTTTACATGGACCAATTTTAAATCACAGTCCAGATTGTTTCCATCTGTTTGGAACAACTTTTCTCAAACCACGCATGGGTAAGGTGAGTTGAGAGTAAGAAACAGGGTGGCAGCAGAACAACACATCTGTGTTGGACACTTAGACCTAACCCTGAATCTTTTTTATACAGTGCTCCTATTCAACTGGGAAATCTGTGAAGGAAACTCCTTTCGTTTATTATATTTTCAGCATCACCCACGCCTAGTTTTTACCTGCCTAAAGAGTTTCAATTTGATTAAAAGTTTTGATCAAGTAAACACTTCACTTCCACTTCACTTTGTGTTACAAACACAAAAATATCTTTTTATTTAGTGTCCATGTAAACACCATGTATTTGAATCTCAAATCTGAAGGATTTCAGTCAGATTGGAGAAATATTTCTCTCTGTGATGTCTTTTACAGAAGCAAAAGTCTTGCTTGAGAAAGTTTAGTATAACCTTTTCAGGTCTTTTGTTTTCTTTTATAAATTCCTGCTGCAATAACACTTCGATTACCTCCAACAGTTTTTTCCCTGTGAAAAAAAGGGCCACAAAGTTTAAATAAGCAGGTTATAGGCTTGTAAGATTGTGTGTGAAATAATTCTCAGAACTTGAGAGTTAGGACCTGTTTAATTTTCATTTTCACATGTTCTTTTTTTAGGTTTTAGCCAAATCTCACGGCAAAATTTGAAAAAGACTGGAAGCGGAAAAACTATATTTGGGCTGATCAAGAAACCACATATGCCACTGAGCACAAAACATTACAACAATACATGCCCAGTAATATTGTTGTAATGTTTTAAATACTTGAACGCAGTTTTTCTAGAGAAGATAATTGTTTTGTATATGGGATTATCGTCCATCGACTCTTTTGGGCTTTCACATGCGCGAGCCTACAACCAGCCGGTGAGTTACATGCTGTTTATAAAGTTGTTTTGTAACGTCCCCATGCCAGTAATGTAAGAACCATGCATATGGTTTTGATGGTAAGGCTTGTGACTTTATTGTCGGATGGTTTATAAAGTGGTGTGACGTTTCTGCAGTGTGCAAGTTGTTGTTTTACGTGGAAGGGTTAGCACTTGCCCCTTAGCCACCACGTATTAGCCTCGCATGACAGGCTGAGCGAACAGCGCGATCTCCACACAGGAAGCGCAGATTTGCACCTGTCTGTGTCGTACTGTCAGTATTTGACAACCTCTAGCAATGGAAACATGCTTCAAATGCCCCGGAGTTCCCCTTTAATAGGATTATGACAAAATGTTACATTTTACTTTGAAACAGTAGATGCCAGTTCTGATCTCTAACTTCCACTTAATGTGAATATTCCATGCACTCAATAGTAAGCTGAGCTCTCAGCTCCTCCCATGGTATTTCACAGTTGTGCCCATTTCTGTTCCATTTTTTCCAACACCATGAAACAATGGCACAGGTGAAATCTTAAAAAGTCCAATCAAAACAGCTGTCCCTTCGCTATACCGCACACTATCGTCTGAATAGTACAGTGTTTACTGCACTACATTTAATCCACTGCTGAAAAGAAAGTGTTGAATTCTCTGTGCGGTAAAGGATAAAAGTGGAAGGGGAAGAAAATAGACATGGCTAAGAGTTTTAGTATTGTTTGTAAATTGCACAAGCCAACTAAAGCGTTTGGAACCTGCTAACGACAGCTGTCTTTTCAGCCAACAGCATCTGCTCATGATGACTTATTTTGTTCCGTTTCGTGTGAAAGAAATCTGCACCGTGAACCAGAGATGCACGGAGCAAGAATGAATTGCCTAACAAGATCATCAGCAGTCAGTAAATTTGGAAAACAGGCTTCTGTCTTTTCAGAGAAATTCCTCTGTGATCTACCTAATTTTAGTGAGCTGCAATTATGCAAAAAAAAAGAGACTGCTTTTTGTTCATAAACTGTATGTCTGTTTTTAAATTCCAGTATAATTTTTGGCTTGGTCCATCTCTTAGGGCAGATTTGTGGGTATCATCTTGTGCTGGCTCTGGTTAATTACTCAGTTCTTAAATGTTGAGAGGGCAATCCTAAGGCCTGATGAGATGGGATGTAAACACCATCTGAACACAGCAGGAAGTTTTGTGCTTATGCATGCACTTACTCTGTGTGTTTGTGTGTGTAAGTATAACCATCGTGTTACACATAAAGCTGTAAAGGCCAACCGGAGAGAAAAAGATAATGCACTGTACTACAAGCAGCACATCTCCGTGCAGTAAAAACATTGAACAGAGAAATCTGTGTCGTTAAAGAGAAGCACAATATGGATTGAAAATCCAATTTCCCAACCCTGCTCTACATTCAAGAGGGAATGCAGTTAGCTGAATGCAGCACATGCTCCATTTTTCTTTTTTTTGAGGGAGAAAGTTCTGAAGGCCGTAGAAATTAGTGTTTTTTTTTTTTTCAACCCAGAACAAGTATCATCTGTACATTTGTGTAAAAGGTAGAGGTCAGATGGAATACCAGAGAAACGGTGACTGGGTATGCATTTATTCAAGGATTATGAGGCAGACTGTAAGGTTTATGAACATCGCATTTGAGATCTGCACGTTTTTGTACATATCTGTGGATGTGGATTTGAAAATCTATGCATGTTAATGAATTAACTTCTAGCAGAGTTGTGTCGATTTGTGCCCCCTCTTAGCTCTGCGACAGCTCATTTAGGGTTTTCAAGTAATTTATGTTTTTAAATCTACTTAACTTCAAACGGGCATGTGGAGAGCCAGGGGCTTTCTTACATATGGGCTTTAACTGAAGCAGAGACAGCATGGGAGATATGTGTGTGGGTGGGGGCGTGTTTCGGTGTGTGTAAATAATAATGGGGGAAGTTCAAACACATACTTTACCTCGATGTAGCAAGACATTTTATCATCATGCAAAACTGAAGTGAAGAACAATTGTTACAGAGTTGTATGTATGTGTGTGTGTGTGTGTGTGTGTGTGTGTGTGTGTATGTGTGTGTGTGTGTGTGTTCAAGGCTTTCATAGACAGTCCTTAGCAATGGAACAAATGCACATAAACTGGGGTGATGTTACTGCTTTTACCCAGGAGCACTCTGCTAGTTGGAGATAAAACAAGGAAAATTCAGCAACAAGCTCTCTGTCTCTTGTGCCAAAATGAGGTTTCAGAGCCATACTGCGTGGGTCAACCCCAATTCAGACACAAAGACACATTTAAAAGTGGAATGGGTGAGGGGAGGGGAAGGTGAGGAGGAAATGAAGGAGAAGGAAGAGATGAGTGGCAACAGAGTGTAGTGAGGGGTCAGGGAAAGGTGGTACAATACGGGTGAGAAAATGAGAAGTTTATGTAGCCATATTGAAGGTGAGTGGAAGGTGGAGAGAGTACAGAAGGAGGACAGAGTCAGATACATGTATTCATAATTTATTTTCACCTGGAATTCTCTTTTGTGTGTGTGTTTGGGAGTCAGTATGTCTTTGTGAAACTATGTTATTCTACAAGCTTTCTGAACTAAAAAAAAAACATGCATGCTTCTTTGCATGTTCATGTGGTTATTGATAGAAGCTTTTATATGACCCGAAGCTGTTGGAGGGTCTAACTTGGGTTTGTGGCTGCATGTGAGAAGCATTTATGGAGAGTTGATGAGCATTGCGTGTACCCTCTGCTCTAAAAGATCCGGGACATGCTGCACTCTGAGCACGCTTCTCTCTGCGGTGCTCGCCTCAGGTGACAAGAAGTGGACCCACACTGCCTGACATAAAATCTTTCAGTTTCACTCAAAAATCCTCAGTCATACTGAAGAACCCTCGACTTTGTGCGACTTTGAGAATATAAAAAAGGATGGAATTCAAGATCTAAAAAGGAAATTTCTGTCCCAGTTCTGCCTTTCAGACTGTACCTCCTCCCAATATGTTGATAAATTGGACTGTGCATAGTCAAACCCAGCTATGAGCCAAAGGTAAACCTTACCTCGATGTTCAAAGCACAAGAAAATGACATGAAAACCTCAGCAGTGATGTGTCCTTTCACAAACAGTGTTCATAATTCATTCCGTAATCAGTTTTCACTGCTTTCTACCAAAACACAAAGTGGCAGAGAACTCAGAGTTACAGCAATCAGCTCCAGGTAAATTAAAAACAATTAAAAACAGCAACAGGCTTAATTTTAGGTCCTAAGAATAACCTTTTTGTGGATTTTCCACCTTTATAAAAAGCAACATGACACCAAGTCATATTCCAAGGGAAAATGTATGATGTGATCTATGTGAAAAAGAAAATACTGATCAAATTAAAGGGACTAGGTGTGAGAATATTAAATGACAAAAACTTAAAGGGGCACTAGGTAGCATTTTCACCTAAAATTATAGCCTTCAGGAGTTTACCAAAGGTTAAACAAGTCAATAGTAAGCGAATGAAGCCTGTCTCGCTCCCAACAGGGGTCTGTATGCTGAAAATCCCATATGTAACTTCGGCAGGAGCGACCCGCTTCTGAAGTGTTGTGATGCGCGAGAAGAGTCGTTTGTGTTTACGGCACTTAGCTAGGTACTGTATGCTAGCTGTAGTTGTAGCTATGTGTTCGCTTGCGTTGAAGAGGTAACACCAAGCGTTTCATAATCTGCCTTTCACAGACTGAATATGAAACGTTCGATGTTGGCACTTCCCATCTTTGTGAAATTTCTCCAAGCGTGATCTTGTTCATCTACCATAGTGATCTGCGTTTTAGATCGTAAAGAGACAGGTGATGACGGTGCTCTAATTCCTCCTGAGTTCGAGACGTAGCCTAGCTTCAGAAATACACGGACTGACCTGATTGGAATAAGAATAGCGTTTTGATCCGAACAAGAATTGTTATCTACACATGAAAATGGATTCATTTGTTCAGTTTATGATTGTAATCGGAATAGTGTAGAGCTAGTCTGCGTTTATTGCGGCGTGTATGTTGGTAGTGCCTCCGCATCTGTCTAAGATGTAACTTTTGTAAGTGTCTGCTAATACAAAGGAATCACTCCACGAATACACCATGAGGGAAGAATCCCATTCAAGATCAGCAACAGTCCATCCATCCATCCATCATCTTCCGCTTGTCCGGGGATCGGGTCGCGGGGACAGCAGCCTGAGCAGAGAAACCCAGACGAGCTGTCCCCGGCCACTTCCTCCAGCAACAGGATTATAGCATATTATCTTGAGTTCTCTCTTCAGAAAATCTCTGATTACAGTATCTTACGTGGGCAGTCTACACTTGTGAATCAGATGACCTAACTGCACTGACTAAATAACACAACGGCAGCATTCGCCACGATGTTTAGTTAGTGGGTGTGTATAATACAAAGGTGGGCATTTTTACGACAGTGTAGAATTTCAGGTTGACCAATAGAGATCGCTATACTGCCGCTAAACTACCTTGTATCCCTTTAAAGCCACGCACCATTTCTGATGCGTTTCAAAAAGCCCATTAGGAGCAAGAATCCGGGGTCGTGGTGTGTGATAAAGGAACAACAGCTAATAAGCTGCAGAGCACACACTGAGAACTGTGAGTGAATTGCGAAACTTTTTTGTCTTTCTTTCTTTTCACAGTTGTTTTGACATTTGTCTCAATACTATGTCCAGTGTCGACAACCACTTAACACAGTGTGCTTTCAAATACACTCCTGTGCACATCAGTCAACCTTTAGAGCAAAATGCCCTACAGTCACCAAAACACTTCATAGTTCACCCAAAAGTGACTCATGCTGTCATAACAATGACAACTTCAGTCACCCAGCAGGACTACAAAGACAGTAACTGATAGTGAGCTAAAAGACACAAACAGTTTACAACTTTATTCATTCATTTTAACGATCCCTTTTTGAAGCCTATCCCAACTGCCATCGGGACAAATAAGATGTGGACTCTGGACATGTTGCAAACAAGACAAACAACCATGCATACCCATGCTAGCTTCTATAGCCAATTTAGAATCACCAATTATCCACTCATGAATGTTTTATGACTATGGAAGGCAGGGGTACCTCGGAACGTGTCCATGAATGCAGGGGGAGAACGTACTATATCTACACAGAAAGGCAGAGATTTGAATTTTAAACATTACAAATTACATAAGCTAAAAAGCTGAGAGGCAACTCCAAGCCAAATCACAAATCAATTCACCTCGTGCTTTATACCATTTCATACTGCATTGGCATTGTGACGAAAAAACAAAACAAACCAAAAAACAGCCTGAAAGTAAAAGCAACAGCGATCCAAAGTGTCCTCCGTATTTTGCTAGTCACCACCACTCAAGAAGTTCTAAGCGTCCATGGAATGAAAAAGATCAGGAATAGTTTAGTTATTTAACTGGTTTCTAAACTTAAATTCACTTTTAAATCACTTTCATGAACATAAAACACCACTGAAGTTGTTCAGTGTCTCTGTAAGCCAAATAAAGAGTCATTCTAACAAACAGGCTGCATGAAATGTATTGATTCACAATTAGTGGTCTCACATTATTAAATAGGAACAATCTATTTTTTTCATCTAGTTTAGCTTCTGTGTCGCCCTCTGATACCCTCAAAGTGAAATATTATATTTAGGGATTTCATGCCGCATAGTGAGCACAACGCTCACCAGCAGAGATTATGATTGTGCTGCAGGAGTGTTAGAAAGGCTCCTGTAAGGGTTTTGTCATATTTGAAGATATTTTTCATGCTGTGACTGAGTCATCCCTGGAATCTATTGTAGCTGCCATCCTCTGTGCAGGTTGCAAACTTTTCAGAGCCACATTTGAATCTTACAGGTAAGTATGTTTCACTTTATGCAGATAATCGAGAGGTTCAAAAACAGACAACAACTTTGCAAGAGCCACAAAAGAAGCCCACAGGGACTGGCATTACAAGCCAGGCTGCAAAAGAAGAGGAAGAAGAGACACTTAGATTATTTTCACCTTCACTACAGCCAAACTCCGTGACTGTCAAAACCAGCAACCTTCAGGTTAGCCAGATCTCATGACTGATGTGTGGAGTTTAACCGACAAGCTTTCTCGTTTCATCCATCTCTCTCTTTAGCTGATGGGAAAAGGCTGTGACAGCCCCCCCTGTTCTCTCAATCTTCCTTCCTCTGCCTTTCACATAACTCCTGACTGATGCCTCCACTATGCTATTTCTGTCATTCCACCTGAATTCATTTTCTACAAGAAGTGAAAAATGTCAACAAGAAAAGCAGGCTGAAGGGGCAGTTCAACGCTAAGATCGTGCTAATGGTGTTGTGACAACCGTCATATTAGTATCAGATGAGAATTATTAGAAACACTGTCACAGTCTGGATATAGATTAAGGGGATTGACCCAGAAAATTCATCCCAATTTATAGTATATTGTACATGTAGTGGTACTCTCAAGTCATTAATCATTTTGTCGCTGTAGGTCTCCCGTTTGTCAGCTGCTGGATAACGCAGTTTGGAATCTCAATGATTGCGTCAGGCGTTGCCACTTCTATACTGGTTAAAGTCATGCTCCACTGGGAGTCTGTTTAATGAGAGGCCCGATGCTGATCCCCTTCTCTTGTTTTGTCAAATCGGGCTGAACGATGGCCGACGCCTGCCTGTGATTGGCTCTGTCCAATGCAAGTGTGCAGTAACAGCGTGTGATCGCATAAAACAGCCCTTTGACAGCTGATCTCTACAACATGTCACTGTGCTGAAACTAAACACTTCACATGACATTCTGGGTGTTTGGATTAGTAACCCTGCATCTCATTTGATGTTTTCCTATCGTCTTGAATCTGTGCATGTCTGATTTACAAGTGTAATCCTTCAGCATGACGGAAGTCTCTCACTCTGAGAGCCACCAAAACAAACACCGTGCAAATAAGGTGGAAGAGTGCAGACAGTCCCTATGTCAGATATATATATAAGAAGTCTTGATGCACTTTTAACAGGCTTTATAATAGAGACAGACGGAAAAAACAAAATCAACAAATGGGAGGAGGGCGGAGGAGTCCGACAAAGCGTGATTCATTCCTTCAGCAGAGCAGATAGCAGGGAATGATTTAGTCACAAAAAGAGGAAGCGAAATTTTCCTACTGCTTCAAAAATTAGACAAACAGTTTTGAAGAGATGGAGCAGCTCGCCCCCATGCTGTGCTTTCTCTTACTGGACAGGCTCATTTCTCACCGCCTTCCACAGAAGACATCTGCCAAAGAGCAATCCAGATCTAGTGATGGCGTGACACAGGAGAGCAACCAACCCCTCAGCCTCAGCGCACATGCAGAGTGTGTGAATGTGCACACACAAGCCCAAATGTTTCAGCTGCATGTGCTCCTTCATACACATCATTTCAGCAAACACAGATTCCTGCTGCCAGACCAGCTTCAGTCAGCTGTGAAATTCTTATGATTGGTGTGTTGATCGCTCTACCACGGCGACCCATCTGTGTGTTAGTCTGTATGTGCCACCTTACATCTGCATGTGTGTCTATAAGTGCATGTGTTGAGTGTGTTCCAGGGAGTCGTACACTAATCAAGGGGCTGTTGTTCTAGCCCCAGGCATGCTGTTCCCAGTGGCAAAATGTATATATATCTATATATATATAGATATATATATATTATTATATAAAAAAATGCTTCACTACTGGTGAAGAGTGAAGAACAGCGATACACTTGACCATGTTGCTGTGCATCAAAGTACCTCCAAATAATTCAGAGATGATAAGTTAAAAAGAAACAAATGATATTCTTAAATTTTCTTTAAAACTTTGTTTGCTCTCATGTTTACAGCTTTTACATTCAAATTAAAGCTCCAAATGTTGATTGGTTTTGGCAGTCATGACATTGGTATTAGGTTCCTGCGTACGTGAATGCATGTGTGCCTCCAGTACCTGAGCAGGAGATGCCATATCTCCATATCAGAATAAGAATGTGCCCCCTACTTCCCCACGACATGTCACCTTGCTGGTCTATGTTACCACAGTTTCAGTGATAGATATGACAAGGAGGAGACCAGCACTGTGCACTCGCTTATACCTCTCCACTAATAGGCTGGATTTAAATAGGGGAAGCTGTAACCTGCATCCTCTGATTATGCATATGAACAGACTGTCCTCGTGTGTGTATGTGTGTGGCACAAAGGCACAGGCAAAGTTTTTCAGACTATAATTAGAGCCTGATTAGTGTTGAGATAAGCTTAGCCTTTCAAATGACCCAATTACTGCATGTAAAGGGGGTAGAGGTTATTTTTTGCATTTGCTCTCTTCATATCTGTCTCAGTCACACATGCAGACAAATAGGCACTCGTTCTGATCAGAGTTGTGGGTGTATATTTAATGGGGCACCGTGTTATATGCTTAGCAGAAGTCACAACGACGGGGTAGGGGCTAGAGGTGGGGGTGCAGCAGAGAACCAGACACCTAAGACAGTCAGAGAATAGAAAAATGGACCACACATGACCAGCACTAATTGTAAGATACCTTTAGAAATAGTTTTTCAGCAGGCACTGTTGAATTTGTTTAAACAAAAGAGGAAGATCTAAATGCGCATTGATTTTTCTTTTGACTTTGCTTCTCAGCTGTATAAAGCCAGGAAACCCATCTGTGCTGAAGATTGTTAGGTGAAAAAGTATGTACCTTCTTATTAGGAGGTGCAACAACTAGTGGAGATGTGTGTTTTTGTGAATGAACAAAGGGCCATGGTCTGTGTGTGTTGCGGCCAACCAATTTCCATTTAGAAATGAAAAAAATTAAAAAACTTAAACGAGCCCTATAGAGTTTTTTGTTTTGAAATCGGTAAACCAAAAACGAGCTGAATTCCATTTTTCTTCTTAAAATCAAAAAAACAGAAAACCGAAAACGGATCTTTGACTGACTTTGGCTGCAGTGTACATTAATGGATTTTTTTTTTTTTTTCCTTTGATTCAACTCAACTCAAACTTTATTTATAGAGCATATTTAAAAAACAACCGAGGTTGACCAAAGTGCTGTACAGGATAAAAGCTGCATCAAAGGCAAAAGTGACTCGGATAATGCTACCGTTCCAAGCAGTTAAAATCAATAGATACTAAAACACAGTGCAATAAAATAGAATAAAATAAGTTCAAATAAAATACACAATAAATAAAATAAAGATATAAAACAAATCAAGGTTATCAGCCAAGAGTCTACTTAAATATGATTAAAAGCCAGGGAGAAAAAGTGTGTTTTTAAGGAGGATTTAAAAGCCTCAAAAGATCCTGCATCCTTTGATGACCCTGAAACTACCATAATGTATGATTGGTGGTTGATTTAGAGCAGATATTTGGGTCGGGATATCCGTGGCATGACATGACATGTTCCTCATCCTTCTATGTTATTATCTTCGCTCCTCGAAAAAGAACGAAGCTTGAGCTGTCCGTCGTCGCCGTGACTTCTCAGTGTACGATGTATCCAGGTATGCGAGCAATGTTATTGCCTAAACACAAGTAGGAAGTGACCGAGGGTTTTGTTTTGTAAAGGGTTTTCTGTTGCCAAGTTAGTCTTGTGTCACACAAAGGGATATGGTACAAATCACTGCATGTAGCAGTGCTATTCACTCTCCTTCCTTCCTTGTTATGAGCATTTCCTTCCTAAAACAAATGATTTGAGAATGGCGTTAGTTGGCGTCGTTAGCTAACGTCGTTAGCATTCATGACTGTCTCTCGTTGCTTAATTAGACTACACAAGGTAGCCTGAGGAAGGCCAAGCTTCGCCGCAGCATCTCGTTGGCTCGTTTTTGGTCATTTGTCATACGCCTCGAGGAGACTACGTTTTTCATTCAGAGAAAATGACTTCCTTTTTCCAGCCATGATTCGCGCGCTTGCTGCCCGGTGTCAACTCGTTACGTTAGCTAGCGAGGCAGAAGCAGACGTCCAGAAAGGAATCAAGGGAGTAAAAAATAAAATAGCTACACGTAGTTTTAAAATTATTTTTGCACATGTTTACATTCATAAAATGGCCAAAAATGAACATTTTAAGCGGATTTCTTGATTACTATAAAATAATAATTTAAACAGCATTTGTATATAAATGATTCTGTCCCAAGCCTTTTGATCTATATAAGCGGTTGATTACTATATCCGTGACCACTATAAGCGGTTTCCACTGTATCAATCGGAGGACTTGTTGAGTCTTTTACATGTTCGCAAGACGGGACTATTCTGAATACTCACTGGTGGTGTTTTCAACTTCACTTCAAAAAGCTGAGAGCCAGCTGTAAAAAATCTATCAATACAGTATTCATGTTTAAAACAGAAACTAGAGAAAAGGTCAGTTGGCAATTGAACATAACAGCTTTAAGATAGCCGTGCATCGTTTGTTGTTTCGGTTTGGCAGGATTAAGTGAATTAATCATTATTCATACCCAATTATCAATCAACTGATACATGTGAGGTCATTCAGACAAATGCTTTATCGCAGATCAGTGTGGATAGTATGTTTCAGGATTGCCAGTTCGTTTCTCACACCTGTCACTCCTAATGCATTACCACCTTAACCTCTAAGCTGGTCTTTAAGTTGTACAGCATCAAGAAGGAAGACAGAGGTATAGCTACAACCACGTCTGTTTCAAGAAGTCAATTGTTAAACCTATTCTGTCCAGACAGCAAGTCATTTGCTTCATAGCCTTGTGTAAGTATTTGTGTTTAGAATCACAGCATGTAGGAATAAAAGAAACTTCCAACACAACAAAATAGTAATTTTCTAGCCCAAAGAAAACAGTGATGCAGAGCTGGTGGTATTGACCTGGTTTGTCGCCAATATAAAGATGGATGTAATGGTAATGGGTTATATTATATGAGAGGGGAGGATTATTTACTGCAGAGATATTTCAGCTGTGTCTTTGAAGCAACGACGCCATTTAAATCTCTCATTAACTGCTAGAGATTTATCATCATTTGAATGAGCAATGCTAAATGATCTTTGGGATTATGCTAAACTAAATCACGGCTAACAAGAGGCGAGCGGCATCTATATTGATTGTCTGAGCTAGTTGTGCATCTTCCCCCTCACACTAATCATCTCACTCCCTGCGTCCTTGCCACTTGTGTAAATTCACCTCTTCCTCTTTATTTCAGTTTAGTGCTCTCATCTTTGCTTAACTGTGTCACATCCTAGCACTGCTGCCAATTAGCGTTGACTGCGTGTGTTGGAAAGTGGGTGGATGTGTCTGCAGACTGCCTGAATGGAAGTGTTCACCTGAAGAACATGGGTTTTTGTTGTGACTGAATGTTTTCCCCATGCAAGTGTGTAATCGCTCTGTAAGTGTTTATCTGAGTCAACTCGCAGAAGGTCACAGAATTAGATGGCAATTTGTCTGAAGTTGCATTTGTGTTGTATGCAGAGCAGGCAGACATTCACACACCTACCCACATAATGGTCTACGCTTCACAGCAGATCCCTGTCATCCCAATCATCCATTTTTAGCTACATTCTTACTCGTTCTGCTCTCTTTCCCTCCCACACTGCCGCACACTGTACCTCTGCTTTCATGTTATAAGAGTTCCTTATTCCCTTTGAGCATGATATTGCCCATTCCTCCGCTCTCTGGCTCCCTTCCTCTACTTTCTCTTACTTTCTCCTTGTGTTTGCCAGAGTGAGTGGCAGGTGTCTCCTGCAGGTGCCAGGCTGTTCTTAGAAGGAAGTTGCGATGATGGCCTGACAAGCAGCGTGTGTACTTGGGTTGTTTTTTTTGGGGGGGGGGTTCTCCCTTTCTGCCTGTGGTTGTGTGCACATGATTGGTGGGAAGGAATAAGAATGAGATAAAGAGAAAGATTCTTGTAATTAAACCCCAACTCTGCTTGATGAAGCTTTCAGCAAACATCTAACCTAAGATGAGAGTTTAGGCAAACTATCAGCGGGAAATGGACTCAGAGACAGAGAGCGGGTTTTGATTACAAAAGCATCACCTGCTGTAATAGACAATGACTGGCATAAAGTGGAAACCATGCATTTATTTAACCACAAAGAGGTAAATGGACGGAGTCTTTTGTGTGATGGAGATCCAATCAAATTGAAATTTGAAAAAGATTAACACTGTGGTTAGTATAACCAAATTTCCAAAAGTTGAAACATGATTGACATCAAATCGAATGTTGAAACTTAAAAATGTATTTATTTTTTAATAAGAAGAGCACATTCTGAATTTTATGTCAGTAACACATCCCAACCCTGCATAACATCACCTCCTCTTTAAAAACACTCTGAAAGTAAGCAATGGTGTACAGATCAACCACATTTTACAATCAGGCATAACGGTTTTATTTTTATTTTTTACTGATTACTATAGTCACTCGTATAATTTTTATTACAAATTATTACAATGTGCAGCTGGTTCGGACCACAGGAACACCACAGACCAGTAAGCAATTGGTCAGGACCAAAAAAAACCACAGCAAACCACTGAGCATCCAGTGAAAACCATAGAATCACGAACAGTGGACAGACAACTAATTCAGCTAAAACGCCCTCTCTAGAATTCAGTGTTTTATAAGACAAACCATAAATCAATAGTGTCTCAAGAACTAGATGCTGCCATCAATGTGAAGCAACTTTACAGCTTCTCTATCAAAGACCGTCGTCTCTGTTTTTCCCTCAACACAAACAAACACCCACATTTAATATGCAGGCAGAGATTAGCCCAAGTCAACTCACATAGCCGCTTTCGGACAGACCGTTCTAAGAAAGTAGTTATCAGAACTACCCTCCTCGAATTTCGTTCTGATAACTGTCCTTCTGTTTCAGTCTGCATTCGCACATGAGTCGGGACCTGAAAGGGACTGATGCGCCGCGCGCAGCCGTCTGCTTCAGTGACGTGTTAGCCGTTAGCCGTTTAGCGCTACATTCAAACACAAAACAAAACGGTAAAAGTAAGGAGAGTAGAAAAAACACCACCAATTTGGAGAAACTGTCCAGCATCCAAAATATTGATCCTTACGAGCTCCCTGCAGCAGAATGGCACAGAGACCTGGACCAGTTACCTCCGTGCACATATATGGACATAGTCAATTATCTTGTCTTTGGTGTAAGTTACTACACTATGCAGGAGTTTAAAAGTCACAAATCTTTGGAATCGTACGAGACTTTCTGCTGTGGCTGGGTGCAGGACTTGGCCATCTACAAGCCTCCAGGTGGCTCTGGTGATGATAACAGCGTTGTACTGGCAAAGGTAAGGTTCTTGTCATGCATTTAGACACTTCTTGACCAAAATGACAACGTAATTAACTGCGACTTGTTTTGTAAACACTAGATTAACGAGATGTTCAATGTACACAAACGTTTCCAATGTTTTGATGTATGCTAAGGCTTATGTTTAGGTATTTAGTTGTCATTTGATTTTAGCCCAACGACACATACTGTAGCGGGTTATTGTGTTGGGGGCTGCAAAGTGAACAAACCAGTTCTGGGTTGGCTAGGGTACTTATGTGTGATTGCAAGGCGTACATTCCTGGTTAGACATTATCAATGTGTCTAAAGTGTTGACTGTAACTTGAAATAAATGCTTTTTACTGTTTAGTTTATTTCACTTTATTTATTTTACAGGTCCTGCATTCACGGAGACTCTGAGCCTCCACTTACCCAGTCCAGTGGTATCACTTCAGTTGTGTGGGGCTTGTGGACAGACCCTCCGCTGACACGCCATGGTTTTGCTCTTCTTGTGCTGAATAGTGTTTCTTTGTTCTTTTGCACTAGTAACAGTATTATTTTATTATTGCTTGTTGTCAATGTTTACATGCTGGAAATTTTTATACTTTTTATTCTGAATGCACACATGTTCTTTTGCACTGTTAACTTTTCCTAGAGGTATATTGCATTCTGCACCTTGCGCCCTTATTCTTTTTTCCTGTTCTGTTAATAAACATTGTTAAGCCATATCAAGTTGTTTCAAGCATTTATTTCAAACAAATTAAAAGGTAATGAACAAGGCACTCAAACATTTATTTCAAACAAATTAAAAAGTAATGAACAATGAAGAATGAACTCAAACAACACTTTTGCACATGTTCGTTAAGGCACAGCAAACAGTGACAATCTTATCTAAAGGCATTAGGTTTTCACCCTCACATTTGAGCAGCATGTGCACAGGAACAGTTGAATGTAAAAATCTGAATTTGTCCAGTCAGCGTGGTTCTCCAACATCTCATATGATGGCTTACCTACAACAGAATAAATAGTTTATGAAAAAAACCTATGCAATCAATGGCAAACCCATCACAGAACACATGCAAAATAAAGATACAGACTGAGAGGGTAACGCTGCTCATGGTATGACAAAAGGGCTGAAGGGGTACACATTAACACATTAGCCACATTAGGGGATAGTTAACATTCATTTTCGAAGAGGCAACAGTTTGCAAATTGAGCATTTTCGAAGAGGCAACAGTTCGCTAGTTAGCTCGCTAGGCAGCAACGTCAGGTGCACTTCAGGGTTTGCAACAACATAAGGTAACTTCGTAGCTTTAAGAGAAAACATAAAGAGATTTTTAGATAACGTACCCGAGTGAAAATGCAGAGAACACACTCTCATCGACGGAGGGGTGCAATCGAAAGTAAGGTCCAGCCATCCAGGCAACCCGGCATCTCCTCGTCAGGTCAGACGCCTGCTCTCCCTGATGCTGCATCCATTTAGGAAACCGAAAAAAAATGTATTTCGTTGTTCCTATGTTTCCCAAACGTATTATGTGAGGTACTGGAACAGTTCTTCACACAGCAGTGATTTCCAGGCATGTTCTTGCAATTCCGCACTGTTTAAACTTACTGATTTAAATACACACGCGTACAATGTAAACGAACGGAGAGAATGGCGTTTTCTCGCTAGCATTCTGCCAACATGGCGGATAGGGGCGGGGCTCTGTACTATGACGACAACTCCTCATTCTCAATAGCTCTGGTACAGCTGTCTTGATTTAGCAACCCATCGGCAAATCACAAAATAGAATTTCTCAGCCAATCAGAAAACAGAATTTCTTGTTGCCGGGTGTGAAATAGCTTTCAGCTGCAAGCACGCGTCCCATGAATTCACAGCGGACATAGCCTATTATGCTTTGAATGCGTGCAGAAGTTGGAGACGAGCTGGAGGTGGAAGAGAACCGTCAGGATCATCAGCAGGTCATATCTTCATTTATTTGAATCTTTTGTTAGTTACTATAGTTTTCCTACTCTTTGTAAAAGACCAATACCTGCCGGTTAAAGTGTTCGTTGGAGTAGTAGACCTAAATATTCAGCACACACCCTTTGACATGAGCAACTTAATGAAAAATGAAAAATATGTAGGAGTGTAATTAGGCTTCCGTGGTTAATTCTTTTCAAAGGTGACTGGTATGAACAGGTTCCCAATAAGGCTATCTACAATTGCCAAACTGGTATTAGTTCTGCCACACTGAAATGCTGATGCAGAAAGGGTTTTTTCCATGGTGGGGCTCAATAAAACCAAGACCAGGAACACTTTGTTTCTGAATGGAACTCTGTCATCCATCATGACTGTGAAAATGGCTGACATTGAGCCACAGTGCTTTAAATGGGAGCCCCCAATATCAGTCATCAAGCATCAAAATCTGCCACAAACACTTACAACAACACTCATAAACAAACACACACAGAGAGGGACTGCTCAAGGGGCCCATTTGGGGTTAAGTTTGTTTTTCTTAATTTAATTTGTCTGTTTTTTTGTTTGTTAAGACTTTGCATACCTAAAACAATTTATTTTAAAATATAGCAGAATTTAGTGTAAAAGTGAAGATTTGTGATTTTGGTATAAATAAAACAAAGATGCAGCTTTTACCCCCCCAAAAAAAAAAACCCGAAAGAAACCCCCCCACGCACACGGCCCGGCCCCTGCCCCGCCCGAATCTCACTCCAAGGTCTTGAAAACTTGAGAGCCCTGGTTTAACTTATTAAACACCCGCCGGTTGTGTCTGTGTCTATGAGGAAACAATTCAGCCGTGACAGCATGACATGGGGCGTAGCTACCGACCACCACACATCTCCGTTAGATTCGTTCATAAGAACTATGAAAAGACCCGACCTCGGAGAAGGAGCTAAATAGTTATAGGAACTAAGGGAGAAAGCCCCGAGTTCCTGTATGTCCGAACACGGGAGAAAACGGCCCCGCGGATTAAAAGGTTATTAGAACTGCCAAAGGTTCCTACAGTCCGAAAGCGGCTATTCACTTCAAATGGGAAACACTTAAGGCCCATTTATGCCCTACGGAACCGGACGAAATTCGTCTGTCCGGTCCATACGTTGCTCCCGGAGCTTCTGTTTATGCCTCCGTCCGTATTGCGCACGTCCTTAAGAAATCCTCTAGAGGGCGGTATATATTGAGTCATTGTCGGCCGCGGGTTTGAGAAACATGGCGTCAATTAAGGAAGTTGCAGTCATACAAATGTATATACCCCCTGACCATCTCACAAATTCTCTCCTCCATTACCTGGCATTTTTAAATCTTAAAATTTTTTAATCTCCTACTCTTCGTTCTTCTTCTTCCTCCATAACTTCCGGAGCCAACACGCTCCTGACTCTCTACTGCCCCCACGAATTCCTCTGGTATTGCTCCGTTTCGCCCGGAGCTCACCGGATTGCTAAGCTCTTGACCTACGGACAAACTGACGGATGAAACGACCCCCGGAACCGGGTGAAAGCGTCCGTTTCCGTATTTACCGTAGGGCATAAATGGGCTTTAACACGCTACAGTGCATGAAGAAAAAAAGCAGAAAGATAGGGGTTATAATTGGAAAGAATGAAAGGGGTAAAGGAAATGTCAGATATACAGCAATGATGAAAATATAGATAAAAATCTAAACACTGCGGGGGTAAACAAAAGGCAACAAGGGAGCAAAAGCAATTGGAAATGCAAACTAATGCCAGGAGCAAAATCATAAGCATGCATCATGCAAACTTGAAATGGAAAAAGTTTTTAGGTAAATAAAATTAATTATTAAAATAAAACAGGACACGTGCTAACGTACTATTGGTTAGTTGAACATTGTAAACTTATATCAACAGAAGAGAGATCACAATTGTGACTACTGAAGTCTATAAGATGTCCAACAAACAGCTAAGTGTTACAGCCTTGTCCAAAATAACAGAAAAAAATTGACAAAAAGTAAAACACGCTTCTACTCAAGCAAAGACTCAAATCAAGCGATGTCAAGTGATTATAAGTAGGATCCTCTACAAAAAGACATACACTAATAAAATATAACCCCCCCCCCCCCCCCCAACACACGCACACACACACACACACACACACAATAAGTAACAAACATCAGCTTTACACCTATTTAACAGGCACAGCAGGTGGGCCAGAGCTGCACATGGAGATAAAGCTGTGAAGGAAGGCAAGTGTGAATGTTCTGGAGCAAAAATGCATGAAGCAAGCCAGGATGACATAGACAGACTGTTAAAGCAAAGGAGGAAAAGAGTGAAGAACAGAGAGATAAAACAATTCTGATAAGACTGAATAGCTGCAGTATGGCACAACACAGCTGAGAGCAATAATATTTGACCAATCAATCGTGCTACATTCATTTGTTATTGATGGTACGGGGGTCAGTAAATTCACATGGAATGGGCAACATGCTAATCTGTTAATGTTGAATTGTATAGATTACGAAGACGTACATGCTGAAATTACATCTCATGTCTTGCTTATTTCAGCAAAGCAATGCCAAACCACATTCTGCAATTATTACAACTACACAAATCTATACTTTTTACTGTTTACTGAGCAGCGACACCGACAAAACATTTCGCTTTCAAAAACACTTAGTCACCACAGTTCCCTAGAAGTGTTGTTGAAAGTAGGGATGATGAAAGTGGGTGGTAAACTGTCCCAACTTCTTTTTTTTTTTTTTTTAAACAGGCTTATTGCTCATTATGTAATGAAGTGTAGCGAGTTATAAAATAGGTTTTACAGTTTTAATCATACATCATTAAGAAGTATTTCATGTTTCATAAATTTGATACTAAATTATTGATTTTTATTCCAGATGAAATGGTAAAAACATGCACAAATCCACAAATTATTAAGTAGTTGTTGCTCGATCATCCATATCTATGAATATTCATTAATTCATGCAACGTTTTGCATAGCAGTCATTAGCTGTTGGCAAACGACGGGGATGAAGGTGGGCTGCTGTGATGATGGTGGCTTCTGACATTTATGTTTACTTGATTTATCTTTTACAAGAAAAGGTCACACTTGTCTGAGTAAACATATTTCTCAGATCAAATGTGACATACCAGCAAACATAAACATGCACATTATGTTACCAGTGGCTCCAGGCCACACTGACATGGGATGATACTCCTGTGTGCTTTGCACACATTTCAGATCATGCGGTTCTTTAACAGAGCAGCTTTGTCCTCGCCAACAGAGCATTTGTCTATAACATCTGCCCACTCTGCTATTAGAACTATATGACAAATATCCACAGTAAACTAAGTCGTAAGCCCTACACAGCCCTTCAAAGTTGTTACAACTGCCCTAAATGTCTTAACTGTACTCAAAATGACGTACACTGGGTTTAACTGAGGACAGACCGACAAATATAACCTAAGGCGGCTGGACACATGATATTCGGATTGCTTTTTATCTCTGGCTTTGTTCGGAAATTACTCCCAGGATCAGCTCCGTCTGTTTCCTTATCTGCAGCCCTAAGATACATCAAACACTGAAATGATCCGAGGCTGGAAAGAGAGAGTCAACTAAATAGATAAATAATTGAGTGACATGATGGGAATCGGCAGACAAAAAAAGTAATATCCACTTCACAGGCCTGCTGCAGATGATTCCTTTGCCTCATTCTTTGCCTCCTCTCCCTCGCTCTTTTCTTAGTTTTTCTTATTGTCGGGATGCGTTTCAGGTGTGCTGCGTGTTCAGTGGTAAGCTGGAGATATATGGATTTTCTGTCACCTTTAGAAGATAACCAAAGAATATAATGCTGTGCATGACTGGCTGATGTGTGTGTCTGTTTGTGTCCCATAATGTCAAGATAGTTGACAAGATAGAGAACTTTGTGATTATCATATTGCCACACGATGAACTACATCACACTCTTGCACGTATGTCTGTGTTTCCTAGAGAAAGGAGACTTCTTGTATATTCAAGGCTTTGTTTAAAGAGAAAAGAAAAGGTCTTGTGAATTGGGAACTTGTTCTTTGAGCTTAAGATAAATATAACAGTGAAGGGAAGGAAAGGTTATATGCGAAATGGTTGAAAAATGTCAGAGAAGAGCGGGCTCAAGATGCAAGGAAAAAATGTTTTTGAGCTTAGGTGTGTGTTTGAGAGAGATTTGTGTCAGCATTGTAATTTGTCTGCACTGAACCATGCCGGTTGTTTTTTCTTATAAACTGAGATCAATGAGTGCTTCATTCAAGATGTATCTGACAATGGAGTCTCTGCTGTAGTAATTCGATTAGCTCTGCCCGCATCTCTGACTCTGTCCGTCCATTTCTCTCTTGTCTCAGGTTATGGTGGGGTGGAGTTGCTGTTGGTGCTGTGGGGCCTGGATCTCTCTCTGCCCTGCCCTCGTCACTGCATCTGCTACACTTCACCTAGCACAGTTTCCTGCCAGGCCCACAACTTCCATGCCGTGCCCGAGGGCATCCCAGCTCAGAGTGAGCGTGTCTTCTTACAAAACAACAAGATCCAAAGGCTTCTCCGCGGCCACTTCTCCCCCACCACCACCATGTTGTGGCTTTACTCCAACAACATCTCCTACATACAACCATCCACTCTCCATGGTTTTGACCGCCTTGAAGAGCTTGACCTGGGGGACAATCGACACCTAAAGGCCATTGCTTCAGATACGTTCCTGGGACTGGGTCGGCTACATGCCCTGCACCTGTATCACTGTGGCCTGCTCAGCCTGCCCGCAGGGATCTTTGCAGGCCTACATAATCTCCAGTATCTGTACCTACAGGTGCTTGAACAGCATTATTTTACCTCTACCACAAATTGCATCTGCAGCCATTATCCCATCAACAGCATAATTACTCCATCAGCCTGCTTCCGCACTTGCTGTGAATGAATTGGAACTTGATCAATTGCCATCCTGAGTGTAGTTAAAATACTACAAATTACTGGGGTCCCGAGGTACAAAGCTTTGCAGGGTTGGGAAGAAAAGACAACAACATTTTGACATTTCAGAGTACACAATACAAAAGCAACTCCAAAAATGAACAAAATTTTCAGGAAACACAACAATATTGAACAAAACAAACCCAAAAATGCATCAGAACAGAACATTTCAGAAAAGAGCCGAACAGAAAACACAATGAAACACAATCTAACAACATTTGCTGTTGCATTTCCAACAGATTTGAGCTTTTCCTTTATCGTGTTGAGCTTTTTCAGCTCAAGGCCACTGAACAAACTTCCCTTATATCCGAGTAACCTAAAGTACTGAAATCATCTATTCATTCAAAGAACTTACAGAAGGGACGCTAAGTGTGTGGGGCTGAAGGCCCTACAGCTCGACCTGTTTTGCAGCATTCTTACATTGTCTGCGAGTTCTATGCAACAGGTCATCAGATACACAGAATATTAGAGCTGTTCAGTGGCAGAGTAACTCTCATCCAATTGCATATTGCTCACTCTACCCCCCTCCTCAACCTCAAATGCACCACTCAATGATTGAGTAAATCGTTTGGGAGTCCTCGAACACAGCTCACCATATTTTTCTCGCCTCTGAAAACTGTAGAGATTACAGATTACATAACCACCCTGCATAGTTCAGCTGTTCTCTGGACTTACAGTGGTCAACTTTGTGAAAGTAATCTGTGTGACAGAACAAACCCTTCCATTATGTCGTAGAATATAGTCAGAATATTGTGATTTTCTTTTACACTGTGTGTTGCTGACCTGGTCATTCAGGGGTAACCTACTGGTTACACTACAGAACAGATAATGATCTTTGTTTTTTTTTTTTATATAAGAAATAACACACAGTAGAGTAAATCAATGTAAATTAACCATATCATAATCCAAGTGATGTTTCCTACTTTAATCTTATTTTCTGTCTTTCATCCTTGCTCTACATCTTTGCAGGACAACCAGTTGGAGTTTCTCGAGGATGACTTGTTCATTGACCTTTTGAATCTCAGTCATCTTTTCCTGCATGGTAATCGACTGTGGAGTCTTCGTCACAACACTTTCCGAGGTCTAGGGGTCTTAGATCGGCTCCTTCTGCACCAGAACAAGATCCAGTGGGTTGATCGTCAGGCTTTCCATGACCTACGGCGTCTCACTACCCTGTACCTGTTTAATAACTCCCTAACTGAGCTGTCTGGTGCCACCATGTCTTTGCTGCCAGCCCTGGAGTACCTGCGTCTCAACGACAACCCCTGGGAGTGTGACTGCAAGGCCCTGTCACTTTGGGATTGGCTTAAACGGTTCAGAGGCTCCACCTCCTCTCTGATGTGTGCTTCACCACCAGAGCTGGTAGGGAAGGACCTGAAAACACTGAAGAAAGAGGAGCTTCCCAGTTGCTTGTCAGAGGAGGGTCATGCACACAGCTCCCCTGGTGGGGAGATGGAGCAAGGAGAGTCTTTAAACCATATGAATCGTCACAGAAACCATCACAACCATCATCAGCGGCCGTACCTGCCCCACGGGGATCAGTACAGCTTGCCCTCACCTTCACCCCTGCCACGGCCACCCAAGGGAAGTCGCAAAAACTGTACCCGCCGGGGACGCAAGGCGAAAGGGGGGCTCAATGAGGTGCAGGTACTTCAGGAGGGGGATGAGAAAGACTATACTCCAGATGGAGGTAAATATGACATGTCTACAAATGCAAGGAGGAGGAACAAGTGCATCCCAAGAACTTCTGTTGGTCCGCCAAGTGGGGTCCAGAGGGCTAATAATAAAGCAGGCTCACACCTTGCAGATTACATTTCCTGTTTCTCATCAGCTCTGATGCTGTCAATCTATTTTGTGATCCTACGTTGAGAAGGGAGATGAATACTTTCGTGCTAGTTATGCAACGTTATAATTCATTCTCCTGAAACAGCCTGTCCTGGCTCTTTAAGGAAGCGTGTATGGATAACTGTGTATAAAGACCAATATTGAGTATCCCTGTGATAATTATTGCTGGGACTTTTATGAGACATAATTAATACATGGAAGTCAGGGAAACAATTAAGCCCAATGTTTTAATGATGTCAGCAAGTTAAACAACAGGAACATTTTTGTCTCTGTGCCATCAACTGCTTTACAGAATTCACGTGCTTATAAACACTGTACAGATACACAAAATAACAAGCCAATAATTCATTTAAATCAACAGGAGAGCACTCAGCGAGTATCTAAACAGTTAAACCTCTCAACTCAATAGCGCTCTTTTGGCACAACCTTGATCTGTCACTCACACTGAGACAGTCATTTATAGCTGTCTCTTTGCTCACTCTACAGCACCTTCAGATCAAGAAACAAAGCACTACAGACACAAGTGGCGGTGAAATGAGTCATCGTGAAGGAACAGTAATAGCTATAATCACTATCAATCTACTGATAAAGTGGCTTTACGCCCACGTCTCATGGACGTTTTAATGCATATCTGTATCCTTGGCACCTAAAAAAAAAACACCACAGAAAATGTGACGACAGCATAACTGCCAATCATTCAAAGCAGTCCTGTTTAAAGCCATCGTTTGTCCTCGCCTTTGCATCCCAATTTAAAAGCCATTCAGAATTAACTAAGCATTCTAATAGCCAATTGGTCCCATTCGGTGTGAATGAGTGAGTGAAGATTTCTGTGTTACTGTTTGTATGTTCGCTGAAGAAAAAAAAAAAAAACTGAAGCCATGTGGGTAGAAGGAAGCTAGACATCAAGAGTACCTAATGGGAGCCAGTTTCCGTTAAGGACAAACTCTAGAGGCAAGAAACAATTGAATTCACTCCTCAACCTCACTGGCTTCAAAACACAAAACTCATCTCTGCAGGCTTAGGAGAGACTGAGGCTCCTGCCTGACACCTAAAACTTCTGATTTCCTGAAATTGATATGCACTTTCCTCTGAAATACTGTGGAGGCTATGTACCATACAAACAGATCAATCCAAATAGTCACAGGAATCTTTTTTTTTCTAAATAAGAATGAGGAAGATTCACCGGAGAAACTGGTGAGCAAAGGCCGTTCAGAACGTGATGATCACCAGAGGGAAAAGGGACTCACAAACAACGAAATTTCTTCGTCTTCTCTGGCGCATTCGGTGTGCTCCGGAACAGATGGACTCTATTATCTGCAAGCCAGATTGGGGTGTTGGATTTCATTGCTGCTATGGACTGAGGAAAAAAAATCCCTCAACCCCTTTGGAAGCCCAGGACTCTTCTTCAGGAATTAATAAGGACAGAGAGAGCTGTGGGACTCTGCACCACCTTTGAACCGGAGAGGTGAAAGCGCACTCAGACCCTGACAAACCTCGATCAATCACCTTTCCAGCCCACTGCAGACTTCTGACCCCCCCCCCCCCCCCCCCCCCCCCCCACGTTAGTCCGGGGCTTTCAAATCACAGAGCTGAGCATCACAAATGCGCTCTAAGTTTTTCAGACGAACATGTTCAAAGTATCAAGTGTTCAAATTACATTGAATGAAAGCTGTACAGACACACACGGGTCATCTGGGTACTTTAACTGGCCAGTAAAGCTTAAGGTTTCTTTATTTCTTACAGCACAATAAGGAAATGAAGTCTATCCCTTTTTTACTAGCTGCCCACATAAGAAAAATATGACTCATGTAAAAAAATTACAATTGTGAAAGGCTGACCACAAGCACAAAGAAATTCTGAGTCTGGTATGCTAGCTGCCTAAAATCACCTTGTCTGGATGGGAATCCAAGAGCAGGGGCCACATTTGTACCCTGCTTGTGTGTGTTTCCTGCTGGGGCCCCGCCTTTTCTTGTCTATCTATCTCGATGTCGGGGATGTTCAGAAACCTGTCACTGGTGTCATTGTCCTGACATGTAGGATTAGAGATCCCTACCAGTGGATTTGTTTGTGCTGCTGTGAACCAAGAGGTGATGTAAATTTTGTCTGTTTATTCCCGTGTGGATGACTTTTGTTAGAAAAAAGAAAAAAAGAAAAAGAAAACCTGGAGAAACTGGCTCTCTGTTGTGTCTCAGTAATTACTGTGAAAAATGAACAGGGAGCTAGAGACTGGAACTTTGTAATTTTTTTTTACCTTATTATGATTACTACATTTTTTGGCTTTCTGTTTTTGTTTGTTTGTTTCGCTGACTCATTCAAGATAAACCGTACACTGCACTGCCCTCTCTGCTCTTCCTCCTGTTGTTCCCTACCCTCTATTCATCCCTTCTCCTCCTCCTGTCCTTGTCAGGCTGCTTATTCTCTTTGCCTTCTCCTCCTTTCTCCTCGCCGCTCCTTTCTCTTCTGCCTCCTGACGTGCACATTCACACATGCCGCCGCATTCTTTTCCTCTCCTCTCTTCCCTTGTGCGGCCCGAACATTTTCTATGTGGTTATCAAATAATGCCAGGCTGAAAAGCTGTTTATAAATAACATTAAACAGAAAGTGTCCTCAAACAGCCGAGGTGGTCTGTGTTTGTTTGCCTGCCTTCATGCTAGTATGCACATGTGTCTGTGTTTGGCTAATAGACATTCCTCTAAATGAGCTCTGAGGCTGAATGATAAGACAGTGAAATGAAAGGAAAATTGTTAAAATGGGAAAGTGGGTAATGGAATAAGCAAATTCATCTACTGAATGCCTGTCTTCATGTCCTAGATTCACTCAGACACTCGGCAGCCTCGTATAAAATATGCATCAGGGTAACTGCAGGCACACATGCGCACGCACAAATACACACACCTGTCGAGGTGTATCAGCTGTGCAGGTGCGGGGAGAGCACTTTACATCAGGTCAAGGTGAGGTCACATGAAGCACTTGCATGTGCTGCGTATACTGTGTCTTTTTCCACAGTGTTCATATTAGTGCGTGTGTTTGTGTATGTCCACTGGCGTGCCGAGTATGCCCGCTGTCATGCCACATCGAGTCTGACAGCCAGCCAGGGCATGGGGGAGAGGTGTGCCTCTGAGAGGCAGTATCACTGCTCTGTGTGTTAAACAAAGCCGACAACAGGGGGAGAAAAAAGAATGAGTAAGGATTTAAAAACAGAGCAGTGGAGATATCTGCGAAAGAAATCCATGAAGCAGTTATCAGTGCCAAACAGACCAGCAGCCAGGGGAGAGGAAATGGGCATAACACGGGAAGCTGCAGCATCAGTGCCTGCTTGTGTACACTCAGTGTCTATTAGGCCTGGGTGTGCGGTTTACAAGCGTTTGAACCATGGAAAGGCCCCGTGCACTACGAAGTACAGCGTTTATAATAAAGCGTAGAGCTTCTGTCAGTGAGTTCAGGGTGATTCATAAGATCTGCATCTGTCTCTAAAGTACAGCTCACATCAAAATACTCAAAATACAGGTGTCACCTCCAGTGCATTTCTTTTCTCAAAGTGTACCAAACGGTTGATGTGACTCCAAATGGATTTGCTCTCCTTTTGCAGACTAACAATGGTCCGTTTCACTTCAGAGCTCCTTTGACCGCAGGTTCTGAGTTTACAGCAGCAGCTTTTAAATTGGAAAAAAAAAGCTCTTAACATGTATACATGAAAAAGCTTTTAAATCAGTTACTCTTGTCATGGACCGTGACCCGCTCTGCAAACATTTTACACAACGCTTCCGTCACCAGTCTAGGAGCGTCCAGAGCGCAGCACTATGCATAAGATGCATATGAGAGTAACTTTGCCATCAGCTACAATAGTTGGGGAAAAGGCTACCTGCTGAGCTCTGCTCCGGTGCGCCACAGGCCCACCTGCTTAAGAGTTATCCCCGAACCGTGCCAGGCCGAGCCAGCTGATTATGTGTTCAGGCACTTGTCCAGTCCTTGCAGCTTTGAACGGTCTGCGGTGCCTCACAACCATCTTCAGTAACCTGGTAAAAAAAGACAAGACTCAAAACAATAATCTTCACAGGGGTCCTCACTAGTCAATCAGACCTGACCCAACCCATTATATGCATGCACAACAAGGGCAGGGGCTGTACATCGACACTTTGGAGACTTAAAAAATAAGACAATTCTACATATTAAAGAGCAGTAACCAAGTTTGGTTTAAATGCCTTAAATGAAAATCCATTCCTATCATATAACTAACTTAAAAAGCATCGATCAATTTATAAGGCTCCAAATATTTCCAGACACAGCAGTATATGAGAACAATAAACAATACTCATAACAGAGCTGGAGAGGAAACAACGAGGTAATGAGCAAAATTTGAAAAAAAGAAATTAAATGCTACAATAAAACTACAATTAATAGAGAAACTAATGAGGGGAAAAAGGAACCTGGTTAAAGAAAGACGCTGAATAACTGAGGAAGAGAGGTCAGGACACAGGAAGGCAGGAAAAACTTGACAAATGGGAAAGATCTGAGGTAAAAGCGGTTGACAAAGAATAACAAAGTGAATGCGAAGGGAAGGGAAAGTTCTAATACTCAAAAAATGTGAATTCAATAAACGCATAAAAAAGATGAGCTGAGAGAACATAAAGGGAGAAAAAGAAGACATACGCATCGGGGTATGGGAGGAAAAAAAACTCAAAACTCATGAAAGAGATGTGTGAGACAGTGGGATGTGAGTTTAGAGAAAAATAAATTAAAGGAGAGAAGGATGCAGAGGGAAAGAGGGAAATCATCCAGAGACACATGTATACTTCCTTCATGATCAAACAGACGAACAGCTCATCCAGTCCCTAAGCTGAGTATCTGAAATAGCCAAATGTGAATATTTATATATGCCTGTGTTCCTTTCCAAAGGCAAAGAGGCCAGGCAAAATTGATTTCTCTGTGTGAATCTCAGAACAGTTGAGACTCAGATACGGGAAAGCAGAATAGAGCAGGTGGAGTGAAAGGAAAGAAAGAAAGGAAAGAAAGAGAGCACCACTAGAAAAAAAAAGTGATTGTGAAACGAGTAGAAGCTAAGAATAGGAAGACGCCTTCAGCGAAATGCAAATGTTTAACGTTTCCACCAAACTGATGCATACAACATTAGTCTCTTGCATTCACTTACTGCCAAGAAGAACGCAAGCAGAATAGTTCTACTACTGTATGTGATATTGTGATGAACACCGATCAACCATAACATTATGACCACCTGCTCTCCTCATCCTGCCCACGTCTGACCAGTTATGGCGTGGTCAGAGAACATCTGAGGGTGTCTTACACCAAGAACTTGGCCCACGAATGCTATCAGATCCATCAGATCGGTGTTGCCAAACTGTAAGGCTGTGGGGAGTGATTGGTCTGCAGAAATGTTTAGGTAGGTGTCAAAGGGAAATCCATGCGAGTACCAGGATCCAGGTTTTCCCAGCAGAACGTTGCATTGGCACAAGTGTTACCTGACAGTGGTTTTAATGTTGTGGCTGATCAGTGTATGTGTTAAAAGTCCCATCACCATTCAAGCTCGTGGGATCTGTCACGCAGCAGTTCACGTGCCTCACAGTCCCGTCCTGTAAGCATCATTTAACACCAGCCATCTTTGGGCTGCTATAACTACATCAGGCTACATTACACTCATTACAGGCTAATATTCAATTCAAATTAGGAAGAAGATCAAATAGTGGTACCGCAAAGCAGTGGAAGCCATAACACATGAGCCTACTCCCACATACATCTGGCTAGAATTGTTTGGGAAAGCTTTCTGGTCAAAACTTTCATCATATTTTCTAGCACATTAACTTATTTTAGTCCGATTTACACAGAGGACAGAAATGGCCATAATAAGAAAGTAATATATTGTAAAAAATGTGTCTCCAATTTTCACATTTCCTGTAAGTATTTCTGTTTCACTATGCAGATGATGGGGTCTGGCTAAAAGAGTATGTCATTGGCAGGCTTCTGTCACAACATGGCCATGAAGACCGAAATTGAGGAAGGCTAACAGATAGCTTTGTGGCTAGCTTGACTTGCCTTAAACACGATGGCCTAAAATTAGACAGCTGTACTGTTCTAGCTCTTTAAAGAACATGAGCAACTATACTTTATGTAGATCAATTTTAGACTTAGAGAACATCGCAGTTTGTTAGATAAACAAGCAATTTGTATCATAGCTAAATGACAAAAAGGCCCCTTATTTTTTTCTAGTGCCATTTTGTAAAACAGAATCCCTGCACTCTGATGACCAACAGGGTGACAGGCTGAGTCCATGACGCCCCACCAGTTGCATTCTTAAGCTGAAATGCAAACAGGAATGTAAAAACAGGCCCAGACAAATGAGGGGAAATATGACGATAAATGCGAATAGTAAATAATTCATTGTAAGATGAAAAGGAAATACTGAAGCAAATTATTTGGGAGGAAAAAACTGAAAAGGGAAACGTAAAAGGAAAGTAATATAGAAATAAATATGGGGATATAAAATACAGAAAAGAAAAATAGCAGATTGAATAGATAAATAAAAGTAAAAATGAAATTCAACATTTTAAACATTAATCACTGTGACACTTGTTTTTCTATTTTTACTATTATTGCTTTTTTTGGTATATTATGAATTTACTGAGTCGTCTATGTATTCCTGTACTTATTTCTAATTATTGCAGTTGCAGTCAACCTTTACTGTTTGTAACTTTTTGTCTGGCTTTATCATCTTTATAGTTGTGACCTACAGTCAAAGTTAATACATGAATTACATGGATAAATTACATCATCGGGGTCAAACAAGGGTAGAATAATAAGATATCGGTGCCAGGTGCATCTCAACAAACCAATTTTCATCACCTTGTGGCTGCACTGAGGCTGAACAGTCAGTGCTTTAGTCAGTATTTTTGGAATTGAGAGCAGACCAGATGGTTGAACATCTACCCCTCACTGGCCCAAAACTAACCAACAACTGATCAACAACTCACAGAACTGCCAACGAATCCAAGCAGAGAGTAGCTGTTCGACTGAGCTCAGACTCACATCTCATAGATTAGAAACAGCATAGCTGAAGAGACTTTTCAATGTAGAATCAGCTGACCAACAGGGGAAACAAAACATTCGAATTTTGCAAATTAACACATTCAGCAACTTTAAAGTTTCTAAAGCCTCAATGGAAATATTACAACAGTTAGGTTTAAAACTACCTTGACTATCTGCAATTAAGCAAGTTTAGATCTGTACTATAAGTTTCAGCATTACAAAACCTCTCATGCTGCCTTTTTTTTCCATTTGGGGTCCCTGCTGCAGGATAGGATCTAAACGTATAGGCCCTGTCATTCTTTTGATTTTATTTCATTTCTCTAGGACATGGGCAAGCGGCCCAGAAGCTTAGTGCTCTGGAGGAGCATCCCGTGTTTTCCTGAGTGGGACAGGGGAGCTTGGTGTAGAACGAGGGGGTTGTTGGGAGGGGTCAGTGGATCGGAGTTGATCCGTTGTGCCTGATTGAAAGTTATGAAAACTGGTTTTGGCTTGTTGCCACATGCCCTTTCCGTGCAAATTTGAGACAAACTGAAAGAATCTCTCATCCGTCATATAGTGGATGCAGTTATAGTGTCTGCTCTTGAAGATTGGACATCAAGTGCTTCCCATTGTCTTCTCTGTCCAGTCATGTGTCTTCACAGTGCTCCCTGGGACCAAGGAGCCCTGAAGGCCTTTTGTTCACCCTGCATTTTGTGGGGATCTAAATAGAGATGCATCTGAACTCTCAACATCTTCCACATGCAGTGATGCTGGATCAGACGAGTTCTTACTCATTTAATAACACCTAACAGCAAAAACAAGACAGAAAAAAGAAATTGGACTTTGAAACTATTGATGCCATTTGTCAAGTATATGCACAGAAACTTCAGAATCTTAATATGTAATCTCTCACCATCTTTGCCCCACTTCATGATAAATGCAAAGTTTTTTTCCTTACAGACTTTATAAGCTGCAAATGGGGCAACATTTCCATCTTTTTTAACAGAAAAATGTGCAATAGTGCTCATCACCCTGCTGCAAGAAAGTAAACTGAAACAAATGAAAGAGAAAAAAAGCTTTTCAACTTGCTGATTTCTTCCCTCACATCTACTTGTCTTCTGTGGACTCACAGGTCAGCTTAGCCTTCAATTATCACCACGGGCACAAAACTATAACCAACCCTGTACATAAATGTGTGTTCAGCCACTGAAAAAGGGATGATGAAGAGGTTCCCATGCAGGGCAGCACAAGACATCTGGAAGAAAGAATCACAAGGCTTCAAGTGAAAATGGAATTTCTTAAGCTCCCTGCGAGCCATTGACAGCAGATATGAAACCATACAAGAAAGACCAGTATGTTGAAGCGATTACATTGACCTTTTCTGTGTAGTTCCCTTGCACTTGTGGATGCTGACTGCAATTTCTTGAGTAATTCAACATGGGAACTTTGGAAAAAACAGTGATGATGGCATGTATGCTATAATGGATTTAGGAAAAGGAATGGAAATCAGCGGCTTCGAGTATAAAACAACACACTGGATGCACACTGGATGCACACTAAGTGCACAAAAGACAAAAATAGCCCTGTGCCCAAAGACTGTTAAAACTGTGAAACATCCCCAGGCGATGTTATATTAATCAAACAGTAACCTAAGAATGTGCACATGTGGACTCGCCTGCTACATGTCCACGTTAAACCTCAAATGGTCACTGAGGGAGACAAAGAAAAAGGACTTGTATATACGAGGGGGAAGTTATATGTAGTTTAAGCTAAAATAATTACATAAACTATCTGATAAACACGTATCTTTGCATATATTATACATAGAAAAATGTAGTCATTTACTGTTTGGCTGTAGAATATAACATCGCTTGGTCAGGGTTAGAAAACATTCTGTTTACAACACGACTATGAAATCACGGATGGCATTTCCACCCTTCACATATGCTTATTCTCACAATCACTTGAGGTCACACTTCTTTTTTTTTTTACATTGATATTGGCTGTTATATGCCTCCGTGAACAAATGTCCCATGGGCCTCTTTTTTTAGGAGGACGGTCTCGCTTCTTCTCTTATCTGCATAACAGGAGTTCAAAACATCAAAACGACACGTTTTGGGTCATGGCTAAGAACCTCCACCTCAGCATCATGTTAGGATACGTGTCTGAATGTGGTCCCAATCAATGTTAGTGCCACTGCGTGCGTGATGGCAATCTTTTTTTCTCATGCGGGCAGTTTTGAGTGGCACCGAAGCTGATGAATCAGAAACTTACGGGTCAGTCTGCGGTCACTGCAAAGCAAGCGGAAAACTGTCAGATTTAGGTTGACTGTTCCATCTCCGGCTCCTTTCATTGATATGCCAATTTATTATAATCACTGTCATGGTTTTAAAAGAGTAACAGAAGTTCATGTGTGTCAGAAAGAATTATGACTGTGGTGGTATAGTTGGGGACAACTATTAGCAGCACTGTTAAACACAGAAAACTAGGAAATATTCATTATCTGTTGTGGAAGTATGAATTAAACTAAGGTTGGTAGGTTTTTGAAGGTTTTACTTTGTTTTTAATACGCACCTGACCTTTGTTGTTGCAGATGCTATACTTGCATTTATTGATACACTTTTATTGCACTGTTAATTCACTCCAACAACCATAAAAAAGATGTTCAAATTGATTTACCGAGCAAGGAATGCGGTCACTCTGATATAACCATAATTGAACAGGAGATATTGTGGGTATCAATAAGAAATACATTGAACATTAAAACAGAGAAATTGTTGGCTCCATTTTTAGACCAAACATACCATGAACAGCTGTACCTGCGGCTCTGTGTGACTGAACAGACACTCCTTGAAGGCAAAAACTCTCTTTCCAATATGCTCACAAATGCAAAATTTAAATAACATTCTGATATTAAACTATGAATATTTACTTTCCTGATTTAGTATGTTTGCTCGCTCATTTTTGTTCACCAGCACTAAAACTATAGTAGGACAACACGCACTGTCCACTGACGGTTGATGGTGATGCCACTTTGAAACAGCATTCGTTTTCCAAATATTTTGTCATTTATGTATATTTTTTTCCAACTGGACCATTAGATTAGATGGCGCCGCCACAGTCAAGTTTCAGCACAGTTATAACTATTCAAATTCATTCTTTGCAAAAATTTCAGGACAATCCATTTCAATGTTGAACGGACAATTTACTTTAAACAAGAGTTATTACGAGTCTTATTCTAGGCCTCTTTATAAAATTCATGACAAAAAAGAGATTTTTACCCAAGCACCGTGTCACCAGTTTGCAAAAAGTACATCAGTGGTGTTCATTGATGGTGAATATATTTCTAATACACAGTATGCATGATTAGCTGGCTGCCTGTGCAATGTCTAAGCTCAGTGTAATGGTCTGCCAGAAAGGTGCTTTCCCAACCCTGAACACATTCTCTTTTACAGGTGTCAAGATCTCTAAACAAGCCAAGTCAAACATACACAAAAGGGTTGTCCCGTGACCTTTGGAGATTATCCCCCACAAGATCAAGGTGTGAAAAGAAACGTGTAATCATAGCTCAAGAACCCACCTACACCGCTACAGTAGTCAGTGCGATGCAGAAAAGTCCACAGTATGTTCCTCTACTAGGAGTGTGAAGTCTACTTTTCCTGAATTTTGTCCTACTTTTTCAAAATGAAAAAAAGTTAAATCATGAAGAGCTCCCTTGCCAATCAGATTTTTTCTATTATTTCCAAGAGCTCTGCTGTACTGGGCGAGTTCCTAAAGGAGACGGTATGTCACATTTAGTCCCTCATTTACTTGCTGTCCCAGCTTAACTCCTACAGCAGTACTTCTGTAGGATGCTATCAATTTATTATCAGTTAACTAGGACCAAGTTATATTTTTTAATTGTTTTTTATGCGTGCTTGCAATCAGTTTTGGGAGGAAGTTCAGTTTTGGGTGAATTTTGACAGCTTTTTCAGAATGAAGCACCTGCTGTGTTTCTATACTCTTCATAATGTTGAGGGTGTGAAAAAGGCAACAGCGTATGCTTTCTATCATCGGGGTCACAAAGCAAATTATAGGAAGCGTCACCGTATTCAATCCATTTAGAGGCATGTGAATATCACTGTGAAATATATGAAGGAAAAAATGCACTTTAAAGTGGGACATTTTTTTTAATTAGAAGCTACACTTCCAGATATAAAAAAAAAACAACATGTGTACTTTTCAGAAAATCATAAAAGGCAGAGTTTACATCAGCCTGGACTCTGCTGGGTAATCATTTGAAAAGAAGGACCTTTTCTCTTTGAATGAGGGGCAGAACACATAGAAACACAAACAAATTCACACAAGACTCACACAGAACATACTCACATGAGTACAGCCCAAAGCTGAAACCTTACATTTGCACCCTGATTTTGTCTTTCACCACAAACCTACGCCCAATTATCTCAGCCGAGATTACAGTGACAATAAACTTACTCTAAAGTACAGTAGATGCAGGGCCTGACACCGGCTTTTATGTGAACGCTGTGGAGTTATTTCACACACAGCAAGTTCCGGCAGTGAGGGCAATGTGGTATTTAGAGAGATGATGTGGATAAAAACCAAACCAAAGCAAGTCCTCTGATATGCACACTCAGAAACAGCCACTACACATCCAGTCGTAAGAATAATTAGCATATGGTCACAGCATTAAAAACCAAACAGTCGTGGCCTGGATCAGACAGTGATAAGGAAAAGATGGCCATCAGTACATGGAAACACGCAGGCTGAAAAAGAGCGCAGCTGTAGCTGCATGAGCCATACAGCAGCAGCAGCTAAGATGCAATTATGATAAGCAACAGCGAATAAAGATGTCACATAAACCAATTACGTTTTATAAAAATGTGCTGCTAAATTTGACTGAATATGAAGCATGTGGAGACAATATTTAGGCGACTACCTTTTCCAAGTGTGATTTTGAAAAAATGCATTCAGCTTTTTCAACGATTAGTTAATGTAACTGTGCAAAACCAGTTTTATACAACATTCATACAACTCAAACGTCACACTATTGCACTTATAACGTAATGTCACAAAGACCACTTTGAAATGCAAGATCAAAACCTCACGATTAATACAGGCTACCTCATAACAAGAAAGGAGCTGCCAATAGTATCGCCAGTAGTACTCAGAGATGGACGGCAGCAGCAAGAAAACACCACAATATCACCTACAACAGGCACCTGCTGAGGTCCAACTAATCTTCTATTATTGAGGCAGGCTCAGATATCATTATATGAGAATGTATAATAGAAAACTGAAGGTCATCATATATTTTATGGGTTTCCATGGAGAAATTAGTTTAGGGATACGGCAATTCTTCAATAAATAAATGAACAGAACAGCATGGAGAATGAAAAAACAGATGGCTGACGGGAAATCAGAAATAACAACACTCTCTAAAAGTCAAATATCCTTAATCGAATAAAATACATGAAACAAAGTAGAGCAATATTAGTTTTTTTTTCTTTCTCAGTAAACCATATAACTAACGAGATTTGATGTAATTAGCAAAGCAAAAACTCTCAGGGTACAGCGAATGCAGCCTCATCTTAAGCTCAAGTTGGAAACAAAGAGAAAAGAGGCTGAAGCTTCTTCTGCCAATCGGAACAGCTCATGGAATGACATATTTCCAAATATATGGGTCCAAAAACAAGATGCCAGGGTTGTGTTTTTGAGTTTTACTGTTCCTTTATCAACTGCAAAAATGCAGACTCAGAAGCGAATGTTCCTCTATAATATATATATACAAATTCAATTGCAAAACAACTGAAATTGTATATATTTTGAACACAGCTGTGTTCAAAATATGCTTTATGACTGTTATTTATATTGGTCGATAGACAGACATAAAAACATATCTATCCCATCATATTTATCATTGTTGTTCTCATAATATTATATGAATTGAGATATGTTGTGTGTGTTGTATTTTTTTACTCAATGACAGACTAAGCTTTAAAGGATTAGTTGTTTGTTTGTTCTTTTGTTCATCATGTCTTTAACCTGTGAACTTGATAGCAAGCTGTTGTTTTATTTACATGGACAGCTGTTTTGAAGTAACATTTGGATTTATTTGCCGTCATGCCTCTAACCACCTGGTGAGTGTCCAACATTCACTCTCCATTTATCATTGTTTTTATCGCTTTTTTCCCCCCTTAAAAGCTGCCAAATTCTCAGCATGTTCACCAGGTAAGTGCCTACTGTCTTTGTCCCTTGTTTGGTACAGCTGACTGGTGTGGTAAAAAATAACACTTTGAGAGCCATTACCATAAATCAGCAGTTGCAATTGGACAGCTCAACAATGAGCTGAAACTCAATTTAAAGCTCTGAAAAAACACTAATGGTGACCCATTTTACCCTGTCACATTTGCCACTATCATTCAGCATAGTGTTGTCAATAAAAAATATACACTGTGGCTGCTTTGAATTCATGTAGCGGCACCAGAGAGTAAATGAGTGTGTATTACTGTAGCATTTCACTTCAGTTCAATTCAATTCAATTCAGTTCAGTTCAGCTACTACTTTATTCATCCCCAAAGGGAAATTATATTGCTCCAGTATAAATCACTATAAATGGATAACAAAACAGAATTAGATTAAAAATCAGCTGACAAACAGAGAGAGGTTTCATAGAAGTCTTCAGAGATGGCCATGGATGTTTTTGTAGCTGGTTAACAACGTAGTTAATGAGTACACGCACACAGGCGAACTCCCCCAACAGACTACACAGGCGTGATCATGTAGTCTAAAAGCTGAGCAGAGACTTGTTGGAGTTAGTCCTGCAGCCATGTCTTGGTGAAAAATATAATATTGCCTTTGAGATATTCCTGCGGCGTCTTCGTCAGGGCTCCATCCATTTTATCTGCCAGTGATCTCACGCTTCCCATGGTGATCAAGGAAAGAAATGGATCAGACTTCCTCCTCCTTTTTTCATCTGTTTTGTTCCTGCTTCACATCCTCCTCTTCAGCTAATCGAGATTTGGGGTCTTATTCCACGCATTTTGGGGGCTTTGGTAGGCTCAATCGGCTTCCCATAACTTTCCTGTTGCTATGGTTATGCACTATAGCAGATTTTTCTTTTAAAGTGCCAGCCACTTGCAGAAGTCATCTCAGTAGCACAGCGTCCAAACCAGTACAGAAAAATGTTTTGAATGTGTGTGTTTGAAGAAGACTTTTACAATAAGGCCCACCCCCCTCTCAAAGTACAAGTGTGCCATATGGAGCCCACCCCTCCAAAACTTAGGAATGATATTGAGTCATAATCGGCAGACACAGGATGATGATCCGTTTCAATCGTCTTAGTTCTGAGTGTAACTTTCATTTCAGGAATTTCTAGCCTGATACAGTCAATTTACATCTCCAGCTAGTGTAAAGTGTCGGGCACTGCTGTAAACGGTGGAGAGTTCTCAAAGTAAACTGGGCCTGTGTACAATAGGGACGGTCTAGCCCCAGGGCACACAATTCTGAGACTGTTCTTCTGAAAATCAAGAATGACTGTTGCCTGGCCGTGGATGGCGGATGATGTTCAGCTGTAATCCTCTTAGCCCGGAGTGCAGGTTTAAAACTCTGCTCTGCTCCACTTTGTTCAGCTGTCACGTCACATATTTGGCTTCTCTCTTAATCAAAAACGTCCGGCATGATACGGATATCACACATAGTGCAGAGCAAACTTTGGGTAAAAACGTTCTTTTCAGCCACGCTTTGCACCATTTAGTTTCCGCAGCATCTCAGCCATCGTGTCCTTCCCTTTGGTGTAAAGGAATTTCATGTACCCGCACGATTTGTAGTTTGCAACGTTTGACTGAAAACCGATGCTGTTTTTACAGAACGACCTTGTTACGAGTAGATCATTAGAAAACCTTTTTTTTTCATAGCTGCAGTCCTCATGAGTGTTGTCTCATCAAGCATTTCTAAGTGAATTCATCTTTTAAGCAATTTTACAAAAGTCCAGAAGAATCCGACTCATAGCGTATTATGATTTCTCACACTACTGAGCGCAGTAAATTAATCCGGTAGGAAGGGTGAGGTATGTTCTCGTGTGAGAAGTGTGAGGCTTTAGTTGGGCATTATTGGGTTGAAGAAGAGAAGACGCAGTGGTCCTCAGCAGTCGTGGTTGGTATTCTCAAGAATGCTTTCAATTAAAGCCTTTTGCTTCCCTTTTTTAATTAAACTCTAAGTGTTTGGAAAATTAAACCCACGCAGATAGACTGAAAAAGAGAAAGAACAATGACTTAAGAGTAGGTGGCTTGCGCCTTGAGCTTTTCTGCGTGCATGTATGTGTGCGTGTAGGAGAGAGAGTGTGCACGTATTTAGTGTTCATATAAAAGCAGGCGAAACCGTTTGGAGAAGGGTGAAAACAATGTGGTAGCAGAAAATGATGGGGGAAACAAACGAGCTCCTTGTCATCGTTGTCCTTTTCTTCCTCTCTACTTCATAACCTCACCCAGTTTATCTGACTTCTGCTGCCGATTCCCTGATCCATCATAGTTTGATGCGTTTTTATGAGTCTGCCTTTGCCCTGTGTGTCCCGAACACCTTAAAAAAAAAAAAAAAGCAGGTAGTTGATTTCAACAAAGAGTGTTCTTTGAGAGTGGGGCTGATGGTATTCACATAAAATTTCAAGACAGAAATACCACAGACATCGTGTTGCCATGTTTATTCACTGCAAAGGCTGTCACAGGGTCAGTTACCATGATATTTATCACAGATCATAATATTACAAAGTGGGCAGGTTACTTGTAGGCCATAAGAAGTAGGTTTACAGAGTTTCCGATGTAAGCAATCAGAGATCATCATTGGCTCCAACACATGCTGTATACATTTATTCGAAAGACAAAAAGAAACGATTTCTCTGTTGCTCTGTAAAGTCATCTCAGCCTGATCCGGAGTCAGTAATAATGCATCTGTTCTCTTCTTTTATTCAACGAGGTAAAAGCTTCACTGTGCTGGCAGCATAAAACCGCATGATGAAAACACAACACAAACCATTACAAATGCCTCACACTTACCGTCAGAATGTAGAGATTACTGTGCACTTTAGGTGAATTTTTATCGATATTTTGAACCACAAGGGAAGATCTCAGTCCTCCTGTTAGGTCAATCAAGGTCATCAGTTGATGGCAGGGAACACAACTAATCCTGTATTTGTAACCCGGTTTTATCTTGCTGTCAGTGTTTTTGATAGATGATAACTCCCTCAGTGAATAGATGTATTATCCAGTGGTGGGCTTGTTATAAAATTGTAGATTCTATGATTAAGAGCTGTGATAAAACTGCTCTGTATATGGACGAAACCACAATTGTGTTGCTACCCAACGTGTCCTTGTTCATTCAGAAACCCACACAGGATGACAACGGAATGTTTTAAGACAAGAAGTCTATGAGCCTTAAAACTACATACTTTAGAACACTGACCTTTGTTATGTACATTCCCAGGCCTAAAGGAGTGAGAAGCCAGGGTTCACTTTGGTTTTCCACCCTGCATTAACCATTTTGCTTTACCATTTGCTTAGTTTTGCCCATTTGAAACATTAAAGTAGACATGTTTTTACTTACAAGTCGGCACAATTTCCTGAGGTCTTATTTAAATGTATTAGAGATGCTTTGGGCAAAATATCACTCGGCTTAAACACAACGGCTGTCTTCTCAGGTCTATTGGAATCCCACTCTTCAGACCAGTTTTAGGGGTTTGCAGTTTGGAAGTAATTAGCCCCTCACTCCTTGTCTTTCTAAGTATTGCTTTAAGTTTCAACTGAAAATTTCAAATTCTGACATCGGACACCCAGATGTGCGCTCTCAAGGACAGGATATTTTAAGTATAAATGTATGAATACAACCAAGTGCGACTCTGTGGTAGGTTATGACAATGAAAACACATTCAGTGGGTAGCATAGAAAAAGTAGCAGTGGGTCAATCACCACTCGCTGTACAGTATTCTCAGTGTTGTATTGACCTGAACTGGGTCGGTACCATAAGGGAGTGATTAATTCATTTGTTAAAAGAAAAAAAAAAAGTAAAATTTGGTTGATGAAGCACTGATGTCATCTCAAAGTTAGAATAATGCTTGTTCAAACATGCATGTTCTCAGAGGCAGAAGCAGCAGGGGACACCATGTAGCTACAGCCGCCCTGTTTTCATGCAGCGCTTGTATGAGTTTCAGTTTCACTGTGACTGAGGCACAGCTGTCATCGCCATCAAAACGTGTTCCTGTACCCAAAAAGACTGACAGGATTCTGAGGAGAGATTTCTCCAGAAGTGCAAAGAATCTATGGATAACTTGTCTCCACCAACACTCCCCACCGCCACCAACAGCACCAGCCCGACAACAAAGAAAAAGGAATCCAACAATCATTGTCACTCACTGTTTGTCTGTAAAACTCGGGTTGTTTTTAACCGGACAGAGAAGCTGTCAGCAGATTATGTGGGACGGCAGCAAGCTGACATGATTTGTCAGTTTTCACTCTTTGCCTCTCTCGCCCCCCCCCCTCACACACACCCGCTCAAACTCATTGAAGCAGGGGGGAAGCCCATCAGCCCTACAAGCTTTAACCAAATAAATGTGAAAGCCATGCAGAAACAGATAAACACACTGATTCATCTGCATTACACTCCATTTGCCCCTTTTCCCTGCTCATCAACCCGACCTTCCTTCCCACTATTTCTTCCCTCCACTTCCATCAACCCTTCTCTGCTGCTCATTCCCTCCATCACTCTGTCTACTTTTGTCATACTCACCCACTCTCTAGCTCTCTCAACTCGCCTTATGTCTCACATCTCAGTCTCCACCTCCCTCTCCTTTCCTGCCAGATGCCTATGATTCACATTCAAAGTGTTTATCCCTCCTGCTGTTCCTATCGTTCCTCCCACCATCTCACTCCTCGTGGTTTCCCCTTCTCTTTCAGTTCCGCTCCTCGCTTTTTCTTCTCTCATTCCTTCTCCACCACCACGTATCTTCTCCCACTGTTTTTCTGCCTCCTCCTGTGACTCTTAGATAACCGTCTTCGCTGCTGACACTTTCATCACTATAAGAGCAGTAGACGTGGAGGAGGGTGCAGCAGCCCATCCGTGTCACCCTGTCAATCCCTCTACGTCCCTCTTGTGTGGATGCCAACCAACTAACTTTCCTCCCGCCTCAGCTTTCTGAGATTCATCAATTGCTCCATACTTGTCAGGTAAATCACTGCAGATGTATAAAAGTAAAAAAGAACACTGCGAAATCTGAACGAGTTTTATTCAGGTTTGAACTTTTTTTCAGAAGTTTCAAATTTAAGGCCAGTTACTTCACTTCACCCAAAAGGCTGTTCATAGTCAAGCTTTCCTGTTCAGGGTTAATAGAATGAATAATTAAACATGCCCCCATTATTATAACTTATGATGCAGTTGCCATTTATAGCTGCTACATTGAATCTTTTTATATTAATAACAGATCAAAAGAGCACATTTAGGTGAAACAAGAGAAAGAAAAATCGCTTAACCGCAGTGCCCCTTATTTCACCCCGACTCAGCTGTGTTAGATGAGTATCTCCGACTCGTTGTTGGCAATGTTAAATGTACTTTTTTATCATGTTCTGTTGGCTTGTACTTATGTTAAAGCTGTCTGGAGAAAATCTGTGACAAATATTGAACTGCCGCACTGTTCATTATGACTCAGAAAAGTTTCTGCATTTTACACTTTTTTTTTTTTTTTTTTTACAATTTTGCACTTTGAATTACCTTGTGTACGAATTGTGCTCTATAAATAAAATTGCCTTGCCTTGCCTACACATTTTAGTGTAAACATTCAAACATAAACAGTAATACATTGAAAACAGCTTTGCTAGATGTACTACAATTATCATATTTGTGTGATGATTATGTGCTCTTGTTTTTGGGCTTTGGCCTATGTCTCTCCTATTTTATTGACACACGGTGTTGTGTCAGGTTGCAGATTTGTCTGAGCATTTCTCTGATCCTTGCCCCACCTGTCATTATCTGGCTGCATCATGCTGGTTGGAAGCACTCAGCGTTGGCTGACCAATCCTCAAACTCTGCTCTCTAAACTTGGTTCACCGGCTATTCAGCGCAGCTCTGACTGGGTCCCTAATGGTTACAGGCATACTGCTAGTCCGAGAGGATACATTTTTATATCTATACATCCTTTGTTTGTGTATATTAGTTCTCAGTGGCCACCTCTTCAAGTACATGGAAGAGAGCCAGGTTTAGATATTTTGCTAGTGACACATTCACCCTTACTGATAAGAAACAGAGGGGAATATTTCTTTCTTTGAAGACATGCAAACTAGTGTAGGTTTTTCTTTTTTCATATTAATATTTTTGCTCAAGTTACTCAAGATACTGGAGTGTACACTCCAGTGAGCATAATGCAACCCATTTACAAATTAATGATGATAAACTGTGTCGTTGTCATCACCCCCCCCCCAAACAACATTACTTTAAAAAAAAAAAAAAATCAATTCTTGGTTTCTTTTTTGTGCGCATCATTTATTCTGATTGGTCAGTGGGCGCCAGTTTGTTGGTGGCAGTCCACTTATGACTCACAAATGTCCACTGTCGTGGCAACTGAACAACTGTGATATTGAAACCCATTAGAAAGTGACCGTTATGTTTCAGATTGTTAAGTTTTGGTAAAGAGGACAGCCTTTCTTTGTAGATTTTACTGTTTAGATTATAGTGGCATAGATTGGCTGAGTTAGTATATGTTTTTAAACATTCACTGACCCAGTTTTTATTTATTCATTTTTCTTTGTACAATTCAACACTTTAAAGATTTTTTTTTTTTCATTCTTTTATCTCATCGTTCTAATCAGTCAGTGTTATTTTGACATTGTAAAACATGCTCGTGAGGTTTAGCGCACACTCTTGTAGCAGGTCCAGTCAGTTCCAGGTTCTCTGGGTTTATTGACCTTGTGTTTTTACCATTTAGATTTTTGCTTACTTGTTTATTTGTTCCTTCTTTCACCATGTAGATGTATCTGTGTAAAACTGTTTGTATGTACTCTCCGTTTTCTATACACTGAATAAAAAAGGAAAAGTCAGAATGAGGAAGAAATCTTTTCGGTTTTGCAGCCTGCAACTTGCTGTGTTTGTTCAACCTCACATTTCTCATCAGTGTTGCTGATAATATTGCAAGTATTACAATATATTGCACCCAAGTGGGCAGCATGTAAGCACATTTGACTAAAAAAAGGCATCACACGAGCTAAATGTACAAATATCTGTGATACTTACTTTTGTCCTGAATTCTAGCTTTAGTCTCAAGAAGGGTTGGCAACAGGATGAAGCTGTCACCCACAATTTTTCTTTCCTTTTTGTGCTGTTGTATCCAATGTCAACTTATGTGATTTATTGCTTCTGCACAGACGTGTCTATCTGTTGAGTTGTATGCTGGGTTTCATGTATAAGTTATTTCAAGAGTCAATGATCAAGAAGAAATAAAGGCATTTTCATGAAACTTCAATGTCATTGTGATAGTTTTTTACCATCATGTAATGGAGTAATGGCAACTCCCAGATAATTGCCAATAATCATCTTTTTATTATTTCTGTCCTGTCTTTCAAACCATTTTGCTCAACTAAACACTGATTTTTTAACTCGTTCCTGTGTATTTTTTATGCAAAAACGGTTCAAATCAGTAGAAAATTAGCAGTCTTTGTCGCTCAAGCACGTCACTGTGATGTAATATTTGGCCTCACTCCAGGCAGCATATTACAGCATACCACATCTAACCTCTCCCCAATCACTTCATGCCATGCAACTGCTGTCTGGCTGTAGTTTGAATTTTAAAAGACAGCTCTGAGAAACACCCTGCAATCGCTTTTCATACAGCTTCCTACAATTTACAATGAGTTCAAGCTAATGTCACACACAAGACCACACACACACTCACACACACACACACACACACACACACACACACGCACACACACACACACGCACACACACACACACACACACACACACACTTGGGTGACTCAGACAGAGCGCTCTGCTTGTACCAGATTTGAAGGTTTACAGCCGACAAATGCAGCTGGCCAGGCTTCCATTCTCTAAACCATTTGTTCTGCACAACACACATGTTGGGAGGGCTCCAAACACAAAGGGGAAACTCACACGTTCTCAAAACGTTCACGTGTTAATGAAAAGGTTTCCACTGTCAAGTCAGGTTTGCAGTTTCTTTCAGCAGAATCACAAAAATGACATTTTTGGGGTTTATTAGTTTAGAACATGAGGTATAGTCAGGATCTTACATCAGTTTATCTCTACAACGCTTTCAGCCGTTTTGCTTGCTTTTTATGATTTTGCTATAATATTCAATGAAAATGACGAAACCGCCAACAATACTGATCCGATGAACAGACTCCAGGTTGTCTCCGTACGCAGACTACTAAACTACAAGCACGTTTCATAACATCGCCTTCCACGGATCTGCAGTATTTCCAGTTCATTGTTTTCAGTTCCTCTATTTTTGGCTTTAGGAATGACTGAAAGAAAATTGATCCAACGCCCTGAAGTTTTTCTTTCACAAAACAAAATGCCGCCCATTAGAAAGTTGAGCAGAGTCATGCTGCGTGAAGTGAGGCTGCATCTGGCTCCATCTTCGGTCCTCATTATTCCCGCCTGCCCACTGGCCCAGCACCACACAGGCAGCTATTTACTGATGGCAACTAACTGACTCCACAGGCTAGGGAACTTTTGTTCATGTTTCCTCCTCTGGCAGGCAGCCACACACATAAATACAAACCTGCCACTCAGGTATTATTTAGATTTTGCACGCGTACATGGAAATACACCCCTACTTTGTCTCTGGTGAATTGTTCCAGACAGATAGTCCTGCTCCCTCATATATTCCCACCTACATTTTCTGTGCGTCCTACTTCTGCTTGGCAGTCTGTAAAATCCCTGACCGCCACCACTCTGCTAAATAACTCTCACATAAATATAAAATCTGTTCACAATAAAGTCGTGAAAAAAAAACATTTTTGACCTTTAAATTATAAAGCTTTTACATAGTAGTACATCATAAAAAAAAATATCTGGTCCTTACCAAGTCCTAAAGGAGACATATTCTGCCCTATTTTCACAAGTTGACCCAATTTCTTGAGGTCTTAATGAAATCTGTGTGACATGGTTTGGTCAAAATAACACAGAGGTACGGTACAAAAGCTCCCATTTCAGATGGTTCTAGAGAGTAGATTCAGCCACTCTGCTCCACCCACCCACATCAGGTGTGCCTTTTATGAGATGGGTACTAACCCTCATCAATGAGTCATGGTCATCTAGCCTTTCAACTGTACGGTACTCTTTGATGGCCAAACAAAAAGGGATAAACAAAGGGCTCATCTTATCTGTGAAAAAACAGTGGGGTGGGGCAAGGCGATCGAGCCAAGTGGAGTAAAAGTTAGGGCTAACCCTAACCCCTGCTAAAGTTTTTAGAGACTAATTTTTGGAACACAACCGCACGCCAACAACACACTCTTATTTCAGCTGCCTCTTCAGCAGGACAACGTTCTTGCATCAACCCAAAAATTGCCCCAGGATGGCTTAAAGGACACAACAAAAGGCCCAAGATGATGACCTGTCCTTTGCAATCCTCCGAGCCCAAGTTGATCAGTCATCTACAAGCTCTTCCAAAACAAGCCAGATGTACCAAGGCCCTACCCAGCAACCCAACATCCCAGTATATATGAATAGAATAGGGTTAATTGTTATATTGTAATTTAATTAGTATATGGTATATATTTATTTATCGGGATAGTTATATATATAAAATCATATTTACATTTATATTTACAAGGATATGTGTGTAGTATATATTTATTTTTGTGATTATATATTTATTTAGATATTTAGGAAGTGTATATATGGCATATATTTATATCGGTGTATTGTAGTTAGGATATTTACAAACTGAAGAGTAGTTAAAAAGGGGTGGGAAACAAAAAAAAAAGTATTGTACTTCTTCCCATTCCTTTTTCGAACAATGTTTTGTTATGTATTAGCACTTTATTCGAATGAATTTTTATTTTTTTTTATTTCTCTTTTTCTTTCTTTTGTATGTACAAATAGTTACATACATTTTCTTTTTTATACATGTTCGAAAATAAAAATCTATCAATCAATCAATCAATCAATAGACACCAAAGGTCCAGTATATATGCCCTCAATGAATCAGTACAGTTTTAGGGACAGAAAGAGAATCTGCACATAGCCGAGTGGTTACATGGTAACAATGTTAGCCCAAAAAAACTTACCCTCTGCATTTATTGTGTTAGACACGTTTTTTTTTCGATAACAGCCATGACTATTATTCTAACAGCAACTCAACCCAAAAATCGGTCGCAACCCAGACGGTGAACATCTCAACTGCTCTCTATACATCACCTTAAACTCAGTGAACTCTTCATAATCACTTACTGGGAAGTGGAGTGTCAGTATTCTGATGCTACAAAAATCTCCCCATTCTTTTCAGTCCCCCCTTCTTCACAGATGAGTCAGCTGTTGGCTGCTACTGAGACAATGACATGTTTCATTTTAAATGACCATTCCAGTCTTGTGCAAATATGTTTACTTAGTGGTTGATAGTCTTCTGTACGAGCACATAATAATGCAACAACAAACCAGTGTCAAAGCCTACGTATATATCTGAGTCCTTTGTATGTATCTATCATTTAGCTGATGGGTAATGATGGGTACCTATCATTTAGCAACAACACTGATTAAATAATCTACATGCATTTGAGCTCCTGAATAAAGAAAATGACACATATCATTTCCTGTCCTGGAGCTCTCTTGAGCCTTGTCCTCTGTAATGTGGTCAAAAGGGTTGTCGGGATGAACATAATAATTTGTGAGTGATGTCCTCGGCAGTCTAAAGACAACACAATAAGTCACTATTCCCCTGAACACCCTCACTACTAGAAGACTATCAGTAATGAAATGTGTTATTAATCCTCCGCAAAACACCTCTTTCAAAGCATGATAACCTTCTCTCCAATTATAGTGCAGAAACACGCTGGTACAAAAGAGCGCGTTGTGTAGAAGTAAATCTTCTGGGACTTTGGAACGGGCACAAAGAGCAGCTCTATCTTTTTAAAAAAGGAGTGAAAAATCATCTTTTAAAAAGTGAAATCTTCTTGTAAACGATCACCACGTTTCATTAGTTTCTAAGTGAAATGGAATGCCTGATTACGCTGAACTCATTAGCAGGAGGTACGGAGTGATTCTAATTAGACTGATGGCAAAGCAAGTGGAGAGAAAAGCTGCTGTTCGCACAAAGATGGCTGAATTTTAGAGGACGGCAAAAGATGCTCACTTGTAGATCATCAAGAAGGCAGATGCTGTTATTGTGAGGGTTTATGTCCATATAAAATCAATTCCAAAACTACACTCACTTCAATTTTGACACCACATTTTATGGAACATGTAATAACATTTCACTTGCGTGTATCTTTTTTACACAACATATTTGGGCCTTGATGTTGAAATCAGGTTCTGTAAGATTTACAGCAAATAATTAAGATGCATTTAAATCAGCAGACTTGCTTCCAGGGTTTTAATAAGTTCGAAGTTATATAAAGGCCATTTGGCTGCCTGCCTTTAATATAGTAAAGCTCTGGGAGGAGTCAGAGCTAGCTTGGCACAAGCTGTCCCTGAGCTCACAATCTCCTGCAGAGCTTGAGTTACACGGAATGTGATGCACATGAACACATATTAAAAAGCACATTAAAAATTTCCCAATTTGCAACGAAATGTTGATAAAGTCAGAGGCTGGAGAGGTGCAGGAAGTAACATTTCTAAAGCCAGGGAGCCGTTTAACAGCAAGCATGTGGAGCTCAGTGATGTATGCGGACAGAAAACGCAGCAAGTCGGCCTATTGAGAGATAGATTATGGAAATACATTATATGAAATAAAAAAAAAGTATGGGGCATGTGCTTTTATAATGGCTTATGTGCTTGCCTGAACCACAGTGAGTCACCATTGATAATGTAAAGTGTTTGTTATAATGAGGTGTTACAGCTAAAAAGCCTAGAGAACATTTTTCTTAAAGGGTATATCAGAGTCCAGCAGCTGTTCAGGCACATTTCATGCTTATATACACATATATATGAGGTATATATATATATATATATATATATATATATATATATATATATATATATATATGTATGTATACAGTACATACATATATGTATATATTTATATGTATATGGGGCTGTATGTGCATTTTTTGTCGTAAAAGTTGTGATGAACCGGTTAAATTTGCAGAAAAAGTTGCTGTTCTGTCTCCAATCTAAGATACGTCTTCTTGAGCCATGCCTCACAACCATTATTATGCAGAGTATGTCTCCACATGTGCTTTGCTGGTAGGCTAAACAGGCAGATTGTGTATTGTTGCATTTAATTACACAAAGCTCGAACTGGAAAGATTCAAATCAGGCACAGGACAGAGTACCAGCCGCCTTATCTTATGGATCTTTATTTCAAATGTTCCTCATTCTTCACAGCATATTATGCAAAAAGAGGAGATAAATAGGTACAGCGTAATGGAAGTAAAGTGGTGATTACGCTGAGGAGTAAGAATTAATATGCAAATGTGTTCAGGAGGTGAAAATATAATTCTTGTTTGCACAAGCAGCCACGTTAGGCCAGGAAGTTTGTTCATTTAAAAAAATAAAAACTAATTTCTTAAAAGAGGAGATGATAAAACAACCTATGATTTTCCACTTACCTTTCACAGGACTAAATCAACGTCTTTAGAGTTTAAAATGCTTTGACAATTAAACAATGTGCAATCGTGACACATGGATTAAATGCATCTTATACAGATTCAGTCTAGTTTAATTGTATGATGGGCTCCAGCTTTGGATTAAAGTACCACAAAGTAGAGGTTGATTGTTTTAAATCCACATGTATATAATGTGTCATCAGAATAAGTGTGCAAATAATATTAAAGGGATAGTTCGCCTCTTTTAACATGAAGCTGTATGACATCCCATATTAGCAACATCATTTATGAACATTGACTTACCCCCTGTAAAAAAAAGTAAATGTTTTTTACAGTAACCATTTAGTAGCAATGGCAGCCATCTTGAAAAATGGCCGCCATGTTGAATTTTTGCGTGGCCAGCGCTTTTTTTTCCAAAAAGTGACCCTTAGAGAGTATCTGTGCCAAATTTCACTCTTTTATACCAAAGTGAACGATTATGGCACTAATCTGCTCTACTACTGCTGCGTCCTGTGAGCCGAGTTCCAGCTGAGTTTTGGAGTTGACAAAGGTAGTCCGGCTAGTTGGCTGGGGTTTAAAAAATAAAGCGTCTTGCTTCTCAAAACAATATGCGTTCAAAAGAGTAATACATTTGCGTGACAAAATCGTTCTCCAGGAAAAAGTCAGACCTCACAATCGCTTGGCGCTATTTTTGCCTCCCTTGATATCACTGCGTCCAGCCACCTAGCGACAGCCGCACCTGTTACGGTGTTTACTGCTCGGTCTGCTCTTCGGTCTGCACAGTTTACATTGGACGCATTGATGTCAAGGGAGGCAAAAATAGCGCCAAGCGATGTGAGGTCTGACTTTTTCCTGGAGAACGATCTTGTGATGCAAATGTATTACTCTTTTGAACGCATATTGTTTTGAGAAGCAAAACGCTTTATTTTTTAAACCCCAGCCAACTAGCCGGACTACCTTCATCAACACCAAAACTCAGCTGGAACTCTGCTCACAGGACGCAGCAGGGGGTAAGAAGATGTTCAGAAATGATGTTGCTAATATGGGATGTCATACAGCTTCATGTCAAAAGAGGCAAACTATCCCTTTAATTAAGTGGACCTGGCACGATAATTTCCAGTCATTTAACTCTTAATCCTGGGTACCTCTTAGTTTTGCATTAGCTTCCGATTGGTCGAATTCTCAGGGGCTTGCGGAGGACTGACTTGTGAAAAAAAAAAAAGAAAAATAAGGGAGAAAAGGAAGAAAATAAAAACAAACACATTATGTTTTCAAGCGGGACAACACCTGATATCATGCTGTAGATGTTTGAGCCAGAATCGGATCCAGACCATGAAAGTGAGCACCAATACAAACCACTATAAAAATTATTACAGCAGGATATCTCTGTTTGGTAAATATGCTCATTATCTGCAGTTGCGCAACACCGCTGAGTCACTGGTTGTCTCTCAGTTCCTTTGAAACATTTGAAACACTTTGACCTACCCCAGACCTTTTGTTCTTGGAACAACCTTAACTTCAGTCTCCCACACTGCCAGCATCGTACTGGGTCTTGTTCCTAAAAGAGTTTCACAACAGTGAAAGGTCTTTTGGTCTTTTGGGAAGATGAAAAAGTCAGCTTGCCTGGCAACCAAAATCACCCTTTCTTGAAGTCATTTCTGAAATAAAAATGTAAACAAAATATTGTCTCATTCTGCTTGGCTTTACAAAAAAGGACATCACTTGATTGGGGTTAGAAATCAAAACTTCTTGGTCAGCATTAGAAAACAATGATAATAAGGGCTTAAAAAACGTTCTTTTATAGGTAATAATTGGCCTATAAATATGGGCATGTTTTGTGGAGGAGAACAGTCTCCGGATATATTACTCTCAAATTTGGGAAGCAGCTGATCAAAAGCATAGGGCTGCAGACCTGTGTTCTCTCCAGTGTTTTTGATGGTACTTTTGGTGATATCGCCAAACAGACAGAATCCTTATCTGTTGTGGTTTTAAAATCTTCGGAGGAGGACACAGAGGCTCACAGAATCTGATTGGTCATTGAAACTTGAAGAATAGTTGCAGCTCATCCAACCTCCCCAGTTTAAAGTGAAATATGCCCCTGTGGTGTGGACATCACCAAACATCCCTTTTTTTTTCACATCTCATCAAAATCCATTTAAAATCAGATTTTGAGCACACGATCATCATGGGCAACTGAATTCACAGAAACGGTTTAATCAAAACATTTGTAAATATTTATAGAATGATAGTGACGGTATCAGTGTTTTGTCTCTTTTCTAGTGTGAAAGTGATTTGCAAAATGAGATACTCAATACTTCAATAAAAAAGATCCTTAAAGAGGAAGTTCATTTTTTTTGTTTTTTTTAAACCTGGACCTTATCTCTAACCAACCGTCACAGAGCACGGAGTAAATAAGCTGTGCTGCAGCGGCGTGAGTCGATGACGTCATCCCACTAGACACGTGTTTAGAAAACCCCCATAAGCCCCCCGATAGCCCCCAATATCAACAACACAGCAGCTCTGAACTAACAGTGCAATAGTACGCGTTCATTCATTCATTCGTCATAAAGTATTGGTGAAATAAAGACAGATAATGCCTTATTTAGAGGCTGTATTGTCAATGCCCGGATTACTCCTGTTATATGGATATACGCGGATCTCGAGAAATCTAAATAGCGTCCAAAGGAGGCTGACTTTCACCAAACTGTGAAATCGGTGAGTAGATGAACATATTTTATGCCAGGGATAAGGTCCAGGTTAAAAAAAAAAAATACTAATTCCCCTTTAATACTCATGCAAACACTCAGTGGGGTCACATGGCACTGAAAGGATCGGATTATTGGCTAAATTACAATAAAACTGAGTTGTTAAGTTTATGTAGACACCTTAATCTGACAAGAAATTGGATCAGATCGGGTTACTTGTGATCGGATTAAGACCCCCGAGATAACTCGGTTGAAAGTCACAGTAAACGTGCATGTAGACGGGTGAAGCACGTGGTGAATTGGACTTTGCGTTCTGCGCATGCTCGAGATGGAGAATACGCCGTTGTGCATCGCGTTTGTGCAACAAGCAGCTCATCACAGACCAAATGTGGGAGAAAAGAGGGACGTAGCTTCATCTTGCTCTTCTTTCGCCATCTTTCTCGAATGCCTGAGTTTGTTGTTGTTGGTGGTGAAGAGATCAACAGGAAGTGGCTCTATTAGCAATAGTTTAAATGGGTACAGCCGCCACCTATCATACCGGGGTATGACACGCTTTGTGCCAATGATTCGATTCATTCACCGCCATATATCCAAGGAGATTTACCCTTGCTCAAATAAGGAGCACAACCCAACTATAGCTATAATCGAATTCATCTCATCATGTAGACCCACTGACTTAGAATCTAATTAATAAGCCTTGAAACAAATAAGACAAAAAAATCAAAGGCATCCCAAGGTGCCTCGGCCGCAGCCTTAAAAAGTGACTTTACACATTACTCATATGACTGCTACCTGGCAAAATGACTTTCTGACTGGAGAACTTGTTGTGGCCTCCAACAAAGCCACTTTTAAAGATTCTCTGACAATACTGGGACAGTCAGCTAGATGAAAGGGCAGAGGTAAGAGGTAGAATGGAGATGTGCTGAGATGTGACACACTCCATCTGTCCTCTATTTCATCAATCCCCTGCACTGCGGAGTAAGTTGATGTAACCTGTGTTCACATGATGGCTGTGAGTGTTAATAAGAATACGGCAACACAGAATCAAATCTCCCTAAAGGGACGATTAGATGACGCTCTCCTCTGTAATATGATATGAAACGTAAAAGCAAAGCAGCAATTTAACCCCTCATGTGCCAGTGACACGGTCCTGATTTTAGCTACTTCTATTTGGTCAGATTCTCTTCCGATTCTGTTGCTACACTGACGCTTTTGTTTTATGTGTGTTTTTTGCAAAACACAAATGGACGAATCAAAAAGAAAGCAGCACAAAAAACACTCAAGGTTGAGTAGTTTAAAAATAAACAGCGACTGAGTTAAAATAATCAGTATTTTTTTAAAAGCATGAAAGTTTAAAGGATGGCTTTCTCTGTGGGTAAATGCACCAGCCTCAAAGGCTTTTGCCGAGTGTGGGTAAGGAATGCCTTCAAGGAGGCTGATATTACAGCAACAAAGGGATCATTTTTACACATGAACTCCAATCTGATCGTCTTTACTCTCCAATCCTCTATCCAGTGTAAATCCACCCCCCAATTTTTTCCCTCTAAAATCTCATTAAAAAACAAGGTTGCAAAACTTACGACCATACGATGGCGTGTGTTTAGGAACAAGATCTGTAGCATCGTTGCTGGCTAACCGCTGCACTAATGATCTGGCTAAATTACTGAGCCATCTGTGAGTGGTAGCATCCCTCTGGAAGAGAGACTTATGAGCTTCAAGCTGTATTGTTATATTCTAAGTCCAACACAAAGCATTGAAAGCTCATTATAAGGCAAACATTTTCTGTTTTTTTTGTTCTATCAAAATTTCTCTTTTACTCTTTTTATAACCATTGACACTATTTTAAAGAGTGTGTTTTTCTTTGTCCTTAGTTATATATTAAAAGGCTCAGTGAATTTTTTGAAGATCCTCTCAATAAAACTTAACTGATAATTCTCTGAGGAAAGATTACACAAACAAACACAGAGGAGAGAGCTACCATCCACCTGCTTGAGCTCAATACATACTGCATATTCAACATGTAACTTCTCATAGGGGTGTAATTATGTTTGTGGTGCAAACTGGGTAATTAGCCGCGTCTCCACTCAGCTCACAGCTGGAAACACGAAGAAGAGCGAGAGGAGCAGAAGAGGGAAACATTGCTACATCTGCTGACTAACTCCAAGGCAAGTCCTAAAATGATCATTACAAACCACTTGCTAGCTTAAAGAAAATTATCCATATGCTGTATGTATGATCTGAATCATACATACAGCATACAAACATCAGATGTTTTGCCTCTGCTTTTGAAGCACTCGATACAACCGAAGAAATTAAGTGTTATCTCTGTAATAAGTTCTTCTTATAAGTTCTTTTCCCTCTTGTTTCCTTTCTCTCTTTTTTTTCTTATTCCCAGGAAATGTAGCTCTGACTCCCTGCTGTTGTAATTTTATTTTGTAAAACACTGTTCCTGTATTAAATGTAAGGATGACAAGCTGTTTCGAGTAATTCCAGGTTGGGATAAGAGCACAGGGCAATGAGCAGCAGTTATGTAAAAAAGCAAGGGGGTACCCCTTTCAGTTCTACAGTTTTGCATGTCGGGACTTGAAAAAAAGATTCTGGTCTTAAAATAATGCCAAAATCTTCTGCAGTTTCTCCGAGCATTGCACAGCCTGACCTTGGGGGGGACCTGAGATGGACTCCAAAAAGTTTAGTAATGTTCCAAAACTCGATCTGGAGCAACAACTGCTTCTCGAAAATCATTGCTGATGTCTTGACTCCTTTGTATTCTGAATAAAGAGGTCAAAGAGGAAAGGCTTGGGCCCTGAAATCAAACAGGCAACAGAAAGATTGCATCCACACTGCATTTTGGTCAAAGATACACGACTTTTTCTACATTCTACGGCTGCCGATCACTGTTGTTTGAAGAGCCCTAAAACAGCTTTTGGCAATGCTGCACCAGTATTGTGTTTTCGGGTACGCCTGCATTTATAGTATATTCTTTTTAGAAGGGAACACTTTTGCTTGATTTCCATCTACGACAGTATCCACATCAGACAGGTCGCGTCAGTTTGAGAGAAAGAAAGTGAAAACATTTACAGGTAGGCTTGCATACCTTTCTCCCACTGACACGGCCTTCCTCTGTTGAAAAGTTATTCAGCTGCCGCTGGTCTAAAGTGTTGCCCGATGTTCTTTGCGACAACTATAAATCTTTGTTTTCTGTTGCCATGACTACCGTATTCTGAAATGATGCTTTTAGAACATTTGTCCTTCATCTGCACTACTCGGAGAAAAATCTGGTCTTACTGCTGTTCATCATCAACACACTTCTTTTTGTTTGCACCGTCACAAGGATGCTGTGAATCGTCATTGATCGGGCCTCTTGACAGTGCCGGGCATGGAGTCTTAGCTTGGATGGGAAGAACAAGAGAATTGGAAACAATTATATACCCATGTTTGGGTCTTTTCAGTCACTATGTGGCCTGCGATTCTCCACAATGACTCCAAATGTGCTTTCCTATGATATGACCACCGGATATGAGTGTTAGGGGTGTCAATAACAGCAAAGAAAAAATGAAAATATTGATAAATAGATACATAAAATAATATTCATACATTCACTTCAAAATCAAAGTGAATGTACAGAATGGCTGAATAATTTGTTCTGTTGTCATAAGCTGTGCATTTAATTTAACAATAGGCTGAATGTTGTTTAGAGAGACTTCTCTGAGGAATCTGCCTTCTCACTTCAGCTCTCTACCTGGTACTAGCAGAGTAGAATAAGTTATCTCCGAGCTACTCCAGCGGGTGCATCTAATCCTGTAGATAAGCAAACCAAACAAGAGGAGCTATCACAGCCATATCTCAGCGATCAGATTGAAGGTTTTGAAGATAGAGGCTTAAAACAGTTATCTACTGGCTCATCCTAAAGACACTACAGGTGTAGAGAGATGGCATCGCATGGACCGACTGAACAACCATGTGTCATGGGATGGTTTTAGCATGAAGAATTCATCTAAAATCTAAAAGCACATCACATTTTCTTGATATCAGCATCTAGCACTGTTTTCAAGCTGCCCTTATAGTGAGGATAGTGTGGTTTTAATCATATTTTAGTTCCTTTCCAAGCAGGACCTAAATTCAGAATCCAAGTTGGAGACTTCAAATGTTCAACCAAAACAGAAGAAAGAAAGATGCACGAAGACTACAGCTTATAGGGGATGGAATAAAAAAAAAAGAAAAAAAAGACTGACAAGGCAAACAGGACAAATACAACTAAACCAAATATTAATTTTATACCACGTAGGACAAAAGATAGTAAAAGTAAAATGAGGCATTGCTGCTGAAGCACGCAGCAGGTCTCCGGGGGTGATAAGGGGACCAGAAATTAAAGTGTAGTTTGGATGAGGAAATCTAATTAACTGGTGAAGAATTACTCTATGATAAGAAATAAAATAAAATAAAACATCTGCATTGGCTGTTTTGGTGTTTTGTAATTGCTGTATGAATTGTTTTGACAGAAAGATGGTTCTATCTTGGACCTCTTCTGTTTAACTTTAATATTATTGCAGAACTTTAACATCAATTATCACAGTTATGCATACGATACACAACTTTATGTGTCTCTGTCACCGGACGACTGCAGCCCAGCAGACGTACTGTGTCAGTGTCTGGAGGAAGTAAACACCTGGATGAGAGAGAATTTTCTACAATTAAATGAAGACAAAACTGAGATCATTCTGTTTGGTAGCAAAGAGAAGAGGGTCAGCGTTGGTAAATATCTTGAGACTCGGGACCTTACAATCACTGACCAAGTTCGTAACCTTTGAGTGTTGAAAAAAGAGCATTAAACATCTGCAGCTCATCCAGAACGCTGCTGCTGGAGTTTTAACCCGGACTAAGAGATCTGAACACATCACAGCAGCTTTAAAATCTTTACTCCAGTCAGTCACAGAATAGATTTTAAAAGCCTGCTGATGGTTTACAATCTGTGATATGTTCAGACAATACAAACCCAGCAGAGCTCTTTGATCCAAGGACTCAGGTCAGCTGGTCCACTCCAGAGTCCAGACTAAACATGGAGAAGCAGCATTTAGCTGTAATGCTGCAAACAAGTGGAACAAACTGCCAGTGGAGATTAAACTTTCACCAAATGGAGACATTTTTAAATCCAGGTTAAAGACATTTCTGTTCCCATGTGTCTATGCATGAAATCTGCCCGATATCTTTGAACTTATCTGGACTGTTGCTTGTTTTAATCATTTTAATTATTTTATTTGTTTCTCTTTATAGTCTTTTATGTATTTTTAATGCTTCTTCCTCACTGCAATGCTTTTATTTGATGTAAAGCACAATTGTTTTGTACATGAAATGTGCTATACGAATAAAATTGACTTTACTTGTCTTGTCTTGACTATTGATCTAACGGTGCTGGGCTAACCCATGACTGAACCCACCACACAACATTAGCTGTATTAGCTGTACTTCTATCGCCTCATTGAACATTAACAAATTTAATTTTGTTCTCAGCCCTGTCACACTTCCACCATGTAACATACAACACTAACCCTTTGTGAGGACCAAGCGAATTTTGAAAGGCTTTATTTTTATAACAAACCATATTTTCCTTAAGCTAACTAGGTCATTCTCACGCCCGAACCACACTAAACAGCAAGAAGGAAAAAAAGTTTCTTGCAACTTTGTGTGTGTTAGTTAGCATAGGTTGTGGCCATTGAATCTTAATAAAATAAGATGAGAAAAATATTATTTCTTTGCCACGGTCTACCTCTCCACCAAGTTTCATGTAATTTTGCTGACAAACAAAGACAGACAAAATACAGTTCTGTTCTTCAGTTCTTCAAAACAAGAAGAAGAACAACCTACGCTGTACCTTCCTCATGTATATATCGAACATTTAGGTAAATCAGTCAAAAAAAAGACATTATATGCTTTCTGCCATCAAAGTGACATATTCTTTAGTTGTGCAGGTGGTTTTCCCACCCACTGACATTTTGAAGCATCACTTTGAACTTGAATGCAGCAAGAAAAAATGGATGATCCGTCGTGGAAGCAGAAATCATGAGAGACAGTGCAATTTGGATGCTGTGTATTACAGGTATTATGTCAGCCACTGTCACTTATTCCAGGCACACTACGATACAGCATGCAAATGATGTACACAGACAGACGACAGTTCAGACAGGATTTTAGGAAAGACTAACAAAGACATGCTCAGAATGATGGGTCTGGAGACTAGTTAACACCCAAACTCATCTACTTCAAAACACATTAAGATTAGCCTTACTTGGGGGAAAAAAAAGGTGAGAATGGCAGCATACAGAGTGCTGCACGGTGGTGTGTTGGTTAGCACTGTTGCCTCACATGATGGTTCAAATCTCAGGCTGAGCCTTTCTGTCTGGAGTTTGCATGTTCTCCTCATCTCTGGCTTTCTTCCACCGTTAAAACCATACATGTTAGGCCACTGGTGATCCTAAATTGACCCAGAATTGAATTAAATGGGTAAAGAACAGATGGCTTCTTCAGTTCTGGCTGTTTGAGAGTTCCGTGTATAAAAGCATCTATGCCATCATCACACCTTGAGATTTGTTGAGGTCACATACGTGTCACTGACCAGCCCGACCATCCTGCCGGTCTCGGGTTGTTTACCTGCATGACCAACATCTGAAATGTTTTGGCCGCATGATTCAAGGTGTGAAAGTTTGTGTGAAACTGCTCAGGGAGTGGTGTCATGGCTGCTTTGTCACTATCTCTTTCGGGTCACTGACAGCTGGGAGAGGCTCCAGCCCCCGAGCAAAACCTCCCACAAGCTTTCTCAAAGAGAGGACATATGTGCCACGTATGTAAACACAGATACGAGAACAGAAAACTCCCAGCGTCTTACCATCACCTCTGGGGCTGGAACTATTTCAGGTAACCTGATAAAATTACAAAGTGAGCCGGTGAACTTGTTAAAAATGGACTGTGGTCAGTTCATGTTCTTAAAGTCTTTGCTCTGGTTCTGACCTCATTGGACTATAGACTATGAAAATCTATTTATTTTAAGGGGATGCAAACTCTCTCACCTTTCACACATGCACCTCAATTTCCTCTTTAGAGACGCTTTTGCTGTAAATCCACTGATCTCTGTATCACTGACTGAACTGAAGCAGAGAACAATCCCTTTAGAAACAAAAGGGGGGAAACAGCACGACTGATTGATGATAACTGACGTGAGCCGCTGCCCCGTCCTGATAATATATTTCTCATAATAGCATCTTGTTTCCAACAATGACGCCTCGAGCCTGCAGCAATGAAATATCCAAAAGTCAGCTGCCACAGCGTGAATGCAGCACTCTGCAACACTGACTCTTCAGGAACGGAGCCCAGACACACCAATTTGTCAATTGATAGCAGTCACCAAACAGCAAAATGCCCCACGCTGTTTTGAGTAATGCCAGCTATTCACACATTTTTCTCATTCCGTTGAATTGATTCGCCCCCTCAATTGATGCTACCACTGTTCCTCTTGACATCACAAATGCAACAAGTTCTTACCCCGTCTCAGAGGGATGTTTAAATTTTACGAAATCAACAAACAAAAAGAATCTCGTCTCAAACGTGTCCAAACACAATTACTCTATGAAATACTCTGTACTCTAATATCGTGAAACCTTCTGGCAATTACTTGGTACAGAATCAATTTTTATTTTTCATCATGTACTAATGTGACTGTGACACTGAGTGCAATTGTGCAAAATCTGTACAAAATGTCCTCCAGAGTGACACGTGTTGTACTTTCAGCATCTGTGGGTCTGTGAGGGTCAGCTGGGGTCGGTGTGATGTAACATCTGTTATCAGAAGGTGTTGAACAGGCTTTGAGCAGAAGTCCCTTTACCTTCTACTTTCTTGTGCCCATAAAGATATATTTATCACCGTGCTACAAGCCAGCCTTAAAGGAAGGCTGAAATATATAGGAGGCTTTAATGAAGTCCGTCGCTACATGTTTCTGTACAGTCTGTCTCAAAAAAGATTAAATGGCTAACGGAAACTGTATTATCTAAAACCTCAGAAGAATTACTGAAACAACAGGACTTATTTCAGAGAATAATATGATCAATTATATACATCCAAGCAATGAATATGGAAGTTTTTCTGTGCCATCAGAGTTTGAATACGAATTTCTAATATTGAATTGTTACAGCATCAAAATCAGACACCAACAGTGTAAAAAAAAAATCAATTTCTAAAAACAAAAAAATCAGTGTAAAAAAATTCAACATCTAAAAATTCAGTGGAAAAAGAACCAGACTTAACATCCGGCAAACAGGGAGCAGCAATCGATCCCTGTCTCAATTCACCAGATCAGCTCAATAGATATTAGTAATAATATCTATTACTCAATTTTATTCACACAAATGGCAAATAAAGTAAACTCACTCAGCGAAGCAGCATCACCTGTTGGTGGACATGGCTGATCTGTCCAATGGAGCGTATTGATTGGCTGCTGTTGGATGAATTGAGACAGGGATCGATTGCTTCTCCCTGTTTGCCTTTTCCACTGAATTTTTGTTTTTAGTAATTGATTTTTTTTTTACACTGTTGGTTTTTCAAATTCAAAGTCTGATTTTGATGCTGTAAAAATTCAATATTAGAACTTCGTATTCAAACTCTGATGGCACAGACAAACTTCCATAAATGAAACCATATAGATCTATAAATATGATCAACACGCAGTTTATGATGCATTTACAACATGTTGAATAAATGGGTTAGAAATATGCAAGAATTCCTCATGTACGCAATAACTGAAGTGCAAGTGGTACTTCACTGGTATGTTAACTGATATTCACAAAGTATTTCATATATATAGAATAGAAAATAAAATAGAAAAATACTTTATTCATCTTCAATGGGGGAAATTCAAATTAACCAAGTAGCTCAAAAATGTAAATATTTACAATGATTGTATATTAACAACAACAACAACAATAATAATAATAAAATACTAAATGACTAAATCAATAAATTTAATAAGAACTCAGCAGTGACTGTTAAAAAGCCTTCTGGCTGTGGGAACAAAGGACCTCCTGAACCTCTCAGTCCTGCAGCCTCTCACTGCAGCTGCTCCTCTGTCCTGCCAGGATGCTGTGGAGAGGATGTTTGTTATTCTCAAAAAACAGAATCTAATTTCCTCCTCATATATATAGATTTGTTAAGTTATGTGAAAGTGTGCGCTTGAAAAGTTATTAATCTATTCGATGCATATTTTCAGACAGAAGTTCTGAAAAAGAGTTGGCCTACTGAGAAGTGCACTTAAAAACGCTTATTGTCCCCGCAACGTATCGTCTTACATCACACGGCAGGAAGTCACCTCTGCTTGAAAACATGTCTGCAGTTGTGATTTAGCTAGTTGGTCTTTTGTCTATCATTGTTATTTGTCATCTCCGTCACTGCAAACATTGCGTTTGTATACTCGTGCAAACTCCGGCCTCTCAGTCCACAGTTTTTCTGACTGAAGTTACCTTTTTCGCGATAGCGACACAACAGCGAGAGATCCAGCTCGACGGAAATGCTATCTGTTTGCCTTCATTCTTTTCTTCCCCAACTATTCTCATTTAGTAGCTAGTCTTTCCTTTCCCTTTTGATTTGCCCTCTCTTCTGCTGCTCAGATGATTCTGGCATCCTAAAACGTAGGATTGTGCAGTGCAAGATTTTATTATTAATTTAGTTCACTGCTGATGTCACTCATAGCCACGAGAGAGTTCTATAACTTAATCCTTGACTTATTAAGTATGCAGGCCATACAAACATGCCATTGTCACTTCAATCCGCCATACCTACTGGGATCAACCACATACGACCACCTGCATTTTTATGTCATGACTGCGTGAAGTATATTATGTTACAATCCATCACAGATCTTGCATTGTGTTGCTTACTTTGTTATAAACTGGCTCACACTGGAAATCCTGTCTTTGAAGAGTTTAACATGCATAAGTTCCATCTCATAGCATGCACAGTGCAGTCCAGCCTTGGTGTCGACATGGCCTCTGGCTGTCCAACAGTAGCAGAAAAAAAAAAAAAAAAAGCATGTATGCCTAGGGGCGAATATACTCATGATGGAGAGGGAGAGAGAGAGAAAGAGAAGGCAACAGGAGAGGTTTATTTAACTAGCGGTGGGTAGACGAGAAACAAGGAGAGTAAAAGATCAGAGCAGCATAGGAAATCAATGAAGAGCTCAGAAAGAAATTATGATAATTCTATGGAAACCGTATGAAAAACTAAATATACTGTATGTGGACAGGCCCGAGAAATGAGGAGAATATTGGAATGAGTAGGGCGTCAAAGAGTGATTGGGTAATTTATGTAAAGAGTGGAAGCAGGCAGAAAAGGGAGAGCTGCACAAAAGAGAGAATGACCTCCTACAACATAAAGAGAGTTTCTGAGAAATCTCCTCCTACAAAATCTATAACATGAAAAGAGAAAGAGAATACTGCAGAGCATCTGCACTGCTACCACCAGAGCTTGTATTTTTACTGGTATAACTTGCATCTTAAATACATTCGAGCACCAACACAGGGCGAGAAAATAGTGCCTATAAATACGCCTGTGATGATGAAGTGTCCTTGATAACACAGTGAAATCCTTGAGCAGAAACAGGCAGTCAAACTGTCTATTAAAGAGTTCTGCGAGATCCGCAGAGACTAAGTTGGCAAGTCATCAAGCACAGTCCTCTTCCTGCTTCCTGTCAGTGGACGCATGTTGCGGATTAAGTGAGATTTTTTTGAAGACGTACACATCAAAGCGCAACAAGGAGGTCTTGATGGGATGGCCTTAACTGGCAATTGTTTGTTTTTAACAATATTAAACACAAATCTGACCCCCTGTTGGTCTTTTCTGATAAGAAAACAACATGTAGAAGGTAGAGAGTCTGCAACCTTTCTTTTGGGCTTAAAGAAACAATCCTCATTTAACTGTTTTGCTTTTAAGGCATCATACTTCCAACCACTTTTTTTTAGGGATCTTATTATAGACTGCCCAGTCCAATCGAACTTTTGTAGAATTTCAGTCTAGAATTGCATGTATTGATTATTTCTAAAGCAGCTGAAATCAACATTTCATAACAAGTGACAATGTGAATCGTCTTTAGCCAAAGGCAGCTGATTTGCAGCAGAAAAAGAAACAAGATACAAAATAAAATACGAAATTCTCTGAAAACCATGGTTCCATAGCTTTCGGAGAGCACAGCTGGAAATGCATTTCAAAGCACTACCCTCAGTTGATGTATTGCAGTCATTCCATACACCTCCCCTAACCCTCCCTTTTCATGTGAAAAAATTGTGTTAAACAGCACTGGAGAACTTTATGAACTGTAAAACTATGTGCTTCTGGCAAATTTCGAAGTACACCAGCCTTTTTTATGCATATGTTGTGGCTTCAAATTGCCCTGGAGTACAGCACAGCAGAACTTTGGCTTCCAACCCATCTTATTGTGTCTGCGCTATTCTTATTGTTGTTAGGTCCTGTAACATCACACCACCTTGTCTCTTGACATTTTCTAAAAGTTCATTCACTAAAAGGGTATTTTATAAGCCTCTAAAGCATCAAAATGAAGTTGCGTATAGATGTGCATGCGCAGGGCTCAGACAGAAATTAGTTCGTGCTCCCGTAACAACGGCGTCTTTTATGAACTATATTTGATTCAAATTTGAATCTTTTCAGTCTCTGTGAGGTACTTACACTAACAGAATACTTTATTAGGTACACCTTTTACATCACACCCAATCCAATGTTACATCTCTGCCATAAACTCTTTTAAGAGGCTTACATTTCCTTCGGTTTTTGTGGATGTTATCAAAGAGGTGATTACTGAACTTTCTGTTGAAATTCACTTTGCACATGTGTAGAGCAGGAGGGGAGAGAAAAAATTCAATTAACTTTTAAAGGTGCAAAATAAGACCTGAAAAAAAAGAGCTGTCAGTCTCAGTCCAAAATAAATAGCCTAAACTGAAAGTGAGACTTTTTACCTTGCCACAGGCAGTTCATTAATCTGTCCATCTCAGTGAACCTGGAACAAGGCTGACTCTGGTCAACAATTTAGAAGTTTGAAAATTAAAACTTACACGAGCCCAATGTATTTTAGAATAACATTTTTTGGCCTGATGGAAACAGTAAAAGAGGGTTTGATGCAATTAGCAAAAGTATATTTGGAGAAAAAGAGGACACAACCCCTCCCCAACTATGAAGCATGGCAGCGGATCGATCATGCTTTGGGCTTGTGCTGCAGCTGTCACGCCCATGGACTCTCGTTTTTAGTTTTATGTTTTAGGTTACGTTTTTGTGTTCATGTCTTGGTTTTTAGTTTTTGCCATTGCTTTTTCCCCTCACGTCACTTACCAGTTCATTAGTTTCACTCACTTCACCTGTGTTTTTTCCCTCAGCTGCACTCACTCCCCAATCACTCTCACTCCCTATTTAGTTTCCAGTCTCCCCTCTCAGTTTGCCGGATCTTTGTCTGTCATTCATGCCATTGATTCCTGACCTGCCTGACCTGATTCCCATGTTCCTTGTCATTTTCACGAAGCTAAGTATTTATTTATTCCTTGCCATGCCAAGTCTTTTTGTTTGTTTTTCATAGTTACGTTTTTGAATCAGGCTTAGCCGCGCCTAGTGTTGTTACTTTGTTTTTGTTCTATAAATCCAGTTTTCCTTTCGCAAAAGTCCGCATCCGTGTCCTCCATCCACCCCACCCTGACAGCAGCAAGTGGCACGGGGAAGAGTTCACTTAGGGAAGAAAGAATAGATTCAATAAAATACCAGCCAATTCCGAATTTAAACTTCACATAGGCTACACACACACAAAAAAAAAAAAATTGGGGTTTGGCTTTGAAAACTATTACGTGTAACAAACTCCCCTCAGATGCACATTGAAATTACAAGTGTAAATGAGGCCAATGCAACAAACTAAAAATCCATCCCATGCACCTCTTACATTGTGTGAGCAAGGACTATCTAAATGCTATATGTACAATACCTCAATGAAAGCCGTTACTGCATTGCTACACCTCTAAAAGTTCAAGCACGCACACATCAGAGCTTATGTAGGCGTTTCATGCAGTTTCTCAGAAATCAGGAACAGTGCATTGTGGGTTTTTTTTTCCACAATAACAGCCAACTGTCGCCACCGCACACAGACACAGAGGGCTTGATTTGACCACAGCATTTTTTTCAAGATAGGACCGTGGACAGATACAGAGTGTGATCAGGACTGTGACCTCAGCGATAACAGCAGCTCATTTCCATGTACTGTCCTTGTAGCCTCACATCACTCTGCAGATAGAGACACACTGCATAATCACCAGGCTGAAGCTCCCACATTCTCAGAAAAGAAGATATGCTAACCTTGCCAGCAACTCAGTTCACTACCGCTTTCCACATTACTTTCAGATAAAGTTCACCAACGATAATCATTTAAGAGAAAAAAAAAAAATCCCCTAATCTCTATCGCTGTCCTCCAATGTCCCGCAGTGCCTCCGGGCTGCCTAAAGCTGCAGACTGACGTGTCTCCATCTTAAGTCTCAATCACCAGCAAGGCTTTAGGTTCGAAATGAATTTCTGATCTTACGGACTACTTTTTAGATTTACACTCACTGTGTCTACTTATTCCAGCAAGCTTAAAAACAAACAAAAAAAAATGTAGTGGTTTAATTTAGTCTATTAGAGAAAATTGAACCTTCGAAGCGGTTGTCACTTTATAGTCTCAGTAAGTAATTTGAATTGTTTGGGTCCATTTTTCTCATTAAATGACAAACTAATCAAAAGCAATCTCTAATCATTTATTTAATCAGTTTCACACTTTGGTTTTATAAAATTGTATCCAATACATAGTCAAATTTTACTGAGAAAACTGCAGGGGATACCTGCATCAGGTGCTCGAGGGCCGCTGTCCTGCAGGTTTCAGATGTTTCCCTGCTCCGACACACCCGATTCAGATGAAATGGATCTCTTCAAAAGATTGTTAAGTTCTGCACAAGCCTGCTAATGATGCATTGATCTGAATCGGGTGTGTTGAAGCAGGGAAACATCTAAAACCTGCAGTACAGCGGCCCTTGAGCATGCGGGTATCCCTGGACTACAGCCCTCAAACACTGAACAAAAGTAACACAGAGATAATGGAATAAGATAGGTGGCTGGGTTAAAACGTCCAGTATGCAAATGTTTCATCTTCCAAACCTCTACACACAGCGTGGGAGGAAGGAGGTGGTGCTGATAGTGTATGGATGGTCTCTGGCGTCAAAGAGCAGGAGGCTTATTGCCATTGTAAATCGGGGTCATGCCCATTAGCCACACTGCAGTAGAGGCGTGTTACTGCCCCTTCTTTCGTGTCTGATATATGTTCACAGTGAAGAGGAGGCAATTTTCAATGTTGTAGCAATCTTTTATGTGAAAGTGCCTTCCTAGCTGTAAACATCAGCAATGCATGTCGTGGTCAAGAGCAGTGAATCCCTGTGATGTGTGTGGGTGGGGGATTTCCAAACGGGCTTCTATGAGGTTTAGAGGGGGAAAAAAAAGTTACACTTTTATCGCTAGGCAGTGGTCCACAAAAATAAGCTTCCAGAATTCCTGCATCATTACTGCTTTCCACGGCAGGTAAAACACTGTTTTTGACTGCTGTTGATGTTGACTAAAATCCACAACGAATTATAAATGTCAATTTAGACCTTGCGACTGAGGGGCAACTCCCAAATCTCATCTTGAACATACAAGTTTGTCCAGGCTTATACTTACCATATCACAATAAATCTGTGACATGTCGAACTTATATTCATAGAGAAAAACCACTCGGAATACATTTTGCGACCAATCTTGTGGTTATAACAGTTGAATTGTGACCATATGAATAAAATAACAAAATGAAAGCAGAAGGTCCAACATATAATTGTTACCTGTAATATCACAAAGCATTCGGTACATTCCATCCATGCACTGTGTAAGAATATTTCCAAATCATACGAATGATTTATGTAACATGGAGCAGAATCCGCAGGAGAAAATGGCTGGATGGACTAAGTCATCTAATTTATTTAGGTGTTGCGCAAGTCTTGAGAAATACTAATAAGCTCTCTCAATCCCAGCCACAGTGGCAGTGTTTACTGTGACTGAAACTCCACAAAGAGGATCGCCTTCAGGGTTCACGAGCTGGTTAAAGAAATCTGATGCAAGATTAATAAACCAGGCACTCAATGGGGTTGAAGCTGAAAGCGGAATAACATGTTTAAATAGTAATAAAATGTTCCAATGTTCCACGTGTGATAAAAGTGTTTCACCTGTTCATCGCTCGACTGTGCAAACTGTTGTGCAAAGAGATTCGAATATCTTCAAGATTTTTAACTTTGTATTCTTTTGAGAAAAATTGGAACTGCAGGTGACCTGTTAAAACCAAAATAGATAAAGAAAAGAGACACAGTTTAGAGCTTAATGTGATTTTAATCACTTTTTCTCCATTTTCTAAAGCATAAAAAAAAATTTAAAAAATGTAACAAAACATCTAATTAAACAGGCACTACCATGCACTTTTTTTTAACTTTACAATGAAATTCGGAAAATTAAATATCAACAATAAAGAGACCCACCAATGTCAAACTGAACAAAAACCAAACATCGCATGCAGATTTAAACCTGGAGAGATTTTTTACTTTTATACTTTTATAAAGACAGAGAAAAATAATGTCACCTTAACATACACATGATGCTGAAAAGAGGAAAAAGAGCATAAATTAAACATTAATACTTACTTAAAAAGTCTAAATGTTAAATGGCATCATTTAGAGGGTTCCATTGTGTGTTACTATGTAACACTCTGAGACAGGTGAATGAGGTGAACGGTTGCATATCAGTCTTTGTTCAGATGGCAGCTCTTCTATGCATCGCTCAAATGTTTGATCTTGAAGCTGGGGAAAACAAAAAACAAAAAAAACATCCATGAAGTAGTCAGACGAAATGAACAGGCAGCCGTTGGGATGATTGGAACGCAGTTCAGTAAGCCAGTTTGTGGATGTTATTGAGGAGTCTCCTGCTGTATTCCCTGTGGTCCACAGGAAGGACTTCCATCACAGTTGCTTTTACTCGACTCTCGTCCTGTGGAGGAAAGAAAAGTCTTCAGTTCAGCCGGGTCCCACAAAGAGACATCTCTTACGTTTACGATCGGCATAAATCAACGATGACTGCTGTATCAATCTAAAACAAACAGATGTGAGTTCACATGTTAAACAAACTTAATAGGTGAGAGAAGCTCAAGCAAACCTTTATTTTGTTCATTTTTACAAGTAAGCACATCCTAACAACAGCCGCGGTTCGAGAGAAAAGGTATAAACCCCGTAGATTTCACTGTGCAGTCACATATCAGTTCCATTATGATGTTAGCTCAAATGGAACGGCACAATTAGTAGGAAATTCAATGTTTTGATTTAGATTTGCATTGGTTCACACTTCTGATATATCTGAAAACGTAACATAAATGCTGCTAATGGCAGTGTTGCCCTCTTAATGATGTATTATGTCGGAAAAGCACTATTAATAATGAAATTTTTAAAAAACTTGGACCTCCCTTTGCTCTTGATCAAAGCACCCACTTTGGCAATCACTTCAGATAACTCTGGGTTTAGGGAAGAAGAAGTCATTGGAAAAAAAAAAAAAAAAAAGAATCCTTAATTACCTTCCAGCTTGTTGTAATTGAAGTAAACGGAGGAGACTACATTTCTGTGCCATCACTTGGGTGTTCTGGCTTTCAAATATCTAGCCTGTGATTGGAGACTGACAAACACAGGTCTTCTCAGAGAGAGAAATGACTGCCACACAAATGTACCACGTGATGAGAACATTAAGCAAAACCAATCAGGACAGGATCTTAATAGACGTGTGATTATTAGCCAACCAGAGCAAAGTAAATATAGATTTTGGATGTGACCCGACTTGGGCCAAAGGTGGTCTCCAACTTGTGAACTGTGAACACCTCAATGATGAAACAATTTGTGGGGGGAAGCGAGCGTGAATGGTGACACTTTCCATCTCTAAAAGTGAACAAATTCAGGATGTTCAGTCTGTTAGAAATAGCGAAACAGTGGGAAAAATGTTCTCCGCATTAATAACACTATTTCAGCTGCTCACAGATGCCACCAAATAATGAAGTTGTCTCTTGTGAGACATATTGCCAAACACTTGATTTCCATTATAATCACAATTAGATTAAAAATTCCAAAGACAATTCATGAATCAATTAGCAATTCTGCCTGCAATAAAACCAACATCCCATTACACTCATATGTAATTCCACACCTCTATTAACATTTTCAATCGGCATCCACCTGAAAACTGCCGGTCCAACATTCCACAAGCTGACAATTTATTTGAAAAAGAAAGTTTTTTTTCTAAACGACAGAGCGGCTGTGAGAAAGAAGCTGTGTCGAGTTAATGAGCACTGACTAATATTCCACTCACAACTGGAAAAAAAAAGCATTCGCGGTGGCCCCGCATTCGCCCCCGTTCTCTAATTCCACTAAAACATGGCCGTGCCGATGCTGGCTTCCTTCCTGAGGAAAATAAACAACACAACTTGCGGAAGCCAGCACGATGACAAAACATGAACCAAACCACGCATGGCTACACACAGATGCAGCAAACACCTCGCCTAATCACTTAAGCTGATGCCCCAAATTCAAATAGAACAGAAGAGATGCTTTACATGCATACACTTTACCACAGTTTGCTACGCTGAACTGACATTAATGGACCAAAGAGGATGAATTCTACAGACTTAACTGTTCCTTTAAAATTGTGTCTGTTTGTTTTACTTTGTATTACAATACTATGTATGATTATGTATGATATGGATCTAATATTGCATATTCTAAAGTTCTCTTGAGGTGACGCTGTGAAGCTCACTTGAGTGATTTTGCCAAGCACGATGTCACAACCACAACCACTATTTTCACAGCACCACAGGGTTCCTTGCGTCAGCCTTCATTAAAGTTTCAGTCAGTGAGGCAGACTACTGCTGAGTAGTTTGTTAGTTTTATCGCCAACGCTGCTTTAAATGGTTACTGTCAGACTGAAACACTTAGAAATTGAACGTCAATAACATTCAACCCTTTTCCTTACAGAGTGGGGCAGCAAAAAGAGCTGAACGAGATGTTGACGAGGCCTGTAAAGAGGCTGTTGATGATAAAAGGTGACAGTGTTAAGTGTGCGCTTGGCTCTCGGTGGGTTGTCTGTTAAAATGAAGCATGAAAAAGCCGGCCCCCTCTGACACTAATGTATTCAATGAGGTAAAATCAATTCATTCACTTTAAACAGACAGATGTTCTCACACACACACACACACACACAGATGTCTTGGGGTGCTCCAGAAGACAACAGGTTCACATACACATCAGTTTACACCACTTTAAACTTTACTGACACAGTCTCATGGATTTAGGTCCCAAAACCAGTCAACATGAACAGACTTGTTTGACATCAGACTGTTTCTCGAGGATTATGTTAAAACCGCCCTCATTTGTTCTCTTTAAAGCTCTGTTAACGCCATCTGTAGGGGAGGTGATAGGCCTCTCCTACACTGAAGTTGGCAAAAAGATTTCCATTTTTATTTCCATATTTTTCGTCAGTGGGTTCAGACTTTTACCTTTCATCCTCATCAGATTATTTGTACATTCATTTGTTTTATGAATAAATGTGGTGAAACCATAAGCTATCAAACTGGTTGAATAATCAATCAATGCTCTGCTGATTGTGATCAGAGATGATCTATTTGTGATAACCGGGCCACAGTTAAGATGCTACTGATTCTTTCTCAATACAGTGTTACTAAAGAGACAAAGGAAGCTCTTCCAGTGTGGAAGAAGATGCCTTCATTCCAATGAAGGTGCTCGTGGATGGTCAAACATCATCTGAGTCTCCATCCCTCTGCAACCTTCCGGCAGCTGACAACAGTCAAGTCTGCTTCATGTAGGAATAAGCCAGGTGAGTGAAGGACAGAGAAGTAGGAAGTGAGCTTAACTCCTCCCTTAACTTAAATTAACTGGAAGGATTGACTAAAAAATGTGCACATTCATCCATATATTTTTGCTATTATCCATATATTTCATACATATATTTGCTACTATCTTGAATCTCTGGAAATACTGAGTCTGTATGTTACTTATACACTGATGAGCCAAACATTATGAGCAACAAAAGAAGGGAGATCAAGGTTTAGGATAAAAAGAATACTAAATGAAAAGTATTCTTTCTGTTCCCTTTAACAGTGCCTGTTCAAGGCAGGAGTATTCTGCTTTAGCTGCACCTCACTGTCCTGTTTCTAAGGCACAGAAAAGGAAGAGGAATCAGATCACAGATGTCAAAATACCAACAATAGGATGGGAAAAAATGTGGTATTACTGTTATATTCACGTCCAACATCTCCATAAAGGAGGAACGATTGAATGCTGGAATCACTGGCGGTGTAGCATACAGCTACAAGCAGCTAGCTAGTTAATGACTAATGACTAAGTTAAGAACTTCTGGCAGTTTGAGTGGTTTGTGCTTTTTAAGTATGAAAACCAGCAATTTGTCATTTTAGCGCTGTCCTAAAAAAAGCTAAGCCTGAGTGTACATGTGAGCAAAATTAAAACAGCATCTTGTTAAATAGGAACCAAAACACAGTTGTTCTCTGTGAATACGAAAACTGACAAAGCACCAATTCTGTAACTTCATTAATCTTACTCAGCTTTGCCATATTACCGCATTGTTCTATTCTTATGGAAAAAAAAAACTGCAGCAGATGTCTAATCTTTTGGGTTTGTGTCAGACTCAAAAGTCCATGAAAGAACAGTGGACCAGCTCTATACCCTCAGCAGGATCCTGGAGGGTGCATGGGAGTTCGCCCAACCGGTCTACATGTGTTTTGTGGACTTGGAGAAGGCATTCGACCGTGTCCCTCGGGGACTCTTGTGGGGGGTGCTCCGAGAGTATGGAGTGCCGGACTCCTTGATACAGGCTGTTCGGTCTCTGAATGACCGGTGTCAGAGTTTGGTCCGCATTGCCGGCAGTAAGTCGGACATGTTTCCTGTGAGCGTTGGACTCCGTCAGGGCTGCCCTTTGTCACCGATTCTGTTCATAATTTTTATGGACAGAATTTCTAGGCGCAGCCAGGGCGTTGAGGGGGTCCGGTTTGGCGACCTCAGAATCGGGTCTCTGCTTTTTGCGGACGATGCGGTTCTGTTGGCGTCGTCAGGCCGTGACCTTCAGCTCTCACTGGAGCGGTTCGCAGCCGAGTGTGAAGCGGCTGGGATGAGAATCAGCACCTCCAAATCTGAGACCATGGTCTTCGGCCGGAAAAGGGTGGAATGCCCTCTCCGGGTTGGGAATGAGATCCTTCCCCAAGTGGAGGAGTTCAAGTATCTCGGGGTCTTGTTCACGAGTGAGGGACGAATGGAGCAGGAGATTGACAGACGGATCGGTGCGGCGTCTGCAGTGATGCGGGCTCTGCACCGGCCCGTCGTGGTGAAGAAGGAGCTGAGCCAGAAGGTGAAGCTCTCGATTTACCGGTCAATCTATGTTCCTACCCTCACCTATGGTCACGAGCTGTGGGTAGTGACCGAAAGAACGAGATCGCGAATACAAGCGGCTGAAATGAGTTTCCTCCGCAGGGTGTCTGGGCTCTCCCTTAGAGATAGGGTGAGAAGCTCGGTCATCCGGGAGGGGCTCGGAGTAGAACCGCTGCTCCTCCGCATCGAGAGGAGTCAGATGAGGTGGCTCGGGCATCTAGTGAGAATGCCTCCTGGACGCCTCCCCGGTGAGGTGTTCCGGGCCCGTCCCACTGGGAGGAGGCCCCGGGGAAGACCCAGGACACGTTGGAGAGACTATGTCTCTCGGCTGGCCTGGGAACGCCTCGGGGTCCCCCCAGAAGAGCTGGAGGAAGTGGCCGGGGACAGGGACGTCTGGGTCTCTTTGCTCAAGCTGCTGCCCTCGCGACCCGATCCCCGGACCAGCGGAAGATAATGGATGGATGGAGAATTACAGGCTTACTCTTTGTTATGTTTTTGGGATGAAAGAAAGCAGCAAAAATACACTGAAAAGAAAGTCTGGGTACAAAGGTATACCCAATTTAGAACTCCAATATCTTTGAAGCTTTTACATACTATGTGAAATACTGAAATTAGCCTTTTAATTGTTCTTTTGGCTTTTTACCTCTTCTGTAACACAAAAAAACTAAATGATTTCCTTGAAAAAATGTGTGTTAGTTGTTTTGACATAAATGCTTTGAAATGTCAAGTGGCCTTTTTATGAGGAACTGGCTCGAAGTACTCTACCATCAATGGTGTTGATTACAAAAGACATGTTTTAAACATATGTAATAATCTCACCTCCTTAAATACAAGCACACAACAAATGCATCAACATGCACAGGCATGAACGGCTTTACGCGTCTCATGAATCAACTTTTTCATTAAACTGATGTAGCTCATGTTCTGAAAATGTATTCATGTTTGTTTAATTTTACATAATGCTGTTAAACAGCATGTTTGTTCAGTAAAAATATCTGGAATAACACAATATCTTTCTATTTTTGCCAGGCAGGGACTCTGGACAGGGATGTTTCTCGGTTTCCTCTGATGATTTTCAGAGGATATTCATTTCTCGGGATGATCGTCAAATAAAACGTCCATGCTCTCGGGATGATAGTGTTTTTTTATTCAAATGACCACGACTCCTCCTGGAATATATAGTCCTAAGGACTGAAATTTGAGCTCCATCCCTGTTATGACTGTAATAAAAAATAAAAATAAAAAAAATGACCGCTGAATGCGGTTTGCTCTGATCAACGCTGCTGTATTGTGCGAGGTAACAAAAAGTATAGCCTCCAGCATCTCTGGCATGACTTTCTTTAAGAATGCAAGCGTAGTAGTGGTGTACTGTACGCTTGGGCCTAAACAAATGTTTTGTGTGATGATCTTGCTTCACAGCATTGAACATCACTGCCTTTTAAATTAGACTGCAGCGGTGGGATATGTTTATTCTTTAGAGACTTTAATAGCACCCCCCCCCCCGAGACTCTGTGCAGTTCCTTCTTGAAATGGGTTCACATTATTTTCCAAACTGAGGAAAGGCTTAAGTACTCTGCATGGTGCTGCTTGTAGATTTTTTCTTGAGGTCAGGGCACCTCACACTACATCTCAATCATTCCTCTCAGACCCCAGTAGCAAATTAGCCTCTGAATAATTAAGCTAATCAGGCTTAGACAGACAATAGCTAAATGCTAATTAGTGCCTAATTAAGAGAAATGAATCCACAGCTGTATTTGTTTTCTGCCATCCAAAGTGCACTGGCTATTAAACAACTCCCATGTTGCACTGATACTAATGGAAATGATTCTGGATTCATGTTGTGGGACTGATGTGCTGTGATTATACTGCTTTTGTTTTTCTTGTCCGGTTGCCTTGCACATTTGGGACCAAAGGTCAGTAAAAGATAATAATTGACAATAAGTCTTGCTTTACAAGTTCATTGAAAGCATACAGCTTATTGATCATAGCAGCATAAAACAATGCGCCATGCCTGGCATAAACCAATAATTAATTTACTTTACTGACTTATCTAAATGAACTTCCTTATACACATTCACATTACGGACACTTTGGTAAGCTTCCTTAAACTAACCATCCAAACCGAACATAAGGTTACATCTGATCAAAATGTATTTTTCAATCTGTAAAGCTGTTGAAAATGCTCATTTTTCCCCCATCGCATGCTCTTGTAAAAGTTATACTGTTGTGCCACAGGAGAAAAAAAACAAAACATATCACAGAATAAGTAAGAGCTACTCGGATGTGAAACAGAACCATCTGTGGCCATGTGTTTGATTAATACTAATTACTGCAATAATTTGTTGCAATCTTACTGTAATATGGGCTGTGCCATATAAAACACGCAGCTTAAAAACACACAAACTCAGTTCAGATCAACGTGTTGTAGCTGCTTCTTATTTATTGTACTGATTGTAAAACTAACTCTAAAGAAGACCATTTCTGTGACAACGCTACTTGTTCGCAATCCTGATTATTTTGAAAGCCTTTTTTATCCAGAGCCACCAGTGGGGTATGGAAGAAATAAAGCACCTGCTGGTGTTTTTGTTCAAAATAGAGAGACGACAGATGTTTGCGACGTGCACTTGAAACCAAGGAAAACAGCTTGTAGGACAACAATGAGCTCAATTGTGTAACACATTATGCTCTTCCTTTGGAAACGACTGTACTGTGCCTTGTATTCACTTATACTGTGCTTCTGTTTACAGCTACTTACATTATACGTCTCCAATTTGACTCGATTTTTAAAGATGTGAGTTGTGAAGTTGGCTTTTTGGAAGACTTCATCGAATGCTGCCTCATCCTTTGGAACACACACACACACACACACACACAAATAACACAAGGTGAAGACAAAGTCAGGGGCAAGCACTTCTCAGGAAGTAGTCTCTTACTGTTAGACCTCCCGTTGACATTGGTATGGCAAGGAGAACTATGTGTGGAAGCATCTTTGCTTGTGTGTGTGACTCTCACTGTTTCTCTGAGCCGTCCCAGCGTTGCTGCACTCTGACCCAACAGGACCTCGGCTGTCTCCTGGAAGCATGTCACCCACTGGTTATCCCCGAAGTCTGCTAAGTTGGCCTGAGATTCAAACAGAGAGATGATGGAGGGGCAAGAGGCTATTTCTGTAAATCTGACCATGTGTATACGTGATCGCTGAGGGGGAAATCGCTGCATTCATCGCAAGCATCAACGATAAGCACTCTACTGTGTGCACGCTGCACTTACAGAAAGTAAGAACCTATATTTGAAGTCGGGGAAGTCTCTGTTACACTTTTCGCAGCGGTACAGGCCGTTCTGTTGGTCGATGACCTTCTTCTTGCAGTCTGCAGATGGACAGGCCTGGTACAGACAATTCTCCTTACGCAAGAACAGCACTGTCGCCACGCAGCTGAAATATTCCGCCTGAAAGGAGAAAGCAAATTTGAAGAAGACAAAATTTTAATTATGATGACTGGAGGAATAGAATAAAGTGGAAACAGCAGTTAACTTGCAGGTATTTTCTCTCACCCAATATTTGTGCAGAAAAATAATCTAACCTGCCAATAAGGTTAAACACTAAAAAATATATATATATTTTCATAATACATCTAAATTTTTCTCCTGCTGCTCCTGCAGAGGGAACACCCCAGTTTATTCAAATGTGATGCTACCTTGGTCAAATCCTATCCACACATGCTCTAAGAATGTTAAATCTGTAACTTTGGCAACTGTGAGTGCAAAAGTGATATGACAAATGGTCATGTTTGAGTGTTGGGTTAACAAACAATAACAACATTAGAAGTACGCTTAACAGATCTGGAGACTGGCTGTGAAATCCCTGAGACAAAAACAAGGTGCTACGAGTCTTCCAACTAATCAGAAATGTTCAGCTCTGGTCTCCCCTGAGCCCGACTCTAGTTCTGTGAGTATCATAGAGATCTCGGGGGGCAATAAGCGCATACGCTACTGCTGGCAACTGGGAAGGACCGAGTCGACTTCTTCCGCAGTCTTATTTTAGTTTGCCTTTCTTCTGCCCACTTGAGCTCTGGTGTTGCTCCACCTTTCTTGATCATTGAACTGAAACCTGAAATCTAAGAGGCATCTTTATCTAACTGGGGAAAAAGGGAAAAACAATTCCTGTTAATGCAGAAAAATTGTAGCACCTGCTTCCATCTGCAGATGTCGTTAGGTTAATACGTAAAAACAGGCTAAGCAACTACAACAACAACAAAACACGGTGCATTGCAAAGACTAAATCAAACCTTTCCCAAGCAGGAATGACAAAGGTGTTCAGTGACTGGACCGGAAGATGATGCGTTATCAAAGCGTTTGTTATGTGGGAGGCAACATCTTGCTAGTTGAAAAAGATGCCAGGTGGCACAGGCCTCACGAGCACAGTGAGTAATCGCTTGTCAACAGTTGAAAAGATAAAAATCATGAAAGAGTTAAGACGGGAACGACGCCAGATTCAGTGCGGTGAACGTCGTTCCTGCTGTGGCTCGGTAAAAGATGCATCTGTACAGGTGTTACAGGTGTACAGGTAAATGTTCGCATAACTTTGGCAGGATACTGGATACTTAAAGTGGGACAATCAAGACAAGAAGCGCGCAGGTAGGTCATGACAATTCTGTTATATCAGTCCCACTGCAGTCAAACAGAGCAAAGACACACTCATCACCACTTTACGTGAATAAAAATAACAGGAGTCTTTGATCCCATTCAATCCTGAAAAATAAAAAGTTTTAATTGATCTTTTTTTTTTTTGCATTGTATCACATGTCAAATCTCACCAAACTAAAACACACAAGCAGTCTCAGCATTGTCTATAACACTTTTTCCGACCAGTCAGTCCAACTGGTAGATCCATGCTGTGTACACATCTATATTTGACTTCCAAACAATCTTGGAACAGTTTACAGAAAGAAAAAAAACTGAGTCTGATGTTCTTTGCATAACAGATGAGACGACGCTCTCCCCATCAAATGCAGAAACTGTGCTAATGCAGACATACAAGCACAGACAGACACTGACATATACACAGGACTACCATGCATGCTGATACGCAAAGAGCCCAACCTTCACACGTGCAATACAAATACAATGAGCTTTTCTTCCCTCCATTAGGGATTTGAGGAAAAAAGTACACAGTCAAACGGAATCAAATTAAAATGCAGCAACGCCGCTGTAATTTAAACAGATATTAGCACCTAAGGCGGCAGATCCCACACTGGTAAAATCAACAGCTAAAAAGGAAAGAAATGCTAATTTTTTTTTTTGGGGGGGGGGGGGGGTTCTGCCATCCTGTGGAGAAGCATGGCATTCCATTTCCATAAATATAAATATATGGAATGAATGCACATTGCAGATGAACTATGTCCCGTTGGAAGAGGCAAACATGGATGCGCCTACAAGCAAACACACACATTTTAGCACAAAGTGATGAATATGATATTACATGCATATGAAAGCACAACCACAAATAACAGCTTTTTCCTACATTCACCAGAGGATATTTCTTCAACCAGGAGAACTGGCCTTAAACAGCATGTTGTAGCCACAACAACAAGCTAAAATTAAATGATTCAAAATGCACACTAAAGAGCAACTACAAACAAGAGCTGGACCAGACTCGGTACTAATCTTGGCCAAAAATCACCGTCGACTAAGCAAAGCTGTCTCACAGTTTCTGTAAAGTGTTTAGCAAGAGTAATGAATGTAAAATGGCCACCATGTTTGACCGCTTTCCTTGTAAGGAATCAGATTTGGCGTTGTTTCCCCATGACCTCTACACTCACTGTCAGTCAGACTTCGAGCCCTCTGACACTTTTTTCCCCGCTAGCTAACAATGAGTCACAGCCTCAGAATTTGTCCACCCATCCATCCATCTACCCAGTATTCATGCCACACAGCAAGAACCCTTCTCAAACACTTACTGGGAAGCTTCGGTTTTAATTAGGAGAATTTCTCCCATTAGCTACAGCCCTCTCCCACTCAACGCTCCACTACCGTGTCTCAGTCCATGTGCCTGCCTCATCACATTTTGCAGACTGAAGCAGATTGTATTGCTGGAAGGCTGGGGAGGTGGGAAGGTGATGGGTGGGGAAGGCGATAGGAGGCTGGATGTGGCTGGAAATGGGGGCTCGTTTAGTGTTCCTGATGGCAGCAGATGCTACAGTTAAAATGAGATTAGAGGACAGCGGGATCCGGACCAGAGTGATTCCATCAAAACGAGACCATGCTGAATAAATCCCACTACGTTTCCACATCTTCTCTCCCTCTCTGCTGTTGTCCCCCTGTCCTTCTGTATTCCAGTATGTACACAGAAGCCTTGGGGCAAATTCTCAATCTTAAGAACACTGACGAGAACCTACTAGAGCAGCATGACTTAACAACGCACACAAACACACAAAATGATGTGCGCACACTTACCTGAAGAGTCATGCACAAAACATTCTTATCACACCAAATCCCCGTGTCACCTTCTGGCCCCTAAATGCAATTAAAATTTGTATGTGGAAAAGGCAACCAAGTGAAAATCCACTTCACATAATTGACATTGCTGCACATGCCAACTTTAACCGTTTCCAAAACCCAACACACATTCACTGCTTCATTAATTACAAATGGCTTGTATGCTTACATCCCTCCCTGACCCACCCACCCACACACACACACACACACACACACACACACACAAAAATGTCGAACTAGATTCCTTTCAATTATAAAGATTCGGATTTGATTACTGGAAACTGGAGCTGCAGCCTCAGAATACGGGATAGACAGCCTTCGTTTTCCATTTTATTTACAGAAACAGTTGGGGGTACACAAGAGCAGAGAGAGAAGAGGCAAGAAGACGAGACAGAGAGGGTGAGGGAAGGGGGAAAAGCAAGACTTTGTCTTCTCTAAAATGCTCTTCCCGCATCAGAACCCTTTGACAATACCTCTCGTCATCCCTCTCTTTAACCCATCCATCAACACAGGTTCATAAGTGACAGGAAGTTTAAGTGCTCCAGGGTTTTATAATAGAGTATAACTCCTATATTTTCTGTCCATGCTGCCTCCCTTCTGTTAATAGAACACCTTATAGGCATCCTCCACTGCATGATTAGAAATTTTTCAAACAATATTGAACATGACGGTGTCTGTAAGCTACAATTAAATACACAGAATGAAGGAAACTAAACTCATCGCATGGAAAGGTTAAGGAGTGGCACGCACTCCATGTCTGGTTGTGAGCATTATTCTGTGCATTCAAAATTACGTAAAATTACAGTTTGGACTTTTTGCTCCTTGAATAGCGTTCCACAATAAAGCCAATACAGGAGTGCAAGTCAATGCGTGTTAGGAGGGTTTCCCTGCGCAGATGTTCTGAGGTCGCACCAAGAGGCAAAGTCACAAAGGGAGGCTGGAGACAATCGTCCTATGTGGAGAATATCGTTTAATACTGCATACAGGGTTAGACAACTTACATGCCAAAGACGTAACACAGAGAATAAAGAAACCTGTTCCTTTTTACACCCAGATGTACTTTACTCAGTTACATCTCGATTTGGCCATTTAACTACACCACAGTCTCGCTCCCAGTAGACGTGCAGGGGAGCGGTATCGAGTTATCGACTGAGGTACGTCCGACGATGCAGTGCTGTGGACCGTGTGAGAAAACCTTAAAGACATCCTGTTGCCTCTAACTCTTTCTGTGGGAGATCATCGCACATGAATGTATTGACAAATACACCGCACAGGCGTCTTCGAAATTACCTGAATGGTCATTTTTGACTGATGACGCTGCGGTTATAAAATCTGAATTTTATTGGAGAAGAGCAACACTCTGGAATTTCATGAAGTGACTGCGAGTTGACAGAAAGTCTTAACGGGCGGATTTCATTCGCAATTTCTGACGCGTTTAGTTGTCTGAAAAATCGAAAGGGAAAAATCTGTGAATGACAGATAAAAAGGCAAATAGGTGGAACTTGGGAGAATGTGCAGAGTGCCCATTCTGCCCATTTGAGTGGAAAAAAAGTAGGAGTGATTGATACCCCAAAGCGCCTAGGTGTGCTGGTCCGTTTTTTTTTGGAGCTTTTATTTCGTACAATTTTGGTCAGACTAACAATTTTACATGTATTTTAAAAGTCAGGTTTTGATCTGACCAACGTTTGTCTTTTGTTATGCGACTGTTCCCCTTCCACAGCTGAAGAAAGAAGAGAGGCTATGGCTCTAATCCATAGAGCCATAGCCTGGAAAAATATTAAGCATTACGCTGCTCCATTTACAGCGAATGAAAGACTGGCTATGGAACTGGATTGGTCTAATAGGTTAAAATCACATAAGACTGAGCAGCAGTAAGGTTTAAAAATCATTACATGTGTGTTTTACTAAGAAACCTTTAATAGTTTTCAAAAAGAGGCCTTCGATCGTTGTGTAACAAATACATTATGAATTTGTAGTAAACAGGGTTGTATTGAGTCAGTTCAGTCCAATTGAAATTACTTTGTTGGCATGATCGTATTCAGGTGCAGTTTGCCTAAACAAGACTTTAAGATCATCCGTTATAGAGAATAAAAAAAGAGAGACTAAACTGAGGAAAGTCCTTTTTGCTTGATTTCACTTAAAAATTTTTCCACAAAACAATCCTCTATGACACGGAGACTGAGATGAATTCAGCTGTGTGTGGTTAGACTGCATAAGTGGCTCAGGAAAACAAAATGACTTCTATCAAATGGTTTTAAGAGCACGCAAATAAAAGACATCAAGAAAATACAAGTGTTGCGCTCTTAATGTCAAAGTTTATTTATGCTTGTGGGACTACAGAATCTGGTGCACTGCAGTAAAGCTTTGACCCCTTCATTCTGTGGAAATGATGTTTACTTTGCATGTCCTACAACAGCGAAACGATTTTCTGTTGCGCTCTGCTGTGTTGAAACTTCGCAGATGTTACATCACTTGCCCTCCTTCATTCCTCTACAAACAGCAGCAAACAGCCCAAGCGAGAGAGAGGGATTTTCTGACTCATCTCGATGCACTTCCAACCGAGGCTTAAATATAGAACCGCATCAGATTTCAAAATGAAACTGCAACACACCTCATGGTTTCATTTCCATCTGACGACCTGTATATCCCTCACTGTGTGACTCAAATGCAAGCGAGTCAAACTACATCACACAAATCAACACCTATGTTCCACTATGTTGGTCATTTTAGGCAAGTAACATGAGAGGCCATGACTCACACAGTGACTCTCACACTTTGTTCTTGATTGTACAATAATTCAAGTGACTAAATCTATATAAAAACCAAACAAACTACCAAAGAAACAATTAAGTGGTAGGTCCATCAACATTTTAAATGAAATGGGCTGTTTTATGGTTGTTCAAAATCCTGCTTTTTCATTTTATTCATAGAAAAACTATTTAAAAAAAAAAAATACTGGTGACTCATCCTGCATTGGGAATTATTCTAATTTCGCTTCTAAAATAAATGCTTGTTTGAATTTTAATCTCTATTCCCCAAGACTATAAATTTAAACGGGCAGACTTGTGAATGGCGAGCACGACCTGCACGAACTGAAGGAGCTGACCAATATGGGCAGACAAGGTTTTTTTCTGGCCTTTGAATCTTCTTTTTCACAGGAATCATTAAAATATAAAGAAGAAAATTGCACTCTAAAAGATGAAAACCAAACACTGACTTGTGTGTGTGTGTGTGTGTTCGTGTGTGTGTGTGTGTGTGTGTGTGTGTGTGTGTGTGTGTGTTCGTGTGCAATGCACCTTCTCTCCATGTCCCATGTGTTCATTCTTAATGTCACTCAGCATTTTCCAGTTCATCCTTAATCCACTGCTGGTTGGCCTGGTGTCTGACAGCGACTGGCTGTCAACTGCAAAGCCTTCGTGGTCGTACCTATAATGACAACAACATGACACACACCATGCAGTTAAATGTGTGCATTCACGCTCATACACCAAAAACAAACACATATGCAAGTGAAATGTTATATAAATGATTTACAGTCAGAGAGGAGGATCTGTTGAGTGTGCACGAGAACACAACTAATGAACCCCGAGCACTGAAGTGATTAAACTACATAAGATGCAGCATAAAAATTTATCATCTGTGAAGTAAAGTATGGCAAAGAGTATGGATACGTATGTGTTTGAATGCGTGTTCCACAGGCTTTAACTTTTCTTGTGAGGGAACTACTGCACTGAATTAATCACTGCACTGTCTCAATTATTATCTATAGAACCCATCTCAGTCATCACTGAAAGCGCCCTTATTCCCCTAACTGATTTGCAGCCATCAGATCATTATCCTGGAACATATTTGATCTGACAAGTACGCATATCAAATGCATTCCTACAATCTATTGGCTTCTTTATATTTACATACATTACTGCCACTCAGTACAAAACTTGTCCATCTCCCTTTCTGTCTATATACTCCTATTCATTTATCTAGCGTTTTAATATTCTCTCTAAAAGCATTGCTCTGTATTCTCACTGAGCAATCTAATCAAAGCATCTTCCAGAGTCATCAGTTTGCTTCATTTATGCAAACAAGTCCTGCCCGAACAATCCAACGGAGCCCCGTGCCACCACAGGAGCTTGAGTCATACAGACATTCTTTGTCTTTGTAAGTGCACACCACTAAATGGTAAAAAGAAGTGTTGACACTTTATCTGCTCCTGAATGACTTCATGCTGTCAGTAAGCCAAGAATGGAAGAAATGATGAAAAGAGGGAGGCTGCGTTTTTTTTGTTCGACTTATTTAATCTTTTGAATATCCGGATGAGAGAGTGTATTGAATGGAGATTAATGAGAAGCTGGAACAATGGAGCCCCCGGCTCTTTACAATACAATGAGCCCATAAAAACGACCAACGTTATTGTTTATGAAGCAGTTAGTGAGTGATAATAATCCCGACGTAAATGGCTGATAAGAGTGGACACAACAATGCCCACAAGCAGCAACAAACACGCTGTCTTTGGAAACCCGGCTTCAGCTACTCCCACCACCCAAAAACGTGCATTTTAGGTTAATTGGTGACTTTAAATTTACCCTAGGCGTGAGTGTGAGCGTGGCTGGTTGTTTCCCTAATTTCCTCTATGTGGCCCTGTAATGCACTGGTGACCTTGCCCAATGACGGCTGGGAAAGGCTCCACCCGCCCCCCACCCTTGAGTACCGAGTCCAGAAAATGGATAGAAACTGTGAATGCGTTATTTGATTCTTTGAAACTGAAGAACTGTTAAGTATAAACACACACGCGCACACACACAAAAAAAAAGACACCCTAAAAAATCTATTTAAATTTTACCAGCTGCCTTAATGAGTGAATGAGTCATAATTCAAAAATCCCTCCACAGGAGGTGCTAATCTTGCTGCAGTAAAATATGTTTTTGAGCACATAAAGTTCAGAACTGGAATCCAGAAATAAATAGACTGCATTCTGCTCTCTTTATTCTCTCCATCCAACGCTGTGCAGAGTCCTGCCGGGGCTCGGATGCCAACAGTCTCCAAACATGTGAGAATCAGGCCTTTGCACTTAGGTTTGCTCATAAGCATATGTGTGCATATGTGAGAAGGTTCCATGTTTAGCTTTTCTTTTATCTTGTATCATATATGTAGACGATATAGCCACAACAATCACATACCATGTCTTGCATAGATTCTGCGATGAATTGCCAACAAGAGCACAAGTTGTGGAAAATTTAGCATCTTCTTGTCAGTGAGTGTGTGATTGTTAGTGTATAGCTTCACATCTGAGTGACTTACCAGGCCCTCAGTCTAAAGGCCTCTGGTATGTCTGGGTTGATCATGACTGTTGAACTGAACAAAGCGGAGAGAGATCTGCCTCCAAAATCAGACAAGCGAGCTCCTTTGATGGCAACCACCGGCTGCCCAGAGCCATCAAACTTCTCCGCCTGGAGGAGGAAAAATGGAAAGGATGTTAAATTAGGGAAGAGAAAGGGAGCAAAAGCAGTCGTGGTGTTGTCTCTTATACATTACGTCTGTGTCTGTAGCTTGGAGACACTAGAAAGTAATGAACCCTATAGTTTGCTTTAATAATTAGACAACCTGCAAGTTTGTATGAAAGTCATTTTAAGGCCCTGGCAAAGAGGACGGATTAGCTTTTTCAGATTGAATGAGCTTAGAGATGAATAGTTCCATTTCAAGCACATTCAAGAGATATTTAGCCTTCTGTCTCAAATCAGAGTCTCCAGTCCAAAGCAGTCCTGAAGGTCACAGGAGTGATTTAAACGATCCGAATTTTACAGCCCAGAAAACCCAATCAAAGCGTTCTGTATGCAAGAACACCCACAGAAACATCACCACGTATCATGGATGCATATGCACACACACGCATGAGCACCTTCAAAGATTCCGGATTAATCACACTCGGCTCGACACGTTCCTATGTTAAACCGTGTTTAATGTTGAATCCAGTCAGAGAGGGACATTAAAAGCTCTTACCTCCTCTCCCCACAGTGTGACTGTCACCTCTCTGCCAGTTGTGTCGACGAGGTTGAGGGCTCTCTTGGAGACTTCTCTGCTGGTCTTAGTGGTGATACGGGATACATCATCTGCACTCTTGCACACTCCAATCACATCTACAAGAAGAAAACATCATTCCAAGTCTCCATCAAAAGCTCATGAATACAAGCAAACAAATATGTCTACACTATGGTATGATAAAGAGAATTATGTGAGGAGAGCCTTTTGATATCTCTCAACTCGGTGCGAGTGTAAACATGTCCCCAGGTTACACTCTACATAATGTCAAGTGTTATCATACTTATAAGCAGTAATGATCCAACGCAGCAGAGAGCTGACACCCTTCTGATATTGCCAAGACACAGCGGACTGACATAAATGTCTCAAAAGGCTGGCCAACTCACAGACCCTTGTTCCAAATCACAACAAGCCCACTCACTCCTCATTCACGTTGCCTGTCGTGTTCAAGGTCTTAACACTGGATAATTCTCCCGAAGAGCAGCTGCCACTGAGCTCCAAGAAGGTGGTGAGCCTTCTCTTCAAAGCGTTTTATCAGAATTAGACCACACCACAAGTCAAATTGATGTCACAAGGTTACGGGGAAAACCAAGTAATCAAACACAGCGTGATGTGCATCATTACCTTGATTGTGCTTTTAAAAAAACAAAAGAGTAACAACTCGTTTCTATTCCTTTGAAACTAGAGAAAAGCAGCCACATTAAGGAAGCCGTGTAACCTGTTATTGCAAAGAAATAGGCACATGAACATTTGGTGTGACTTTTCTTGTTACTTGTTTCTTTACCGGATGAATTTTATTACTCAAAATAAATTGCAAAGTTCAATTTATAAATAATACTTGCAATGTGTGCACAGTCACACGAACAAGATACCTTCTTCCCTGTATTTGTTTACATATTCCTAAGTCTCTGGATGTTACCGCTGCCAGAAAAAAAGCTCATTGGCATAATTGGTTCTTAGTATCTCTACAGGCCTTACACATGTGTGCTGGTTAATTTCCTGTCATATTCATTTTCTGTCATATCATGGTATCCGAGCATTAAATAAAATGGCGGGACAGAATCGTAAAACCAATTTTGCAAATCAGTCATTTTCTCAACTTCATCCTCCTGTCTGCTCTCTCTGTTAACCTTTTTCTAAGTTCTCCCCTCCATCCCCCATCCCTCCTCTGCGCTGTCAGTGCTCTCTCAGCCCTCCTTAATTCCATTATGATTGAGACGATGTCATCCACCTATGAACTCCATTATCACCACAGGAACAGGCCCGGCAGTTCTCATTACCATGGTATAATCCGCTATTTAACAAAGGAGTAGAGTGTGGGGTGGGTGGGGACAGAGAGTCGGCAGATGACACGCAGGACATGTAACACTCTGTGACCAACACAGACACATTTCATCAGCTGATCTGCTCAGTGCATCTCTGAGCTGCACGCACAGTGTGCTAATGTGTCTGCTTGCGTTGCATGTAATTAGAATTATTATAATCATGCAACGTTATTGCTCAGAATAAAAACCTACACGATGGACGAAAACCTCCAGTTTAAATAGTGAAGCCAACACAGAAGAGCCTGAAACCTGCCTTCAATCTAACGGCCAAATAATTCAGTCCATCTATGGTAAAATAATTCTTCTGTGAACTGTGAACTCAAAAAGGTTCATTATCATAATCAATAGTTTATTGTCTTATTGAATAGAATTATGATGAGTTATGGTCGAATCTAGAGCGGGATAGAAGATAAAGCATTAGGTTGCGGCCATGCCATGATTAACATGCCACTACCGAATGACAGCACACAGTTTCTGATTAGATAATAAATGTTGTGAACACATTTTTTAGAGATTTTTTCAGTCAGGCTGGCATAAACCAGAGCTTCTCATTGAGGAGATTTTGAGAAATGCAAATCATAGAGTGGAAAGAGGATGCTGTGTGAAACACGAGGCTAATAACTAATAGGCTCCTGAGTACATCTGACATACTGCGAGTACTGCGACTGCTTTTTTGTTTCAAATGAAAAGAATGGATCAATGTTTAAAAAAAAAATTTTAAAAAGGAAAAAAAAAAAAAACTGCATCAATTTCTTGGAGTATGACGGACAAATGTAATCTTGGACAATCATAAGATGGAACGTGAAGTTGTCACCCCTCTAAGCTTCCAGAACAGTCATCGTTTCGACAAAAATACTGAGCACACTGCTGAGTCATTTTAATCCCAATCCTAATGTGAACCATCCAAATACACCTGTCAGAGACATAAGCCTTTCCTGTCAGACACGGCGAGCAAACAGTGAAGTGAGTATTGTCCTCTTTATCTCTTTCCATACTCTACACTGGGACTGATCTTCATTTTGACCCTCTCGTAATGTATTTTTCCAAGGAATGGGCTTTTTCTTTGAACATCCATACCGATAGCCTTTAACCTGCGTTAGAGTCAAGGGCCGAGCAGCACTGCCGGTTTCTTGGATATACTCAATTCTCATTTAAATCCAGTTTTGATTTAATTTCCAATTCTATTCGGTTCTATTCTTTATCAGTTCAGCTAAATTGTTCCATTACAAGACCAATTCTACTTGGATTTGACAAAGGCGAACCAAAAGCTCGTTTCGCTACATGACAGAAACGAGATTAAAGCTTCACACAACCACAGAAACATTTAAGTATCAAAAGATCACTTCTGGATTTCATTAATCAATACTAAACCGTTCAGATGAAGAATCAAATTGAATAAAAACAAACATCCTTTTTAAGTCCCAATCCTATTTGAGTCTACAGTTACACAGACAATAACCCTGATTAAACTAAAATGCTGGCAGCAGCTAATGTCCTACAGAGGGCTCTCACACCAGACCTTCTTTTTGTCCTTAATTTGTCCTTACATAAGTGGCACGTATGACTTTTAAAGAGATTCTATGACGTTCACCAATGTTTTGTTTCATAGGTGGTCTACACCTGTCATATGTGTCAAATCACTGTTATATTGCTGCAATCATGTGAACTTGGGTTTCAACAGGACACCGAAATAAAATCCTTCACAAAGAAAAGGGTTTCACAAAGGTTGTCCTGTTAGAGAAGCTTTTTCAATCGATACTGGGAACGCAAGGAAACAAGAAAATCACACTCTGGATGAAAAAGAAAAAAAAAAATGGTCTTGCAATTCAAAGAAATTTCTTGACAGTTCTGTGACAGGTGGATGTTAACGTGTATCTTTTCTGAGACTCAAAGGACTGAAGCACAACTTTGTACCCGACGCAGTATGCAGGTGACTCACACTTTAATTTCTATCTTTAAACATTTTTTTTCTCCCCAATAGTAGTTGGTCACAAAGTCGTGTCATCATCAGGGCACTACAGATTGCATTCCAACCCGGATGAGTGCTCTCTGCTAAACCGAGCTTGTCAGATGTGACGTTGATTGTGGGGACTGAAAAATGCAAGCAGCCACATCACCAGCTTTAGCTTTTCCCCCAGTTATCCTTGGCAGTGAAGCTCTAACCTGCTCATTTACAGTTTAGTTGTTTTCTTATCTGTTAAATTGTAAAAAAAAAAAAAAAAAAAAATGCAAACATTAAGGTTGGAACGGAGAAACTCTGTCTCTTACCAATGATGTCATCTTTGTCTCGGTTTTCCAGCTCTCCAATGGGCACAAAGTCACACTGCACAGTGGGGACGCCCCGACTGTCATCACAAGGTACAATAGACGAATAAGCGTTGAGGGTCATCTCGTAGTCGTTCTTCAGTGTGGTGTACTGCTTGTTGGCCACCTTCAGTGTAGCCTTTGAGATATAGTACACCTACAGAGCAAAGGGGTGAGCAAAGTGTGCTGGTGTTATTAAATTAGACCTAATCAAAGAAGTAATTTCCTGTGAATTTGAAGCAACTATGACAGATTGAATTGGTGACCATCGTATTGATCCTGCAAAGAGAAATTTTCATTACAAAACACACACTGTTCAAGAAAAATGTCTCAACAAGAATGGAAAACCTTCAGGTCCGACTTAGACGTGGTGTCCCATCAGGCCCATCACTTCTCTAATTCACCAGAAAATAAGCAGCAGTTGAGAGCAAGTCATTTTAACACCATAATTTAAACTCAATCTGTGAGGCACACTTCCTCATATACTCTACCAAGGCTCCAAAAGCCATCCTCTCTCACTCTCTTTGCTGCTGGGTTTGTGTGTGTGAATCTTTCCAGTCCCTCCTTCCTTCCTTCCTACTTTTTTGATTTGGCACGCACGGAGACGGAAACTTCTGTGTAAGGCATTCTGGCTGCTCAGAGCAAGTCACACCCTCTAACTGCTGTGTCAATACTCAGATAATGAAGGGAAGAAGGATTCATTTCTTCATTTATCTTAGGAGGCAGAGGGCACAAATTGGTTCTGGATCTGTGTTGGGAATCACTGCTGGTGGCTGAAGCCTGAGCCAGTCTGACTATGAAAATAAGGGCCGGGATTAATTGAGTTATTAACAGTAGAGTACTTTAGGCAAGACTAAGTTTTAACAGATCTACCTACCTGTAATCACACATGCAGACACCAAAATACAATTAACATGTTCTGGGTGTTAAGACTAAGCTCCACTTATTTTAGGACAGACGCTCACTTATCAGACCTTCTTCTAATCAGAAGTTTGTTGTTCGTTACTTTTCAGCTGGTGTTAGCTGCAAGTTACTTTTCCTATCTTGTCATAATGCGTCTGCGTGTCATATCAAACACTTTATTACCTGCCTTTTACAGTGCATTGAAAGAAAAGCAATTAAGTTTAAATAAACATTTTTCTTTAAGAAGAAAACATGGAGAAGTGCAGTATCGCATGAAAATAAGATTAGTCATGTTTTTATTACCTTAAAACTAGATGCCACAAGCCTCGTCTTCTGCTAAGTTGGGAGCAACATGCTACTACAGTAGGCAATAAGGGACATACCAATTTCTGGCTCTAAAGACGCCACTTCCTGTTTTCCATGACCACTTCAGGTCTTCCGACATGCTTTGTAGGTAAGGGTGAGGCAGGGGGAATTCATTGGGTTGCAATCTACAATCTATGTCAGTAAATGCCACTAAATCATACGTACTGGGCCTTTAATGGTGTCGATATCTTCTATTATTATGTGTGCAGCACATCAGCGCCGCTGCAGACATTGTTGTATGCCCATATAATATTGGAACCTTGGCTAAAAGAGTGCTAAAACTGTCTCAGTTGCAATGGGCTAACGCTCCAAAAAACTAAAAAAATAAATAAATAATGATAAAGAAAAAAAACATGTAGAGCCAGGTTCATCCATGCTACAGCATGTAATGGAGAAGCCCCATACAAACCTGAAAAGAAAATCATTTCATTTGAGGGCAGCACCTGTTTCCTTGTAGTAACAAAACATTTTAAAACATTCATGAATACTCTATATCTCTATCTCTATACTCTATATTTAAGTGTATTAAAGTATATTACTCCATTCTTGTGCAAAATATTGTTTGATTTTAAGAAGTAAGTTCAAGGGATAGCATTAGTTATGTAACAGGAGTTGGAGCTGGCAGGCATGGCATTCCTTACAAAGCAAGAGCAAAAGCAGACGTTTGCCGACAGAAGGTCATAAACCAATGCCTTCTGGTTGACAAATGATCCTCAGATGATGACAAATGTTGCAGCCAAGTTTCTTCAAGAGCAACTGCTTTGGCAGTAAAGAAGTTTTACTGGTAACGGTAATGATTTCCCCCTCATTAGACTTGAGGTTAAAAGACTCTGTGTAGTAGTGACAGGCGGTTTTTTTTAAGCCGAGTTACCATTGGCTTAGGTGACATTTTTAAATACCATGTAATACTTAGCGATATATAGGCAACTGAACTTCTTTTTAACTTTTCAGAGGGACTGATGCACAAGTCCAAAGGCTGCACAGTGTTAGATTGCACTGGATGAAAGGTGGTCGCTTTGAAGTTGGCTGGTATGAGGTACTCATCTGTAATCAGTGGATTACAGCAAACCTCCATTCAGAAAATAAGGCAGGAGGGACTGAGCAACTGCTGCGGGCGGGGTCAGCCCAACAATGCATTCTAGTCCATTAAAAAGGCCCCCTCTAAAATAAATAATCCGTTTATCCACTCTTTGAACCGTCAGATGCCTTTGACAAAAACATGGGAGTTCGTACTTGAGTAAAACCACAACTGGGTAGAGTTACTGATAAATTTAGCGTTTTAAAACATTAGCTCGGGGTCGTTTCTAAAAGTCTAGGCATCACTACACAATGTTCTGCAAAATAAATTCACCGCTTCTGCCAAAGCAGTCTGGTGGCTCTGAGGTAAACAATACATAGTATACAGCAGAGGTGAGGGTTGCTGCTGGTTTCACTGCCTCAGGCTAAGGGCAGAGATGTCACACAAAAGAGCCGTACTGCCAAATATAAATTACTCTGAACTCTCACTATCATGTTATGGCAGATTGTTCTAATTATCTCTTTAAGTGCTCAGTTTTACTACAAGAGAAGTAGAGGGCACCTTGTAGGTATCCAATGCAACTCCTTTCAGTTCGACTGAAGATTCACATCAAAACATTTTTTTGAACGACCTTGTATGTTTTTTATTTTATTTTAATGAGACCTAATCCTCCCCAGCATGGAGTTTTTTGAGCTGCAGGAGGTTCTGAGAGAAGTTCGGCCAACACTGTTCTATTAGGAGTTAGTTGGAGGTAGAAACTGGATTAAAAATAAAAAAACGATTTCAGTTTTGTTCTTATTAACGTAGGAATAATACATTTATTCAGTCATCTCATATTAAATAAAAACGTATGGGGGGCAGGGCAGGTACCCTCTTCTATTGTATTCTCCATTTGCTTCAGTTTCCCACCAGAAAGCGCTGTATGACAGCAGTCAAGCTGTGAAAATGTTTCAAATATAGTGTAGATTTAAACATAAATAGATGTTTTGGTTTTATAAAATAGGTTTCGCTACTGAGCCCGTTCACAGCAGCACATTGCTAAGTCCCTAAGCCCATAGTCCCGCCTGCGTCTTGTGTCTGCATGGTGCCCACTGTGATCTACCGACTATGGATGGGTACGGCAGTGATCCCAACTTCAAAGAAACCAAACCAACTCTTTGAGCCCTTTCGCCTGAAACACAAAAAAAATGAAACGTTGTACATGCATCCTTCATTACAAACAGACTGGCAGCTATTTCTGTCACAACAGTGATAACAGAACACTTCGAAAACAGCCAAACAATACGAAAGTGTCACACTTTGAAAGTTTTCTTAAGCTGCAGTTAGTGAGGCCTTTTCAGTCATACACATCTACATAAATACCAAATGTCACACTTATATAGTGTATATAACATTGGGGAAAAATAAATAAATAAATCGCTTAACAAATCTCTGCCACTAAATACCCAATCATTGGCCTAAAATCCTGCTGGCATTCCCACCTGACGACCACACGTCATAACAGAATCAATGCGGGCTGTGTAAACTGTGCAGACCGAAGAGCAGACCGAGCAGTCCCCTGCTTCCGAGCAGTAAACACCGTAACAGGCGCGGCTATCGCTAGGTGGCTGAACGCACTGATATCAAGGTAGAGAGAAAATAGCGCCAAGCGATGTGAGGGCTGACTTTTTCTGGAGGGACGATTTTGTGATGCAAATGTATTACTCTTTTGAACGCATATTGTTTTGAGAAGCAAAACGCTTTATTTTTGTGGCCCCAGCCAACTAGCCGGACTAGCTTTGTCAACGCCAAAACGAGGCTGTAACTCTGCTCACAGGACGCAGAGGGGGGTAAGTCAATGTTCAAATATATATTTAAATGATATTGCTAATATGGGATGTCATACAGCTTCATGTCGAAAGAGGCGAACTATCCCTTTAACTTTCTGTACTTCCCTCTATGCCTGCACTCTATTTCTGTCTGACTTATGGTTTCCTTCTATGTCGCTTATTCTCATTGTTAGCTTTGATGTTAGCTGTAATGTTATATTTTCATTTGTAAGTCACTTTGGATAAAAGCATCTGTTAAATGCATAAACATCAACATAAACATTAACATAAACATGAGATGATTTTTCAAAAGGATTTTATGAAGCACGGTTTCACCAATGATGCATTTGTTAGAGGAGCTATGTGCATACACAGGACTTGCGCTTAATTTGGAAGTAGTTGATGAACTTTTCACAGATCTTAGATTTTTAGACAGGTTCAGACATGAACTGGATTTCAAACGATGCGAATAAAAAAAAAAAAAGTTGTCTTAACTATTCAGCCCTCTGGGGCGACACGGAGCACATTCAAAAGTTATCATTTTTCTGCTCAAATTTCCCAGAGGCTCTTATCGCATTGAGTATTGATGGATACGGATGAGTGGGATCTGCTCACCTTGCCTTGCTCCACTAGAGAGAAAAACTTGTCCACTTCGTTGTTGAAAGCAGTAATCTTGATTTCTCCCTGTTGACCAGAACATTTCATTACATGGATAAAGTTAAAAAAGAAAAAAACAGCCATGTGTGACACACATTATGCTACCATGTAACACACACACACACACAATATTATGACGCTCCTACTCACACTCTCATCCACTATCTCAAATGAGAAGAGCTTCCCCTCTCCTCTAGAGTTACTCCAGTTACGGACAGTGGACTTGTTGGTGACTCTGGCTCTGATAGTCCACCTGGGGGATAAACAGTTCAGACATATTTGTTTTGGTGAATGAAACCTGTCAAGGTACACGTTAACACAAAGTATGCTTGGGTCAGGGTTAGGGTTCAGGTTTGGATAACTGATTTTTGGAAGAAAAACATCTTAAAACCTGAAATAATTGAATCAAAATCGATATGTCAAAGAGAAAAACTGCCAACACAGAAAACATACCAAAACATTCACTGCCCTGTGTCACGTTCATGGGGTTTTCCCCATGTTTTTAGTTTTGTGTTTTTTCATGTGTTAGTCATGTCTTTTGCCATGTTTTAGTTTTGCCATTGCTTTTTCCCTCAGTCCCCATGTTCTGCTCATTAGTTTCATTCACGTCACCTGTATTCATTGTCCCCAGCTGCACCCATTCACCAATCACTCTTAGTTCAGTATTTAGTTTCCAGGCTCCCCTTTCAGTTTGTGATTTCTTTCCCCGATTTCACCTATCCCTTGTCTCGCTACACCACATCACGTCTAATTAAGTACTCTCATGCCATGTCTTGTCTAGTCATTTGTTTTTCTTGTCACAGTTATATTCATGTTTTTGATCCCACAGTTTAGTTTTGTCATCCGGCTCAGCCTTTTGTTGACTCTGCTTCTATAAATAAACCAAGTTTGCTTTTCTACCTCTGGAGACCGCATCCGTGTCCTGCCAACCCCATCCTGACACCCTGAAATCTGAGCTTTAAAAAATACAAGAATTCATGATGTCTACCATGTTTTCCTGAGCTCCCATCAACAGACCAAGTAAATGCAGACAGGACATTAAATATACAAACTATTCAAAATTCAACAATGATAACGCTGAAGTTTTCTTTGACAAATGCAGTTAAACTTTACTTAAAGGTAGGGTAGGAGATGCTGGATTTTGAGTCCAGCGAAGCTGCATTTTGAAAATACACAGGTCAAAAGTCCAAACCCTTTTCTTCAGATTCCCCCCGAAGCCACACCTCTAGAGTACATGAACGCGAAATGCTTGTTCACGAGCACAAAGTTGCACGAGCGCTGTTCTGACAGCAAGCATCGATCATTGCATTATTTAGTATTTAGTATATGCTAACTATACGTTTAATAATGCTAGGTGCTAGCCAAGCTGGCTCTAGTTTAGCTTCCTGCCAAGCTTCTGGACGCGTAATTCGTTTACGAAGAAGGTTACGCGCACAGGGGGAAGGAGGGGGAGGGAGGAGCAGATTGCAGTTTGATAGACGCATGTGAAGACGGTGTGAAGAGTATTTCAAGCAATATGTAAAAAAAATGCTCCAGAAAAAGATCCCCTACCCCACCTTTAAGAACAGTTTTAAGGTCAGAACGAACAGACGAGCTTTGAAATGATTCCATTTTTGATAATGAGCATCCCAACTCAGCACACATCACTCACCAACGTGAAAACAACTGAATTTATGTCGTCTCACTTTTTTTCTTCTTCGAAGTTCCATAAAAAAAAAAAATAAAAAAAAAAAGGTGCCCAACAACTTTCTCTTCAAAAGGGGGAAACTAGGTGTTGTACAATCTCCAAACTCCTGCTTGCATCAAATGTACTTCCTCTGTTTTTAACAACAGCCAGGCAAGCACTTAACTTCATGCAGCAGGGAGCTTTTTTTTTTTTACTGCACTAATAATAGTGCAATGGAGGATATTCATAGCATAAGTCTGCCTGCAATTAAATCCTCTATCACGAGAGCAGCCGCTGGCCCTGAGTGATCCTCATTTCCTGCTCAATATGGATAAGACTGCGGCTACACCATGGTTTATGGTCGTCAAAAGCCAATTATAGTCAGCTCTTGATGTTGTTACTTAACACAATCAGAATGGGACGGTAAAGCTGTGCAAACAGCCCTACAAAGCATCCCTATATATATATATATATATAAATAAATAACACTGTCTCATAGTGATGCACGGGTTCAGAACTGCCCATCTGTTTTCACCCAGACGTTCGCAGAAGAGCCACAGTTGCTGAAGTCGTCGGTTTTACTCACTGTGGGTACCCCCCATCTTCAAAGTTAAAATAGTCATCAGTTTATTACAACACCTAGAGGCACAATTATCTTTACAGCTTGCGATTTCAAACAAAAGCTATGCTATCAGAGCCCGAACTTGGAGAGTTGACAATGTACCTTTACTCTAATCTGGTCAAATATGTCTTGCTATTCTGTGCTTGTTTTTTTCTTTTTCTGTTTTTTTTTGTCAATTTTAAAGTAAGAGACAGAGACTTAAGCCTAACGAAATGATAAGAAAAGAGAGAGGAAAATAATGCAGTAAAAAGGAACCCTGGAGGAAAAAACTGCAAGGAGGAAGGAAGTGGGGTAAAAATAAAAATAAAATGAGGCTGGCCAAATCCCCACTGGGCCAAATAACAGAATCAAAACCTCAGCAGCAGACCATAAAAACCCAGCAGTACCTGCCTTAAAAAAAAAAAATTGGCCATTTCTGAGGCTAGATCGGTCATTTAATTTCATTTCCATGCAAATGGGAAGACTGACATGCACTCGCTCAAATCCACACAGCCACACACATTCGTAGAGAAAAAACGCTTACACATGCATGCGCCAGCACACATTTTCAAACATGCCCCTCAGTGCTATCCAGAAATGGCAGCAAAAATGAACCCGAGTCACAACATCAGAGGATGTAGTTTAACTGATGACAGAGCAGGAGAGGAAGCGTCTGAAAGCTGAAATGATCGAGTTTACACATTTTGTTTAGAAAGTGGGAGAAAATAAGTGTAAGTCACATCCAATACTTTTTTCTAACTGTCCACCTTACAGAATCTAAATTGCAGGCACAAAAAAAAGTCCATGAAAGTAGGGACGGAGTGACCTACACACCTAAACTTACTTGCTTTGGTAGGGGTTGAGGATAGCGATGGGAATCACTTTTGCTGAAGAAACTGGAGAATTGCCGGCGCCCTTCATGGGTGAAGCCTTCATGGGTGAAGCTTTCATGGGTGAAGCTTTCATGGGTGAAGCTTTCATGGGTGAAGCCTTCATGGGTGAAGCCTTCATGGGTGAAGCCTTCATGGGTGAAGCTCCAGTGAAATTTCTTCCTTTTCCTCGAGGAGAATGAAAGGCTGCTGAGAGACAAAAGAAAGAGACATCTATTCAACTGTGGTAAAAAAAAAAAAAAAAAATGTGATGAATTGTTGACAGATTCTGGAAAGATCTGGTGGAATTGCAACCAATCTGTTGAGTGATTCATGAAAATCTTTACACGAATTCCTTTGGACGGCTGTTCAACGAGTAATGTAACGTCAACTCATATTCAGGGAAACTGTGATGGACATTTGAAGTTAAATTGCACAAAAAAAAAAAAGATAAACATCAATAACTAGTAATGATATTGAGTACAGCCCTATCAGTAGACAGGGCTCGTCTGAATGTAAACATAAGGCTATGTCTATTATATGCACCACTGGATTAATCATGCTCATTTTATTGGTAAAAAGTTACAAGTTACAAAGCATATTGTTACTAAGCATTAGGCACTGTCAAAATCATAAAATGCCCGAGACAGTAAAACTCTCGAGTGGGACAGCTCATCAATTATTAATCTTATGACGACTCTACTTTTAGGTCAGAGGAGAATAAACAAAGTGGAACTGCTAACAGAATAACAGTCCTGCGGCCAAACGATTAAAATAACTAGTCCGAGTTACATTTATGCAGCATGATTTTTCAAAAACATTTTGACAAACCCAATGAGAAAGCTTTAGAGAAGGTCAAAAACTGGTCCAACACCTTCATTTAACAAAAAAAAAGGAACTAGAAAAGAGTTATCATATATTTCGTATGTTTCAGCTTAATCAGAGGAAGCCTAATGTGTGACATGCTCCATTATGGAGGGATTAAATATGCCGTGCCAGCTGGAACGGGATGACAAGCTTGTTATTTCTTCCCTTTTAGGTGAGACCTCACCGTTTCTGAAACAACTACTGAGCTCTTTCCCTCAACGAATGAAATGCCAAAAGACAGTTCGGTCCAGCCCACAGACTCATATGGCGCCATCTCACCTCCCACAGTAAAGTCGCATCAGCCCCATCAGTATGATTCAGGAAACAGTTAGCTGCAATCAAAAGACTTTTTATGTAATGCCTTATTTTGGCAGGAACGATCAGCCATATTGAGCAACAGCGTTCGGGTGGTTGAACTGAAAAAAAACAAAAAACAGATTGACCAGCTTTTTCCACGTGAGAGGTAATAAGCATCAATATTCATACACACGCTATGCGGGTGGAGTGGTGAAGAGAGGGAGCTGGTAGCAAAAGAAGAGAGGGTGAGACGATGAGATAATAAGTGTTGGTGAGTGGGGGCAAGACAGGGGCATAAAGCTCGATCAGGGATCCTCTTTCTTTCATTATTAAAGTAAGTGCAGGCAAAAGAAAACAAAAAAAACATCTTGCGTTGGAGTTGGCTCCAACGTGGGGATACTAGACAAAGAGGGAAAAAGTAAGGAAACATACACAAGGACTACGTGATAAAGATAGAAAAGGAGTAACAGTGAGGAATAATGAATTTTTTTTTTTCTAATGACACCGCAAATGCAGATCTCCCTTTTGAAATTTAAATATCATCTGCTGATCATTGGCAGTTTGAAGGTGGTCCATTGAAAGCGATAGCTGCTGATGAATATCTTAATGGGAATTCAGATCTGTCAGCGACAGCTGTCCCATGACCTCTGACTCTCCATCTACCGCAGAAAATGTTTTTCAGAATATTAATACTGCGGCTGATGGATTGACGACCCAGGCAGTCACCTGTAACTGACCGAGCTTAGACAACATTTAATGTACAGAACTTTTGAAATGATTCTTTATCAAGATAAAACCCGTCTGATAACACAGTCCCACTCGAAAGAATGTCAGAGGTCAGGACAACAGATTTATTCAATTTGTGCATCTGGATTTATTCAGGAAAAATGTCAGTTTCTGCCGTTGTAATTTGGCGAAGATTTCCCGCCTAAACTGTAACAGGACGGATCAACTGCCCCGCTTCTCTGCTATTTTTCACGTAATGAACGAACCTGCTCATTTGTAGGTGGTATTATCTACAGTGTGCGCCAACTTCTCTCGTAAAGATTGCAGCCGTTGAATGGTCCTCCCGTCTCAAACCCACCCTCTTTGTGTGGACGGAAACACCTCATTACAGCAAAGTTAGGGAAAGGATTTCATCAGCATATGTTCGCTGGGAAGAGCTACGATACAAAATTGAGATATAAGTGAAAGCGGCAATGAACCAAGTTAGCCAAATTGGACTCACTGTGTTACATGAAGACCGTTCAGTCTTCACAGAAGCCGGAGCTCGGGCCCTTAAAGTAAACCTGCCGTCTCCCTAGTCATTACATTGCCCACAGCTCATTGGAAACACTTGGGTTTGTAAAAAAAAAAAAAAAAAAAAAGACGAGTGCGGGAAGATTTCAACCAACAGAACAATTATACAGCGCAGCAGGTTCTATTTATCCAATGGGATCTCTGAGGAAACATGGATTAAAGTAGGTAACTGGGAGAGTCTAACAAACTACTTAATATGGAACTTCATCTTTGCTCACTCAAAATAGTCAACTCTCTCCCCTTCTCCCTCTCCATCTGTGCATTGCTAAAGGGGGGGAATCAGACCTCAAAATAATATTCATTAAGCCATGAACTGGAGGAGCCATCGGCCCACACATGCTCCCTCAGTCACAACATGCACATACAGACACACACCTACACAACAAAATGCAAAAATACACATTATACCAAGCACTCATTATCCGCCCACATGCCTACATCTTCCAATGAGGACTCCCGGGTATATTTCTGCCACATTACAATGTCTGATGCTATAAAACAGCTGAGTGAAAGGTAGGCCTAATAGGGCAAGATCCAACACAACACAAGAGGCCTTAGACATGGTACAAGGCAGCAGCCATTATGGTTGGAGACCAGACATTATTGAGATGTCCTGTACTGGCTGCGGGTAAAACAGTGGAAAGGCGATTTATGGTGTTCTGCAGTGGCCATGGAGCAAAAACCATACGTAGGATAAAAGTGATTTAAATCATATTTATGAGACATTTGATATGTAGCAACTGCAAGCTTCCATTAATCTATTATTTTCTTTAGCTATCTTCAAAAGTGCGTCTTAAGTTCCTGCTTCATCTGGTTCTTCACCCACACTCTGACTGCAGCCTTTGAACCCAGAAGTGCTACAAGCATCAGAGGAGTTGCTTTATGCTCCATATTGCTGGTAAAAAAAAAGCAGTCTACTGCATGAGGTTGGAAATGCAAAGCAAAGTGTGTGTTGCTCCTGAATCGTGGCGAGGGAACAGCAGTATTAAGGGGAAAATCCTGTGAGGATGAACCCTGAAGTCAGGGGCTCTCACTGAAAGGGAGCATGGCTCCCTCTGTTGGCAAGATTATGGAACATAAAAGCTCCTCTTACAAAACTGACATTCAGCATGCTGAAATCTATCTGCTGAAACTCCTCAAAGAAAATCTTAAAAAATAAATAAAAAAGGATTTTAGATGACTTATTAATTCAATATAATTAATTTTTAATTCAGAGACACGATATGCTCTTTTTTCATATACTTACGTTCATGAGGTCTTTCTGTATTGCTGTAATAATCTATATGTAAATAAATTCTGTGGTCTCGTCGACACATCTGAATTTAGAAAGAAATAATTTATAATCAGTGCTAAATAAGGTTGTCCTTACATTAGAGAGGTGTGTGATTCTGCAATAAGAAACAAAGTGTAATAATCTATCCAAGATATAATGTCTATATATAGAGCTCATAGGTCTCTGACAAAGACAAATAAATGTTTCGATGGCAATAAATCCAACAAAGAACTAAACAGACATTTGTAGATGTAAAAAATGAGACACATTGATATCTCTACCTTGATTTTGTACTTTGAATGGAAACACTTGACATTGTGTTAATACCCACAGACACAACTACTTATTTAATCTAATTATTTCCACCATTTATTGATTAAATCATTTCTGAACGTATTTTATGTTTATTCTTTTATCTTTGTGTTATCTCCCTTATATTTTCCCTCCCATGTTGGTGAACTTTTTTTTATTTTTTTTTTATTTCTGTGCCTCATTTTCATCATAAAATGCATTTTTCTAACATGCTGACAACCACCGAAAAAGCATGGCGCCCATTCTCCATCAATACTCGAAGCATCATCCGTCATTCTTGAAGAAGTTATGCTTTTGATGGATACTCACCACTGTTGCTCCAACGGGAGGGTCCAGGGACTCCTGCCGGCGAAGAGGATGCTGGTTCAGTGGTGGTTGATGACACCTTCTGAGGAGACGACGACGTCTTACCTGCAAGTTGACCACACATCATAAGGCACCTGTAGACGCCCCCGATTACTATTTCTATCTTCACCCGTGCACATTTTAAAAGAACCGTACCATCTGTGCTATATGGAGTTGGGTTTCCAATCTTCCCTCCAGTTTCCTCTGCTGACTGCAATATCTCCATGTCCACCACAACTACCACATGTCTGGAATACAAAAGGAAAAAAAAGAACAGTCGAAACGGGGGGGAGGGGGGTGTCAATGTTTTTCTTCAGCACTGAAAGTTTAAAGGTTTGTAATTCTTGGTCGACTGCATCCCAGTTTACACAGTTACACATCTCCACAATAAAGAACAGAGATAAAGTAGTAATAACACATCCACTTGTTCCCCTCAAAAGAAAAGCAGACTTGATTTTTAAAGACAAAACCCAATGTTGACTTTAATTTATTTACCAATAGATAGACAGATGAATAGATAGAGTAGTAACAATGCAAATATATAACAATAGTATATACAAATTAACACCATAATAAAGTGTACATAAAGTTATTCAAAGTGCTGAGGTGTTAATAAACCAGTTTGTGATGAGTGGCGAAGTGGAGGTAGAGCTGTGGCTCTGTATCTTTAACATTGGCAGACAGAAAGTCCTGTGTTTTATTGTTGTTTTATAGAGTCCAAACTAGCATGGTTGAAATCACCAGTTTATATGAGGGCCTCCAGTTGTCTAGATTGTAGCTAAGAGGCAGTGGTGTGTATTAAATAACATGCTACTGCCACGTCATCTGATGGTGGTACATAAACACCAACAAGTATGCCAGAGGAGAATTAGAGAAACATGAGAAGTGAATAGAAATAAGGTTTACAGGAACCAAACAAACACGAAAAAGGATGTTTGGACAAAAAAAAAAACAAAAAACAGGCACACATACCTCCCATCTGACAACGTATTGGTGGTGGTCCTCTTCAACATACACACACAGTTGGGCGCCAGGAGGTTCTCCTCTGGTAGATTGTTCAACTGGGTGGCCAGAAGGAAGGCTACACACACAAATAAATAACCCAAACAAATATTCACGTACCACACATGATCGGCACTTCATTGTCATCTTCACTCACAACACTGTTATATCTTTATGATAACATTCAATAATATACACAAACACTCTTCTGGATTTAACAGGGTTCTTTTTAGTTATACTGCAGTTAACACACAAAAACTGTCCACCTGTACGCCATCAGGTCCTTTACAAACTACTACAGGTAGCGTTGGGGCTACTAAAAGATACTTACAAGATAAAAAGTGCTGACCATCACTCATCATAAGTCGGAACCTGGGTGGGCCTGAGGCATTATTGATCTGACGGATGTTCTGAAAAGCACAAAGGATTTAGAAAGAATTCTTTCATCTACTAATCAGGACAGTAAACTAACTATACACATACATATGTCAAGGCTTATTTTAAATGATGTATTCTGCCTTTTACGACATTCACTGTGAAAAAATTTAAAAATCTATCATTAGTTTGCATTTATAGTTAACTTCTTTAATATTTTCCTTGCACCTAATATTAACAAGTCAGTAGTATATGACTTTTACATGATTTTGAACTAGATACATAAATTAACTGTCAGTAATTTACTAGGGTAAAAAAAAAAAACCTACAAACTTCCATCTAATACTTTATCCATACTTATATTTTCACTATTATTTGTTAAAACACATTAAACATCAATATTACTGTTGTAAAACACATTTTTGGTAGAGTAGGCCCATTCACATTCACTTACCAACAATTGCAGGACGGGGTTGTTCACCTGTGAGCCTTTGTAAAGGGCCTGAACAACAACAACAAACATGGTTTTGTTAGTATCTATGGCTAAGTATGCCCTCAAACTGTCCCATCACATTGTTATGATGCTCATACAAGGCAACATAATGTGTCATCAACTGGACATTAGTGAGGTGGCATTTATCTTTCTCTGCCCCCGGAGGTAAACAGTCGTGGATTAACAGTGTGCGACAACATCAGACCCTGCTGTTCTGTTACTGAAGATGCAAAATATTTAAAGCCGTCAGGCCAAATGCTAAGATTTCACTCAAATATCACAATATCACGTTGTGCTTCAATGAACTTAGCCTGCATTTTTTTTAATCACCACAGGTACTTACTTTACACCACTTTCTTAAAAGTTTGGAGTGACATATTTAGACATTTGAGTTCTGCTAAGGTTACTGTTTATGCAACTGCGTGACTATACATCTCATTAGCTCCCTATGCTAGCAGTTTCCAGGACGTAGCACTACAAACATCAAAACGCGGGGTCAAAAAATAACTCCAATATATTTATTTGTTCATACAAATATATATACTTACCTCAACCGCCCCCTGTGTCAGTGTAAAAGGCATGTCCTCTTCGTTAAGTTATCCTCAAAGCCACCAGACTTTAGCTTTTGTCTTTCGCATTTCCAAGCAAAGGATGGATATTCTCGCGAGAGAAGCGAAACAAACGATATTTTGGCAATGAGCTCAAAACAAGCGTGAAACACTCAATACGAGCTGAACCGGATATTATAACTAAAGATCTTCAAAATAAAAATATGTGTCGAGTCATGTCGAGTCAAACTAAAATTAAGCAGAGCCATAGCAGTTGTTCAAAATATTCTTTAATAAGTTATTCTTTAGACTTACATCTTATTAGGGAATAACAATTATTGAAAAATATCATGCACACTTAAATATCAGACATAAAAGATATTTAGCTGAGCATTTGAAATGTATTGTCTCCACAAACTCGCAACATTTCAGTAACGGTTAATAAGATCAACAATTTACTAACTTTTTCTTTGATTTATCTATATTTAAATCTATAATCTTTTACTATTTGGCTTATACTATGGCACTGGTGAAAAAGATCAGCAAAAAGCCAAAATCGAATTATAATTGTAATGATAGAATAAAGATACCATATTTTAGTACAAAACATAAAAACACATCAATCAGCAATGCACAAACAACATATCCTGCATTACAATGTCCATACATATTCACAGCAATAGCAAAGCTTTCATCTCTTAGATATGTTAATCTTTTTTTAAAGCCTAAAGAAACTGCCTTGGTGTAAGATTTGTGACAATAAATAACGATCCAATGTTTCACTGCGTTCACTTGCAAAGGAAAATACTCTGACACATGAGGGTGGATTTTATTCCAAAACCCCTTACCGGAAACATCTATTCAAATGTGCGCTTACTTGATCATAGTGGTGCGACTGCTACACGCTGGCGCGACGAACTGTCCCCAAAACAAACCCAAAACTGGTCCCTGGAGCCGCTGTTGTGGAAAGAGAGCTCCGCCGTGTCGTTGCGTTTTGTTATGGATCTTCCATGCATCCAGTGGCAAGATCACGTTGCACAGAAATGGGCTGGACTCGATCCCGAGCTGAAGGAAAAATTCACATCTATGCTTGAAATAGATGATGTCTTCAGATGTGCTTTAAGTCTGACAACGTGAGTAGTTTGTTTACAGCAGCTGAATCTGTTTACCACAGTTTATAAACCTATTGTAAGCAGGGGGAGCAAGGAATATATGTAAAACTGGCCATGTAAGTAACCACATGGGGATAGCACCATTATTGCTTAGTGGACTGGTTCAAGCACACTCGCATGCCCGTGATTGGTTTCCAGTAATTCATTAAACTCCCAAGTTCCGGTTTTGAACTAGGTTGAAGTCATCACAGACACAGAGGTGTTTTTTTTTGTGTGTGTGTGTTTTCCAGCCAACATGATCTGGATTTCGTGCAGTCAGTCTCTGCAGGATACTCAGTGAAGGACACAGAGCAGGCAGCCAAATGCAGGCAGATGGGCAACTCCAGCTTCAAGGCCAGAGACTACATGGCAGCGACTCTGCACTATTCACAGGTGCAATGAAAACAATATCAGACTGTTGTGCATTAGTCCGGAAATATTAACATTTCACATACAAATCCTGTGATCGTTTTGATGTAGTACAATAGGATGCTCTACAGAGTTTATCAGATAAAACTGTGTGTGGCTGACATGGATATCTGCTCACAATTCAGTGATTTCTTTTTTTGAAAACAGAAGTGTAGACATGGCGTGCCCCCCACCTGTAGTTAACATGTATTAACACACAACCTATCTGCCCTCTGTCTTGGCAGGGCACATGTTTTGCTCCCCAAAGTTCAGAGCAGCTGTCTCTGTGCTTTGCCAACCGCTCTGCTGCACTCTACCATCTGCAGAACTACCAGGTGAGATGACACATCTTCCACAATGCAATGTTAGAAGATGTGCTTCAGAAGCATTATTTTCTCCAGAGTCTAAAGTGTCTGTTTTGGTGAGTCCTTTCTCTGACCCTTGCAGTTTTAAGGCACTAATTAAAGGGACACTTTGTAATTTCTTCGCCCATCTAGTGGTGCAATTTTGTTTTGCAAAGTCGAATGAATTTGCTCTCTAGCGCCTCGCGTTTTCAAATGTGCGCTGCAACTTCTTGAACTACGGCAGGCGGCATGTGTCAAGATTGAAGAAGCTATAGCTTCAGACTCAAGGTCCATACAAACAAAAATACATCAAGACACACAGTACAAAGGATTACATAACACACGTACAATAACACTATAAATACAGATGACAAATAACATGTCAGATAACATAAGTTGACATAGCCTTTGGTGTGCAATTAGTCATATTCCGGGAGTTACCGGAAGTGACGTCGACGCAGCGGTAGCATTAGCAGCAGTGTGTAGTTGCTATCTGGAAAGTGTTCTTTTAAATAAACTCCCGGTAAACTTACAAACTTTCTAATGCCTCGTTTTGTGAGTTAAGAGCCTATGTGTACTACGGCAGAAGTTTGGTAACAATCAATGCATTATTAGTGGGATAATTTACGAGATAAAATCTATTTAGCATTAGCGGCTGTAATAAGCCATTCGGCGGACGTGACGTCAAAATGACGTCATTTCCGCTTGCAGGCGTGGCGTTGGGGAAAACGCGATTCGAAGTGCTTTATGTCCCACTCGGCACTTCGTCGTTTTTCATAGACCGGAAGGACATGGCGGCCTCCATAGAGCTTGCCCGCTCTATGTAGATACAGACAACTTATTCTTCACTCAGGAGGATAAGTGAGATTTTTGACACCAATGAGGACTAATTTATGAATGAATATGTTGATTTGGGCTTATAAATGACTTAATTTATTACATAGTGTCCCTTTAAAGTACTGGGCAGCTTTCGAAACCCCAAAGACAGACCTTCTAGAACTTTTGAGTTTACTCGCTGAAAAACCCAGTACCTTATTTCACCCTCTTTGTTTCTTTTATCTCACAGTAAAATTCCTCACATTACTCGTACTTCAGCTTAAAAGCAGAGCTGCCGTTTGTAAACCTAACATTAAACTGCAGGTCCCATGTATTTTGGGCATACAGATCTCTAAGCTATGTTTAAAGGATAAGACCGGTTTTTTGACATTGGGCCCTTGATTTCACATTATAGCATGATGTTCTACTCACCCCTGCTTGTTGTTTGTCATTTGGAGCTGTTCCGAAGATATTCGCGAGGCGTCTGGCTGCTCTCTTGAGATATTCGGCCATGAAACGGTTTCCTATGGGCAAGCTCATACAGGCACAAACTATGCTGTTTATAATTTATTAATTACTCTACACTAGCACTGATAACGTGGAGGTGCGTCGCTTACTTAAAAAAATCCGGGTTATTGTAATTTTGATTTTTTTGTCGTAAAGTGGGTGTTACTGACGTCATCGTCGTGCTACTGCCACAGGCAGCCCACAGACCTGCTGCCTATTTATTCATTCGGCTAAAATTCAAAATTAGTAACCCGGATTTTTTTAAGTAAGCGACGCACCTCCACGTTATCAGTGCTGGTGTAGAGTAATTAATAAATTATAAACAGCATAGTTTGTGCCTGTATGAGCTTGCCCATAGGAAACCGTTTCATGGCCGAATATCTCAAGAGAGCAGCCAGACGCCTCGCGAATATCTTCGGAACAGCTCCAAATGACAAACAACAAGCAGGGGTGAGTAGAACATCATGTTATAATGTGAAATCAAGGGCCCAATGTCAAAAAACCGGTCTTATCCTTTAAGACTGAGCCCCACCACCTGATGGAGGAAACTCATTTTGACAGATAGAATGTAACCCCCCGTCCCCCCGCCGGATGTAAAACTAAAAAAAAAAAAATTGACATCTCATTATGTACTCCTTTATTCTTTATGCTACTTCAGCAAGTTTTGCAAGGGGCAGTGGCTCTCTGAATTAAATCTTAATTGTGCAGGATGATCAGTTATTTAGTGGACGTTTGAAGTTAAGCTTACCCAACAATGTTCACTCATCGGTTATTCACCTCCTTTTAGATTTAAAAGCACAAGCTGAACCAGGCGTAAGAAGTCGACTCGTCAAGCCACACTAGGTGCGGTTAAGCCAAGAAAACAGAATCTCGTCTCACTGTTCATTTCTAAGACGAACAGTTCCAATGCACCTGGCTTTAAAAGTATTTTTAAAAAGTGAGTTGTAATTAAATATAAACGAAAACTCTAATATGAGCTTTAACACCAGATTAGCTCATTAGCTGTCTGTATGTGCTGTTGGTTGTCTTCACAGCATTGTTTTTAGTATCTTTTCTCCTCGGGTCATTATATATTGGTTTGGGTTTAGCTTACCTAAAATGTGCGAGTCACTTAAAAGTTTGTAATCTCCTGTGATTTTGTCATTTGCTGAGGCTCACTCTCAAGTTTTTCTGTTTACTTCAGGAGTGCCTTGACGATATCGACAGAGCCTTGAAGAATGGTTATCCTTCTCACCTTTCACACAAGCTACAGGACCGTCGCACACTGTGCCTGAAGCACCTCTTTGTGCAAGAAAAAGCGAGAAAAGACCACGAAAGCCCTTACCTAAAAAATGGTGAAGGTAAAGGAAAAGTCAGGTCACCGTCAGTGGGGGCTCTCACATCTGGGATTTGTCCTCAAGTTTTTGTTGGCTACAGTGCAGAAAAAGGTCGACACCTGGTGGCTACAGAGAGAATAGCAGCTGGGGATGTGATCCTTATCGACAAACCATACAGTTGTGTCCTCATACCAGGAATGGGCGAGGTGAAGGGGAATGAAAGAGGAGAGCAAAGAGAAGTGTTATTTGGAACTGAGCACAGGCGCTGTCACCAATGTTTGAATGAAACTCTGTGTCCTGTGCCTTGTGAGAGCTGCAGTTACAGCAGATACTGTTCGACCGGCTGTCAGCAGGAAGCGTGGGAAGAGCATCACCGCTGGGAGTGTCCACTGGGAGCAGAGCTGATGGTGATGGGTGTGATATCACAGCTCGCTCTGCGGGTCACCCTAAAGGCAGGTTTAAAAAACATCCAAATGGCAAGACACGAGAAGACGACACCAAGCAGTCCCAACAGTGCCTCCAGTGATTCCTCTCTGTGTCATTCAGATCAAGCCAATCCTTGCTCTTCATACCACGGTGACTCTTACCTGAGCGTTTTTCACTTACTGCACCACATTAATTTCCAGAGCATTCGACTGCGTTTCCTCTGTGCAGTTACCATAGCGACGCTGTATGTGAAGCTCAGCAAAGCAGGACCTCTTCCTGTCTCTTGGAATTTTAGCAAGCCATCTTCAGCAACCAGCCAATCACCAGACGGACCTGTCAAGGAGGGAGAGGAAGCAGAGGGGAGCTCAGAGCTATGGCTGCTGGGAAGTGCAGCTCTGAGGCACATGCTGCAACTGAGATGTAACGCTCAGGCAATCACCGCACTGCAAGATACAGGTAAATGTGCTCTCACTGGAACAGGAGAAGGAAACGTATGTGAATTTGAAATATTGTAAATATGATTCCACAGGTTGAAAGTATTTTTTTTCCTTTTGCTCCATGTGGGACTAAACAAGGCAGCCTCTAATTTATGACGAGGAAAGTTTTGCTTAAAAATAATTACACTTAAATCAGCCTAAATGCAACTCTAACTTTGGTTATACTGTCGGAAAGTCTTCCTAAAGACCAGTAACTAATTCCCTTTAGTTTCTGTTTTTGGTTGTTTTGTTTTTTTTGCATCTCACAGGACCAGAAAACTCACCAGTGCAGTCCAGGCAGGAAATTCGTGTTGCCACGGCAATATTCCCAACCCTTAGTCTTCTCAATCACTCCTGCTGTCCCAATACCAGCCTGGTGTTCAGCACTGGAACAGCTGTCGATACCTGTGGTTCAGATGAACCCGAAGAAATCAGAGAAAGTCTATCTGAGGATGAGCACAAGGCTCGTGGAGTCACCATGACGGTCAGAGCAGCCAAAGTTATCACTCCTGGACAGGAAATCCTGCACTGCTATGGTGAGACATGACAGATAGGTATGTGAACGACTGATAGATAGATGATAAATACAATCACTCTGGTTTTGGAACAATGACAAACAAAAAAAAGCAAGATGCGGAATCTTCATATTTTAAAGTTTTAGCCACTCAATCATGATTTCCATTCATCTCAATTTTTAACCACTTTATCTAATTCAGGATCACGGGGGTATGGGGCTGGGGCTTATCCTAGCTGCCACTGGGCAAAAGGCAGGGTGCACCCCTGATGGGTCACCAATCCATCACAGAGCCACACTGGGACAAATGAGACAAACATGCACGCTCTACGATGCTCCTACGGTCAATTTAGAATCACCGCATATATGTTTTTGGTCGGTGGGAGATGGGGTATCATGATTTCCTTTACCCTTTAAAAGTTACATTTTGATATAGATTTACGCAGTAACGTAAGATTAGACTGTGTGTATAGTTAAGTAACTTTAAATGAATTATCTTGTCTTACAATAAAAAGGATACCACTTATTTAAGTTCTTATCAAGTCAAACAAACTGTTTGTATTATGTTTTGTCTGTTTGACTCTAAAAAATGAATAGTTGTTGTCATAATAATAGTATCATTTCATTGATCTCAAGGGATTATGCAGAATTTCAGCACTGTCTCCTGAACTAATTTCATTGCTTGATTAGCAGTGTGGATATTCCTGATGCCTGTCACTATCTTCCTATAACTTATGACTCTATCGCCGATTATCTGTATGTTTTTTGGGGGTTTTTTCCAGGTCCGCACAGCAGTAGGATGAAGAGACGAGAGCGCCAGCGTCTCCTGCACGAACAGTACTATTTCCTTTGTCAGTGTGAGGCCTGCAGCCTGCAGGAGGAGGTGAAGGAAGGCAGAGGGCAGCAGCCAGGCGCCAGAGGTGGTCCACATGAGTCCGGATTCTTGTGTTTTAAGTGCAAAGAAGTTCTCGAAGTATGCAATCATTTGTATGTTATGGATTTATTGAAGAATCATTTAGAATTAGGTCTGAATATTTAGCTCTTGGTCTACCAGTGCAAATAATTTGAGACATTTTATATCATTTTTCAGAAAAGCTATGAAAACAAAGGAAGTGGATTTACGTGTTCGCTGCCCACCTGTGGTCATCGTATGTCTTCAGCGGAAGTGAGTCACAAGCTCAAGGAGGTTAAGGCTGCCCTGGAGAAGGCTGTGGATCTCATGGAGACCGAAATGCCAGGTGCTTGTGACAAACTATGTCCCAAATGTTCATACAGTCAGCAAATATAGTCGCGAATCTCTGTCATGCTACTGTTCTTCTCTGCCGCGCCCAGGTGAGGCTCTGCAGCTGCTGAAAAGGACTGAGAGTCAGTCTGGAATAATCCTTGCAGAGACACACCCATTACGGGGGGAGTTGGCTGACGCCACAGCCAGAGCTTGTGCTTCCATGGGTGAGCGTTATGGCATGCAGCGTGGGTAATGCCGTTTCATGTGGTGAAATCACCCACTCAGGAACATTTACATCATATCTTCAGGAAGCTTTACTTTCATAAAGATTGGAAGACGACATAAAAGCATTTCTGCCAAACATATCGATTCCATGTAAAATTAAAGCAGTTTTTAAATCATTCTCTTTAAGGACAAGAGCAAAAATAAAGTATCTTGAATACCTAATAAGCCTTCTATGTTTTTGAAAACCTGAACAAATAAAACAGTTAATGGTATAATGAATACGTTTTTGACCTTGTAAACTCGTTCAATATCTCATCTTCAAAACCTTGAGTGCTCAGTATTATCATGGCTTAACATACTGGCTCAGTTTAGTTGAATTCATCCACAACTAATTTTCATTAAACTATTTTAATTCATTCTGAATGATGTCCAAAATATGTCCCGTATTACCTTAATAATTCTTTGTACAGACTTTAGAAAATGTAAACATAGTTTTTTTTCTTGCAAAATATCAAGGACCAGTATTTTTAGACAAGAAATAAACCAGTTGAAGAAACTAAATTTGATAGGTGGGCTGTACTAATATCTAACATCATGATTGACTACAAGTTGTGGTGATTTGAAAACTATGTCGCCAAGAAACCAAAAACACAGGGAACAGTTAATACCAACAGCTGTATGACTATATGAAAAATGGTGGTGGTGTGTTAAAAAAAAAAAAAGCGTTTTGATCCTATGAATTACAGCTGAAGGTCTACACTTCAGTGGCATCTTGGTTACAATCTTTCAGATTCATTGTGGTTGTGTACATTGGTGGAAGCTCAGCAGGGTGTCCCTGCTCTGCAAAGTCATGATCAGAGTAGATGGCCATACTCTTACGGCTTTGTTTCTTTTCCACTGTTTCTGAAGGTGACTGGAAAAATGCAGCCTTCCATCTGGAGCGAAGTGCTGTAGCAACTGGCTTCCAGTATGGAGACGACAGCGTTGAGCTGGGGCAACAGCTCTTCAAATTAGCTCAGTTGCACTTCAATGGGTGAGCAAGTTTTATAGTTGTTTTTCAGCATCTGATGTATATTATGTAGTCCTGCCAAAACTGCAACAGTTACTGAACGCACAAGTTCTACTATTTAATTGATTTGACATGCATGATTATTACAAATACCAACTGTCTGTGTGTTTTCCCCCTCCTTCCTCCAGCGGTGCCAGAGGTCCGGCCCTGTCTGTCATTCCCAAGGTCAGGAGACTACTCTGCCTTCACTGTGGTCCCCACTGCCCTGAATTACAGGAGCTGAAGGCCATGGAGGAATGTCTACAAGGGGAGTCTTACTGGAAATATTGACCACATTTGAAATATGTATCTAGTTTTGTATTAAGTGATGCTGATTAAAATCTATGAAATTTACAGACTGTGTGCCTTTCAGTATAAAAATTATTATTTTCCTGTTTGTTTGCACTTTGCACCTGTGTGCGTGTGTGTGTGTGTGTGTGCGTGTGCGTGTGTGTGTCCATCAATAATTTCAATTTCATGCTTCAATGCTAGTCTTGCACTGCTAGACAACTCATCCACCAGCTGCCTCCAGGTTACACGTAGCTCTGCAAATTAAACAAAGTAAACATGTGTCTTGCATTGTTGTTTTTGTTTAGAAGCCTATAAACAGAGAAGCATGTGAATTCATTCATAAAATCTGCAAAAACCTACTCATATAGGTGGACCTCTGACCTTTAGATGGCAGCAGTTATCCACTAAGTAATTCAATTTCATGCTTGAATGCCTGGAAAGCAAGATGTAGCACTGACTGTTGAACACACGGTCCATGTCCCCCAGGACCTTCAACTTAAAAGTCCTTATAATTCAGTCCTATTAAAGCATTGTGCATGAATGATAAAGGGGTCAGATCAGCATAAGCTCTGCTGTAAGGTTTTGTTGGTTTTAAAATAGAGGGGGGGTGGGGTACTCGTGATGAGAAAATTTAAAGAAAAGCTTGATCCTGAGGCATTCACATAATCGGTATCTGGGGGGCAGCCAGTCTGGCAGATGTGGACGCGTGTGGAAATCAAGGTCAAGAAAAATATTGAGAGGCGGTACATGAGATAAGCTTAGGAGCAGTTCACCCTGTACTCAGAAGGCTCCATGGGGCAGATGCCAACTGATTATAGTGGTAACACGGTCGTCACAAGGAGCAAAACAAGGTGAAGCCATTCACGAATAGCTGGAGCTTAATTAAGATCATCTCTGAGTCAACAAATCGGAATAGATCTTTGACTCTGCATTCTGAGAAAGCGATGCTGTGTAAACAATGTAAACTCTGTCACAGTGCCGTTTTTTGGACAGCGGGAGGAAGCCGGAGTACATGGAGAGAACCCAACTTGCAGAACATGCAAACTTCCAGCAAACTTGAATCCCCCTGCCAGGATTTGAACAAGAAACCCTGTAGCTGTGAGGCAACAGTGTTCACAACTGCACCACAGCTCTCCATGAAATGTTTATTTTTCACATAAATGAGGTTGTTTTATTGTTTAACTATTCCTTATAGTTTCACGAGGGGTTCACCTTACATATTTATTCATGATTGTTATTATTTTAAGTTATTAGTCGTCTTTGCCTTACATTCATTCTCCAGTCTCTACTTATTGAAATGTGCTGCTAGCATCTCATTCAAAAGTATTTTCCCAAAAGCTGTTCATTTTAACATTTGATTAATTGTAATTGTACATCCTGTGTTTATTTTATATTTCACACAGCTTTGGTGAAAGAGTATATTTTGATTGATCTAGGGGCAAGACAAACCCATTAGTTTCTCTAGAACATCAGATGTTTTGCTATTCATTGATCAAACTGAGAACTCACAAACTATAGTACAATATATTCAATATAGATTACTTATCAACCGACTGATCATTGCAGTTTTTACTGACGACAGCAAATGATTTCACACAACAAACCAGCCATTAACCAAGAAAAAACGCAATGTTTCTCTTATCATCCCACTGAAAATCAGAACTGCACCGTGGTCATAGAACTGTCAGTTTTCTATGACTGCAGATGATCTGTTTTGTGTTATTCATAATATTGTATCAGTAAAAAATACAGCAAACATCAAAATCTGAATAATTCCTAAACCTGTTTGAATATAAATCCCATGGTCATTAATTGTGTGATTGTTTTGTCAAACATATCTGTTGAAATTATATGAAACACACAAGATAATGCTAGATTTTCAAGTGTGTGGGGGGGGTCGTGTTGATGGACAATCTGTTGCTACAATATCCTTCGATGCATCAGATGGTTTTCTCAGGAGCCTCACTGATAGCAGCATAAAGAACTGTAGAGCCAGAGACAACGTAGCTTTAACAGAGAGAAACTAATGCAACACACAATGAGAGATATCCAGCTTGACATTCTCTTTGTTGAGCGAGTCATAACATTTATAAATGTAAAGTAAACATCATTACTCTGTTTCATTCTAATGAAAGATGTGAAGACTATTCATGATCATTGGTCACTGTTGTCTTTGTGTTTACATACAGTACATTATAGCCTTTGGATAATTCTTTACAGCTCTCCCTCCTAGGTTTTTTAGGAATTATACCCCCCCTTGAGTTTGTAAGCTCGTAAGCTGCGGGAGAAATATGAGCTCAGGCTCAAAAGAACCAAACATTAATAAGGAGGGAACAGGAGCATAAGAAAGAGTAACACAACCAGCAGGGATAAGTCTGCAGACATGGCTTTGCTGCACCAGTATCAGATCACAGATCCCTTATTTGACAGTCCAGCGCCATTCAAGGCCATTTCCGCTGACTTATCAGATGTCTTCCTTTATATTATGTATTTAAATTATGCAATTTATCTGATGTACTGTAAAAAGCAGGTTAACGTCATTTCAAACACCCTCCTACATGAATTATAAACTCAGCTGTAACCATAACAATGAACTCTGACCTCCAGTCAGGGGGTGTGTCTGATTATGAGAGGAAAGGACCCACAGGAGGACTTCAGTGACATCGCCTGGCAGGTTTGCAGTCATCAATTAATTAACAAACATAATATCACCTCCTGCTTTTATAACAAAATGACATATTACCTGTATGTTTTACAGCAGGAGTACTCTTTGCTGATTTTGTAGGTGTTACCATAGTCTTCCTGTTAAAATGGACCTTTGGGGTGCACGGTTTGTGAATTGAATACATAATATACTTCTAGGAAGACTTTTCCCTCAAACATGATTTATAAGATTTTATGTTCAAGGTAAAACAATTGAATGTACTGCTATCAGGTAATCTCTTCAATGTCTCCTAATGGAGCTCTTTGTCTAATGTCTTGTGACATTGCCTTTTGAACCAGTTTCATAGCAAAAACATAAGCTCCAGCAAAAATGAGTATCATCAGAAAACTTGTTCACATGTCCCAAAGATGCAACTGTTTATAATTTTGTAACATTAACTGTGTTTATTTTTTAAATATTTAGAAAGTAAAGAATATCAAGTCTTAGAATTTGCGATGTATCACTTGAAAATGTATTCCGCCGTCTCCTCAGAGTGTCAGTGTGCCAGCTTCTGCATATATCAACACAAAAGATGAGTCTCAGTAGGGAAATGGTAAAGGAAGAGCCAATCATTGTACAATTTTGCTTTAATGTAAAAGTGTTCCTGTGCTGTGGACCAACATACCCATTTCATCTTCCGTCTTGTGATTAATTGCGAAATTACAAAGAGCTAAATATTTGGACTGTTTAGCACCTATAGATCTTATTTTGTGTTTATGTTTTAAAAATGGACCAACAAAAACGTTAAGGGTTTAATTTTGTTTGTGCTTTTTATGTCAAAACCACTGCACCAACAATGGCAATCCCATCAGGTTCAAGTCCACCAACACACTTGTCTCACTGGGATTATTTCAGATTTCACAAATCTTTTGCAGACGCTAAACAAATGTTGCATAGCTATTTGAGCGGATTACAATAGTTTTTCAATTATATGTGTCAGTTACGCTGAACCCTGAAAATGACTGTCACACAGACACAGAAGTTAAAATTCACCTTGGTTGGTACTTGCTTTACAATAAACCCTTTACACCCTAATCAATCAGCCTGTAGTTTTAATTCTCACACACTGAACCTGTCGAAAGGTCTCATTTCCTGCAAATTGGGAAAAAATATCCCCTGTTGTTGCTTTGATCCCACCCTGATAATTAGATGAACCCCTCCCTCATCGCTCTAAGAGCCCCAACCCCCTCAAGCTCTTCACTGCTTCCATCTGTCTTTAAGTGAATTCTTCCCTCGATGCTCTTCCTTTCAGCTCTCTCAACGGCAGCGGAAATCGAATACGTGATGCAGATGATGATAATGTGCCTGGGGCTCATGTAAAAATAAAATCTCCATTATTCTTTCACACAGACAAAGTTATTACCAAGTATTATCAAAATGTCTGGCAGTAAATCATGGTCTGAATAGAGATGGAGTGTTAAGTGCAGTACAATGATGATGGTGCCTTTAGAACAGCTCTCAATTTCTGTCGGAGCAAAAAATAGAAACATTAGTTGTTGCTTGCATTTAAGGGCCACAGTTACAGCATACAAATCATTATTATAAATAGAGAGAGGGCTCGAGGGTCAAATGAGAATGCCAGTCTCTGTGTTTGACGGATGTAGAGAGGGGTCTAAGTTGTGCGGCGTGCGCACTACCGGATAAGGTGAGGAAACTGGGCAGCGGACCTCTTGGCAGTCACTCTGCTGAACAGCCTGTTCACCTTGTGTGTTGGAGCACAGACACACACATATGAGTAAGCAGCTCCAAATGCACAAGGTCACTGTTTGATCAGCATTTCAGTCCGCAGCAGTGGTGGTCCGTCTGTAATCCACTTACTGCTATAATGAGAATGATATGGTCATACAGACGGATGACGAATTGAATTAAAATCTGAAAACTTCCCTCCAACATTGAAGGAAACTGGTCTGTGTGAGAAGCATCACTGGATATCGGGACAAGGTTATTGAGGGATCACCTTTATGTCACAATTTTCCTCATTTTTTTCCTGATCTATGAGATTTTTCAAGTTGTTAAAATGCTATTGGAGATGCTATTGGGCCAACTTATTAGACGGCATCAAAACTCCAATCGAGGAGGTAGGCTATGTTTAAAAAAGAACAGTGAATAGTTTTAGCAGTGCTGTTTCAAATACTTTATGTTGTCTTTGCCTTTAATTTGTCAGTTGTCTGTAGATGCACAGCTTCACAGAGCTGCCCGTGATCACAGAAATATTTAGTCTCGTTTCTGTGTTTTTGTGTGTGAGAAGTCAAATTTGATCGCACAGCTGTTTTTTTTACACACAGTCCATTTTAGCCCAGCTTTATATAGGCGTAGCTTTAATTAAAAAAAACAACTTTCATTACGTTATTTTATCCAGAGGTACCCCTCCACCAAGACCAACCCCTACCCGAGTTATTCTTTAGCAAAAGATAGACAGAAGCAAGCAAACATCTCTTGATTTTAAGTCTCACCTTACTGTTGTGGAGTTTTTTCAGTTTTTATTGTAGTTGTTGAAGTTCTGCACTCTTTGTTCAAAGGTTTATGTAACACAACTTGGTATGGTTTAAGAAATGTGCTTTGGATTTCAATAGTGTGCATTTTACATACATGGCTGCTTTTTGTTTATCAAGGATCACAATAAATGATGCCTGCTTAGACCAAACTTCCAAGTGAGGGAACCTCCTGGCCACATCTATAGGGGTAATGGATGATATTGCCCATTTAAGTAGCAAAGCTTTCCTTCATCCCATGATTTGCTCACTTGTTATAATCCCCCCACATATGAAAGCTGGATATTGCTGACATTCATCCCAACTTTGGGAGCAATAAACCTACTTTGGGACTTACTTCAAACCCCCAAAGTAAATTATCAATATTGAGGAAGAGGTGGCCCATGGGGAAAGAGGATATACTGTCATTACATTCTCTGGTACCAGTGAATATATTTAAACTGAGAAATAAAGAGACCTAAAAAATTTTTCCACTTTTCTTATACAACTGCCTCATAAGAGCATCTATGTGATTTACCAAGAGTGATAAATGAAGGAAACATTGTTTACCTTCCTTTGTAAGACCGAAAAAACAATTGTTATTCGCAGTGTCAAACTGCAGATCTATGTTATCGAAAGTGCAAAAGCTAATAATAGGTTCTTCTTTCTCTCTTCTCTCCAGATATAAGTAATGATCTCTCCTTTTTAATTTTCCCCACTCACATCATCTCCTCCTCTGTGTCTATTTGCCTCCTTTTCTGTGCAAATGTCCCATTCAGTTCTCTGCTGTAATGGCATGAGTATTTTCAGCACTGTGGAGCAACATGGATGGATGATGAAGCCATTTACTCCACTGACTGCTCATGCTTTTTGTTCATCAGTTTCCCGGCCCTGTAATGTAATGTGAGCCTTTATTGCTCCTCATAGAGAAATTTTCTTTTTCACTCTCTCCTTTCAGAATGAGAGAGCAACATCAGCTGTAGAGGGACTTGGTGATTTGTTCAAGGACACTTAACTTTGGGAGGTATAGTAGTCAGAACAGTTTACTACGACCATAAACGCACTAGTCTCATTCAATTGCATTTTTCTTCACTGCAGCAATAATGCTTAGAGAAATGTTTTACGTTTTTTTTTTTTTTTAAATATCAGGTAGCAGAAATTATTAGATTATATTTTATATTTAAAATACTTACAATCATTACAAATCCAGATGAAGTTTCAAAAAATATATTTTTGTTCTACTAAAAAAATCTACTAATATGCCTTAATAATGAATGTAACACTCTAAAAAATGTTAAGTGGAAGACTTTTGAAAAATGATTTATTAAGTGACGAGAAACTAATTATTTTCCGTGCCATATTCCACAGCTTCAACTTGTGCAGGCTGTCAAGTACTCAGTCACATGGGCAAAGAGGTCTGAAACATGACCACCACTGAATAGAATTCATAAGTTGCAGCATCAAGATTGTACCAAAAATTACCCAGAGACAGATTTTTCAAAGGTTTTGTTGGCAGATGAGATGAGAATGGCTTCTGATAGATGGGCTCCTGACAGATTGCTAATGAACACGAAGCATTTTCCAGTCAGGCACCAGCATGATGGAGGAAGGAAACGATGTGAGCTGCTGTCATCTAGGATGAGCTTTTGGGGCCTTTTGGCTTGAAGATGAACTGAAAATTGATTAAAAGATATCCTTCAGTTTCTAAAGATTTAGGCCAAGCAGTGATAGGAGAAGAACTCTGCAGCATTCAATAAGGCCTCAATTTGTATGAAACAACATTGCTCCATTGTTTGTTTCGCCAGCAATGGCCACAAATATGACAGAATAATGACCCGGGAGGATGATACACCTGGAAGAAATTAAAAACAATCTAGGCCTCATAACGATAAATTACATTCAGCCTGGCACTTTTGCCTTTCTGTTACATTCAAGATTTAATTTTTGTTTTTGTTTCTCTGCAGATGTAGAATCAATTGGCTGCCAAATTAATACATATGTGAGTGCAATACCAGTGGATTATTTCTGTGTAGTATATGAACTTTGTTAACATCCACTACTGTTTTGTCGCTAACTTTTGCTAACTACCTTATTTGACCACACAGAGATCTGAAATCACATGCCTCAGCAGCTGCACAAACATTCATTATTGAATAAATGAGAGAGTGCTGGACTCTGGTCTCTACCTGTCCATCCTGCAGTGTCCTGCTGCCTCTAGTGCAGAGCAGAAACCTGCCCTGGAAAGTTCATCTTGACTGTGGGTGGAAGTGATGATCATTCTGGCTGCTGATGGATGGAGGGCACTATGAGACTGACTGGCCAGCCCTGCCATGCATAAATAACTTCTCTTCCTTTGCCCCTCAAGGACAGCCGGCTGAAAGGAACTGGTGTACTAGGACACGTTGAGGAAGGGGAGGGATTCCAAGCTAACTAGTTTTAAATACTTTTACCATATTCGTCTTATTTACTATCTTTTATCTAACAACCCAGTGTTGACAAGTAAAGAAATAAACTCAACACATCGTCTCTTGCTTTTCTGATGACCTCTGCGAACTCTGGAAACTCAAACTCTCGACTTTAACCAAATCCAAACCCTGATCCCATGTTACTTCTGACCACACTCATGAAGTCAAACTAGACATTGAATACCTGTCTAAGTCTTACCCCAGAGTGCACCTTTTTTTTTCTTTTTTTCTGAGGCCATGTGGTGTAAAGTTGTGTAAGTGGAGAACCAACAATGGTTATCTAAACAGAATGTGACCAAAGCTACGACAAAGAAGGCAAGAAAACACAAGAAACTTTTAAATCTTGTTCTGAAATCGGCAAACACTTTGACTGATTAACCTCTTCGCCTGAGACTGGCGGCAGACCACTGCCTTGCCCCGTCTCAGGCCGCTGATTCACTTTCCAAGGTGTCACTGATACATTTCATCCTTTAACAGGAGTGTCTTAACTACCATGGGGGCTTCGGTATCGTCGGTTACCGACAGCCAGAAGGACACATAGCGGTCACCTGAACATCAGATATCAAGCGTTTTGTAATTCAATATAAACAAAGACATAACGGTCCAAGGATCCATATCATTTGCTTGTTACGTGATCGTTAGATGTTCATCACTGGCAACGCAGAGAGGTAAACTAATACTAAGAGCTGTGGGAGGAGTCATTGTTGTGCAAAACTGTTTAAAGGGTCTTCAGAGGTTAAAGATAATGCATATGGAAGGGCACTTAATTCCTCATTCTTATGCAGACCCACAGATCCTAAGACGTTTTTAAATAGATAAACAAGAAGACTAAACAAAATGTTTAGCTAAAGCAGCATTAGACCGAATGTGAAAATATTATCCCTGAGGGTTTCTTGGGTGTCTCTTTGTAATTCAACCTTAATATCTTCCTGGGCGGTCAAGTATCTTAGTTAATTGATTGTTAATTGGTAGCTAAATGGTCGGGTTTTCAGTGCTATCAGTATCCAGATTGTGTTGCATTCAGACTCCAAATCTTAAAGAGTTCAAGGACACAAAAGGGCATGACATTAAATATATCCAAATGAGATTTTGAAAGCATTCTTTATCTACAACATCGAAGGGAACTATCAGCATTTCACAACATACAATGTATTTAGAGGCTTGATAAAACAGTTATTTTGACATTCTTATGGTTTATTACAATTATAATTTAGTCATTTTTATACGTCAAATGATGATACATTTGATGGAAAACTTAAATTATATACACTACATAGCAGCTCTTTCACATTATATCCCTTTATTTTTTCTTATGATTCTTTGCCCTCTTTTCTGACTTCTGATGCCTTTCTCCTGTTTTACAGATCCTATGCTAAATATCTCCATCTTTTTTCAATAATAATGTTTATCTATGTGTGTCAATATGTGAATTGTACTATTCTATTTCATCTTACAAAAATCAGCATAACTTTCCACTTTGGGGACATAGAGAGTGATCAGCAGCCACAGCTAACTCGTCTGACTGAGTGATTTGCCGTTGTTTGGCCGGTTGTGTCTGTCTGGCTCCGGCTCACTCCATTACAAGTCTAAATGACTAATTAATGGTCCAGAGACAGGTGACACCAGCTCCTCAAGATCCATTTACACCCCCATCCACTCTACTGCGCTTCTTCACTGCTACCATCATCCCCACCCCCCCTCCACTCATCTCTTATTCATCTGGCTGTGGAGTACTGTTTAAGGAGCCGGTCTGTGCATAGACAGATGGAAAAGATGGACACATTGACAGACAGGAAGGTGGGGGATGAGTGACTACCTATCCTGGAGGGGAGATAGATAAACCCTGATATCCACCTGCTTAGACACCTCGGACAACTTTCAGCAGACTTTTATGCTGGGTAAGATCATATTATGGCTAAAGCCATTTATTCACAGCTGTGACAGAGTCCTTGAACTTCGTACCACAGCTTTTTATCTCAGTGACAGACACAATCAAACATCCATGGCAGTGCAAGGACAAAGATCAAGGAAGATTTTAGATTAAACTACCATAGCTCATAAGCATCCTGGTGTACCTCATTATGCACCACAGCAGTGGAATAGTGTGTACTTCAAGCAAGAAGAGTTCAGAGCCCATTGAGTCCATTTCAAAGCTGACAGATTAACATCCAGGGATTGGACATTGAGATGGTGGAGAACTACAAATTCCTGGGTGTTCACCTCAACAATAAACTGGACTGGACTGACCACACACAAGCCCTCTACAAGAAGGGCCAGAGTCGCCTCCACCTGCTGAGGAGACTGAGGTCCTTCGGTGTGTGCATGACTCTCCCCAGGACTTTCTGTGGTAGCTTCAGCAATTTTCTATGCTGTGGTCTGCTGGAGAGGGGGCAGTACGGACAGAGACAGAGGGAGACTGAACAAACTGATCAGGAGAGCGAGCTCTGTCCTGGACTGTCCCCTGGACTCCATTGAGGATGTGGGTGAGAGGAGGATGTTAGCTAAGCTGACATCCATCATGGACAACTCCTCTCACCCCCTCCATGACACTGTGGGGTTCCTGTACAGCTCCTTCAGCATCAGACTGTTACACCCACGGTGCAAGAAGGAGAGGTTCCGCTGGTCCTTCATCCCGGCTGCTGTCAGACTTTACAACACATGCACCCACTGATCATGTTTTTGCTTTCCCATGATAACCATACAGAGATTTTTCTTCAGCCGTATTATTTATATTTTATTAATTTCAACTTCCCAATGTGCAATATTATTTATACTAGATCACTTTACTTTTAATACTTCATTTTTTTTTTTTTTTTACTTCTTAGTACTTTTTTTTCTTAAAAAAAAACAATGAAAAATGTTTTTTCTCTTTTTTAATTTCTTGTTTCATGTCTATTGTTGCTGCTGTGACAAGTGAATTTCCCCGTTGTGGGATAAATAAAGTATAATCTAATCTAATCTAATTTAACAGATCGACAAGCATGTACAAATAATTAAAGATCTTTTTTAGCTCTGAACTTTAAGTCATTCACTCATCCATCCGTTTTCTATACCAGCTTAATCCAATTCAGGGTCACAAGGCTGGAGCTTATCCCAGCTGTCATTGGGCGAGAGGCAGGGTACACCCTGAACTGGCATATCGCCACACAGAGACAAACGAGACAAGCAGCCTCGCTCATACTCACTCCTGGGGGTCGATTTAGAGTCACCAATTAACGTAACATGCATATTTTTGGGTAGTGGGAGGAAGCCACCAGGAAGGATTCAAACCAGGAACCCCCTTGCTGTGCTTTACCTGAAAGGACCAATCTATCATTTTGAACCTTCAGGACTGCTTCGACAGTCGTATGTGTATATGTACCTTTGTCCTTAACTTGGGACATACTGGGTTCCGTTGATCTACAATGAGTAAGTCAAGCTTTTGTCAGTCGTGTAAGAGCTGGAAGGAGGATGAAAGAAACATGGGGCTGGCTGGTAAAACAAGGTTGGCAAGTGACGCTGCAGGGATGTAAAGGAAAACCGAAATGTGAATACCGCTGCAGTTTGCTGCAGTTTAGCAGTTGTAAGTCTTCTAGAGAAATAATAGTAATAAACAAATAAATAGAGAGGGTTGCAGGTTCAACTCCCAGCTGGGGCCTTTCTGTGTGGAGTTTATATGTTCTACCCGTATATGCGTGGGTTCTCCCCGGGTACTCCGGCTTCCTCCCACTGTCCAAAAACATGCATGTTAGGTTAATTGGTGTCTCTAAAATTGTCCTTAGGAGTGAGTGTGAGCGTGTGCGTGTGCATGTGTGGCTGTTTGTCTCTGTGTGGCCCTGTGATGGACTGGCGGCCTGTCCAGTGTGTACCCCGCCTCTCGCCCAATGACCGCTGGGATAGGCTCCAGCCCCCCTGCGACCTGACCGACGGATTCACCGGTATAGAAAATGGATGGATGGATGGAAACACATAAATAATAATAATAAATAATTTCCTTGTTATCAACCTATTCTTAAGTATCAACAGCTCATTTACACAGGGCATTTTGTAGACTTATGGTAGTATGACCTTTGCTCTCATGATTCAAAAAAGGGGGACCCAAACACATGAGTTACAGGAGGCTAAACACATGCAAGTAGAAAAAAACAAAACTAAAAAACACTCCAAAATCAGAAATAGCAAGGTTCTAAACTGAAAAATAACAAGATTCAAGGCTAACTTACAGGGGGAAGCTTTGAGGGTGATCTCGCCCTGAAAAAAAGGGAAACCTGGAGAATATATACTTGGGGAGGTGATATCAAACAAGTGACAGATGAAGCAATCACAACCAGGATTAATACAGGAAGTAAACGCACTAGAGTACACATGAGAGACATCTCCTCAAATTAAATCAGTATGCAAGGTAACAAAACAGTGGAAACATAGGAAAAGCAAAAAATAAAGTCAAAACCAAAAAGCCAAAACTGAGACCATGACATATGTTGGTTTAATTTAATCAAAAATATTTTTTATCTTTAAATGTCAAGTTTTTTCTTGACGTTTCAATTTAAAACTTTTTTTCTTGACGAGTTGACTTTATTCTGAAAATTTGAGGAAAAAAGGAAATTAAGAGGAGCCGTAATGAAGAGATGACATCAATCTTTTTTCCTATTTCTTAAATCAGTCATTAAGATAGCTGAAAGCTTATTCTCTGTGTCCCTGTGTGGTGCTTACGTCTGCTGTCCAGTCAAAAGTAGTGACTAGTCACATTATTTCAGGGTTGTGATTATCAGCAGCACAGCCTGAGGGATGCAGTGCAATGCCATCCCTTATGTTGTTGTCATGGCATGCTTGTTTACTGGGAGTTAGAGGTATTCTGGAGTTGTAAGTCTTGGCCCTAAAAACACTGATAATAAAACTGCTTTCGGAACGCAGTGGGAAAAGCTTTAAAAGGCTTGTTTTAGTTGGTGAACTTAGTTTGAAAAACCCTAAACGTTAAACACAAGTTAAAGTATGAGTCACTGACTCTGATGCTGCTGCTAAAACAGATTGTACTCTCTACCTCAGACTTACAGAAGATATTCAACAGATTACTGCAAACACTGAATGACTTAAGCTTTGTTTAGAAGTAGAGTTTGCTTTCCCATTTCAGCCTCATTGGGAATCTCCAGTCCAATCTGTTCAGTGAACACCCAGGCATCTGTAGTCCCCCACCTCATCTGCCAGAACAGAACCAGTGCTTGGCTCAATGCTGGTCCTTCTATAAGACAAAGTTTTAAGATGAGGGGATTGTTCCTTCATCCCACAACTAAGCTGTGAACTAGTTGCCAGTACATTACTCAGCCACCATCATTGATACAACCCACAACTTCAGAGTCATCTGAACATTTCTGGAAATGACTGGACTCTACATTTAAGTCAACACACACACTCTCTCTCTCTCACACACACACACACACACACACACACACACACACTAACTATCGCTGCAGTCAGAAGATAGGGATGGGCAACCTTGAGTAAATCAATTACGAGGTTCACTGTCAAATTGAAGGCCCCGAGGAGGGCACCATAACAATATCAGCAGCAGCCTGTGAAAAGCAGCCTCCACTAAATCAGCTCTCTGTGTAGGAAGATAGAGCCGGCATCCATGGAGCAGACAGAGGGGTCCTAAGAGGGAAAGAGGATGACTGAGCAGATGTCCTTGTTTGTCTGCAGGAATAAATAGTGATGTTAATTTGGTCCTTTGGGCTTATCTGGAGCACCAGCCGGGAGGCCACTTTCCATCATTTGCAGTCTTTTTCAGTCTTGTGTCTCTATGTCTTGGTTTCTCATTTTCCACCTCATCCAGTGTCTATATTGACATCCCAACCATGACCATTTATTTCCATTTTTTTCCTGATTTCCTTTTGAGAATAACAGCAATGTATTTTATGAGCATTTTGATTTTGAAAAATATACATGCCATGAGTTCGATGAAAAGAATAAATCCTGCCATCACACCTGCTCTTATAATTTTACTGTAACATTCAGTCAGTTGTGAGGGTACTGTCTGTTGAAAAAGAATCAATCTATCGAAAATGAAAATACAAAAATACTCTACTGAGAACAACTGATTCAGTTGCCTAGATCAGTTCCCACCCTCACCTGTGCTCCTGTTTTTAAAGTGTTGAAAATCCATGCAGCTAACGTTCAAAAATTTTGTGAAGAGGGTTAAAAAGAGTTAAGGCCTAATAACTACAAAATTGCAGACACATGTTTTGCATCAGAGGGACAAAATGTGCCAGAAACCCTCTGTGATCTAATGCTTTTTGCCCTCAAATAAAAACGAATTAATAAATAAATACTACATTTAAAGAGAAAGCAGAAATTAAGAGTAGAGCAAAAGCAACTACAGGATATCTCTTCTTGGGGAACCAGTGGCTACCACATTTGGTAAATAAGGTGGAGCTAGAGAGTGATACTTGAAACCTGATTAGACAAAAAACACATATCTATTGGGCCAAAAATCTATTTCTTTCAACTTAACTTAGTTTATATATTGTATGCCAAGTAAACTCCTCAAAGTTACATAGCGCAGTTTTTCCAACTCAGACCCCCGAAGGGCATAGGAGACAGGCCAATCGTAATATTAAAACTCATTCTAGCTGCACAATTTTTTTCAAGCTGTTATTTTAAGGTAGAAATGTCACATAGTATTACTTTAAACACAGATTTCACTTCAGATACCAAACCACATGTTTATATTTTATATGTGTACATTCTCTAATTGGAGCCACCTGCTACCCAATTAGACCTTCTCTGCCATCCTGAGCTATCCGTGGTGCTGAGCCATGGGTCATCTTTGACTCCCATGACTGTGTCTTTTGATCTTTATGCTTTATTTCTTATCATTTAAAATACCTTGGTATTTTCTTACTTTCCTTTTTTGATCTTTAGATCTTTTAAATCTAATTTTTATTCTTATTTTTTAACAGAGAACAAGGCTGGTTCCATAAAATTAAGCACTGCTGCTAAATGTGGAGCTGTCAGTGGTGCTGAACCACTCTCATTAAACAGATTGATGCTCTTTCAATCATTCCTTCTTGCTCGCTCCCGAAATACTTTCTTCTTTTTCTTTTAGGTTCATACTTTTAATTTATAAAGAAATCATTTACAAACCATTTTGTCTGGCACAAACTGTATTCTCTGGTAAAGGAACAGTCAAAATGTTCCTTTTCCCACTTGACATGGATGTGTTGAACTTCAACAATTTTGTACCACGGCACCCTCATACTAAAGTTTCAAGCCACCTAATTGCTTTATTAGAGCATAAATCACTTCATCATGATTAATTCTAGGCTTAAATATTAAACTAAGTTATTTCATCTCCTTATTTTAGGCCGAGTAATAAGAGTAAGTGACAGATAAGTCCCATGGGAGGTCCAGAACAACAAATCAATGCAAAACTCTGTTTTGGATGCAGCTTACTTAATTAAGTTTATTAATTGATTTGCCATCGTGGACGTGTAGAGCATGACCAACTCTACACAAGTGAGAATTTTATCCCTACTTTTGGAAAACTGATGGAAAGTAAATGCCCACGGTCTCATTAAAACTCCACTGTTCCACTCATAAATCCAACTAATTTGCAAATAACAAAACAGGCCACATATTAAGGCTTTAATAATAGATGGTGTTGAAGTATAACAAAGATCAGCTTTTGACTTAAATGACAAAGCAACCACCCAACAATTACATATAGGGCTTACTGATTACTCAACTTTGTATATTGGTATTTGGTCAATGGTAAAGTTTATTACAATACAATACTTTACTCTGAATTACTCTGAATTACTTTTTTCTGCAAATATTGTTTTTGAAAAATTATTATTCAAAAATCAGAAATACTTGGTGGTCCTTGCGGAGACTTGTGTATTTCTCTCTTTGGCTCTCGCTCTCTCTCTCACTCCCTCTCCCTCTCTCTCGGTGACAGGCGTCAAAAATACCACCAAGGGAGCACCCGATCAGCAGCTTTCCATGCAGCCACACAGGGCTGATGTCCAATGTTCTGATGCAGAAAAAAAACTCAGAGACAAAACTTCATTTCTCCAGGAAAGGCAAACCGAGATCGAGGTGACAATGGAGAGAGCGTCTTTTTTGTTCTGCTCCTAAGCGGTGCCGGACTGATTTAACTTTACCTGAGAGGATTGTAAGTCCGTCTCGTTTTTCCTCCGAAACGCCAATAAATATACTCCTGCCTTGAAACAAAAAAAGTCGGGAAAAGATGCGGATTCTTTACAATATCTACCATTCGAAAGGCATTTTTCTCGTTTGGCATCAGTGGTGTCTGTATTACGCAGCAGGGGTGTGTTTGTTACTTTCGCCCGTGCGCTCGGACGACGCTTGTCCGTCGTCTTGCATCTGTGCCAGAGACGCGGGGACGGTGACCTGCCTACCTGATGGGGAGGAAACCGAGCTACCAGGAGACATGCCAGAGTGGACGTCCACTCTGATACTTAAAGGGAGAAATATCTCAACTTTACCTCGCGGTGCGCTCACGATCAATGGCACGAAGTTGGTAATGATGACATTATCGCTGTCCTATAACGGCATACAGGTTATTGAACCGTATGCTTTCCTGGGACTTCCCCGTTTACACCTACTGGATCTGAGCCACAATCAGTTGGAGTTTATCTCAGCTAGGGCTTTCCACGGATTACCAGAGCTTCGCTCCCTTTACTTAAATTACTCTATTTTGCCCCCTGCCATCGCGCATCTCTCAGGTGCGCTGAGCGCAGAAAATTTGCGCAACCTCCACAGACTCGAATTGGCGGGAAACGGGCTGAAGTCTATACCATTAGAGAGATTAGACATGTATAGCCTCCACGCGTTAGTGCTGACAGATAACTCAATAGAGAATATTGAGAGGGAAAATATAACCAATTTGTACCAGGAAAGGCGCTTACGCGTCTACTTGTCCTTAAATCCTTTTCGGTGCAACTGTGAACTGGAAGCATTTTACTACTGGTTAAAGAACTCTTCCCAATGCCCGGACGCTGGGCGTCTCCTTTGCAGTCAGCCCGAGGGTAAGAGTGGGATCCCTGTGGAAAAGCTCCGATCTGAGGACGTGGATTGTATGAGCGAGAACCTAGAAGCGGTTTCATATGTGTTCCTTGGTATTGTGTTGGCCCTGATTGGAGTAGTGTTTCTAATGGTGCTGTATCTCAACCGTCGAGGCATCAAACGGTGGCTCAACAACATCCGAGAGGCATGTCGAGACCAGATGGAGGTCTACCATTACCGCTATGAGCAGGACTCAGATCCGAGACTGGCAAACGTGGCAGTTTGAGTTAAAGAGACTTCGTGCCAGTGATGTGCAGTGACAGGACAGAGTAGACAACATGGCAAAGGGAAAAAGAACTATTGAACATAAATGACAGGCTATGGCTTTGCCAGTCAGAATCAAAGGTTTAAAAAAAATCCCTTTCATCATTTCCAGCATCTGTCCGAGGAACTTCAATCTGATTTTGGGATGTACACAAAGCCAAAGACAGTTAAATGACTAAAGAGACTATAGTCGTGTTGCAGAACTGAAAACTTGTAAGCAGTATTGTAAACACTGTAAATAAGTATTTAACGAGAAAGGAATGAAATTCATGCATCATCTTAACTTATGCAGTTGGAAGTTTGTCACACACCCCAAGTATTATTTACCTTATAAACCAAGCGACAATTATAAGTGAAAACAGTCTATATAGTCTGGATTACTTTTATCTGAAATTCTGAATGAAATGGTGGCTTAGTGTTAAATTAGTTACAGCACTTGGGTAACCCTGCAGAGGAGGCAAAAGTTCTGCTGCTTTTAATCCTCTGAAAGACTACATGATGCAAGTGATTATAGAGAAAAATAAGCACAGGAGAATTGCATGTTTGGTGGAGTGCTTTGCTTGTTTGAACATCCAGTGCTGAAATAATCTGTCATAATTAATTGCAAACCACTTGGAACATGTTTTAACAACCTCATCCTCAAGCAATAGCTTCAAATCTCTGGAAAAAGATAACATTTGCATCATTTGACACCAAGTCAGTTTATCAGTTTAAGCAGTGAAAAAAGGAAAATATAGAATCTAACCATGCATGTGACTGTATAGCTATATAAGCCCAACTTTAACACAAATAAAGCACAAAAAAGTGAATTAGCAGTGTTCACGTCTGTACTTTTTATTGTCATTGTCAGAGAATGCTGACTTTGTGCAGCATTATTCCAAGACAAATCTTACAGTTGTGTTAAAAGCAAGTGTGCATGTGTGCCTTTGCTTCTTTTGAACGACAGTAATGTGCCACGTCATGACTACTGCTCACCAAAAAAGGTCTAAACAAACTCAAAATGACTGTGAGTGAATACGACAGAACAGCAGAGCAGTGTTAATCTCACAAACACTGTGATTTATAAACCAAAGAGAATGAGGATTGACCTGTGAAGCGTGACTCAAAGCTAATTTATCCCATTAACCAAAGGTCTACATTAAGATTACAGAAATGTTCAAACAAAGGTCAAAAAAGAATATCTGGATAAATAAATGTGTGGTAGTAAGAATTAACTTGAAGGGACAGAGACTAACTGTTTTGCTGTTTTGTATTTCATAAAGGAGTTTGTTTTCTTAGCATAACTCAAGAGTGCTACAGTCAATAAACATATTGCTAATGGGAATAACTGACTTAGATAACTGAATGGAATCAGTGTGATTCCAGGAATTACAATACCATGATTAACCTGTGACGTTTAAGACAATAAATAGAGAAATTAATTAGTCACAGCAAATTGGATGTGCAGTTGTGACATAAAATATCAACAGATATTTCCAGCCACACAGAAAGATCAAATAAACAAAAAAAACATATTTTTTAATGGAAGGTCCATTCTAGACAAGCTGAAAAATAACTATTTATTTTTATATCCACAAGTTACAATGCAACATACTTGCAAATTTGAAGATATTTGAATGCATCGTATACAGTAGATACTGTAGATGGATAAGTCTTTATTTCCACCTTAAATTTTTACACGCCCGGAGCCTTTCATTATGTCAGTAATATAGGAGACACTTTTACGTTACACTGGACATCAAAATGTGACAGTCTGCCACAGGTTTGAAACCCCTGTAACATTGCCTGTCGTGTTGTATACCAAGACTGAAGAGATAGACCTAATCATGAGGACAGCTGTGTCAGTGGATGAAAGCATTTATGTGCTGTACATGCACGTCCTACGTAACAGGAGTCAATGGCACAGCCAGCAGCTTCACAAGGCTGCACTCCAAGGGTCTATTTGGATTGTTTTTTTAAATTTCATTTATCTGTTTCTTTATGTTCCCAGGAAGATTCCCAAATCCCACAGAAAAATATCGTTGAAGCCGCCTTAAAGGAGAATTCCGGCCATTTTACAAACATATCCCATCTGTTGGAGACCCAGGGAAGTTGGCCAAAGGGAAAACCGCGAGAAATTTTCTGACACCACGGCCAATCTCCGAATTGGCCGTGGTGTCAGTAGCAATACAATTCAACCCAGGGGCTAACCATACCATTAGCTAGCACAGACATTATACATTTTGAGATTTCAAAAACAGCGCACCTAATTCTCTCAGCTTCTGTGTTCCACAGGCGTGCGCACAAATTGATCGCCAAAGTCATACACTATAGTATTCCAAAATTGTCTTTTATGGTTAGCCCCTGGGTTGAATTGTATTGCTACTGACACCACGGCCAATTCGGCCAACTTTTGATAGAAAGAGTTTTGCGTTGTTCTTAGTAATGGATCAGGTTCACACGTGTTGCAGTGGAAGGAACACGTGACTGAAGACATATCATTTGATAGATAATTTGAGTGAAAATCTAGTAGAAATCTAAAAATCTAGTAACATACAAATGAGCCCACTTCAGTGGAGTCATGCACACTCTGCAGTTTTGGGATCGCACCCTATCATGATATGTGAAAACAATTCCTCATGGACAAGAATCTGATCTAGAATCTGAACAAGACTGGACCCATATCTTCTTTTTATGCAGCCATGCCTTTGTAATGAGTGCAGAATGTGGTTTTGCGCTGCCTTTAAAAATCAGTTCAAGCACTTCCTTGGAAATTATTTGATTTGAAGGCATCACATGCTGCTCCAAAGTCAAAGTGTAATTTTGTGTTCATTCCGGCATCATACAAGGATAAATCAGCTTTGCAAATGACACAACCAAACTTTACAATGAAACCTGCCTTTGAGACTTGTTGCTGCCTTCGTGGACTTTTTCATCTTTGTTCAGGAGCACAAAGCATTCATTTCTTCCATAAAGGATTTTGAATACTGATTCAATTGGCTACATGTTTTCATTGTATGACATACCACATGCCTCCAAGCCCAGAGACAGCATTTGCCAAATCTAGATAAGTTTAACATATAATACATCTTCATTGCACTGTAAAGGTTTACGTGGTATTGAATAATGTAACACTGTAATTTCTCTTAGTAATCCCTTGCCTTTGGGATTATATCAGCTATTGATGAATGATGCTTCTTGATGCAGTGTCATCTGAGAGATTGGAGATTGAAAGTTTAGGCTTGTGCTCCCGGTGAAATGATATGATACGATACTCTGGCAGGGAGAAATAAGCCATTCTCCTCTAATCTTTCTTTGAGCAACATTACTTTTTAAGCATTTTAAAGATCTTCTCACACATTTGCTAGTAAGATTGAGATCCTATGCCTATTTTTGATCCTCAAAGATTTATGTGGATAATGTCTTTATTATTAGAAGAAGAAAAAAAGCTAAATTCGTCTTTGACTATATTCCCATGATCTTTTCTCTGTGCTGCCTCTGTCTCTTCAACTAACACATTTTTCAATTTTTTTTCTAGGATTCTGGGATACAGTGTTCTCTCTGTGTTTTCTTGTCACACTGTCATTTCTATGTTCTTTCATTTTTTTGCAGTCCCCTTAATAAATACAGTGGACTTTCTCTCTGCCTCTGTACCACCTCACTTTGCTCCCCCCTCTCGCTCCTCTTCAGCTAGGTAAATGACTTTATCCAGCTGAGTGACTTTGTAAGGACGCGGGCACAGGGTTTAAGCTGAGCTCAGCCGAAGGGAAGAACAGAAAAAGAAAGATAAAGAAAAGATTCATTAGAGTTCTTTAGTCCAGCACCAACTGTCCTTGCCTTATGCAAAGTGATGACTCACCGTCATGCTCTAAATATGAACGTCTGGAAGCCAAAGCCCAACTGCAAACTGGGGAAAATATCACAATGTTAGAGGAACTTTTTTTTTTCTGTTGCAGTGCTGCTGATTTTGAGGTTTTTTTTAAATAATTTTTTTTATCTCTGAGAATCTGAACCCCAGTCCATTTTCTGAATGACCTTCATTTTACCTTTAAGTAGAACATTTCCACATGACCGCTTACTGAGTGTTTGATGTCTCACAGTCCATCAACCACTAACTGAATGGAACTTCTTGCTTGCGTTTGCCAGTAAATGCTTGTTTGTAGATCACAGCTGGTTGTATCTTTGCTGCTGACTGGGGATAGGAGGAGGTTGGAATCGTAGGAGACTAGAGCAAGTAGTGTTGTTTTGTAAGTCAAATCTGTCTCATTTGAAACAGCAATGGTTTAATTTCCCATAATGTGCAGCAGCAGAAAAACACATTCGCAATAGAAATATAAAAAATGCTTGTTGATGAAATTATGTTTTGTAATGTCTTCGTGCATGAAACAAGTGGAAAACATGGTTTTCATTACCTCCTCCACAGCTGTGAGTGCGTTACACAATAACAGCCAGCAGAACTTTCTTCTGGATGCCAAAATGCTGTTTTCCCCTTTATACATAAATATGGAGCATGCTGGGATTGCAGTTATACATTTATCGTGGTCCTGATTTGGATCTATTTGAATTATAAACTCTTTCCCGCATACATCTTTTCAGAAGCCAAACATCAATATCCATATCGAGAACCAGTGGGTTAAAGACAAAGGACACCACAGCTGTGAATGCAAAGGAAAATGGGTCAGGAGTGGTCAAAAGTTGAGTGAGTATGTTTAGTCTTAAAAACGCCGTAAGATTGGCATTTCACAACTTTAGAGTGAAAAAGAGGAAATAATGCAGGTGTTAGGATACTGAAATTTAAGGCAACTTTTTTCAAAAGTCTCAGATCGATTAACCTTCTAGCTTGCTCACATTCGTTGGGAAGGTGTTGAGAGTTTCAAAGCCTAATAAAAACTCTGAATTAGAAATCTTGACCCAACAATCAGGAGCCATGTGTTCCTCTAAGCAGCTGACAAATATTACAGAAATTTAAATAACTGATGCTCTCAAAAAAGGGAAGCCATTTCAAAAGGAAAAAAAACTCCAAAACATTAACTTAAAGGAGTCTCAGAAACCATAGATACCATTAAAACTGCCAAGCTAGGAGTTTTTAAAGATGGAAACCCATGGAAATAACAACACTGATCTTACAGAAGATGCAAATGTTTGAAAACCAGATAATCTTTGACACAGTAACGTATACAGTTCCATCCTGTTTAACAGTGATGCCCAAACTTTTTGCCACTGCACACCACATACTGTCTTCACAGTTCCTGAAATTGAACAAATGAATATGAATAAGGTGATACTTTATGTTGATTGATAAAACATTTTGTTCAATGTGAAGCGAAGTATTCATATAAGGGGTACCATACATTTTATACATGGCACTCCAAAATATAGGAAAATAGAAAAGAATATAAGGTATTTGAGGTAAATGCTTTTCTACTGTCTGTCATTCTTCGCACTCTCTGATCTCAAAGAAATGAAAAGCCAGTTCCAGATTTTGCAGCACTGAAACATCCTCAGGCATTACTCAATGTAGAAGGTTAGCGATGGCTTATTTAGTCACTGGTGAAACACACCTGTGACTAAACAAGGACGGGCTTTGGATAACCTTCTGACAACCGTAGTGTTTACTTCAAATTAAATTGCAGCTTTCCAAACTAGCCTTAATGTCTAATTATCACTTTCTTCCCATCTTAATTGTGCAAGTTTGGGACTTCTTATGAGATTAATTAAGCTTGGTTGAACATTAAAAGTTTGTTTGTTAAAAGCAAAGTCATTAGCTGCTGTTCGGTGTTAATGTAATTACAAATGGAGCTCATTAGAGAGGCTCCCTGGAGTCGGACAGGCGGGACTGAATCTTTTGTCGGGGGGTACTGTGTGATTGTTTGATTTTAAATGCTCTCTCAGGGAATTCTATGTTTTTGGCATGCCGTCACTTTGTTTTGTTTGGACTTATTAGAAAATGTAGTTTTGTATAAGACTATCCCAAGTGCTGTGTGAGACAATTCTGAAATAAAACAGCACTTACAGCTGCATAAGTTTACAATAGACGAGTCTGCAGCTGGAAACTATGCATTGATATTACTGATTCTTAACACGTTTAACATGTTAGAGCCATTTGTGCATATGAACAAGGTGATTAATCATTCAGATCTTGTAATATTTGACCTAATTGTATTTTTGAGTAGCAGTTGCAGTTCTGTATCATTTTGTGGAGTGCTTGCTTCATATTGTTAATTACTGCAGTTCTCTCATTGGTTAATACACATAACGTGATGTAGTACGTGTATTTTGCTTATTGAAGCTATGGAACCGAGAGAGCACACTAGTTTTAACTGTGCTTGCACGAGAATATCATTTTGTTGTCGTGTTACACAGTTTTTATTTTTTAAAAACTGAAAGAAAGGTTTTTCAGTAAACCCTGGAAAGAAGACCACGGACTGTGGAGTTTTATTGAAGCACGCGTCAGCTACATGCGCAGGATCTATAGTTTGGTGTGAATTAGCAGTAAATGGACGGAGCCACACTTACATCTAGTATTCATTTAGGTTTAGATCATTCAGGTTTTTACAGAGTAAAACTGTACTCTGTACAGTTTGTCCTGGCCTAGGTTTTGATTCATCCAAGACTATTGGTGGGAAAATCTGGCTGATTGATTTGCCTATTAATGAGCCAAACGTTTCAGATTCTCTCTTTACAGTCTGTGCATGAGGGCTCAGGTAATTAAGACCAGAGCCCTGCCTGTCAAAATCTGACAAGACACATTTATGCAGTGAGGTGATGAGAAAGAGTCTCAATCTTTATCTCTTATTGGAAGTCAATTTAAATCCTTTTCAAGTCATGCTCTCTTTGGCACAGAGTACAGATATTAATTTTAGATTGCATAATCTGACATGAATCAGAAATGTCCTTCACATTCCACAAATGATTGGGAAGGTGACACTGATGAGGACAAAATTCCTGCACCAAGACGGTTTTCGAAATGTGCATTTCAAAAACTTAGTACCTACAAATCCAACAGATATGTCAATTCATATCAATTCTGTCCTTGCTTTGAAAGGGTTGTTGGTCATTGTACTATATACTACTGAACCACTCAATAAAAAGGAAATGTAAAATGCATGAAGTGTAAGAGGTAGATCCAGACAATCTATTTAATTCTAAAGGAGTCTCGTTCCCTCGTACAGAGTCATTGAGAAATGGAATTCTCATCTAATCTGGTGTCAATGACACAAAATATTTCCTGTAATATCTCGCTTTTCATGCACACAATAGATGGTATTCATATGCATGTATGTCTGAAACAAAAAACAACTGTGGCTTCAGTTGAATTACAATGACTATGATGCAATAAGATTGGACAGGACGGCATAAAATAGGATTGGATAAGATAAGATACGATACGATCGAAAGACATCCCTGTCAGCTAATAATCACAACATAAAAGTAACCTTTTCGTCTCATACCCGGTCCACGATAAAAACCCTTTTTGATGGGAGGACTTATCAGAAGATTTACTGTCTGAGCTTATTCTTATTATGAGCATTCAGGAAAAGTGGTGGCTGAGATTGACCAATGATATTCTAATGAATATGAATTTGATCATCCAGCTTAAATTTTAAGGCAAAAAAAAAATAAACGAAAGGAAACTGCTGAACCGGCCCGTACTCCAATTCAACATAACACTGTATACTCTGACTGTATACTCCAAAATATATCCAAATGGTAGCAGGGATTCCACTGCATCTGAATCATTTACTAAAAAGAAAATCAAACCCTTTTCTTGTTAAAGGCTGATGAAAAATTTTAAAAAGAAAGACAGAAAAGAGCTCAAACACATGCTTTAGGTTTCTCAAGATGATTGCAGATTAAAGGAACATATGACTACTGCAGCTCCTGTACCACGACCTTTTCTATAAGCAATCTGAAAAGGATCCCGTGAATTATTCATTGCCTTACCAAGGTCATAGGCTATTATCTTCATCAGCGATTTCATTACAACAGATGGAAGTGAAACTGGATTATTAAATCAATCATAATATTCTTCAGGACACTCTTATTAACAACATTATTCCAGCATGTTAATCTATTTCATTAGATATTCAGATGCATTACAAAAAGGAGTATTTATTTGTCCTGTCTTTTCTGAAATGTTTTTTGCTCATTAAATTGCATTTCCATCAGGCAAACAAACTTTCACTGTAGCTCTGCAAAAATGTACTGTCTGTGAGTTTGCAGGGCGCAAAAGTCTAAAGTAACGCTCAAATGACTGCGTAAAAAATGCAGCCTCAGCACTGAATATGTCATGCTGTCCTTCACTCAAGAGAAGCTGCTGATCCTCCAACATTGGTGCATTACTGTAGAGATAGAAACAACATCTGCCTTGACAACCCGTCAGTCACGCTCTGATTTTTTGAACAGCTCTTTCCTCCCAGTAAAGTCTCAGCCAAACTATTACAAACTGAGTTTCCGCGTGCAGTACCTGGCAATCCAGTGCGAAACTTTTGCAATTGGAACCTTTACTCAATTCTATTTTTATTCGGAAAATTCATCCCACACGTAGTCCTGCAAAGCAGCTGCAAATCAACAAGTTATGTTGAATTAATTTTGCTTTCACACACAAAGAAACTTCCTTTTGCACGTATTAACCATAACAGAACACCGGAAACTGGTGCATTTTGTACATGCTAAACTGATAAAAGCTGCTACATGATGCACTTTGATTTTGTCTTGATGCACATCTCCAAAGAAAATCCTTATCCCCATCTGAAGACATATTTTTGGGCCGTGTCAGGGAAATCATTAGTTTATCAATTACTGCCCTCTTGTGGCTATTTGGCAGAAAAGGAGCAAAACGGTGTCATGTGTAAAAAAAAAAAAGTGTTAGCTTTTCCCAGCTTTGAGGCTGCCTAAAATGAACAACAGTCAGGTTCAGACAGGGCCACTGGATGTTTGTTTTGTTTTCTTTATATTTGCAATAAATCCTGGTTATGTTTTGCATAAAATGCCTCCAAACCTCTGTGTGTGTTTGTGGTGTGGCATAATCTTCAACAATCTGAGAGCACAGAAGTCCTTAAAGCTGTAAAATCTTGTAAAAACAATCATGGAGCAGCGATTATCAAACATCATAACTCAGGTAAAAAAAAATTGAATTCCCAGGATTAGCAGCGGATATGTTTATCAAACTTTAATCATTGATAACCAACAACATGAATCTCTATTCATCAGTAGTTTTTGTGCTTTCTAACCTGCATAGTTGATATCCCATACAGAAAGTATGAGGCATTCATAAGAATTAATTAGAATAATCTGAAGGAATGGGAAATCGCCTTGTATTGACTTACATCTGCATGTTACTGACAGTGTAATCAGTAGGCTATTCTTGCAACAGCTTTTCTGCAATATTTGCTCCATTAATGAAGAGCAGAAACATTACTCCCTTAAGATTTTTCCTAGTAGTCATGTAATTCATTGCTTCGTCTTGGAGGCTAATTAAATTAATTAGGCTCAAAACTTAGTAGAATATGTTTACGAGAGACAGGGTTGTCGACGTGCATTCTCTGGAGTTTAAGACAACTGACCAAAACCCGTCTGATGACAGCATCATATTCCTTTATGTAATGTTACACACATTCATTTCACTGCTGTGTTCCAACGTTGAAGCTTTGACAATGATTGTAGAATCAAGTCCTGGTTATTACTGCAGTTTTTACCACTGATTATTTATATGTAGCAGTAGTTCTCACGCAAGGCATCCAGGTTATTTTCTATATACTGTATAGTCTGATTTTCACTTTTTACCACAGACTTAATATGCAAACTCAGTAGAATTATACTTCCTGTGCTGTGAAATACCTTAACTAAATGTGAACCCTGCCCCCTTTGATTTACCAGCAAAATGATCAATACTCAGAATAAGCTGGAAAATGGATTTATAATCGTTACACTCTGTCTCTTTAATCCCTCAAATTGTATGAAGCTGTTGTTTCTCGTGCTGGAAATAAATTATAATGTCTGCCTATCAGCAAAATTAGATTTACTGGTGTGAAGAGAAAACTTGATATCAAGACATACTTATAGACTAAAATAGCCATAAATTGTTTTTGGTCATTTCGTCAATAAATGAGTATGAGAATTATTTATTATTATTATTATTATTATTATTATTATTTTCTTCATTTTAATCAGACTAACATCAAAGTAGCTGTCAACAAAACTTTCAGAGGATCCAAAAGTGTATGAGCAGTTTATTTAATGACCCAAATGTAGATGACACCTAGTATCATCATACTAGAGTTGATCATATTTTGAGTTTCACTTTCAAACTCTTTATAGTACAGTCACAAGCATTCATTTTACATATATTATCTTTAGGAGAGAAATGTAAGCCAAGTGGTTTAGCTGTCGTCGATCATATGGTATACGGACATAAAAAAACATATTATGACTGGTGGTACATCTCTTTCTTTTTGAAAACTTCCCCATTAGCCAATCATTAACTGTTATATGCTCTATATACACTAGGGCTTGAGCATACAGGACAACTACACAGCATGAAACATTAATCAGACATTTGACAGAAATGAATTTTTTCACTTTTGTTGCTAAGTTTTGGATACACTAATATTTTTTTTCTAACACTCTAACCTTTTCAAAGAAATCAGAATATACTTACATTCATTTCCTTAACCGTAAATAATGGTGACACCAAAAGCTTTAGCCTCATTAATCTCTTCCTTGGGCTGCATGGTGCTGTGGTGGTTAGCATTATCTCCTCACAGCAAGAAGACAGTTTGCATATTCTCCCTGTGCATGCATGAGTTCTCTTTGGATAATCTGGCTTCCTCCCATGGTCCAAAAACTTGCAAGTTGGTAATTCTAAATTGAAATAAGGGGCGAGTGTCAGTGTTCATGGTTGTTTATTTCCAGATTTGTTATCTGATGTTAAACTGGGCTTGGCTAAATGAATCAATGAATCTCTTCCCCTATCTCATTGTAATTCAGAAGGGTCAAACAGTGTTAGAAAAATCTGAAACTTGCCGTTTCTTTTGGTGGCATGATAAGATTTAATGTTAAAATTCTCCCCAAATAAAAAGAAATAGGTCTCTTCCCTGTCTTTGGTTCCAGCGCCCTACTTTCACGATCTTTAACTAGACCAAGAAAAGCCCATTTTGCTTAGCCGATACAACCTTCTTCCTGACTGTGACGCTCTATGCTGTGTTTTGTCTGATTACATCTTTACGCATTGTGTTGTCTCTGTGGTACAAAGAGGACTCAAACACAAAAAGAACACTCAGTGGGAAAAAGAACAGATATAAACTTGATGACAGAACAAAACTGGAGGACCCGCAGGGCAACAAATCTAAAGAAACAGAGATCTACAAAACAAAACTCAACAGTGACCAATAGGACAGAAACAAGCGATGATCTGGTAAGGAAGAAAGAAGATCGGGCTGTTTATATACAGAGGAAGGTACAGTATTGGCAGGTGAGATATCTTGAGATCTTGAGATAACGACAGAAATGTATCCATGATCAGAACAAAACGAGCTTCATTTACTAGGATCTAAAATAATGATATAATTAACTCGTGATCTTGAAGATGGTGACATAACTAACCCACTGTAACCATAAAACAAGCTTGTTCTTTCTAGATAATTGGATAATCAACAAAAAATAATGGCCTCGCTCTACTTCTGTACAATTTTTGTTATTTTTTAACTTACGTAATTTCTCTCTTCTCAGGGAAAATGGTCCGATTTTGGAGGTTAAAAAAGAGAAGGGGCAGGTTGGTTTATCCACATCCCCAAAAAGGTTAGTGTTACAATCCGGTTGTACAAAATGGTTGTAGCTTGTGACATGGCCACACATTTTTCTGTAGGGTCAGGTCATGTGACATAACGGGGATCATGACCCATCAAGAGTAAAATGTGTCAGCCCTAATCATGTATAATTTTCAAACCACTTTGTGTCTTGGATCAGCCGGTTTTTCTAACTCACGACATCTTCTGTTCGTAACAGAAACCCATTCAGTGCTCTCACAGAGGACATTTCACATTGCTGCTCAGACAGAAGGTGAATATTTGGCAGTGAAGGGGTGAAATCTGACGTTTTAAAGAACACTAATGACTCATTAATATCACTGAGCATCCCTTCCCATTACCCCTGAGTTTTAATTGCAAGAGTGCACAACCTTCTAATGGATGCAGATGAGATTAATTAGGCTTAAGCTTGAACTGTAAAAGCTTTGTTTGTAATAAAGAAAGTCATTAACCAACATCCTTGGGTAATGACACAACAAACAGGACTCATTAGCAGGGCTCCCAGGAGTCAAAGAGGCAGGAGAAGATCATTTTATCTGGGGTCATCAAGTTCTGTTTGGTACTAAAAAGCCCCCTCAGAGAGTAATTGCCAATGTCATTATATTTTGTTGTTGAGTCACTTACCGTACAACAGGATGATATAGTAGGTCAAAGCTTTCCGAAGAGACTCGTGAAACTAAGTTTTTTGTCAGTGTGAGAAGAGCCTTCCCTTTTTGTGAGTACAATTAGTTAACTCTTGCTGTTTCCTATCCCTAATTAGTGTAGAGTCAGAGTTGATAAGTATTATATTTTCATTTGACATGTTTGGCACTGAGACAGCTCTGATCAAGGTGACAAATGACATCCGCCTGAACACAGATGCAAGTAGAGTCACAGTCTTAGTTCTGCTGGACCTGAGTGCTGCCTTTGACACAGTTGACCATGCGATCTTATTACAGAGGTTAGAAGACTGGGTGGGAATCTCTGGTCGTGCTTTAAACTGGTTCAAGTCCTATCTGGAGGACAGGAAAAATTTTGTTGAAATTGGTAACTGTGTCTCAGACCAAATGGCTATGACCTGTGGGGTTCCCCAGGGGTCAATCCTGGGACCCGTATTGTTCAATCTGTACATGCTTCCACTAGGCCAGCTAATACGCAGCTATAATGTGTCCTACCACAACTATGCAGATGACACTCAGATCTACGTGTCACTGACGGCCCACAGAAACAAAGAGAAAGTGTTATCAGCCATCTTGAGACTCTCTCTCTAAAACCTAACTATCAAGTTAGAAATCTCGGGGTAATATTGGACTCAGACCTGAACTTTAACAGCCACATTAAATCTGTAACATCAGCAGCTTTTTACCATCTAAAAAACATTGCCAGAATCAAAGGAATAGTGTCTAAACCAGACTTAGAGAGACTGATCCATGCGTTTGTCTCCAGCAGGTTAGACTGCTGTAACAGCCTGCTCACTGGGCTCTCTAAACGGGCTGTAAGACAGCTGCAGTACATGCTGCTCGAGTCCTGACTAGAACCAGGAAATACGACCATATTAGTCCAGTGCTCATGTCTCTGCACTGGCTTCCTGTCGCTCAGAGAATAGACTTTAAAACAGCTCTGCTTGTGTACAAGTCTCTTCACGGTCAAGCGCCAAAGTACATCTCTGCCATGTTAGAGCCATATGAACCAACTCGGGCTCTGAGAACCTCAGGGAGGGGTCTCCTGCTGGTGCCCAGAGTCAGGACTAAACAAGGTGAGGCTGCGTTTCAGTTTTATGCCCCTAAAATCTGGAACAGTCTTCCAGAAGATGTGAGACAGGCCTCAACTCTGACAATGTTTAAATCCAGGCTGAAAACAGTTCTATTTAGCTGTGCATATGACACCTGAAAGTATTTTATCTGCACTCTTCACTTTTTAATTAATTAATGATTATTTTAATGGGTTTTTATTTTATTATTTTTATTTTATTTTTATTTTTTATTTATTTTTATTGCCTTCTTGTGATTTTATGTAGCTGTGAAGCACTTTGAATTGCCCTGTGTATGAATTGTGCTCTATAAATAAAATTTCCTTGCCTTGATTATGGGAGACCAACAATGATTATAGAACAGATGTATCCATATGCCATCCATCCATCCATCCATCATCTTCCGCTGGTCCGGGGATCGGGTCGCGGGGGCAGCAGCTTGAGCAAAGAGACCCAGACGTCCCTGTCCCCGGCCACTTCCTCCAGCTCTTCTGGGGGGACCCCGAGGCGTTCCCAGGCCAGCCGAGAGACATAGTCTCTCCAACGTGTCCTGGGTCTTCCCCGGGGCCTCCTCCCAGTGGGACGGGCCCGGAACACCTCACCGGGAAGGCGTCCAGGAGGCATTCTCACTAGATGCCCGAGCCACCTCATCTGACTCCTCTCGATGCGGAGGAGCAGCGGTTCTACTCCGAGCCTCTCCCGGATGACCGAGCTTCTCACCCTATCTCTAAGGGAGAGCCCAGACACCCTGCGGAGGAAACTCATTTCGGCCGCTTGTATTCGCGATCTCGTTCTTTCGGTCACTACCCACAGCTCGTGACCATAGGTGAGGGTAGGAACATAGATTGACCGGTAAATCGAGAGCTTCGCCTTCTGGCTCAGCTCCTTCTTCACCACGACGGGCCGGTGCAGAGCCCGCATCACTGCAGACGCCGCACCGATCCGTCTGTCAATCTCCTGCTCCATTCGTCCCTCACTCGTGAACAAGGCCCCGAGATACTTGAACTCCTCCACTTGGGGAAGGATCTCATTCCCGACCCGGAGAGGCCATTCCACCCTTTTCCGGCCGAAGACCATGGTCTCGGATTTGGAGGTGCTGATTCTCATCCCAGCCGCTTCACATTCGGCTGCGAACCGCTCCAGTGAGAGCTGAAGGTCACGGCCTGAGGACGCCAACAGAACCACATCGTCCGCAAAGAGCAGAGACCCGATTCTGAAGTCGCCAAACCGGACCCCCTCAACGCCCTGGCTGCGCCTAGAAATTCTGTCCATAAAAATTATGAACAGAATCGGTGACAAAGGGCAGCCCTGACGGAGTCCAACCCTCACAGGAAACATGTCCGACTTACTGCCGGCAATGCGGACCAAACTCTGACACCGGTCATACAGGGACCGAACAGCCTGTATCAAAGAGTCCGGCACTCCATATTCCCGGAGCAACCCCCACAAGAGTCCCCGAGGGACACGGTCGAACGCCTTCTCCAAGTCCACAAAACACATGTAGACCGGTTGGGCGAACTCCCATGCACCCTCCAGGACCCTGCGGAGGGTATAGAGCTGGTCCACTGTTCCACGGCCAGGACGAAAACCACACTGCACCTCCTGAATCCGAGATTCGACTATCCGTCGGATCCTCCTCTCCAGTACCCCCGAATAGACCTTACCAGGGAGGCTGAGGAGTGTGATCCCCCTATAGTTGGAACACACCCTCCGGTCCCCCTTTTTAAAGAGGGGGACCACCACCCCAATCTGCCAGTCCAGAGGCACTGCCCCCGATGTCCACGCGATGCTGCAGAGGCGTGTCAACCAAGACAGCCCCACAACATCCAGAGCCTTGAGGAACTCAGGACGGACCTCATCCACCCCCGGGGCCTTGCCACCGAGGAGTTTTTTGACCACCTCGGCGACCTCAGCCCCAGATATGGGAGGTCCCACGTCCGAGCTCCCCAACTCTGCTTCCTCATCGGAAGGCGTGTCGGTAGGATTGAGGAGGCCCTCAAAGTATTCCCCCCACCGACTCACGACGTCCCTTGTAGAAGTCAGCAGAGCCCCGCCCTCACCATACACGGTGTTGACGGTGCACCGCTTCCCCCTCCTGAGCTGCCGGATGGCGGACCAGAATCTCCTCGAGGCCGTCCGGAAGTCGTTCTCCATGGCCTCCCCGAACTCTTCCCAAGCCCGAGTTTTTGCCTCAGCAACCGCCGAGGCTGCGTTCCGCTTGGCCTGTCGGTACCCATCAGCTGCTTCCAGAGTCCCACTGGCCAAAAAGGCCCGATAGGACTCCTTCTTCAGCTTGACGGCCTCCCTCACCACTGGTGTCCACCAGCGGGTTCGGGGATTGCCGCCACGACAGGCACCAACCACCTTACGGCCACAGCTCCGGTCGGCCGCCTCAACAATGGAGGCACGGAACATGTCCCATTCGGGCTCAATGTCCCCCACCTCCCTCGGGACATGGTTGAAGCTCTGCCGGAGGTGGGAGTTGAAACTCCTCCTTACAGGGGATTCCGCCAGCCGTTCCCAACAGACCCTCACAATACGTTTGGGCCTGCCAGGTCTGACCGGCTTCCTCCCCCACCAGCGGAGCCAACTCACCACCAGGTGGTGATCAGTTGACAGCTCCGCCCCTCTCTTCACCCGAGTGTCCAGGACATACGGCCGCAAGTCTGACGATACAACCACAAAGTCGATCATCGAGCTGAGGCCTAGGGTGTCCTGGTGCCAGGTGCACATATGGACACCCTTATGCCTGAACATGGTGTTCGTTATGGACAGTCCGTGACGAGCACAGAAGTCCAACAACAAAACACCACTCTGATTCAGATCGGGGGGGCCGTTCCTCCCAATCACGCCCCTCCAGGTCTCACTGTCATTGCCCACGTGAGCATTGAAGTCTCCCAGCAGGACGAGGGAGTCTCCCGGAGGAGCACTCTCCAGTGCCTCCTCCAGGGACTCCAAAAAGGGTGGGTACTCTGAACTGCCGTTCGGTGCATAAGCACAAACAACAGTCAGGACCCGTCCCCCCACCCTAAGGCGGAGGGAGGCTACCCTCTCGTCTACCGGGGTGAACCCCAATGTACAGGCGCACAGCCGGGGGGCAATAAGTATGCCCACACCTGCTCTACGCCTCTCACCACGGGCAACTCCAGAGTGGAAGAGAGTCCAACCTCTCTCGAGGAGGCTGGTTCCGGAGCCCAAGCCATGTGTCGAGGTGAGTCCAACTATATCTAGCCGGAACCGCTCAGCCTCGCGCACCAGCTCAGGCTCCTTCCCCAGCAGAGAGGTGACGTTCCACGTCCCAAGAGCCAGCTTCAGTAGCCGAGGATCAGACCGCCAAGGTCCCCGCCTTCGGCTGCCGCCCAGCTCACACTGCACCCGACCCCCATGGCCCCTCCCACGGGTGGTGAGCCCGTGGGAAGGGGGACCCGTGCCGTTTCTTCGGGCTGTGCCCGACCGAGCCCCACGGGCACAGACCCGGCCACCAGGCGCTCGCCAGCGGGCCCCACCCCTGGGCCTGGCTCCAGGGGGGGGCCCCGGTAACCCACGCCCGGGCAAAGGAACACGGTGTCCAATAGTTTCATTCATCATAGAGGTCTTGTGAGCTGTTCTTTGTCTGGTCCCTCATCTAGGATCTGTTTGCCATGGGTGACCCTACCAGGGGCTTAAAGCCCCAGACAACATAGCTCCCAGACTCATTGGGGCACGCAAACCCCCCCACCACGATAAGGTGACAGCTCACGGGCATATGCAAGCCTGCTATTGTGGCTGTAAACTCAAACCCTTGACGATCTGTTGAAGCCTTGTTCTACAGTGTCTTGCATTCAAAGAATTAATTTAATCTTCTCTGAATAAAAGGAGTTACAATGGAGTCCAGAAAAAGTGTCTGACTTGTTAAGAGGATATTATAGACACGACACGACCGACGGATTCAGCGTGTGTAGAAAATGGATGGATGGATGCATTTCACAATTTGAACCCCCCCCTCCACATCTCATGATTAGGGCTGGGCAAGTTAGCTCGTTATTATCGCGTTAACTCGTTAAATATTTAATGTAGATAAAAATTTTATCGCGCATTAACGCAGGTTTTATTATCTATTTTATTATTATCAAAGTCTGTTGCTCACAGGCTTTTATTTTGTAAAAGTCTGTTGCGGATCCGGAAAAGAAAGTAATCTTCTCTCTGTGAACTCAAGCTTCCTCTAACCATTGAATCTTAGGTTAATTGCTGATTCTGTGAGTGTGCATGATTGTCCATCTTGTTTGTCTCTGTTTTGGCCATATGACAGACTGGCAACTTGTCCAGGGTGTGCCTTGCTCCTTGCCTAATGGCAGCTGAGCAAATATTCATATTTACAAGATGTTTCATAGAGGATGTAAAATGAAAGGTTCAGGAATACATCCTATTAAGTTCAAATGATCGACAGACTCACCAGAGCCTAAAAGATGGCTACACATTAGCATATTATACAAATCACTTTGCAACTTGACTATTGAAAGTGGGGAAAGCTTTATTCACACACCATCATTCAAAAGGACTTCAGTTACAAAGCACTTCACCATAAGAAAATAAATAAATAAAGCACACAACAAAACTCAAACACAATGATAATTACAATACAGCAAACATGAACTTAAAGGCGGGGTAGGGCATCTTTTTCTGGAACATTTTTTTACATATTGCTTGAAATACTCTTCACACCCCCATTGCAACCAATTAATTAAAAGTTTTGACACAAATATGAAAAGTTTTAGTGGCCTCTAGAACGTACAATCTATCAAACTGCAATCTGCTCCTCCCTCCCCCTCTTCCCCCCCCGTGCGCGTACCCTGCTCCGTGAACGAATTACACGTCCTGTAGCTTGGCAGGAAGCTAAACTAGAGCCAGCTTGGCTAGCACCTAGCATTATTAAACGTATAGTTAGCATAAACTAAATACTAAATACTAAATACGGCAACGATCGATACTTGCTGTCAGAACAGCGCTCGTGCACCTTCGTGCACCTTCGTGCACCTTCGTGCACCTTCGTGCTCGTGCGCGTTCATGTACTCTAGAGGCGTGCCTTCGGGGGGAAAGTGAAGAAAAGGGTTGGGACTTTTTACCTGTGTATTTTCAAAATGCAGCTTCGTTGGAGTCAAAATCCAGGATCTCCTACCCCACCTTTAATAGGTGAAAAGTTCAGTGAGTAGCGCTGCCATAAGTTTTAGTAGAACTTCACATTTCAATATTAAACTAAGAGCAATTGACAACTTGTTCCCTCTTATCTAAAATGAAGTCTAAACAAGACACTTGTTTGCTGCAGTGTAGAGCATGAAAAGTCCCAACAGAAAATCTACTTAGAATTCTTTACATGTTGAATTTCAGTATCTGCTAAGAGTTAATGGAAACAAATGAACTCTTGAGTTGAATGCACATTTGTCTTTGTTTGAAGACAGGTGTTGGCTACATCTCCTTGGCTGAGACTGGAGTCTATGAAGAAACTCTTCATCATAGAAAACAGTTTGATAGATATAATAAAACACAGCCTAGTGCAAAATCGTGCAGGCTCTGTTTCAGCCTGTCAGTGTGAGGACTCAAACTCACCCAAACACTAAGTCAAGATCAAAGGCCACTGAAAATATTTTCAGCGATTTGGAGGTCTCTATGTCAGTTCCTGTTCTTATGCTTATTGACAAGAATGACGTAATGGTTAAACCTGATGGCAAGTGTTGCCACTGGTTACTGAAACAGCGCACACCCCAGGCTCTCTATGCACTACACAAATTCCCCTAGACTATCAGCCTGCTCTCAACCCTACAAAGATTGTTTTAGATTTTGTTGGTATGTTTGCACTGACTTTGTATTTTCCGCACAGTGCCAGGACTCTGATTTTAATTTCTTTGGTTTTAAAAGAATATACAATAGGATTAATGCAAGGAGGGAGACAAGAGGATAGGGACAGGCTCAGGACTCGCAGGTCTGGGTCAATGGCTCTAAAATAAAACCCGTATGTGAATATGACAAGAAGAGGAATATAAAATACAGCAACAAGGATAGCATGCTCAATACAGGTGGCCAAAGCTTTTAGTCGAGAGTCCACAGATTTCATCTTGTACACAGTCACCAGGATGCTGATATAAGACAGAAGAATGAAAGTAAAGGGCCCAAGAAGCAGTAAAACAGAGAGAAAAGAAGCTGAAAACCACTGCATTGAGTAATCGTTACAGGCAAGTCGAAACACGGGTGCATAGTCACAAAAATAACTGAACACTCTGACGGAGTTGCAAAAGGACAATCGTGTCATGAGGCATGTTGTAAACGCTATTACTCCCAGAACACAGCACCATATGATGCTGACGATGCAGATCATGTGCCGCATTGTGTTGATTGAATTTTGGCGCAAAGGGAAGCATATGGCAATCACCCGGTCATAGGCCAGTATAGAAAGTGCAAATGACTCCAGTGATACCAACACATAATATGCATACATTTGTACAAAACACAGGTTAAATGGAATGAAGTTGTCCTTCACAAGAAATATCTTTATCATGCTGGGAATAGTGCACGTGTTGAGCATTAAATCAATCGCAGCAAGGTTGATGACAGCCAAATATTTCGGAGTGTGCAAACAGGGATTAAGAACAACGATATATATCAGCAAACAGTTGAACAGCACTGTTACCACATAAACAAATGCTAGAAAGATGATGTAGACACTTAGAAAAGGAAATGATTCAAATCCAATGATAAAGAAGCCCGGAGGATGTATGATGACAGAGCTGTTATAAGCGTTCCTGAGAAAAGACATAGTTGATTTCTTCAGCCTCAGTTAGAAGATGACCTCTGTTTTCAAATTCTTTTGAAAAAGAGGAATTGTGCGTGTCATTTGAACTCTATCCTCTAACCCAAAAGTACAAGTATAACTTTCGTGAACACTTAAAATCGTGGATGTGATACAACTGAGTGAAAGCAGCTCACCTGATACTCACTAGCAGCTGTTCAGCGGCCGCTCTGTTCCAAAAGCAGCAAGCGAGTAGCTGAAACTCTGACCTGCATACAGTTAGAAATATATCTTCCAACTCATCCCGTGAGATAAAGCTGACAATTCAAATAATAAAGTCACTCTGAAATACCCTATTAATTCCATGGAGAGCAAGGCTGCAACTTCCTCCAATTAACTCGTGTTGTGCTCAAAACAAACATCTAATTGTCGAATGAAGATTTAATGAAGCAACTCACACACAAACATCTTTGCAAAACATGTAGCTGAACATTATGTCCAAAATAAACTGGGAGAGATGCTGACATCATTTCTCTCTTAGTGAGGTGGCAACAACTGTTAGAAATACAGAAATCACTTTTAGTTGCAATAAGCCTAATTTCTAAAATCCTAACTCAGTCTTTTAAGGGTTTCTCTTCAGTGGTCCCATTCGCTGAACAATTGGAACAGATGAACACTTTAGGTGGCGTACATGCGCAGCCTTGGGGCAGTCGCAGCACAGTATGTCTGAACCTGCACCCGAGACACACTTTACAAAAACATCTTTGTCCCACTGGTAGATTTAAGGAGGCTTCTCGGTGAAGAATCATGTCGTGCTCCAATCTCTCTTGGACCTCGATATGCACTGCACGTACTATCGCCGCCACCAGATAAACCAGAGTCATCGATGAGAATGCACGTATGAGAAAAACCTTAGGTTTGCATTAGTCACTTTAGGCACATTGAAGATGTTCTCTATGTATATTTCCTCAAATTCAGGTCCCAGAGGCGACTGTTTGTAACAATCTGACACTTCAGGCGCCTGGAGCACACCAATCAATTGTTTGGCCTCTTCCACAACAACGGCGTACGCCTCGGTGCGTGCCTCGATGAAGTAACCCACAATCAGGTTGGCTATGTTCAGGGTGAGAAAACACGTTATGATGACCAGATATACTGTCAGCCAGACGTTTCCGCCCTCCCAGGAACACAGTGTCCAGGTTGGAGTGACAAACGCAAACCCCACAAAAAGTATAATGTCTATGATCACAATGAAAAGAAAATGCAGTTTCCACCAAATGTCCTGTACACAAGTCATCTGGGTCTTTTTCACACGGGGCCCTGCGTCGTTGTCTCATATAGTTTCCAACGTTATGAAAAAAGCACTGATGGCACCTTCTAAAAGAATGATCACATAGGACAGCTTGTTGAGTAGCAACAACCAGAACGCTACGTGGAAACTTTGAGCCTTGTGTTGCGTGTCAGCAACATCTGTAGTGACAGTGGTGTTGTCAGCAGATCCCGGACACAATCGGCCCGACGGTGTGTCCAATGTGAACGTGAGCGCTACGGCTAAAACGATTAAAACCCCGTGCGCACATCTGATAGATTTGGTCACATGATTAACAGAGGCAAGAGCTAGACCTGTTAGTAGTACCAAACAGTTAACAAACATGCAGAACCTACTGAACCAACCAACGCACCAAGTCAAGTTGCTGATTGAACACACGACATCGCAGAAGCTTACGATGCTGATTAGAAAGCCCATCATGGTAGCATGTACATAATAAACGCACAGTTTGACAAAGGCCACTTTCTCTGCAATAATTTGTATTTTTTGTACTGTTCTAGATAGGTAAAAAGTATCCAATCTGCTCAGAGACAATATTTTTTGAGCGTTCATGCTGTTCCATCTCGTTACGCAGACGCTACGGGTCGGCGTGGATGATGCATTTTCGGAATAATGGGGCGGGTATTTTGCTCGTCTGGACCGCAGTTGCGATCCACAACCACCTTGGTTCTTTTCTTCTTGTGAATAGTTGGCGGCGTTGCCAATGGCCTGATACGACGAGGTCTCTGGCGCTTGGGATATGGTTTGAGTTTGCGAATAGTCGGAGTAGTCAGCAGGCAGTTCGTAGTCCACGGAATTGCTAGTTGACCGTCTTGTCTCGTCTTCTTGGAAATAGCTAAAAGGGAAGCCGTCAAAGACGTCGTCGTTTGTCGAATCGTAAGAAAAAGACGAGTAGCCAGATTGGCACATAGGTTGGCACATAGGTTACTTGTACAAATGATCTCTAATCCTAAACAAAGTCCCATCGAAACGGTAGACGAGTCTTGGGCCGCCGACGGGGTCCTTCTTCTGCATCACATGCTCAACAGATACTGCGTGTGGGACGTCCCGGACCCCGGGTTCGAGATAGCCGAAACCTTCGCTAGACAATACAGGCGCCTGGCCGCGGGCTTTCGGTGCGTGGTGCTGTGTCTCGACGGAGAAAAGGCTCACAAGCTGGCCGTGCGGGAAAAGAGGGAAGTCAAGGTCATGTCCCCCACGATTGAATTCATTCACAGCAACGCTGCGACGATAGACAACAATATGTTCGATTGGTTTGTGCCTTCGGCGGTCTCACACACAATTCGATATACAGAGTCGGGCTTTGATTCCGCGACCGGCGACAATGTCGTAAAGTCGGACTTTGAAGACGTACTCTTCTGCCTCGCGGTGGGTTCAAACGGCGGCGTTCTAGAGTTTTAGACACTACAATGGGGGGTCCCATCAGGTGCACGTTTTTAACCAGGTTGATCAGCTCAGCCATTTCTCCTTCGGATTTGTCCGGCGTGACATCGGGTTCTTCCGTTGGAAGCTCTTGTGCCAATAGGTCGCTCACAGCAATGTTTGCCTCTTTTACGTCTACTGGCACGCAGTCCACTGACCAGTCGGGCAATGTGTACATTCCACCGCGAGGCATACGGGGCAGCTTCATGACATTTACGCCGTCACACTGTACACATACGGTGTACGAGGCGTTGGACGGCGCGTCCACACTGAAAGCCCGTATCATAGCTGTGCAGAATCTGTCGGATTGAGACGTCACAGTTATGAATACGTGAGTTTCAAACAAGTAGCAGATGTAGTCCAGCATCGCAAGCAGGCTCAACGTACAGGGGCTTGTCTCTGTGGCCTTTGGCACGTGTATGAGACGCTTGTTCAGATCCGCTTGAACGCACTCCACATCGCGACTAAAACGTACAACAAACTGGTTAGGCGTCAGACCAACCCGACCAACCGTTTCGTCCTGCGTCGCAGCGGAACAGAACTGTAGGGTTTGGTTCCTATCCCCGGACCGTTTGCTAAAGGACCGACACACAATGTCGCAGTAGCTCAACAGCTCCTCTTCGAAATAGATGTCCTGTTGTTCGAAGTACGTGTCAACGTTGGGTTTAGGAAACGACACGACGATGGCGTCAAATATGTGCACGGCGACAAAAACGGGACAGTCGTCCCCGGGACTGCCCATGCATCGAAACATTTCGCACCGCGACATAGGCCGGAGCCTGGGAACAATCATGTCGATCACGCAGTCTGACACAGCCATGTCTCGGGGTGTGTATGTCGAACACATCTCCAGAGACACAAGGTTCACTGCGCATTTGACGGCCGGCGGGACAACAAACCTGACAAATGTAGGCGAGTCGTTAAACATGTCTCCCTTGAAGAGACTCAGTAGCTTGGTGAGTACTTGAACCAGGCACGTGGTCCCGACACGGATGCAAAACGAATTGCACGGAAGTCTCTTTAGGATCCTATACACCCCAATCGCGGTGTCCCCTAACACAGAGCACATACCGAGACCGCTGATCTTCAGCCTGTGTTCAACGTTCAGAACCAATTGTACATAAAAACGACCGTGGCACACAAGCTCGCAATCCCTATCCACTACGACTATGCCAGGGGTCGTGTCGTCCAACAAGATGGCATTCTTGAACATGTACAAATCTGTCGCATTGTTGAACGGGCTGTCTGAGCACTTTTTGATTGCGTTGTGGGGTTCTCTGCTGAACTTGGTTTGCACTATCCATCCCATGATGTTACAGTTGTCGTGCATCTCACAATCAGCGTGCTTGATAACAATCTCACATTTAGGAGATATTAAATCATTTTGAGTACCGTACCATTGGCTAAGTTGGTTACACATCAGTGACAACGTTTTCCTATCCAAAGACAGGCATTGCAGAGCATCTAACACGGGTCTGGAACCCACTATGTGCACGTAACTGTCTGGATTTGAGGTATCGTCGTCAATGAGGCCGATGTGATTTTTCCACAAATAACTCAATAGGTTTCGTGACACCAACGTTCTATCAATGGATTGGGCTTCGGACGCGGCTCCTGGTCCCGGGACCAACGACATGATAGGACAGGGTCAGCAGATATTTAACGGTGTTGCCGATGGGACATTCAACATGAACACTGAACCCAGAGCATTGTTGCTCGGCGTTGTTAATGAATACAAGCAAGCCAAGCCTCGTAGGACTTTGTCCACATCACAAGATATGAGGGATGACTCCGCTCAGTCACCTCAGTTCCGGCCTCAGCCCCAGGTACAACACCAACCTCAACCTCAGTCTCACACTCAATCTTACACAAGCAACCACGGCTCGTTCACAATGATCACCTCCACCTCAGACGTGAATAGTACCAACGGCACAAAAAAGTACGGGTCTATTCCATCTCTGAGTCCAAACTCGTCGCACATCAGCGATACCAATCGTGGGGATCGCTACCGTCAGGGAGGCCGCCCGACGTACGGCCACATGACGTACAGAAGAAACATGTACTCGCAAGACGCGGCTCATTCGTATACGCACAAGGAAATTACGGGTATCACAGACTTGCAGACCAAGATGGATATGTTGTTAGACAAGATGGCGGAGGGCCAGCAGCCTTCAACCAGAGTCATCGATGGCGCGGACGATGTGCCTACGTAGTACGGCAGGATGGTCGCGAACCTGGTGAAACGGTTAAGGAAACTCTTTACGGATTACAGATTTCTAGAAAAAACACAGGACAAAAACGTGATTGCGCTGCACAAGTTTGCTTTCGGACAACTCCCTGTGGAGAACGAGCTGTACACGCAGGCTATCAAGGACGCCATACCTAACACGTGGTACGACAGGATGGCGGACGACAACTGCTTCTGCAGCACCGCGCTCAACCTAGCCGACGTTATGTGCGATCAGTTGGGAGACAGGGAGGCCTCTCAGAAACTCGTAATTATAATAATGAAGCTGATAAAGTCCATACAAACGTTTTGGACGAACCGTATCGAAGATACGGTATCGAAGATACGGTTCCAGGAGTGCCCAAAGACACGTTGGCTTTCATCAAATGGGGCGCAAACGTGCCTACAAGACTGACCAGACACAACTTGTCTAAAGCAGTGCTGAGGGGGCTCATCGCAAACACTCAAAACGTGGTGGAACTGAGCCGCACCCGTATGACCGAGCACTGCCTGATTTTGAGGGAACTCATCAGTAAAGTCCCCGTCGTGAGTTCCGAGGTAGAAGCCGAGTTGGCACAAATCAACATTATTATAACGGGTGCGCACATGGAGGCACGACAGAAACAGGCTTTGATAAATACACTGACAGATTTCCAAGAGTACTTTCGTGTGGAGTGTGTAGAATACAACATAGACCTGATAGAAAAACAGATACTGTTACAAAGAGTGACTGCCCTAGAGGCCGACCAAGCGCACGTTTAGACCAAGTCAAACTACCGCTATGGTCCTGACGAAGAAACTGGAATCTATCAGAGAAGTGTTGAGAAACTCGACCGACAGCAGTGACCTGCGTGTGATGAAAGCGCTCCGGATTATAGCAAATGCCTAACTGCGGACACCACCATGGACGACGTAGCGTGTGACACTATCGTAAAAAGCAACCCTCCCGTCGAATGCGAAACGTATGGAAACGACGACCAGGTGGAATTGTACATATTGCCCACAAATGTAATCATAAACGAGTTTGAAGAGTGCGTCAAATACAAAAAATGGTTCAGAGAGGACACGGACAAATACAAAACTACAGCCCATCGGAAACAGCTTCCGTCGGTTACCAGGAACACGCCCGGCGTCAATTATCATACGGCGGTACAGGAGGAAGTGAACGTGCACGACACCGACCGATATCTATGTTTCAAGGGTCATCATGAATGGCAGCTGTACCACATAAGGGTGGAAGGACTGCTCACAATGTCTGACAGTTACGCAGCACAACTGATCAGAGACATATTGAAAAACCTCGTGATCAACGTTGGTCTCATACAGTTCATGGACAAGTACAGAATAGGCTACACTGACGTGTTAGACGTGTACCACATTGCGCCGGTATTTCTCTACCTGGTATATCAGAATCTGCCACCGGGCCCAGACTACATGCAACAGCTGAAGAACGGCATTGTTGGCATGCTAGTGGATTGTCCGCTGTGTCACAAACAACTCATGGTCAATGAGGATCATGACATGATAGAGACACACACCGCTAATCACGTGCCAAATCCCATCATCTCGAACACGGCGGGCCTAAAAACAATATTGGTATACATAAATGCATACGGCCTGTCCCCAGGCCTACTGCTGTCCCTAATGACAGATCAGGTCATCCACTCATTAACCGACTCAGAAAGTATAACGGTAATGAGGATTATACGAGATATGTGCATACACACACAGAAACCTGTGGAGTTTTTAGAACTGTGTTTATTGTGGTGCTCAATCTATCGCCAAACATACGACAACAGCACTGTCATTATAAGTTCGGACATCGAGAAAAAAACAATGGGCACTCTGTCACACATGTACCTCGTCTACCGCATGCCGGTGTTGTCGTGGAACGATCTCATGGAAATGTGTATCGTATCGCCTGACTGCAACATGAAGAGAATTGTTACCGATCGTGTGATTGAGGCGTGCGAACCCGGCGTTGCTGGATACCCCGACTTAGGCCTGACTTATCATCCCATACACGAATGGTACCTCGAAGAACAAGGCCGTAAATCACAGTTAGACATATGAAACCCAAAGGGAGCATTTGGAGAGCCCTGATGTTGGACACGTGTATCGATTACCAGACGTGTACAGAGGACGATGTCCTCGACACGTACAGGTTGCTGTTCGACAGAACACCGGTGCTGAAGCACAAGATAAACATGTTGCCCGTTGTCAAGCTTCCCTTCGATCACTACACCTAATGTATGACGAGGGTGCAACGGGAGTCTATCTTTTACTGTTTGATCGACACGTTCAAGCTCAACTTTCCCTTCTACTGCGTCGCTGAAACTAACGACTGGTATGATTACATGAAGCTGCCCAACATTGTGCATCCTACCCTGTTGAACAACACGTGCGTAGCCGAGTTCGACATAGAACAGGCGACCGTGACGCCGATGTTGTACGACACAGGGCGAGTTTGTGGGCCAACTCAATGACACCAGAATAATATCGTTTGCTGATGTTGGCATGCTAAGATGTTACGCCGTCAGGGAACCCATGGACCTAAAAGTCGATTGCCCTGCTCTCATGGCGATGGATCCTAATCTCCACACAGACAAGACATACGTGTTGTATCTGTAAACATTGGTTTACAAATACATGGACCTGTCTAAGAAGCGCACGTTGTCGATACTGGAATGCCTCACCGCCGACAACATTGACAAAGTACAAACCATAGTGCTGTACGAGTTCACGCCACACATGATAGAGCTGACAATACCCAGAAAGCCAAATACAGTGCCCGGATGCAATAGAGCTGATCTGGAACAATCCCTTTTGCAATCTCCCCCGGCTCCGAGACCCGATCCTCAGCCTGCCACCATGCCCACCAGTGAGGAGAGCGGGGGCGCAGCGTCGATACCGACACCTGCAGGTTCCGTGCCAGAACCGCAGAGTCCTGCAACTCCACAAACACGGTTGAAAAGTCTTGCAACTGCACAGGCGTATGCCACCAAATCAATCCGACGGTCCAAAATCAGACACCGTCCGATGTTACACCGACAAGCCAAAACCGACTCAGGGCCGCAGTTGCGCACGATGCTGAAACAAAACCTCGTATGTCTTTCTCACAACTATTTCAGTACAAAGAGCGACATGTCCGCCGAGGAAAACGTACAAGTGCTTTTCGGTATGCAACAAGTAAAGCTGATACACAAGTATAAACTTGTCTTGAGGGGAAATAGTCTGTTGCACAGACTGTACATAACACCACACATGAAAAGTTCTACGGCAGCACCGCTCACCATCAAAGTAACGCCTGCTGTGTACAATGATACGACAACCACAGTAGACCTATCATCTTTAACGAAACCGAAAATCCAGGGCACAGACGAATCAATGCCGTACATCTGCTCCTATGCTTTTCAAGCACTGCAGCAACAACCGCCGTCGGTTGAGTCAGTGCACGTTGACGACCAGATCACGTACAATCCAACCGCAGACGTCAATGATCTCATTGTGAAGCAGTGTACACTACTAAACAGGTTTTACACACAGTACAACTATGTCCGTCAAGGGTGCGGCGGCCGGGGATACAAAGCCTTTTTGAGCGCACTGCTTACTTGCAGCGATTACGAAATGAGCGCTTTCCAAAACCTCTTCGATTCGATCAATGACATCGACACGCTGAACACCTACCGTTACATGGAGTGGTTTGTCAGGTTTAAGATACCGATAGCGTTTGTGATTCCCTCAGAGGAAGAGTTGTACATCTATCACACCATGGCTCGCAACGAAACTCCCCTTCTGTTCACATATAACCCAAACGGGTTCTTTGAAGTGGGCGCTCCTCGAAGCGTACATTTCACCATGATAAGCAACGCCGTCACAAACGGAGACTCTAGGACTGCGGTGGAAAATTTCTGTCTTCAAAACAATCTGCACATCAAACAAATGCCACGTGACGGCATTTGCGGTTTGCACTGTTTCGCCGAGAAGAATAAGACGTACACGCCAACGTATTTACGTGCCATGCTGTATGACGACATCGTAAACAAAAGATTCAACATACCCCAGTTGGTGGTCACGAAGACGACAAAAATAACAGAGTATGTCTTAATGGTGAAGTCATCCTCTTACTACATACATTGGGAAGAAATGCTACATTTGGCAAATAAGCTAGGTCTGAACTTGGAGATCATCAGTTACTTCACCGAAACACCTCCAACAAATTATGGTGCAAACAGTTTGTGGGTGGCCTACTACGACAACCACTATGACTACGTAGTTCCCTTAAGCGTCGCACAGAATAATCCGACTGCTTTTGAACTGATGTCGCCGATGCTCCAGACTACGCTGCCCACCCCACCGTCACTACCCGAAACAGCCGCAACAACAGCCGGCACAATGCCGAATGTATTCGTGGTGCCAAAGTCTAACACACCGACCTACGACATAACTATGTAGTGAATGTAATTTGTGAATAACAGATATGAAAAAATTCACACGGAGTCCAAGCTTGGTTTTTAATTCATACACAAATGACTGAGGTAACAAGTTAACAAAGAAAAGTAAAACTAACACTACACAACATCTATATATCAGTGTGGATTTCCACATTGACGGCTGTGGTGTCACAGGTGATGATTTTATAATCCGCGGTTCCTTCGTGGACGTGGTCCTGGTGGCAGCATTTTGTATCTTTCCACGTTAGGTCCGTTACGGCATTGCTTGCAGTACAGAATCGTCAACGCGAGCAACCATAGGGCAAAAACCACTAACGCAACAGTGAGTGCTATGTTTAAGCCGGTACTGGAACTTGTCATAGATCCTATGGCTTCAATCTTTTTTTTGTAGGTAGCCAGGCTCCTTGGGGCGAGCGCTCACGATGTTGGTAACCACGGTGCCCATGTCAAATACGTACTCACTGGTCTCCATGTTATAACACACATTTTTGTAACATGGGACACACACGACTTTACACTGAGACGTATCTTTTAGACACGCGTAAAACCTATCGTGTTTGATGAACTCGTAGCAGTATTTTTCGTAACATTTCCCCGGTAGGTAGAAGTTGTTGTTGTACATCCACACGTCGTAATCCGGCCAGCACGTCATGTTTTAGCTTATGGTAGGTTTACCTATGACCGTGTGCATAACTACCGTATCTATGTCGTTTGGAACTCTATTCACAATAAACAGCTTCCGATCTCTGTACAGCAAACCCTCTACCGTCGGCGCGGCCGATATGCCCGGGTGGTTTACCATCACATCCAGGCCAGACGGACACGAATCCATTTTACCTGATTGTAGCTGCGCCAGGCACATCTGCGTGTTCAGCGCCTTGTACGTTATTTGCATGGCCCCTTGAGTCAGTTGATTCGTTATACTGCTCACTTGCGTCAGCCAGCTCTGGTAGCTGTACATTTGCGAGAAGCTCGCGCTTGTGCTCGCTGCCAAGGTCTTGAACTCTTTGGTGAGACGATCAAAGTTGCTGTTTATCACGGCAAACCTCTTGTTCATGTCAGTCTGCAGCTCGTTTATTCGATTGTTTGTCAATTCAATGTTCTTGTCCAGTTTCTCGGTAACGTTGATCAGTTGTCCCTGGATGTTCATGATCTGGTTTGTGTTTTCCTGAGCCTGCTGGGCGACCTGGTCCAGTCGGCGGGACGTCTGTTCCGCTATCACGAGAGCGGCGGTGCTCATGGCCAAGCTGGCGGCCACGGCTCCGGCCATGATGATCATGCCAATCAAACGTTTAGGCCTGTTGGACTTTGTCATCAGCTCGTCTGGTATCTCGTAAACCTTCGCTTTCCTCTCTTCTATGTTCAACTGGTCGAAGGCCGCTCGCATGTTAAGCCCGCTGCGCCTAGCGTCGTTGAGTATGGTCTCTGAGTTTTTGCAGGGCGAGCGACGTTCGGACAAACATTTTTTGTCTCCGCCGCACACGGTGAGAAAACACGAAGGGAGCGCCGACACGTCGTAATCTATACAGATGGAGTGGAAGTTGATGTAGTCCACGCTGTACGTAGGGCTGGACATGATGTTGTACACGCCGAGGGGTATGATGGCTACACCGCCAAACTCATCGCTGACCGTTGGGTTCGAAAACACAACGCTCTCGTCTATCCTCACGTATTTCAGCCGGTCTATGTTTTCGACGTTTACGTCCTGACAAACAGCATTGACGGGTGGAATGCATTCCACCAGCTGACCTGCTGCGTCCAGCCCGATCAGGTATTGATTTTCTTCCACCGACGGCAACATGGTGTTTATGATCACGCCTTGCGTCAGCGGAGCGGTGGACACAGTGAGCTTTTTTGATGGCATGCCCGGAGTACAGGATTCCAAGGTGTTCGTCGTGGCTACGTATATGCCTTCAAACATGGTGCTGGCGTAGAACTCCACGTATGGTCGATTCACTATGAAAACTGTACCGTACACAGCGACCTGTCCTGCGCACGACAAGAGCTTATTAGTGCCGACAAAGTAGTTCACTTTCATGTTTCTGTAAAGTTGCTGGTCTACGTCTCGCTTGTTTCGCCGCACGCTGAGCTTTGCTGGATTTACGGACGGGCTCACAGTCATGAGAGGCAGTGCCGTGACGGCCGAGGACAACATTTCCACAACGGGCAAGTTCTCCCGGCCGGTCTTGTAGTCCGTATCTACGTTCACGAACGAGATTTTGTTCAGCCCAAACGTGGAACCTATGAGGTTGATCTGCTCCAACAAATAGTCGGGGGTGGTGAAGACGGTGATCACTTCTTTGTAAACCACGTTGCCGTGGGTTCTCTCGACAATGTAGTTGTTTCCCAAACAGCAATAATTGGTATCCTTGTTTTGGCACTGAAACCCAGAGGACACAATGTCTGCCATGGGCAGGATCTTGATTGACTGAATTCCAGATTTCTGCAATAAAATGTTCTGCCCCGAGGACTTTATTAAGTTTGTGCCGAACATTTGCCCGCTGAGCGACAGGCCCACAATGATCAGTTCCTTTGGCACTCTCTTCATGACATTGACGATGTACGAAAAAACCAAATCCACACTAACACTGTTGCCCCTCCACATCTGGCATCGTAAGGAATTGTCCGATCTGGTTGTGAAGCCGAGCTTGTCGGTCGGGATCACATACCCGGACACGATGGGGTTCAGGTTGTTGTACTTTATCATGGTCAAAATGTTTTTGTCAAACGGCAGCTTTATGGTTATGGTGTGTGTAAATGTCATATAGCTTGAGCACCTCTGCCACCGTTTTGACCCAGCCTTCGAGGTTGGACGAGTACACGTTCAAGTTAGTGAAGTCCAGCATGATGCCAGAACCAGCGACGGACACGGCTGTCACCGCCACGTATTTGATAATGTCATTTGCCTTGTTGAACGTGAAGAGGTCGGCATCTGTGATGGGTAAGGACAGGATGATTCAATTCAATTCATTTTTATTTATATAGCGCCAAATACAACAAATGTCATCTCAAGGCACTTAGATAGTAAGTCCAATTCAAGCCAATTGGAATTCAATTAATTAATAATAATCATAATTCATAAAATAATCCAATTCGTTCATATAGAGCCAATTCAAAAACAATTTCCTAGCTAAGAAAACCAACAGATTGCACTGAAAACTTTTTGTTTTTTCGGTCCAATCTCCCGGCCTGAGCAGACCCCCAGCAGTCTAGGCCTATAGCAGCTTAACTATGGGATGTTTCAGGATCACCTGAGCCATCCCTATTCAAGGTAAACACAAGAAACTTGTGCTAACGAAAATAAATAAATAAATAAAGGACCAGACTCAGTGAGTAATTCCCTATACTCCCTATATAGATCCATATATAGAACCATCTTTTCCAGCCACAAGCCACCTCAGCCTCTCACCAACTGCACACCAGTCACAGCGGGGTGGGGATGCAAACCCTGGTTCGGGTAGGGGAGAAATAAAAGAGGTAAGATAAGCGGGAATGGGATTCAAACCCTGGTTCGGGTAGGGGGTAATAAAAGTATAGAAGGTGCCAGAGGTGGAGGCAGGACAAGACACACTAGCAGATTCAGCAGACAAACTCACCTAAACAGTCCTATAATCACTAAAAATACCAGCAAAAACAAAGCCATACAACTCACTCTCACCAACTGCACACCAGTCACAGCGGGGTGGGGATGCAAACCCTGGTTCGGGTAGGGGTAGAAATAAAATAGGTAAGATAGGAAGGAATGGGATTCAAACCCTGGTTCGGGTAGGGGGTAATGAAAGTATAGAGGGTGCCAGAGGTGGAGGCAGGACAAGACACACTAGCAGACACACTATCAGATTCAACAGACCTAACTATAAGCTTTATAAAAAAGGAAAGTTTTAAGCCTGGTCTTAAAAGTGGAAAGGGTGTCTGCTTCCCGGACATTTACTGGCAGCTTATTCCACAAGAGAGGGGCCTGATAACTGAAGGCTCTGCCTCCCATTCTACTTTTAGAAACTCTGGGAACCTCAAGTAAACCTGCAGTTTGGGAACGAAGTGCTCTGTTAGGAAAATATCTTACAATGAGATCTTTAAGATATGATGGAGCTCGGTCATTAAGAGCTTTATATGTAAGGAGAAGAATCTTAAATTCTATTCTGAATTTAACAGGGAGCCAATGAAGAGAAGCTAAAACTGGAGAAATATGATCTCTCCTGTTAGTTCTCATCAGAACTCTGGCTGCAGCATTTTGGATCAGCTGGAGGCTTTTCAGAGAATATGTGGGACAGCCCAATAATAAAGAATTACAGTAGTCCAATCTTGAAGTAACAAATGCATGGACTAGTTTTTCTGCATCACTTTGAGACAAGATGTTCCTGATTTTAACAATATTACGAAGATGAAAGAAGGCAGTCCTAGAAACCTGTTTTATATGCGAGTCAAATGATAAGTTCTGGTCAAAAATAACTCCAAGGTTCCTCACTGTAGAACTAGAAGCCAAGGAAATACCATCTAGAGTAACTATATAGCTAGACAATTTCTCCTTGAAACGCTCAGGTCCAAAGATAACGACTTCAGTTTTGTCTGAATTTAGAAGCAGACAGTTCTGAGTCATCCAAGTCTTTATGTCTTTAAGACATGCTTGTAGTCTGACCAACCTATTGGGTTCATCTGGTTTTATAGATAAGTACAGCTGAGTATCATCAGCATAGCAATGGAAATTTATGCCATGCTGTCTAATAATGTTACCTAATGGAAGCATGTATAAAGTGAAAAGAATCGGTCCAAGCACAGAACCACGAGGAACTCCATGACTTACTCTGGTGTGTGAGGAAGATTCTTCATTTACAAGAACAAACTGAAATCTATCAGATAAATATGACTTAAACCAGCCTAATGCAGTTTCTTTAATCCCAATAACATGTTCAAGTCTGTGTAATAAGATACTGTGATCGACCGTATCAAATGCAGCACTGAGATCCATCAGGACAAGCACAGACACAAGTCCGCTACCAGAGGCTAAGAGGAGATCATTGGTAACTTTCAGCAGTGCAGTTTCTGTGCTATGATGCACTCTGAATCCTGACTAAAACTCTTCAAACAGATTATTTCTGTGTAAGTGATCACAAAGCTGAGCTGCAACTATTTTTTCAAGAACTTTAGACATAAAAGGGAGATTGGATATAGGTCTATAATGAGCCAACACTTCTGAATCAAGAGTAGGTTTTTTTAAGTAAAGGTTTAATTACAGCAACCTTAAAAGTCTGAGGTACATATCCTGTCAACAAAGACAGATTGATCAAATCCAATATGGAAGTGTCAATTAAGGGGAAAACCTCCTTGAACAGTCTGGTTGGGATTGGGTCTAAAACACAAGTTGATGGTTTAGAAGAGACTATTGCTGTTGTTAGTTCAGAGAGATCAACTGGGCAGAAGCCGTCTAAATATAAATCAGGTTCTAAAGATACTTCTAAAGCTGCTGTACTTGATGATACATCAGTGATAATAGTGGGAAGGACTCCATCAATCTTCTCTCTGATAGAAACAATTTTATTAATAAAGAAGCTCATGAAATCATCACTGCTGAGAGTTAAAGGAATAACTGGCTCAGCAGAGCTCGGACTCTTAGTCAGACTGGCTACAGTGCTGAAAAGAAACCTGGGATTATTCTTATTCTCTTCTATCAATGATGAATAATAAGCAGTTCTAGCTTTACGAAGGGCTTTCTTATACGTTATTAAACTATCTTTCCAGACTAACTGAGACTCTTCTAAATTAGAGGAATGCCACTGTCTCTCCAGCTTTTTTGCAGTCTGCTTTAAAGCACGCAGCTGTGAATTATACCAAGGAACCAACCTCTTCTGACTGATTACCTTCCTTTTCAGAGGGGCAACATTGTCCAGTGCTGTACGCATTGAAACTATAGTGCTGTCAACAAGAGAGTCAAGTGCTGCTGGAGTAAAGTTTATGTAGTCGTCCTCTGTCATATCTGCACATGGCAGTGAAGAAAAGGATGATGGAATTAATTCTTTAAATCTGGTTACAGCATCCTCTGATAGACACCTTCTATATGTAAATTTCTTCTCAGAAACTGTATAGAGGTCACAAGGTTCCGTAGCTGTTTTAGCATGGCTGTGTCGTAGGCCATATTGACACCTCGAATTTGGGGAGGAACAAACACGGCTTGACACCTGGCAATGCCTTCAGGGACAGTTTTAAAATTGTAGGCTCCCGTGGTCTGATAGACACCAACAGAAAGCTCGCATAACACCATGGGAGGGGGATTCTTGTCTCCCAGGTTGGTGATGCCGTATTCCTGGATGTCTCGCGTCACCCTGAAGTTAGCTTTCCCTCCCGTTTTTGTGGTTCTGGGACCCAGCTGGTCGTAACACATGTCCACGTCTTCTATGTTGCCCGCTCCCAAGTACGTGAGGATGCAACTGTAATGAGAGTCCCTCACGGTCAGCGCGTCAGCACCGCTTACTGTGTAGTGTTTGCCGTATATCGCCATCTTGAGAATGCGATAAGCTGCGCAGACCATCAGAGACCCTGTGCACTCCGCCTTGTTCGAACTGTTGAAAAAATACGACCTTGGTCCCACTTCGCCGTAAAAGCTGATCGAGGGATAATTCATAGGGTAACGATTGTAAGCCTTTTCCTTACAGTTGAACGGCAAAGCCGTTTCCACGCAGTTGTCCACGGAACCCAAAAATGGACTGATCATAACCAACGGTTTCTCTGTCGACACGACCTGCCATCTGGTCGTAAACGAGGTTACGCAGTAATGTGTGCACATCTTTGGCAATTTGTTTGTAGGACTGTCCACATAAGCCAAAGCTATGTCGTTTTCCGTCCGAGCTACACATTCCCATATGTGTTTATAGGCGATCATGAGCGTACAGTCGGTGCTGGGTATCAGGGTCAGGTAGGGAGCCTGATACTTATATGTCAAATCTGTAAAATAGGATATTTGTACGTTATGTCCCCCGATCATGCCCACGATCAGGTCCCTTGTAAAATTATAACTGCTCGGGAACAGGGCATTGCTGGCACTCCTGCCGGTGCCACTCCTGCCGGTGCTACTCCTGATGATTTTATTTGTATTACACCTCACATTGTTTCCTCCTGACAGACAGTTGGACGTCACAGACGTTACAAAAAACAGGCAGGTAACATAACCCGAGGTAGCAGCCAGGGTGCTAGCCTTGATGAAAAACACGGCTCCGGAAAACAGCATGGCGTTCTCGATTAACGCTACCATCAATCCATCGACCTTGCCCCCGAAGGTAATCTCCAACACTTGTTCGTAGAAGGGAGAGTACGTCAGTTGACGGAAATTATTGTCTGCGAGCATGAAGGCGCTTGTGAAAAACATGATCCCGGCAACGGTGGTCATTGAGATCACTACTATGGGTTTGGGAGCGTACAGAAAGTTGGTGATCACCAACAGGAACATGCCCAGGACCTGAGCAGTTATGCTGTCGCTCAGTATATACTTGTAAAAAGACCCATAGGACCCCTTGTGTTGTTTTTTGCTTTCGACAATGTTGTCTGTGTCTTTGGCAGTCGGGTTGTCGTTTATCACGATGCTGTCGTCCGGAAGCCAATATTGTATCTCGTCAACGATGCACTTGGTTCCTATTGGGATCATTGCTTTGCCAGCCATAGTCCAATTTATGGGAAGGAACATGCATCTGATTGAGTACAATATGATTAACCAGGATATGATGATCTCACTGACTACCAAGCTGTCCACGACCTCGGGAGCAACGTTTGCTGCTGGGGTTTGATTGACGGGACACTGGATAACATGTTTCGGAGAGACTGTTTTCAGGGTAGTCGTGAAGTACGTTTGGAAGCTGTACACCATGACCAACACACCGTACACCGTCAGCTTGACTATCTACGTGAAAACACAAGGCCTCTGTACACAAATGTGTTAGGCAAGGGGTCGTTTGGTGTTGTTTGTGGCGTTAATGAAAACGTTGTGTGCAAAATGGTTTCCAACCTGTGCGATGGTGACATTCAACAGAAGTGGACGGACGCATTAGAGGAAGCCGCGATCACAATGGAAATGTCCAAATGTGACCACATCACCAGATTATTCTACGCTACCCTAGGCTCAAACAAAGACACATACACTTGTTACATGTTCATGGAACGAGCATCCTTGCCTTTGGACATTTCGTATACCAGTCGGAACTACCGATACAATTGGCTTAAGCCCATAGTTGAACACGATTCTTTACAAGCGTTGGCATACATGCATAAGTATGGCTTTGTGCACAGAGATATCAAGTTCAACAACATGCTGCTGTTCATACAGAGGGGCTACGCAGTGATCAAACTCTGCGACCTCAGCTGTTCTCAAATGGGTTATTGTAGCACTTCTCGCAGCGGTGGCATGTACCGGGCAGCTCCAGAAGTGCTAGTGTTCCCGCTGTACTCTTCGGCTAGTGACATGTTCTCTTGGGCCATAGTGATGTGGACCATGTACACCGGCAACATTCCTTTTTTCCAACCCAAGCAGTCGTACTACAGCATCACACGGGCGCTTTTCAACCTTGTGGGCTGTTATGCTAACATGGGTCAGTACAGCGATGACCCGGATACCTCGAACGACATCAGCGGAATGAATCACCTGCGTGGACATGATGTTTGCACAAAGGATTCTATTGAAGAATTCAACTTGATCGCAGATACTCTCTACAGATCGTATCACGGTCACTCTGTGCCTAAACACCTCACTTCCTACCTTGGGACTAGTATGTCCATTTTCCCTCAGAGAAGATACACAGCGGCTGAACTTTTGAGCAAAACACGTTACACCAACATTGCCCAGGATCTGAAGAATAGAACCATCTTACGTAATGAGTGGTCGGAGCCTGACAGCCTGATGCCTGGGCTGTTATTTGACAGAGAAAGCGTGTCTATGAGATCCATGCTGGTAGAACGATATGCGGGACATATCAGTAAAATACGTTATTCCCGCAAGCACAAAACGTACTACGGTCACGAACACTATGACATTTCAGACAGGGTTCCCACAACAAATAAATTTAGAAGTAGGAAAAAAACATCACCTACCCAAATAACGTACTTGACTGAAGACTCGCCATCACGTACGGCAAATAACCTAAACACCGGGTTTGACAGTTCAAGCGAAGACAATTGCGGTAGCCCCCGTGGCCAAACTAAAAGAACCCGAGATTCATTATTGTCGTCATCATACATGATTACTAGAAAAGTACTCAAGCCCGGAATACCAGATCGCGGTGACGACGAAATGAACTCTACCATAGACGATGCGTTGGTCCCGTCACCAAGTCTCGCCGTGACAGATGTGCCCGTTGAATCAATTTCATGTTGTATGTGGATTATTAAAAAAAGTACAAGTCACATTTGCATCATTCTTTGATTTATCTCATGATAGTTTAATTTATGTGCGTTTAGTTTTTATTAATGACTATCAAAGATTCTACATAATTCTTGATGTATGATTAATGACTAGTCAGATCCTCATTAATCAACCATGATGTTAACATTAATCATCATTTTGAATATTCTCTACAGAGACGGTATGTCGGCACACAACTTTGACACTTTTGGCCACACTATTGACCAAGACACTATGGACACACTCAGTAGACTAGGGTACCTTTACACAGGTTCCACAAAAGAGTCAAACTGGCGCAACAACCCGATCGAATCGATACTGCGTCAGAAACAGGCGCGTCGCACCAACCGTATGTCTTTCAATAAGATTAGGACAGACGATGAACTGTTCGAGTGGACAATTGGACAATACACGCAGCAGGAGCTGAGCAGGGGCGCGCTGATGAACTACCAGGCACTAAACGACCTAAGTGTGACGGGCCGTGTGGACGAGGCTACACAAAGAGCCATGAAACAGCCCAGGTTATGTAACTTGCCGGAGACAAACACGTTTTTCACATTAGTTGCTGGGGACAACAACACCGTCAAGCACACGTATTACAACTTGGGAGCCGAGTCGATAGACACTCGATACGGCACAATGACTCGGCTCGTTTCAAAACACGGCATTTGGCCGTACACTGACTACACGTACGACATACACCCCGATGCCGAACAATTTCTCCCTGAAAACGTTTTGCAGAGAGCATTCGACCAGTGGCAGAACGCTCTCAAAATAGTCACCTTCAAACGAAACGGGACAAATCCTGACATGTACCTGCGTTGGGAAGCCAATGATAACCCATACTACATGTTTGATGGTCCGGGAGGTACTCTTGGCCACGCTTATTGTCCGTATAACAACAGCGCAGACGGTGAGATACACATAGACGCCGAAGAGAGGACTTGGGTGGACGTGAACATGCCCAACATAACCGACAATGACCGATTTAGTATGTATGATCTAGAGAGCGTGTTGGCTCACGAGATCGGACACGCTCTTGGGCTCGTTCACTTACCATTGTCTAATGCGCTCATGTGGCTTTTTTATAAATGGAAGAAGAAGGTGACTCATTTTGATGCTCAAGTCGCAAGACACCTATTCACCGGTGTGGACGACCAATTCCCCACCTCGGTTCCGACGGCGGCACCTAAGGCGATGTCTGTGAGCGCAAATACCACGCTTAACAGTGATATTAGGTGTGCGCAAGACATCCCCGTGACACACGCATTTAGCACGCCAACTGATAACGTGTTGCATATTGTGAAAGGTGGCGTATATTTCAGAATCAGCAATTACAGGAGCAGTCCGTACATCAACACATTTGAGACAATGTTTGAAGTAGCCCATAATCACAGCAGAGACCGCAACGACAAGATCATAGGGATAACGTCCAACGGGCATGAGATCTGGTTGTGGACTGCCAAACATATGCTCTTTAGCTACGAGTACAATCCGTGGGTCATGCCGTACCGATACAAAACCCAAACAGATTACCGTAACATATTTACGTTCAGAGACCCAGTTGCGACGACCAATATTGTCATACAGAAAGTTCTCTAATACATGGGGGGAAACATATTTGTGTCATCGAATCACATGGCTTTTTCAGCACATTCGAATCACATAGACTCGTATTTCAGTGGCAAGAGCGCTAGTCCCGTGGAAGGTATTGCCTATCAGATTTAAACCTTGCACACACATCTTTACAATACACAGCAGTTTGATGGGGATGTGCGGCAAGCCTGACGACTTATCTACCTTTGCCCACAATCACCTCTTTCCCTACACACACACAACCTGGCCGTACGTTGTGAATGTAGACCAAAGGAGCACCACCAAAAGCCTGACTGAGTGGGTTTTGAATTGTCACGTTGGGCGGTACAATTTCTATCCCACGGAAGGACCCACCACTGTAGTGCCAACCACTGTCCCGCACGTGTATCCTACAACATCTCAGCGTGCGCACAGCAGGCGTGTTTCGAACAGACCCAGACAGAGGAACAATTTTCATATGCCGTTGAGAAACATAGACCGTGACAACCCCAACTATTTGTTACCCAAACAAGCGGACGTCATGTGTAACAAGACTTTTAGAATAGATGCTGTGATTTACTTTAACGGAACGTTTTATATAGTCAAACAGCAAGTGTACATGTGGGCTTACGATCTGAAAACCAGATCTCCCTCTAGCGTCACCCCAGTGAAAACCCGAGCTTTATTTAGATTGTGGGAGCTGCAGCCGGACAGAGTCCAAGACGTCTTAGGGGGGTTTCAGTTTTCGGACGTTTTCTGTTGGTGTCTAAAAACATGATGTTGTACACAATGCCTGATGTATCGTTGAAATCCCGGGTAACAGCTAGAGACTTGACGTGGGACTATAAGCTGTTTGATAATGTCCGAAACCTGTATGAAAACTCGTACCAAAGCGTGATATATAACTCAACTACAAACGAAATATGTATCATCACCCCCAAAAATCACTACATCGTGTCCGCTCTTGCGTTACATCCTTCGTACACATACCATAACAATTATCCTGTGGATGTTCACGGTGGCTATAAAGTCAACGAAATTAAATACTTTGTCGATCAACTTACCAACACATTGTATGCCCTGGATGGAAACGGTGACAAATTTTACAGGTACGCATCAGACATCAATGATGTCCACCAACCTCCCCTCATACAATCTACTGGAAGCATGCACAACGATTGGCTAGGCTGCCAGTACAAGCCCACAAGCACCACTCCGGAGCCCACAAGCACCACTCCGGAGCCAGCAGTCGCTACACAAACCGGCAAAAAACTCAATGTACATAGAACGTTCAACACATTGTATCCGAGAGGACGCACAGTTGGTATTTTTAACAAAAATATAACGTTGATGGAAAACATAACAAGAGTGCGCAATATTTCAAGCATACAGAAAACTGTATGCACAACAGATTTGTCAAGTGCAATAGTTTTTGAAGTGGATTTAAAAATGTACATTAAGAAAGGGCAGCACCTTTTTATGGAGGATCAGTTTGGCGAGGACATCCATGCATACACCATAGAACACCGGCTGTATCCCGACACATTAGACGAAACAATACTGACAATGTTTAGCGTGCCACATGAGACCGATGTGTTGTTCATTGCCACATCGAAGCAACTCTGGGCTTTCGATAAGCTCACAGTCACAAACTTGATCACTGGTTATCCAAAACCATGGTCACATTTTAACGTGGCCACCCCGATCGTCTCCCACGTTGTGTATTATCAAGCCATGACAGCTCTGATGGTGTGGAACAAAGAGGCAAGGGATGACCCTCTGTCTGTAATTGTTGTGTTGGACAGAAATGAGTTCAGCACGGTCCATAAGAAAGTGCCTCCCGTGTTCAAACTGTACGAATCTGTGATGTTTTTACCGCATCTCGACACCTTTGGGGGGATATCTGGCGGATATGTGTACACGATTAAAACCATTGTTCCAAACGTTGATCCACTCAGACAGCTGGAGCTCACAACTAAGCATCACGAAAAAACTTACGTGTCCAGCCTAAAAGACTTGATGTTGTACACCCTGGCCAAAACCGCGTCACCCATTGGCTTTAATCTCGATACGGTGTGGACGTGTCCTCACGGATCATACGCCGCAATATTGATAATGTTTTCAACAGAGGAAGAATTGTTTGTGGTAAACGTAAATTATCGCCTGTTCATTGTGACTGCAAGCGGGTATCACAGACACATACCTAACTACTCATACGATGCAACACAGCTGAAGAGCATCCGGTATGACATCAAGTATGGCTTTGTCACACAGGATAATTGTCTACGCCTGCTCACTAGTACACACATGTACGTGTTAGACAGGAGCACTTTGGATGTGATAGACAATGTGCATTTGTCTACTCTAGGCGTAGACTTCCCTTTGTCGAAAGCCGTTCACGTGAACGCAGACGATTCTGAGGGTTGGTTTGAAACCGACTTAAGTTGTTTCAACCATTTAAACTCAAGCATTACACAGGTTGCAAAATCTAAGCTTCAAACGGTGTACACCGATCGTAAACCCTGGATACACCAAGATGAAAAACTCGTGTTTTGGCAAGGATTGTATTGGACTTACGATAAATTCTATACTCGTAGTAACACAGACCTGTACCTGACTACGTTCAACTATGGGCTCATAAAAGATATCTTCTTCCCCAAATTTCCAAAACAAAAAACCTTTACTACTACTACTACTACTACTACCACCTCCGTTACTGTCACTACCGCCGATCCAGGAACCACCACCACTGATCTTGCTGCTACTGTCACCGATCTCACCACTACTATCAAAGATCCCGTCACCACCGGTCCCGGGACCACCCTCACAACCACTGATCGCGCCACAGATCCCGTCACCACCGGTCCCGGGACCACCCTCACAATCACTGATCGCGCCACAGATCCCGTCACCACCACCACCGGTCCTGGAATCATTGCTACAACAACCACAAATGTTGTGACACAGATTCCAGACCTGTGGGTTGCAAACTTAGCAAGAATAGCCTTAAAGCATAAACGTATAGATGAGGCAAGAAAGGAGTCTTGCCTCAAACTTACCAATGTGGCACTGACAGTTGCCAGGGACAAATACATGGACATATACATGAACAAGGGTCCCATGTACACATATGACCTATCTTTGAACATGCTAGATGACGTGTCCGATCACAGTGTTTCGTCCGATGTGATCAGCATGTTTAATTTTAAAGGGGTCTTGTATATCGTCACGGCTGATTTCATCAGCACGCACAACGAAACTATCAACTGGTCCGAATACAACCTTACAGTAAAGTATGCCTACTTTGTAGAGCCTGTGTTGCACATCAGGTCTTTGAGACAGCATATCCATGTGCACATACGGCAACTTTCCGACATGACTTTATCTGTGGTGCAGAATGGCAAGGTTCAGGAGGGATATGTGATACACAAATATGTGTATTCGGATTACACCAAAGAATTGTATCGATACAATGCAAACTCTGACTATTTTTATACGATGTACAAAGACGAGTACCATGTGTCCGAATACAGCACATTCCTGGGTTTCTTCTTTCGATGTCCGAACTTCAATGACCTCCCTAAACAATCTATGGTATACGGACACTCAAACGGGATGTTGTTGAACATGGGCACACGGTTTCCATCAGTTACATACTCATCGCTCAAATGTGCACGAGACGTACCTCTGTTTATGTTTGAGGCGAACGACTTTTTCTACATCGTCAAAAAAATCCGGGTTACTAATTTTGAATTTTAGCCGAATGAATAAATAGGCAGCAGGTCTGTGGGCTGTCTGTGGCAGTAGCACCACACGAGGACGTCAGTAACACCCACTTTACGACAAAAAAAATCAAAATTACAGTAACCCGGGTTTTTTTAAGTAAGCGACGCACCTCCACGTTATCAGTGATAATGTACAGTAATTAATAAATTATAAACAGCATAGTTTGTGCCTGTATAAGCTTGCCCATAGGAAACCGTTTCATGGCCGAATATCTCAAGAGAGCAGCCAGACGCCTCGCGAATATCTTCGAAACAGCTCCAAATGTTCAACAACAAGCAGGGGTGAGTAGAACATCATGTTATAATGTGAAATCAAGGGCCCAATGTCAAAAAAACGGTCTTATCCTATAAGGAAAGTCCATGTCAATATCGCAGTTTAGCTAAGGTTGGTTTTATACATTCAGTGTTTTCAACAGACAGACATACAGTTCATATTAAGGAAAGTCCATGTCAATATCGCAGTTTATCACAGGCATGTGTTTGTATGGTTTAATATTGATACAATAGTCGTCATCATCGTCATCATCCTCCTTGTCCGATGCAACAGTAGACGTGGGCTCTTCCGTGTCTTTGTTGTCACAGTTGTCTTCGTCTTCGTCTTCGTCTTCATCTGATGATGAAGACGGAGACGAAGACAAAGACGACGGGTCGTCTTCAGGTTCGCTGATGGGTTGTTTTTTAGTAGGCAAACACACTATGCTTTTCACTTTGTTTGACTTGGTGATTTGTTTTACCTCTTCTAACTGCAACTGTCCTTCTGTTGCGCCCCGCCGATTGTCCCTGCTCCGAGACCGATCGGTCCGTTTGTCTCTGCTCTGCAACTTAGTATTGTGGCTGACACGGTACATACTTCTACCTCGCTCACGAGATTTGTCACTGTTGTCTAAGCTATCGCGTCTGCAGATCTTGTATTCAGGACTGTAAGTTGCTCTACGGGATTGTTTGATACGAGACCGGGACCTTCTGTCAACCTGGCTACTCCACTGCGGTTGCACGCTCCGGCTCTGAGACCTGCCTGTGCTGCTGTCGTCACGGGCGCTCGGGCGCACGCTCCAGGACCTGCCTGTGCTGCCGCCGTCACGGGCGCTCGGGCAAACGCTCCGAGACCTGCCTGTGCTGCCGCCGTCACGGGCGCTCGGGCAAACGCTCTGGGACCTGCCGTAGTCTCGGGCGCTCGGGTGCACGCTCCGGGACCTGCCGTAGTCTCGGGCGCTCGGGCGCACGCTCCGGGACCTGCCGTAGTCTCGGGCGCTCGGGTGCACGCTCCGGGACCTGTCGTCTGACGTGTGTCGTGCGTTTGCACTCTGGTACCCAAAAGTAAAATGGGTTAATTGAGTGTCCATGTCACAAAAAAACCCAATGTTACAAACACGTTGAAAATGTCCACTGTGGGACGAATAAACTGGCCACAGGGTTACGTTAGGACATGTGTTGCGTCGTTTGTAATTTTTAATGGTGGTGTACAGCTGAGACATGATAGACCTATCAGTTGCCTTGGGAATGGGTCCAATAGCTTCTTTGCAGGTAATGTATCTCAAGCTGATTGGCATGTTAGTCGCTTCCGGACACACCAGGTTTGCGCTTTTGCACAGATGTTGAGACAACACTTGGAACGTCTCCCAGGGACACACAATGTTTTCCACTATGAGACACAGGGAAAGAAACATTACACCACGGATTTAACGTCATCTGTCACCTACATTGCAGTAGGAATCACGGAGCATTCTTCCACTCACCAGATAGAGTGCCAACCGACTGGTTGTGTTGTTTGTTGTGGTATCTGATGCTTCGCCATCTGGCCGTTCTTCTGACGTTGATGCATTTGAAGCGTACGGATTGCATGTTGCCCGTTTTCTTGGCTGCGTCCTCCCACTTGTGCAGCTTCAAGTCACACGAGGTCGACGCGTAACCTCCGCTGATGTAGACTCTGACGGTGTTAGATGGTTTGTTCTTGGGTATGCTGGCGGCCAATTCCATACACACCTTGTAAGGGTCGCAATCCACATCCACGTGAAAATGCATGTACGTGTCGTCATTGAGCGCAGTGCCTACGATCCGCAGGTAGGCACAATAGTTGTAAGCTGGTCCGGGATATTGCTGCGTGGCGCCGTTCTCGGCGTTTACGAATTCAAACACCACATTCATATTGAAGAGCGGTCATGAACTGAAAACCACAGTTTATGTAGTTGTAGAGTTTAGTGATCAACTCCACCCCCTCGCAGCAACTCTCGTGACACAAAACCTCGGTATTGTGACAACAATTTACGATTATGATTCGTCTATTTATCTGTTGCAGCTGTATCGCCTTCCCCCCCACCCCCCATTGTCACACCAATGAAATGTCCAACCCCAAGACGTTAAGGGTCCATAAAACATAAACAATTCAATGTAGACTCAATAATCAAGTAGGGACACCCCGCATGGCACGGGGCGAGGAGTTGGCCGTTTGGTGACTACCAATAAAATCAAACCTCATGTAAGCACAGTCACGTGTTCAATTCTCAACATATCTGTGTTCAGTCGTCTGATGTGATTGAGAGGCCACTGGAGCTCATTGGATCGTGCCTGAAACTCACGGGCCCGTCGGCTCCCGCCTAGCCGAGATCACGGGGCAGGGGAGTTGAGCTTTTTTTATATGACCAGCAGACCTCGTCGGCTTTCAGATGATTCTTGCAAACATTATGTTATTGTGTAATTACAATAATTAGATTGTGATGGTCCCCATATAACTCCAAGGTCAATACAGGACAGCAGTCAGTGGCTCAGTCACAGGTAAGACTGAAGATGATACAAACGTCCAGAACTAATGACAACCCTCAGCTTGTCAACCTTTCAGTAAACGCAACCAACTCACTTTCCGACAATACGTTTTCGATGGTGGTCGAACTGTACATCAGTGCTCCAGAGCCGAAGCCGAACATCGAGTCTGCGTTTGCCGTGGTGTCTGAAATAACCAACGTCCAAGGCTACACTGCAATCGGCGAACCTCTCGACGATGGGTGGGTACACAAGTATGACGTGACCGTGCACCAAGAGGCCTTGAATGATGTCCCGTTGTTCAATGTGCGGGCAGTGCGGTGGATGACGAGAGCCGTAGGACAAGTTCTGTTGTTGGGGCTTTATCACACGCCAGTGTCACAGATCGTCCTGAGCTCATATGGCCACGTGCAACTGATAAATCGAGATAGAGTGGGCTGGGTACCGTGTTTAAAGGCGGACACTGGTCATTGCACTTGTGCTACATACCGTGACATGTGGACCATGGAAAGTCGGAAGAAGCATCTGCTTGCCACGTTGATGCCGAAAGGGATTCAGGGAGTGGAGAACATTGGTGACGTGCAGCCCAAGAACCGAAAGCGTCTGTACAAACTGCTTGCCTGGATGTTTCAGGGCTTCTCGTCAAAATACAAAGAGGACCAAGTGCTGACGTTGGCTAGTGACCTGAGCCTGCCTACCGACATCACGAACACTAAGGATTTTGTGCCGCAGGTGATGAGGGTGTGCTGTTGCGGAACCGACAGGGATGAGATGTGGACATGTCAGACAGCAGAAGAACCTGTACGGTCATTCTACTACAACAGGCTTATGCTTGCTTGGTATGACGCCATGCCTACAAATTTTGCAAATTAGAGTACATACACAATGTGAAACAAGTCACCTGTCTTGTCTGTTATCTTTCAGTATATTCCGTGTATTAACATATAGTACATAAAAGCACAAAACCCAATCTATCGTGTGTCTGTGTGTCATTGTTTAGTGCTTCTGATACTTCCAAGCCAGCGCAGCTCCACAGCTACGTGCAACGCCGTAATCTAACGAGATTCAAAACTCACGTAACCGTGAGTTGCTAGATGTGGACCGGTCCATCCAGAGCAACTCGGTACATTCCGGTGTATTATTAACACAACTTACCTTTGCTCACAGTTGCGTGTACCTTTGCTCACAGTTGCGTGACATGGCATCGGTTTCCGTTGTCAAAGGCAAAGTCCTTAAACGGGCGGAAGTGGATCCTGTGCCTTTGATCCCCCAAAGAAACAAATATGTGTACAAGCCGTCTCCCATGACCGAAGCTATGCATAAAATTGTGAATAACGCTCGACGGCAAAGAGTCAAGATAGAGCTTCCAGACACCAAGTACGCTACCGGGAAACTGGTTCACGCTCTGTGTGCCTCAGCAGACGCAGACGTGTGGGACGAAACGTGCGAGAAAGCGCTGAAGGATCATCTTCCTCTGAGAGAGCACCACATGGCATACCTGTCGCACAGCATGTTTGTGACCATGGTCGGAGCTGTGGTAGCGAGAGCCTTGGAGCAGGCAACCAGCCACAGTACCGAACCCATAGACCTGCTTGCCGACAGACACTATGTGAAAAACATAACGTGCCACGACTATACCAAAACCAGTAAGATGGAAGCTGCCGCATATTCGGGCATAATGGCCACGAATATGGAAAAAGTCGCTTTGGCTGAAAACAAAGCATGGCACAAACGGCACGGTTGGGAGAACGTCGTTTGTTCGTTGGACAGTATGTACACCGACGTCGAGTTGCTTACGCGGGGGATGGCCGACTTTGGACTGAAGCACCATTATGAGAACAACCCTCATCACCCAGAACACTTTAACCCCGGTGAAATGCATGACACATACGTCGTCGAAGCCATCGTTGACGGCTTGGCCTGCGTGTTCGAAAGATGCTACACTATGCACAAGACCGTGGACCAGTGGCTGAGCATGTACAACGTCAACCGGTTTTCTGATGGCAATATTGAATTTGCTAAAGACATACTGAGCGCTCTGAAGATGTACGTGACCAAGTCGGATTACGAAACCCTAACTGTATTTCGTAAATCCATAGCTGCCATCATTGGCGAATCCGTTCCTTGGTCTAGAGTAATGATGTCAGTCTGTTGCTGTATCAAAACCACTAGCCAAAAGACCTGTGGCAGGAGTTACAAATTCAGCTTGTCTGCAAGTTTGAGATAACAAAACCTCCAACAAAAACCTCTTGCCCTTGCGGAGCTGACACACCCAGTGAGATAAAAGCCATATAGACATACATTAACAATAACTATTTCATTCTTATCAGAGTCTACAGGACCCCATCATGTTCACGAGTATAGGTCTGGCGTGTGCAAGTGTTTCCGAATGGGACCACTACATTGACTCGGTGACTCCTATAAGAAGGAGCAATAGCGCCATGATACTGCAGAATCGGCATCTGGCCCAGTTTGTGGTCACGAACACGGAGAAAAACCTCAAGGAGCTTAAGAAAGCGAATTACCGCGTGAACTACTTGTCTAAAACGACCGCCAACGTCAAATGCGCCGGGCTCATCAGCAGGATAGTGACAAACAAAAACGAGTCCCGATGGACATCTGGTCGCACTTTGGTCACTGTGCACAAGCTGTCGACCATGGAATCCGTGGTGCCGACATTAGAGATACCTAACGCTTGGTGTCCCGACTACGGCGACCCCAACGTCGTAGCCAAACCATACCAATTAATTCCCGCTCTGATGAAGCAACTGTTTGAAAACCAAGAGTGTGCCATTATGTGCAAGAGGTCCGGCCAGGGTGTTTTCATCCAAAAGATCATATCGTGTGCCAGTGTTTTCACGTGGAGGTCTTTCAGACGGGTACGTCTCTGCACTCCGGAAGGTCCCGAGAAATGGATGAAAGACACGTACGTGTCGCCGACCAACTACGACGTAGATGTGGTGCTCGAGGGTTTGTACTTTGGGGTCAGCGTTACAAACAAGTATCTGGAAAGGGTGTACAGGTTTCAGGGGGTGACACGGTCAACAAATAACTTCACGGTCATGGTCCACGACAACGAAGTGAGCTACGACCTGGCGGTGTCCAAAAGGAGACGCAAGCGTGTGCTGCACTTTCTGGCTTCAGACGGCGCCGAGGCGAGCGCTACCGGCGGACGCAACGTCGTATCCGTACGCAATGTATCTGAGTTTATTGGAGACCTGCAACGGTTTGACTCGACGGTCGCAAAAGAACAGAAGTGTTTTGTGTACGTGTCAACCGAGAACCCAGAAGGACCGATTGACGTAGAGGCCCCGATTTTAGTGGGGATGTCGGCTCGAGACCAGGCGTTTGAGTGCAACGCTGCAATAAAATTGCTCACAAAAAGGTTCCTCGACGATAAGCCGAGTCAGAAACAATGCTGGACGTACCGTATCGTGTGACATGAAAGACACCATAGCACACAAACATTGATCAAACTCCATTATAGAACTCAACAAAAGTTAGACTTTACAATTGAATTTATTTGTGCTGCTTGTGTTGAATCGTCTTGACATTGTATTTGTGCTGATTTGCAGTGATTTTACAAAAAAAATCGTGTGACATGAAAGACACCATAGCACACAAACATTACTGATCAAACTCCATTGATTCGTAGATGTCATCATAAACCGATGTGTTGTCTTCAGTGGACTTCACATCGACGAGTTCCACATTGCAACGGTCGGATTTTTGAGGCGCCAAGCCACCAGACTGTTTAGGTACATAGTAACGCATCCTTTGTTGACGTTGGCGGTAAAACAGATAACACACAATACTCACAATAGAAATTTGTAACACGACCACAAGGATAACTCTATCCTAACGGATGCCTTTCTCAACTTGAACTTCATAGTCATCTATGGATGTGTCGAAATAGATCTGTCTATGTTCAAAAAATCCCAAGGGCTCCTCCAGGACTTCTTCGATCGCAGTCGCCGTCAATATCAAGTTGTCAGTTATGTTGTCAAGCGCTTGGTCGACGTAGAGTTTGTCCATTTCCAGGGTGAGGTCTAACATAAACCTCTGCATCGTGGCATTGTCACTAAAAATAATGTCTTGCATGGAGGGACAAATTGTATACTCACCCCCCACGTATGTGTCCTCGTTGCTGTTGCCCAACATGTCCTCAAGATCATCTTTTAGGAAGTAGTCTCCTGAAGGTCCTATTACGCTGTCGGTGCTCATGTCATAATCCTGGTAGAAAAAGACGGGTCCCGGACATTTGTACACGGCCTCGTCCACAGATCGTACGACTAGTGTGCCGTTGTCAAAGGACAGGTGGCAACACTTGTACCGGGTGATCATCATCTCGGTCCGGTACCAGTCTGTGCGTCTCATGACGTCTATCATGAGTTGGGTGATGGCATCCTCTATGCTTTCCAACAGTCTATTCTCACGCTCCTTCCTGATCAAACTGGAGTGTAGTACGACGTCCGCGGGTAGAACTATCTGGGTGACGCTCAGACTGGCCCCGGTGAGGTGTGCGCTGAACTTGTTAATGGCCGACACCATAGGGTCTTTGCTCATGTCCCGCAGCTCGCCGAGCTGCTGTTGCATCTGTTCGACAATCCGCATCTGCTTCGCCGATATGTAGTAGTCCGTTTTTTTGATCGTGTTGCCGGGTTCGTAAGTCCCAAAAGGAAAACTCCCGGCGCCGTGAGTTGTTCATTTTGGGACTGAGGAAAACTCCCGGCGCCGGAGTTGTTCATTTTGGGACTTAGCGCGCCGGGCCGAGGCCTGGTTTCCAAAAACCCTCCGAGCCGGCCAAAATGCCCACGAGCCCCGCCCGTTTTGGCCAACTCGTAGGGTTTTTGGAAACCCGGCCTCGGCCCGGCGCGCTAAGTCCCAAAAGGAAAACCCACGGCGCCGTGAGTTGTTCATTTTGGGACTCCGAGCCGGCCAAAATGCCCACGAGCCCCGCCCATTTTGTCAGACAGTTTTCAGGCACCCCAAAGGAAATCACATTCTTTCAGAAACAGTTTCAAACTGCAATCTCTATTGAACACACAGCTCATGGACTGAGGTATGTTTTTGTTTTAATTACACTTTGTTTAACAGTAAAGATTTTATATTCATATTGTGGTAGATTAACAAACCGTGTGTTGCCAAATGCAACCCAGTTTGAGCCTTATAAGAAGAGAAACATGACATTACACCACAACATGGTTGACTTTTAGATGTAACAACTCACGGCGCCGTAAGTTTTATTGTTGCAAACTCACGGTGCCGTGAGTTTACAGGCTCCATTTTGTTGTTACTGAGTTAAACTGTGTTATTCCATTAACAGAACATGATGTACAAATTCCAAAGTTTTAAGTGTGTTGTTGACTGAACTGCAGGGTCATTTGCAAATTTCCACTAGATATGGTGGTGGTAAAGAATGTTGCCTCAAGTGTGTTTTGATATTTGAGAAAATGGGAATGTCAACTGACCTTTCCATCAAATGTTCTTAGGGGTTGGGAGTTTAGAAGATGGGGGGTTTAGAAGATGGGGGGTGATGCTCCTTAACATAATGAGAGGGAGAGACTGAGGGACATGGTAGCAACAGCAAGCAGAGCACTGTCTTGATTGTTGGCAATGGATCGTTGAAGAATTTTTTGTAAGTTCTGTTTTGCTCAAATAGCTTCTTCTGAACAACTGTGCATGCTTGATTTTTATTATCACATGTTTTAAAATGTTTCCACTGTGTGTTACAGAGATCTACTAGATGACATTGAGTTACCGGTTTTATGCTCAAATCCTTTTGTGATGAAAAAACAACTGAATCTGACTACTGATACATCATGCGATTCTGCTGCTACTACTGTTTCTTACAACCCAGGTGAGTGAAAACTTTGTTATATGTAATACAGCTTGTCCACATGTTTGTTGCAGAGCTGTGTTTCAAACTGCCGGTGCCGTAAGTGCCACTTTAGTTTGCAAAGCTACACCGTTTCAAACTGCCGGCGCCGTGAGTATGCTTTAGCTTTGTGAGTGCTACGCTTTAGCTTTGTGAGTGCTACGCTTTAGCTTTGTGAGTGCTATAGCTTTGTGAGTGCTACGCTTTAGCTTGCGTTTGTTGCAGAGCCACGCCGTTTCAAACTGCCGGCACCGTGAGTGCTGCTTTAGCTTGCGTTGCAGAGCCACGCCGTTTCAAACTGCCAGCACCGTGAGTTCTACACTTTGGTTTTGTGAGTGCTACGCTTTAGCTTGCATTAAGTTTGTTGCAGAACCACGCCGTTTCAAACCGCCAGCACCGTGAGTGCTTTTAGCTTTGTGAGTGCTACGCTTTAGCGAGTGCTATGCTTTGGTTTTGTGAGTGCTACGCTTTAGCTTTGTGAGTGCTATGCTTTGGTTTTGTGAGTGCTACGTTTTAGCTTTGTTGCATTAAGTTTGTTACAGAGCTACGCCTTCAAACCGCCGGCGCCGTGAGTGCTACGCTTTAGCTTTTGCTACATCAGAGCCAAGCTGTTTCAAACCTCCTCCTGCCTGGGAATATCTTGATTATGTATTCTTGGGAAAGAAATATGTAAACAGCTTAATCAAGGCACAATGTCAGGTTAACCTCACTATGTCTTTTTTGGGAAGAATGTTATTTTTACCCAAGGCACAGTGTCAGGGTAACCTCACTGAAATGTAATAATAATTTAAAGTTTGATTACATTTTTACTCTTAGGGTTCCCATAACATACATATGCAGATGTGAATGGTGTAGAGCCGCGCCGTTTCAAACCGCCGGCGCCGTGAGTTCTACGCTTTAGCTTTTGCTACATCAGAGCCGCGCCGTTTCAAACCGCCGGCGCCGTGAGTTCTACGCTTTAGCTTTTGCTACATCAGAGCCGTGCCGTTTCAAACCGCCGGTGCCGTGAGTTCTACGCTTTAGCTTTTGCTACATCAGAGCCCCGTCGTTTCAAACCGCCGGTGCCGTGAGTTCTACGCTTTAGCTTTTGCTACATCAGAGCCGCGCCGTTTCAAACCGCCGGCGCCGGGAGTTCTACGCTTTAGCTTTGTGATTTGTGATTGAGGACATGTACTGAGCTTTTCAGCGATTTCGTGGCTGGCAGAATTCCCGAGCCCGGGAGCAGAATCACAAGCAAAGACTGAGTACTTTTTCTGTGATTATGTGACTTTAAATTGAATTGTTACCAAAGGTTTGGAGCTAATAAACTCACTGAGTAATTATTATTCATTTGTTTACATTACAGCAGAACACTCATTAGCTGATGTCAGTACAAAGAGGTCAGGGGATGATCTACTTGATGCACACAGTCCAGTCAAACGACAATATGTAAGTATGGGTAATTTTTATATCTAACTCTTATCACAGATGTTGAACTAATTTATCCTTTTGTTACACATTTCACTCACAGCAATGGCACACAGTCGATTTTGGCACTCCAACGCAGCAATGGTCAACATCGCAATTCCAGGGCCACAGTACCCTAACACCAGAATGGTTACCATTGCCAATGAACAACTTGACATCTCATAAATCTCCATGTCTGGTAACATCTGTGATAACGACAGCTCCACATCAATCTCTCACAAACGCCTCAGCTCAGGCTAAGGAGGTTGCCACTTCACTTCCCCCTGGCACATTGTCCCCTCAGAAGGTTTCAACTGCCTTGCCTCTTCAGCTTCCTCATCAGAAGAAGGTTCTTGCCGCTGCTTCGTCTCTGCAGTTTCAACCACAACCTTCCCCGTGCGGCCCACAACAACTTTCTCCATACTTCCTACAACAAGAACCTTCCATGAATGCCTCACCACAAACGTCTCCCCCCGATGCCTCATCACAAACGACGTCCCTTGATGCATTACCTCAAGCTTCATCCCAGGTTTTACCACAAACCACAACAACGTCCCCCGATGCCTCATCACAAACGACGTCCCTTGCATTACCTCAAGCTTCATCCCAGGTTTTACCACAAACACCACAAACGTCCCTTGATGCATTACCTCAAGCTTCATCCCAGGTTTTACCACAAACACCACAAACAACGTCCCTTGATGCATTACCTCAAGCTTCATCCCAGGTTTTACCACAAACACAACAAACAACGTCCCTTGATGTATCACAAACGACGTCCCTTGATGCTTTACCACCATCCGAGGTTTTACCACAATCCTCCGGCACTTTGTCTATGACAACAAAAAAGGTAAATAATGCACCTGCATCATCACAGCACAAAGAATTATTAACAGGGGAAAAGAATAACAAAACAGATGAAGAGAATGATCGATGCACATCATCCAACAAGGCAAAGCGTCTAGCTGTGTCAGCACTGCTCACAATGGCTCAAGTCAGACCTGAGCGTGGACCTGGGTCTGACGCTCAACCTACCCAAGCTGCCCAGGTTGCTGAGACCGAGCAGCCTGCCGTTAAATACGTATTCTTAGACGAGCATAGACTGGAGTCAATTCTCACTGCAATGAATATGAAATACTTGATAAATACCCAGATCATGTATCAGTACAAAATCTCTAGAGACTGTGATGAGTCAACAAGTGTGACAATGACGATGTCAAAGGCCAACAAAGAGGACAAAGTCATTCGCACGTTTGTTTACGAGTTCCCCATTGAAAGACAAAAGGCTTTACTAAATCTGCTAGATGGAATCCGTGCCATGAAACAACGTCAGTGGGGCCGGTTTCAGCCACTGAGACCGCACATAGTAGGCATTACGTTCTTGACTATCGAAGAATCAATAGTCGTCACGGTCTCGGTCTTAATGATGAAAACAATGGTTCCTCTCCATGACTGTAACATGTCTCACTACAGCGACCGTCTGAAGATATGGAGCAGTATCCTTCAGTGTTTTGAAATGGTTGCGCTGTGTCAAAAACGGCCCATTGACATGAACCGTCACTCCATCTATGTCGATAGTGTATCGGGCCAGTGTCTAAACATGTTGTTTTTCACGTGTGTCGACTGGACTCAGTTAACGTCACTAGATCAAGGTCTGAGCGAGATCGCCAGGCACATTTTGCGACCCCTTTTTGGTAACGAACTTGTCGACAAGATACCTCTAAACGACCAACCACCCAAACATCGAACTGAGAATGTGATGTGGCTGTACACCACACATGCGTGTTGGCACTACAACTTGAATGTCACTCAGTATCCTGACAAATGGGAAAAGCGGCCATTTATAGAGTACGTGGACTATACACACAGTGATGAAATAGAGTTTGATATCACCGTCACCACAATGACAGGAGCCCAGACGGTTGCGTGCCTTTTGCCGTGTGCCCCAGACCCATTGGATGATAAGGTCATTGTACAACTGGGAGACATGCACACTTTAGCCAAGATCTTCGTGTCCCATTTAGTTATGCCAACTATCGACGAGTTTACGTTCACCAATGATTACTTGACCGCGGCTGTGAAATTGGACACTGACAGTCAATCTGTCCACGTCGCCGTTGCTGCCGACACCGTTGACGAGGACGTCGGCTGCGTCGAGGACAATGTTGCAGCTGGACCGAGTACTGCGCTCCCTGTCGCAGTGCCCGGCTCAGCCATGGCTAAGAAACTCAGGCAACAAGAGCAATTGCCCGGCCGTCACGTTGCTGATAAGTATGTTTTTGCAGTACCACAGGTGCCACCCCAGTTGAACAGAAAGCGCGTGACCGATAAACCACTGTCTCATTCCAACATAGGCCTAAAATATGCTCAATACACCAAGGTATATCACGGTCAACCAGCACAAACTCTGAGTGATGTCGGATGTGCCACCGATGCGCCCGAAATGTTTGTTATCATTTCTGACATAGCCACACACAGTAAATTCCTGCAAACAAATGCAACTTACAGAATGGAGGATAAGTTACTCCAAAAGGGAAAACGCGATGTGTTTGCACGCTCTGAGCGCTCCGAGCAAGGCAAGGCAAGGCAAGGCAATTTTATTTATAGAGCACAATTCATACACAGGGCAATTCAAAGTGCTTTACAGCTACATAAAATCACAAGAAGGCAATAAAACCATTAAAAAGGAATTAAAAAAATAAAAGACAGAAATTTAAAACCCATTAAAATAATCATTAAGTAATTAAAAAGTGAAGAGTGCAGATAAAATACTTTCAGGTGTCATATGCACAGCTAAATAGAACTGTTTTCAGCCTGGATTTAAACATTGTCAGAGTTGAGGCCTGTCTCACATCTTCTGGAAGACTGTTCCAGATTTTAGGGGCATAAAACTGAAACGCAGCCTCACCTTGTTTAGTCCTGACTCTGGGCACCAGCAGGAGACCCCTCCCTGAGGTTCTCAGAGCCCGAGTCTGTTCATATGGCTCTAACATGTCAGAGATGTACTTTGGCGCTTGACCGTGAAGAGACTTGTACACAAGCAGAGCTGTTTTAAAGTCTATTCTCTGAGCGACAGGAAGCCAGTGCAGAGACCTGAGCACTGGACTAATATGGTCGTATTTCCTGGTTCTAGTCAGGACTCGAGCAGCAGCGTTCTGGATGTACTGCAGCTGTCTTATAGCCCGTTTAGAGAGCCCAGTGAGCAGGCCATTACAGTAGTCTAACCTGCTGGAGACAAACGCATGGATCAGTCTCTCTAAGTCTGGTTTAGACACTATTCCTTTGATTCTGGCAATGTTTTTTAGATGGTAAAAAGCTGCTGATGTTACAGATTTAATGTGGCTGTTAAAGTTCAGGTCTGAGTCCAATATTACCCCGAGATTTCTAACTTGATAGTTAGGTTTTAGAGAGAGAGTCTCAAGGTGACTGATAACACTTTCTCTTTGTTTCTGTGGGCCACAGACAAGTGGTACAGGCAAGTGGTATCAGCCCCACTGGATTGACTTTGGCAAAGGGGGAAACAGTCCTGGTTATGTTGTCTTCGAACCAACGAGCATGATAGGCGGCCGCATGGTGTACAAACCCAAAATAAATTTCCCCTCCAACAGACACGGAACTATGTCTGCGGCAGTGTTCCAACAGGAGAAGGTGTGGGGTAAATCGTGCAAAATCGTCTTGCCCACAAATACGCCCAGGTCCACGACCAATGCAATGATTCGACTAATGTCACTACCCATGTACATGTACGACTGTCAGTATGTACCTAGGATGTTCATGCTTTTAGCCACCGAACCTAACGAGCTTAAAAGGCAGCAGTCGACTACTGTGGTCGCCTTTCACGACCCTCCCGGCAACAGGGCCCTGTCTAACATTAAATTCAATGATAACAAAACCATGAGTGCAGCAGAACTGAAAAGTCTACACGTCATGAGCGCGTTAAAGTGCGTGGCTAGAGCTCACCTGATGTTCTACCGAAAGTTTGGTTTCTTCTGGGCATACACAAGCGCCTCGACCATCATGTTAGATGAGAAAACCAAACATTACTCCCTTGATTTGTTCAACGTGCTGTCCGAAAACCTGTTCGTAAACGAATTGCAGGTCGCGCCAGATGTCCTAGAATTTGGAACCAGCACAAATCCCAAAGCGTTTGCCACATCTCTGATCAGTTTCCTAGATATTGTCGATCGTGATGAAAAGCCCGAATATCATCAAGCCCTGTCCAAGTACGTAGCAACAGGAAAATCGGACTATCTGTTTCCTGATGGGACGCCACCCAAGTCTGCTTCTATGGTGCTGTACTACATGTACAAAGAATTCACACTCAAGTCCAATGTGAAATCACAACGTCTTGTGTTTTCGTTACCCCTGCACGTGACCTTAGCACATTACACAGTAAAGTGGACCAGAGGCACAGTTGCCATACCTGTAAAGACAGCTCCTGAGCACGAGTTTGGCACACTTCAAATGTTGTCTGATGCGCTGTCGCTTAACCTATCACATGCTTCTAAGAGCAGGGCGGTCAGCAAAGCTGACACACGACAGGCTGCATCCACAAACAGGACCAGCAAAGGTAAAGGCAAAGGTCCGACTAAAGGGCAAAAGAAAACCGTTACCCGGGAGATCATTTCTTCTTCCGACTCTTCCGAGTCGGATTGCGAGAATGATGGCGAAAGGACCAGTGAGAGCGATAGCAACGCCAGTGACATCAGCACCATCGGAAGTGAGAGCGAAAAAGACAGCAGCGACAGCAGCGACGACAGCGATGACGCGCAACAACCGACTGATCCCGGAGCGAAACGACGAACGAAACGACAAGCTGCGATGTTGCAAAAGGCAGCCGAGGAAGCACAAAAGGGGGCACAGCAAAAGACCCGGTCAAAAGACGTTGCAATTGCACATAACTTTGGCGATCGACAGGGAATGATTGGTTTAAAAGAACCTAGATCAATATTCAGGGTGCCTGACGCAGTTGCCAACTCTGACACAGAAGTCTCCGAGTACCGAAACGAACTGATTGACTTGAGCCCACCTACAAAAGGTTTGCAACAGCATCACAAAAAGAGAGCAGATGCGCCACCCAGCAGCAGCAACGGCAGCAACGGCAGCAACGGGTCTGATGTCAGGCAAACAGAGAAGGCTGGGAAGAAGAAGAAGAAAAAGGCCAGGAAATTGATGGACTGATTGATTTGGTAAGTTTTATAATCACTGTGTGATTGACTGTTGCCTCATTTGAATTCTTTAACTTAAGATTTGTTTATGTGGTTTTGGTATTTTACAGTTGAGAGATGCCACAGTGACCAGGGACCAGCTGCCATGAAGATTGGCAATACGTTTGAATTGTGCATGGACAAATTGCGCAGACCAATACGGACATTGTGTTACATGCACCGTGTATCAGTTCCTGAGTGTTTTATAATTATATCAAATATATCACATTTGCTTTATGGGCACACATTACCTCAACCAGTGTACAATGAAACTTTGGGCATAGTTTAACATATATACCGAGATTATGTACAGTTCACAATGAAAAATACAACCGGTTGAAAATGATATACGTTTTATTATGTTGAGTATTTGTCTATTATATGCAATAAAATGTAGTTTTGTGACATTATTTGTGACATAAAATGAAGTGTTTACACAGAAAGTCTTGGTGTTGGTTTGTACTTGCTACAGCTCATTTATGGATGACACAATTACACAGCCATGAACAAAATACTAGTTGTATATGGACTTATCTTCACATTGATATATTTTCACACAATATTCATTGTTTATAATAACAGGTTTAAGATCAGAACACCGTTCATGACACCGAGCACACACCAAACAACGGTCATGACACCGCGCACACACCAAACACCGTTCATGACACCGCTCACGCAAATAAATGACAAAATGACTTTGCCTTATGGGTTCATGGGTGCTCAGACAGACGTTAGGATACTGTTGAACTTACTGCCGGACTTCCACTGGCCCACAGGCGCATCTTGTGCTGTCGTAGGGAGCGGCAGACAACTGCTTTACCATAGAAGAGGCGTTGCGATTGACAATCACGACAAAGTGTTCAGGTGCAATGACGCTCCGGTTCGAAACTACGAGAGTCACGTGGGATCCAGAACTACGGTGAGGCCGTTTTATCCAGAATCAATATCATTGGAGACGACAGCACAAGATGGCACTGCGTCGATACAGGCCATGGTGGCCTTTAAGCAGGCAGACCTGGATTGGCTAAAGTCTGCCATTCTAGGTATAAACAACTTTCGGTTTTGGAGGTCTCCGCCAGACACAAAGATATTTACAGAAACCGTGTTTGTTAAGCAACTCAGGCTCGTGGACCCAAGATATTTGCAGTATGGCAAAGATCTGACCCGCAGCAGACCAACTACCGGATTCCTGGCCCTGCTTATGGCCATAAGCATGTGTGACAGAGTTACAGCATTTGGTTTTGACGGTTTATTCATTACTACGACAACACGACTGGGGGCACAGGCACAATACACAACTTTAACATGGAGAAGACGTTGATTCTCACGTTTGACAAACTGAATATAATAAACCTGGTTTGATTACAGTTTACTAAAAAAAGGAAACTAACTCAGCCATGTATGGCTGGTTGGAATACATTTCCAGTCTAGCTACTTATTGTAACGTGCCTTTACCAATGCACGCCGGTTTAACAAACTGTCCAAGAAAAAAAAAGGTACCAACTACATAATGAAACACACACCGCAGTCATGTGCTGTACAGCAGCAGTTGCCAACACTGACGGAGCCGGGAACTATCCACGTATAAGACCCTCCTAGCAACTACGAAGACGAAAGCTATGATGGTGAAAATGTCTTATTTGTCAACGATTTTGTTGTTGGAGAACAACCAAAGTCAAAGATTGTAAAACACAGTGAAGATAACAAAGAGGGCCAGGAGCCTGTCTTGATAGAGGACAACGAAACCAACAATGATGAAGAGGACGATGACGATGAAGACAATGAGGTGGAAGATGATGAAGAGGAGGAAGAGGAGGAGGAAGATGAGGAAGAGGAGGAGACAGATGATGATGATTTAGTTTAAAGATAAGATACATTTCTTTTACACCATAACGGCATATACTAAACAACATTCGCTTCCGCTGGTTCCGTTGTGGGACACGCATTACCCAAATACAAACGTAACAGACAGAACAATGTATTGTATGTACCACCAGAAAAACTCAGCTACAGAGGTTCATTTCACAGGTGCGGATGTGGACTTCATAAGTGAGCATAACGTGTGGCCGTCTATATCTTTAATGAGTCTCACTAAGGTTGACTTTGTAGATCTTTGTAGATCCATGTGGAACATGAGGTGATCTGCCTCATGTTCCACGTGGCTAGACACTTGGCCGACCTGGGCACGAGGTGCGTGATTTCTTCCAAAGACAGTGACGTATTCGGTTCCTTGTTAGCTTTGGCACACAATAACATTTCGGTGAGATGCCAGACCAACCGTTACGGACAAGAGAGGTCGCCCGTGGAGCTGAGCGTTGACATGGTTCAATTGAAAGCGAAGGGCCCACGTGCTACAAACACAGTTACAGCAGCCCGTGGAAAATGTTGCTAGACTACAACGGGTCCATCTTGTGCACGTTAGTGTATATGTCACTGTAAAAGCATAACCCCATGTTTCTGCAATTTACACTCGTCGTACATGTTGATTTCTTGACAGCAAGTGTTTCGTGGTGTCTCCCCGTGTTAAGCATGGCTTTGATCGAAAGTATGGGATACATGTGAATGATGCTGTTCACCGTCTGCTGAGGCACGTGTTTGCACAGTAGGCTGTTAATACTAAAATTGGGAGTCTCGGCCACACCGAACGACCACTTGACGGTGCCTCTGTAACCCCCCTGATCGAACCAGTCGTAGTCGCACACGGTCCGGTTGATGTTGCACTGTAAATTGGTCCCTTGTAAGGATTCTCTGACAAAAATGGGAGAGTATAAGACGTTGGTATAGCTCGCTCTCGGGAAACAGTACTTGGTCGAATATATTTTGTGTCGGTAGGCAGTGGACGAAGTGTAGGACTGCACTAACGGCATCCAGGGCAGCGTCACGGATAACCCGTATAGCGACTGGTTTAAGGACACTGACAATGTCTGTAAGATGTAAGTTTCCCACGCGCCCTGCCTGTTGGAGTTATCTGATATCATCAGCCTTCTGGTCGGAAATGCTATCGTGCACATGCTTATCGGTCCGGCGACGACGAGCGGTTTTGTCTCGGATGGAATCGATTTTCCTATGCATAAGTCGAGGCTCATGTGCAACGAAAAACGTGGGAGTTGAGAATGCGGAGCGTAGTTGTAGTCATAAAACGCTCCGGGTACACTCCGAGACCCCCAGTCATTGTCCTTGTGCGAGCAACAGTCCAGCACACCGTACATATTTTAAAACGTATCTGTAAAATCCAAAAGGTTCCAACCGTTTCGGGACTTGTCGGGTCCTTTGTGCGTGACAGACTGCATTTTTGTTTCAATTGTCAGAATTAGAGATGCAAATACAACAGTCCAGATGTTGATGATTAAATACACATTCATAAATAACAACACAAAATAAACTTTAAGACTTTTATTAAGAATAAACGTAGTCTGTAACAAGATATACCAAACATAGGACATTTAATAATCTCTTCGCTTCCTCCCGTCTGTGTTACTGTGCCGTCTCCCCTCACCTCCACCTGCTCTGCGGTCAAATTACGGCTCGGAGTAAAACGTGCTCATAAACGGTTGAGATTCGTCCATCTTATACGTATCATCTCCTTTGCCGATTTTGGTGACGGGTCCAAGGGCGTCAAACATGGGGTTCGATTTGGTGTTTGCCGCGAGGCAACACATGCAGACCATGCACACAAACAGGATACTGAACAGCACCATGGCGCAGCACTCGGTCACCAAGAGTTCCAGTTTCACAGTCACCGCTGTGTCTGACTGACTCTTAATCAGGGAGTTCATTACTGTGAAGAATATGACCATGCAGCAGGTTGGTGACGACAATAGTCAGCACAATCAAGCAGGTCGATTTGCCAGTGGTCCATTTGCTCATGGCCACCTTCCTGCTCAAGGCGATTTTGTCGATGATGACTTTGATCCCGTAGTACAGACACAACCCGATTGCTACGGCGCCGACCATTGCGATCATCACACCATGGACCAGGAACACCTGGGGAACGGGCAGATCGAGGCTGTGTGCAACGATTCAGACACCGGCGCCGTGTACAAGTAAAGTGAAGGGTATTACCGCGCAGATAAAAAAGTACATGCAGCATGACAGGAGAAGCGGCATCAATACCAAATGGGGCACCAAGAGGATCATGCACGCTCTCAAGAGACCAGTCGATCCCACAATCCCAAAAACCGACGGGTGTGACCTCAACAAGAGGGAGTCTATGTTTGTACAGTTTCACAAGTTTCTAAAGACGGCGCCCTCCGATTCGGAGATAATCAAATTTGTTAGATCAATGGGTTTCGCCGAAAAGAACGCACAGTTTGTGATACGGTTCTGTAGGTCAGTGAAAGGCACAAACAATGCAAAGACCAGAAAACGCGTGTGGGACAGAATGAAAGTTCCCCAGGTTTTGGGAACAAACGTCGATGCTGAACTAAAGGCGCTCTTCAACGGCAAACGGTTGGACAACGTCAGTGACATAACCAAGAATGTGATTAAGACCCTCAAGGCTCTGGATGTCGTGCGTATGGGTGGAGGGACACCCGTGGCGAACGTATTCCACACGCGGCACGGCAACAAGTGCGTCGAGTGTAGACCCATAGGCAGAGACGAAGGATTCTTTACCGAAGTAGACTTTTGGGGATACGACAAACGGTTTGACCAGGTTTGCGTCTTTGAATTTAAGCTGTTGACCACAGACGTGTTGTCCAAAGACACGTACAGGCGGTACAATTTCCAACTGTGGCTGACCAGCGTCATGTTCAGCATGACTTACCCTCGGCTTGCCCACCGCGTGAAAGCCTACATGATAGTATATCAGGTGGCCGACGGTCTGCTGCACATCTTCCCGTGCGCCAGGCCCCTCATCCACGAGGCAACGAAACGCTTTTTCCCCTTCTTGAGGTGTCTGTGCGCTACCGCGTTACATAAAGTTTTTGGGAAACATTTAGGAAACCCGGGCTTGCCCCTGTTTCACAAGAGAGGCCCTCCTCAATTCACACAAGAGTGCTTGGCAAGGCGTTATTATGACTGCTTCAAGTCAGAACCAATTGTCGTACATTAAACGTTGCACAATAAAAAAAACTTTTAAGACCACTGTGACCAAGATTTCATTTGTACATTTTATTATTATAAGATACCTTGCGGTATCAACGACACAACCATCTGTCGGGTACATGTTTCCACCACATGGTTTTGTTATACGCCTCTTCGTCTAGGAACACGTGCTGCATGTGCTCGCAGTACAGGGGGAACAAGTGGTCTTTCAGTTGATCGGGTGTGCTCACACGCATCAGATTGGGATTCTGCGGCACCTGTGGTATCTTTTCGTCTTTGGTCGCCAGCCTGGTGTCTCGCAACTCTTCTAACGACACGCTGTTCTTGGGTAACGTAAAGGGACAACCAGCATGCACGTTGAAAAACCCGGCGTTGTTGCGAAGCAGATTCATGAGAGCCGTCATCTTCTCAAAGCCCATCTGCGACTCGTACTGAGCCGCGGCCACGTAGTCCGTGGCGGATCTGTGTGCCGTGCTGATCCACATCTTGATCATGGGGCCCAGTACGCTCGCAGACCGGTTGTCCTTCATCAGAAATACAACGTGCTCCACGATATCGACGGCCACGGCGTTGCCGCTGCACAGCTGCGCCTTCAACGCCCTAGCCACCCGCATACAATATTCTGTGTAAAAGTTATTAACCACAACATGTAGACCCGTTGTGTTGAGAGCACTACAAGGGTCAATTATTGTTGCACGAATTTCATCGTTGTTGGGTGTCTCCTCCAGGCTGTAGAAGTGTGCCGTTACCAGGTGCATCATACATCTGTTTATTCATACATCATTTGCAATAGGTGTTTTCAATTATGAGTTGTTGTGTTTACTGAATGACACCAGGTATGTTCATTGTGTTCAAGTTTTGCTGACTGTGGGTGGCATTTTGCATCACATGAGCTTCACATTGCCTATTGGAGCAGAGATATATGCAAAATGTGTTTTAGCAAGGCAAAATGTGTTTAGAGTTTTGAGAAAAAGGGGATGGGTTTTGTGAAGTGTCTACAGGTGAATTGTGTTTGTGGTTGTGGCTCATTTTTGACCCGTAGGACAAGGGGAGTAAACACAATGTTAAGACCGCACAAAGGGTTAATGTGAAACTGATGGAGAAACATGTATGTAGAATCATTAATGATCAAATATTCATATTTACAAGATGTTTCATAGAGGATGTAAAATGAAAGGTTCAGGAATACATCCTATTAAGTTCTTTTAAGTTAAGGCTTTAATGGACAGGACAGTTGAAGAGAAACAGGAAGCGGAGAGAGGGGGTTAGACATGCAGCAAAGGGCCGTCCAATGCTGGACTCGAACCGGCAGCAGCAAGGCCTCTGAACTTAGGGCGCCTGCACAACCCACTACGCCACCAACCACCCCAAAACAAATCTATTTTTAATTTTACTCAAATATATTTGACATTTCTATTCTTTCATTTTTTTTAACTTTTCCGTCAACATTAAAAAAGACCGGAAGTCTGGAAAGGTATGTACTGGGCACAGAGACTTCATCATATCTTCATAACACACTTAAAAGCTCAAGTAATGTAGCCGCTCACACTTTATTTTTATCAGGAAGTATATGAGAATGTACAGTCCTAGCACTCAAAGGATGTCAGTCAGGTCCTGAGCACATCCCACTGTGTGAGTCGATCGGACTTCAGCTGGGTGCCGACCCAGTCGAGACTTGCATTTGCTTCTTCAGCTGTTCTTTCCGAGCATTTTGGAAACTCATCATGCAGTCTTTGAAAGTCTGGACATGCTTCTGGCAGACTCGCCAGTCCTGGTGTTCAGCCATGCACTCCTGCACGGCATAATGCAGCTCAGCGCAGCCGGTGCGATTTATCATCTGTTCGACGGGGTCGTCCTCGTCATCTTTCCTGCTGCGGTCATGAGGCGAAGGGGATGCCATCTGGCGTATATGTGAGGCACCGACTCAAGCAGTTTACCGGGAACAACACTCGCTGTTTAAAAAAAAAAGCAAGAGATAGTACAGTTTCAGAAAGGGACAACTACTGCTCAGACCTCTTAGGTGGGACATGTTTAAATCTCCAACTGTACAAGTGTATGCAATAAAATACTGTTCCATTCAATAGATATCACATACTTTTCTGTTAAGTTGACCTTTGATGAGTCCTTGTTTTTAAAATATCCTCTTATAAATACCTAATAGTGTTTTTAACCATGATGGATTGTGGTGATGCCATTCATGTGTATTTTTCTGCTTTTTTTTCTGTTTTCTGCATCTCAAGACCATTTAAGGCAATATTTCAATTGGACTGGCATTTGTGGTAATTTTGTGAGTTTTATAAATACATGTGCAGTACCAACTGAGCACTTGGACACACTTTTTCCTTCAAAATAAATGGGTATGTGTGTCTACTACAAACCTGTAGTGGCTCTGTACATGTACATTTCGTATCCATGGTAAAGAGAGCTTACTGGCGGAAATAAAAGCATTTGATTATGTAGACAACACATTTGTATTAAAGTGATACTCCGGAGTAGATTCACCCTAGGGTCATTTGAACCGTGATATCCAGCCAAGTAGCCCACCCGCAGTTTTTTCGATATTGGCTGAACATCAGCTGAGTTACTGAGTTATCCCGAATAGTTTCGTACAAGGGTTAATGGATCCTGGTCCGTATCTCCAAACTTACCACACTAAAATCACATGCCATGACACCAAACTTCTACAGGAGTACAAATATGGTCTGTACTCACCAAACGATGCATTTGGAAGTTTGAAAATAGTCCAGGAGTTTATTATTATTATTATTATTATTACAACAAAGCAAGGCTGCTCAGTTTCTCCATTGATAAAATAACTTCACAACTCTACAACATAAAAATTCATTAAAAAAACATGTAGAATATAGCATATACTTTGTTGTCTACAGTAGTAGATCAACCCTCATCTTACTTTGAAGCTCCCAGCTCTCTGAAGTGACGTCGACGCAGCTTTAGCAGCAGAGAAGCTATTAGGCTTGTGTTGATAATAATAAACTCCTGGACTATTTTCAAACTTCCAAATGCATCGTTTTGTGAGTACAGGCCATATTTGTACTACTGTAGAAGTTTGGTGTCATGGCATGTGATTTTAGTGTGGTAATTTTGGAGATACGGACCAGGATCCATTAACCCTTGTACGAAGCTATTCGGGATAACTCAGTAACTCAGCTGATGTTCAGCCAATATCGAAAAAACTGCGGGTGGGCTACTTGGCTGGATATCACGGTTCAAATGACCCCAGGTTGAATCTACTCCGGAGTATCACTTTAAATTGAATTTGACAATGGTTGACATCTATAAGGTCAACGAAATATTAACGTGTGCCACACACCTTTTTTTTTTTTTTTTTTTACATCAATTGTATGCACACTCTATTTTATGTAGGAAATAATGGCTTTTCCTTAAAAAAAAAATCATAAAATAGAGTGTGCATACAATTGATGTAAAAAAAAAAAGGTGTGTGTGTGGTTGGTACTACATAGGAGAACTATTCTGCATTGGTTTGGAGTCACTAGGTCACATGGCTTGGGAGGTATTTGGGAAAAAAAGACAACTTATTTCCTTATTGTGAATGTCTGTCGAATATCCAATATCAAACCAACTTCACCACGGTATTGAGGACCGTGCTGAATCTGTCAGTACAGAAATGCGTTTAAATTTAACTTCAGTATTTCTACATATTTGCCACTTTTTTTGCCAGCCATATATTTTACATTTAACTGTTCATAATTTTTAACAGAAAAAATAAAGCCTAGTTTGAACAGTTAAAAATGAGCGCCACGTCGTCAGGTTCACGCAGTTATAAACAATATTAAACCACAGCATAACATACGAACATACATGCATAGCCTACATACATAAAACATTTTACGTTTACTTGAGTACGCTTTAAAATTCAGAACTTCTGCTGGTTATAGTTTCAAAAGACAGCTCGTCTGTGTAAGGTTATCGTGGTCAATTAGCTCCTTTCGATTCAGAGACAAGTCCGAACTGTTATGTTACCTAATGTTACCCGAATCAGCAAATATGGCGGTGAATGAAGCTAATAAAGATAAACTTCCACATTAATCTTATTATTATTATTTTTTTTACCTGTTTACTGTTTCTGGGAAATCTGCTTGTCGTGGGACTGAAATTAGCTTTTCAAAACATCCATAACTGGGCTTTTCGTAACTAACCATTCAGACATGGTTGGCATTGCACGGGGGACACTTTTGAGCAAAGGACATACGTGTAACCGTAAAATAATTCCGATGAGGCGAATAAAGGTTCCGCTGCCAAGAAAAAAAGGAGACAAAAACACCTCTAACTTCCTTCAATGAATTGCAGATAGAATGGCTACCCATGACTACCTGGATGAACAAATACAAAATCAAACGAACTTGTTGTACTGATAGACTGTTTGACATTATATTTAATTTAAAAGTGAACTTCTAATAAATAAGTAATGGTGTAAGGTCATATTTCCTTAGAATAAACACAACTCTGTATAGTTATGCCATTCTATTATATGGGGACTAAGTCATGATAACCTTAGCTAATTTCTAATTTTTGCAATGTCTTCTATCCAATCAAAGATAATAAACATATGCATGACAAGATTGGATTGTCAATTACCACCTGAACACTTTTACTGATGGTGTAAATTAGCCGTCATAAATGTCATAGTAATCTAACAAAACAGTTAAGAAACAGCAAAACACTGATTGCTGTACAAAGAATAACACTTAATTAAATTAGAATCACTAGAACACAACTTCACAAACATGATGTCACAATGCATGCTGGGAAGTCTGTGCCCAGATGCTCCCTCAATGCACTACAACAGATGACGAGCTCAAGCTATTCAACATCTGTAAACAACTCCAAAAATGTTAATGCATTTGAGTGATTCTGTTCAATTCCTAAATGTCACAGGATTGATGTTTAACACCTCATCGGAACTTTTCCCATTCTGTGGAGATATTGTTTTTAATAGGAAAAAAAAAACACTAGATAAAGCAAAGCATGTACATATCAAATTTCAAAATGTTGGGATTCTGTGTGAAAATAAACAAACAGAATGCAGTGATTTACAAATCTATATCAAAGTAAATTTCTATTCATAATAGAGCTATTACAATATGTCAAATATTGATGGTGAGACATTTGACACATTCTAAGCAAAACATTAACCAATCTAGAATTAATGGCAGCAACACACCTTCAAATATTATGAAAATAATAATAATAATAAATTTTATTTATAACGCACTTTACATTTACAACAAAATCTCAAAGTGCTACAGTGGGATAAAAGACAAATATTAAGATCAAAAGCAGGGACAGTAAAATGCAAATAAAATACACAAATAAAAGTAGTGAGTCCTTTAAATGCAAAACGAAATAAAAACAGCATTTAGAGGGAGATCATTAAAAACATTGGGCAGGGGGCTACAAATTGCTGGGAATTTAAGTGATCCTAGCTAGGTTAAAAACATTTCAACTAATAGGGTAATTAAGGACATGGCTAACAGCCATAGTCCAGAACTTTCAGCAACTGAATACATTTGGTGCATGGAATCCATAACATTGTAAAGAAGTACCAGTACTGTTAAGCAGCTTGAATCCTGTTTCAGACAACAATAGGGCAACATTCTTCTCCTACTAAATGTCCAACAACAGAGACTTTTCCAGACTGTTTTTTAAAAGAAGAATCAATGGTACACAGCAGTAAACATGGCCTTTTTTCTTATTTGTTTGTGGAAAAAGATTACTTTCATGATCCGAGCCAAACACAAGCACACATTTATGACTCTTTCCTGTGAGCATCAAATTGTCCACAAAGTACTTTACAGTTTTTCTCAATTGCTAAAACACTAAAAGCCACTGGCTGAACAAAGTTCACAGTTGCCTGAACTCATTTAGCTAATTGTGCAGTCTGTTGTCAATACCTTAAACCATTTCACATGGTAAAACACAATTTGCAGATCTCATTTACACTTTTTATCAGAACTCTAAACACATTCTCATTCTCAAAACACATTCTGCACTTTAATGCACATTTCATCCATACTGGTAAACACAAGTGGCAACATTCAAATGCAAATAGAGAACACATGTCATTCATTAAACACAACCACTCAAAACTGATTTCACTTGTTTCAAATGATGTGACACAACCAATATAAGCCAGGTCAGAGAGCAAACAGGCTATTGAAGGTGGGAAGGAGAAAGTCTTAGAATGGAGAGACGAAACAATGTGAGAGGACGAGGACAAGTGTGTATGCGAGGTGGGCAACGAGGAGGAAGAGGAGGAGGGCAAGAAAGAGGAAGAGGAAAACAAAGAGTGGAAATATCGGATGAAATTCGTGCAACAATAATTGACCATGTTCTTTTCCATGGTCTGACGATGAGGGAAGCAGGACTTAGAGTGCAACCCAATTTAAGCAGATTTTCAGTGTCCACCATAGTAAGGACATTCAGAGACCGGAACAGGTACAGTATACTACTGTATTTTTGTAATTGCAAATTTACTGTACTACACTACATGCAGCTGTTTCAATAGACATAAAGTTAATCACTGTATGTATTGTATTGCATGAACATGTTTTGTAACTGCACATCTATTTTTGTAGAATTGCAAGGCTGCCACATGCAGGTGGAAGGAGAGCTATACTCACTCGTGAACAAGAGGAAATTATAGTTGGCTTGGTCCTTCAAAACAATCTAATATGACTCAGAGAAATCCAGGAATGAGTGATAGAAGACAACACAAACTTCCAGGGAATCAACAGTGTGAGCATTTCCACAATTGACCGTGTCCTCCAGCGTAACAGGGTGCGAATGAAACAAGTATACAGACCAGAGTAAATGGTCTGTATACTTGATATATATATATTTACCAGAGTAAATGTATATATGTATATATATACAACCCTACACCAGAGTAAATCTACTGCAAGCGATTTAGCCTGTGGTGATATAGGTGAGGAACCATGTCAGGGCTGGATACAGCACACAAGAGGCTTCTTCCCTTGTTGTCTCAGGAGGGAAAAGATTGCTTGTGATGTTGATGAGGTGCTCTGGCCTGACCCAGCCCAAAGACAGGATGAAGCACATTGATTATGTTTACTCCTTTTGATTTTGTATTATTTTTAATATTGTATACTGTAGTACAATGAACATGACTTTACGTTCATCAAAAACAATGACAGAAAAATATAAAATTTGTTTTGAGATTAAAAATCTACTTCTCCCTGAGAACTATATGTTTTGAACAATGTGTTTTTTATTTCTTGGTGTATTGTTTACTGACTGCTTGATAGGATATATCAGTTTGATTGCTTTGTGTATGATTTACAGTTTTTCTCGATTGCTTTGACACATTTTGCACATCATGGGTCAACTTTATCTAATGCGCACACCTTCTTTGCACAGCAAGAGTCCTCTCTGGTGAATCAGTGAACTATTTCTCATTGCTTTCACAATTTTCTTTGACTTTTAATAGACTTTTCAAAACAGTTAACACACTTCTCACAAAGAGACACGAAACATAACTGATTTACCATGGAAACACATTGCAGACACTTAGTAGCAGCCAATTGGAACTGCTCTCTCAATTCTAAAAATTATCAGCACCTGTGTGAACTCTCTTTGCAAAACAAAGCAAGTAGTTCTCAACCTATCAAAGAGGTCAATAGCTTGAAGCTGACACCAAGCATGGATCGAGGAGGACGTGGACGTGGACGAGGACAAGGAAGAGGAAGAGGTCGTGGGAGAGCTAGACAGGCCCCTGCCAGGGGAGGTGGCCCTGGTGTTAGGAGTTCCAATGAAATTAGGGCAACAATCATTGACCATGTTGTAAATCATGGTCTCTCCATGAGAGAGGCCGGACTAAGGGTGCAGCCAAACCTGAGCAGGCATACAGTGGCATCAATAGTTTGTACTTTCCGCAATGAAAATAGGTAAGTCACTTTGCTGGTCAATTTACGTACTGTACTGTGTTTCACTGTATTTGCACTCTTGGCAACAGCCATTTCTGTACTATTGTAAAGTGTTGCCATACAGTAATACAATGCATTACTGTAGTTTTACTAGAGTCATTTCCAATAGAGTACTGTAACTGACTTTCAAAATATACAGTAGAATTCTGATTACTGTACAGTTACAGTATTTACAGTCATTGGCACTATTTTCACAGAATCAACACACTGGCCCACACTGGTGGCAGGGGAAGAATTTTCTCTGCTGAACAGGAGGCTGCCATTGTGAACATGGTAGTTGCTAACAATGCCATCAGATTGCGTAAGATAAAGGCAGCGGTCTTAGCTGACCAGGTGACTTTTATGAACATAAACAGTGTCAGTCTGGCAACAATAGACCGCATCCTGAAACGCAATCTGGTGGCAACCAAGCAGCTATATAAGGTGCCATTTCAAAGAAACAGCGACCGCGTCAAGGCAGCACGTGCACAGTATGTAAAGGTGTGGATCTGTCACTGCATTTGGATTTGTCTTGCTGCATACTGTAAAATTCAATTACAGTAGAAAACAGCATCTTCTGTATATGTTACTCTATGATTTACTCTGAATTTCTTTTTGAATGTAGAGAGTAATGGATCTGGAAGCAGACGAAACGCAGTATGTCTTCATCTACGTCGATGAGGCTGGATTCAACCTCTCCAAAGGAGACGTGGCCGAAACATCATTGGTCAGAGGGCCACAGTAACCGTGCCTGGACAGAGGGGAGCAAACATCACCATGTGCGCTGCTATTTCCACAAATGGAGTCCTTTGCCATATCCCATCTATAGGCCCATACAACAGTGATCGCCTAATCACATTCCTCAATGCATTGCATGAGCGGCTGGTACTGCCACAGGAGAGAGGCCTGTTCAGGGCAAACATGTCCCATTTGGTCATAATTTGGGACAATGTGGCCTTCCATCATTCAAGGTTAGTGAATGACTGGTTCACGGCTCACCCACGCCTGATGATATTGTTTCTCCCTGCATACTCTCCCATGCTAAATCCAATCGAGGAGTTTTTCTCCTGCTGGCGTTGGAAAGTATATGACCATAGGCCTCATGACCAGATGTCATTGCTCGATGCAATGAATGCTGCATGCTTGACAATCCGCGCAGAAGACTGCCAGGGGTGGATTCGCCATTCAAGACGTTTTTTTCCCTCAATGTATTGCAATGGATGACATACTCTGTGACGTGGATGAGAACATGTGGCCTGATCGTCAGGCCCGTGTCGACAATGCGTAATTTTCCTGTATTTTTATTTTTTTTCATATTTACAGGGTTTCATTTCATTGTGTTTCATTTACAGTACTTTCTTTTTTGAGAATTGACCTTTGTTGTACTACATATTGAACCCTGTCATTTTGATTGCTTACAGTATGTGCATGTGACAAGTACTGCAAAAAATATTTTTCTGTCAGAATCTTGTCAGAATCTTGCCATTTTGTACACAGTAGAACAAATGTAAATCAATGGTGTTGACAGGTACTTCAGCAATACAAAAACAGATCTACAATATTTTGCTGTATACACATTTTCTGATTTTACTGTAAATACTCTGTGACAGTATATTTCTAAGTTATATAACTAAGTTAGAGTGCTCAATACAAAACCCAAATTGTAGTATGTTGTCAGTTGTAAAATAGTCAATACTATGAGGGTGTTGAACAAAAGTTGATATTGATAGCTGTAGTTTCAATTTTGTTATCCATTATTAAATAAATGAGACAACATACATGTTCAATTGAGCAAAAAATTGTAGGTTTTGATGGAAAAGTTTGGTTTTGATGGATGTGTGACAAGTTTTGAGAAAGTGGTGTCATTCTGCAAACATCATAAAGTGTTTTGGTTATTTCAGCTTCTGTTAAGGGCTTTGTGTGAGCTGTTTTGAAAAAGTAAACTGTGAATGGAAAAATGGGCCAAAACGATCGGGAAAAACTGTAAGAGCAGTGTTTGGTTTTGAGCACAAATAAAACTGTTTTGTAAATAGTGCTTGAAGCTGAGGTTTTGTGTTTAGTGTTTTCAGAAAATTGAGCAAGGTTTCAGAAATTGTGTTTTAGCAATTGAGAAAAACTGTAATAAGAAAATACTTATTACAATGAAACTGTGAAATACTTTTATTCTGAAGCTCAGACTTGTTTTAATCGGTTCTGTGGAAAGACAGCTGATTTCCACAGAATTGCATTGTGTCTATGTGAAATATCTTTTCTTAAAAAAGAGAGAAAAAAATACATTGAATTATAATGCATTGCTTTTCAATCAGTTATCTCAAACAACTTCAGTATGAAACATAAACTTGTTAATTATACCAATGTTTGTCAAAAAAAGTAATAATAGTAAAGAATGAATAAATCTTTGTATGACTTGTGACTTATGAATTGACTGAGAAGCAAAATATGAAGAAATTCCAAGTATATCATCTTCTTACAATTAACTTTAAAGCTGCCGTCGGGAGGTTTTCAAAATTCCGAGTCTAAAGTCGGAAAATTCAAACTGATACAACTTTCAGGTCCCTCCCCCTCTGTGGACAAGGTTGTGCACGTGAGTTCACACCAGTGTGCGCGCACACAAGCTGGGGGCAGACTCACGCTCAGCATGGAAGATGTGGTTGGTGACTGTTCTGCTCAGATAATAGATTTTTCCTAAACAGCCTATTTAATATTCTACTTCCAGAATCCCATGACAGTTCAAGCTAATATGACTAAAAAAAAAGTTGCCGACGGCAGCTTTAAAAGGAGAAAAACATTTCCAAGAATAGTTATGATGTACACAAAAAACAAGAAAACATAGTAATACGTAACATGAGAGATGTTGGAAAAGCCACTCAGATAGAATTTTGCAGGACGAACAAATGTGGTATTAAATTCAAAAGTTATTTTTACATCAAGATCCATTGCAAAATATCTCTTCCCCTGAAAAAAGCACCAAACATCTAAAGTGCAGAGCACGAAAATGGGTTGTGATTTAGTCTGTATCACGTTCACTGTGAGTAAGGTGTTGGTAGCTGTGTCGCATGGTCTCTCGCGAGATATCGACATACTTTAATGTGTACATATCTAATTAGTTGGAAGTTAACTTCTCAGGTCTCTGAGAAAGCTGGTACGTTGTGTGTGTCAAAGAGGAATGAATGCTTCTGGCATTAGGATGGAGGAGGTCATTGCAGCTACTGTAAGTTAGTGACCACCACTGGTAGGAAGAGAATAGCCACGCTGACCACTGCTAACTGCACGTAACTAATCATAAGCAAATCACACAAAAAAACCTGACCTGTCCCTGTAATGTATAATTTTAACAGTGGTTAATACAATAAAAGGGAAGATGTCTTATGATCTCTTAATTCCTTCCACAGGTGCCTTTTTTCTATATGATTTGGACTTTCATTATAGAAATTGTAAGAGGTGCCATCACCTCTGAACTTTTCTCCTAAGATTTTAAAATCTATCTAAAATCTACCCTAAAAATGTTATTGCAAAAATGATGATTTTAAATTAAACAAAAACAATTCTGATTGACTTTTTTGGCGGGGGGGGGGGGGGGCTGAATGTGGAAACATGAAATTCTGAAGAAAGAAAAAAAAAAACTCTACTTGCAAGTGAGCAAGTATATTGTCCTGTTGCAACCTCCTATGGTGACCTAATGACATTAGCTGCTACTTGGACGGATGTGAGTAGAAATCACTTCACACAACAACGAGTCTTTAGCAGTGGACTTTACTTCCTTCAGCAGAAGAGTACAGATCTGTCAGGGATTGGGGTTTTGACCAAGTCTCTCCACCAGAGGTGGCGGGTGTGCTGGGCTGACTTTATCAAGCCCCAGGTGCTTGATTCCTCACAGGTGCAGTACATCAGCCTCATCATCCCAGCAGTACAATAGGAGGTGGTTTCCTGTCATTCCTGGCTGGATTGTAACCATTCTGGTAACTTCTAGCTGCCCTTCTGAGCGCCTGAGAGGTTTTCCTGTGCACCTTACCTTCTCGTTTCCCATGCTTCACGTTTGCTGTCCAACCACATACTGCATGAAGGGGCAGAAAGAAACAACACGCAGCAAAGGGAACCAGGGCTGGGGGGGAAACTCGTTAACTGTGAACCTTCTTAAAAAATTACACATTGAAGAGAAAAAAAAAAAAGAAAATCATCATTTAAAGTATAGCCCGGTATCTGAATAAAGTGTAGCAAAAGGAGAGAAACCAGAAATATTGCAAAACCAAGCTGATGATGATGAGAGTTGCCCTTCATCATTCAATAATTAATCAAATTTTGTAATTAGTACAAATTTGTAAAATGTTGAGCGATTTGATTAGATGTATAGGATGTCAACAACAGCACAAACATTTACACACTGTTCAGATGAAAAAGATGGGAAAAATCACATAAAGTAGAAAGCAACATGTAAGATAACGGCCTGTTTTTTACAGCATATTTAACCGTTCACCTCTTTTCTTCTTCTGGTCTTTCACTAAAGTGGATGCCTTATGGCTTTTACATCTTGACATCTTTTTTATGTCTTAGATAATGAAGTTACCTTTAAGGGCGTGTTTCTCAAGATAAATTCGACTTGTTTTATTCTAGAATATTCTAGAAAACTATAGCTCAAACACAATCTTTAAAACAAATAAAGTGGCTGTGTAAGATTAGATTCATACAATTTTAACAATGCTACAAGCATCAAACACCATTACACTGCATGTCAATGTAGAAAAATCAGCCTTTTAAAAGAGCTAACTTTCCTTAAATGCAATCAGAATTCAACTTTTGCACCAGAAGCACCACCGTATTGTCATGCCATAAAAAGTTCACAGTTTTGCAGCTAAAATGTGCCTATTTCTTTTGAAAAACGTCTTTATAGCATTCAACACTTCTCTTGTCTTTAAAGAGTACACAATTGGATTGAGCAAACCTGGTATGGTGTGTGTCAAAGAGGAATTAATGATTCTAGTATTTGGATGGATGTAGGACGCGACTGCTGCTATGTTGGTGGCCACCAATGGTAGAAAGAAAATAATTACAAGAATCAGGTGAGAAGTGCAAGTTTTCAGTGCTCTCAGTCGTTCTTCTTTTGATGCAATCCTGCTTAGTGCTATGAAAATGCACACATAAGTGAGAAATATCAGTATAAGAGGAATGCAGATAATTGCGATTAAAGCAACATATGCCATGATATTATTAAGTGAGCTGTCATTACAGGCTAGACGATATACTGGTGCGTGATCACAGTAAAAGCTTTGCACCACCAAAGATCCACAGAAAGAAAGGCGATCAATAAGTCCAACTGTAAATGCTATCAGACTCAGCAAAAACAACCATGCAAACAACAGCATTGCAACAATGGCATTTTTAGTCACAATACTGTGGTACCTTAAAGGGCAGCATATTGCTATAAGTCTGTCATATGCCATAGTGACAAGAGTCCATGACTGTAAACTTGCAAAGTATAAAACAAAGAACATGTAACTTAAGCAAGCCCCGTAGACAATATATCTCCTGTTAAACAAAAATGTGTCTAAGAGCTTTGGGATGAGAGCAGTGCTGCCACACAGATCTATCAAAGCAAGGTTGAACACAATCATGTATTTGGGGGTATGAAGAGTTTTTACCAGGAGGATAATTAAGAGGAGAAAAACATTTCCAAGAATAGTTATGATGTACACAAAACACAAGAAAACATAGTAATACGTAACATGAGAGATGTTGGAAAAGCCACTCAGATAGAATTTTGCAGGACGAACAAATGTGGTATTAAATTCAAAAGTTATTTTTACATCAAGATCCATTGCAAAATACTGTATCTCTTCCCCTGAAAAAAGCACCAAACATCTAAAGTGCAGAGCACGAAAATGGGTTGTGATTTATAGTCTGTATCACGTGCACTGTGAGTAAGGTGTTGGTAGCCGTGTCGCATGGTCTCTCGCGAGATATCGACATACTTTAATGTGTACATATCTAATTAGTTGGAAGTTAACTTCTCAGGTCTCTGAGAAAGCTGGTACGTTGTGTGTGTCAAAGAGGAATGAATGCTTCTGGCATTAGGATGGAGGAGGTCATTGCAGCTACTGTAAGTTAGTGACCACCACTGGTAGGAAGAGAATAGCCACGCTGACCACTGCTTACTGCACGTAACTAATCATAAGCAAATCACACAAAAAAAACCTGACCTGTCCCTGTAATGTATCATTTTAACAGTGGTTAATACAATAAAAGGGAAGATGTCTTATGATCTCTTAATTCCTTCCACAGGTGCCTTTTTTCTATATGATTTGGACTGTCTTTATAGAAATTGTAAGAGGTGCCATCACCTCTGAACTTTTCTCCTAAGATTTTAAAATCTATCTAAAATCTACCCTAAAAATGTTATTGCAAAAATGATGATTTTAAATTAAACAAAAACAATTCTGATTGACTTTTTTGGCGGGGGGGGGGGGGGGCTGAATGTGGAAACATGAAATTCTGAAGAAAGAAAAAAAAACTCTACTTGCAAGTGAGCAAGTATATTGTCATGTTGCAACCTCCTATGGTGACCTAATGACATTAGCTGCTACTTGGACGGATGTGAGTAGAAATCACTTCACACAACAACGAGTTTAATTTAGTTTTATTGCAAAAATCCTCGAAGATAGTTTGCAACCAATTAATGGTTTTTCTTCCAATCTGGTTTTAAAACCTTGCACAGCTCAGAATCAGCTCTTTTAAGAGTTTTTAATGATATCTTTTTAGCTACTGACTCTGGTGACTGTGTTATTCTGGTGCTTTTAGATTTAACTGCTGCGTTTGACACAGTGGACCATGAACTTTTAGTTTCCCGTTTGAAACAGTGGGTGGGCATCAGTGGTGTAGCACTGGAGTGGTTCAGGTCATACTTGGCTGAGTGAACATTCTGTGTCAGCATTGGTGACTCTGTGTCCTCCTCTGCTAATCTCTCATGTGGGGTCCCCCAGGGCTCAGTTTCAGGCCCTCTTCTCTTCTCTCTTTACCCGCTACCACTTGGTTCCATACTAAGAAAGCATGGTATGTCCTTCCACTGTTATGCGGATGACAGCCAGATCTATGTCCCACTGAAAAAGAAAGACGCTTATTCTGTCAAACCACTACTCAGGTGTCTGGACGACATAAAGGCCTGGATGAGTATAAACTTTTTAAATTTTAATGAGAAGAAGACAGAGGTGATGGTTTTTGGTGGCACTACTGGGGCCCCCTTTGTAGATCTGGGCTCCTTGTCCCAGTTCATTAAGCCAACTGTCACTAACTTTGGGGTGAAAGTGGATACTGATCTCAAGCTCGACAGTCAGGTAAATTCGGTCGTTAAGTCGAGTTTCTTCCACTTGAGGCAGCTTGCCAAAATAAAACCCTTTCTCTCCAAGCAACACTTTGAAACAGTAATCCACGCATTTGTAACCACTAGGCTGGATTACTGTAATGCTCTTTATGTGGGGGTTAGTGGGTCCTCCATCGCCCGTCTTCAGATGGTGCAAAATGCTGCCGCACGTCTTTTAACTGGCAAACGTAAATATGAGCATATTTCCCCCATTTTATCTTCACTTCACTGGCTGCCCGTACATTTTAGGATCAGTTTTAAAATTCTTTTATTTACTTTTAAATCCCTCAATGGTCTCGCACCAGCCTACCTCTCTGAGCTGCTACAGCCCTATAAACCCTCCCGCTCTCTCAGGTCAGCTGATCAGCTGCTCCTGAGTGTACCAAAAACAAAGCGCAAGCTCAGAGGTGACCGTGCCTTTGCTGTGGCGGCTCCTAACCTGTGGAACAATCTGCCTCTCCACGTCAGACAGGCTTCCTCTCTGTCTGTTTTTAAATCTCAGCTTAAAACGCATCTCTTCTCCCTGGCTTTTGACACGATGTGAGATGTTGAAATGTGAAATTGCTATTTTTAGTATTAGTATTATTATTGTTTTAAATTATATTGCTGTTTTGTGCCTTTTAATTTATTCTTGTATTTTATTCTTTTAAATTTTCTTTGTTTTTATTTTTATTTTCTTTTTGTACAGCACTTTGGTCAACTGATGTTGTTGTAAAGTGCTTTATAAATAAAATTGGATTGGATTGGATTGGATTGGAACGAGTCTTTAGCAGTGGACTTTACTTCCTTCAGCAGAAGAGTACAGATCTATCAGGGATTGGGGTTTTGACCAAGTCTCTCCACCAGAGGTGGCGGGTGTGCTGGGCTGACTTTATCAAGCCCCAGGTGCTTGATTCCTCACAGGTGCAGTACATCAGCCTCATCATCCCAGCAGTACAATAGGAGGTGGTTTCCTGTCATTCCTGGCCGGATTGTAACCATTCTGGTAACTTCTAGCTGCCCTTCTGAGCCCCTGAGAGTTTTTCCTGTGCACCTTACCTTCTCTTCTCGCTTCCCATGCTTCACGTTTGCTGTCCAACCACATACTGCATGAAGGGGCAGAAAGAAACAACACGCAGCAAAGGGAACCAGGGCTGGGGGGGAAACTCGTTAACTGAGAACTTTCTTAAAAAATTACACATTGAAGAGAAAAAAAAAAAGAAAATCATCATTTAAAGTATAGCCCGGTATCTGAATAAAGTGTAGCAAAAGCAGAGAAACCAGAAATATTGCAAAACCAAGCTGATGATGATGAGAGTTGCCCTTCATCATTCAATAATTAATCAAATTTTGTAATTAGTACAAATTTGTAAAATGTTGAGCGATTTGATTAGATGTATAGGATGTCAACAACAGCACAAACATTTACACACTGTTCAGATGAAAAAGATGGGAAAAATCACATAAAGTAGAAAGCAACATGTAAGATAACGGCCTGTTTTTTACAGCATATTTAACCGTTCACCTCTTTTCTTCTTCTGGTCTTTCACTAAAGTGGATGCCTTATGGCTTTTACATCTTGACATCTTTTTTATGTCTTAGATAATGAAGTTACCTTTAAGGGCGTGTTTCTCAAGATAAATTCGACTTGTTTTATTCTAGAATATTCTAGAAAACTATAGCTCAAACACAATCTTTAAAACAAATAAAGTGGCTGTGTATATAAGATTAGATTCATACAATTTTAACAATGCTACAAGCATCAAATACCATTACACTGCATGTCAATGTAGAAAAATCAGCCTTTTAAAAGAGCTAACTTTCCTTAAATGCAATCAGAATTCAACTTTCAACCAATTTAGTCTTTCAATCCAACCCAAAAAGCTTGAAATTTTTCCAGATCGAAGGGAAGGTAAGCAGAGGCGCACCTTGTCAACAGGCAAGGCAGGCAACTGCTTGGAGCCCCGAGCCACTAGGGGCAGTGTTCGAATTACGGGGGGTACCGGGGGGGTGTGACCCCCCCGATTGAGACTTGATACCTCCCAAATGGGACTAAATTACACTTTTGGGGGGTACTGAAAAAATGTATCTATGATTAAAATCAGGTGTTGAAAATGTCTTGTTACTTAGTATTTTTCAATGTGTACTATGAATAACCAAATAAAATGCGTTTTGGAACACCCCTTCAATGGACTGTACCACCAGCGGGCGTTTCGCATGTTCGCAGGCAGCTCGCACATAGTCCAAAACATTGGCAGCACTGAGATACAGGGTGTTGATACCCGTTAAAATGATGTTTGAGATGCGAGCGCGTGGATTTAAGGTGTCAAGGTGGAGGTTTCCCGTGATTTGTTAAATGAAACTAACAAATCAGACTAATATTATTTCAACTTTAAAGCACTGAACTTACAAACACTCAAGACAGGTGGCCGCCCTTCCCTTTCTCCCATGAGAAAAAAGTTAGCCTAGGAACATGCACAAGTAGTCTCAGTTCAAAGACAGAGGCAGACTGCTCTAATCCAGAATACACCAACCAACATACTTGATGTCAGAAAATAAAGTACAAGGCTTATCATGTGTTTAAAGCACAATTGGAATAATATCATTTAACTAAGTTAGAAGAAGGCAAATGGATAGTGTGACTCCACCAAGCAGGAAGTAAGGATAGCTGTGTCGAGCAAGGAGGCAAAAAGGATAGCATGCCCACAAAGAGGTAGGAAAAATGGGATTCCTTACCATATGTCCGCCGTGACAAATATAGGATTAATTATAATTTTGACTGTGTTTGAAGCCATTTCATGTAGCAGCTAGCAGTATACCATGACTACTAGCACCACGGGGCTGTCTGATAGCACTTTTCAATCTCAAGAAAAGCGCACACTGTTTACAGCGGACATTACAAGCTATGTTGAATTTGGCAGTTGTAGTCTGATAATTTACAGCTTGATTCTGTATGCGTCATTGGGTTCACTTTGCTGATTGACATTTTTTCTTGATTGAGTCTCATGGGCACTACATAATGTAGGCTAGTTGCTAGTTTGCTAGTGGGCTTTTGATAAGCCATACAGCTGTTTGAAGTTGGGTCGTTGCTAGGTTTAATATTTATGTATTATTCTGCATGTGTTGGTTCTGCTGCTGTGCTTGTTGCTAACTGGAAAGTTAGCAACGTCCTGCTGCAGCAACATGTGTGAGACAAACTTTGGCTAGGTGGTTGAACTTGACAGTGTTGCGTGCAGATTTGAGCTGAATTCACCTGCGCAGCGTGGATTTTGCAGGGTTGCCAGATGATTTCCAAACATGCTCAAACCCCGCCTGGAGGCACTAAATCTAGACTAAACCAGTCTAAACTGAATTCTATTTATTTCTATGGCCATAGAGCCATATACAGATACAGAAAAACTCGCCCAATACCCATTTTTACCCGCAGACGGTCATCCAAAACAGCCCAATCTGGCAACACGGAGTTTACGGAGACGAGTGCTTTGATGTGATCAAAGCAAAAAGTCCGACCCCCCCGAAGCCCGGTGGATAATTCGAACACTGACTAGGGGGCCCCCGAGGGCTGATGTAGCTGTGCCAATATTTTGACTATAATTTAAATGTCTATTTTGTTATTAGCAAGGTGAACATTCTCAAAACTATGTGTTAGTGTCTTTATTTCTGTTTTATTTTTTATTTTTGTTTGATTTATTGACATCGTACATAGTTCCGGTTTACTTGTTGCAGCGGGGGTCTTTCTTAATTGACAATGCACGGTGTATGACGCATGTACAGCGTCATCGCACCTTTGTGCCCAGAACGTGGGAGGTGCGTGTGATGGTAAGCTGTGTTGGGATGCTCTCTGTCATTAAAGCTGCCGTCGGCAGGTTTTCAAAATTACGAGTCTAAAGTCGGAAAATTTGAACTGATACAACATTCAGGTCCCTCCCCCAACCTCTAACAAGCTCCGAATCGCCCCCCAAACCCCTCCCCCTCTGTGGACGAGGTTGTGCACGTGAGTTCACACCAGTGTGAGCGCACACAAGCTGGGGCAGACTCACGCTCAGCAGCGTGTGCACAAGCTGTGATTGACAGGTAGGATTCCTCCACCCTAACTTGATTGGTTAAAAACAGCCGGGCGCGCTCGGTTTTTGTAAGCATGATTACAGGCTTCAGAGGGAGCTAAAGATTTCGTTATTTTTCCTAAACGGCCTATTTAATATTCTACTTCCAGAATCCCATGACAGTTCAAGCTAATATGACTAAAAAAAAGTTGCCGACCGCAGCTTTAAATTAAGCTAGCGTGTTTAAAAGTTGTTTGTTTAGTTGAAAACGTCCAGTAAAAGTAGCGCCAGGTTGTCTTTAATGTTTTGATGTGTTTTAGTCATTATAAAAAAATCGTTTTTTACCTGTTTGGTCCGAGTTGGACCTCATTTGCATATTTTCCTACACGTTGCAGTTGCTGAGGAAGAGCTGGTGTGTCTGCTCACTGTGGCCCTCTGCTCTTATAGGTTTGTCATTGCATTTGTTATTAAATTGTTAAAGCTGTTAATTTTATAATTAATTCTATATGGTCTGCATTAGAGGGATATCCACAGTATGTTATACATGTCAAAGGTGCACAAAGGAAAAACATTTTTATTTTATTTTATTTAAACAGGGACCCAAGTCACTTTAAATATGTTATATTTTTGTATTGTTTGTTGTTCATTGTTGTTCTTAATATAATTTTGAAAAGCAGAATTAATAGCTAATGGCACATTTTAGTGTGTACATTTTATTTGTAATTATATAACCATTTGTGGTGAACATGTTTTCTTTGAACAGTTAAATTTAAATGATTTAGTCAAAGATTGTCTAGTTAACATGCCATTCTATAATTCCATAATTGCATTGTTGACTTCGTCAAACTCACGTCAAGTTCCACTGTAGGCTATGTTCGCGGAGAACTAGCCCCTCAGAGTGTTTGCGATTGTTGGCAACGTTCGCCAGAAATTCAAGGCTAGTGGAAAATAAAAACCATCCTTATGAAATCGATATCATGAACAGCTTTACTTGTCACAAAGAATCTTTAAATGAACACAGTTATTATTGGATGGCCAGCTACACCCGGTAGATAAATAGCAACAGGCGAATATCAAGTGCCAACGTAGACAACGTAGTCTTTTTTAGTTATTTATTTATTCTTTACATGTATATTTTAAAAATAACAATGTTTTTCATGTTTGGAATAAAAAGAGGTTTTATTTCATACATTTTTGGTTGGTGTCAGATGTTTTGGTGACGAACACTGGTCGGTAGGGCCCCCTAAGATTTTTTTGCTTGGGGCCCCCACAGACTCTAGAATCGCCACTGGTGCCGGTCAACATTTGGTCAAAATTATTTGCATTTCAACATCAACAATCTCCAACTCCAACAACAGTCTTTCTCTCTCGGTCGCCATCGTTCACTGTTCACATGTTTAATGCTCCTTTAAAGGATAAGACCGGTTTTTTGACATTGGGCCCTTGATTTCACATTATAACATGATGTTCTACTCACCCCTGCTTGTTGTTGGTCATTTGGAGCTGTTCCGAAGATATTCGAGAGGCGTCTGGCTGCTCTCTTGAGATATTCGGCCATGAAACGGTTTCCTATGGGCAAGCTTATACAGGTACAAACTATGCTGTTTATAATTTATTAATTACTGTACACTAGCACTGATAACGTGGAGGTGCGTCGCTTACTTAAAAAAATCCGGGTTAATGTAATTTTGATTTTTTTGTTGTAAAGTGGGTGTTACTGACGTCCTCGTGGTGCTACTGCCACAGACAGCCCACAGACCTGCTGCCTATTTATTCATTCGGCTAAAATTCAAAATTAGTAACCCGGATTTTTTTAAGTAAGCGACGCACCTCCACGTTATCAGTGCTAGTGTAGAGTAATTAATAAATTATAAACAGCATAGTTTGTGCCTGTATAAGCTTGCCCATAGGAAACCGTTTCATGGCCGAATATCTCAAGAGAGCAGCCAGACGCTTCGCGAATATCTTCGGAACAGCTCCAAATGTTCAACAACAAGCAGGGGTGAGTAGAACATCATGTTATAATGTGAAATCAAGGGCCCAATGTCAAAAAACCGGTCTTATCCTTTAAGTCTGGCATAAAATACGTTCATCTACTCACCGATAACAGTTTGGTGAAAGTCGGTGTCCTTCGGACGCTATTTAGATCACTTGAGATCCGCATAGATCCATATAAGGGGAGAGGACAGAATACAGCCTCTAAATAAGGCATTATCTGCCTTAATCTCACCAATACTTTAAGACAAATTGAAAAATTAATTTTTTGAAATGTTTGTTTTTAAAGCTCTTAACGACCTCGCCCCATCGTATTTATCTGAGCTTTTAACAGTCCTGGTAGAGCTCTGAGGTCAACAGATCAGTGTCTGCTGGAAGTGCCCAGGTCAGAATACAAACCCTGGGGTGAGCGAGCCTTTTCCCAAAGCTGCCCCCAGGCTCTGGAATAAGCCCCCCGTCCAGCTGCGTCTTATTTCTGACCTGGGCCTCTTCAAATCTAGGCTAAAAACCTCCTTATTTAGGATTGCTTTTAATACCCAGTAGTATGATGACACTTTTATCTTATTTTATCTTATTTGATTTTCTTGTATTTTATTGCTTTCACTGTTTATTGTTTTTATTTGTTTTTACTTATTCTTCTCTTTATTTATTACCTGCTGTAAAGCACTTTGGTACATCATAAGGATTGTCTGTAAAGGGCTGTATAAATAAAATACATTTACATTTGTTATAGCAGCACCTTCCATTAAATTGTGCTCCAGGCCACTGCCTATATAGGGAAGATCTGTATCGATGGAATCTGAAACAAGTATTTCAGGGTTCTCGCGGGGTCTTAAAAAGTCTTAAAAGCATTGAATTTATGAATTTGGAAATAATACCTTAAAAAGACTTGAAAAAGTCTTGAATTTTGAAATCTGGGTCTTAAAGTTTGTGCAGTAACTTCTCCGTATCACATTCTTCTCAAATGTTTCATTTGTCAACCAGGCTACTATTATTTTGAAAAGCCTAAATAACGTAGCCTAAATGAAGAGTGGCGGAACCAATCATTGAGAACGCAACGCTGCCCCTACCGCTCCGCCCCGGGTCCGATCACATTACTACAGCTCTGACACAGACCACAGCAACAAGCCAAGCAGAAGCGTGAAAAATCAAGGCAAATCTCAGCAGAAAACAAGAAAGTTTAACTTACGCCGTTATGTTGTTTTTTAACATTTGTTTGCGTTTCCTTGCTTCCCATTTCTTGCTGGGATTATGGGGAAATGTAAATTTAATGAAGCGTGGCGCGAGAAAACATCATTTTGTCACTGGTTAAAACCAGTGGACAATAATGTATACGAGGCTTTTTGCACAGTGTGCAAAAAAAGGATTCAGCTTGGTACTATGGGCTTGAAGGTTTTTAGAGTCTCACGCCAAGTCCTCCAAGCACATGAATAATATCAAAGCGAAGGATCAAACTCCTTCCATCGCCGGGGTGTTTCAACCGGCCAACGCTAGCCAGTTAGCTATTAATGTATCTGAGCTAGCAGATAACGTTAACCAGCCAACTGCTAGTACAGCCCCTCCAGTTACGACCGTCACCGCAACTAGAGTAGATCTGCGAACAGCTTTTGGGTCCACACCAACCATGAAAGCATTCATATAATGGAAACGAGGGTATTTCAGAGTTGTTTAAATGCATGTTCCCCGATTCCGACATCTCTGCCACAATTACTTGTGGTCCCGACAAAACGGCGTACATAGCCAAGTTTGGTTTAGCTGTGTATATTAAAGAGGAACTGGTGTCCAAGGTAAACAAATCACCGTTCGTTATTATGTTCGATGAGAGCCTCAACGAAACGACAAATGTTTTAGTTGATTTTCATTATTTATAGTTCTCTCTACTCCGCATATTCCCAGCATGGAATAAGTAGCTAGCTAACATAACCAATGTTAAAAAACAACTTAACTGTGTCAGTTAAACTTTTTTGTGGTCTGCTGAAATTTTCTTTGATTTTTCACACCTCTGTTTGGCTTGTTGTCTGTGTCTGTGCTGTGGTGTTGTAGCGTTTACTACAACTATGCTGCAATGTTTCATCAATGCTTTACACAGTCCACACTTTCATTTGTTTGAGAAATAAATGAACAAATTAAAAAAAAAAAAGTTTTTCTTTGAATGAAATCTCTCGTCTGACGACGGAAAAATGATTGAACCATCCAGACCCTGAAGAAGTCTACATTTACCAAAACAATTTATAAGGTCATAGGCCCTCTGACTACAGGTTTTAACTGTTCAGTTCAACTGGATAATTACAATTCTTTAGACTGGAAATTCACAGTGCACAGCATTCACACTTCAAATGTTAACACAGAATCTTTTGAAGAAACACAAGAAAAACACAATGACTAGCTTGTACAGGGTTTGATTTATACTCACAACCAAGAACACACTAACAAAGCAAAGTTTAGATCTATTTAGACAGCAACATTTTCCCTTTAGATTGCTTTAAGCATATTAAAACATTTTCATTTATTTTTCCCTAAACTAGCCATGTATACTCTTCCTTGTCTAATTTTTTTCCCCATTTCTTTTTCTATAGTGAATTAGATGTTTGTGTAGCTTTTCTAGAGAAGACACAGTTTTGTGAGTTGTGTTGAAAACTACTTTACATACCAAGATTGACTAGATTCTCATTTTAATTCATTTTAACTTTGTAATCACCTCTTGAAGGAAGTGATTTTCTTAAAGACAAAGAAAAGTTTTTCCTTTATTTGGATAATGCCCTGTAGGAGTTTTAATTTTTTGGTTTCTTGTCTGACCTGAATAATGTGACCCTAATTTCATCAGCATGTATTCTGATCACACTTTCACAGATTTTCTAATTGTTATTTTGGATCCTCCACGGATTTTTAATATTTTCCTCATTGACACTTTGATTTCTTCTGTCTGCAGAACATAAATGATTGGGTTTAACATGGGAGGAAAGACCGAGGTCAGAGACAGGTTTAAGATCCTGTTATTTGGATGAATTTTTTCCATCAAGGTGAATGTAACCAACAGTGGGGTGAAATAGATGACCACCAATAAGAGATGAGCTATGCATGTTTTAAAGGCCTTCATTCCTTGGTGAACTGTGGCCAGTTTAGATAAAGTATAGCCAATATATAAGTAACTTAACAGGATAAAAACCAATGGAATCCAAAAAATAAGAACCGGGTAAAAAAAACTAACTACATCATTGGGGAAAAAGTCATTGCACGCAAGCCGATAAATCTGACCATGGTCACAGAAATAGCTGTTAACAACCACAGATTTACAGAAGGAAAGTCTTGTAATAAGACCAACTGCAATCAGAACAGCAATGATAACAAAAATCCAGAAAGAGGCAATCAGAGAAAACATAAACCTGTGGGTCACCTTGGCTTGGTAGTGCAGAGGATAGGTGATGGCAATCAGTCGATCATAGGCAAGAGCAACCAGGTTAAAGGACTGCATCGAAAGGCAAGAGTAGCAGAAAAAGAGGAATGTCAAGCAGTCATTGTAGGGAATTAAGTTATGGTTAAACAGAAAGATGTCAAGAACCTTCGGAACCAGAGCAGAGCTACCAAACAGGTCCACAAATGCAAGGTTAAAAACTGCAACATATTTAGGAGTTCTTAGGTTATGATCCAGATATATTACAGCCATTACAGCTGTGTTTCCCAGCACTGACACAATGTAGACAAAAAAGAGAAAGACATAGTAATATTTGACATTAGGTATACCGACAAATCCACGTATAATGAAATATGGAGGACGCACAAAAGTGATATTTTTTCCTAGAGCGTAGTTGAATAATTCCATTGTTAAATTCTTTCAAGCTTTCAGTGTCCACAGAATGGTGAATAATGTGCCGTCCTCTGTCAGTCAACACTTTGTTGTATAGCTGGAGAGATGGAGGCGAACTCTTCTCCAGAGCTCATGTACCAATGCTCTGTCAAGCTTTAAATGATCTGACAGAGGTAGCGATCAAGCAGAGCAACGCAACCCCCTCCTCTGCGTGTTAGAGCATCATTGCGTGTTCCCCTGTGTGTATCATCATCAAACAACCCTATGCCAGTTAAACCTGCTCACTGCAGTCATGGAATAACATGATCCTAGCACAAGCCTACATGACACCTATTATTTATTGTTTTTAGTTAGTTTGTTTTTTATATTGGTTCTTATATTTCAGAGTTCCGATTAGATGTATCTTTAAACTCAGGTTTTATATACACTTATCATCGGGGAGATCGTAAATCAAAATATTTTTCCTCAGCTGTAATAGAGAAACAGAAAATTGGTTATACAAAGATGATCAGACAGCAACCATGTCAGGGACTTTGTAAGGCTGTGCTCAGACTCAGTGCTTTCTGCTCAATCAAATCAAATCAAATCAAATTTATTTATATAGCACATTTCATGTACAAACAGTTCAAAGTGCTTTACATAAAATAAAAGCATTGCAGCAGGGAGTGCAAGAAGCATTAAAAATACATAAAAGAATATAAAGAGAAACAAATAAAATCATTTAAATGAATTTAAAAACAGGCAACAGTCTAGATAAGTTAAAAGATATTTCATGCACAGACACATGAGAACAGAAATGTCTTTAACCTGGATTTAAAAATGTCTCCATTTGGTGAAAGTTTAATCTCCACTGGCAGTTTGTTCCACTTGTTTGCAGCATAACAGCTAAATGCTGCTTCTCCATGTTTAGTCTGGACCCTGGACTGGACCAGCTGATCTGAGTCCTAGGATCTCAGAGCTCTGCTGGCTTTATATTCTCTGAACAGATCAGATGTATTTTGGGCCTGAACCGTTCTGGGATTTGTAAACCATCAGCAGGCTTTTAAAATCGATTCTGTGACTGACTGGAAGCCAGAGTAAAGATTTTAAAACTGGTGTGATGTGTTCAGATCTCTTAGTCCGGGTTAAAACTCTAGCAGCAGCGTTCTGGATGAGCTGCAGATGTTTAATGCTATTTTGGGAAGTCCAGTTAAAAGAGCATTACAGTAATCTAGTCTACTGAAGATGAATGCATGGATGAGTTTCTCCTGGTCTTTTTGGGAGAGGAAACCTTTAAATCTGATGTTTCTGAGGTGGTAAAAAGCTGCCTTGGTGACAGCTTTGATGTGGCTGCTGAAAGTCAGATCTGAGTCTATCAACACTCCGAGGTTACCAACTTGGTCAGTGATTGTAAAGTCCCGAGTCTCAGGATATTTACCAACGCTGACCCTCTTCTCTTTGCTCCCAAACAGAATGATCTCAGTTTTGTCTTCATTTAATTGTAGAAAATTCTCTCTCATCCAGGTGTTTACTTCCTCCAGACACTGACACAGAACGTCAGCTGGGCTGCAGTCGTCCGGTGACAGAGACACATAAAGTTGTGTGTCGTCTGCATAACTGTGATAATTGATGTTAAAATTCTGCAATATCTGACCCGAAGAGAGCATATACAAGTTAAACAGAAGAGGTCCAAGAATTGACCCCTGGGGGACTCCACAAGTCATGGCCACTCGCTCAGATTCATAGCTGCCAATTGTAACAAAATAACTCCGGCCTTCTAAGTAGGACCTGAACCAGTTAAGGACCACTCCAGAAAGTCCAACCCAGTTTTCCAGCCTGTGCAACAGGATTCTGTGATCTACAGTATCAAATGCAGCGCTGAGGTCCAACAGAACCAGGACTGAAACATTACCAGAATCAGTATTCAACCTGATGTCGTTTAACACTTTGACCAGAGCTGTTTCAGTGCTGTGATGACGTCTGAAGACTGATTGAAAGTTATCAAGACTTCCACTTTCAAAATACAACTTTCTCAATCTTAAATATAAAAGAGAGGTTAGAGACAGGTCTGTAGTTGTTCATCATAGAGGCGTCTAGAGTTCTCTTCTTTAGGAGTGGCTTAATGGCAGCTGTCTTTAGTGACTTGGGAAAAATGCCTGATGCCAGTGAGCTGTTAACTATTCGTAGGAAATCACTTTCTACTGAGGTAAAAACAGTTTTTAAAAAGTCGGATGGTATCATGTCCAGAGAAAAAGTTGTTGATTTTAGCTGCCGAACTGTTTCCTATAGGATTTTTAAATTAACAATAGGTGGTCGTCCCCTGGCATTTCACCCAATGCCGAGATCAGGCTAAATTTTCAGTCTTCCCTATTTCATTTTAGCAACGAAGACCTGCAAAAATGAATGGCCCTCCCATCAGTATCAGTACCCCTTCAGTATGTCAAAGGTTTGTGGCACATGACAGAAGACATGAACTTCTGTCAATTGTTTCTAATGCATTGACCAATAGGACTGAAGCAGGATACAATTAATGTGTTTGATTTCTTTATTAGATATTTATTTTGTACAAGTGCCGTTGAAAGGATTTGTGCTCAGAAAGGAGGAAAAACATGTCAAATGCTACTTTTCCTCATGTAAGTACAGTGGGTAAGCTTGTTCCAGCAGTCTGTTTAATGTAACAAAGAGGGAGAGAGCATTGAACTGAGCATGCGGGTTTGGTTTTCAATGAGGATAACAGATATCCAACAGAGAACGGCCCTAAGGTTTAAGGTTGATGAAGTTGATTCGTCAGTTAGGCTGAATATATGGCAACAAGAGGAGTAAGTGAGTTTTTTTCTGAATTTGGATTATATGTCCTTGTCTTGGTTTTTATGTGTTTTGTTTGATTCTGTTTTCCTGCTTGTGTTTTTAGTATTTTTTTTATATCCATGTGTTTGAAATAGGGTTTATTCTCAGGTAGTCTCAGTAGTCTTTTCTTGATTTTCCTTTTTGTTCATTGTCCCTCTTCTATTGTTTGCTTTAGTTTTATTCTTGCTTTTGTTTTATACTTGCCTGTACTCTTAGTTTTGTCTTGCCTCAGTTCTGTTCTTGCGTTTCTTTTCTTTAGTCCTGATATTTATGATTAAGTTTCTAGTTAATTCTGTCTTATTTTCTTGTACTCACCAGTAGCACCTGCCCATCCTTAATTGGTCTCAGCTGCTCTTATCTCATCAGTCCCTTCCTTATACAAGCTCCATGGGTTTCCTTATTCTTTGTCAGATCCTTGCTGTTACTTTTGTCACCTCCAAAGTTCCGTTTCCCGCTGATCTGGTTTCTTCTGTCTGGTTTGTTCAGTAATTCAGTCTTTTGTTTTCTTAGTGTAGTTTATGGTTTCCTGGCTCTGCCACGCTTTTGGTTTCAGTCTTTCATAGTAAAACCTTCAGTTAAGTTTCTATGTACCTCTGGTTTGCTGTCAGTATTTGGGTCATCTTCTGTCTTCCATCACTCCCAACTCTGACAGAAACTTCATTCTTCCTGAAGCAGCTTCCATGTTAAGAAAAAAACTCAAAACAGCAATTTACACAGGAACAATGTTTACTAAATACAAAGCAAAGCTGAGCATGATTTGCAGATTCAATGCAAAGCCTGAACATAACATAACACATGTAAGTGCATATATGTTTTGTACCATAAAAAGTACTGTATCCAGTGCTCATAAACAGTTTTCCTCTATTAGAAATTAAACAAATCTGAAATAAACAAGTACATCCAGTCAACCGCAGGGGTTGTTTGCAGTGAAAAATACAGGAAATATTTATAAGGGTGGTCAAGCTGAGGCCATCACTTTCACCCGGCTGGCACAGAAAATGATGCTGCATTATTTTGCTTGTATATAGCTGTTGGACAGGGCATGTAGATGTGTAGCTGTAGGGAATAGTTAATTCTTTTTCTCCTCACTCTTGTTTACATATGTAGGCAGGATTGCCATGGAGAAGGACACCATGTTTATGTAACCTTCGATTAATCAGAAGGCAGAGGAAGCAGTTTCCAAAGGCAAGCTTTTTGAATTGGTGATAAAAGCCATGAGAACTTTAGACTGAACCCACGCAAAATGACAAAAGATGAGCAAGGCTCAGCTAAATTTGAGTTATTTGTCCATGAATCTATTCATTTTTAGCCAATTTGACTTCTTATGACATTTAAACACAGAGTCAATGAATTGGAATAACAACATTAAGCTTATTCATTGCTTTTTCATTTTGTAAAGGACTTGAACATTCTGACAAAATAAACTTGTGCAGATGACTTTACTGTATATTACATAAAGCTATACTGTACGGAAACATATTGTTTAGGCCTAATTACCTTTTTTGCCTTAATCTGTTTATAAAAACATTCTGCCCATGCGGTCCCACAAAAATACTGCTTTTGTATAAACTCTTAAACCTCAATACTTAATTTCGACTTTGGCACCATGTAAAATCCTTTTAACACGTGCCATCATCCTGACTTCAACCACTATTTTAGTTTTACCTGATTCAAAAATCGAAGAATCAATCAAGTCAAGAAAAATGCTGTCTTTTATGTAATGTAATTTATTTTCTCTTTTTTTTAGATATTTAAATAATCTCTGAAATCAACCTACAATAATCACAGTATATTTACCATTTGCAGTTCCATATTAACTAATTTTACAAAGAAGCCGAAGCAGTTCTGAGGAATCAGTTCAAAGCAAGAATCACACAAATTGATATCTTTTTTGTGTTCTCACATTCATATAAAATACAGTTCTACAGAATTTCCTTGTACTATAACTGTAGTATGGTATGTCCATTGATACATTGTAAAGTACTGTGACAATCTAGCTTTGAGTTTAGAAACTTTTTAGTCATTGAATTTCTTTCCTTAACAAAATACCAATTTTTTTTCTCATATGTTTATTGTGCTTTTTATACATTAACATAAACACAACAATAAAACAATAACATCACTTAGTACAACATTGGTCTAGACAGTACACATTTGCATTTCACCTTCACCCAACCAATACAGTGAAAAGGAAGCCTCTTCCCTATAGAAAAAAAAATGAAAATAAAAATAAATAATAGAAATGACCTGAGGTCCATTTCACGTAGCAGGTTTAGTGAAAACTCTTAGTTGGTTCACCCTGAAATGAGGGAAACGCTGAGTTTTCTGTTTCACAAAGGGAGGTAACTCAACCCCGAGAAAGAGGGGTAACTCCAGCCTGTTTCACAAAGAGAGGTAACTTAACCTCACGACCAGTTACCGGAGTAACAGACTCTCTGAACCTAACCTGGTCGGGACCAGGTTTTATTCAAGAAAACTCGAGTTTCTTTCTGTCTCCGCCCTCTTTCAGCCACACACGCCATTTGATTTCCTCATTCATTCAGTCAGCAGAGCGAGTTCTTCTACTTCTAGAAGTCCATTAGGCACAGTAGGAGGCGACTTTCTTCACCAACATGTCCTTTTGACAACGATCCCGTGGATGAAGGTGCAGCATTATTGCGCAGAGAAATAAATATTCGTCGGAGATGGTTATCAGACCGCGCATAGATTTTTGCATTTACAGACAATTATCTTTTTGAGCGGCACCATCAGAATGTGTTGGGACAAAAGAAAAAAAGACATAAAAGACAAATAAATATTTGTATGAATAGGCCTAAAAAAGACATATATAGGCCTATTATATTTTATAAAGGCACTCGTGTCTTGGGGGTGGATTCCCTCAGCCACTGGCCTCCTGTTAGAGGTGGTGGCCACCACCCGTTTTACGGGCATCTTCCTTCTTTCTGTTGGCTCAGTACAAGTCTGTGTTAGTTTAAATAGGCTTAATTATTTAACAGAACATGATATAGATGAGGACTCTGAAATGTCCTTAGGAGTGAGTGTGAGTGTGCATGGTTGTTTGTCTCGTTTGTCTCTATGTGGCCCTGTGATGGACTGGCGGCCTGTCCAGGGTGTACCCCGCCTCTTGTACATTGACCGCTGGGATAGGCTCCAGCCCCCCCACGACCCGACTGACGGATTCAGCGGTGTATAGATAATGGATGGATGGATGATATAGATGAGAAGACATAGTTTATGTGTGTGAAAACAGCATTATGTTGGGAATAAAATAACTGCACAGTCAAATAGCCACTTAATATTTACTTTACAGTGTAGAACATGATCAAAATGAGGTACCTCCATGCCGAGGTCTCACCTGTTTGAACAATGTTTTTATATATAGAAGTGCGCTTCTCCCCTGCGGGATTGCACCTAAATGAAATAAATGAATGGGCTACCATTCAAGCAGTTTCCCTGTAATATTATTGTGATTGCAAAGGACGACATTTAAACTTATACTTTTGCTGCTGCAGCGGTGTTGCACTTATTTCTAAAAACGTATTGAAACTCGCCGTATGAGCGCATTAAGATTTCCAATTCGAGGTTGGTGAAAAACGTAGCCCCTCCTCTTCCCCGTTGCCAAGGTGACTCGTGGAATCGAGGCTCCATTGATGCTGGCTTTTTAAAGTTGTTGTGCACGCGCTAAACTCAAGGTGAACCTACTCAGAGTTGATTAACCTCACTCAAATCAGCGTTTCTGGAACCGAAAACTCAGAGTTTTCTATCTCAGAGTAGATCAACTCAGAGATCAGGAATAGACTCAGAGTTGGTTGAACCTGCTTTGTGAAACGGACCCCTGGTCGTAAATACATTATTATGGGCAAGAGCCAAGGGCTAGCCAAGGACGACACTCGAGAGCATTGAAGCCACCGTAGAGTTAGAAAAGTGGAGATATGGGGTCCAAATGTCCATAAACTCAGGCCCGCCGCTCCGCATATGCAGAGTAGGCAGAGTGCGTAGGGCCCCAAGTACCTGGCGGGGGCCCCCAAAATTAAGGTTGTAAAAAAAATGTCATGATAGTTATTATATTATTACATGAAAGAAATTATATAAATTAGTCATGAACAGGCCCAGCGTTTGTCTTAATTCTGTGCCCTATTACTCCATTCGGGCAAATTAGATGTGTTTACCTTATCTATAACAATCCCCCCCCCCCTTCCTGAAATGGTACAGTCTTCAAAGTTACCGCATCGGCGGTGGTGGAGCATCCTCCTACCTGACGTTTTCCAAGTTATGCCCGTTAACAGTGAAGAAGATTTAGAATGTCAAGTAAAGGGCCACATGATTCTGGCGCTGACAAAAGAAAGAAAAGAAAAGGGAGAGATGACACTCGTGCATCCCTTGCTGGTAAGTTCGTGTTTTTGGTGTAATTGTTTTGCTAACCCAACGTTCAGTGATATTGCTGCCAGCTAACCTCAGCTAACGTCAGCAACCTAGGCTTGGTTAGCGTTTGGAGTTATGAACAAAATCTACTAAATGCTGGCGACCGTGTGTAGAGTTTGTGTAAAGTACAGCACTGTCACACGCTGAGTGGCGCAGCAGGCCGCCAACAGGTGTGACGGGAATGATTGACATCTACCCATCATTCCCCTAAAAAGCTAGAAAAGTTAACAAGACAAACGCCGTAATGGCATAAAAAAGAAGTTATATTAGTGGCGCGGAAAATGGCGGAAGAAAAACGGCCTGAGGACAAAGGTAAGGCATGTGTTGGGTGATGTGGGCTGGAGAGCAGTACGAAGGATCCGCCGCTACCTAACAGCAACTTTGTGGACGGACGTGACGTGGTGGGGATTTGAATTCGTAGTTCGGAGGAGTTGGAGGTTGGGAGTGACGTGGCGGTTGGCATAAACTGATTTGTGACTGGATTGTATGGCGTCTCAGGGTGAAGACGAGGGAGATGATGAAATGGATAATGGAGATTGGAGTCATGTATGTGGTAGTGGTAGGGCAGGAAAAGAGAGAAGGACAAAGGAAGATAATATGAGGGGAACGCAAAGTAGTAAGCGAAGTCTCGAAGGAAATAGCTCAGACGAAAATAATATAGTGTGTAAGAAGGTTGTCAGGGAGGAAACCAAAATAATTATAAAATTCAGGAAAGAAGATGAGGGTATTCAACTAAGTCCAATAAATTTATCGAGGGAACTAAAAAAGAAGTTTGGTGAGTTGATTCTGGCTAAGATTCTAAGAGATGGAAATCTGTTGATTATAGTGGGGAGTGAAGAGCAGAAAAACAAAGTGATGAATAGTCAGAACATTTGCAAAAAAATGGTGAATGAGATAAAGATATTGGGAGAAGCTAAAATAGCTAGAGGAGTAATTTATGGAATACCGGTGGATGAAGATCTTGAAAAGTTAAAACGTAGTATTAGTGGAAATGAGATAAGCAACATTAAAAGATTGATGAGAACAGTGGAAGGAAAGAGAGTGGAAAGCCTGTCAGTGATGTTAGAATTTCAAGGAGAAGTTCTTCCAGAAAAGATAAGAGTTGGATGTATGGTCTTTCCTGTTAGGCCATACAATTCTCCTCCGCTAAGATGTTATAAATGTCAGAGATATGGACATGTAGCAGCAGCATGCAAGGGGAAACAAAGATGTCCAAAGTGTGGAGGGGAGCATGGATATGAAGAGTGTAAAAATGAAAAGAATATTTGCTGTAACTGTGGAGGGCAACACAGGGTGACTTATGGAGGATGCGAAGTTAGAAGAAAAGCAGTGGAAATAGAACAAGTTAAAGTCACTCAAAATATAAGCTATGCAGAAGCTGCAAAGAGAATGAAGAAGCCAAGACAGGTGTCAGGGGAAACAATTATAAATACAACATCAGAACAAAGACAGATGAGAACAGATACAGGGTTGACAGCTGAGAAGATTATGTTGTTCATTGCATATGTAATTAACTGTACAGAGCAAGTAAAATATAAAACAGAAAAAATCAAAATAATAGTGAAAGGAGCAGAGAAATTCTTTGGGATAAAGGACATATCTTGGGAGCACATAAATAAAAAGTTGGGGGGAGAAGGGAAGACAGGAGGACAGGAAGATAGAATATAATGTTCATCCTGCAGTGGAATGCCAGGAGTTTAATTGCTAATGGACAGGAGTTTAAGGGATTTATTAAAGAATTTAAAAAAGAGTTGGATATTATATGTATTCAGGAAACTTGGCTTAAACCAAGTTTAGATTTTGTTATTAAAGGATATGAAAGTGTGAGAAGAGATAGAGAGGGAGGGTCTGGAGGAGGATGTATAATATTTATAAAAAATGGAGTTCAATTTAGAGTAGTAGCTAAAGGAAAAGAATTAGAATATATTATTATTGAAATTTGGACAATAAATGGGAACATTAAAATAATAAATTTTTATAATCCATGTAAAAAACTATCTTTAGAGGTAATGGAGGAATTTGGGAAGTATTTAGAGGGTAAAGTGATTTGGTGTGGGGACTTTAATGGGCATAACTCATTATGGGGTAGTTATAATGATCATAATGGGGAAGTAATTGAAGAAATAATGGATGTTAAAAATTTGGTAGTATTAAATGATGGGAGTGGAACAAGAATTAATTTTAGAAATAATACAGAGTCAGCCATTGATTTGACAATAGTGTCAAATTCTTTAGCAGGTAAAAGTTTATGGAAAGTACTTAATGAAACAACTATAGGAAGTGATCATTACCCTATTATGATAGAAGTTAAAATGCATATAGAGAAATATTGTATAAATGAGATGAAAAAATGGTGTTTTAGATCTGCAAATTGGAAAATTTTTAGGAATAATAGTGAATTAAAAATACGAAAAGTGGATGTAAATAGTAGTATTGAGGATTTGAATTTTAATATATGTAATGCTATAGTAGAAGCGGCTCATCAAACTATAAGGATAAAAGGAGGGAAAAAGGAAAGGAAGTTGGTACCATGGTGGACAATGGAATGTACTGCAGCTATTAAGAAACGAAATAAAGCGTTTAAAGTATTAAAGAAAAATCATAACCCTCAGAATTTGAATGAATACAAAAAATTACAGGCGATGGTAAGAAGAACTGTTAAAAATGTAAAAAGAGATTATTGGAGGAGTTTTTGTAACTCAATAGGGAGGGAGACAGAAATATCTAAGGTATGGACAATGATTAAAAGAATGAAAGGAATTAAAAGAGTGACTGGATATCCAGTATTAAATAATGGAGAAATAGCAGCAGTGACAGATAAAGATAAGGCAGAGATGTTAGCAAAAGTGTTTGTTAAAATTCATAGTTCTGAAAATATCAGTGTAGACGGGAAAAAAGGGAGAGAAAAAACAATTCTGGAAAATAAGGAGCTATTGGAAAAAATGGTAGAATCGGATGATGTATTGAATATGGCATTTACAATAATGGAATTAAATAGGGCACTTAAAAAATATAAATTAACAGCACCAGGGAAAGATCAGATTTGTTATGTAATGGTAAGTAATTTAAGTGAATTTTCTAAAAACATATTATTGGAATTGTATAATCGAATTTGGGAGGAGGGAGAAATACCAAAAAGTTGGAAAGAAGCTGTGGTTATACCAATTAGAAAGCCAGGGAAAGATGAATCAAAACCAGAAAATTATAGACCAATAGCGTTAACATCCAATATATGTAAAATAATGGAGAGAATGATAAATGAAAGATTGATATATTATATAGAAAGTAAAGGACTTATAACAGAGGTTCAAAGTGGATTTAGAAAAGGGAGGAGTACAATGGATCCAATAATAGGTTTAGAGCATGAAATTAGGAAGGCTCAAGTAAATAAAGAGAGTGTAGTAGCAGTATTTTTTGATATTGAAAGAGCGTATGATATGATGTGGAGGGAAGGGTTATTAGTTAAAATTAGAAGAATGGGTATAAGTGGTAACATGTTTAAATGGATTAAAACATTTTTAGAAGAAAGAAAAATACAAGTGAGAATAGGGAAGGAATATTCTGAAAATTTTAATATAGAAAATGGGACACCACAAGGAAGCATAGTAAGTCCATTATTATTTTCTGTGATAGTAAATGATATGTTTAAGGAATCAGAAGGTGGAATGGGTTGTTCACTGTTTGCTGATGATGGAGCAATGTGGAAAAGAGGAAGGAATTTAAAATTTATTGTAAAGAAGCTACAGGAAGCAATTTCAATGGTGGAAAAGTGGTCATATAAATGGGGATTTAGGTTTTCTGTGGAAAAAACTAAAATAATGTTTTTTACAAGGAAAAGAGTGGATGGAGAAATTAAGTTGAAAATATATGGTCAGGAATTGGAAAGAGTTAAGCAATTTAAATTTCTTGGGTTATGGTTGGATGAAAGAATGACTTGGGGTGTACACATTAAGAAAATAATAGATAAATGTAGGAAGGTTTTGAATATAATGAGATGTTTAGTTGGTACTGAGTGGGGGGCTGATAGAAGGTCATTGAAAGCTATTTATACAGGTTTAATTAGGTCAGTATTGGATTATGGGAGTATAGTGTATAATTCAGCTGCAGATACAAATCTAAAAAAGTTAAATACTATACAATATCAGGCTTTAAGAATATGTACAGGTGCCTTTAAAACATCTCCTATAGCAGCAATACAGGTGGAAATGGGTGAAATGCCTCTAAAAATGAGAAGGGAACAATTATCCTTAAACTACTGGTCAAAATTACAAGGTCAGAAAAAAGATAATCCAACAGTAAAAGTGTTAGAAACAGGGTGGGAAAAAGGAAAAATTAAAAGTTATGGAACAATAGTAAATGCTAAAAGTAGGGAAAAATATTTAGATAAAATAGATATAAGTCAAACGATTCCATTACATACAGTTCCACCATGGATAATACCTGAAGCAAAAGTAGATTTATCATTATTAGAAAAGAAGAATAGAAATAATTTTAGTTTGAATAAATATGTTGTACAGGAACATATAAATCAATATTATAATTATGTAAATATATATACTGATGCATCCAAAACTTTAGATGATAGGATAGGGATAGGTATGATTGTACCGCAATTTAAAATTAAAGTGGGGAAAAGGGTAAGTGATGGAGTATCAGTATATACTGGAGAAATGATTGCGGTACTTTTAGCAGTTCAATGGATAGAAGAGGTTAAACCATTAAAGTCAATTATATGTTCAGATTCAAGTTCTTCATTAGTTAGTATTCAAAATAGTAAGTCAGAAAGTAGACCAGATGTATTAATAGAAATAGAACAAACACTATATAGAATTAATATGATGGGGCTTATAGTTCATTTTATATGGATACCAGCGCATTATGGAGTTGAGGGAAATGAAATGGCAGATAGAATGGCAAAACAGAGTGTAAAAAGAGTAATGATTGATATTAATGTAAGAATGAGTGTAAAAGAGGTAAAGGGTATTATAAAACAAAAAATGGAAGAGAGATGGCAAAAGTTATGGGAGGAAGAAAGAAAAGGACGTTGGTTGTTTAAAATACAAAGGAAAATAGGGAAAATGAGAAGAACAGAAAGAAGTAGGAGAGAGGAGATCATTATAACAAGACTTAGAATTGGACATAATGGATTAAATAAAAACTTATATATGATAGGAAAACATCAATCAGGGAAATGTGAGTGTGGGGAAGATGAGACAATAGAACATGTTATGATATATTGTAGGAATTATCAGGTTCAGAGAAATAATTTAATTAGAAAGCTTAGTAGGATGAAAATGAAATTAGATATAGTAGATTTATTGCAAAAAGAATCAGGAAACAGATGTTATCAGGAAATTTTTTATTATTTAAAACGGTGTAGGTTATATAATAGAATATAGTATAGATAAAGTATATAAATGAGGGTATATGAGTAGGGAGTATGTAAAAGTGTAGGCATAAATAGATATATGGGTGTATAGATGAGTGTTGACGTATAGGTATATATATATATATATATATATATATATATATATATATAAATATATATTGAACGGGTATATATTAATATAGGGATATAGATAAATGTCATGTGATCCACACTCCATATCAGTAGGTGGCGGTAATGCTACTAAAAGTTGTTTGCCAACCGCCAATATAAAATCCGAAAGAGAGAGAGAGAGAGAGATGTGGGCTGGATAGCTGGAGGTGGGACGTTTTTTGTGTTTATTTGTCCTGCGAGCTAGTCTCGGATAAATGTTGTGTAGCTGGCTGGGATTTGTTCGTGATAAACTCGGCTTCAGTGTTTGCCTCATGAAAGTTTGCTTATATAAGATGAGTATGACAGTCAGTCCTGCCACGGGAATGACTGACTGACTCCGGTTTATTCAGATTCTAGCAGGGAGGGAGGCTGGTTGTTGTCCTGCTCCGTCATTGTTCAGTGGAAGTTGTCTCTCAGGTATTTGACACGATTTTGGCATTACTTAGGATTCAGTTACTAAGTTTGCTGTGTTATTTATAGGCCTCTAATTAGAAGTGTTCTACTGTTAGTTTTTTAAGTGATATACAAATATTAGGCATCCTGTTAATTATTTTAGAATATTGTGGCATTGGATCATTATTCTTAGTTTTATTACTTTAACTAGTACAATGTGTAGATAAATGCAGAAACTTCTTAAAAGTGACAACTTCCAAAACTCTTTTGTTCCTCTGGCCATCAGGATGTACAACAGCTTTAAGTGATGGCGCTTCTGTATTTCCCTGGTCACTTTATATTTCACTTTGGTCTTATTTCACTGGTCACTTTATATTTCACTTTGGTCTTATTTCACTGGTCACTTTATATTTCACTTTGGTCTTATTTCACTGGTCACTTTATATTTCTAAACTGTTTTTTAAATAGTTTTTTAAATTCTTAGATTGTTTTTAAAGTCTTTATAATTGTATAAACATTTTTTATTGCTTTATGTCTGCTACTGGATGCTTGAATTTCCTTCGGGATCAATAAAGTATCTATCTACTTTGTAATTGGGTACAATCTTTAAAGGGACGCTGTACATTACAGTTTAATATTTTAAAAAAATTCAAAATATTTTATTTATTGTTTTCTTTATATTATATATTCTTATTAGTTTCACTTGCCTGAGTGGTTTAACTTAAGATGTTTAATTTAAATTCTAGCCTGTTTTGCTCATGAAGTGTAATAGATCTTAGTGTTCCATCTAAATGGTTAGGAATCTCTTCATTGTAGTTTGACAAACTAGGGGCCCCCAAACAGCATCTTGCTTAGGGCCCCCACAAAGCTAGAAACGGCCCTGCATAAACTGTCCCTCTGAAGAGTGAAGCAGACAGATCAGGTACTTAAGAGGAAAACATTCCATAATTATCTTGTGCCAGTTCGATATAGTGGGGGGGAAAATACCAACTTAAAATAATATGTGAGATAATACTGAAAATAAAAGGTCAGAAACACGAGCACTGACAATTATGATCACTTTTCTATTGTAATTCTGATGTGCATTCTAGTCCTGAGCAACATTTTCAGGTATTCATCAGTCTGTCTTGTGTTTGCAGGACAGAAAAAAAAATTAGGTCAGAAACAACATACTTAGATACACATTTGTTCTTAAGCTAAATATGATTGTTATTTCAATTTTTTTTAAAAATTGCTAATAACCACAAGTTAAAGAAAAGCTCTGCAGGCCTCTGCAAGGCCGCAAACTCTCTCTGGAACTGTGGAAAACTGAGTCAAAGCATCACAAATACAAAACGGACATGAATAAATAATGACTGAGATGACAAAGTAAAAACTATAACATTGGAGCTAAGTTAGCAAACACTTAACATTAGTAGAATAAAGTTACTGATGCTACGAGGCTTCTTGTATTTGTTTGAATAAATATCAAATTTGACATTTCTGAGCTCAGCTGAACATTTCATTGCAGTCACTGACAAGACATTTTTTATTCATAAATGACATCACTTGGCAGCCTTTTTTTCTTTAAATATGACATATCTATAAATTCTTGCTAATGCATATGTTATAACAACATGTAAAAACAGTAACAGGGGGTTTAGTCTTCATTTGTTCTATTCGGAAGTACGTCCTTTACAACTGTAGAGGAACAGTAAAGCATGCTGCAATTACAGATTCAAACATTCTCCAAGACCAGATCTCACTTTACCATTATTCTGGATTTCCTCCTTAGTTGTAATATTTTCTTCACTGATACTTTGATTTCTTGTGTCTGCAGAACATAAATGATTGGGTTTAACATGGGAGGAAAGACTGAGGTTAGAGACAGGTTTATGATCCTGGCATTTGGATGTATTTTTTCAGCCATAGAGAAAGTGATTAATATTGGGATGAAATAGATTGCCACTAATGAAAGATGAGCTGTACAGGTTCTAAAGGCTTTCAATCTTTCTTGAACTGTAGCTACTTTAGCCAAGGCACGGCCAATATAAAGGTAACTAAATAAGATAAATGCAATAGGAAACCAAAGAATCAGAAGTGGCAACAAATTGCTAATGACTCTATTAGGAAAAATATCATTGCACGCAAGTTTGTATATCTGAAAATGGTCACAGAAATAGCTGTTAACAACCACAGACTTACAGAAGGAAAGTCTTGTAATAAGACCAACTGCAATTAGAACAGCAATGATAACAAAAATCCAGAAAGAGGCAATCAAGGAAAACATAAACCTGTGGGTCACCTTCACTTGGTAGTGCAGAGGATAGGTGATGGCAATCAGTCGATCATAGGAGAGAGCAACCAGATTAAGAGCCTGCATTGAAAGGCAAGTGTAGCAGAAAAAGAGGAATGTCAAGCAGTCACCGTAGGGGATGTTATAGTGACTAAACAAAAATATGTCTAGAACCTTCGGCACCAGAGCAGAGCTACCTATCAGGTCCACAAATGCAAGGTTAAAAACTGCAATATATTTAGGAGTTTGTAGGTTAAGATCCAGATATATTACAGCCATTACAGCTGTGTTTCCCAGCACTGAAACAACATAGACAAAAAAGAGAAAGACATAGTAATACTTCATGTTAGGTATGCCAATAAATCCACTTATTGTGAAATATGGAGGACGCACAAAAGTGATGTTTTTTCCAAAAGCAGAGTTGAAAAATTCCATTATTCTATCTATTGTTGCACGTAGTCTGTCTGAGCTCTGGCAGCAGTACTGTACATGTCAGTGCTGTGATATCATGTGTTGTCAGCTCTTCTCTGTCGGTGTCTCTTAGATTGTGAACCTCAAGCAAACTTTAACTGTTTTTCATACCTCATTTACCTTCACATGTCTGATCCCCTGAGTGCAGAAACTATCAGGAGGAAAAAAAGCTTTCAAACAACTGAAACCATCGTATTGTTGCAATAATATACTGTATAGTTAACATGCTTAACTGCTTAATGAGAAAATGATTTCAAGACTTACAGCATTAGAGTTGTTAATGAATATTTTTCAGCTCATTTTTTGGTTTAGTCTAAGTCTCTTAGAAAGCTCAAATCCAATGACTTTCCTGTGTGTTGGAAAACCACATAAATATGTACATACGTAAATCATTTTCATACAATGAACATTTAGCTAGCAGTGGTGATCCACACAGTACATTCCACTTTATAGCAGAACCTTTCGCACAGTATGAACAACTTGACTATAAACATAAATACATGATCTAGATTGGTTATTCGTGTGATTATAGGCAATGCAAGGCAAGGCAAGGCATCTTTATTTATATAGCACATTTCATACCAAAGGCAACTCAATGTGCTTTACATAAAGACAAGGCATTTAAAAGAACAGCATAAAGCAGCAATTTAAAGAGAAAAAAAAATAGAATAAAAATTAAAAATACAGATAAAAGCAATCAAAGAAGAGGGGAAAAAGAAAGATATAAACTCAACCATAAGCACACCAAAAGAGAAATGTTTTTAACCTGGACTTGTGCTTACAGTTGTGGCTGATTTCAGGTCTGCTGGTAGTTTGTTCCAGTTGTGTGCAGCATAACAGCTAAAAGCTGCTTCACCGGGTCCAGTTTGAACTCTGGGCTCCACTATCTGACCTGAGTCGGCAGATCTCAGAGCTCTGCTGGGTTTATACTCTGCTAGCATGTCATTCATGTATTCTGGACTTAAACCATTCTGTGATTTGTAGACGAGCAGCAGAACTTTAAAATCTATTCTGTATCTGACCGGGAGCCAATGTAAAGACTTGAGAACTGGGGTGATGTGATGTGATCTCTTTGTTGTGGTTAAAACTTGGGCTGCAGCGTTCTGAATGAGCTGCAGCTGTTTGAGACTCTTTTGGGGGAGTCCAGTCAGTAGACCGTTACAGTAGTCAAGTCGGCTGGAGATGAAAGCATGAATCAGCTTCTCCTGATCTGTTTGGGACATGAAACCCTTAATTCTGGATATGTTCTTCAGTTGATAAAAGGCTGATTTGGTGACTGATTTGATATGATAGTTGAAGGTCAGGTCTGAGTCTATCAGCACGCCGAGGTTCCGGACTTGGTCTTTAGTTTCTAGAGACAGTGACTCAAGATGTTTACTGACAGCAAACCTCTTCTCTTTGTTGCCAAACACAATGACCTCAGTTTTAACCTCAGGTTTAACTGAAGGAAATTTTGGTTCATCCACTTTTTGACTTGCTCTAAGCAGTCGCACAATGACTCTATAGGACTGCAGTCATCCGGAGACAGTGCGAGATATATCTGTGTGTCATCTGCATAGCTGTGGTAGTTGACTTTAGAGTTCTTCAGAATTTGACCCAGAGGCAGCATGTATAGGGTGAACAGAAGGGGTCCAAGAACTGACCCCTGAGGAACTCCACAGGTCATAGCCACTCGATCAGATTGATTACTTCCAATAGTCACAAAATAACTCCGCTCCTCCAAGTAGGACCTGAACCATTCTAGGACTGTCCCGCTGAGTCCTGCCCAGGTTTCCAACCTGTTCAGCAGTATACTGTGATCCACAGTGTCAAATGCAGCACTGAGATCCAACAATACCAGAACTGACACCTTGCCTGAGTCAGTGTTCAACCGTATGTCATTTAACACTTTAATAAGAGCCGTTTCTGTACTGTGGTGAGGTCGGAAGCCTGACTGAAATTTGTCAAGGAGTCCACTGGAGTTCAAGAAGTTACTGAGTTGATTAAAAACTACTTTCTCAACAATCTTGGCTATAAAAGGAAGATTTGAGATGGGTCTGTAGTTGGTTAAAATGGAAGCATCCAATGTTGTCTTTTTTAGGAGTGGCTTGATGGCAGCTACTTTTAAGGGTTTAGGAAACGTGCCTGATTGAAGTGAGCAGTTTATTATTTGCTGCAAATCTGTTTGGACAGAGCTTACAATAGTTTTAAAGAAGTCAGATGGCATTGTGTCAAGACAGGATGTTGATGGTTTAAGATGCTGGACTGTTTCTTCTATCATTTTTTTGGTCAACTGTATTGAATTCTGACATCATAGTTGATTGATTCCTAGGTGGTTTTAAGGATTGCGTCGTTTTATTATTTTGCTCATTTATGTTGATATTTAGCCTTATAGATTTGATTTTTTTCATTGAAAAAACAAGCAAATTTATTGCATTTTTCTGTGGAACAGAGTTCTGAAACTATCTGTTTTGGGGGGGTTGTCAGCTTATTAACCATAGCAAACAGAGCACGAGTGTTGTTGATGTTCTTATTAATCATTTCAGATAAGTGTTGCTGTCTAGCCCGGAGTAACCCATGGTTAAAATTACAAAGACTTTGTTTGTAGAGGTCATGGTGAATTTGAAGTTTAGTTTTTCGCCATTTACGCTTGCTATGCTATGCTATGCTTTCCTGAATTCTGTTTTCAAACACCATCATAGTGTTTCTCCATGGTGTTCGCTTTCCGCTCAAGATCATCTTATTTTTAACAGGTGCAACAATATCCATGACATTTGAGATTTTCAAGTTAAAGTTATCTAAGAGTTCATCAACTGTCTCTGCACTCGCAGTTGATGACATAGCTATAACTTCCATAAACTTAGCACTGGTATTCTCATTTATGTACCTTTTTCTAACAGACACACGGGTTAACTGAATGTTTGGAGTTAACTGTAAGTCAGAGAACACACAGAAATGATCAGAGAGCGCCAAGTCCTTGATATCAACAGAAGAAATGTCAACACCTTTAGAGATAACCAGATCCAGTGTGTGGCCTCGAGTATGTGTGGGTCCATTCACATGTTGAAGGAGGCCAAAAGTGTCAAGTAGAGAGCAGAGTTCTTTGGCTTTAGTGTCCATGTTATTGTCCATGTGAATGTTAAAATCCCCAGTCATGATAAAAAAGTTATAGTCAGTGCAGATAACTGACAGCAGTTCAGCAAACTCATCAAAGAAAGTTCCTGGGTATCTTGGCGGTCTATAAATGATTAGGAAGATAACTTTTGGATCCCCCTTTACTAAAAAACAGAGATATTCAAACGAGCTAAAATCACCAAGTAAAATTTCTTTGCACTGAAAGACTGATTTAAAAATGGCGGCAACTCCCCCGCCCTTCTTACCACTTCGACACTTATTGATAAAACTGAAATTTGTTGGTGCGGCCTCATTGAGAATGGTATCACAGCTACATTCAGTCAGCCATGTTTCACTAAGAAATAAAAAGTCTAGATTATAGGTCATGATCATGTCATTTACTAAGAGGGATTTGTTGGCTAGTGATCTGATATTGAGTAGGGCTAATCTCGTGGAGACAACAGGTGACACTGGTGTGTTTCGGGGTTGACACACTATATTCAATAGATTGGTAGATTTAACTGAACCTTTTTTATTTCTCACCAGTTTGACCACTTTTCTGTTACCTGTCATCACAGGGATTGAAAAGGCTGTCTGAACTCCATAGGGCCCTGACTTTATCTGGGGAAGAGCATTCTTGATTTCAGTTTTACAGCCTGGACCCGGCACATATCAGTCAGACTCACAGATATGATGATTCAGAGGAGGTGGGGGGGCTTGGTCACTTCTGTTTGAGGGTTGTTTCCAACGTGATGGACGTGGTGGAATGGGAGGGGCTGGATGAGGTGGGATGTTAGGGGGGAAGAATATGGGATTTTGGCGTGGTGTCAATTGTATTCCAATATTGAGAAAGCTCTTCATCCTGTCCGGGAAATCCAGAAGTGAGGAGTCCAGACTGAGTGGAGACTGCTGGGGGCTGGATGGGGTCCGGAGGGGCGAAAGCTGGAGGTTTCCCACTGGGGCTGGGGGAGACTCCGCCTGTTGTACTGCCGGGGCTGGTGAAGACTCCTCATCTTGGGGTGAGGATGATGACGTTGCAGGTTCTTTCTGGATCTGCTCTCCTCCATGGTCAGTCCTTGTCTCAGCGCCCTCACCAGAGCATTGTCTTATCTGTCCTTTTGGATAATTTTGTCCTGTCTCGTCCTTGATAGGGGCTGCTGGTGTGTGACACAGAGAGTAAAAAATGTTGGAGCTTAGCAACTGTACTCCTGACTTGTTAAGGTGAAATCCATCTTCCTTAAAGAGGTGCCTGCGTCCCCAAAAGATGTTGAAATTGTCAATAAAGTTCATTGAATGAGCACCACACATTTCTTTGAGCCATCTGTTTAGCATCATCAGTCTGCTGAATCTCTCATCTCCTTTCCAAACTGTTGGTAGGGGTCCACTGAAAAACACCTCTGTATTTGTGCATCGAACTTTGTTGACCAGGTCCATAAAGTCTTGTTTTAATACCTCCGATTGTTGTTTCACAACATCAAGGGCTCCTGTGTATGATGACAGATTTCAGTGTTGGATGCTCAGCAACAATTGTCTCTATGTGGCCCTGCGATGGACTGGCGGCCTGTCCAGGGTGTACCCCGCCTCTCGCCCATTGACTGCTGGGATAGGCTCCAGCCCACCCGCGACCCGATCGACGGATTCAGCGGTATAGATAATGGATGGATGGATGCTCAGCAACAATGTCCAGGATCTTCTTTGAGATATCACACACCATGTCGTTACTTAAACAGAGTATTTTGATCTTTTTCTTGCTGGAAAAACGTTTTATCTCATTCACAGCTCCGTCACCCACTATCAGAGTTTGAGGCCCAGTGGTTAGCTCTTTCTGTGGCCTTTTAGCATATAATTTAGCCTCATACCTTTCTCCGGTCTTGGGAGATGAGCGTTCTTTTGGAGAGTCAGGATTTTGAGAAAGTGGAGCAAATATGTTCTCTAGCAGAATTCCTGTGTCTTGTGGCAATTTGCTCCTGGTTTTGGTGGTGGTCTCAGTCCATCGTTGCTTTTTCTTTGGTATCGGGGTAGAGACATTCCTGTGTGATAGTGCAGGCCACTCGGAGTCATTGTGGGTCTCCAGGGGCCTCATGTACAAAGCGTGCGTACGCACAAAATAGTGGCGTACGCACCTTTTCACGTCAACGATCAGATGTATCAAGAACGAAAAGAACGTGGAAATGTGCGGTGCCTCACGTCAGCTTCAGGGCTGGCGTACGCACGTTTCTGCAGCTGTTGATTGTTTGGCGACACTTAAGGTGATGTTGGGAAACTGTTATAATAAATAAATGTGAAAACAATTAGTCCTCAGACTGTGATTGTGATGTGCACATTTGAGATAGATGAACAATTAATACTGATAAACAATTAATACACCCATGTGTCTCCATTTACACGAGTGGATATAAAAGCAGCAAAGTGGTGCAATGCATACCATTTAAAAACAATGGCTGCTTTAAAAGTATTAGAAGACTTTGCAAATGGTGCAATTCAAAGAGAGCGTGTGTTCACTACAACAGAGAGAATTTGCTGGCACATGATGGCGACTCATTAGCCGTTTTGAGGGAAACCCTCCTGGAACTGTGCGCAGAGCTGCGGCCGGCGTTGGAGCGCAACACAGCGAGGAGCCATGCGCTGCCTGTGCCCACAGGTGATGTGCACACTAGGGTTCCAACCGGGGCATTCCAGAGGGAGCTGGCCAACCGATTGGGAGTGTGCCAGTCTACCCTGAGCCGAGCCATGCCAGCCGCGTGGGGCAGAATTAACCGCATCTCAGCCACGTATATCAAATTCCCAAAAGGCCAACATTAAAGCTCAATTTGAAGCGAGAGCCGGTTTTGTAATCGGAGCTATCGACTGCGCACACATTGCTATAAAAGCGCCATCACATGATGAATTTGTATGTTAACAGGGAACATTTTCATTCGATCGATGTACAGATCATATGTGATGCGTAAATGCAATTAACCAACATTGTGGCGAGGTGGCCTGGTTCAACACACGATTCATACATTCTGAGTAACAGCATTGTTGGGAACAGACTATAGGGTGGCACTGTGCGTGATGGGTGGCTTCTTGGTGAGTAACTTCATTATTGTAATTGTCCTAATATTATTCCCCGTGACGCGTGGCGCGAGGGGGCGCACATTGAGTATGTGCGCCCCCAATGTCTATCCCATCTTCACAGCATCATTATTATATTATATTTATTAGTCGGTGGTTAAAGTTAGTTTATTTCTGTTTTTTTGCTGGTTAAACTTCAGTTTAAGATCTTTCTAACAAGCCCCTGGTCGTCAAATATTAATAACCCCGTGCGTAAAGTGTGAAATGTCTTAATCAGCCTCGACTTTTCCCCGGCGCACTTCTGCACGTTACTGTATGAACACGTTGTTGTGAGTTATACAAAAATATCGGTATTTAGCTTGGGGGTAATCAGTCACCCACATGAGCTCCCACCACCCCAGAGAGAGCAGTGTCACCCATTGTTGCCCCGACTCTCTGTTCAAACAGAGTCGGTCACCCCTCCACCCGCCTGTTTTGGCCACACTGCAGCGGTGGGCAGCCAGTCTCCGCTTCACATCCACCTTAATGTGGGAGTACTTCTTCTTCACTTCTGCTTGTGAGGCTTCTCAGACCCCCCAGCATTGACAGCCTCAGGCTCTCCCACACACTCTTCTTGTGTCTGCCGGAGGACAGTGTGCCAAAGAACACATTTTGCGGGCCTTCACTTCAGAAAGTGTCAGGGCCTGTGTGTTTTCTGTCTGTCTTTTGTGGGTTTTTAGTCTGTCTTTTAGTTCTATTTGTTTTTGGAGAAGGCTGCTACTTACAACGGGCAGTCACAAGATGTCGCCAGGTGTCCGTTCCTGGAAGTCGGCGGAGGCCACAAGTCCACACACCTGTGGCTTGTTAGGAGGGCGTGGCCATGAGCTTCATAAGCGGTGCTCAGACTGCTCTCCGACGCCAGAGTGTTAACCAACATTGGTAACAATCATCCCTGAGAACGGCCTCTCTCTCTCTCTCTCTCTCTCTCTCTCTCTCTCTCTCTAAGAAGGAACTAACCTCGTTTTATTCTCCTCGTCAGATTTCCCGCTGACCTCACGCCGAATCCCATCCTTGTGGTCTGTTCTAAGGAGTTCCCCGTGAGTCTGGTTGCCTGCACGGACCTTTCCTCGAGTGTTCCCCCTTCAACATCCCAGGAGGAGCCTGCCAGGAGTCGAGCCCGTGGAGGAGTTGTTATACCCGGAAGTAAAGTGCTCGCTGTGGATTTATACCTCCCTCAGGATTCAGCCGCACGCAGCTCGTACAGCTCTTACCTCTGTCCACCCTCCGACGCCGCTCGCTCTACCCGCTCTCAGTCACGCTAGACTCACAAAGACAAGCCTTCAGTCCATTCCGGATCCCATCTATTCCACTGTCCCTGGTTTCAATAAACTATCATTGTATCTGACTGCGCTCTCGGGTTGTTTTCCTGCATGTGGGTACAGAAACTTAACTCCACCATGACAGAACACTCTGGCCAAACCGCTACCTCTGCAGAATCAATCACGAGAGCAATATCAGAACAGCAGTCATTAATCCAGTCCCACGATTCAGCTCTGCGCGAGCTGGGTAAAAGCCACACTGAAATTAAGCAACAATTAACTGAAATCTCCAGTTTCCTGCAGACGGCGTTTCCACAGGCTCCCGCTCCTCCAGCAACTCCAGCGGCAACTCCGAGTCCACCGATCCAGGCCACGGTTTCCGACATCCGCCCTCCTACACCAGATAAGTTTTCGGGTGATATAAGGAAGGTAAAGGGATTTATTCTGCAGTGCAACATCGTGTTTAACCACTCTCCACAAAGCTTTGCTAGTGATAACAGAAGGATCTCTTACATGTTGGCCTTGTTAACGGACCGTGCTCTGGAGTGGGCCGAAGCCCGGTTTACCTCCTCACTCAATTATGGATGTACTTATCCTGAGTTTATAGAAGAATTAAAACAAGTGTTTTGTCAAGAAACAGAAAAGACAGCAACTTCCCGAGATTTATATGGGCTTCAGCAGGGTCAGAGAAGTGCTTCTGATTTTTCCATTGATTTCCGGATCAAAGCAGCCGCGTCAGGCTGGAACTCCACCGCGCTCAAAAGTGCTTATTTTCATGCCCTGAATGAGCAGCTCAAAGAAAAACTGGCGGCCTTAAATGAACCTGAGTCCTTAGATGATTTCATAAACCTGACCATCAAATTGGATAACAGACTCCGTTCCAGAACGTGGGAGCGATCCCGCAGAGTCTCATTTCCCCGTTTTCCACAGCTCAGCAGCCGGGCCTCCCCACGGAACTCACCTGTTTCTCTCTCAGCTCTCGTTTCAGAACCCGAACCTATGCAGCTGGGACACACCCGCCTCTCGCTTGAAGAACGCCAGAGACGACTGCGCTCGAAGCTCTGTCTTTATTGTGGTGAGCCGAACCATGTCATCGCTAACTGTCCGAACCGTTTAAACTCCCAGGTCCGGCAGTAAGGACGGGGAGGCTGCCGGAGTCCCATTCCTCATCCAAGTCCCGTCTCATTGTTCCCATCACTCTGCTCTGCCATCACGAGCCCATTCCCCTGTCCGCCCTGATCGACTCCGGGTGCGAACAGAATTTAATAAACTCCGAAGTAGTCAGTCAGCTCGGGATTCCCACTGAGCCTCTCCAGAATCCACTCCGTGTTTCAGCCCTGGATGGAAAGGACCTACCTCGGATCACCCATCGAACTAAACCCATCCGTCTACTTACCTCAGGTAACCACACAGAAGTCACTCCCTTCTTTGTTTTTCCCGCAGCTAGTCCTGCCATCGTTCTGGGGTTCCAGTGGCTGTCCGAACACAATCCCCAGATCAATTGGAGGGAGGCTAAGATTGATTCATGGTCCTCCCAATGTCACACTTCCTGCCTCCACTCTGCTGTTCCTACCCTTTTTTCTCCAGTCGACTCTCCTGGAGCTGAACCTCCTGACGTTTCTTCTGTACCCAGTGAGTACCATGACCTGTCCTCTGTCTTTAGCAAAGACAAGGCTCTGTCCTTACCTCCCCATAGACCGTATGATTGCGCTATAGACCTGTTACCCGGTGCTCCACTACCTAGCAGCAGGTTATATAATATTTCCAGAGCGGAACGCCAAGCCATGGAGGACTATATAAATAAATCACTGGCTGCCGGCATTATCCGGACATCTTCTTCCCCACTAGGAGCAGGGCTTTTCTTTGTGGGAAAGAAAGACGGAACCTTACGACCATGTATCGACTACAGAGGCCTTAACCAAATCTCTATTAAAAACAAGTACCCATTACCACTGTTAGCCTCCGCCTTCGAGCCAGTTCAGGAATCTACCATATTCACCAAACTCGACCTTAGAAATGCTTATCACCTTCTCAGGATCAGGGAGGGTGATGAGTGGAAGACAGCCTTTAAGACCCCTATGGGTCATTACGAGTACCTGGTGATGCCATTTGGACTGTCCAATGCCCCAGCCTTTTTCCAGGCTTTAGTAAATGATGTCCTCAGAGATTTCATTAATGTTTTTGTTTTTGTCTACCTTGACGACATCCTGATCTATTCTAAGTCCCTGGCTGAGCACCAGAAGCATGTCCGCTTGGTTCTCCAGCGTCTTCTGGAGAACAAGCTCTACGTCAAGGCAGAGAAGTGTGAGTTCCACCGCAGTTCTGTTACCTTTTTGGGTTATGACCTCGAGGGTGGACGGGTAAGAGCTTCAGAGGATAAGATTAAGGCTGTTCTGGACTGGCCTAAACCAGAGACCCGAAAACAGTTGCAGCGTTTTCTTGGCTTCGCTAACTTCTATAGAAGATTTATCCGTAACTACAGCCAAACAGCTTCTCCCCTCACTTCACTCACTTCAACCAAGAAGGTATTTACCTGGACTCCCCAAGCAGACACAGCCTTCACCGAGCTTAAATCCCGTTTCGCACGAGCCCCTATCCTGGTACAACCCGACCCGAAGAAACAGTTTGTGGTAGAAGTGGATGCTTCCGACACCGGAGTCGGCGCAGTCCTTTCTCAAACCGCTGAAAATGACAATAAACTTCATCCGTGTGCATTTTTCTCCCGTAGGCTCTCTCCAGCCGAGAGAAACTATGATGTCGGGGACAGAGAACTCCTGGCGATCAAGCTGGCCCTGGAGGAGTGGCGACATTGGCTGGAGGGGGCCGAACACCCCATACTGGTTTGGACAGATCATAAGAACTTAGCCTACCTGCAGTCAGCCAAAAGATCTAATCCTCGACAGTCCCGTTGGTCTCTGTTTTTCTCCCGGTTTAATCTCTCCATTTCATACCGACCAGGCTCCAAGAACATAAAGCCTGACGCTCTGTCAAGAATATATTCTCCGGACGACTCTGAGGAGGTTCCTGCACCCACCCTTCCTCCCAGCTGTGTGGTGGGAGTAGTCACATGGGAGATCGAGGACATCATCCGTCAAGCCCAGCAGATCGAACCGGCCCCAGACACCTGTCCTTCAGGTAAAGTCTACGTACCCACAGCAGTCCGGCCCCGTTTCCTTCAATGGATACACACCTCCAAGTTTTCCGGCCATCCTGGCGTCAGCCGCACTATTGGTCTGGTTAATCGGAGGTTTTGGTGGGGGTCCATACACAAGGACGTTAAGGAGTACGTATCAGCCTGTACAGTCTGCTCCAGGAATAAATCGTCTAACCAACCACCCGCCGGACTACTTCAACCACTGCCCATTCCCAAACGTCCCTGGTCCCATATTGCCATGGACTTCGTTACCGGACTCCCTACCTCTAAAGGTATGACCACCATTCTAACCATTGTTGACCGTTTCTCTAAGGCCTGCCACCTAGTTCCACTTCGCAAACTGCCTACCGCCTCTCAGACGGCCCTGTTATTAATAAAACATGTGTTTAAGTTACACGGCATTCCCCAGGAGATCCTCTCAGATAGAGGCCCACAGTTTGTCTCGCGGGTCTGGCGCCAGTTCTGCTCTGCATTAGAGGCGAAGGTGTTGCTAACATCTGGACATCATCCACAAACGAATGGGCAGACGGAACGGTTAAATCAGGAATTAGAAGCCACCCTGCGATGCCTCACATCCTCTAACCCAGATGACTGGGCCCAGTACCTCCCCTGGGTGGAATATGCGCACAACAGCCACATCTCTGCAGCTACAGGTCTGTCCCCTTTTGAGATTGTTTTAGGCTATCAGCCTCCCCTTCTACCCACAGATGAGGCCTCCACCGCAGCCACGTCAGTCCAACACCACATCCGTCGTAGCCATAGGATCTGGAGGGACACAGTCACTGCACTCAACAACACTTCCGCCCGAAACAAGCGGCTGGCTGACCGGAGGAGGGTCCCCGCGCCGACGTACGCAGTGGGTCAGAAGGTGTGGTTGTCGACTCGTGACATCCCCTTAAAAGCTATGTCTAGGAAACTATCTCCTAGATTTATTGGACCGTTTGAAGTGTCTGCTGTTATTAACCCCTCTGCTGTTCGCCTTAGTCTCCCTCAGTCCCTGCGGGTTCATCCGACCTTCCATGTGTCCCAAGTCAAACCTGTTCTGTCCAGTGAGCTCTGCCCTCCGGCCGAGCCCCCTCCACCCGCCCGGGAGATCGATGGCCATCCGGCCTTCTCTGTTCGCCGGATCGTTGCCTCCCGTCGGCAAGGTAGGGGTTACCAGTACCTCGTCGATTGGGAGGGCTATGGTCCAGAAGAACGCTCCTGGGTTCCTGGCTCGTTTATTCTGGACCCTGATATGATTCGAGCGTTCCGGGCCTCCCAACCCTCATCCTCGGGTCGGCCGCCAGGTGGCGTCCGTTGAGGGGGGGGTACTGTCAGGGCCTGTGTGTTTTCTGTCTGTCTTTTGTGGGTTTTTAGTCTGTCTTTTAGTTCTATTTGTTTTTGGAGAAGGCTGCTACTTACAACGGGCAGTCACAAGATGTCGCCAGGTGTCCGTTCCTGGAAGTCGGCGGAGGCCACAAGTCCACACACCTGTGGCTTGTTAGGAGGGCGTGGCCATGAGCTTCATAAGCGGTGCTCAGACTGCTCTCCGACGCCAGAGTGTTAACCAACATTGGTAACAATCATCCCTGAGAACGGCCTCTCTCTCTCTCTCTCTCTCTCTCTCTCTCTAAGAAGGAACTAACCTCGTTTTATTCTCCTCGTCAGATTTCCCGCTGACCTCACGCCGAATCCCATCCTTGTGGTCTGTTCTAAGGAGTTCCCCGTGAGTCTGGTTGCCTGCACGGACCTTTCCTCGAGTGTTCCCCCTTCAACATCCCAGGAGGAGCCTGCCAGGAGTCGAGCCCGTGGAGGAGTTGTTATACCCGGAAGTAAAGTGCTCGCTGTGGATTTATACCTCCCTCAGGATTCAGCCGCACGCAGCTCGTACAGCTCTTACCTCTGTCCACCCTCCGACGCCGCTCGCTCTACCCGCTCTCAGTCACGCTAGACTCACAAAGACAAGCCTTCAGTCCATTCCGGATCCCATCTATTCCACTGTCCCTGGTTTCAATAAACTATCATTGTATCTGACTGCGCTCTCGGGTTGTTTTCCTGTATGTGGGTACAGAAACTTAACTCCACCATGACAGAAAGTAGCACCGACATCTCGCTTTCCGTGATGTTCTTCTTTTTTCCGTCTTATTCATTCTTTTTTCTTTATTTTCTGATCGTGCAGAGAGGGGAATCGCAGGTGCAGGGCTCATTTAAATATGATTTGCGTATTTAAGTAGGGGTGTGGACAGGGAGGAGTCGGGTGCTCCGACGTGCGCTCAATTCCACGTTGATTGGGATGTACAAACGAAATGTGCTTGGATTAATGCGTGCGCACAGATTCGTACATCCGACGTTGGAGGTCATTTGGGTTTGAGCGTACGCCATGTTTCAGTAGGAAATCCACGCAAGTCTTTGTACATGAGGCCCCAGGTGTTGGGTTCTGCCTTATAACCGTCTTCCCACATCTGAGGGAGGCGATTTGTAGTGTTTTGGCTTAGCACCAAGGGAGTTCCAGGGAGGATTGGTTGAATATTTTCCATTTACACCAGGCTCCTGCCGTGTCTCGGTGGTGCCAGTTAGCTTCCTGTTAGCCTGCTCCCTTTCAGTGTTTTGGGATACTGGCAGAGTAGTTTCATTCCCATATTGTCCATTTATCTTCACGTTCACTTCAAGCCGATTAATTTTTGTTTCCAGTATTGCTATCTTCTGGAGTAGCTTGTGGTAATCGTCAGTGGAAAAGGGAGGCATCTTGCTGCTAATTAGCTTCAGTTAGCTGACCTCCTCCAAAAGCAGGAAGCTGCAACAGAATTTCCACACGAGAGTTTCCAGATGACTTTTTGATAAAAATGATTAAAAAAGTCTTGGTTCACTTAAAAGAAAAATAATAAAATTATATCCAAGACTTGTGGAAAGAAGTAAAATGATTTAAAAGCAAATAAAGCAATAAGCAGAAGGAGGAAGCAGAGATACGGCTGCACTCCTCAGAAGCAGGAAGCAGAAGTGAAAAAATGAATACTAAGACGACTTGCAAAGTGAAGGATGTTCCACTAAACCACATTAAATTCATAGAACATTTCAGAAAATGCCCCGTCGTAAATTGTTGCTATGAACAAAGCTAAGTTCTCCCACCTCATACTGCCAAAGTCTTTTGGGCCTGCAGATGTGGCCTGTCGGAAAAACTCACCAAAGTTCTGTCCACTATCTTCTAAGATGATTGCTACTCTGTCATCTAGGTTCTGACAGGACACAGATGCACAGGCAGTGGAATTAGTGTCCCCTTTTTTTATTTTCACTGGAGGAGAGACCATGACAGAGTTTGGTGCAATTTGTTCTAAAATTTCATGTTTACATTCTGTTAGAACATCAGGTGGAAATACTTTTTCCATGTGACCCCTTTTTAACCTCAATCCAATGTCCTTTTAAAGATGTCTGCACGGCCCTGTTTGAGGGTATTCTGAACTTTCTGGGTTTGCAAAGAAGTAATGTCAGTTTAAAGGGATAGTTCGCCTCTTTTGACATGAAGCTGTATGACATCCCATATTAGCAACATCATTTATGAACATGTTCTTACCCCCCGCTGCGTCGTGTGAGCCGAGTTCCAGCCTCGTTTTGGCATTGACGAAGGTAGTCCGGCTAATTTGCTAGGGTCCCGAAAATAAAGCGTCTTGCTTCTAAAACAATATGCGTTCAAAAGAGTAATACTTTTGCATCACAAAATCCTCCCTCCAGAAAAAGTCAGCCCTCACAATCGCTTGGCGGGTTAGGGTGAGCGATTTAGGTCACGTTAGGTCATGGCACCCCACTGTGAATATAAATGTATAAACACATTTCTAACACGTTGCATGAACCGTACAATAATGACAAGTTTGAGTTGTGTTGAATTGTTTAATTATTATAACATGTTTCTCAAGCTGTGGAGAGAAAACAGAATTAAATACAGTTCACAACACGAAATTCTCCTTTATCTGAATTTATACTAACATCCCTCTCCAGTTTCATAATCTCTAGCTTGATCTTTTTTAGTTTCAGTTTCTTGTATGTAGTTTGGTGCTCTCTTTATTGGACAAACACATTTCTTCAAAGGCTACTTTCCACTCTGAAATATTTTCCTGTACTTTACCTTCACCTGCTGCCAGGTACGCTTTTGGCTGTTAAGATTGCTCCTGTTGAGATGTAACAGTGAAAAAATAACATCTGGGTCACACACACAGGATAATATAGTCACAAAGTATGATGATGCGAGTCGATTATTGGGTTATTGTCACACCGTGGTGAGGTTAAGTTGGGTTTTTGTCTTGTCTCGTCATTTCCTGTTTTATTTTGAAAGACTAACTTCCCTCTCGTTCCAGGTCACTTGCCCTTCCTCTCGTGTTCCAGTCTGATTGTCGTATGAATGATTCCACCTGTTCCCCATTACCCCTGTGTGCTTAAGAGTCTGCGTCTCCCCCTGTCTTGTGCTAGTGTGTTGTATCTGTCTCCGTATGGTGCATCATCCTCGCGTTTGTTCCAAGCCTGTTTTCCCAAGCCCGTTTCCGAGTTCCCAGTGGTATTTCCTCGTAAGAGAGATTTTTGTTTTTCCTAGACTAATATTTGATAATATAGAACCTGTAAGAGTTACAGAGGTAATTTTTGTTATAGCCCTTTTGTTTTCCCTCCTGAGTGGAGTGGCCTTTTTGTTGGTAAAAGTTTCATAGCATATTTCCTCCGATTTCTAGGAGAGGCTTTTTGTTTTCCTCCTCAGTAGGAGTGACCTTTAGTTTAAAAAGTAAAGTTTCTTGGTCTTTTGTGGAGTGATTTTGAGTTTTGATAATTTTTATATAGATATACTTCTCCACTTTTGGAAAGTATATTCTTAGAGTAATATTTCATAGCTCTTTTTAGCTTCTCTCACGAGGAACTGGTCGATCTGTCGTCTCTAAATAAAAGTCTTGGATTTAAACCTCCTGCATCTGCGTCCTCCATTCTCTGGTCTTGACAGTTATTAATAAACTGAGCAGGGTCAGTATATTTGTGCTGTACATCTCATACAGAGACAATTCAGCATGCTTTATGTAAACAAATTATAACACAAAGAGGAGAGCATAAATACATGAGGATAGTAAAATCAATGTCAATGGTATGAAACTTTCATAACTTACGCATTTAGTCTTTCTGCAGTTGTTTGCCATGCCGTTTCTTCGCTTTATGGATCGCAGCTGTATTACCATTTCTGGTGATGACACTTTTAAAATCCTCTTACAGCTCCATCAGCATTATTTGTTCAGCTGCCGAAAAAATAACAGCTCTTGTCTCGCTCTCCTTTTCACAGAGATCTCCGTTTTTCCACCATCCACTCGTCAGGGCTTCTTACATTCCTCGTGCACTCGCACTAAGCTAGGCTATGTAAGCCTCGCTTGGATTAGCCTCACCGAGATGCAGCTAAAATGTCTTTGAGGAATGACTTGAGGCTTAAATTCGAGATGGCGCTAGTTCAAGCGATGCTTACCGGCTATAGCTTGGCTTTCTTTAGCTACTTTCTAGGAATACCCCCCCTGCGCTTAACAATAGAAAAATAAATAAACAATATATGAGGACTCTTGAATGATTTTAATCTAGAAGATGCATACACACATACATACATACATACACACACCTCATGTCTCCTCTTCATTGTATCTTGCAAAAATCATGTGCTTATATTTGTTTTTAAACTGGATGATGCTTTGACATTGTTTCATATGCACACTTAGTCTGTTCCATAGTCTTACTCCAGTGTTTGTTTTGCAGAATTTTTTCCTCGTAGTTCGACATCTATGCATCTTAAAATTGAATTGCTCCATTAAATCATACCTTCCCTCTCTTTCATGAAACATTATTGAAGGTTACTTGATAATAAATTGATCTTGGCTTTGTACAGAAATTGAGCTGTTTGAAATTCTACAATGTCGTTCAATTTTATTATTTTAGATTTAATGAACAATGGATTGACGTGTTCAAGGTATTCATGTACTGTAATTGGTAACTGTGTCTCAGACCAAATGGCTATGACCTGTGGGGTTCCCCAGGGGTCAATCCTGGGACCCGTATTGTGCAATCTGTACATGCTTCCACTAGGCCAGCTAATACGCAGCTACAATGTGTCCTACCACAATTATGCAGATGACACTCAGATCTACGTGTCACTGACGGCAGGAGAACACGGGCCTGTAGATATACTGTGTCGCTGCATCGAACAGATCAGTGTGTGGATGCAAAACAATTTCCTCCAGCTAAACTCAGACAAAACTGAAATCATTGTCTGTGGCCCACAGAAACAAAGAGAAAGTGTTATCAGTCACCTTGAGACTCTCTCTCTAAAACCTAACTATCAAGTTAGAAATCTCGGGGTAATATTGGACTCAGACCTGAACTTTAACAGCCACATTAAATCTGTAACATCAGCAGCTTTTTACCATCTAAAAAACATTGCCAGAATCAAAGGAATAGTGTCTAAACCAGACTTAGAGAGACTGATCCATGCGTTTGTCTCCAGCAGGTTAGACTACTGTAACGGCCTGCTCACTGGGCTCTAAGCGGGCTATAAGACAGCTGCAGTACATCCAGAACGCTGCTGCTCGAGTCCTGACCAGAACCAGGAAATACGACCATATTAGTCCAGTGCTCAGGTCTCTGCACTGGCTTCCTGTCGCTCAGAGAATAGACTTTAAAACAGCTCTGCTTGTGTACAAGTCTCTTCACGGTCAAGCGCCAAAGTACATCTCTGACATGTTAGAGCCATATGAACCAACTCGGGTTCTGAGAACCTCAGGGAGGGGTCTCCTGCTGGTGCCCAGAGTCAGGACTAAACAAGGTGAGGCTGCGTTTCAGTTTTATGCCCCTAAAATCTGGAACAGTCTTCCAGAAAATGTGAGACAGGCCTCAACTCTGACAATGTTTAAATCCAGGCTGAAAACAGTTCTATTTAGCTGTGCATATGACACCTGAAAGTATTTTATCTGCACTCTTCACTTTTTAATTACTTAATGATTATTTTAATGGGTTTTAAATTTCTTTCTTTTTTAATTTCTTTCTTTTATTTTTTTATTCCTTTTTAATGGTTTTATTGCCTTCTTGTGATTTTATGTAGCTGTAAAGCACTTTGAATTGCCCTGTGTATGAATTGTGCTCTATAAATAAAATTGCCTTGCCTTGCCTTAAATAGTGTCATGTCTAAAACAGTAAAGATCAGCAATATTTGGTTAGGATTTTAGAAATTGGGCTTATTGCAACTAAAAGTGATTTCTGTATTTCTAACAGTTGTTGCCACCTCACTAAGAGAGAAATGATGTCAGCATCTCTCCAAGTTTATTTTGGACATAATGTTCAGCTAAGTGTTATGCAAAGATGTTTGTGTGTGAGTTGCTTCATTAAATCTTCATTCGACAATTAGATGTTTGTTTTGAGCACAACACGAGTTAATTGGAGGAAGCTGCAGCCTTGCTCTCCATGGACCACATAAGTGGAATTAATAGGGTATTTCAGAGTGACTTTATTATTTGAATTGTCAGCTTTATCTCACGGGATGAGTTGGAAGATATATTTCTAACTGTATGCAGGTCAGAGTTTCAGCTACTCGCTTGCTGCTTTTGGAACAGAGCGGCCGCTGAACAGCTGCTAGTGAGTATCAGGTGAGCTGCTTTCACTCAGTTGTATCACATCCACGATTTTAAGTGTTCACGAAAGTTATACTTGTACTTTTGGGTTAGAGGATAGAGTTCAAATGACACGTACAATTCCTCTTTTTCAAAAGAATTTGAAAACAGAGGTCATCTTCTAACTGAGGCTGAAGAGATCAACTATGTCTTTTCTCAGGAACGCTTACAACAGCTCTGTCATCATACATCCTCCGGGCTTCTTTATCATTGGATTTGAATCATTTCCTTTTCTAAGTGTCTACATCATCTTTCTAGCATTTGTTTATGTGGTAACAGTGCTGTTCAACTGTTTGCTGATATATATCGTTGTTTTTAATCCCTGTTTGCACACTCCGAAATATTTGGCTGTCATCAACCTTGCTGTGATTGATTTAATGCTCAACACGTGCACTATTCCCGGCATGATAAAGATATTTCTTGTGAAGGACAACTTCATTCCATTTAACCTGTGTTTTGTACAAATGTATGCATATTATGTGTTGGTATCACTGGAGTCATTTGCACTTTCTATACTGGCCTATGACCGGGTGATTGCCATATGCTTCCCTTTGCGCCAAAATTCAATCAACACAATGCGGCACATGATCTGCATCGTCAGCATCATATGGTGCTGTGTTCTGGGAGTAGTAGCGTTTACAACATGCATCATGACACGATTGTCCTTTTGCAACTCCGTCAGAGTGCTCAGTTATTTTTGTGACTATGCACCCGTGTTTCGACTTGCCTGTAACGATTACTCAATGCAGTGGTTTTCAGCTTCTTTTCTCTCTGTTTTACTGCTTCTTGGGCCCTTTACTTTCATTCTTCTGTCTTATGTCAGCATCCTGGTGACTGTGTATAAGATGAAATCTGTGGACTCTCGACTAAAAGCTTTGGCCACCTGTATTGAGCATACTATCCTTGTTGCTGTATTTTACATTCCTCTTCTTGTCATATTCACATACGGGTTTTATTTTAGAGCCATTGACCCAGACCAGCGAGTCCTGAGCCTGTCCCTATCCTCTTGTCTCCCTCCTTGCATTAATCCTATTGTATATTCTTTTAAAACCAAAGAAATTAAAATCAGAGTCCTGGCACTGTGCGGAAAATACAAAGTCAGTGCAAACATACCAACAAAATCTAAAACAATCTTTGTAGGGTTGAGAGCAGGCTGATAGTCTAGGGGAATTTGTGTAGTGCATAGAGAGCCTGGGGTGTGCGCTGTTTCAGTAACCACTGGCAACACTTGTCATCAGGTTTAACCATTGCATCATTCTTGTCAATAAGCATAAGAACAGGAACTGACATAGAGACCTCCAAATCGCTGAAAATTTTTTCAGTGGGCTTTGATCTTGACTTAGTGTTTGGGTGAGTTTGAGTCCTCACACTGACAGGCTGAAACAGAGCCTGCACGATTTTGCACTAGGCTGTGTTTTATTATATCTATCAAACATTTTTACAACAAATCTCAACGACAGAACATTCCAATTATGTTACAGCAGGTTATTTAATTTTCTTTTGTACTATTGTCAGTGTGATAATGTGTGTCTATCAAACTACTTTGCATTTCACTTTAAATCATACAAGTACAAGGTCTACAGACCAGAAATATGATCAGTGTCTGACCCCTAGTGGGTGGACTGATTATCTTTAGCACCCTATCAAAACGCATCTGCAGTGGACTAAATGCCATCAGCAGAACTGATAATACGACTAGGAAGGCAACACAGCTACACAGAAAGCCAACCTTCCCCATCCTTCAGTAAGATACAAGTGTGAGCCACTAGATGGTGCAAATCTACCATAAACTTACCAGAGCAAGGTGACTCGCCTAAAAATTGCTGGTCCATAGTCTGTGACAATATCTATTGTGCAAACTGGTGTAAATTCAAAGTTTCGTTGTCACAGAATTACATTATGACACATTTGATATTAGATCTGCTGATCAAGTGTTAATAAGGTGGTGAAATTACTAACCCGTAATGTCAGATAAGAGAGCCTTTTAACAGAAAAAAATGTATGACATTTGTTCTCAAACAAACACCAATAATGTCTCACCATTTTTGAAAACCTTTGGAAAAAAATCCACCTTTACGCTTCACTATTTTGTGACTGTGTTGTTAAACTTGCTTCATGATATACTGAGATGAATGATTTCTTTGTTCACGGATGAACTTTAGTACTATGTGAAAAGTGCAATAAAATTGTGTACATTTGGTAACAACAGCAACAGATTCATGTATCCGTGTGATTCTTGTATTTTATTGAGATAACAATGAAAAGAATAGCATAACTGTAAACCCCTGCACATACAATCTTTTCAACTAAAAACACCATCTATAGACATTGTTTCATAGTGTAATGCTTGTTTTTTTTATTATTTAAAAACAAAAAATAATAATAATTAAAATCATGCGTTAATGCACAATAAAAATTTTATCGGCGTTAAATAATTAATGGGTTAACGCGATAATAACGAGTTAACTTGCCCAGCCCTAGTTAAATATGATGGTAGCTTCTTCAATCAATATCTGTCACACTAAAAAGAGAAACTAGCATACTAAAAGATGACACAGTAACCTGAAAAAGGTTTCAGTAACAAAACTCCCCAGCACAGTGCATTAACTTTAGTTTTTACTGTGTTGAAGCTCTAATTTATTCTTGACGACCTCCACAGTGGGATGGTGCAAATGCAAGGAGGTGTATCGCATGGTCATGAGTCAGATTTTGATTCAATGTGAAGCCGCTTGATGGTTTATGTACTAGTGGAGCTGACATGCAGAGTCAGTTTCTACAGTCACCAGAATAACAAATCATTAAGAGCACAAAAATATTCAAATATATCAACAAAAAACAGTTACAGTTTTATCTAAACTGAGCTGAGTTGTGTCCTAACAAATTTCATGTGACATGGAAGCCACTACGAGCATGTGACATTTTTTGTGAATATATAAGAGATGTAGAATAGAATGAAATAGAGTAGAATAGAATAGAAAAATACTTTATTCATCCCCCAGCGGGGGGGGAATTAAAAAAATATGTTAAGGTGATTTGGTGATTTATGGAAATTGGCTCCAGTAACTCGATGTTTTAAAATCTAAAAAAAAGAAAGAAAAACAAAAACAAAAAAGACAAGCTCAGGACCACAGAAAGCAATGGAAAGATGTGTCACAGAACATTTTACAGGCTCAGAGAAAAATGGAGCAAAATCAGTTGTCACAACAGTCAAAGGCAAACAAAATTTTGCTTGGCAAGATAACTAAAGCAAGACTATACAACAAAACTTATTGGGATTATGGCTTTTTATGGACGGGATAAGGCAACATTGCAATGTCTCATTTACAGTGGAGGATAAGGTCAAAGAACCTCTTCCAACAAAAAGAAAACAAAAACATCAAAAAAGCTTAAAGGGGAACTGCGGTATTTTCAACATTAAGCCTCTTTTCTGAGTCGTCTGCAATGTTTTAGAACCGACAGAAGCAACGAAAAGTTGTTTTATTTGGCAGCTCGTTCATGCTCGCACTATTTTCTTAGCGGTGGCGGAGTAATATCAACGAACATCCAGAACAAAATGTCAAATAAAACACGACAGAAGCAACTTTTCGCAACGAAATTTGATATGGATTACCAGTGCACACCAGTAACCACTCCGGTGAGTTGATGATTTTGAAAACGGACGTTTATGGTGCTTTTACGGACCTTTTTGGACATGCATATGACTTGCCGTTCTGAAGCAGGTTGAGAAGAATCAAAATTAGGCAAATACCGGGGACAGCAGTAAACATCAAAAAAGCGGTGAGGGGGGTTCTAAAACATTGCAGACGACTCAGAAAAGAGGCTTAATGTTGAAAATACCGCAGTTCCCCTTTTAAATACTTCAAGCACATAACACAGAAACATGACAATCAGAATCATGGACGATACGATTGCTTGAATCTAATCAATTTGGAGGTCGAGAAAAACTAAAGAAGCCCCTTACTACTGCTGAATCAGTTACAGCAGCTTACAAGGAAATTGTAAGCTTGTGGGTTAATTCTCCACTTGGAGCAGAGCAGACAACCAGATGAGATATTTCTGAGTCGGTGATTTACCTGTGTGAAGTTGGCACCCCATTTGTTGAAAATATGAATAAAAGCATTTTGGTTCGTTTGTGCATCGTTTGTGCACGATTGTGCAGGCAAAATCAGCGTTTGTGCACAAACCGTCTTGAAGATATTTAACTTTTAAGAGGTTGGTGACCTTAGGTCACTCAGCACCCCATTAACATCCAAATGACTCGAAAATGGTTGGAATCGTTTGTGCACGTTTGTGCAGGCAAAATGAATGTTTGTGCACAAATAGTTTTTTTTATAATTTAACTTTTAATTTTTTGAAAGTAGGTCACTCAGCACCCCATCAACATGTCTTGGCAGTCATTATTTACCAGAGGTGTAAAAATGTTGAATATTGTAGCACACTGTTGTGATTATATACCCCTATTTTGCACTATTGTGGCCATCAACATAAGTTAGCATTGGTCAACTGATCAAACATTAGTATTTATGCAATCACAAGGGTTGTCTTCATATTTTCAGAGTGGTAAAGCATGATTAAGTTTAATTTTGGTAAATAGTACCACTCCCTATTTTAAATGTCTAGCTGTATATCACCATGCATATACACCAATGTTCATTCTCCTTGTCTGCAAAGTAATAGCGTAAACTACAACACAAATAAAATGCAACATGCATGCACTTCATACTTAAATGCCACAATGAAAGAAAAATGCAACATGCATGCACTTCATACTTTACTGGCACAATGAAAGAAGTGCTTCATGTGTACTGTGCAAAAAATGATGGCCCGGGAAAATGGTGAAATGTATCAAAATGTATCAACGCTCAGGGGCATTGTTGCTTTTCGGCCAGGGTCAAGCAAAAAAGCACTTGGGCATTATGTGGCCCTCTGTCGGCGATCCTCATGTAAATGGGAGGAATATAATGACCTGGCCAAACGGGTCACAATGGCCACAGAAAAGTCTGTCATCCTACCGCATGTTGTCATCTACACCAAAGATTGATTTTGTTCAACTAGTAAACTAATAAAACCGCCCTGACTGAGGAAAATATTTTTGCTTTGGAGGTCCGTCACAAAAGGACAGCAAACCCGTCCTCCACTCACAAGTTACCCCCCACGTTTGAATCACTGTTGCTGCAGAGGCAGTTTGAATGGTTTGGAGCCACCCACAGCCTGCAGTTTTCTGAACGTTGCACTGCCAGACAAAACGTTTCATGTTCTTGTCTGGCTTGTTTAAACCAGACTTGTTTACAGTTTTAGTTACAGTCTGATCATTTCTGTTCACATCAAATAAATGATTCAACAACACTTCATAGTTGCCAGACATTTTGTCTTATATATTAGTTCAGACAAAGTGGTGTTTTCCTTCTGTTTATCTTCCAGCTCAGATCATTTCCATGAAGGGTCCAGAGAAACATGACACTAAAACAAAAAATCCCATATAATCGTAAAGCAGGACATATTGTACACAATAAATACATCTAGGTCTGTCTATATACATATATACATACATACATACATACATACATACATACATACATACATACCTAGATAAAATAAGTAATTCACTGACCGTGCCATGAGATGAACTCCAGGTGACCTGCTAAAAGGTCAGGCCTAAAAAAAGAAGTTTGGTTCCAGTTTTGGCTGCAACAAGTTCTGAATCTCGTCGAACATGGAACGCGACTGAACAGAAGCCTTCTTCCAACAAGACGAGATGATATAATCAATGTTAATTTAAAAAGAATGTGCTTACTCATAACGTTGCCGGTGTATTGCATTTTGAGGCAGGTGGTAATCTGTCTGTGTCAGCATATTTTCCTTTCTAAGTCTAAGTTTGTCAACGTTCATTTTGCCTGCACAAACAAAGCACAAACGATTTCAACCATGTTCAAGTCATTTGGATGTTGATGGGGTGTTGAGTGACCTACTTTCAAAAACTTAAAAGTCAAAAAACATAAAAATGGTTTGTGCACAAATGTTAATTTTGCCTGCACAAACGATTCCAACCATTTTCGAGTCATTTGGATGTTAATGGGGTGCTGAGTGACCTAAGGTCACCAACCTCTTAAAAGTTAAATATCTTCAAGACGGTTTGTGAACAAACGCTGATTTTGCCTGCACAATCGTGCACAAACGATGCACAAACGAACCAAAATGCTTTTATTCATATTTTCAACATATGGGGTGCCAACTTCACACAGGTTTGGTCTTTGGTTTTCCATTTATTTTTCCATTAAATGTTCATTTTGTAATACATTTTCAGTGCCTATTTGTATTTTCACTGCAGTTCTTTTATGTCTAATACTATAAATTCATGTTAAACACTACTTTGAGACATTGTTCACAGCTAAAGAATGTTGAATAAAAATTTGGTGGTGAAAAATGTTTTTTGTGCTAATTTAAGAGCAGTTAAAACAGATCGGTCAATTTTGACCGAGAACTCTAAAGTAAGGGGCGGGAGGTGAACACGACCGGAGGGCAGTCTGTCCAGTCCAGTTTTCCATCTCAGGCAGCCGTAGTCCTCAACCACTTCTATCTCTTCAAGTAGGATGGAGACTGAGTTTAGAATGTTAAAAAGAAGAAGAAGAAAAAAAGAAACTTTCTGTCAGAATATGTTGCATTCATTACGACTTTATGTGGCATTCCAGTGTACTCTGGGCTCATCATTTATCAAACAGTTTTTCAAACAATTTTACTCTCACAGAAAGGGATGTTCAGTTTTCAGCCAGGCATTTAGGGTTTTTCTTCTTTTTATAGGTTTCCAGGTTTACATGATTAATAAAAAATAATGCCTCCTGATATTGTTATCCTTGAATGCAATGATACACATCAAAATAACTTTACATCAGTGGGTAGGCCTTGCATATGGACAACTGTCCTGAACAACTGTTTCTCAAGTTTAATCATTAAGCTAAATAAAAAAAAGTTCAACAAATAACCCCTTTTAGAAGTGTAGATATTTCTAATATATAATAGATATTTCTAAAGGTGAATTTTATTTATGTTTACAGTTCAGATGAAGACCAGAGATGTGTGTCATGATTGGAAGGAAAGGTGTTTGCTTGCAAATATACTTGCAAAAACAAAAAGTTGTGAAACAATAACAACTATCTACATCATCTGTGTGATAAATATTTGTGTTTGTGTCTTCTTTCAAGGAAAGCAAAAAGATCAGGGTGTGTTAGCACCAAGTCTCTCAGGATCAATTATCCAGTTTTGTCGTCAGAGGTTTGATTGTTGTCCTCTCAGAAAAAAAGCCTTATGGGAGGAAGGGAAAAAAAACATCAGGACTCTCCTGAGGGCAAATGAGAAGGCACAGTAGCATGGTGGTGGGATTCCTCGGGGGTCAGCTCGCAGAGGAGGAAAGAACACAAAGTTTACTTCCAAATCCACGATGATTGTCCTCGCACGTTATAAAGTATCTATTTGATTGAGGCTTAGAGAATTAAAATGTTTTAAATAAAATGCCAGCGCGAGTTATACTTTTATTTATATTATAAATTACTGCTACAAATCCCTTATAGTATTATCATTGCTGTGGTAGCAGCTTATTGTGAAACTGCTACTTTTGTAGATGTTTTGTGTGGGTACTAAAACAATTCCTTCAATAACTAGGACAGGTTTAGCTATAATATAATTTACTGCTAGATATTAGACGGCTTCTAAAGCATATATCAGCTGTGTACGTCCTTGAAAGGGCCCATTCTGACTCCAGTGGTGTCATATATTGCTGCAACTTTTTCGGGGGGGCCTGTGTCGCATGTTTGATATGCATTGGTGCATTTTTGGTGCAAAGTTTATTGAGTTTACATGTAATGAAATCTGTTACATAAATAAAATTACTATTGTAATATCCTGCTCCTTTGTCAGGAGTCTCTCTTGAGCTTATCGACGCAGGGGCAGGCCTTCAGCAGGCCTTGTTACAATGCATTGGATGGGCGCTGTGAACCTCTGTATTTCAAGCAAAATAAAAATGTTGTTAATGTTTTTTTCATTGTTTGTTGTTATACCATTATTTTTTATTTTTCGTCATTTTGATTTTCGAGAATCACACAACAGATTTAATTTTATATATATATATACATATATATATATATATATATATATATATATATATATATACACACATATATATATATATATATACACACATATGTATATATGTATATATATATACATATATATACATATATACATATATATATATATATATATATATATATGTGTGTTAATATGTATTATATGTATCTTTTTTATGTATTATGAAGCACTTATGATTAGTCAATGTTTTACCGGTTAGAGCTCTTAGTTTGGATAGTCAGAGTGTTTGAAATGAACAGGATAGTTTCCTTTCAGGCGAGCTGAAACGCGACTTTTAAGTATAAATTGCTGAGGAAAATAAGCATTAGTTTCAGCCTGGCTGCGTATGTTAAAAACACCAAGCAGTTTTCCTGGAAATCATGAAAAAAGGTCACAATGTTGATTCCCAAGGAGATGAATCTTTTAATTTTGTTATTTCTTTTTAAATGTGATATCTCGCCAAGGGACAATCTAAACCCCTTTAATGTACCTACGGAGATAATTTAATTAATTTGGTAACAATACCTTAATAGTAAATCCCCAGGATGATGCTGGATGTGGCAGTTTGACTTTGCAGGCCCTAGAGCCTTAATAGTCTCATGAGAGACATTTTGATGTTGTATTAGGCACAACACACCGAGCCTCATGGAATCAGTAAGAATTATGAGCGTATGTGTCACAGCAATTTGCGACGTGCTTCCTCAGAAGTTTGGTTTTTGTCCATCTCCCTCTTGGTTTTGGCCAGCCTAACACAGAGAAAAGTTTGCCATGTTTTCCATCAATTTTTTAATTGTTTCAGAATGATATAAGAGCCTTGCAAATATTTCTTACAACAAAGGTTTTTCTGTAAGTGCTGTTTGATTAAAAAAAAAAAAAAAAAAATCCATATTTTCCATTCATCTCTACATTTTTTTTTCTTTCCTGGCAATATTTTAAGCTTTTCGTTAGATTTTTTTTTTTTATAGAAATAGTTTTCTCAGCTGAAATAGTTTTGGTAAATGTTTTTTTTTTTTTTTTTTCCTTTTCAGTTTCCAACAAAACGTTTTGTGTAGTCATGTGTTGCAGGAGAACGTAACAACTGATCAGTAACTTTTCGCTCCGCTGTCATTGTCCACAAAAGCATGAAACATTTTTCATCTTTTTTCCATGACACAATCACAATACGCACAAATGCGAGCTTATGAAACTATTTTAACTTACTCTAAACAGTTTCATATTGGTTTGTCATGGTTTAATTGCATCAAGGTGTTTTTTTTATGTGTATTCTAAATTTGGCCATAAAAATGGTTACAAAAACTTTTCCCTTTTGGTGCTTGAGCATCAAGTACCACCACATAAGTTTCTTTTTGAAGACAATAGAGCTTATCGAACTTTATAAATGGGGATGCTTCCTTTGTCTGTAACATAAATGTTACTTGTAAGATGGAAATTTCTGACCAGACTTTGGCGTCATCCAAAAATCAATCACATCGGTTGTTTGTTCAGACTGAAATGATTACTTATATATTTTTTAAAAATGCAACATCTCGCCGTAATGTGAACAAGTGTTGATGTTTCACCTAAGCAACAACTAAAAAAAAGTCCCTAGCCAAGTTGTTTTAGTACCTAAACTTAACCGAGAAACTATGTTTCTTAAACATCAGTTGAGTGGAACTACGGCTTAACTTGGCCGTTTAATTGGACCCTGTCCTTGTCCCAGAATGCATTCATAGAAGGGGAACCAAGTAAGTAAACAAAGTTTATTTGATGCTATGTTGCTCTAGCCTAGAAATTTAGACGCCCCTAGCGGCCGCAAATGGAATTTGCTCCGGGGCTAGTCTAGTCACTTGTGGTCGTTTTGCGAGGTTCCAAATCAAAACTTAATCGAGCCAATCAAATCGTGAGGAGCGGGGTCAGAGGCCGGGCTACCTAGTGACGACAGAGGTGCGACGTTTCAGTGTGTAGTTCCAGAGAGAGGTTTAAAAAAAAAAAAAAAAGTTCCATATATGAATGAACAATATGATTTTTACAGACAATTGCTTAATTATATGATGCTGTGAAGTAACTATATTGTTTAAAATGGGATGTATTTCACTTATTAATTTATTAATTATTTATTTAACTTATTAAACTTTATGAAATAAATCAATTCACAACTTTGTTGCTCAATGATGCCCATTTTTCACTCCAATTTTCAGGCAGTAGGGTATGTTATATTGCGTTCCATTAGCTAGCTCTCTTTAGATTTATAGGGAAACAAAGTAAACTTACATCTGAGAGCAATCCCCAGTCGATTGCGAGGATGATGTACCGAAGACGGCGGGCCGATCTTCGTCTCAGAGCTGACAAAACTCTCCGGTAAGGCATTTGAACGGTCAAATTCCGTTAACGGGACGAGAGTAGTCAAAACGGCAAAACCGGAAGTGCGTTACTCACTGCGGTTAGCTTTAGTAGCGCCGAATTCGTGGGAACAAAATTGTAAATAGCCGGTATTTTGTCAGATTTTCAACACCTTGGGGGTCTAAACGACTACTTTCTCGCCTGAAAATGTTTCAAATGTTGCTAAAGTTATATATTTACAGAGTTTAGAGCTTAAGAGAAATCAGCTTTTCAGGCCATAGACTACAAACCACGATGTACATTCCGTCGCGTTGACTACGTAAAACTTCTTCATCGCTCTGATTGGTTGTTGCGCCATCCTATTGCGTGGCGTTGAACTTGACAGACAGCCGTTTATCCCGCCCACACTGCTATCCAGCGTCACTAGACCCCTGTACAGCTTTTTGCTGTAAGGGTCTGGCTTGCTAGGCTAATGTTGCTCTGGACTGTGTGAAAAAAAATGTTGAAGACATTCTGCTGCTTTCAAACTTTCTCTGCAGGTTATCATGATAGATCTAACTACAGCCGAATGTTATTTTAAAAGTGATTTTGTCACCTGTCGCTGATGTTATGTATAAATAGGATTTTATTAGAGCAAAGTGACTTTCTGGAAATGCTTTAAGCGACTGCGAGTTGGCACATAGTCTCAGTGGGCTGGTTTGAGTCACAATTTTTGCCCATTTGAGTCCAGTTGAGATTACACATACACGAGCGGTTCAGTCTGCATTATTTGGGTCTGGTTTTGAGAAGTTGAATTTTGTATGATCTGGTTTTGGTCAGACAAACCAAACCAATAATGTTTTTTTAAAGGTGTCATGCAAACATGTATGCAGTCAAAACAGGAGAGAAACAAAAGAGGGAATGAATGAAAACACAAAAGTTTCCACTCCATCCTGTCCCTTATGAAGGCTTTGCGGCTTTTTAGGGTAAACACTTCATAATGACGCTTGTTCCGAACTGAAAGTGATCACATGAGTTGTATTACAGGGAACCACCAGATGTTCTATATGGCCATTTAAATCTTAAATGTGAAATATCTCCAGTTGCCCGTAGGGGAGCTTGTTGGTCATAGAAGACAAACAAACAATCTATGAGTATGTGTTGCAGGACTTGTTTATTTTGTTCTCCTTTCTTTTTTTATTCCCTGTGCATTTCTCTTCTCATATGGTTCATATTTGTAAAGTAAATAAATAAATAAATGCTGCTCAGCCAAGAGGTAATTCACATTTTACTTGTGTTATGACATGGCCTGCAGTTAAGCCAACTGAAATCATAAATACATTTTTCCTAAAGAGCTTTATAATTTGATGCCCTCTGTCAGGCCTTATCAAGGGCATGAAAAGTTTTTAACTTCATATCACATTGTTTTTCTTTCTTATTACTTTTTTATAGCTTATCTAACATAACACAGGGTGTCCCACATCACTGCTCAGGATGTGTCATTATCCTGACAACAAACAACTCATTAACAGCCTCATTAGGCGGGAGTTTTTCCGGCTTGGGATTAAAGAGTTGTTCAGTTGTGAAACTGAAGTTTGTTCCAAACTTTATGATGCAATATGCTTGATGTAAACAACAGGAAAAAAAACAGAAAACACAATTACATATCTACAGTATGAAGAATCAGTAAGAGTAGAGTATCTGAACCATGTTTGGTCTTATTCACCCTTTATTTTACGATCCTTTATGAGGGTTCTCACAAAAGGAAGATCGTAAATCTCAGAACCCAGTGGTGTAGTCTACCTTTTTGAGGTGGGTATACTGTATAGTTGGCCAGTCATAGGCCCGTGGTACCAAACTAGGGGTCGGGACTCGGGACCCCTCGGGACCAATAGTAGCCCCTTAATGCACGCTGTACCTCCAGTGGCGCGCTGTAATAGTCATTGAAAAGTTAAGTTCCATAGTACTACAATACTATGACATAACACAGGGCTTTTAAAAAGGCACTACGACTTGGTCATTGCCATTCTGGTAACAGCACATTTATAATGCTGTCTTAACGTGTTAAGGGACAAACATGTTTGTGGGGTCGCAGCTTTGCACTTACCTGCCCCTTGCATGCATGAGGGACAGCATAAACTCACTTTGATTGTGTGGACTGTGTGCTGTGTATCTCAGTGGCAATGGGACTCCCTGTGACACTTAATCTTTGTACTCATCCCTCATAGAGCGAGGCCTAACAGAGTGATTGTTTTAAAGCAGCAGAACACCATCACATCTTGAGACAGGTTGTTTTATTTATTTATATATATATATATATATATATACATACACAAGGGCTGTCAGAATTAATTAATTGTAATATATATATATGTGTATTACATTCGTTTATATATGTAATATACATAAAAAAAATATATATACATACACACACACATCCATTTTAGTTTTCCATCTTCCACTCCTAAAGGGGGCGCTGTTGTGCGTTAGAGAATCACCGCTTTCAACTAATACAAAGAAGAAGAGTTTCTATGGGACGTTATTGTCAAAACACTGATAGTGAATCGCTGGGAGATTGACTGACTGCCGCAATTTCCGAATGAATGCTATTCTGAAGTGTTGTCGTTGTATTGTTAAATTATAACAAGGCTTCCATGAGAAGTGATAGTTGATGAAACGTGGCTGTGCAATTCTAAATGTTGAAAAACGAATTTTAGGTGGGTATACTGAGCATTTTAGGTGGGTATATGGAAATCCACCAAAAAAAAGAGGTGGGTATACGCCGTATACCTGCGTTCAACGTAGACTACACCACTGTCAGAACCTGTATTATTTTTCTTGAGTATGAACAGAATAGAATCAAGGGCGGGTCAATGCAGTACACCTGCATCTCCTTCCACTTTCTTTGCCTTGTGAAGTTAAAAAGTTTAAATTACCTGGACCACGTTTTGGTCTGAAAGAGCAATGGTTTTTCACCACTATAGATGGGAATTGTTAAGAATTTAGCAATTCCGGTTCCATTATCGATATCGCTTATCGGTTCCTTATCGTTTCTCTCATCAGTTCTCATCCAGTTATATGTAGTACAAATGACCCCGTTGGGCGGGCCGGTTCAACGGATCGCAGGAATTGGGTCAATAATATTATTATTAGTGTTGTTGTTATTAATAACTGCTCTGCTGAGACTCATCAGAGTCGTGCTTGTTTCCTGCCGTTTCCATAGCGATAGCGGCTCGCTAGAGAAATTTATCTTATAATTTTTTTACAGCGTGAGAAATACAATCTGTGGCGGGAGTGCGTGACAAAAGACCGAAAAAGCGTGACTGTCACGCTCAATGCCGTGAGACTTGAGAGCCGTGCCACAAGCTCCCCCGCGAGAGTTGCCGCCATCACTTAGCAGCGTGTCAAAGACTTTACATTCGTGCAAAGTAACTGCATGCTGTGTGGTCAAATGTTTCAGCATGTTGGAGGTATTTCCCCCCTTTGATGTGATCAAAGCTCTGCACGTGTTGCAACTGGCCCTAGTTTTGTCCTTTTTGGTGAAATATAACCAAACTTTGGAGCGCTTCTGCCTCAACATCGAATATGCTCTTGTTAGTCTTTACATTCAATTTTGACTATTCTTCTTTTTTTTTAATCTGAGATGTTGCAGCTCAAGTAAGCTCACTTAATGGTGTCCTAACGTCATCTATTACCCCTTCTAAAAATGGCTTTGTGATGACGGTAGTGCAGGTGATGGATAATGCGGCATATTGTAAAAACACTGTAATGACACCACAAAAGGCTTAAAAGGGAAAATGAAGAATGTGACAACTCGTCAAAAATGATCAGATGAATCCTTAATTAATTTTCTTATCATTACAAAACTATAACATAAGAGTTGAGTTTGTATGTGGGTTGATATTTGGAAAGAAGACATTTGCTCTCATTGCACATTATGCGTGCCAATGAAGTCTACTGCCAAGCAGAGTTGAACCTTGGCTTTAAGAACATGCATGCCAAATGCCCTTTATATCACAACCAAGTAACCCATGATGGAACTTACTTAGAGAAGTAGACTTGACCGGTTACATCACATGGAGTAGGAATTTTCAATTTTTTATTGCCCAAAATGTCAAGATGCAACTGTATTCAAATGTCTACGAAATAGCCCCGATATATGATGTGTTACCAACAGTGTAGCAACAGTCTTACCACCCTAAAAAAGTCCTTTGATTTATTCACTAAAGCCAGTATGATAGATGGCGTGAGACAGTATTTGTAGTCCATGGAAAGCTTTGCAAACTTCTTGATCTCAAGATGAGCTTTTCTGTGGAGGATTCCTAGTTAAATAGGTCTTGCATAGCCCTCAGTGTCAGCCGGTCATGAAAAAAAAACCCTCATACAATAAGACAGAGGTCTTCAACAGGGGGTCCGCGGAGGTACTGCAGGGGGGTCGCGAAATCTTTGGTTGATTAGGCGATTTTTAATTTTTATTTATTTTTTTTTTTTCAAACAGTTTTTTCTCACAAATTGTGTGCAAACGTGTGCCATCCACAGATGGTTTGAGGATTCATTGTCCCATCTACATGCATGTTTAAAGTTAAAATCTGTGGATTATTTGAATAGCTCAGTGTTGTATGCAAGATGTTTGTTTATAAATGGCAGTGGCACGGCCACCCTGTACCTTGCACATGTTTAAAATAAAAACATGAATATATTAACCTGTGTATTATTTGAATAGCTTAGTATTGAATGTACAATAACAGAGTAGCTATGTTTACACACGGCACTAGGCCCCGTTAAATATAAAACACAATTGTATGCCATATAAATAGTAGGGGGGTCCCTACTCCACCTCTCCATCAGTTTGGGGGTCCCTGGTCTGAAAAACGTTGAAGACCCCTGCAATAAGACATATAATCTGTTTTAATGTCTGAAGTGGGAACCTGTGGCGTCATTTTGTTATCAGACAACCATTATTTATCACATGGGGGCACCTGTGGTGTGGCTGGGTTCACTAATACAGTATGTGAGGTTTCCTCTGCATAGCATTACTTACCTGCATCACCTTATCGGCCTTTTTGCCTTTGCTGCAGATCTCCAGCTCTTTGTGAAGAAAGTTACGTTTTTCTCGACATGGAAGTTAAATGTCAGGATCATGAAGCTGTATGTTGTATGAAGCTGTACGTTTCCACCCGTTTCCACCTGATGTTCAAACAGAATGTAAACGTGAAATTTTAGAAAAAGTTGGGAGAACTTAGCTTTGTTCATAGCAACAGTTTACGATGTGGCATGTTCTGAAATGCTCTATGAATTTAATGTGGTTAAGTGGAGTCTTTTTACTCAGAGATACTGCACAGATACATACTTGTATTTTGGTGCTCGAGCAATGATGAAAGGTTAATTTATGCTATGAAGTACTATGAAGTGGAATGTACTGTGTGGATTACCACTGCCAGCTAAATGTTCACTGTATGAAAATTATTCATATATGCTATAAAATGGTGGGCAGCAGTTAGATTTGTCCATGTCAGAAATGAGTTACTACTGTAGGTCAAAAAGAAAAGACACACCTATTGTCATGTCCATGGGGTTTTCCCCATGTTTTAAGTTCATGTTTAGTTCTTAAGTTTTGTCATTGTTTTTTCCTCAGTCCCCATGTCTATTGTCTTCAGCTCCACTTACTTTGTTCCCAGGTTTCCCCATTCAGTTGGGAATTCCTACCCTGATTTCACCAATTACCTTCCACGCCACGCCACGCCACGCCTATCTAAGCGAAGTGCATTCATGTCATGTCAAGTTTTTTTTTGTTTTTTTTTTGTCACAGTGATACTCATGTTTTGTTTCCACAGTTAGGTTTCGTCATCCGGCTCAGCCGCGCCTTGTTTTGACTTTTGTTCTTTTTGTAAATAAACCAAGTTTTCTTTTACCTTTAAAGTCCTGCCACCCCCTTACTGACACCTGTGAAAAAATGTTTAACATAGGTAGGTACAGGGTTTCCCTTCTGTGCCCAACCAATGCTACAAACACAGGGTGGGCCTACATAAGGCCTAAGATAGCCATAATAAACACGCAAATCTGTAATTTAGAGCAACTGCATTCTCAACTTTAAGGCCAGGCTGTGGCACAGAGTTTAGGAATTACTACACTTAAGTGTGACATTCCATGGAGGAGCACTGAGATGACCTTAAAGGTATTGGGACTACAATAAAGATAAATTTTCACTTCGAACTACCAGGAAGTAGTAGAACTACATTTAGCAGTGAAGTTGTGGATGTAAAGTTGCCCTGAATTGGATAATGGATTTTCACGTTTAACTCATTCCAAGTATCTACTTTGACTTTGGAACCTCATGCTCTGGTTGTATCGATGTAACATGCAGAGAGCAAAACTCTGGGAAGTGTTTACTTAACAAGTTACTCCTAGCGTGGCTGGAGGGAGCATGGGGAAAGTCATGAGACACAAATATTGGAGATAGATTAAACTTTGTTCCACTTCTTTGTTATTTTTTCCAACAGCTGTTTAAAAATCCATATAAAAAATGTCCATATGATTTTGATTTCAAATTCTTTAAACATATGGGAATCACATATAGGAACAGGGAATCCATTATGGCTTACAGTAAACACGTTTCTGTACTTTAGCAAAAAGTATAATGTCACTTCATTTGTAAAATTGAATGTACGTATTTCCACATATGAATAGATTGTCAGATAACCGTATTTGATAAAGTTTGTTTCCAAGGAAATACACTCAGGGGATCACACATACAGAAAACAGTTAAAGTTTGCTTGAGGTTCACAATCCAAGAGACACCGACAGAGAAGAGCTGAACACATGATATCACAGCACTGACATGTGCAGTACTGCTGCCAGAGCTCAGACAGATAATAATAATAAGTGGATTTATTGGCATACCTAACATGAAGTGTTGGAGCTATTTGTTATTTTGTATATTTGTCTCACTTATTAGTTAGTTATCTTTTGGGGGTTTAGTTTGGGGAATAAACCTTTTTTGGTTGTTTATGATATTTAGTATTGTTTGAGTTAATTTGGGTATTTAATTATGCTTTTATTCTGAAAGCACTGGGTAGCTGGGGCGCACTGGAGAGTTTACTTAGATGACAAGGCAATCACAGGTGAGCAGGCACCTGAGGGCAAATAGGTTTTTACCAGGGCAAGAGAGGCGGCAAAGGCCATTGTCATTTGTTTGTTTGCTTGTTTTGGAGAAATAAACCGAAAGAAACGTGGTTTTTGCCTGGACAATGGATTCAATTACCTGCGTAAATTCACTCCCATGGTGTCTCAGTGGCCGTTTGATTTCATTTAGTTTATTATGGTTTTGACATCTTTTTTGTTTTTTGATTAACGACACAAGAGGACGAATAGCCACTACATAAAGTAAAAACCTACCCTAAAGTGAAGATTAGGAGGATGGAATCTCTGGAAGCTTGGATATTGGATTGATGGTAAATTAAAGAGGATTGCTGGATTGGAAAACGCGTCAGTTTTGGAAAGTCACTGGCCGACGGACATCGCACGAAACCACTCAACAGCATCGGTGAGCAACGGATTACAAGCAGGCTGTATTGGAAAACGGCTTAACTATTGGAGTGTTTGAATCATCGTTTCTTCTCACTGGATGTTTATTGGGATCTTTGGAAGTTTGGATGACGCGCGTGTGCTGAGCAATACTACTACTGTCACGGTAAACCACGCCTACTCTCATTCATAAAGTTATTTGATGCGGAGCCGTGTGTCACAAACGATATCCCTGTGTGTTGTGAATAGTTCAACAAAGAGTGTGGAAATTAAAGAAGACTGAAAACTATTTGATGTGGAAAACATGTCTGAGGCTTCATCTAAAGCAAATGACGCTGTGTCCGTGCTCTCAAAACGGAGCGTCAAGTTTACCTCAAAGGGTCTGGAATTCTATGTAAAGACATGTCAAGAAAAAAGGTCTACGAAGTGCAAACAAGTAAAGAAGTGTATGGATAAAATACGCGATTTGATGGAATCCAATGACAATGTGAACTCAGTGCAAGCTCAGCTGAGCAAATGTATTAAGTGCTTTGAAGAAGCCAATGATATGCATGAAGCCATTTTGAATCTAAATTTGCCAGAGGATGAAGTTGAACGTCAAAATACGTATTTTCATGCAAAACGGTCTGTGTTTTCTGATTTCATTAAAAAGGTCAAATGTTGGTTGTCTGATGCTGGCCATCCATATGCTCAACCAAATGATGATGAACAACCTCCTGATAACTTAAGTGTGGCTTCTGATGAAATTAATCCCGAAGACAGTGTTTCAAACGTTTCAAGCCAAGAGGAGAAACGTTCCAGAGCACATTCTAAGTTATCCAAAGCATCATCTACATCATCTGCAAGAATAAAGACAGAAGCTGATAAAGCAGCACTTATAGAGCGCATGGCTGCATTAGACAGGAAACATGCATTGGAGGCAAAAGCGGAAAACCTCAGAAAGGAAAAAGAACTGTTCGCTCTGGAAACGGAACTTGCTGCCGCTAATGCAAAACTGAATGTGTTGGAAATCAATTCAAAATGTGGCTCTAAAGGATCGGACGCAATGAACTCATATTTCGACAGGAACTGGACTGATGCTCAGGGAACGCACCGGCTGAATCTACACGCAGATGATTTCGTTCCACAAAAGGATGCGGCAAATAACATTCAGAGGAAAGCTCACATTGAGGTTCAAGCTGTCACCGTCAGACCATCAATGACAACTAATACCCATGTGAATGTCAGACCTGGACGAGCAGCAACAACACAAACTGACACTGGCCCAATAATAAGTCAAACTCAAACAACACAAATGGTTCCTAACGCTCTGAATCGAGCCAGCAACAGGAACTCACGCAACGATATTATGGACATTATGCAAAGGCAGAATGACATCACTGCATTGTTGGTTCAGCAAAATTTGGCATCTGCTTTGCCAGTGAGAAATATTCCTGTTTTCGATGGTGACCCTCTTCAGTTCCAGTCTTTTATGAGATCCTTTGAAAACTGTGTAGAAGGAAAAACTAACAATTTCAGTGATTGTTTGTCATTTTTGGAACAGTACACCAGGGGGCAGCCAAGAGATCTTGTCAGGAGCTGTCAGCATCTACCCCCAAGCGTGGGTTATCAGAGAGCCAAATTCCTTCTTATGGAGCATTTTGGAAATGAGCATAAAATTTCTTCAGCCTACATTGAAAAAATTCTCAACTGGCCCCCCATTAAAGCAGAGGATGTACCAGCATTGCAATCATTTTCCCTGTTTCTTCGAGGTTGCTCCAATTTGACACAGCAGATAATCTACATGAAGGATTTGGACATGCCCTCCAATCTCAAACTTATTATGATGAAGCTTCCTTACAAGCTACGTGAGAAGTGGAGGAGTGTTGCATGTGATCTGCAGGAGCAAAATGGATGCAGAGTAATGTTCACTGACCTGGTGACTTTTGTGGAAAAACAAGCCAAAATAGTCTCTGATCCGCTCTTTGGTAATATTCAAGATCTGCCTCTTGTCAGCCGGAGCAAAGCCTCAAATGTCAGTTACACAAAGCAAAGAAGAAGTGGAAGCACTTTTGCCACCAGTGTCGCTACAGTGAAGGAAGGTGACAAAATCTACATGGACAGTAACATCAAGTCCACCTCTGATCAAAGCCATCTCAAATGCTGTTTATTCTGCAAACTTAACAGTCACTCTCTGGATAAATGCTCACAGTTCAAGTTGAAGATGCATCGGGACAAGATAAATTTCATAAAGGAAAATGGAATTTGTTTTGGTTGCTTGAGAATTGGTCACACAAGCAAACATTGCAGAGGTCGTTTGGTTTGTATCGTGTGTGATCAGAAGCATCCATCAGTCCTTCACATTCAGGAAAAGGATAAAGCTACATCCTTTAAAGATGCACAAGCTACTGTGAGCCCCCCACAGAGTGTTTCTCCTGGGCTTTCGCAGACATGTGGAGCTATTGGGGCCGGTGATGAGGATGATGCTGTCTTCTCCATTGTCGCAGTACAGGTTAAATGCCACACAAGTGATGAGATTGTGCAAACATATGCTTTTCTGGATCCTGGGAGTTCAGGTACATTCTGCACCATCAGTCTGGCAAGGAGACTGGGCCTGAGAGGCAAACCAGCCAACATTTTATTGAGAACCATGGGTCAGAAGAAAATTGTGAGTACCACTGTATTGTCTGGTGTGGAAGTGTCTGGCATGGATGCAAATGATTTTATTGAGTTGCCAAGTGTTTTGACACAAGAGACCATGCCAGTGTCAAGATTGAACATTCCACAGCAAGAGGATATTGCAAAATGGTCTTATCTGAGGAGCATAAAACTTCACAACCTGGATGCAGAGGTTGATCTGCTCATTGGGACGGATGCTCCTAAGGTGATGGAACCCTGGGAACTGATTAACAGTCAGGGGGAAGGACCATACGCAGTCCGAACCAGAGTCGGCTGGGTAATCAATGGACCACTTCGTTGTGGAAACACCTCTGTCGTCACGACTAATCATATCTCTGTGGAACATCTGGAGGAGATGCTTATTAGTCAATATAATCATGATTTCAGTGAAAAAACATCAGTGGAGCAATTGGAAATGTCAAGAGAGGACATTAAGTTCATGAAAACTATGGAAACTACAACAGAACTGGAAAAAAATGGCACAAACAGTCCTGCCTCGACAAGTGGAAATTATGATATTCCTGTTGGAGCTGGCAGCAAATACCAGCAGAAAAAAGCAAAGAAAAAGGCAAAGAAGCAAGCAAAGCATCAAAAAAGGCAGCAAAAGTTTGAAGGCAGAATGACTTTGGACAGTCTAACACCTCCAAGCAACAAAGATACTGAACATACAGATGCTACTGCAGATACAAAGAACATGGAGAACACCAACAAGGAAACAGGAGCTGAAAATTCTCTTCAACAGAAACTTCAGAGCTTCAAAGCCACACTTCGAGGGAGGATTTTGACGCCAAAACTTGGAGAGCAGAAGATGGCAGATTTACCGGAGAAGATATTGTCATCATCGCTGATGCTACAGCTCCCAGAGGATCCTGGATGATGGGCCAAGTTCTGAGTACCAAGTCTGATGCCAGCGGCCTGTAACAAAGATCTGCCTGCTCCTGGAGGCCACAGTATAGGATCATGGACATTGGACATTATTCTTTCTTTCTCCCTGACTACTCTATCCTCTGTCTGTGTTTTTTGTTCACAGCATACCAGAAGAAGACAGAAGAATCCTCTTTGTAGAGTTAGGGAGAGATAAAGGGAATAGCTCCTTGTAAAAATGAATATAATTGTGAGTTTAAACTTTTCACAATTAGGGGCCGGAATGTTGGAGCTATTTGTTATTTTGTATATTTGTCTCACTTATTAGTTAGTTATCTTTTGGGGGTTTAGTTTGGGGAATAAACCTTTTTTGGTTGTTTATGATATTTAGTATTGTTTGAGTTAATTTGGGTATTTAATTATGCTTTTATTCTGAAAGCACTGGGTAGCTGGGGCGCACTGGAGAGTTTACTTAGATGACAAGGCAATCACAGGTGAGCAGGCACCTGAGGGCAAATAGGTTTTTACCAGGGCAAGAGAGGCGGCAAAGGCCATTGTCATTTGTTTGTTTGCTTGTTTTGGAGAAATAAACCGAAAGAAACGTGGTTTTTGCCTGGACAATGGATTCAATTACCTGCGTAAATTCACTCCCATGGTGTCTCAGTGGCCGTTTGATTTAATTTAGTTTATTATGGTTTTGACATCTTTTTTGTTTTTTGATTAACGACACAAGAGGACGAATAGCCACTACATGAAGTATTACTATGTCTTTCTCTTTTTTGTCTATGTTGTTTCAGTGCTGGGAAACACAGCTGTAATGGCTGTAATATATCTGGATCATAACCTACAAACTCCTAAATATATTGCAGTTTTTAACCTTGCATTTGTGAACCTGATAGGTAGCTCTGCACTGGTGCCGAAGGTTCTAGACATATTTTTGTTTAATCACTATAACATCCCCTACGGTGACTGCTTGACATTCCTCTTTTTCTGCTACACTTGCCTTTCAATGCAGGCTCTTAATCTGGTTGCTCTCTTCTATGATCGACTGATTGCCATCACCTATCCTCTGCACTACCAAGTGAAGGTGACCCACAGGTTTATGTTTTCCTTGATTGCCTCTTTCTGGCTCATTGTCGTAATTGCTATAATAATTGCAGCTGGTCTTATTACAAGACTTTCCTTCTGTAAGTCTGTGGTTGTTAACAGCTATTTCTGTGACCATGGTCAGATATACCGAATTGCGTGCAACGACAATACTCCAAATCGTGTTATCGGCTTTTTGTTTCCAATTCTTTTTCTTTTTCTTCCACTGGCATTCATCTTGTCCAGTTACATTTGTATTGGCCATGCCTTAGCTAAAGTATCTACAGTTCAAGAAAGATTGAAAGCCTTTAGAACCTGTACAGCTCATCTTTCATTAGTGGCAATCTATTTCATCCCAATATTAATCACTTTCACTATGGGTGCAGAACTACATCCAAATGCCAGGATCATAAACCTGTCTCTAACCTCAGTCTTTCCTCCCATGTTAAACCCAATCATTTATGTTATGCAGACACGGGAAATCAAAGTATCAGTGAAGAAAATATTACATGTCAGGAAGCAATTAAAAATCACTGTAAATTGAGATCTGGTCTCGGACCAGATCTGTTAAATATATAACTGCAGCATGCTTCACTTTGCATCTAATTACTGTTGTAAAGGAAGCACTTCCAGAAAGGGAGGATGAAACTTTTGTTACAGTTTGTACATGTTGTTCACGAAAGTTCAAAACGATATTATGAAATTAAGAAAAGGCTACAAAGTGATGTGATTTATCAATAAAAAATGTCTGTCAGTGACTGAAATGAAATGTGCAGCTGATCAGAAATGTCAAATTAAGATTTTAAGTTGAGAAAAACTAAGACAAGAAGCCTCATAGCATTAGTAACTTTATTTGACTAATGATTAGATGTTGCTAACTCGCCTCCAATTTTATAGTTTTTACTTGGTCATCTTATTTAGTTATCAATGTATGTGTTGTGCTTTGACTGGAGTGGCCTCAGTTCAAGAAAGAGACCTTTAAAACTTGCACAGCTCATGTTGAAGTAGCGATGATTTATGTCCTCCTCATGATCATCACATTTACTTTCGTTTACTTTACTTAAAGTATGGATACAATTAAATGTCAGGATCATGAAGCTGTATCTTCTGTTGTGTTCAACACATTTTTTTCTACATAAAAAACAGAGTGAACCAAAGTTTCTTGGAGAAAGCTTTTTGAAATGCACTCCAAGATTACAATAAAGAAGAAACCATACTTCTCTGTATCTGTTGGTGTTTCTGACCCATTATATTTTGTCACGCCCATGGGATTTTTCCCCATGTTTTTAGTCTTATGTTTTATGTTTTGGTTTTTGAGTTCATAGTTTACCATTGTCTTCCCCACAGTTTCTGTTTGCTCATTAGTTGTCACTCACGTCACCTGTTTGTCATTGTCCCCAGCTGCCCACTGTCACCGGTCACTCCCAGTTCCCTATTTCGTTTCCAGGCTCCCCTGTCATTGGTTTGATATCCTTACCTGATTTTCACCCCTCATGCCACGCTACGTCTTCACGTCAAGTTAAGTGTTATTCAGTGTTTTTCCAAGTAACGTTCCTTGTTTTGTTTTTCCATAGTCTTGTTTTTGTCCCACAGTTTAAGTTTTTGTCATCCGGCTCAGCCGCGCCTTTTGTTTAACTTTGTTTCTTGTGAATAAACCCAGTTTCTTGTCTTACACCTGAGTCCGCATCCGTGTCCTGCCTACCCACCCGCTGTGACATATTTGGTGTGATCACATGCATGAAACTTGTATCTGATCAGGAAATAACTTTCAAATAAACAGTTCCTGAACTTAGAATGATTTCAAAAGATAACAGACAAATAACTTCCATACAGTACATATGTCTTTTGCAGTGTTTGAACTGACAAAGATATTAATATTGTTTTCACTCATGTGATAAAACGAAACCACAAGGAAACCAAATGAATATGCTCATATGAAGTTTTCTAGTCCAATGACTTAAAGGGATAGTTCGCCTCTTTTGACATGAAGCTGTATGACATCCCATATTAGCAATATCATTTATGAACATCGACTTACCCCCCGCTGCGTCCTGTGAGCCGAGTTCCAGCCTCGTTTTGGCGTTGACAAAGGTAGTCTGGCTAGTTTGCTAGGATCCTGAAAATAAAGCAAAAACAATATGCGTTCAAAAGAGTAATACATTTGCATCACAAAATCGTTCATCCAGAAAAAGTCAGACCTCACAATCGCTTGGCGCTATTTCTCTCTTCCTTCATATCACTACGGGTTGTGTAAACTGTGCAGACCGAAGTGCAGACCGAGCAGTCCCCTGCTTCCGAGCAGTAAACACCGTAACAGGTGCGGCTATCGCTAGGTGGCTGAACGCATTGATATGAAGGGAGGCAAATATAGCGCCAAGCAATTGTGAGGTCTGACTTTTTCTGGAGGGACGATTTTGTGATGAAAAAGTATTTCACCCTATCTCTAAGGGAAAGCCCAGACACCCTGCGGAGGAAACTCATTTCGGCCGCTTGTATTCGCGATCTCGTTCTTTCGGTCACTACCCACAGCTCGTGACCATAGGTGAGGGTAGGAACATAGATTGACCGGTAAATCGAGAGCTTCGCCTTCTGGCTCAGCTCCTTCTTCACCACGACGTGCCGGTACAGAGCCCGCATCACTGCAGACGCCACACCGATCCGTCTGTCAATCTCCTGCTCCATTCGTCCCTCACTCGTGAACAAGACCCCGAGATACTTGAACTCCTCCACTTGGGGAAGGATCTCATTCCCGACCCGGAGAGGGCATTCCACCCTTTTCCGGCTGAGGACCATGGTCTCAGATTTGGAGGTGCTGATTCTCATCCCAGCCGCTTCACACTCGGCTGCGAACCTCTCCAGTGAGAGCTGAAGGTCACGGCCCGACGACGCCAACAGAACCGCATCGTCCGCAAAAAGCAGAGACCCGATTCTGAGGTCGCCAAAACAGACCCCCTCAACGCCCTGGCTGAGCCTAGAAATTCTGTCCATAAAAATTATGAACAGAATCGGTGAAAAGGGCAGCCCTGACGGAGTCCAACCCTCACAGGAAACATGTCCGACTTACTGCCGGCAATGCGGACCAAACTCTGACACCGGTCATACAGAGACCGAACAGCCCATATAAAGGAGTCCGGCACTCCATACTCCCGGAGCACCCCACACAAGAGTGCCCGAGGGACACGGTCGAACGCCTTCTCCAAGTCCACAAAACACATGTAGACCGGTTGGGCGAACTCCCATGCACCCTCCAGGGTATAGAGCTGGTCCACTATTCCACAGCCAGGACGAAAACCACACTGCACCTCCTGTATCCGAGATTCGACTATCCGGCGGATCCTCCTCTCCAGTATCCCCGAATAGACCTTACCAGGGAGGCTGAGGAGTGTGATCCCCCTATAGTTGGAACACACCCTCCGGTCCCCCTTTTTAAAGAGGGGGACCACCACCCCGATCTGCCAGTCCAGAGGAACTGCCCCCGATGTCCACGCGATGCTGCAGAGGCGTGTCAACCAAGACAGCCCTACAACACCCAGAGCCTTGAGGAACTCAGGACGGACCTCATCCACCCCCGGGCCTTGCCACCGAGGAGTTTTTTAACCACCTCGGCAACTTCAGCCCCAGAAATGGGAGGCCCCACGTCCGAGCTCCCCAACTCTGCTTCCTCATTGGAAGGCGTGTCGGTAGGATTGAGGAGGCCCTCGAAGTATTTCCCCCATCGACTCACGACGTCCCTAGTTGAGGTCAGCAGAGCCCCGCCCTCACCATACACGGTGTTGACGGTGCACCGCTTCCCCCCCCTGAGCCGCCAGATGGTGGACCAGAATCTCCTCGAGGCCGTCCGGAAGTCGTTCTCCATGGCCTCCCCGAACTCCTCCCAAGCCCAAGTTTTTGCCTCAGCAACCGCCGAGGCCGCGTTCTGCTTGGCCTGTCGGTACCCATCAGCTGCTTCCAGAGTCCCACTGGCCAAAAATGCCCGATAGGACTCCTTCTTCAGCTTGACGGCTTCCCTCACCACTGGGGTCCACCAGCGGGCTCGGGGGTTGCCGCCACGACAGGCACCGACCACCTTACGGCCACAGCTCCGGTCGGCCGCCTCGACAATGGAGGCATGGAACATGGCCCATTCGGGCTCAATGTCCCCCACCTCCCCCGGGACATGGTTGAAGCTCTGCCGGAGGTGGGAGTTGAAACTCCTCCTTACAGGGGATTCCGCCAGCCGTTCCCAACAGACCCTCACAATACGTTTGGGCCTGCCAGGTCTGACCGGCTTCCTCCCCCACCAGCGGAGCCAACTCACCACCAGGTGGTGATCAGTTGACAGCTCCGCCCCTCTCTTCACCCGAGTGTCCAGGACATACGGCCGCAAGTCCGACGATACAACCACAAAGTCGATCATCGAGCTGCGGCCTAGGGTGTCCTGGCGCCAAGTGCACATATGGACACCCTTATGCCTGAACATGGTGTTCGTTATGGACAGTCCGTGACGAGCACAGAAGTCTAACAACAAAACACCACTCTGATTCAGATCGGGGGGGCCGTTCCTCCCAATCACGCCCCTCCAGGTCTCACTGTCATTGCCCACGTGAGCATTGAAGTCCCCCAGCATGACGAGGGAGTGTCCCGGAGGAGCACTCTCCAGTGCCTCCTCCAGGGACTCCAAAAAGGGTGGGTACTCTGAACTGCTGTTCGGTACATAAGCACAAACAACAGTCAGGACCCATCCCCCCACCCTAAGGCGGAGGGAGGCTACCCTCTCGTCTACCGGGGTAAACCCCAATGTACTGGCGCACAGCCGGGGGGCAATAAGTATGCCCACACCTGCTCTACGCCTCTCGCCGCGGGCAACTCCAGAATGGAAGAGAGTCCAACCCCTCTCGAGGAGGCTGGTTCCGGAGCCCAAGCCATGCGTCGAGGTGAGTCCAACTATATCTAGCCGGAACCGCTCAGCCTCGCGCACCAGCTCAGGCTCCTTCCCCAACAGAGATGTGACGTTCCACATCCCTAGAGCCAGCTTCAGTAGCCGAGGATCAGACCGCCAAGGTCTCTGCCTTCGGCTGCCGCCCAGCTCACACTGCACCCGACCCCCATGGCCCCTCCCACGGGTGGTGAGCCCGTCAGAAGGGGGACCTGTGTAGTTTCTTCGGGCTGTGCCCGACCAAGCCCCACGGGCACAGACCCGGCCACCAGGCACTCGCCAGCGGGCCCCACCCCTGGCCCTGGCTCCAGGGGGAGGCCCCGGTGACCCGCGTCCCGGGCAAGGGCACGCGGTGTCCAACTGTTTTCTTCATCATAGAGGGTCTTGCCTTAAACTTCCTGCTTCTGAAGAGTGCAGACGTGTCTCTGCTTCCTCCTGCTTCCTCCTGCTGCTTATTGCTTTATTCGCTTTTAAATCATTCTACTTCTTTCCACAAGTCTTGGATATAATTTTATTCTTTTATTCTTTTTCTTTTAATTGTATATTTGTAAACGATATTAGCCCTCCTGTTTACAAAGAGAATCGGACAGAAAAAATGTCTCCTAACCCTGCAGTATCAGTGAGCTGCACACAGTGTGAGCTACTCTTTGCGAAGGTAGCACAGCTCGAGAAGAGGATTGAAACGCTGCAAGACATTCGTAACGACGAGGAATTTATTGACTCTATTATAGTTCCTGCGCAGGCTGTGGAGCCTTCATGTGCCAAAGGACTAACTCAGATCTTTCTACACGGGATCACAGCTGATGTGGAATCTCACACTGCAGCCCTGGCTGACACACTTCCCTGGATCTGTCCAAATGACACTGGAATATCTGGTGAAGCTTCCAAACCGGACGGTCCGACTGACATCTCACACTGGAACAGTGTTGGTGCCAAACCCAAATCATCAACCCCAGCCAGGATCTGGTCTCATGTTGTCCGTCGCAGAGGTAAATCCAGCACTAAACCTAAACCTCCAGCACTCACTCCGCCACCTGAAGTTCTATTGCACAATAGATACGATCCGTTGACTCAAAATAGAGTGTGTGATGATGAATGTAACCCAAACATGAAGACAAACAAAATAAATGGCCCCAAACCTCAGCCTAGGGCTAACCAGATCATCAGGAGAAGCCCAAATCCCACAACCAAGGTGAGGACTACAGAAGCGATCGACACCTCCACACAAAAAGCAATAGACACCATTCTAATCGGGGACTCTATAACATAGCATGTCAGAATGGCAAAGACGGAAAATATAACTTTTTCTGATACATCAGTCAGGGAACTGATAGATATTTTGCCGACCATTCTGTCTACTCATCCAGATGGCACGAGGATCATTGTCCACACAGGGTCTTTTGATATTCTGAGAAGGAAGACTGGCTCTGAGATCTTGAAGAAGGATTTTTCTCTGCTGTTTGAGAGACTGTGTCACTATGGAGCACACAGGGTCTCCATTTCTGGCCCCATTCCTACTGTGGGTAAAGGAATTGAACTTTTCAGCAGACTTCTTGACCTGAACACATGGTTGTCAAATGCATGCATCGCCCATGGGATTAAGTTCATTGATAACTTTAATATCTTTTGGAACTGTAAGGAGCGTTTCAGACCTGATGGCGTGCATCCCAATCGAACTGGATGCAGATTACTTGGTGCACATTTACGTCATGCTGTTGGGACGGCAAACCCAAACATGACTGTACAGATTAGACTGAAGGACACAGCAGCGAGGCAAACAACCCCCAGCCCTCCCCCCTCACCAGACCCTTTACTCCACATCACCCAAGGTCTCAAAAGGATGTCTCTATCTCAGCCAGGACTCCAGCGACCACCATCAACCGAGAAACGCAGGGCACCCCCTCCTCCTCCTCTTACATCATCTGTCCTGGCAGAGCAGGACACAAGGGGATGTGCAGGATGTTCAAGGAGCAGCACAACACCCAGAGTTCAAAACAAAGATAGCACTGTTCAAACCAAAGATACCATGCCATGATGTGTTCAGGGTCCCTGTTATAGAAGTCCGACTACTGACAGCTGTTCTGAGAACAAGCTGGGGCCCAATAGGATTCCTGTATTAGTTAGTAAAAGAAGGAATCGAAAACAGTCAACCTGCTGGGTGAATTTATCTAATCTGTTAACGGTACCACGTACAACTCAGAATACAACAGAGACCAGTGTAAACTCCACAAAGCTAGCCTTACTTAATATTAGATCTCTGTCCAATAAGTCACTGTTAGTTAATGACTTCATAATTTCACACAATTTAGATTTTCTTTTTCTGACAGAAACATGGTTAACAGAGAGCACAAGTGCTACTGTTCTTAATGAAGCAGCTCCCCCAAACTTTAGTTTTATGGATAAATGCCGAAATGGGAGGAAAGGTGGGGGGGAGGCTGCCTTATTTAAAGATACATTCCAGTGTAAAGAGATATCATTTGGTGATTTCACTTCTTTTGAATATCTGAGTTTTATTTTAAAGGGTGTTCCTAAAATCCTGTTCTTAATCATTTACAGATCTCCAGGATACTGTGCAAGTTTTATTGGTGATTTTTCTGAATTATTGTCTGTTATTTCGACTGATTTTAACCATTTTATCTTGACCGGGGATTTTAACATTCACATGGATAATATGACGGATGGTACTGCCAAAGAATTTTCTTCTGTGCTGGACATGTTTGGTTTGTGGCAGCATGTAACAGAACCTACCCACCTTCGAGGTCACATTCTGGACCTGGTCATTTCTAAAGGTGTTGATATTTCTTCTGTTGTGGTTACTGATTTGGCCTTGTCTGACCATTTTTGTATTTTATTTGATTTACATATTACTCAGAATGTTCAAACAACCAGCTTCTCAGTTAAGAAGAGGTATATCAATGAGAAAACAAGTGCTCAGTTTAGGGAGGCCATAGTTATGTTACCAACAATGAGCGCAGAGTCGGTTGAAGGAATGCTGGATCATTTTAACTTGAAAATTTTTAATGTAATGGAAGCTGTTGCACCGATAAGAATCAAGAGCACCTTGATCAAACAGAAAACCCCATGGAGAAACACCACTACGGTCAAAAATCTGAAAAGAGAATGCAGGAAAGCTGAACGTAAATGGAGGAAAACAAAGCTTCAGATTCACTATGAGCTATATAAAGAAAGCCTGCGTAGTTATAACAATGAGCTGTGCAAGGCCAGACAGCTGCATTTATCTGAAATGATTAATAAGAATGTCAACAATTCTCGAACTCTGTTTGCTATGGTTGAAAAACTCACAAATCCTCCTAAACAGTCAAACCCAGACCTCCTCTCCACTGAGAAATGCAACGAATTTGCCCACTTTTTTAGCCAAAAAATCAAAACAATTAGACAAAACATTCACGCAACACAGACAAACAAGAAAACTAATCTGTGTCTAAAACCTAGAAATAACTCTGACGTTATGTCACAATTTAATAATGTTGATTTAAAAATCCTAGAGGAAACAGTTCGGCAGCTGAAATCAACAACTTGTTCTCTGGACATAATACCATCCGACTTTTTAAAAACTGTTTTTACCTCAGTAGAAAGTGATCTCCTACGAATAGTTAACAGCTCACTGGCATCAGGCATTTTTCCCAAGTCACTAAAGACAGCTGCCATTAAGCCACTCCTAAAGAAGAGAACTCCAGATGCCTCTATGATGAACAACTACAGACCTGTCTCTAACCTCTCTTTTATATCCAAGATTATTGAGAAAGTTGTATTTAACCAGCTCAATGACTTTCTGAATGAAAGTGGAAGTCTTGATAAGTTTCAATCAGGCTTCAGACGTCATCACAGCACTGAAACAGCTCTGGTCAAAGTGTTAAACGACATTAGGTTGAATACTGATTCTGGTAATGTTTCAGTCCTGGTTCTGTTGGACCTCAGCGCTGCGTTTGATACTGTAGATCACAGAATCCTGTTGCACAGGCTGGAAAACTGGGTTGGACTTTCTGGAGCGGTCCTTAACTGGTTCAGGTCCTACTTACAAGGCCGGAGTTATTTTGTTACTATTGGCAGCTATGAATCTGAGCGAGTGGCCATGACTTGTGGAGTCCCCCAGGGGTCAATTCTTGGACCTCTTCTGTTTAACTTGTATATGCTCCCTTTGGGTCAGATATTGCAGAATTTTAACATCAATTATCACAGTTATGCAGACGATACACAACTTTATGTGTCTCTGTCACCGGACGACTGCAGCCCAGCTGACGTTCTGTGTCAGTGTCTGGAGGAAGTAAACACCTGGATGAGAGAGAATTTTCTACAATTAAATGAAGACAAAACTGAGATCATTCTGTTTGGGAGCAAAGAGAAGAGGGTCAGCGTTGGTACATATCTTGAGACTCGGGACCTTACAATCACTGACCAGGTTCGTAACCTCGGAGTGTTGATAGACTCAGATCTGACTTTCAGCAGCCACATCAAAGCTGTCACCAAGGCAGCTTTTTACCACCTCAGAAATATCAACAGAATTAAAGGTTTCCTCTCCCAAAAAGACCAGGAGAAACTCATCCATGCATTCATCTCCAGTAGACTCGATTACTGTAACGCTCTTTTAACTGGACTTCCCAAAAAGAGCATTAAACATCTGCAGCTCATCCAGAACGCTGCTGCTAGAGTTTTAACCCGGACTAAGAGATCTGAACACATCACACCAGTTTTAAAATCTTTACACTGGCTTCCAGTCAGTCATAGAATAGATTTTAAAAGCCTGCTGATGGTTTACAAATCCCAGAATGGTTTAGGCCCAAAATACATCTGTGATATGTTCAGAGAATATAAACCCAGCAGAGCTCTTAGATCCAAGGACTCAGGTCAGCTGGTCCAGTCCAGAGTCCAGACTAAACATGGAGAAGCAGCATTTAGCTGTTATGCTGCAAATAAGTGGAACAAACTGCCAGTGGAGATTAAACTTTCACCAAATGTAGACATTTTTAAATCCAGGTTAAAAACATTTCTTTTCTCATGTGTCTATGCATGAAATATCTTTTAACTTATCTAGACTGTTGCCTGATTTTAAATTCATTTAAATGATTTTATTTGTTTCTCTTTATACTATTTTATGTATTTTTAATGCTTCTTGCACTCCCTGCTGCAATGCTTTTATTTTATGTAAAGCACTTTGAACTGTTTGTACATGAAATGTGCTATACAAATAAATTTGATTTGATTTTGATTTGATTTGATCTTGTGAGCTGTTCTTTGTCTGGTCCCTCATCTAGGATCTGTTTGCCATGGGTGACCCTACAAGGGGCTTAAAGCCCCGGGCAACATAGCTCCCAGACTCATTGGGGCACGCAAACCCCCCACACCATGGTAAGGTGACAGCTCATGGGGAGGCCATGTTGAATTTGCGGCTAGCCTTCATTTCAACCTGGAGAGACTCACACGGAGAGAGAAGGAGACAATTGAAAGGTTTTATTGACAAGATTTCTTTGGCGCTCGGGCCCCGGCGGAGGACATGCAAGCTGAACCGCTGTGAGCTTGAAATTCCGGCATAGGGAGATAGATGATGGATATCTTCCCCCCAAAGAGGGAGCCGGGGCCGAGCTGGCGAGGGTCTGGCTGGAAGGTGAGGAAGGAGCCTGTGAGGGAGGTTGCCCCCCCAAAAAGAAACCCTCACGACAGGCTTTCCAGTCTGAAATATCATTTTACAGAGAAAGAGAAAAAGAGAGAGAAAGGGAGAGTGAGCCCGCCTGGGCTGCAGGGGAAGTGAGCCCGCCTGGGCTGAAGGGGAAGTGAGCCCACCTTGGCTGCAGGGGAAGTTAACCCGCTTGGGCTGAAGGGGAGTGAGCCCGCCTAGGCTGCATGGGAGTGAGCTCGCCTGGGCTGGCAGAGGACAGAGAGAAAGGGAGAGTGAGCCCGCTTTGGCTGCCAGAGGAGAGAGAGAGAGGGGAAGTGATTCCGCCTTGGCTGCCAGGGAGTGAGCCCGCCTGGGCTGCAGGGGAAGTGAGCCCGCCAGGGCTGCAGGGGAAGTGAGCCCGCTTGGGCTGCAGGGGAAGTGAGCCTGCCTGGGCTGCAGTGGAAGTGAACCCGCCTGGGCTGCAGGGGAAGTGAGCCCGCCTGTGCTGCAGGGGAAGTGAACCCGCTTGGGCTGCAGGGGAGTGAGCCCGCTTGGGCTGCCAGAAGAGAGAAAGAAAGGGAGAGTGAACCCGCTTGGGCTGCAGAGGAAGTGAACCCGCCCGGGCTGCAGGGGAGTGAGCTCGCCTGGGCTGCCAGAGGAGAGAGAGAAAGGGAGTTTGAGCCTGCTTGGGCTGCCAGAGGAGAGAGAGAAAGGGGAAGTGAGCCCGCCTGGGCTGCAGGGGAACTGAGCCCGCTTGGGCTGCAGTGGAAGTGAACCCGCCTGGGCTGCAGGGGAAGTGAGCCCGCCTGTGCTGCAGGGGAAGTGAACCCGCTTGGGCTGCAGGGGAAGTGAGCCCGCCCGGGCTGCAGGGGAGTGAGCTCGCCTGGGCTGCCAGAGGAGAGAGAGAAAGGGAGTTTGAGCCCGCTTGGGCTGCCAGAGGAGAGAGAGAAAGGGGAAGTGAGCCCGTCTGGGCTGCAGGGGAAGTGAGCCCGCTTGGGCTGCAGTGGAAGTGAACCCGCCTGGGCTGCAGGGGAAGTTAGCCCGCCTGTGCTGCAGGGGAAGTGAACCCGCTTGGGCTGCAATGGAGTGAGCCCGCCTAGGCTGCCAGAAGAGAGAAAGAAAGGGAGAGTGCACCCGCCTGGGCTGCAGTGGAACTGAGCCCGCTTGGGCTGCAGGGGAGTGAGCCTGCCTGGGCTGCCAGAAGAGAGAAAGAAAGGGAGAGTGAGCCCGCTTGGGCTGCAGGGGAAGTGAGCCCGCCCGGGCTGCAGGGGATTGAGCTCGCCTGGGCTGCCAGAGGAGAGAGAGAAAGGGAGTTTGAGCCCGCTTGGGCTGCCAGAGGAGAGAGAGAAAGGGGAAGTGAGCCCGCCTGGGCTGCAGGGAAAGTGAGCCCGCTTGGGCTGCCAGAGGAGAGAGAGAAAGGGGAAGTGAGCCCGTCTAGGCTGCAGGTGAAGTGAGCCCGCCTGGGCTGCAGGGGAAGTGAGTCCGCTTGGGCTTCAGGGGAAGTGAGCCTACCTGGGCTGCAGTGGAAGTGAACCCGCCTGGGCTGCAGGGGAAGTGAGCCCGCTTGAGCTGCAGGGGAGTGAGCCTGCCTGGGCTGCCAGAAGAGAGAAAGAAAGGGAGAGTGAGCCCGCTTGGGCTGCAGGGGAAGTGAGCCCGCCTGGGCTGCAGGGAAGTGAGCTCGCATGGGCTGCCAGGGGAGAGAGAGAAAGGGAGAGTGAGCCCGTCTGGGCTGCAGGGGAATGAGCCCATCTGGGCTGCCAGAGGAGAGAAAGAAAGGGAGAGTGAGCCCACTTCGGCTGCCAGAGGAGAGAGAGAAAGGGGAAATGAGCCCGTCTGGCATGCCGGTGAGTGAGCCCGCCTGGGCTGCAGGGGAAGTGAGTCTGCCTGGGCTGCAGTGGAAGTGAGTCTGCCTGGGCTGCAGGGGAAGTGAGCCCGCCTGGGCTGCAAGGGAAGTGAGCCTGCCTGGGCTGCAGGGGAAGTGAGCCCGCCTGGGCTGCAGGGAAGTGAGCTCGCATGGGCTGCCAGAGGAGAGAGAGAAAGGGAGAGTGAGCCCGTCTGGGCTGCAGGGGAATGAGCCCATCTGGGCTGCCAGAGGAGAGAAAGAAAGGGAGAGTGAGCCCACTTCGGCTGCCAGAGGAGAGAGAGAAAGGGGAAATGAGCCCGTCTGGCATGCCGGTGAGTGAGCCCGCCTGGGCTGCAGGGGAAGTGAGTCTGCCTGGGCTGCAGTGGAAGTGAACCCGCCTGGGCTGCAGGGGAAATGAGCCCGCCTGGGCTGCAGGGGAAGTGAGCCCGCTTGGGCTGCAGGGGAAGTGAGCCCGCTTGGGCTGCAGGGGAAGTGAGCCTGCCTGGGCTGCAGGGGAAGTGAGCCCGCCTGGGCTGCAGGGGAGTGAGCCCACCTGGGCTGCCAGAGGAGAGAGAGAAAGGGAGAGTGAGCCTGCCTGGGCTGCAGGGGAGTGAGCCCGTCTGGGCTGCCAGAGGAGAAAGAGAAAGGGAGAGTGAGCCCGCCTGGGCTGCAAGGGAAGTGAGAGAAAGCGGAGAGTGAGCCCGCTTGGGTTGCCATAGAGATAGAAAGCCCACTTGGGCTTCCAAAGAGATAGTGCTGCCAGAGAAAGAGAGAAGCGACAGTTAGAGCTGAAGGACTCCACCATCAGTTAGTGATGCGAGAGCTTACCTAGAAACTGAGCGAGCGCTGAGCAGCGAGCACGGATTGAAGGTCTGGACAGATGTAGGAGGAGAAAAGGGGGGTTTTGGTATAAGGGAGTTAATACTAGGATGAGGGCCGGAATGAGGGGCGGAAAGATCAAGGATTAGGCGCTTTTTACCGGAAAACTTCCGAGTGGCCACGCCTAGGGGACTAACTCAAAAGAGGGAAAAGGGGGGGGACGCAAAGGGGCCGATCAAGAAGCCTTTAGACACCTCTTTAAGGAGGAGCTGGGTCACAACTTCTGGTTCCCCAAGCGCTGAACGCAGGTTAGGGCACACTAGGGAGGCGGAGAGAGGGTGGGAAACACCGATAAAAATCCTTGGGAAAGACCAGTGAGGAGGAAATTGACAAAAGATCTATCAGGGTGGGTCTGAAGTAACGAGGCTAGCTCAGAAACTACGACGGGGGTGGACAGAGAACGAGAGATCAACGTTTGGACCCGCGAAGGGCCTTTGGGGGGCTAACTGGCGAGGGCAGATGAACCTTGGGTGCGCGTCCTTGCAGAAGCTGCACACATGAAGAAAGGAGCAATTAGGCAAGGAACAAACGCTCCAGTTAAAGTTATTGCAGATGGGCGTGTCGTTAAATACCTGAACCTTCCGGCCATAGCGATCTGTGGGCGGGCTGTTAACTGTACGGTGAGCCGGCTGGAGGAGCGGAGGGGGCCGGCTTAACGGAATGGAGGGACAGAGTGTGCTACGATGGCCGACGGCCGAGCAGGAGAAGCATGGGGTTGCGTGAGTCAACATAACCAGGAGCTCGGTGTCCGGGACGGACCAGTCCAGGCGCACGCCCGACTGTGACAGAACAGAGGCGGCTTTAGAGGAGAACGCCTTCTGGTAATGGTAAAATAGGGGCCGGCCGTATTTTAGGTTGAGATCGGCAATCAGAGCGAGATAGGAGTCCAGCTCGACTCGGCGCTCGGGATAAACAGAACAAATAACGTCCCTGTAGACCCCGAATGCAGCTACAACCTCGCCGATGGAAAGATCCCTGGACAGGCGGGGATCGGCCGAGCGGAACACGGCCGTGAAATCAGAAGAGGAAGCAACCTGCCGGTCGACCACGGGAGAGGGGAGCAACAGGGAGACCAACTTAAAGTGATAGTTCGGAGTAGATTCACCCTAGGGTCATTTGAACCGTGACAACCAGCCAAGTAGCCCACCCGAAGTTTTTCCGATCTTTGCTGAACATCAGCTGAGTTACTGAGTTATCCCGAATAGCTTAGTACAAGCGCTAATGGAACCTGGCCGTATCTCCAAAATGACCACACTAAAATCACATGCCATGACACCAAACTTCTACAGTAGTACAAATATGGTCTGTACTCACAAAACGATGCATTTGGAAGTTTGTACATAGTCCAGGAGTTTATTATTATCAACTCAAGCCTAATAGCTGCTAAAGCTGCGTCAACGTCACTTCCTTGATCTGGGAGCTTCAATGTAAGATGGGTTGGTCTACTACTGTAGACAACAAAGCAAGGCTGCTCAATTTCTCCATTGATAAAATAAATTCACAACTCTACAACATAAAAAATCATGTAGAATATTGCATATACTTTGTTGTCTACAGTAGTAGATCAACCCTCATCTTATTTTGAAGCTCCCAGATCAAGGAAGTGACGTCGACGCAGCTTTAGCAGCAGAGAAGCTATCAGGCTTGTGTTGATAATAATAAACTCCTGGACTATGTACAAACTTCCAAATGCATCGTTTTGTGAGTACAGACCATATTTGTACTACTGTAGAAGTTTGGCATGTGATAATGATTTACGTACGTACATATTTATGTGGTTTTCCAACACACAGGAAAGTCATTGGATTTGAGCTTTCTAAGGGACTTAGACTAAACCAAAAAATGACCTGAAAAATATTCATTAACAACTCTAATGCTTTAAGTCTTGAAATAATTTGCTCTTCCTGTTAAAAGGGAGTCGTTTCTCTCCACAGTCGCCTCAGGCACGCCGCTCAGGCCGGGAGATTGGACCGAAAAACAAAAAGTTTTCAGTGCAATCTGTTGGTTTTCTTAGCTAGGAAATTGTTTTTGAATTGGCTCTATATGAACGAATTATGATTATTATTAATTAATTGAATTCCAATTGGCTTGAATTGGACTTACTATCTAAGTGCCTTGAGATGACATTTGTTGTATTTGGCGCTATATAAATAAAAATGAATTGAACTGAATTGAATTGAATTAAGCAGTGGGCTATTTGAAATAAAATACCATACAATTTATATTAAAAAATATGTGGCTCTCAAAGCTTTCAAAGTGCATTGGAAAATGTAAACTATACTGTATATTATTGCAACAATACGATCAGTTGTTTGAAAGCTTTTTTTCCTCCTGATAGTTTCTGCACTCAAGGGATCAGACAGGTGAAGGTAAATGAGGTATGAAAAACAGTTAAAGTTTGCTTGAGGTTCACAATCTAAGAGACACCGACAGAGAAGAGCTGACAACACATGATATCACAGCACTGACATGTACAGTACTGCTGCCAGAGCTCAGACAGACTACGTGCAACAATAGAAAGAATAATGGAATTTTTCAACTCTGCTTCTGGAAAAAACATCACTTTTGTGCGTCCTGCATATTTCACAATAAGTGGATTTATTGGCATACCTAACATGAAGTATTACTATGTCTTTCTCTTTTTTGTCTATGTTGTTTCAGTGCTGGGAAACACAGCTGTAATGGCTGTAATATATCTGGATCTTAACCTACAAACTCCTAAATATATTGCAGTTTTTAACCTTGCATTTGTGGACCTGATAGGTAGCTCTGCTCTGGTGCCGAAGGTTCTAGACATATTTTTGTTTAATCACTATAACATCCCCTACGGTGACTGCTTGACATTCCTCTTTTTTTGCTACACTTGCCTTTCAATGCAGGCTCTTAATCTGGTTGCTCTCTCCTATGATCGACTGATTGCCATCACCTATCCTCTGCACTACCAAGTGAAAGTGACCCACAGGTTTATGTTTTCCTTGATTGCCTCTTTCTGGATTTTTGTTATCATTGCTGTTCTAACTGCAGTTGGTCTTATTACAAGACTTTCCTTCTGTAAGTCTGTGGTTGTTAACAGCTATTTCTGTGACCATGGTCAGATATACAAACTTGCGTGCAATGATATTTTTCCTAATAGAGTCATTGGCAATTTGTTGCCAGTTCTCATTCTTTGGTTTCCTATTACATTCATCTTATGTAGTTACCTTTATATTGGCCGTGCCTTGGCTAAAGTAGCTACAGTTCAAGAAAGATTGAAAGCCTTTAGAACCTGTACAGCTCATCTTTCATTAGTGGCAATCTATTTCATCCCAATATTAATCACTTTCACTATGAGTGAAAAAATACATCCAAATGCCAGGATCATAAACCTGTCTCTGTCCTCAGTGTTTCCTCCCATGTTAAACCCAATCATTTATGTTCTGCAGACACAAGAAATCAAAGTATCAGTGAAGAAAATATTACAACTAAGGAGGAAATCCAGAATAATGGTAAAGTGAGATCTGGTCTTGGAGAATGTTTGAATCTGTAATTGCAGCATGCTTTACTTTGCCTCTAATTACAGTTGTAAAGGAAGTACTTCCAAATAGAACAAATGAAGATTAAACCCCCTGTTACTGTTTTTACATGTTGTTATAACATATGCATTAGCAAGAATTTATAGATATGTCATATTTAAAGAAAAAAAGGCTGCCAAGTGATGTCATTTATGAATAAAAAATGTCTGTCAGTGACTGCAATGAAATGTTCAGCTGAGCTCAGAAATGTCAAATTATACTGATGACATTGATATACATATATGATATTTAGAAAAACTAACATGAGAAGCCTCATAGCATTAGTAACTTCATTTTACTAATGTTTAGTTGTTTCTAACTCGGCTACAATGTTATAGTTTTTTACTTAGATAATCTTATTTAGGTATCAGTGTAAATAGTGGTTTGACAAGAATAAGCTATTACTAATTCTGAGCAAGACAAAAATGATGATATTTGGTAATAGAAGATTAAATCACCAAACACATGTACAGATTGAAGGGGTTGGCATAGAAAGAGTACATGAAATCTACAGTACATGAATATCTTGAACACGTCAATCCATTGTTCATTAAATCTAAAATTATAAAATTGAACGACATTGTAGAATTTCAAACAGCTCAATTTCTGTACAAAGCCAAGATCAATTTATTATCAAGTAACCTTCAGAAAATGTTTCATGAAAGAGAGGGAAGGTATGATTTAATGGAGCAATTCAATTTTAAGATGCATAGATGTCGAACTACGAGGAAAAAATTCTGCAAAACAAACACTGGAGTAAGACTATGGAACAGACTGAGTGTGGCTATGAAACAATGTCAAAGCATCATCCAGTTTAAAAACAAATATAAGCATATGATTTTTGCAAGATACAATGAAGAGGAGACATGAGGTGTGTGTATGTATGTATGTATGTATGTGTGTATCTTCTAGATTAAAATCATTCAAGAGTCCTCACATATTGTTTATTTATTTTTCTATTGTTAAGCGCAGGCAAATATATTTAGTTAGTTGTGTTTATGAGTTTGTGATGGGGATACAGGGGAAAGTAAACTAATCATAAATTGATTACGAAGTGGAAAAGGGGTAGGGTTAAATAAGCTGAGACTTCTTCCTACTCCTTTTCGAAACATGTTAGTAGTGGGTCCTGGCTCCCAATGGCCATACTTGTTTTTCCAAGTAACGTTCCTTGTTTTGTTTTTCCATAGTCATGTTTTTGTCCCACAGTTGAATTTTTTGTCATCCGGCTCAGCCGCGCCTTTTGTTTAACTTTGTTTCTTGTGAATAAACCCAGTTTCTTGTCTTACACCTGAGTCCGCATCCGTGTCCTGCCTACCCACCCGCTGTGACATATTTGGTGTGATCACATGCATGAAGCTTGTATCTGATCAGGAAATAACTTTCAAATAAACAGTTCCTGAACTTAGAATGATTTCAAAAGATAACAGAGAAATAACTTCCATACAGTACATATAACTTTTGCAGAGTTTGAACTGACAAAGATATTGATATTGTTTTCAATCGTGTGATAAAACGAAACCACAAGGAAACCAAATGAATATGCTCATATGAAGTTTTCTAGTCCAATGACTTAAAGGGATAGTTCGCCTCTTTTGACATGAAGCTGTATGACATCCCATATTAGCAATATCCTTTATGAACATTGACTTACCCCCCGCTGCGTCCTGTGAGCAGAGTTCCAGCCTCATTTTGGTGTTGACGAAGGTAGTCCGGCTGGTTAACAAGGGTCCCAAAAATAAAGCGTCTTGCTTCTCAAAACAATATGTGTTCAAAAGAGTAATACGTTTTCTTCACAAAATCTTCCCTCCAGAAAAAGTCAGAACGAGGCCGGAACTCGGCTCACAGGACGCAGCGGGGGGTAAGTCAGTGTTCATAAATGATATTGCTAATATGGGATGTCATACAGCTTCATGTTAAAAGAGGCGAACTATCCCTTTAAACTGACATTACTTCTTTGCAAACCCAGAAAGTTCAGAATACCCTCAAACAGTGCCGTGCAGACATCTTTAAAAGGACATTGGATTGAGGTTAAAAAGGGGTCACATGGAAAAAATATTTCCACCTGATGTTCTAACAGAATGTAAACATGAAATTTTAGAACAAATTAAACCAAACTCTGTCATGGTCTCTCCTCCAGTGAAAATAAAAAAAGGGGACACTAATTCCACTGCCTGTGCATCTGTGTCCTGTCAGAACCTAGATGACAGAGTAGCAATCATCTTACCAGATAGTGGACAGAACTTTGGAGAGTTTTTCCGACAGGCCACATCTGCAGGCCCAAAAGACTTTGGCAGTATGAGGTGGGAGAACTTAGCTTTGTTCATTGCAACAATTTACGACGGGGCATTTTCTGAAATGTTCTATGGATTTAATGTGGTTAAGTGGAACATCCTTCACTTTGCAAGGCGTCTTAGTATTTATTTTTAACTAGCCTATAATCACACGAATAACCAATCTAGTTCATGTTTTTATGTTTATAGTCAAGTTGTTCATACTGTGCGAAAGGTTCTGCTATAAAGTGGAATGTACTGTGTGGATCACCACTGCTAGCTAAATGTTCACTGTATGAAAATGATTTTACGTACGTACATATTTATGTGGTTTTCCAACACACAGGAAAGTCATTGGATTTGAGCTTTCTAAGAGACTTAGACTAAACTAAAAAATGAGCTGAAAAATATTCATTAACAACTCTAATGCTTTAAGTCTTGAAATCATTTGCTCATTAAGCAGTGGGCTATTTGAAATAAAATACCATACAATTTATATTAAAAAATATGTGGTTCTCCAAGCTTTCAAACTGCATTGGAAAATGTTAACTATACAGTATATTATTACAACAATACGATGGTTTCAGTTGTTTGAAAGCTTTTTTTCCTCCTGATAGTTTCTGCACTCAGGGGATCAGACATGTGAAGGTAAATGAGGTATGAAAAACAGTTAAAGTTTGCTTGAGGTTCACAATCTAAGAGACACCGACAGAGAAGAGCTGACAACACATGATATCACAGCACTGACATGTGCAGTACTGCTGCCAGAGCTCAGACAGACTACGTGCAACAATAGAAAGAATAATGGAATTATTCAACTCTGCTTCTGGAAAAAACATCACTTTTGTGCGTCCTGCATATTTCATAATAAGTGGATTTATTGGCATACCTAACATGAAGTATTACTATGTCTTTCTCTTTTTTGTCTATGTTGTTTCAGTGCTGGGAAACACAGCTGTAATGGCTGTAATATATCTGGATCATAACCTACAAACTCCTAAATATATTGCAGTTTTTAACCTTGCATTTGTGGACCTGATAGGTAGCTCTGCTCTGGTGCCGAAGGTTCTAGACATATTTTTGTTTAATCACTATAACATCCCCTACGGTGACTGCTTGACATTCCTCTTTTTCTGCTACACTTGCCTTTCAATGCAGGCTCTTAATCTGGTTGCTCTCTCCTATGATCGACTGATTGCCATCACCTATCCTCTGCACTACCAAGTGAAGGTGACCCACAGGTTTATGTTTTCCTTGATTGCCTCTTTCTGGATTTTTGTTATCATTGCTGTTCTAACTGCAGTTGGTCTTACTACAAGACTTTCCTTCTGTAAGTCTGTGGTTGTTAACAGCTATTTCTGTGACCATGGTCAGATATACCGAATTGCGTGCAATGATATTTTTCCTAATAGAGTCATTGGCTATTTGTTGCCAGTTCTCATTCTTTGGTTTCCTATTACATTTATCTTATTTAGTTACCTTTATATTGGCCGTGCCTTGGCTAAAGTAGCTACAGTTCAAGAAAGATTGAAAGCCTTTAGAACCTGTACAGCTCATCTTTCATTAGTGGCAATCTATTTCATCCCAATATTAATCACTTTCACTATGGCTGAAAAAATACATCCAAATGCCAGGATCATAAACCTGTCTCTAACCTCAGTCTTTCCTCCCATGTTAAACCCAATCATTTATGTTCTGCAGACACAAGAAATCAAAGTATCAGTGAAGAAAATATTACAACTAAGGAGGAAATCCAGAATAATGGTAAAGTGAGATCTGGTCTTGGAGAATGTTTGAATCTGTAATTGCAGCATGCTTTACTTTGCCTCTAATTACAGTTGTACAGGAAATACTTCCGAATAGAACAAATGAAGATTAAACCCCCTGTTACTGTTTTTACATGTTGTTATAACATATGCATTAGCAAGAATTTATAGATATGTCATATTTAAAGAAAAAAAGGCTGCCAAGTGATGTCATTTATGAATAAAAAATGTCTGTCAGTGACTGCAATGAAATGTTCAGCTGAGCTCAGAAATGTCAAATTATACTGATGACATTGATATATATATATGATATTTAGACAAACTAACATGAGAAGCCTCATAGTATTAGTAACTTCATTTTACTAATGTTTAGTTGTTTCTAACTCGGCTAGAATGTTTTAGTTCTGCAAAAAAAAAAATGTTGCAAAACAAACACTGGAGTAAGACTATGGAACAGACTGAGTGTGGATATGAAACAATGTCAAAGCATCATCCAGTTTAAAAACAAATATAAGCATATGATTTTTGCAAGATACAATGAAGAGGAGACATGAGGTGTGTGTATGTATGTATGTATGTGTGTATGCATCTTCTAGATTAAAATCATTCAAGAGTCCTCACATATTGTTTATTTATTTTTCTATTGTTAAGCGCAGGCAAATATATTTAGTTAGTTGTGTTTATGAGTTTGTGATGGGGATACAGGGGAAAGTAAACTAATCATAAATTGATTACGAAGTGGAAAAGGGGTAGGGTTAAATAAGCTGAGACTTCTTCCTACTCCTTTTCGAAACATGTTAGTAGTGGGTCCTGGCTCCCAATGGCCATACTTGTTTTTCCAAGTAATGTTCCTTGTTTTGTTTTTCCATAGTCATGTTTTTGTCCCACAGTTGAATTTTTTGTCATCCGGCTCAGCCGCGCCTTTTGTTTAACTTTGTTTCTTGTGAATAAACCCAGTTTCTTGTCTTGCACCTGTGTCCGCATCCGTGTCCTGCCTACCCACCCGCTGTGACATATTTGGTGTGATCACATGCATGAAGCTTGTATCTGATCAGGAAATAACTTTCAAATAAACAGTTCCTGAACTTAGAATGATTTCAAAAGATAACAGAGAAATAACTTCCATACAGTACATATAACTTTTGCAGAGTTTGAACTGACAAAGATATTGATATTGTTTTCAATCGTGTGATAAAACGAAACCACAAGGAAACCAAATGAATATGCTTATATGAAGTTTTCTAGTCCAATGACTTAAAGGGATAGTTCGCCTCTTTTGACATGAAGCTGTATGACATCCCATATTAGCAATATCATTTATGAACATTGACTTACCCCCCGCTGCGTCCTGTGAGCCGAGTTCCAGCCTCGTTTTGGCGTTGACGAAGGTAGTCCGGCTAGTTTGCTAGGGTCCCAAAAATAAAGCGTCTTGCTTCTCAAAACAATATGTGTTCAAAAGAGTAATACGTTTTCTTTACAAAATCGTCCCTCCAGAAAAAGTCAGAACGAGGCCGGAACTCGGCTCACAGGACGCAGCGGGGGGTAAGTCAGTGTTCATAAATGATATTGCTAATATGGGATGTCATACAGCTTCATGTTAAAAGAGGCAAACTATCCCTTTAAACTGACATTACTTCTTTGCAAACCCAGAAAGTTCAGAATACCCTCAAACAGTGCCGTGCAGACATCTTTAAAAGGACAATGGATTGAGGATAAAAAGGGGTCACATGGAAAAAATATTTCCACCTGATGTTCTAACAGAATGTAAACATGAAATTTTAGAACAAATTGCACCAAACTCTGTCATGGTCTCTCCTCCAGTGAAAATAAAAAAAGGGGACACTAATTCCACTGCCTGTGCATCTGTGTCCTGTGAGAACCTAGATGACAGAGTAGCAATCATCTTACCAGATAGTGGACAGAACTTTGGAGAGTTTTTCCGACAGGCCACATCTGCAGGCCCAGAAGACTTTGGCAGTATGAGGTGGGAGAACTTAGCTTTGTTCATAGCAACAATTTACGACGGGGCATTTTCTGAAATGTTCTATGGATTTAATGTGGTTAAGTGGAACATCCTTCACTTTGCAAGTCGTCTTAATATTTACTAGCCTATAATCACACGAATAACCAATCTAGTTCATGTTTTTATGTTTATAGTCAAGTTGTTCATACTGTGCGAAAGGTTCTGCTATAAAGTGGAATGTACTGTGTGGATCACCACTGCTAGCTAAATGTTCACTGTATGAAAATGATTTACATAAGTACATATTTATGTGGTTTTCCAACACACAGGAAAGTCATTGGATTTGAGCTTTCTAAGAGACTTAGACTAAACCAAAAAATGAGCTGAAAAATATTCATTAACAACTCTAATGCTTTAAGTCTTGAAATCATTTGCTCATTAAGCAGTGGGCTATTTGAAATAAAATACCATACAATTTATATTAAAAAATATGTGGTTCTTCAAGCTTTCAAACTGCATTGGAAAATGTTAACTATACAGTATATTATTACAACAATACGATAGTTTCAGTTGTTTGAAAGCTTTTTTTCCTCCTGATAGTTTCTGCACTCAGGGGATCAGACATGTGAAGGTAAATGAGGTATGAAAAACAGTTAAAGTTTGCTTGAGGTTCACAATCTAAGAGACACCGACAGAGAAGAGCTGACAACACATGATATCACAGCACTGACATGTGCAGTACTGCTGCCAGAGCTCAGACAGACTACGTGCAACAATAGATAGAATAATGGAATTATTCAACTCTGCTTTTGGAAAAAACATCACTTTTGTGCGTCCTGCATATTTCATAATAAGTGGATTTATTGGCATACCTAACATGAAGTATTACTATGTCTTTCTCTTTTTTGTCTATGTTGTTTCAGTGCTGGGAAACACAGCTGTAATGGCTGTAATATATCTGGATCATAACCTACAAACTCCTAAATATATTGCAGTTTTTAACCTTGCATTTGTGGACCTGATAGGTAGCTCTGCTCTGGTGCCGAAGGTTCTAGACATATTTTTGTTTAATCACTATAACATCCCCTACGGTGACTGCTTGACATTCCTCTTTTTCTGCTACACTTGCCTTTCAATGCAGGCTCTTAATCTGGTTGCTCTCTCCTATGATCGACTGATTGCCATCACCTATCCTCTGCACTACCAAGTGAAGGTGACCCACAGGTTTATGTTTTCCTTGATTGCCTCTTTCTGGATTTTTGTTATCATTACTGTTCTAACTGCAGTTGGTCTTACTACAAGACTTTCCTTCTGTAAGTCTGTGGTTGTTAACAGCTATTTCTGTGACCATGGTCAGATATACCGAATTGCGTGCAATGATATTTTTCCTAATAGAGTCATTAGCAATATGTTGCCACTTCTGATTCTTTGGTTTCCTATTACATTTATCTTATTTAGTTACCTTTATATTGGCCGTGCCTTGGCTAAAGTAGCTACAGTTCAAGAAAGATTAAAAGCCTTTAGAACCTGTACAGCTCATCTTTCATTAGTGGCAATCTATTTCATCCCAATATTAATCACTTTCACTATGGCTGAAAAAATACATCCAAATGCCAGGATCATAAACCTGTCTCTAACCTCAGTGTTTCCTCCCATGTTAAACCCAATCATTTATGTTCTGCAGACACAAGAAATCAAAGTATCAGTGAAGAAAATATTACAACTAAGGAGGAAATCCAGAATAATGGTAAAGTGAGATCTGGTCTTGGAGAATGTTTGAATCTGTAATTGCAGCATGCTTTATTTTGCCTCTAATTACAGTTGTAAAGGAAGTACTTCCAAATAGAACAAATGAAGATTAAACCCCCTGTTACTGTTTTTACATGTTGTTATAACATATGCATTAGCAAGAATTTATAGATATGTCATATTTAAAGAAAAAAAGGCGGCCAAGTGGTGTAATTTATGAATAAAAAATGTCTGTCAGTGACTGCAATGAAATGTTCAGCTGAGCTCAGAAATGTCAAATTTGATATCTAGTCAAACTAATACAAGAAGCCTCGTAGCATCAGTAACTTTATTCTACAAATGTCAAGTTGTTGCTAACTTAGCTCCAATGTTATAGTTTTTACTTTGTCATCTCAGTCATTATTTATTCATGTCCGTTTTGTATTTGTGATGCTTTGACTCAGTTTTCCACAGTTCCAGAGAGAGTTTGCGGCCTTGCAGAGGCCTGCAGAGCTTTTCTTTAACTTGTGGTTGTTAGCAATTAAAAAAAAATTGAAATAACAATCATATTTAGCTTAAGAACAAATGTGTATCTAAGTATTTTGTCTCTGACCTATTTTTTTTTTGTGTCCTGCAAACACAAGACAGACTGATGAATACCTGAAAACTTTGCTCAGGACTAGAATGCACATCAGAATTACAATAGAAAAGTGATCATAATTGTTAGTGCTCGTGTTTCTGACCTTTTATTTTCAGTATTATCTCACATATTATTTTAAGTTGGTATTTTGTCCCCACACTATATTTTTATATAGGGAAGAGGCTTCCTTTTCACTGTATTGGTTGGGTGAAGGTGAAATGCAAATGTGTACTGTCTACACCAATGTTGTACTGAGTGATGTTATTGTTTTATTGTTGTGTTTATGTTAATGTATAAAAAGCACAATAAACATATTTGAGAAAAAAAAAGTTGGTATTTTGTTAAGGAAAAAAATTCAATGAATAAAAAGTTTCTAAACTCAAAGCTAGATTGTCACAGTACTTTACAATGTATCAATGGACATACCATACTACAGTTATAGTACAAGGAAATTAATTGTATTTTATATGAATGTGAGAACACAAAAAAGATATCAATTTGTGTGATTCGTGCTTTGAACTGATTCCTCAGAACTGCTTCGGCTTCTTTGTAAAATTAGTTAATGTGGAACTGCAAATGGTAAATATACTGTGATTATTGTAGGTTGATTTCAGAGATTATTTAAATATCTAAAAAACAAGAAAATAAATTACATTAAATAAAAGACAGCATTTTTCTTGACTGATTCTTCGATTTTTGAATCAGGTAAAACTAAGATAGTGGTTGAAGTGAGGATGATGGCACGTGTTAAAAGGATTTTACATGGTGCCAAAGTCGAAATTAAGTATTGAGGTTTAAGAGTTTATACAAAAGCAGTATTTTTGTGGGACCGCATGGGCAGAATGTTTTTATAAACAGATTAAGGCAAAAAAGGTAATTAGGCCTAAACAATATGTTTCCGTACAGTATAGCTTTATGTAATATACAGTAAAGTCATCTGCACAAGTTTATTTTGTCAGAATGTTCAAGTCCTTTACAAAATGAAAAAGCAATGAATAAGCTTAATGTTGTTATTCCAATTAATTGACTCTGTGTTTAAATGTCATAAGAAGTCAAATTGGCTTAAAATTAATAGATTCATGGACAAATAACTCAAATTTAGCTGAGCCTTGCTCATCTTTTGTCATTTTGCCTGGGTTCAGTCTAAAGTTCTCGTGGCTTTTATCACCAATTCAAAAAGCTTGTCTTTGGAAACTGCTTCCTCTGCCTTCTGATTAATCGAAGGTTACATAAACATGGTGTCCTTCTCCATGGCAATCCTGCCTACATATGTAAACAAGAGTGAGGAGAAAAATAATGAACTATTCCCTACAGCTACACACCTACATGCCCTGTCCAACAGCTATATACAAGCAAAATAATGCAGCATCATTTTCTGTGCCAGCCGGGTGAAAGTGATGGTCTCAGCTTGACCACCCTTATAAATATTTCCTGTATTTTTCACTGCAAACAACCCCTGCGGTTGACTGGATGTACTTGTTTATTTCAGATTTGTTTAATTTCTAATAGAGGAAAACTGTTTATGAGCATTGGATACAGTACTTTTTATGGTACAAATCATATATGCACTTACATGTGTTTTTTTTTTTAATCAGATTTATTTTTTATCAGATTATTGTCACACGAAATTTGTCCTCCGCTTTTAACCCATCCAGGTTGGCACCTGTTTGACACACATGCACATGCACATGCACAGGGTCACACAATCAGAGACAGATGCCAACCTGGAGCGGTGGGCAGTCATGAAGCAGCCAGAAGGCGCCCGGGGAGCATGGGGGTACGGTGCCTTGCTCAAGGGCACCTCAGCCGTGACAAGGAGGTGGACTGACACCCCTCCAGCTATCAGTTCCACCAATCTTTTTTCCGAGTGGCGAGAGTGGGAATCAAACCGCCAACCTTCCGGTTATTGGATGACCACTGAGCCACAGCCGGGACCAGGTTGGGACTGATGCGCCGCGCGCAGCCGTCTGCTTCAGTGACGTGTTAGCCGTTAGCCGTTTAGCGCTACATTCAAACACAAAACAAAACGGTAAAAGTAAGGAGAGTAGAAAAAACACCACCAAGAAGCTAATATGGAGAGCGGGGAGGCCACCGTGTTCATGGTCTGCATGATGATGATATTAATCATGGACGATCACATTAGGCGTCTAATATCGAGGCTGGAAGAGCTCACAGAGAGAGTCAGGAGACGATACATTTCATGAAGTAAGAAAGGAGAGCAGAGCGCTGCAGACAAATGAGACCAGTGTAAGTTTAACTTATTAAACACCCGCCGGCTGTGTCTGTGTCTTATGAGGAGACATTTCAGCCGTGATAGCATGACAAGGGGCGTAGCTACCGACCACCACACACCTCCGTCAGATGCGTTCTATAGAACCATGAAAAGACCCGACCTCGGAGAAGGAGCTAAATAGTTATAGGAACTAAGGGAGATAGCCCCGAGTTCCTGTATGTCCGAACACGGGAGAAAACGGCCCCGCGGATTAAAAGGTTATTAGAACTGCCAAAGGTTCCTACAGTCCGAAAGCGGCTATTGTGTGTCAGAGTGATTGAAAACCAAACCCACATGGTCAGTTCAATGCTCTCTCCTTCTTTGTTACATTAAACAGACTGCTGGAACAAGCTTACCCACTGTACTTACATAAGGAAAAGCAGCATTTGACATGTTATTCCTCCTTTTTGAGCACAAATCCTTTCAACGGCACTTGTACAAAATAAATATCTAATAAAGAAAACAAACACATTAATTGTATCCTGCTTCAGTCCTATTGGTCAATGCATTAGAAACAATTGACATAAGTTCACGTCTTCTGTCATGTGCCACAAACCTTTGACATACTGGAGGGGTACTGATACTGATGGGAGGGCCATTCATTTTTGCAGGTCTTCATTACTGAAATGAAATAGGGAAAACTGAAAATTTATCCTGATCTCGGCATTGGGTGAAATGCCAGGGGACGACCACCTATTGTGCAGAAAGCACTGAGTCTGAGCACAGCCTTACAAAGTCCCTGACATGGTTGCTGTCTAATCATCTTTGTATAACCAAGTTTCTGTTTCTCTATTACAGTTGAGGAAAAATATTTTGATTTACGATCTCCCCGATGATAAGTGTATATAAAACCTGAGTTTAAAGATACATCTAATCAGAACTCTAAAATATAAGAACCAATATAAAAAAACAAACCAACTAAAAACAATAAATAATAGGTGTCATGTAGGCTTGTGCTAGGATCATGTTATTCCATGACTGCAGTGAGCAGGTTTAACTGGAATAGGGTTGTTTGATGATGATACACACAGGGGAACACGCAATGATGCTCTAACACGCAGAGGAGGGGGTTGCGTTGCTCTGCTTGATCGCTACCTCTGTCAGATCATTTAAAGCTTGACAGAGCATTGGTACATGAGCTCTGGAGAAGAGTTCGCCTCCATCTCTCCAGCTATACAACAAAGTGTTGACTGACAGAGGACGGCACATTATTCACCATTCTGTGGACACTGAAAGCTTGAAAGAATTTAACAATGGAATTATTCAACTACGCTCTAGGAAAAAATATCACTTTTGTGCGTCCTCCATATTTCATTATACGTGGATTTGTCGGTATACCTAATGTCAAATATTACTATGTCTTTCTCTTTTTTGTCTACATTGTGTCAGTGCTGGGAAACACAGCTGTAATGGCTGTAATATATCTGGATCATAACCTAAGAACTCCTAAATATGTTGCAGTTTTTAACCTTGCATTTGTGGACCTGTTTGGTAGCTCTGCTCTGGTTCCGAAGGTTCTTGACATCTTTCTGTTTAACCATAACTTAATTCCCTACAATGACTGCTTGACATTCCTCTTTTTCTGCTACTCTTGCCTTTCGATGCAGTCCTTTAACCTGGTTGCTCTTGCCTATGATCGACTTGTTGCCATCACCTATCCTCTGCACTACCAAGCCAAGGTGACCCACAGGTTTATGTTTTCTCTGATTGCCTCTTTCTGGATTTTTGTTATCATTGCTGTTCTGATTGCAGTTGGTCTTATTACAAGACTTTCCTTCTGTAAATCTGTGGTTGTTAACAGCTATTTCTGTGACCATGGTCAGATTTATCAGCTTGCGTGCAATGACTTTTTCCCCAATGATGTAGTTAGTTTTTTTTACCCGGTTCTTATTTTTTGGATTCCATTGGTTTTTATCCTGTTAAGTTACTTATATATTGGCTATACTTTATCTAAACTGGCCACAGTTCACCAAGGAATGAAGGCCTTTAAAACATGCATAGCTCATCTCTTATTGGTGGTCATCTATTTCACCCCACTGTTGGTTACATTCACCTTGATGGAAAAAATTCATCCAAATAACAGGATCTTAAACCTGTCTCTGACCTCGGTCTTTCCTCCCATGTTAAACCCAATCATTTATGTTCTGCAGACAGAAGAAATCAAAGTGTCAATGAGGAAAATATTAAAAATCCGTGGAGGATCCAAAATAACAATTAGAAAATCTATGAAAGTGTGATCAGAATACATGCTGATGAAATTAGGGTCACATTATTCAGGTCAGACAAGAAACCAAAAAATGAAAACTCCTACAGGGCATTATCCAAATAAAGGAAAAACTTTTCTTTGTCTTTAAGAGGCCTTCAAGAGGTGATTACAAAGTTAAAATGAATGAAAATGAGAATCTAGTCAGTCTTGGTATGTAAAGTAGTTTTCAACACAACTCACAAAACTGTGTCTTCTCTAGAAAAGCTACACAAACATCTAATTCACTATAGAAAAAGAAATGGGGAAAAAAATTAGACAAGGAAGAGTACATGGCTAGTTTAGGGAAAATTAAATGAAAATGTTTTAATATTCTTAAAGCAATCTAAAGGGAAAATGTTGCTGTCTAAATAGATCTAAACTTTGCTTTGTTAGTGTGTTCTTGGTTGTGAGTATAAATCAAACCCTGTACAAGCTAGTCATTGTGTTTTTCTTGTGTTTCTTCAAAAGATTCTGTGTTAACATTTGAAGTGTGAATGCTGTGCACTGTGAATTTCCAGTCTAAAGAATTGTAATTATCCAGTTGAACTGAACAGTTAAAACCTGTAGTCAGAGGGCCTATGACCTTATAAATTGTTTTGCTAAATGTAGACTTCTTCAGGGTCTGGATGGTTCAATCATTTTTCCGTCGTCAGACGAGAGATTTCATTCTGATGACCTATTTTTGACAGCAATTTCTCAGCCAGCTGTTTCACATGCTACTTTAAAGAGAGACTGCTATCCAATTAAGGACTTTTCTTTTTAAAAAAAGAGGGGGCCATTTTCATCATCATCATCCTATCATGCCCCAGGATAGAGTGGGTAACTCAGGCTTTATCTTTCTTTTGTATTGTGAGAGCCCCGGTCTAAATACAGGGTTCCTACAGGTTTCTTCAAGTCAAATTTAAGTCTTTTTAAGACCTTTTCAAGACCATTTATAAAAAAAAATAATACCTATTTCACGGCCTATTTCACAGACCTACCGGCAAAGAAAAACTTTTTTTTTTAATTTGTTCATTTATTTCTCAAACAAATGAACGTGTGGACTGTGTAAAGCATTGATGAAACATTGCAGCATAGTTGTAGTAAACGCTACAACACCACAGCACAGACACAGACAACAAGCCAAACAGAGGTGTGAAAAATCAAAGAAAATTTCAGCAGACCACAAAAAAGTTTAACTGACACAGTTAAGTTGTTTTTTAACATTGGTTATGTTAGCTAGCTACTTATACCATGCTGGGAATATGGGGAGCGTGAACTGCTCCTGAGCTAAACTGAGTCTTATTGCCCAAGGCCCTCCCACCCTGTCGCAAATTGATACATTTCACCATTTTCCCGGGCCATCATTTTTTGCACAGTACACATGAAGCACTTCTTTCATTGTGCCAGTAAAGTATGAAGTGCATGCATGTTGCATTTTTCTTTCATTGTGCCATTTAAGTATGAAGTGCATGCATGTTGCATTTTATTTGTGTTGTAGTTTACGCTATTACTTTGCAGACAAGGAGAATGAACATTGGTGTATATGCATGGTGATATACAGCTAGACATTTAAAATAGGGAGTGGTACTATTTACCAAAATTAAACTTAATCATGCTTTACCACTCTGAAAATATGAAGACAACCCTTGTGATTGCATAAATACTAATGTTTGATCAGTTGACCAATGCTAACTTATGTTGATGGCCACAATAGTGCAAAATAGGGGTATATAATCACAACAGTGTGCTACAATATTCAACATTTTTACACCTCTGGTAAATAATGACTGCCAAGACATGTTGATGGGGTGCTGAGTGACCTACTTTCAAAAAATTAAAAGTTAAATTATAAAAAAAACTATTTGTGCACAAACATTCATTTTGCCTGCATAAACGTGCACAAACGATTCCAACCATTTTCAAGTCATTTGGATGTTAATGGGGTGCTGAGTGACCTAAGGTCACCAACCTCTTAAAAGTTAAATATCTTCAAGACGGTTTGTGCACAAACGCTGATTTTGCCTGCACAATCGTGCACAAACGATGCACAAACGAACCAAAATGCTTTTATTCATATTTTCAACAAATGGGGTGCCAACTTCACACAGGTAAAGAACAAACTTATTAAACTTATTAAACTTATTATTATATTATGCCCTTGGAGACCGGTTGTCATGTCCAGCACAACTCGCATGCCCTGTTTTTTTCCGGCCCTTCCAGTACTGGGTTTCCCCATGTATACCTGCATATTCCAGGCATAGCTGCTCCTGACATCCCATGCTGCCCATTCATTTCCTATGGCCGTCACTTTTGACTGGGAACACCACAGGTGTAACAAGGTTGATTAAAACACTCAAAATTCAATGAAAAAGGTGATCATCACTTTTATATGTTCAAGTGCATAGTCTGGAGGATATCAGAAGGCCTTGAGGCAATCAGATGTAAAACACAATATTTAGGAGTGTTTTAAGTTGTAAATCGGTCAGATTTGACCCGAACACGACAGGAGGGTTAAAGCGGCTCTATGCAACTTTTTCATGGTCATAAAATTGCTTGGCAATCATCAGATTGCTTGGCTGACCCGTTCTGATGAAAACGGTGACATTTCCATCTCCATCTGGTGGCCCTAGCCCGAAACAGTGCTTGCAACTTTGCCTGTGGCGCCGCGTGCTTTGTTTACCTCTGGAAGTCTCGCGACACACGAGAGCCGAGAACTACTGCTTCACGGCAGGTCTAAAGGGCTCTGAGCCGAGCCAGGGAGCCTGATAAGACACACCTCTCTCCATTAGCTGTCGACGGCTAAATTGAATGCGATTAGCTTCTAGAGTAGTAATATATAATATGGCTAGACTGTCACCTTATTTTCTATGGAGCTCCCCCTACAGCTTTGGGGTGTGTATTGCATGGTAAACAAACCCCGTATTACTGAAAGTTGCATAGGGCCGCTTTAAAGGGGAAGTTTTGTTTTTTTTTAACCTGGGCCTATTTTCTGGGATAAAATACGTTCATCTACTCACCGATAACAGTTTGGTGAAAGTCGGCATCCTTCGGACACTATTGAGATCACTCGAGATGTGCGTATATCCATGTAATGGGAGTGAATTTGGGCATCAACAATACAGCCTTTAAATAAGGCATTATCTGTCTTTATTTCACCAATACTTTAAGACAAATGAATGAATGAACACGTACTATTACACTTTAGTTCAGAGCTGCCATGTTGTTGTTATTGGGAGCTTGCAGGGGGGCTTTCTACACACGCATCTAGTGCGATGACGTCATCGACGCGCACCGCCGCAGCACAGCTCATTTACTCCGTGCACTGTGACGGTCGGCAGATCTTCACACGGAGTTTGCTTCTGCTAGTTTTGTGCAACATGGCAGGATAATTATCAGATTTTGACGACGTGGACGACGACTTAATCCCACCGCGTGTCTTGAAAGCCCCCAATAAGCCCCCAATAAGCCCCCAATAAGCCCCCAATAAGCCCCCAATAAGCCCCCTTGTGTTATGACATGGCCTGCAGTTAAGGTTCCAGGTTTAAAAAAAAAAAAACGATCTTCCCCTTTAAGGAAGTTTCAATCCCTCAATTCACCAAGGAGTTGCATTTTTTCCTCAAGTCTGCGGTGGAGAGTGCAGTCTGTTTTGCAGCCATCTGCTGGCAGCATCAGAACCAGAGATTTAAAGAAACTGAACAAACTTATAAAGAAGGTTGGCACTGTGCTGGGGCCTGCCGTGAAGCCGCTGAACCTGATTGTACAAAGACCAATGCTGCACAAGTTAATGAACAGAAAGAACAGCATCGCACCCTCTTTACATAATATCATGTTGAAACAACGGAGTGTGTTCAGTAAGACGCTTCTTCAGCTCCACAGATTGAAACAGGAAGGGATTCCTGCCAGCAGTAAAAACCATACACTTTGTGACAGTTTGTAATAATTGTTTAGGGGAAAACAATTACTGAAATATTCAAATTTTCCTTTGGGATAAATCAATTATTTTTTCATTTTATTTTTAATTTCTTTTAACGTCGGCAAATGCATAAGCGTTTGTTTTCCTCTTAGGTGGAAATAATTGTGATGGATACATATTTTTTAATGAAACTGAAAACATTTCACACTAACTTGCTCGTCTTTCCTTGGATACCCAGTTGTGATGACAAACCAAACCATGGCGGCTCTTCTGCTACGTCTCATCACACATTTTTATTGGCATTATCTCTGTCAGCCTCCCCTGTATACCATTTTATGGGCCCAAGCAAACAGTATAAGCTTTCTGTGAAACCATGTCTCTCCAACCACTGGTGTGCACAGACATTTGCCGCCAGTTCAGCTTCGCCTATGCTGGAGAGATGTTTATTCTTTATGTTTCTTTCGCCCTCGTCGACCTCTCTTACTTTTTCATCATCGTTTCCGTCAGTGGACAGGTGAGGTTCACCTGAGGTAAGAGTGGGTTTTAACATCTTGTATATATGTCAGATTAAACTAGAGATCTTCACTTGTCAGTTTACAAAAAATATGTCCCAAATGGACCCATCTTTCAAGCTTATTTTGATGATGTATTCTATCTCATTTTCAAAAATGCTTCAACCATAATCTACTTCTCTTCTTGGAGCAGAAAATAAACCTTTACTACCTGAGCCAGCCAGCGCTTTATCATTTCTTTCTACTACATACCACACTTCTGTCTGCACTGCTCCACACTTTCTTAACTTAGCAATGACACCTGAGAAATAAATAGCCTCAGGCCTTTTTCTACAGTCTCTTTCCTCCAGCGATCAACCCATTTATCTACTGTAGGAGAACTAAAGAAGGAAATATTCAGATGATGGTTTAAGACACAAAAGGCGAATACCAAAGTCCTGACAAATTATTATTTCTATTATTATTATTTAGTTTTTATTGTTAATAGCTTGCGTGCACTGGACAGGGCTGATAGCTTCAGTAATTCCTGTCATACCTTGGAGGCTGCTGTGGTTGGCAACATTTCTAAACCAAATGCAGGTTTATGTTGTTCTTCAAAGGCTACTAAGACCAACTATTTCTGTTCTTCGAAGCTGCATCAATCTCTCTCTGTCACAAAATCTTTATATTAATGAGGTCCCGCTAATTGTTACTGTCACACTGCCAAGATCCCTGTGTGAGGTAATCTCTCAAGCTCACCTCTGTGTGTCATACTCAGATGTACGCTGGTAGATCATTTGCCTCACTCTGCTTTCAGTATGGTTCAGGCGGAAGACAGCTACACATGGGTGTCAGAGTTTCTCATTGTATTGTACACATTGTATTTTCACGTGGTGGCGGGGTTCTTCTTTTCATCCTTTATGTGACCATACTGGTGGGCAACCTGATGCTGGTTGTAGTGTTTGCTTTGGAGCGCTGTCTCATGTACACCATCATGGTCAGCCTGGCTCGCTCAGACATTGGTAAATAAATTGGTCAATTTTTTATCTTTAATGCCAAGATGTCAGGTGTTATTTTCCCTGACCAATGGTACCATTTCTAATCTTTCATTATAGTTTATTCCTCAAGGCTTTACCACAGGCCCAAACTTATTGCTCGCTATTGGTGGAATGATGGAAGTGTTGCCTTTTACACACGTCTCTTGGCACATGATCCACTATTTTGGCAGCTTGAACTCCCTGATTTTACTGACCATGGCTGTGGACCGATATCTGGCTATCCGGTTTCCTCTCAGGTGGAAAAAAATAAAAAATAAAACACATATCAAACTTCTATAAATGTATTTTATTTATACAGCCCTTTACAAACAATCCTTACGATGTACCAAAGTGCTTTACAGCAGGTAATAAATAAAGAGAAGAATAAGTAAAAACAAATAAAAACAAACAGTGAAAGCAATAAAATACAACAAAATCGATCAAGATAAAAGATAAACGTGTCATCATACTACTGGGTATTAAAAGCAATCCTAAATAAGTAGGTTTTTAGCCTAGATTTGAAGAGGCCCAGGTCAGAAATAAGACGCAGCTCGACGGGGAGCTTATTCCAGAGCCTGGGGGAAGCGACGGAAAAGGCTCGGTCACCCCAGGGTTTGTATTCTGACCTGGGCACTTCCAGCAAAAATTGATTTGTTGACTTCAGACCTCTACCAGGATTGCGGACTGTTTAAAGCTCAGACTTATGTCTAAGCTCTGCAACTAGACTGAAAACACATTACCCTCTTTTCCTCTTCCCAGAGGCACGGGAACACATTTTCGGCAGGGGGTGGCAAACTTTTCGACGGGGGGGTTTTCCCCCAGAAATTTTTTTTTTTTTTTTTAGATGCAATTTCCTGCATTCTAATAAATTTTAGGGCATGGCAAATCCCATCTGACTCACTCCTTCAGAATCCACCAAAGAGTTGGTACACACAACACAATCATTTCTGTAGCAATCAGAATTAATGGTAGCAACTCATGAACTCGCTCTTGCCAGCACTACCTACGGCACTGAAAATAGCAATTAAACACAAAGCACTCGGCGTGCTATACATGAAAATAGCATAACCCAATGACTTGCCATTTCCCCCTTTGTTGCGGCAGAGTTACTGCATTGCTTTTCAGTGCAGCTGATATTGAATAAAAATAAATACATTGTCACATTATTATTATTATTATTATTACTATTACACAGTATTATTATTATAGACCTATTAGGCCTACTCTATTACAATGTGGCACACAACACGTTGCAGCAGTGCAAACAGGGATCACATCCGTATCAGCGGCAGCTACCTTGTCCTGACGCTCCAGTGCTTGGTATTCTTCGTCCGATGCGTTGGGCTGTGGATTACTGATCTTCAAAAGTTTGGGATTGGGGAGGCTTTGAAAAAAAGACGAAATTCTCTTCTGCGACATGTTTGCTACTCTTTGCTACTCTTATTGAAACGTTCTACTCAGCGGGCTCGCGGGTTTTGTTTCGAGGAATCTCAATCACGTCAGGACAAAAGAAAATCTGATTGGCCACACAACAAATTTTATTTATTTTAATATTTATTTATTGTTTTAAGAGCTAAGATATTGCCATCCCACTTCATGAACACAATATATAATATCAGCAGAGCGGAAAAAAACAGTTTGAAATAAATAAATAAATAAATAAATAAATAAATAAATAAATAAATAAATAGCCGTAGCTTTATTTTCATGTCAGTTTCGAAGCTCCGCCACCAGGGGGTGCTGCCGCACCTCCCGCACCCCCAGTTCCCGCGCCACAGTGACTGTGGCGATAACAATCCAGACTATGACAGGCCTGACTACCTTGTGGCTGTCAGTAAGGGAAGGGGGGGGGGGGGGGGGCAGGACACTGATGCAGACTTCAAAAAGGTAAGAGCACAATTGGTTTATTTAAAAATTAACAAAAGTCAAAAGAAGGCGCGGCTGAGCCGGATGATGAAACTAGACTGTGGAACAAATATGAGTATGACTGTGACAAAATAAACAAATGACATGACAAGAAAGCACTTAGCTTGGTTAGACGTGGCGTGGCATGAAACGTGACCGGTGAAATGGGAGTAAGGAAATCACAAGCTGAAAGCGGAAACCTGGAAACTAAATACTGAACAGGGTGAGTGCAGCTGAGAAACGATGGACAGGTGAAGTGAATGAATGATGAGCAGAACATGGGGACTGAGGGAAAAACTAAAACATGGCGAGACTTAACTGAACATGAACTTAAACACTAAGACAACACATGATAAAACACAAAACTAAAAACATGAACGTGACAGTGGCACACATCTTCCCTGGCATCAGCACCATCAGTTTTGCCCCGATGCCATACAGTCCTTCTGTGACACTTTGTCTCTTAAACCTCGAGTGTGTGCAGATATTAGCCGCCAGTTCAGTGTCTCCTATGGTGTCGCAATGTTTATTCTTTATGTTCCTTTAAGCTTCATAATCTTCACTTACTTTTGCATTGTCATCTCTGTCTTGCGCATGGCCAGTGAACAGGTGAGGATTACCTCGTCTCATCCTAAACTGATATGTTTCTATGTTTTGCATGATGTGTCAGAGTAAACTAAAGAGCTTTGTGAGGTTACAAAATTTATGTCCACGTATATTTTTGTGTTTTAATTTTATTATCTAAATTACTCTAACTATTGTCAATTTTCTCCTCAGGGAAGAAAGAAGACCTTTTCTACGGGTTTAAAAGTGGTTTATACATTGTGTTTTCAAATAGTTAAGTTCTTTTTCTTGTATTAAAAGTGTACATAACATGATAACAAAAAAGGGAACGATTAAAATGTGCAATAAAATGGGAAAACTGAAAGTTTGGGAATTCTTGAATTCATAGTCAAATATATTGTATGTTGCTGCGTTGGTACCCTGCTGTGAGAAGCATATGATATTTTTATTCCTCTTGTAAAGTTGCAAACATGTCATATACTTGCTGCTCAAATCAACAGCATGAGATAGAATTTAAATTAGGGAAAAAATTTAAGTATAAACATTTCCTAATGCTTATAGAAACAAAGTGAGAACAAAATTACTTCCATTTTTTTTTAAAACATGGGTATATAGTATTGTTGTAACAGTTTCAGCTTGTTTGGCTGTGGCTCATCATTAGGTGTTCATATGTCAGTGTTTGTCCAATTCATATAGTGAAATCTCCTCGGGCAAAATGCTGAACTCCAATTGCTCCTGATGTTTTTCTCTCCTGGGTTCTGCTTATCAAATCAAATCAAATCAAATAAAATTTATTTGTATAGCACATTTCATGTACAAACAATTCAAAGCGCTTTACATAAAATAAAAGCATTGCAGCAGGGAGTGGAAGAAGCATTAAAATACATAAAAGAATATAAAGAGAAACAAATAAAATCATTTAAATGAATTTAAAAACAAGCAACAGTCGATCGAGTCTACTGGAGATGAATGCATGGATGAGTTTCTCCTGGTCTTTTTGGGAGAGGAAACCTTTAATTCTGTTGATGTTTCTGAGGTGGTAAAAAGCTGCCTTGGTGACAGCTTTGATGTGGCTGCTGAAAGTCAGATCTGAGTCTATCAACACTCCGAGGTTACCAACTCGGTCAGTGATTGTAAGGGCCCGAGTCTCAAGATATTTACCAACGCTGACCCTCTTCTCTTTGCTACCAAACAGAATGATCTCAGTTTTGTCTTCATTTAATTGTAGAAAATTCTCTCATCCAGGTGTTTACTTCCTCCAGACACTGACACAGTACGTCTGCCGGGCTGCAGTCGTCCGGTGACAGAGACACATAAAGTTGTGTATCGTCTGCATAACTGTGATAATTGATGTTAAAAAAAACCCCGATAAGTAAACGTAAGATTGTAAAACTAATCCATATTCATGACATTTAGAGTTAAGTGGCTGACACAACATCTTCATAATTTGGATGGCCTGAATTCTGCTATTTAGTTTCCTATATAAATCCCCCCTGTGATTGAAAACTTATTTACCTACACCCTCATTAAGATCTTCCTAAATCTTTCACATATAAAGTAAATTTGAACACAAAGTATATAATAAAACCAGTGGAAGAAAAAGACAAGGGGGTACTTAAATGGAAACTATGAGGTTATTTGTTGTCATGCCAACAAATACTAAAAAGATCAGTAGGACGACGATTGTATACATCAGACTTTTGACTGTGTTCATTTACTGAAAAGCTGCCATCAATGTATTTTGCCAGAAGATGGCGCCATCCTCAAATCTTTATGCGCATCTGCAAAGAAGTCACTCACTTAGCAACACAAATCATGTATTATGGAATGTTTAGATCTTACCCCATAATTATATTTGCACATATAACTCATTCAAACATGTGAACTGAATGTGTGTGAACGGCAAAAATCCTCAATCTAACTCTTTCTATGTCTTGTCTGGACTGACGTTTCAGACAACAGTGAAATTCCCAACAGAATGGTACCTTTGAATGGTGCCACAGTCTTTTTCTGTCATGACCCAGACTCTTTTCATTACGAGGGAATAGTCGTATTCATATTGAATAACTGGCCCTTGTGTAGTGGATGTAGCATGACTTCAGGGAAGAGAGGAGAAAGAGACGTAAACAAGGGGGAGAAAAGGAAGAAAAACTACCCGGGAGCCAGACTTGACTCTATTTCTCCTACTGTGCCACGTTATATCTACTGTCACTTTTATTTTTCATCTCTAAAACATGAAAAAAAAATCCCTCCTGTAACTTTAACTTTGTTTGTTCAGGATGTCATTAACCAAGTCCATGATGCATGACACATTTGCAAAAACAGCTCACAGGATGGCTGGCTGGACTGTACTTTGTGTTCCACTCTGTTCTTCCTGCTGCACTTTGGCCTACTCACTGTTGAGCAAACTGGACAAGTGACTGAACAGCATCACATGTTTGTCATAAAAGAATTATGCAATTTGGTTTTTGTCTCTCATATATTGGGACTATCAGAATCTACACTCCCTGTAGCAGGGGTACTGCAATACAAACTGCAAGCACAAAGCATTTGGTTTATTCCCCTTCTGTGGCAAACAGATGGCTTAAACGTGCAATGATGACAAATGTTTTCACAGCCAAATGGAGGAGATTAGTAATTGCACCGAGTGCTGCTTTTCACACCAAAGAAACTGCATTTAAACACGTTCCAGAACTCATTCAAAACACTAATACCTACACGGGATAACTTGAAATCACAGATACATCTTGTATCAGCAAATTTAGCCTCCAGGAAAAAAATAAAAATAAAAAAAGGTATGTCAGAGAGATCCTCAAACAAATCCATTTGTGGATTTACTAGTGAGTGTGTTTGACAGGTGGGCAGATTAGAGGAGTGCCCACCTCCCCCTGATCCCCAGAACAACAGTTAGCTGAAGATAAGCTCAGGCTTAGACTGTCCCTTCGTAAGTCTGAGCCAAATCCAACTCAGGTTTAGCTTTTGAGAGAGACATGATCCTGTGTTATAAAGGCAGCTCTTTGAGGATTGGTGACATTGCATCAGAGCTGTCAGTCAGAGAACAGGGTTCTTGAGGGCCGCTCGTGCGAAACTAAAAGGAGAGATCATTTCAAACGCAGGCTGTAAACGGATCCATCGGCTTATTTTTGTGTTTAGAAACAGTCTGGGAACTATGAATATCTACACCACATTTCCAGACACGAGGAGACAAAGGAGAAATTGAAAAGAGAGTAAAGGAAATGAGAATTCTTTGTGAAAAGGCCTCAAAACAGTAGTGTGTACCACATAAAGTCTAACTAATTGGCTCACCTTGTATTGGCTGTATTGCAGTGTAAGATGAGTACTCTACTAATCCCTTTCTGTTAAGACTTTTGATCAAAGAGGAGGCCGTAGATGAGCACTGGGCGACATGAAATTCCACTGTATGGTTTCGGTGGGGAAATAGTTGCTCACACCTCTTCCGGAGAAAGACAAACTGGATTGCCCACTCAGCCCAAGGGCGTGAAGCGTCACGTTGGGTGTTTTGCTGCGTCTGTGGCTCCCTCTGCCACAGTCCGGTGTCAAAGTCTGTGTCGGGATCTAAGAATAGCCGATGACACGCGGTGCATGTTAATAATCTGTGGGAAACATGGGAAGGCAACAGAAGCAGGCAGAGAAATGTCTTGAGTACAGCTATGCTCAGAGTCAGTGTTTATATATGGAGCAGTGAGTGTGTTGTGCATGCCATTCTTCAAAGCCAAAAAGCCGCAACTAATTTGAAGTTACACTGGAAATAGACAGAGAATCCTCGCTGAAAGTGGATACGCTAGATTTCCTCAGCTCTAATCGTGCCCTTTGACCTTTGCAGCAAACAAAAAGCAATTGCGACTTTTTCCTTGTCATGACCAGGTGGTGTTCTATAAATGCGTTTCATGTCAACAGCGCGTCTGTGTGTGGCCAGAGTGAGACAGCAGGTGCTCGGATGAGAATCCAAAGACGAACACAGTCGAGAGGCTTTCGGCGGGTTACAGAGGCATTTTGTCTTCACTCTGAATGTAACATTTATATTTGATCAGCAGACCTTAAAGAGAGGAACTGGGGAACTGTAGTAAAGGTGACCTGGGAGTTCATGTTACACAGACCTACACTGTCAGACAAGTACAGACAAGTGCTGAGGAGGGAAACAGAGTCTGCACAGTCACACAGACTCGGAACAAATACACACACTGTTTAACTTATACAAATTTTCCGGCTTGAAAATAGGAGAAATCCAGCACATATGTATACACTTGTGGTGAAATGTGACCTCCAGCTGCACACTTATATATATATAAAAAAAAAATTGTTGAAAATACTGTATGTTTTACGTCTTTATATCAACATGCTGCAAAGTCCTTGAAAAAAGTCATTTCATGTATCTCAGCTAATCACTGTGGTACAACTTCAACTACATTTTTTCTTTGTTTTTTTTTTTAGATTTTTGTGAAATTCTCCCATTGGACATCAATTTATTAGACTTGACAGCCTTAGAAAGAGGAAGAGATGGTATCTTTAAGGCCTTCTTAGTCATCATATAACCTGTGATACTGCATTACTCTCAGCCCATCCATTTGCTTCTGGGTTTTAAGGTCCAGCTACAATAACAACAGGCTAAGAGAAATACCCAGACAACAACCTTTAAGTTCCTTGTGGATGATCTCAAGGTGTTCCCAGGTCAGATGATGTATGTAATCCCTTGAGCTGAGTCCAAACTTTGCCTCAAGTTCACCTTTGGCTCTTATTCCTCCACAGACAATCTGCTGGTGATGCTGAGGAGCTCCTCATAGTGCTCTATCCAATCACCCAACAGTATCTCCAGTCTTTGTAAGAAGTTGTTCTCCCTGGCTGAACGCAGCCTGAACCCTGTTTCTGAGGCATCAAATGGTTTAACACTGAGTATCTCCGCACCGTTAAAGTGGCTAAAGCAGTCCCTTTCCAGGAGTTTACAGAACCCATGCTGTGCAGTGAGGTGAGCTTAACTACAGATCTAGCTCCAGTTCCTGCACCAGCCCCAGTTCCCACTTACCAGAGATTTGTCGATCAGCTCTGCAGATAAACCTGGATGGAGTTTTAGCCCATCTCTGTGTTCAAAACAGCTTAAACTCTGTTGTAAAGTATTTCCTCCCATAAAATGCTTGGCTCGTTTCCATAAAGCATTAAGTCGGAGCTTTGACCGATTCCAAAAGATTAACCGAAGAACTTGTGTGATTAATGTCGTCCTGCTACAGAACCCACTTTCACTTGAGATTCAGTTCACGGACAGATGTCCTGACATTGTCCTTTAAAATGAAATGGTGTTATCTGGCAAAGCGCATCAAAGTGGCAAATAGAAACGTTGGACGGATAACGTGGATCTGGCAAGGAAAGAGAAAACAGGTAATGACTAACTGAGGACAGGTGGAATAACATGAGAACTGGGCACTGGTGTGAAGCCAAAACCGAGACAGGAAGAAAAAGGCAGGTCATTTTAAATCACAACAAACAAAAGTTTTCTTTTTACAGCCAGATGGGAATCAAGAACCTATTTCCGAGGTCCTCAGATAGCTCTTTTGAGAGATTCCTGTTCTTTAAACAAAACAGGGCACCCAATCTGAATTTTCCCCGTCAAATAAAGTTATAATCAAAGAAACACACAAACTTTTGCCACTCACAAGTATACAAGTCTTAATCATTGAATAAAATCTGCTCCTGTGCTTGCTCAACTTTATTTTTATACTTTCAGTTTTTCTTAAGAAAATCTGGTTTTGTTGGCAGAAAATACAGAATTTTTCGTCAATTTGTCATTTGGAGTTATATGTAATAAACTTTGTGAAGTGAAGCTGAACAAGCTGAATCAACTAATCATCATAATGTAGGTGTGTTTTTCCTTTCTTTCTTTCTTTCTCTCTATCTTTTTCCTTTTGTTTTGTTTTGGATTGCTCACATATAAAAAGATGGGGGGTCACATTTTAAAGTCTGTGCATATCAGGCATACTGAAATGCAACATAAGTATGACAAATATATTTTTTCTTTATTGCAAGACAAGGCAAGAAAGTATAGGAGGAAAAAGGTGTGTTAAAGAAGATAAACCCAGTGAGATCTATCAGAAGACGGACCCAAAATGACAATAATAATTAGTCGCGGCCCCTCTTTGCTCACCTGGTGAAAATCAATCCCTGACCTCAATTTTAAAAAACCCTGTCAACAAAATCCCTTTCACACCTCGCCGTGTTTGTGCAGGCATGCTTATGGTTTTGTGTGTGCACGCGTGTGTGTGTGCTTATGAGTGCTTGTGTGCGCCAGACTCACTACCCCCTCTCCACTCTCCCTTTATGGTGGGGAGATTAGGTTGTTAATCCAGTAGATCTCGGAGAAAAAGCCTCTCCTGATGCCACAATGGATTTCACTCAGTCCACCAGAGAAAGGACAGACCTGCTGTCGATAGACATCTTGATCTCTGACGGAAACAGACACACACACACACACACACACACACACACACACACAGACATAATGACATGAATACACGAGGAGCTTTTCAACAGTATATTGTGTCACACATGTATTAAAGCATGCTATATTTATCCCACAGCTATATTGAGCTGATATTTTAAAAGTGTTATGTCTTTCAATTACATCTCTTGTAGAGACTGTGTGTAATATATTAACTAATTAAACACAAAACACAGTAATAGAGGTATTTTTGGCCACCAAAACTCCCTGTTCTGCTTAACAAAGACCATTATTGTATCATTTCAGCTCAGTCAGACATTCTTCATTCTCCATAACAGCACATGCAATTCTGAGCATTGATTTTCTCATTTATTGATTAAGTCATTAAAGGGAGGATGGACATCCTTGTTGCATAGTCTCATTCCCCACAGGGAACCGCTCATCAATGTGCTGCTGTATGTTCATTTCAGTGACTACTAATAAAGCCAGACATTTTTCAGTACTTCCATGAATACAAAAAGACGCCGACTGAAACACGTCAAATACAGCTCTTGCTGTGCAATTTAATATCTGACCAGCCCAGGGGGGGACAATCAGAAAAAGAATCTCAGTTTGACCAATCAGTTATTCCCATGGTGTTACGCATAAAGCTCAGCGAGGGCATAATGAACTGAGTTCACAACAGCAAAGACTAAATACTTCATTCCTGTTTCTTTTTCTTCTAAAGTGCAGCATAAAAGCTCAACATTCTGTCAAAATCAATCATTTCCTTCTCTCTGTTTCTTTTCGCAAGACTGACAACCCCCCCCCCCCCCCCCCTAATTGTTACCCACAAAATAATAATCTGTTCATCCCCACCCCCCATTCAACTGTAATGACCCCCATTCATGCTCCCACTACTTCCAACCCTCGTTTGCCTGTTCTATCCGCAACTTAGGAACTGCAGCCATGTTATCAAGCGGGACTGCATAAAGCAGCAGTGAGAGAAACTCCAAGGCACGGGATGTGAAATAATTATGCCTTCAAAATAAACGCGGAAGAAATCATTCAGTTTTTGTCAAATGAGTGCTTAAAGTTTACACGTGTTATCATGTTAGTTTCATTGGTAGTGGCAAGAACATTCACTTAGAATATTTATCATCCAAAAATTCCATAATAAGATTGTGATTTTGCTGTATCATACTTCTCCTCTTTGATTGAACAAATTCTAGGTAATAAATCCATTCATTTTTATATTGTCTTTACAGCACGGTGAAGTGCAGTGATGGACATAATTTGCACTTAAAAGTATGGGCCACATGACATGGGACATTTCTAGACATCTCCCACAAAGGGAAGCAAAGCGGTCAGATAAATACTTTAAAAATGATGGCTTGACTGCCTTTTAACAGTTTTTAAGCAGCTGGTAATGTGCACGTGGCATGGGTGTCTCAACTCATCAATATCATATGTACTCATTGAATAATTCACAGCTAGGACCACCTCAACCAACTTGACTTACATTAATAAGTAGTAAGTATCCTAATAGCATCCACTTCTGTATAGGAGGTTATTAGTTGATTTGGTTTGGCAATTTAGTGGGATTACCCAAAAGTGAAATGAAGTTTTTGGTGCAGATCCAAATTAATTTATCTATTCATCATTTTTGTATTTTCATCCCAATTTCATCTGAACTTTATACATATATATATATATATATATATATATATATATATATATATATATATATGTGTATTGTATAAATGCAACAATTATTGTTATTTGTTACCCTTTCTTATTACTTTCATCACCAAAATTATCCAAACCTCTCGAGTTTTTACCCAGATCTTAGTACATATTTATATATATATATATATATATATATATATATATATATAAATATTATTAAATAGAATAAACTCAACAGTTCTTTTGCAGGAAATAATGCCTCATTGCAGTGTTAGAGGGATAAACCAAATACAAAAAAATCTGTAAGAAATTATAAATCAGGTACACATGAACACATTTGAAAAAAAATCAACGCATAAACACACACAAAAAAATGTAAAAATATGTATACAAAACAATCAATATGAACAAAAGAAAATATTATTTTGTATACAAGTTCTACGTAGACATAATACCAAAAAATAAGTGAAAGGAATACAAACAAAAACAACCCAAACTTGACAAGGTTCCACAACAAAATAATAACAACAACAGCAACAATAATAATAACATTTTTATTTATTGCGTTACAAAAAAAAAAATGGTGTTCTTATTTTGAAAGTTTTTACCGGAAGTTGCGCATCGTCATCTGTTGCTGGATTGACGACGTCCCTTCTGAGAGAGGATGACAGCTGAGCTGGTTGTAAAGGTACAGCAGTGCGGTCCGTAACACCAACGAAAACCGTACCCGCGCTTTAAAGAGAGGGGCCTGACACGTTTAACGGTGTGTCACTTTTTTTCTCCGCCATTTCCCCGGACGCATCTGAGTTTAAATAAAGGACGGTAGCCGTTAATCTTGCGGATATTTTTTTTATTTTTTTTTGTTTCTTACCAAGAGAGCAAAAGACCCGTCTCCAGTCCGGATGTGCCAACAGCACTTGTTTTTTTCGTATGGCGCAGGCACCTTTTCCATAGCAGGGCATTGTTGAGGATTTGGAGGTTCGAAGGAGGCTCTCGGGTCGACAGCTTACCCCTTTAACGTTAGCCCTACTTTTAAGGTTACCACTTTGTGTGTGGTACAGTCGACGAAATGATTGTGCAATAGAGAGAAAGAGGCATTGTAACCCGTCTTGACTACCTCAGTGTTGTGACTGGAGAGAGCGAGTCACCGGGGATAAATTGTGTCCGTCTCCCGCTCGATACCCGACGAGGACGCGTTCCTGTGGGGGAAACACTCGCGTCTATTTCTGCTTGCGTGACAGTTGTGTTTATATGTGCCTGTGAAGCCCTCTGAGGACCGGGAAAACCTTCAAGATGACGGGCAGCACCCCAGCGGACATGGTGAGAGAAATTCCTGTCAGCTCTTTAACACTTTTACCTGTAACAGGGCTCCAGGCAAAAAGATAGACGCTGAAGCAGAGGAGCATTTCTGAAGTTCAGGGCTGCTTTTATTATGCAGATTATTATCACACAGCTGTGCAGTGTGGCTGCAGGGAAATCATACTTCCTTGTCATGTTTAAAGTTGGGTTTGTGGACTCTCAGGGCAAAAGAAACAGCAATAGCTCAACTTGATTCATTCTATTCTATTTTTTTTAAATCACAATTGGTGTAGATTACTTTTCATGGTGATCCTTTGCTAGACAGCTCTAGATTAGATAGCCATTGACTCCCTTTAGATGAGACTCTTACAGGAAGCTCTCGAAGCTCTTTATCTTCTGTTGTTGACGGTGAACATGAAGCCATTTGTTTATTATTGTGCACTGGAAAAGTTTGTATGCACCCCCCACCCCTGCCCTGATGATAATCTGACAGGAGTGAATGTGGCCTGTCATGTTTGTCAAAGAAGATAGGTGTTAAAATTGGCTTTGTTCGTAGACATTATGAATGAAATAGTCTCTGTATTTTTCCATGACCTAAAATGATCCAGGATGGACATGAGACATGACCTTAACTGAGACTGACCCAGACAAAACGGGGAACCCTGAGAACCCAGGTGTAGAAGCACACACACATTATTTGGGTTATTCAGAGACATTATTTGGCTTATGCCTACTCATATCCAATCATATTTGATCAATAAGGGATCCAGCGTGTGAAACAATGACACATATAAATACAAAATGTTACCGGAAATCGAGGCTCTGTCGGATTCCTGCGAAAGATCTGTCATACCGAGTCCAGCGCTGAAATACTTCATTTGTTGCCAGAAATAAAGACTTAATTTCACTTGAGATTTTACTCCTAACATAGGATTTGATGGTCCTCCTGTCAGACTCTCACTAACGTATCAGAAAACATTGTTTGGACTGCCGTAAAGAAAAAGAAAACATTTGAAACGCAACATTTGACCAGCACTTTAAAGCGCTGTGACGTCCAGGCATCATACGAGGCCGGCATAAAACACCCCTCTGCCCTTCCCATGCCTGTGAAGGGTCTTTTTTCTTCCGTGCGACAGGGTGGGAGGCAGTGTGACTGATTTTAGGCTCTCTGGGATGACCTTTGGCTAGGACCATCACTTGTCATTTTGATTTGGAGGAATCAAAACTTTGAGAAAGTTTCAGGAGTCTTATCAAGGCAAGGCAAGGCAATTTTATTTATAGAGCACAATTCGTACACAAGGCAATTCAAAGTGCTTCACAGCTACATAAAATCACAAGAAGGCAATAAAATCATTAAAAAAAATAAATAAATAAAAAATAAAAAGGAAAAAAATAATAAAAAATTAAAAAAAAAAATTAAAAACCCATTAAAAATAATCATTAATTAATTAATTAATTTAAAAGTGAAGAGTGCAGATAAAATACTTTCAGGTGTCATATGCACAGCTAAACAGAACTGTTTCCAGCCTGGATTTAAACATTGTCAGAGTTGAGGCCTGTCTCACATCTTCTGGAAGACTATCAATTGGTTTTCATGTTGCCAGGAAATGAACGAAGGACAGTGGGATCCTTGAAATTTGTGCAAAACGGACACAATGACGCAGCCGCATGGTTTGTAGAATGGTTAACTCTGATATTAAAAATTGCCAGAGCGTTTAAAACCACCAAAATGGTCCAGCTTGAACAAATATAGTGAACTGCTAGTTACTACAGTAACGCACCTTTGTCAGATGGAGGCTCCGACGTCTACTCTGTATTTTACGTTTGGCATTTTTTGCGATTCTCCAGTATCACAGATAGCTGGCCTGAAAACAAACGGGCTCTCAATAGCTTTGCTGCTCTTTTCCTGTTTTTTGAAGCGAGCGGCGCTTGCACTGCAGCTGTCACAGACCCCGTAGATCAGGCCTAACGGCGAGGGGCACTTTAAACGGCGGCCAGCCTCCGGCCTCTCTGGCTCATGGTCATCGTCAGGTGACTTGACAACTCTGTCCGTACCCTTTCAATCACCATCCTCATGTGACAAATGAACTCGTTTAACACCCGTTCACGGACTGCAGTATGTGTTATGAGCCCTCGCCATAAAGATTTATGTTGGCCTCACATGGGTTAGCAATTCCACAAATTGAAGTTGCCTCTGGCTGGTTTTTTGCCCAGTGTTAAACAGACTAATTCCCCCTCTGGCAGTTTTCTATCTGTCATCTTTGCTGCTCGTGCACAGTGGCACTAAGAATACTCCCAGGTCTATGTATAGAAAGGATAAACCACGTAATGTGCCCCTCCACGTAGATATCAGTTATCCCAACTGTGCGTATGCTCTTGCCCGTCCAAGCTCGGCTGATCCTCTGAACAGCAGGTTCATTTTGGTTGTCTGTCAGATGTGAGCCAACCTCTACGTTTAAGTCCAGTCAGAGCTAAAGCGTCAAGGAGCACTGCACGTGGAATTCCCATGGATTATGAGTCGCAATCATGATACGAATCTTTCAATTTCTGATCCGTTACGTCTGGAAACCTAATCTCTGAGAATCCAAAGGAAGAATTTTTAGAAGTTCCTCTCCTACGATGTTGTCTTTGTGGCTTGTAAAGTGTGTAAACTTCACTCACAGTCACGGGTCAGTCTCTGCTTGTGGCGACTGTAATTAGTGTCATTAGAATGGTCACACGAGATGATCTTTTAACCGGAGAACGTTTGGGTTTGGGCCTCCAGCGTGTCTTTGAGCATCTCTTTGAGCCTCTGCCAGCTGGTTTTCGAGCGCAGTCCGGATTTGTACTCTTGAGAATTTCCCTTTTTGGGGGGGAAGAATCACCATATCATTACATAATTTACTGGCAGTGTCTGGCGTAGAGTTAATCTTTTCCGTGGTAAAGTTCTTTTCAGCTGCCTAGTTTTGAACGTTGTTTTGAATAGATTTATTCAATCCAGAGTTGCTGGCTCCAGGCTCATGCTGTTAACATGCCTGCAGCAGAAACCTAAAGGTCAGACTCCACATTGGAGGTTTCCCTAATCTCCAGAACAGTTACTCTCCTTTGTGGTGTAGCTTAGTCTATACATCAAATGAGCTCTTGTGTTCCCCAAGGAAATTTATATCAGCTATCAACATCTCACTGATCCTGAGTAGGTGATTTCAGCAGCATATACACATTCTCACTGCACCCCCCCCCACCTCCCCCCCTAACTCTTTCAGCCTGTGGAAGGAGCAAATGTACACACACATTCTTAGAGAGGCTCCATTGAGTGGGAGTGAGAGTAGGAGGAGAGAAGATTGCTGGTGCCAAACACTGTGGGTGAATGAATCTGAGGGGAAGAATAGGAGAAGGAACAGTCATGTCCCTTGAGGATGGAGGATGGGATTTTTTTTTTCCATCTCCGAAGGAAAAGAAGGAGGGGGTGAAAGGATACAAAAACTGTGAAGGGTAAGGGGGGGGGGGGGGGGGAAATTACCTCGCTCCAGGGCGGATCTCAGAAGTGCTGACAGGGTCGAAATGGTACCCATGGCAACAGCGCAACGCTTGAATCTGAGGTTTGGAGGCCTGTTTGAGTATATGTACGGGGTGCACTGCAGATACGCGTGTTGTAATGTGTGAGGGACGAGGCGGAAACAGGAGGAGAATGAAGCCCCCCGTTTCAGATAAGACCTGCTGAATGATCACACAACCGACACGGCTGAGAGCCTTGGGGAGCGGGGAGGGAATGGAAAACATCATCACTTCCAGTGTGCCCCCAGCATAGCGGATGAGACGAGGAGAGAGCAACGCATGATGATAAAGCAAGGCTTTATCGTGATCACCATGAACACCTTTCATTCATTTTTGTCTAATTGCTTTTAATTTGACAGGGAAACCCATCAGAGGTTTGCCGGCCGGATCAAATAATCAGAGCACCAAAGTTGCTACAGAAGAAGTTAGTGTATGCCTGTGATAAACATTTTGTGAGTGTTAACAGGACTTCTTGTGGCGTGGGGAGGTTACAGCTACGGGAACAGACGCGATCCTGACGAAGACAAAAAAAAAAAGCCCGTTGGCACACGTGTTCAGTCACGCACACTCAGTGGGTAGAAGTCAGACACCCTGTCATTTGAGCAGCGGTGAGGACATGTTCATTTGTGTTGGAGGTGGCAATCACAGCCCTGACTCAAGCAGGCCAGGAGGTACGATGGAACATTTCAACCCCTCAAACATCAGGTCATGCTCACGCGACGCCTGCTGATTCTTTTTTTTTTTTTTTAGTGACAAGAGATTTGGAAATTGCAATAAAATAGTTTTGTTTGTACAAATAGGTAATTGTGTGTAGCCTCTTTAACTCTTGCCCGATCACTCGTTCTCCTTTATAATCAGCATTTCAGTTCTCAGACCTGCATCGTTCATTCGTGTTGTCGTGCAGCAAACAGCAGTGTAAGCTCTTAAAAATCTTCAGGTTTTTTTTTGTTATAGCAAATTGTAGGATGCACAAGGGATTTCCATTACTTATTATCATTAATGTAGCAGTTACCTTCATAAATGTCTATTGTAGAAATAATCGGAGCTTTTTAGAAATGCATTTTACAGATTCCAAGAACCTAAAGTGATCCACAGTCCACAACCCAAAGGAGCTCAGTTTAATATAGTAAAACTCCAACATATGAAGCTGAAAGCAAAGGCATTTTTCACAATTTTGGCATAAAATTTATTACGTTATTAAGAATATTTGTTTTACTTGCGCCACCGTGACTATTTTTTATAAACTAAACATCTGGTAAGGATTATACATTTTTTGTTTATTGTGTTAGTGTGTGGCTCACAGCTACTCCGTGTGTGGCTTTGAGAGCAGCTCGTCGTTTATACCCACATAGACCCTATTGGCTACACAGAAACGCACACACACACACACAAAAAGGAGTCAAAGGTCAGGGTCAGAGGTGATCAGTGTGTTGGTCTCTGATGACAGAACAATGGATGGGGAACCCTTGCTGCTGAAAACGGCAATCCCTGTCCCTAATTCAACTTGTGCTTGGCTCAGCATGCCTGACACAGAGCAGGAAGAGAAAGAGAGAAGTCTGCAGGCGCTCTGCAGCCTCAGGCAGGTGCTGCTAACAGGGCTTTGATTGACACACTCAAAGGAGGCGAGAGCCCTGCTGAATCCTGACACTGCTAGTTGGACGAAGCATGTCAGTGGATATGTGTGCATTACCATGCATGCCATGTGTTGGCAGTCTAAGTCACACTCCGGGATTACATCATGCCGCCTGGCGCAGCAGTTGATGTATTGACTCTGACATTGTCACATGTAGGCCTGGTAGAGCCATGGAAAGTTCTGATGGCAGCTCTAAAGGTGCCAGGACTGCGCTCGATTCATATTCCGTGGATGAATCACTCATAAATTAAGGGCACATTTTGATTAATGTGAATAGAAAACCACCGAGTTTGTCTGTTGAACTGTTTCTAAATGTGTCCCTTTTATTGTTAAGCTGTAAGATTGTGCTTTGTCTTTGCAAGATGATTGTATTGCATTTTGTATTCGTATCGACAGTTGCTGGTATCAGCAAAGTCTTTGTCAATATATAAGTCCAGCAGTCCTCGTGATTGCCTGGAGTTAATTCAGTTATGTATTGATGGATGTCTGTGACACCAACAGGAAGTCCTATTGGGAACCTCTCATTTATTGATCGCTTATGTAACAGCTTTTTCCTCATGTTTGTCTTTGTGATCTTCTTTGGGGCATGTGTCGGGGCACATGTGTCGTCCTCTGTGAAGAATGGCACACTGTTGCAGAGTTGTAGCATTACATGCCTATCAACACTATCCCATTTTCTAACTTTCTGAACTGTTCTCGCTTAGGAGTTCCTCTTAAATGTTGTGAGCATATATTGTATTGCTGTGGCCTCCTCAAACTGTGTATTTTTGACAAACCCATGTAGTCCATTACCGTGCAGCATTTAAACATAGAGCTTCTTTGGCATGTGACACTAAGGAAAGAAGAATTGGTGTAAAATGAATGACACAGGCTGCGGTTATGGAGAATAGATTTTTATATTACACCAAATACTCCAAATACCGGAATATACCAATTATTCTTCAGATCCTCAAAACAAAAACAGATAACTTCTGCAAAAGGGACTTTTCCCTGTACTTTGAAAACCATAGCCAGGTTTCTGTTCACTAGAGAAGCAAATCTGCTGCCATTCCAAAAAAACAAAAACAAACTGCTTCAAACAGGGATAAGACACTTTTCCTTTGACTTGTGAAAAACTAGGCTTAAACTAGACAGTTAAAGCCAGTGGTACAGAAGGCTACGTTGCTATTGGTTGTAATTCAGTAGAAGAAGTAGTGTTCCAAACTGGAAAAAAAGAGTTTGGAGAGACGCAAATCCACTGCGGTGGACATCCACAAGAGTAAAGTGGAGAGAGCTCTTTTTCAGGAATAGCTTTCATCTCTGGGAATATTTGGGATGCGTAATATCTGAGAATAGCCAATTTTCATGCTCTTGATCATTTAGGCTTGATGCAGATTTTGCAAAGCAAATTTTAAGAACCACAAGGATTAATTCCTCAGTGTAATGCCAACTGTTAGATTTCCTCAGTCCCCAGGTCTGAAAGTCCCACCCTATTTCTTTTGTTCTCAGTTTGCATTTCTGGTCAGCTCGGCTAGAACACTGAATAGTTCTGTGAGTTCCACAGAGGATTTTTAGGGAAGGTCAGTGTGTGAGTGTTGGGTTGAGGTATTATTCTGCCAGAAAATCCCTCTCTTTTCATCAGTCAATGTTGACAGGTAGGCTTTGCATAGGCTGAGGAATGTGAACTTCTTCAATTGCTCTGGGGGGGGGTCCTCATTTGAGAGGAAACTTCTAGTCTGTCCTTCTGAATTTTGGTCCTGATCCTACAAGACAATTTATCGACATTTCTTTCATACTCGATGTCCCTAAGTCCCGTATTATATGTGCAGTGAGGGCGACAGAAAGCGCTAAAGTCTCTGAAGCACATTCTGAACACTGAACACCTCAGGAGAGGGATAAAGTGAGGACACTCCTCAGCTTTTCTGCCAAATGTTTCAGAGTCCAAGCATGACATATGTGAGTGGGTGTGGGTGTGAGTAATATGTAAGCAGCTGATAAGACGCCAACTTATGCGAACTCGACCCCGTGTTCCTGCGGCCTGTTTTGAAGGGCTTGTGTGCATTTGTCCACAGGATTATGCATGCGCACATTTGCATGCAAAGCCAGCGAAAGCACAACCTGTCCGTCCTGTTGAATGTGACGCGTTTGCTGTTGGCGTTGCCGCTGGTGTGACTTCCGTGCTAATTCATTGTTGCTCCGGATCCCAACACGAACTGAGCTGCATTTAACAGCCATCGTTGCATGAAATGATTTTGCGTGTCTGCTTGTGGCAGTGTACCATTTGATGAGCTGAGCTTGCCAGCCAAAATGGAAGAACTCTTTCATCCTACAACTTTTGTGACATTTTTTTTTCAGATACGAATAATTTTATTCCCTGTCAAAATCTGTGATCTTCGAAGATCATCCTAGCTGTTTGAAATAAAACTAGAGCAGGGAGAAGAAACTTGAGCTGTCAGATGGACGGATAAGAAAAGAAGAACGGCAGCTTAAAAAGAGATGTAGTTTTACTGTATGTAGTTTTTTGTGCAGTAGCTTCGTAGACACTTCAATTATTCTACTCAAACCTTTTATCCAAGCATTCATCTGAACTAATATGAACCATTCACGCGAGCTTGGTGTCACCAATGAGCTTTTGTATTCCCTATAGATAATATGGTTCCAGTCAAAATGTTCAATATGTATTGATTTTAGTTGACACCAGGCATTCGTTGTACTGACAAATTCATCTTGGAAAAAGCCTTTTTTTCTTTTTTTTTTTCCCCTATTGCATTGACATGACATAATAAGTAATGCTCAAATAAAGATGTAAAACTATTACTATTTTCTTAATATGTTACATGTCAAAGTAAAACACTTCAGTAAAAGAAAAGAAAGCTTTTTTCCTTTTCATTGTAACGTTGATTTGAAATAGACTATGAATGTGCACGTCTGTGTGTTGAAGAAATAGAGGATGGGGAGGGGGGTGGGGTTTGACTGGTTCAATAAAAGGAGCCTTTCAGCTGCACTGGAAACAATTTCCAGCTGAGGGGACATTCGTATTAAAGCTCTGCTGTGCCCTCACACACTGTATGCTTTTGTATTTTGCTCGCCTGCATGATTTCGCCGTGTCTTTTCCTGATAGATTTTGGAACAGGCTGCCACTTCTAAATAAGTGCCTGATATGCAAACTTCTTGGCTCGCGCAATCAGACGGTCGACTGTTGACAGAATTAGAGGGTCGACGTTTCGACTCTTCGGGTCCCAGACAGGGCAGATGAGAGCCACCGAGCTGTCATCCAAAGGTCAAGCCTCATTGACTGGATGTTCCGACTGGATCTGTTGGCCTCCAGTCATCTGTAGCATTCCTTGAAGCCGGCTTTTACTCCGCTGTGGTCGCACACAGAGAATTCTCCTTTAGTTCTTTCAAAGCCCAGATGGATTGACAAGCTTTCATGCGCAACACCAACTCGGCCTGGCTCAGGAGCGACACCTCGCTCTGTGATTATCATCATAAATCTCATAGCGGGGTTATTATGAAATATTTAAACTTTTTAAATTATTTTATGGAAAACAAGCGAAAAAAAAAAGGTCATTGCGTTTAAGAAGCTAAAGCTGCTAAACACTTGGCTAATAAGATAATCCAACTTCATCCTCATCTTTTTTCTTTAGGGGTTTTCCTCTGCTCTTTTCAGACATCGAACCTTGGATTGGGAGATGGATGATGAAAAATGAACGCTAGATTTTGGCATGCAAATGGGAGTGGTTTTAAGTTTTTGTTATTCAATTCATTCAATTCAAATTCAAAAGTACTTTATTTATCCCAGAGGGAAATTAAATGTTGATGTAGCTCAATTAAATCAAGGAGTTATTATAGATGCTGATGGCTGTGGGCAGGAAAGATTTCCTGTAGCGGTCCGTTTTGCATCCAAACTGAAGAAGCCTTTGACTGAAGAGACTCTGTTTTCCGATAACAGTCTCATGGAGAGGATGTTCAGGGTTGTCCATAATTCTCTTGATTTTATGCAAAATCCTTCTTTGCATTATTGTCTCCAGAGGTTGCCCAACAGATGACGCAAGAGGAAATGACGCTCTCAACAACAGACTTGTAGAAGATCTGCAACATCTTGTTGCAAATCTTGAAGGACCTTAGCTTCCTCAAGAAGTATAGTCTGCTCTGTCCTTTCTTGTGGATCTTGTAGATTTCCTTTATGCGACTACTTTTAGCTCCTTTTAGCTCCAAGAGACTTTCTACACATGTTATGCAGCAAGGAGGTCTGTTCCACTGTCGGCCATTGCATGAACCTAACTGTTTTCCTATAACTCTGGTCGTATAACTAACCTTCTTTGACAAAATTTAGTCATCTTCTGCAGCTGTGGCTACTATTATCCAAGCCTGTCGTTGACTAGTGAATCTCACATTTTCAAGCATCCCCATGGAAACCACGACATGTTGCATTACTGCAGTGATGACGGCTGCCGGCGCTGAGAGACAGAGGAGAAAGCCGTAAACCTGAATTGGGCATTTTTCATGTCGATCGTAAAACAAAAATATATAAAAATGACTGCAGTAGTTCAATCTTCCAGCTGAAATTATACTCTGTCCACGCACCAAACACATCAGGATCGTTTGTTTCTTGTTTAAGCATGTGATGGGCATGAAGGGACGCTTGGTTTATTGAGCTGTAATAGCAGGAGCGGTCACAACTCGGCAGGATGTGTTTTTGCCCTTTTGCGGTTGCCATACAGTCAGATGAGACGGTAACATTATCCATTGTTACATCTTCTGATTTCAGGTTGTTCGCAGAGAGATATGATGGTGGAACCTAGACAATGAGGAATAGAGAAGCTGAGGTCACAGAGGAATTAAAGATAGAGTTGGAAGGGGGGTGGGGTAGATAGCAGGGAACATGGAGAGAGGGTATATTTGGCCTTCATGCTGTCTTGCACAAATTTGTCATTGCATGTTGGGTGCTATGGAGCACTCCGACTATGAATATCTCTAATGATCCCAGCAAGGATTTTGTGTGTGTGTGTGTAGGCTGTAATGAAGCAGTGGACATTGGAAGAGAATGATTGAGGGCTTTTAAAGTCTCTTGTTTTCTCGTAATGAGGAACAGCCTAAAGAGAAGCAACGGAACTTTGACTTTCGTAGAGGACGAAAACGTCTACATTTAGTGAAGTTTCATTGCACAACTCTTCAAAGTGGCTTCTCTGCGCCAGATGCTGTATGACTCGGCTGAATATACAGCAGAGCTCACCAGCTCTTTCATGAGCATTCTAGGCCAGTAGGTTCAGAAGCTCGGATGCTTTTGGCTGAGTAAAGCTGGCACATTTTAACTGAGCGTAGCTGACTTCCATTTAGGTTGGCACTGACTTCCTCAGTTAGCTGATCTTAGTACAGTAACGATGCAGTTTAAATGGTCCCTTGGACCATAACTGCTCAGAGGTACAATCCCTGTTTAGTTTTTAATTTAAAGGTCACGGTGTTGAATAAACAGGGACTTACTGTGTTGCCATAGTGTGCTCAGTTCTGCGTCTTGCTGTGACACTGCAACCACATGTGGTCATAATTGAACAAAATGCTTAAACGAAATAGCATGTATGTAGACATCATGATTACGGTCACGTAACAGGCAGCGCAACTTCCCATAAACAGCCCAGCCCGGCTGATTATGTCATCCTTCACTTTTCCATATTTTTTGTCGCCTTGTGATGGAACAGTGTTTGTCAGAGAACTTGACTCGGCCCCCTCGTCCCCTTGTCGCTGCCTTGTTCCTTCCTGTTGTTGCTTGTGTAACGGGTGAACCTCCATTGTCTCCCCACTGAGGCTTCCTCTTTTCTGTTGCGCAAAAAAAAGCATAACCAGTGGCTCAAAGATCAAAACCAAGAGGGTACCCTCAATGGTGAATATTTTAGATGTTCTAGACACAGACAGTTACATACTTATATTGTCTTAAGGCCATGTTTATGCTTGTTATGTTTGGTACTGCTCATGACTGTTTCAACATTTATTGAACTGCTTTCATTGCATACTTGTCCTGATGAGGCCAAAACAATAAAAAAATTAAAGGTACTATATACGTGTGTGGCTGGAGCTGTAGAAGGTATGTACCTATGTAACTGATTTATCAAGACATTCCCCCTGAGAGGCTAAACATTCAACAAAACTAACACTGCAAGGTGCAAGATTGGGAGTACACACATGAATATAATCTAAATTACAGGTACTTGGCTTTTATACATGGCTGTAAGTTGAATGTGTAAGTTGCCCGTTAAAGCTGCGGTCGGCAACTTTTTTTCAGTCATATTAGCTTGAACTGTCATGGGATTCTGGAAGTAGAATATTAAATAGGCTGTTTAGGAAAAATAACAAAATCTGTAGCTCCCTCTGAAGCCTGTAATCATGCTTGCAAAAACCGAGCGCTCCCGGCTGTTTTTAACCAATCAAGTTAGGGTGGAGGAATCCTACCTGTCAATCACAGCTTGTGCACACGCTGCTGAGCGTGAGTCTGCCCCAGCTTGTGTGCGCGCACACTGGTGTGAACTCACGTGCACAACCTCGTCCACAGAGGGGGAGGGGTTTGGGGGGCGATTCGGAGCTTGTTAGAGGTTGGGGGAGGGACCTGAAAGTTGTATCAGTTCGAATTTTCCGACTTTAGACTCGTAATTTTGAAAACCTGCCGACTGCAGCTTTAACTACCTCAATATGAAACTTATTTTGAACATATTTAAATTTGGGTTTTTTGGGGCTTTTTATGCCTTTATTAGATAGGACAGTGTAGAGAGACGGGAAGCAGGAGGCAGAGAGAGGGGGTTAGACATGCAGCAAAGGGCCGTCCAATGCGGGACTCGAACCGGGGCCAGCTGCAGCGAGGACTGTAGCCTCTTGTACATGGGGCGCCTACTGTACCCACTACGCCACTGACCGTCCCATTTTGTACATATTTAGCAAAAAACTTAAACCTTGAGTCACTTTCTTTACAGGTTTGACTTGCTAAATAACTAACGGGACTAGCTAACATCCAACCCTCATCCACAATGGAGGCTGAAAGGAGCAACGTAACAGTCAATGTTTTTTTTTTCCCCAAAGATGCTAGCAAAAACATTACATTTGCATATAGAAATGGGTAAACGCTGAATAGCTGACCTAAATTCCTCAAAATACTGTAAAATAACGAGTTTTACTCAAAAATCTAAAGCCCTTAATCTGCCGGTATAGCCGGTTGCACAACAGCTTTCCCCCACTTCAGACTAGTTTTCTGTGTTATGGAGCCAGTCAAATAGTCTGTTGTCTTTTTGCCACTCAGTGGGTATAACCCAAGTACAGTCCTGACATTTGATTTCATCACATGCATTCCCTCTGTTTAGGAAAAAAGTAGCTACATTGGGTCAGTCAGCATTGGCTCCTGGTGACTGACTGGATACAAAATCTCCCCGTGTTGTATTCGGTATTCCACTATTGCAAAGCAGCAAAAACACGACATAAATTAGAAATGTTAATGCTAAAAGAGGTAAACAAAAAAACTAAACATTTGGTAGACTCAGCAAAGGGGGGGGGGGGGGGGGGATCGGCGAGCTGGAGGAAGTGAAGCCATTGCTTTATAAAGTATAACAAGAGCAAGATTCATTGCACAACAGGTGCTTTACTAGAGCAAGCTTTTGTTACAAAACCAGCCTATACGTAGTAAGATTTAGTGTTTGTAGATAAGTTGTTGCACTGCAGCACTACACAGCAGACATCAAGTGCACAACCATAAACACTGAGATGATGAAGATGACTCTCTGCTCTCTCCTTGGCACAACACAACCTCTGAGCTGAGCAAGCACATGCGTTCACATAGAGCTTGATGCAGACAGACAGGCACGTTTCTCTGTTATCATGCTTGCATGGCTCTGGACCAGAGGCTAGTGGTCATCCCATGTACACTTATAGATAATTAGCCGATTTTGATTATTCGAGCAGTAAGGCTGTTTGGCTGTAGGTCTGTGCTTCTGGAAAGCATGGTGTGTGTGTGAGTATTAGCCCTGGTTTCTGTCCAGTACCATCTGGTAAATTCCAGCACAGAGGGCATTTTAGCTTGCCAGCTATCTCTATGTGCGTGCCCCCCTTTCTCTCTCACACTCTAATAGAAATACAGTCAGACACTCGCACGCACACTCACTTTTTTCTCTTCTACACACACTCGGTCACGTGAGCTGTGACTGCAGGGCAGTGCTCTTTTCTGAAGGAGAAAAGAAAATGCAGCGTTGTGGATATAACTGCTGTCTCGCAGCCGTTCCTGCTCTCTGCACTGATGTCTCATTGTTCTCACACGTTCCATCCGTTTCCCTGTTAAAGTACTGCTCAGCCTCCTCATAAATGCACCCTTTCCAAGATTAAAGACTAATTTTGATTTGTCTGCCACCATCAAAACCTCACTAAAACGATTCTGGACCTGCAAAGTGAGAAGACGGATTTGTCTCTTTTTTTACGACGTTCTTAATTATTATTTTTTGTTTTCTTCAATTAATCCTCGAAATAAGATCCACCGAGACAAAGCGAAAGATTGGCTTCGGTATCTCCAATGAGTCTTTGACATGCACACATTCAGTACAGAGGACAAAGGACAACCCGAAAGGTTACAAATCAAGCTAATCCTGGCAGCAGGGCATCGACTACACACTGCTGGGGCGACCACCTAGGAAAGAGGACACATGGATTTATAGAGACATTGGAGGGGGAGGAGGAGGGAGACGAGGGGGGGAAGCAGAGGTCACCCCATACTCTGCATGGGAATGCTTTACATGACTCCAGGGTTTTCACTCTGCGGGGGGCAGGAAAACACGGGGGAGGAAGTCACATTGGTGAGGCACCCTGTGATGGAAGTGAAGGAGAGTGACAGGAGGGGGCCCGAGCAGACAGAGCTGCTGGAGAGCAAATGGTAGGATGAGAGAGGTAAAAGACAGGAGGTCGTTTCTATTGTGCGATCATCAGGGATCAACAACCCTCTGTGTGGTCCCTTCACACCCGCAGCATGCTGACATGTGGCGAGTTGGCCTTTTGAGTTTGTTTGTTTGCTGGTTTCTGGTATTAGCATAATGCATAAGCAAACGGGTCACGGACAGTCAGGTAGAACTTCACAAGAGGGTTTCCGTTTTTTGGAAAGCAGACCGCAGAAAATCTAAATCTGCTGCTAATAAATCTGGCTTTTTCTAATCACGCGTTTCGCAACTTGCTCCATCGTGGGCGTAGTTGTACACATTTCGAGCTGTGTGCTACGCCTGTTACCAGAGAATTCCACTGGGGGTGGGGGGGGGGGGGGTGCACCAGATGACTTCGGCCAGAGGCAGTTTTATAGAGTCTATCATGAAGGTCTGCATTCTGTCGTTAAAGAAACTCGTATGATGTGCTGTACGACTTTGTCAGAAGGCAAAAGTGTTTATAACTGCTCGAGATAGATGTGTTGTGATGGAGAGGGGAGGAAAACATGCAATAATGGTGTACACTTTCAATTTCATGGGTTTCTCTGACAGACAACTTTGTGCACAGGAAGATGACAGGTACAGAACTGAAAAGAAAGAGGACGGAGCAAAGCGTTGAATATGTCCGTTTCAGAAGGTTATTTCACATAGACTTTGGGGAAGCTGTGGCAGGAGCAGTTTCTGGGGCCGTTCAACCCTCTGATACGAAGATGACAGATGACTTTTTTTTTTTCATAAACCCCTTGTCCTGTCCAGCATTATGGCAGCAGAATTGTAATCTGAATACCGTTTATGCCAAACACATTTGCTATGCCAAGGGAAGCTTTATGAATGTAAAGCTCCCCTTGATGCCCATCAACTCCTTATTTATTTATTTATTTATTTTTGTTACAATACTTAACATGTGATAGTGCCGAACCAAAGCGCGAGAGGGAGAGCGAAGAAGAAAAAAAAAAAAGGGAACAGATTCTCAGTATAGTTAATGACACTAGGTTTTACATCATTTATAGTATTCACATAAACGTATTTTATTCAGTGAAGTAAAACTTGCCTTTTTAAAGCTTTTGTTCGAGTGTTTTTACGTTTGCAAATAAGTTATCCTTTTGTTCCAGGAGTCGTTCTGTGTCATTTAGTTAACTCACTTCATTAGCTTTTTAATTCAAGTGGTGTAAGCCGAACTGTCACGGTTATAAAACGGAGTGAGATACGGCTGGACATTCGCTGGAGATTTACAGCCGTTTGTTGCAGTGCATCACAATTATGGCCCCTTCTCAGAGCCAGATATGTCTGCAGAAAAGTGACAAATGGTTGGTGGTTTCACAGTTTGTATCTGGTGGAGCAGGGTGATGTTATTAGTCGTGTATTGGGTGGAAGCATACGGGGTTTAGATCTCGCTGTCGGAAAACATCTGTTTTGCGGAAATCCTCATCAGCTCCATATGTGCCCTCTCTAGCTAACATTTAAACTTCTAAGTCAAACAAGGAAGTTGTAATTTCTGTACCTCTTTCAGGCTGCATCTTTCTATGCTTAACCAGTTCTGAAAACCGCAGGCGACTCACTTATTTGGGCCTTGTTATTTTCTGTTTTTTTTTTTTTTTTTTTTTATCTTTTTCACATAAACTTAACCTGGAGAGCGGGGCAGACCGTCTAGACGCTGACAAAGGGATGAGAAAAGAATCGATTGAAGCATACAGGAGCAATTTCACATCTCAGCCAACCGCCTCAAAATCAAAGCCTAAACAGCACCCCCAGCAGCAGTTTTGGGAGTGCATGCTGATGTTTGTGTGCTTGTGTAAAACACCAGCTAGTAAGTGGATGACCGAAGGAACTTGGTGGACTTTACTGCCTTGTTCAATGTCAAGCTTCCTCTTCTTGCTGCCCCTGTCTGACCTTTGTTGTTCTGCCTTTGAGTCTCTCTCCACCCCCTCTTGCTCTCTCATTTCCTACCTCGGCCCCCTCAGGCCCACCTCCTGAAGTGTCAGCGTTTTTTAGCATCAGACTTCGACATTGTTCTCGCGCTGTCTGTACAGCGTCAGCACTTTGGTGGTGATGTGGGGCTCTACAAATTTCTGCTGTCTTTCTCCTCTCCTGGTCATTTTTTTCTCTTTCAGATGGTCTTTTTCTCTTGTACATTGTGGTTCCAGGCATTTGTCTAAACGTATTGATAGGAGTCTGGTTTTTTCCCTGCTGAGATGAGAACAGTCAGGCCTCCTCTACCAGATGTGTGTACGGTTGGCGCTGCCTTCTTGAATCCAAAACTCTGATAAATGCAGCGATGCTTCCATGTCCAAAGCATGGCAGATAACCGGCGGAACGGGGTGCGCAGCGTCACACTTCACAGATGGTTTTTAACCTCATCCCGACATACTCCACCGTGCAATAAAAAGCACGATGTGTTAATCCTCACATCTAACGCACTATGCAGTGCTGCAAAGTGGAGCAGCAGTGTAGGTAGGCTGTACTTTTCACCAACGTTTGTGTGAGCTTAGTTTTGAGTGCAGACTTGCAGTGTTAGCGCAGGCTCAGTGTCCAATCATAGAATTTAAGTGCTTTGCAGATGCTTCAGTGGGGAAAAACGCTCGAGTATGTCAAGGTCCTACTTTGAGTGTGCGGGTCTCCAGCTTTTATTGTCATTTGCGCAGACACACAGGGTTTAGGAGTGAAAATCAGGATGAGGCACAATCTTAAAAGTAGTGAAAAGTTTAGGTGCATACCCGGTAAAATGAAATGATGAACTGAAATACGTGTGGCATTTTGAGTTTTTCTCCTCAAATATAAACAAGAAGGTATTAAAACACTTCAGATGGCATGTTTGTGTTTAACACGTGACCTTAAATGTCAGAGCACTGCATGTTTGAACAATGTTTTTATGTTAAAACATCTAAAAGTCGTATCTGGTAACATGTCACATCACATGGCAACCATCTGCTCAACAGATACAATATGTGAATCTTATTTACTTTATGCTCTCTTTCCCCTGAGGTAACATGGTGAAATTATTTCAGAGTCAGAGTGCAGACCAAAATTTCAAACATTTGCATGATTAGTTGATACGCAACTTCCATTTCATTGTGAAATGCGTCTGCAATTAAATACACGTCCAACCAATTTTCAGAGCAAGGAAACGTGTGTCGTAGCACTGAGATACGGGCCTGAATGGCACTTTTCTCTACAATCTTATCATAGCAAACCCACCCCTTATTAGATACTCTAAATGGTTGTGCATGTGCGTTAAAGGGCACATGGAAATCTGTTGGAGCGGAAGGAGGGCTGGATAGATTCAGCCAGGGCCAACGAACCATAAGCTCTCTGATTGAACCGGCTGTTTGGCTGCCTTCATTACTTTATTATTCATCAGCAGGTTGGCTAACACATCAGCTCCTGCTTCATTGTCCCCATATCTTTCTGCACCTAAATCACACACACAAACAGATGACAAAGGTCTCTTTGATCACGCTGTATCCACACACAGTGTCCTGTGGGTGTGGGGGAGTTTAAAGAGGATGTCGTACAGTCGCTCACTTGTTATGGCCTGGTTCACATTTGCCATGTTAATTAAATTTAGTCTTGGGGTGTTGAGCAACCATTTTAAAGTGTGAAGCCGCTCCCTTAACAAAGCACTGGGGGAGAAGCGGGAGGCTGCTCTGCAGGGAACACCTGTCTCAATGCCTTGTGACATCTCTGATCACACACAGGCAGCGATACGAGGAAGATGTGATCAAAGGCGTCTGCAGTACCTGGTGTCTGTCAAGAGGAAGGAATGCAGTCTTGGGCGTGTGCGCAAGCCAGGCGAGTTCATGATGGCCCGAAAGGCAGTACTACCTGTCTCTAGAGAGGGGAGGAGCAGCACCTGATGGATTAAAGGGTTATTTGTATGTATACAGGTCGAGGGGAGTGATGTAGGGAGCTGAAGCTCAGGTACAGGAACAGGCTGATCCAGCTTGTGACGGATAGGAGATGGAGGGAAAAAAAAAGAGGAGCAGAGTGGATTCCAGCTATGATGTCATCTCAAAGGATATGTCTTTTTGAATGGCGGTCTAAAGGAACAAGCTGGACAGAGATCTGAGGCAACTGTATAATCAGACATTTGAGTGATAGGAGTGGGCAGCCCAAAGAGAGAGGTTTTTTTGTTTGTTTGTTTTTCTCTTTAAAAGCAAAAAGTCGGAACTGCCTAAAATGATAACCCTCATAGTTGCATGCCCAACACTCTAGAAACATATTAAATAAGTCTATATCAAATACCAAAGTCTTTAAAATTTAAGAGGTTTACCTAATGATTACAGGATTGCTCACTTTGTACATATTCTACATGAATAGTATTAAAGATGAGCTCTAAATGGAGGATCAATTTACTTTGTGCAATTATAATGCCACAGAATGTGTGGGGCTGCTTTGAAGGCAAAAGACGCTAATGTAACCATTAGCTGTCTGCGCTTCAGGAAGCTAGCAAGAGAACGGCACCAGAAAGTGCATCCGTGTCTTACGGTGCATGATCTCTTTAATGATTAATGACCCAACAGGAACGCCGCTTGTGTTTTATGGTCACAGAGGAGGACGCTCACTTTAATCAGAAACATGGAGACACGGGATGGAAAACTCTGCTGCGAGGTCACACGAGCAGCCTAACAAGTTGCAAACAGAACCACCTTGTATCAGGTGCCTCTATTACAAATATTGACTCTATAGATGGCATAGATTTGAGTGAATCTGTCCTTTTTTTTGTTTTGCCGGTTTACACCAAACTTTATCTGATCTTATCACATAAAAAGGTCACAGAATAAAAATCTATGTTAGACATTTGAAGAAGTTTTAGTGCCAGGCGTGCTGCTGTGTGCGTCAGGGCAAATAAGCAAGGATTTGCATTTTCCTCAGCAGCCACAAAAGATGTAAATGCTTTACCTTAGCTGTTGTTTGTATGGCGTACATGTTGTTATTATTATTATTATTATTATTATTATTATAGAAATAAGAAAAGCTGTTAACTTTATTCCAAAAGTCAGAAACTTCACATGTCGGTATGTGAATGTGGTGTTTGGGTGTGAAAAGGACGATTCTGCAAATGCAAGAATAACTATAGTTTTGCCCCCTTTTGTGAAACAATTTGTATTTAAAGAGACATTGTTTTTATTGGTTAATCAGGTGCAGCTGTTGTGCTTTCTTGGATTTAAAAACACACCGAAAGGAGTATTATTTGGAGTATTACTGTATGTGACTGAACTTGAAGGATGACACGGCTCAGCAACTCTGAAGCTTGAGCAGAAAAGCAGTAAAACCTTTACTTTGTGGTATTTAAGGTATTTCTTTTTTGCATTGTTCCCTGATTACACGAGCACCCAGAAGACTACCGCACTGTGCACATGCAGAAAAACAAGGCAGAACGGCACAGATGACTAACTAGCTCCATGGTTAACACAAGGGTTGGCATGGCAACCAGCAGAGCATGACTGTGGGCATATTCAGCAGTGTTGGAATAGGCCTTGACCAGTCAGACTGCTCGGCTGTGGCTTTCATTCTTTTTGCTTGTGTAACAGCAAAAATGCCAATTTGTTCCAAGGGGAGAAGTTACAGGAAGAACAGGAGTTTTGCTGCCTCAAAGTCCAGCATTTGATGGTTGTATACACAACAATGATCATAATGAGTCCTCTCTTCTTGTCTCACTGTGTTCACTGTTGATATTCTTATTAAGTTATCCATCCTCAACCTTTGCCCTTTGGTGTTTCACCTGTCCTCTATGTATTTCTCAGAGACAACAGATGTGTGCTGGGGTTTCCAATCTGTTGGTGGAGAAATTCAAAACAAACTGTGACGTTCTGGCCATAAAAGATACGTAGGTTACAAATATGGTTAAGTTAATGATAAACAAACTTCTGCTGGGTCAAGGTCTCTCCTGCAGTGGAATCTCTTTTATCGGGCTAAAGTAAGGCAGATACTGTATTTGGATGGCCTCAAAAATCTTCCTACTTTTGCTTTGGTTCCTTAGTGGATATGCTGAGCCTTTTTTTTTTGTTGTTGTTGCTGTTCCTAAGAATGCAAATGTCCACATTTGTTTGAAGCAACCCATGTTTCACAGCACCTGACCCCTTTGCTGTACTGTGGAGTCATATCGGTTAAAAACACAGCGAGTCAACAATGATATATTTGTCAGTTTGCCGAACACCTGATTAACCTGTGAAAGATTTTATCACAAGATGTATTCGCTGCTTATTTGAATGTATCCCACTCAAGTTTTCTGTCAGCTAATCAAATTTGTATCCATTAATAAAGAAATCAGACAAGAAAGCAAACACAAGTTTCCAAAGCAAAACATTTGAAGTATGATGTTTGCATTATGGTAAATCATCGTTGACTGTAGTAGAAACGCAGCTAAGTGTAATAAATTAGGGATTCGTGATCTATGGCTGTGTGTTACTGACAAAGATGTTTTTTGTAGCATCAGTAAACCCTTTGATTTAACCATTTAATAATGAATATACATGAATGTAAGAGCCATCTGATACGGCAAGCTGCAGTTAGTCATGCTTAAGTGTCAAAATAACAAATAAAGAGAACTTGTTTAAAGGAGGAACTCAAACTCTAAAATGCTAATCGAGCATTTTGCTCCTTATAACACTCAGTCACAGAGCCTCTGAGAATATGTGTCCTTGCCTTAGGCTTTTTCTTGTATCGTACAATCAGTCAGCCCAGTTGCATAACTGCTCTGTGTGTACCCACAGGAAGGAACACATACAAACAGTCCCCCCCCGCTCACACACACACACACACACACACACACTATTTATAATATTATATTAATATGCTCCTTGACAAATCGGATGAGTTTATTTTCTCATGAGCTCGCTTGAAATGTTCTTTTCTGAGGACATGAAGCTGCCGCTTCTCATACAGGGTTCCCTCATACTCGATGGTGCTTTAAAGTGTTTCTGATTACAGAAAACAATGGCTCCCTGATACAGCGTGTCGCCAGTACGGGCTAAGAATTGCAGTTGCTCTTGCATTTGGAAAATTGCTGACAGTTTGCGGTTTTGAGCGTTTAAAAAAAAAAAATATCTATAGTGTTTCTCAGGTTGCACTTTTTTTTTCTTTTCTTTCTCCAGCATGACACAACACAGCCTCTCATGTCTCCTCTTGGGTAGCAGCTCATTTCTATTCACATTTAAATGTGTTCACAGCTAGATATCAGTGCCAGAAAGGAAAGTTCCTGTCTGCGATTTGAAAGGAAAGTCGGCATGTAATTCTTATGACATTTGTTGTTGTTTTGTTTTTTTTCCTAGAGAACTGTGTGGGCAGGTTGCTGAGTTTACAGCTGAAATTGTACAGGCAAGTCGAAGCAGGCGGCCTGCTGGGTTCAAGCGCCTCGCTTTAAACAGACCACAGTCGAGCTAATCACCAACCTCCTCTCTTAAATTCATTCATCCAGTTGGAAATCAACACTGACTGCAGCACCTAACCTTGTTGTATAGACTACATATAAAGCTGCTCTAATATATTCTCACAGGAAGGCTTCCCACACTATAATTTGTTGCCTGTAGCAGACGGTCTAAAGAGCAGCGATACTCCTTAATGTACTTGTAAACACGAACATACGTAAACATACGCACGGATTCACACGCATACACTCCTTTGCCTCCGGAGAGAGCTGAGAGCTGTACTCTGGTTGGAATGATTATAGACGGAAATGAATTTCCTGCTTTTCCACTTTCGTGCAAACAGTGTTTAACAAAGACGGTTTGCTTGCTTCACATGTTGGCAGCGGCACGGTCACACTGACGCAGAGTGAGTGTGTGTGTGTGTGTCTGTAAGCTTGACAACTGTAGAGCTGCGTCACTGGTTTCCTGCACAGGTAACCTGTTTCTTCGCTTTCGCCGTCTCAGAAGGAGTGAGACTTTCAGCATTCTGTTTACAAGGCCTACAGACGCTTTCACATCTCCACAGTGCAAACGAAGCATTATTCACTATGTGGTCTCTTCTTTCAACTCTCCATAAGCTTCACAAACTGATTAATTCAGCTGATGCGGACGCTGATTCTGATATTCACAAGTAGCCTAATTGGAGTTTTGCCTTCAGATATGTGTTTATGAATGAATTGATGCCCTCCCTCTGAACTTTTGGATTTTAGTAAACAGTTTCTAGTTGAATATACTTCCCTAAGCTTCCGCAAAACCTTGTTGCCGAGGGAAACCCAGGAAGAAGCCACAGTGACACTCGGTGGGATGAAGGAAGGAGTTCGAAAAATGAAATATATTCAGATAAAGTCGGATTCAAAGTGATACAGACTGGTGATTTAAAAAAAAAATAGAAATAAATAATTCACATCCATCAGTGCAGTCTCTCCTTGAAATATTCCTAATTTGATATTTTAATTGGAGCACTGGTTCCACTGTTCTGTAGAATTAGATTTTTTTGGTGATTATGTTTATTCCACAAGCAATTTAATTTGTATAGTTTCTGTACTCATACAGTCATCATACCATTTAATAATCCATGTACCAACTGTGGAAGCATCAGCTGAAATGATTAATCTTTCCACTGGGCATTTCTTTTCACGCGTCTCTTTAAAGGAACTAGACAAAAAACATATTTAGATGAATACAAGAAAGCAAAGACTGAGGGCAAAGAAGAAAGTAGCAGACAGATATTCTGTGTTGTGTGGGATGGTACGAGCAGAAAGGCAGAGTGTGCCTTCGCTCAGAGCATTTTGTTACTCTGGGCTCGCACATATCTCAGCTGTACGCTGTAAATATACAGAGATTTCCAGAAAGTGGCTCGAGGAATGCAGAGATTGCTGCAAGTGGGGGGCGTCAGTATGATGTGACACGGTTAAAAAGTGGGCTGAAGAAGCTATCTTGAAGGTGTTATCAGGTTAAGCCACCCACGACTGCCTGTCGCCATGGTGACAACGTGGTTACGACCAAGTGTTCAACTAGAAAGGAACGAACACATGTTTGTGTTAAAGTACTTCCTCTTTGAGTTGGTTTCTTATGTCGGTCAGTGCCTTTTAATCCTATGAATTTGCCAGTTGCTAATATTCTGCAGGTTTCTGCATGGTTCTCCGTTTAGTTGAGGTTGAAACAATAACAGGAAGCTGGAAACACGAATGTGTCAACAACAGTTAACACAATTAAGTTGCATTTAGCTCATTTGTCTTGTATGAACAGTCGTTTCTACATCAAAGTACAGCTTGGTGCAGTGGGGAACTGGCTTGAAATGGCTGCTTTTATGATCATGCTGTTATACGATGTATAAACTTTATGCTGAGCTGTACTGTTGATTAATCTACGTGACATTGATGAAAAAGTCTTTGGGTCACCAACTCAGACAGCAGTTGTTGAACCTGTGCTAATATCTGGTCCGGATTTTGGTGTCCCAGACCGCTGTAAACGAAGGCATTCTGTTTTCTACTTTGCTGTCAACTGCATGAATGAGGAAATGAGAGTTAGACAGCTGCCTCATGATCTGCAAGAGGAAGGAGTCAGGGGGAAGCTTTGTTTCAGATAAGTTTGTTGAAGAAAAACCTTGCCAGCGACCAGTTTAGGGTCATAGTCGCCATGGTAACTGGCTCAGTTCAAGTTATCCCTCTTAGCATTTTTATTTTCTATTCTATTTGTGGCAGTTTGTCACTGATGAGATGGAAAAAAAAAAATCATCATTTGTGATTGTGACTGTTTGTGATTTGTGATTTTCACACTAAAAAATGTGTGTGATGCGTGCACGTGTGTTTGTTTCTCTGTATGGCTCCTCTGTGCTTAAACCTATAAGCTGATTTGGCAACGTGTTTACAAAGATCTCTGCTTTAATTCGTTGGTGTCAGCTCCGTTACATCACTGCAGCCAGTTCAGAGCGGGGCTGTTTGGGTATCGTTTCTGCATTTACACGTGTGCGCGCGTGCTGTTAGCAGAGTAGCTTTAGTGGGGCAGAGAGTGGGGCTAACATACGCTCAGCGTATGGAAAGACACTAGCAACAGAGACACACGTGCTTGTGCCATCCGAGCACCGCAGGCCAGCCACACAAATACAGTAAGCGGAGGCAAAAACACGCACACACCACAGACTGCTGCTCTGGTTCTTAAAGGCATACTGTTCCATTAATGAACACAAATCACGCTGGACATGAGAGAAACTCTGATCTGCATCCTAATGCAGGGCAGTTTAATTGCTTTACAGATTAATATTTCAACCCAGTGTGTGCACTTTGCCTCTGCATTTTCTAAATGTTGCTAAAGTGAAGGATGCAAAGACATATGGCGCTTAGAAACTCATATTTTTGTGTATATATTGGGTCGCTGTGCCCCTACTGGCTCCAGGGATGATCTGAGTCTGACGTCTCTTGAGAGCTTGTCACATTATTAGTCATTTTTATTCGACTTTTGACTCAAACATTTCAGTCTGTTTTCACACTGGAACAATCTTTAGTATTTCACACGAGCTTAATGTTGATGTTTGGGTTGATTTTTATAAAGGTGTTATAAAGCTCTCTGTCTGTCACTGTAAGGTTGCTTAATGCCCGCACACCCAAGGTTTTTATGCTGTGCTCAAGTTCGGGAATTAAGAGTGTAATTAGGAAATCTAAAATAATTGGAAAATGTAAGGCTGAAAACAAATGTGCATCATGCTTCTAAGTTGCACCTTACTGTTTGACGTGGGGAGCCTGTGTGGTAGTCTGATGGAAATAATTCTGTTATAAAGCACATGTTTAAAAGCAGTCTTGTTAATGTTAAACGTGAAAAGGGAGCAAATTGTCATTCGGCAAACCGGGCGTCCAAGACAAAGCAGAACAGTAAGAGTCATGAGAGAAAACTGAGAAGGAAGTTGGAGCGACAGATGGGAGTTGATCCAGCGGAAGGATGCTCCACAGGGCCCTCATATCCTTCTCCTGTTTCCTATTAAATTACTTCACTTGAACCTGTGTGCTTTCTGATCCCACTGCTTAGGCAGAAATGCAGTGTTGGACAGATGTTTCTTGTGTGATATTAATTTTTCATGCGCTCTGAACTGTCTATCAGATACTAACGTATCGACTGTGGTCTTTGTGTGTTTCAGATAAATCTGCGGCTTATTTTAGTCAGTGGGAAGACGAAAGAATTCTTCTTCTCTCCCAACGACTCTGCAGCTGACATTGCCAAACACGTTTATGACAACTGGCCAATGGGTGAGTAGCTCATGATTGTCACTGGTAATGGCAGTGGGAAGTGTACAGCTGAGGTGTTTGTGTGGTATAAAGGTAGTTTATATCCTTCAGTGATAAATAATGTCAATCTAGAGCGATGATACTTGTAATTTACCTTCAAAAAGTAGAGACGGGTCACTCAGACGTTTGATTTTATTCATTAGTCCTCACACTTTAATCAAGCACAATAACCCTTGTAAAAACAGACTTTCCCATCACTTGGATGACCCATATCTAACTGATTTGACTCTACACTTACTTTAAAGCAACTGTCGTTCAATTGTTTTTGTCAATAATAAACCTTAAAATGATCCTGAATGAGCAGCGTGGCTTGACAGAGCTTCATAGTAAATTTCGATGTTTCAGCTCACAATTTTACTATTTTTCACTCTCACCTTTGTTAAAGCGTTTTCTTAAAGCTGCAGCAAGAAGCTGTTTCTATGGAGAAAAAAAACAAAAAGCTGAGGGACTGCTGAATAATACTATTCTAAATAATTATAAGCCGTGAAGCTGAAATAGGTTTATATTTATTATGCTTTAGATAAAGTCGCGTTTTTTTTAATTTTAAAGCCGCACTCGATGGAACGAGCCCTGCCCTTCACGATGCATCCGAACATTAGGCTCACATCAAGCCAGCGGCCGGCCAGTAGCAATTCAACACATGCAATTTCACGCACAATTGAAGCAAATTAGCCAGCAGAGCCCCCGTGACAAAAACAGTCTAATGGTTAGCGCAACAATAACAAAAGGTAACTTCAGCAGCAGGTGAAAGAATGCAACAATGGACCCCTAAAATAACTCGTCTGAGAAAACAGACCCTTAGCTACCAGTGACAAAAATCAGATGTTTGACAGTTGGAGTCACCTATTAAATTCTTCAGGTTCACCTGGCAGACCCTTGCTTTGCCTCCTTTTTTTTTATTATCTTCCTAATAGCGCTCTTTGGAAACCTGCTTTCGTTGAAGCATGCCTTTTTTTGTCAGTTTCTGTTGTGCTGCCTGCTGTGCGAATGTTGCCGCACAGTTTTGCTCACCTCTATGCTTACCAAGACTCAGCATTCCAGGCTGTCTCATTTTTAATTTTTTTTAACATTAAATCATCCACCAAACCTCTTTAAAATTGCATGCAGTGTTGCAAGATATGTACGATTGAATTAATCATGTAGGTGTATATGCATTTCCTATTCAAATAACGTTGTCAGCTGTCATCATGACACAGAAAGCGTGGTTTAGAAGTGACATTCCATGCTCTCGCATCAATAGCGCCACACGTGGACGCAGCAAAGCCAAAGTGTCAGCAGCTTTTTGCCTAAGGAAGAAGGTCCACATTGACAAAGTTAAATGTTTTGCTGGTTTTCAATGATTTTGTCACGCATGTCCGAATGCCATTTATTCGTTACATATTCGGTAGTTACCCCTGTGTCTGGTGCAAAAATCATCACAAGGTCTGGTGTGCATGCCAGCCAAATAACTCATTAAAAAGAATGGCATTTAGTCTGGTGACAGTGAGAGGTGCTCACCTCACATTTGTCAGTTTTTAATAGGCTTGTTCGGTGCAATATAAATGGAGAAAATGCACCTCGTCCATAAACACGATCATTGAACTCAGTTGCGCATCTGCACAGAGAAGATTTATATGCAAAGTGAAGGCCCTTCTTACATTTACATCCATATGGCAGTGAGGGTCTACTTAGATCTTGGCTAACTGTGGTGAACTCTTTTTAACCTGATTGTCAATGCATACAGGAATGCTGCATCTTTGTAATACACCCACTCCCTCACTGCTATAAGACCAGAATTAATTTAATACGGCAGACCTTCACCCACCCTCCAAACTGAACCGAGCGCAGCATATTTTCACGGTGCCGTGAATGCAGTCCTGTTCTAGAGAAATTCACAATGTAAGAAAAAAAAACTGCAGATTGCACAGATGGACTTGGATTCTCTTCGATAAGAGGGCTTTTCTGTTCAGTCCCGTCAGTTTTGGAAGCGCCCTGTGCTACTCCCAGACAACGGGCTGGAACCCCGTGAGACCAAGAGCAGCAACAACACCCCCGGCTTAGCTCGAAACAAACATCTGGTGGCCAGACTCTGCAGCCATGCAACTCCCTCCACTGTTTTCTCTCTCATTTAATGCCTTCACTTTTGTCTTTAGCTCTTCCCAAGCCACACCTCATGTTCTTCTCTTACTGCAACTCTTTCTCAAGCCTTGCCGTACATTCCACAAAGCCCAAATAATCGGATTCATTATTGAATCATTTGTACACTCTATCCCAGCTACTGTTGGGCAAGAGGCAGGGTACAACATGGACAGGTTGCAAGGCCATCACAGGACCAACATGGAGACAAACAACCATGTATGCTCGGTGTCACCCCTGCAGTCAGTTTATAATCACCAGTTAACCTAAAACACATGTTTTTGGACTGTGAAACAAAGTCGCGGCACCCGGACAGAACCCACGGGCGCACAGGGAAAACATACAAACCCCACGCAGAAAGGCCCCACCTAAGATTTCCCGCTGGGAACTTCATTGCTATGGGACAGCAGTGCTACCCACCACACCACCGTGAAGCCCTTTTAAACTGAATTTAATTTCAGGTAGCAAAGGGGAAGATTAGGACATATTTACAATAATGCAGGGATGTTTAATTACAAAGAAGATTATGTCAAATGACGTATAAAAGGTAAAATGATAGAGAAATTCAGAAAAAAAAGGATGGATTTACGGTCAAATCATGAGATAAGCAACAAAGAAAAGTAAAAGTTCCTTTCGTCCATATCCATAATTGATTTTCTTTTAAACTCTCACTTTCCATCCGTCTCTCTCTTCTTCTGTCAGACTGGGAGGAGGAGCAGGTCAGCAGTCCTAACATCCTGAGGCTCATCTACCAGGGACGCTTTCTACACGGCAACGTAACACTAGGAGGTGAGAAAACACTGGCGCTGCACCACCCGACGAAAACGCCCATGATGTGCACGTAGACCTGCACACGAAATCACAGCAGCGTGCTGCTGGAAAGTTCTTTGCTGTTCTCATCTTTTTCCTGAGCCGCAGAACAGAGGCACCTCAGTGCTCTCGACAAGCCCGCTTTGACGGAGAGGGAGGAGAGAGGAAATACAGAAAAAGAGGGGAAAGAGACTGGTCAGGAAAAAGGGGGAAGACTGGGTAAAGCGTAGACTTCAGGAAGGATAAAGAAGAGATGGAGAGGGAGGGGGTTTGAAAATGAATGCAGCCAGTGAAGAGTAAAGAGGATGTCTTTCTTTTGTGGCTGAGCCACCTCATTTCTCCTTGCTTTTCGACTTTTTAAAATTTTTTTATACCCCCACTAAATCAATTTAAATTTGACCGTTCTATTTGTGGTTGATTCAGTTACCACTGTCCATACACACCCCCCCGCCCCACCCATCAGTGCCATCCATCTGATAATTCTCTTTATCATTTGTCGTAACACGTTTGCACAATAACGCCAAATCTTGTCACTTCCAGAGTCCGGTGATGCATACACACACACACACACGTGCAACTGTGACGTAGCATTTCAGCAATGCACCTGCAGTGTTCGCCATGTAAAGCTGGCCTTTCACATTCCACCCCCGATCAGCCTTTTTAGTGACCGCCGATCACATTACTCCGGACAAATACTGGCTGATAACGATCATAAGGAGCTCCTTGTGCACATATGCTTCTCCCTGGCACCGACACAATTCACCCATCTTTTGTTAAACGTACTGGTTTGTGCTGAAAGTTGATTCAAAATCGTATCGATTTGTCCCCCGACTAGTACTTCTGAAATTGAATCGTTTAAGATTTTCTTTTATTCCGAGTTATCCTGGTCATTTTTTATGGACTTTTGGCCATCCAAGAATAAGAAATGAGCCACTAACTCCATATCAAGAACCGACATTGATCGAACACTACATGTATGTTTACACTGTTTCATCTATCTCTGACACTTTCACACTGTAAGACGTTATCTTTCTGCAACCAAATGACCTCTCAGTCATGTATTTTGACATCTACAGCCACAGCTTACTTTTCTTTACAGTGAAGCTCAACCCTGGCTCGAAATTTGAAGGAGTCAAGTGATACTCGTGGTGAATGACACTTTACAGACAGATTTACTGTAGCTGACTGAAAATAACCCTCTCTTTCTCTCTGTTGCTCTCATTTCTCCAATGCTAGCTCTCAAGCTGCCCCTGGGGAAGACCACAGTGATGCATTTAGTTGCCAGAGAGACTTTGCCTGAGCCAAATTCCCAAGGTAACAACCACCCCCCACCCCCTCCCCGTCTCCCGTCTTTTTCTTTCAGAGGGCTTTTCACTTGCTGAAAAACTTTAAATGTTCTGTTCTCAAGCCCTCATTTATTTCTACACATGGCTTCTGTTTCAGGAACGGCCACTAGTGCAAGTAATTGGCTCTTTTAAGTGTTACCCAAAGATACAGCACATTGTGCAGAATGTATCGCTAGTATTAATCATTCTCGGTGACAGGCTTCCTTTTTACGACGGCGTTGTAACACGACTCTACCTGCAGATCGGATCTAACAAATCTTTCATTTGCTATGCCTTCTGCAGAATTACTCTGAGGAAAGGTTACAAAATAGAAAAGAAGAAAACTCGTATTACTTCGGGGTAAAACCTGTTTTGTGAATTAACAAATGGTTTAGTTAACGCAGATTTATCAGCTTTCAGTAAAGGACAGGATACAACTAACTAACCATTAGTTGTATTAGTTTTTAAAAGAGACACAGCAGTGTTGCAGGTAAAGTGTTTAGTTTCTTAAGCAGTTTAATATTAAAATGTATTAAATACTTTTAAGCTTTTTTATGGCGAGGCAGTGTTTCCTTTTGTTTCTCAGAAACTTATTATATCTTCAGGGTCTGTACAACCACTAAAGTCAATTACAATCCAATTAATTGGAATACTATAATAATCCAATCAGATTAATTCAATTCCAAATGAGTCCAATTCATTCATTCACAAAAAAGTAGATGATCTCAGGAAACCAACAGACTGCATCGAAACTTCTCTTTGATCCAATCCCCCATCCTGAGTATGAGACAGTGGAAAGAAAAAACTCCTTTTAATAGGAACAAAGCTCCATCAGAACCAGACTTGGGAAGGATGCCCATCTGTGTTGACTGGTTGGGGGCTGAGAGGACAGGAAAGGGAAGACAAGCTCCATAACACCAGGCCAGGCATACCTGCTGAGAAAGAGAAACACAAGTTAATAACAACAACAATGCCATGTGTACGTAGAGAAAAATAAGATCAGAGTGAGAGAGGTGCATCATGGGAGCTCCCCCAGCTGTCTAGGCCTATAGCAGCAGAACTATGGGATGTTTCAGGCTCACCTGAGCCATCCCTAATCATAAACTTTATCAAATAGAAAAGTTTTAAGCCTAATCTTAAAGGTAGAGAGGGTGTCTGCTTCCTGAACCCAAATTAACAGCTGGTTCCACAGAGGGGGGCCTGATAACTGAAGGCTCTGCCTCCCGTTCTGCTTTTAGAAACTCTGGGAAACACAAGGAAACCTGCAGTTTTAGAGCAAAGTGCTCTGTTGGGAAAATATCCAACTATGAGATCTTTAAGATATGATGGAGCTCGGTCATTAAGAGCTTTATATGTGAGGAGAATCATTTTAAATTCTATTCTGAATTTAACAGGGAGCCAATAAAGAGAAGCTAAAACAGGAGAAATATGATCTCTGCTGTTAGTTCTCATCAGAACTCTGGCTGCAGCATTTTGGATCAGCTGAAGGCTTTTCAGAGAATTTGTGGGACAGCCCAATAATTAAGAATTACAGTAGTCCAATCTTGAAGTAACAAATGCATGGAGAAGTTTTTCTGAATCAGTCTGAGACGGGATGATGCTAATTTTGGCAATATTCTGAAGGTGAAAGATGGCAGTCCTAGAAACCTGTTTTACATGTTTGTCAAAGGACAGATTCTGGTTAAAAAAAAAGATTCCAAGGTTCCTCACTGCTGTACTAAAAACAAAGAAGTAAATATGTAGCTAGACAGTTTCTCCCTGTAGTTTTGGATCCAAAGGCAACGACTTCAGTTTTGTCTGAATTTAGGAGCAGAAAATTCAGTCATCCAGGTCTTTATGTCATTGAGACTTGCTTGTAGTTTCACCAGCTGATTTGTTTAATATGATTTCATAGATAAGTACAGCTGAGTATCATCAGCATAGTAATGGCAATTGATGTCATGGCATCTAATAATATCACCTAACGGAAGTATGTATGAAGTGAAAAGAATCTTGTGGGACTCCATGACTTACTCTGGTGTTCTTCGTTTATATGAACAATCAGGAATCTATCAGATAAATATGATTTAAACCAGCCTAATGCAGTTCCTTTAATCCTGATAACACGTGGAAGTTTCTGTAACAGAACGTTGCGATTGATCGTATCAAATGCAGCATTGAGATCCAACAAGGACAAGCACAGGCACAAATCTGCTATCTGAGGTCGAGAAGAGATCATTGGCCTGTCGATTGAATGAAGCCAATATGGAAGAGTTGATTAAGGGGAAAATAGTCTGGTTGGGATTGGGTCTAAAATACGGTTACAAGGGGAGCTTAACTGGACAAAAACGGTCCAAACACAAATCTAAAGATGCTTCTGATGCTGCTGTACTTACTGATGTCATCTCATTGATTATAGACGGCCGTGTTTATCTCTCTCCAAACCTAATGTTTTTCATTCCTGAAATTATTGCTGGTCATCTCATGCGGGATCAGTTTCTCACTGTGCAGGATCATTGTTTGCCTTTTGTTGTGATGCGTTTTTGTCTTTGTGTGTGTCCAGGTCAAAGGAACCGAGAGAAGACCGGGGAGAGTAACTGCTGTGTCATTCTGTAAACACACACCTACGCTGCCAGCCCTCCATCCTTTCTCATCTGTTCACACCGTCAATATCCTGGACCCAGTGAGCGTGTCCCCTGTCCTGGAGCCTGTCCACAATACGGATATGCATACAGACAAATGCACCACCCCCCCACCTTATGCACACATTCACACAGATATTGGAAGACAGCAGGCTCAGACTGATCCAAGACACAGAGTTGGGGAGCAGGAAATTGATTAAACATAGAGTTGATTCCTTTGTTGTACTTGATTTGTTGTCATAGCTGAGAATTAGAGGAAGGAACTGGATTTGCATGTGTTTTTTCTTCTTTTTTTCCCCTTTTCTTTATTTCTTAAGCCTTCTGCCGTTCACTTGTGCACAAGACCACACCTGCAGCACACACACACACACACACACACACACACACACACACACACACACACACACACACACACACACACCTTGTCTGGCCTCCTCAGCTGGTCTATTTAGTCAGTTCTCAAATGGCTCTTCATTCTAACTGGTTGCCATTTTAATACAGTGCTCAAGTTTATGGGTGTGGCCTTGTTATCCCATACGGAGCACTGAGAACTTTAACCACTAACAGCTCACCAACACACACGCATACAGACACACACACACACACACACACACACACACACACACACGCATACAGACAGACACACACACACTCTATGACACCCGGTCAACACATCCAACCGTATGTGTTTGTGTGAAATCCCTCAGTGCAGCAGACGAAGCGTTGATGTGCCTGATCAGAGAGCTCAAACTAGGACATGCTCAATCACAAACACAAACATCTGTGTTCTTTTTACTGCCCTGCTCTACATGTGCCCTCCCTGGTCACAAGAGAGAAATTAATCCTTTCTGTCTGCAGAGTGCTGTACAGTCCGAAACACATCCTGCTCTTTCAGTCCATCTTATTCTAGCCAAACGAAGCCTACTAAGCAAACAAATAGACAAAAACAGCCAGTGTTAGTGGTATTGTTTTGGATGTTTGTTGGTCCATGACTTTTGTGACTGTGTTTTGACAGTCCATGCATATTACTGACCGACTCGTGTTGTGATTTGATAAAAAACATTTTAAGTTTCCCTCCCTCTCTGATGCACCATCCCACTCTCATCGTGCTCCTTTTTTTTTTTTTTTTTTTTTGAAGGATCTGTCCGACGGTCACTGCATAAGCAGGGAAATCAACTCAACTTTTTTTTTTCTTTGAGAGGGGGGGGTCTTAATTTACTCCTTTCTCTCTCATTTATTCTCCTGAATTAATAAGTCCATTTTGCACAACAGAAGCATGTGCTCCTTTATCGGATTATTACAAATGTATAAAAAAAAATGTATTGTTTTATTTTATATGTTTCCAATGGAATTAATGCTCCAAACTAAGGTAACATGTGTAGAATATATTTAATATAAATCTTATATAGAACATGATGACTTTAGATCTTTGTGATATACATTATATTGGTGTTTAGTCTATGATTGTGTAAATGGTTAGCTTCTAGCCAGTTCACAGTCACTCGCTGACAATGTCTTGTGCTTAACAGCAGCAAATCCTCTCTAATCATTGATGGACTGATGGATTTTACTCTTTTTTTTTTTTTCTTTCTGTGCTCTTTTATTATTTTCTTTTCCATTTGTTCATAATTTAATGTTATCCTTTTTTTGTGTTTTTTTTGCTTTAAAGAATTGCTTTGTAACAGCACTAGGTCTTAAAAAAAATATTGTTTATATTGATCAGGGTTCAAATCTGTACAGAGATAAAACGTTTTCAAACCAATTGTAAATAGCACTAATGCTCCTTCTCCTCCCTCCAGTCTTCAAAATGGAATACATCTGTAAACTAAATAAAGGTTATTGAAGTGCGCTTCCCTCTGTCATGATTCATTGCCCATAGTGTTAAGACTAGTGCCACTGACTGATCAACAAGAATCCAAATGGAGGTGCGAAACCACACGTATAGATATTTTTAGCGGACTTAAACGTGGAGTTCAACAAACTCGGCAGGTATTTCTGTGGAAATCGATATTGTGAATTGTCAAAGGTGGTTTGAAGTGAGGATTAAAGCGCTCTTACACACTCAAACACCTTTAGTTTCAAATTCTAAACTGTACGGGGCAAATTCTCTAAAAGCACGAAGACCCTGAAGCAATTACTCCAGTCGTGTGATATTTATGGATAATTATTCTCAAGAACAAGCCCTTTTATTCTCAGTCCATTTCTCTGATTATACTAATGCAAATCTATGCAAGTAGTTTTCAAGGAAGTAGGAAGTTTTTTTTATGTGCAAAATGATTTAGCTGAACTGTGTGTTCAGCTTCAGTATAACAGGATCAAATATCTACTGCAGTTTAGTCTGAAATGTACTCTATAGTGATTCATGAAAATACAAAATTACAGCCCGAGAATCTCTGACATCGTGAATACTTTTTAAGAGTCCTTCCCTCAAACTTGTGTTAAGTTACCGGAGGACAAATGTACCGATCATATTGCACTGTCTAACCACAGGTGTCAAACCTTTATCGACTTGTTATGGGTGCTAGTTGGAAAGACCAAATTATGAATATTTCAAAACCTTATACATAAAGTGACACATCAAATCTTACCTCAACAATCATTAGCCAGCTCACCACTCAAAGTTAAGTGCTAACTTGTGCCTACACAGCTGGAGGTTGGAAGGTTGTTGGGAGACGGCTAAATGGTTTCCCGTTGCTGCTTCCTCAGCTCGGAATGCACTTAAGATTTGTCAGTTCACAGGAGCCAGTGAACATCATGTTGAGGTCTGGAGAACCCCTCTGAGACTGCTAGAGAGCCATGAAAATACATGAACACATTTGACTGCAGAAGAAGTTTCATTTGAAGGCCAAGGCCTCTTCTGTTTACCTGTGACTGGGGGTTATTTAACATTTAATGTGTCTCTGATTGTGTGATGTGTCCCAGAGAGGCTCTGCGAAGTGTACAACAACTAGCTTTTCCTTCTTCTCTCTGTGTGTTTGTTCAGCCTGCTCAGCTGACATGGGCATTAACAATGATTGTGTAATGCGCAACACTACGCTACAGGCAAAGCCGTGGGCCCGCATGTCAGGTATTACCTGGCGGAATTGTGTTTAGCAGGTTTCACTACACTGAATGTGCCATTAAATGTGCTCCACTTCTGATGACATTTTCCCTTCTCTGTCTGTTATGTGAACACACACACAGAGATCACACCTTCATCGCTCCCAGGTGATACAGTTAATGACTTTGTTGAGCCTCTGATGTCTTTTTTTTTTTTTTTTTTTATCTAGCATGAGTCTGTGAAATGTCTCAACAATCTCTGGAAAAACAGGATAAAATTTGGTTCAGACATCCAGGTTCTCTGCAGTATAATATATTATGGTATTTGAAATCATAAATTCTCTCAACTGCCTCTTCTTTCTAAACTTCAAACAACAGGACGTTCACGCCACATCACTCAGAAATTTGACTGATCAAGAGTGCAAAAGACCTTTACTCTGACTCCCCCCTCTGGTCAGTTTCTGCATTTCTCCATCTACAGTAACTATTGGTTTTTTCCTTCACAATGAACAGCTTCTTTTAGTTTTGAGGAGAACGATTACACTGAAGCTCATTTTTCTGCATTCTTCCCTTCCGGCTTTCCTTCCCTCGTATTTTTTATTTTTCTTCATCCCATTTATTTGTCCCCTAATATTTTTATTTCCTTTCATTTTCTTTCCATTCCATCAGTTTTACTTTGTTCTTTTGTATTTTTCCTTGTTTCCTTGTTCTTCCCCTTCAATCCCACCTTCTTTTTGTTCTTTTTATCTTTTTTTCCTCATTTGTTTCTTCTACCCATTTTTCCTTCTTTCCACCCTTCATTTCTCTCTTTCTTCCCTACTTCCTTTTTTCATCCTTCTTTCTCTCCTTCTTTCTTTCCTCATTTCCCTCTGTAATTTGTTCTTCCCTTAAATCCTTTTCTTTTTCATCCTCAATTCCTTTTGTCCTTCAAATTCTCTTTTTCTCCCTATTTCTCTCGTTTTTTCTTAGATTTTTTTTCATTCTTTTCTTTCTTGCTTTTCCTTATTTCCCCCTTTTTCCTTCCTCTCTCTTTCTCTTCTGATTTGTATGCCTCTTGGGCTATTTTTTTGTCCCTTCTTTACATCTTTCCACTGGTCTTTTAGTCCACCCTTCCATCATTGTTGCATCATTTTCCTCCATCCTTTTCTTCGTTTATTCCTTTCATCCTTCTTTCTTTCACTTTCCTGCAGTTGTTTCCTTTCTTCTCTCCACCTGTCCCTCTCAAAAAGATCCCCTCATTGCTGTGGCACTGTCAAGTCTGTAACTATTATTACCCGCCTGCTTCTGCACTTGTGCCAATCACGGTTTCTGTTTGGGGCATTTTGTCTCACCCCTTTTCCCTGCAGCATTCAGATAATACGTGGACATGCACACACACATCATCACTAGCATTCTTCCACACCGCTGTGGTTTTAAAGCAAACAACAAGTGGTGCCAGCCTCTACATGAGTCAGCCTCCACTCCTTCCTTCACCCGCCTCTCTTCTGCTCTTCCCCTTATTGTTCCTCACTCTATCATGACTGGGCAGGTATGAAGCACACAATGAGGTGCTGTTATCAGCAGTGCTCGAAATGCATTACGGTTAGAATGTCTACATGAGAAAATTATAATGGTACATAATAGCTGTGATTTTGATGAGCTGTGGTCTTCCTTTCATGGCTCAAAACAAAAGCAACTGTGACATAGTATACTCTGTATGGGGATCCTTTGGTCACATAACAGTCGAAGTAGATTATGTCACAAGAATAAAGGGCTCATCTGCTTCATTCAGTCTTTATTCAATCCACACATGTAACTCCACAGAGCAAATAATAGGATTACAAGTTATTTTTTGCTGGACTGAGCCCTCATTGTGTTGCAGGTGGTAACTGGATTGTTTGTTTGTGAGCTTTTGCAGAGCTTAAAAGAATAAAGGTTAAATAAATCCAAGTCTGCCTTAACAGTAAAGCATTATCCAAGCAGTTATAAAGGGATTTATAGTAAGTGTAGTTTTTTTCAGAAAACTTCTCGCTCCATTCATCTTTTCACAGACATGTGGGAAGATGCAAGGACCTGTGACCATCTAAGTCCAGGTGTTATTTTGGACATTTAGATGGACTTGTTTTCTTCATATTTTGCCCACTTTGTCAACCTTTATACAATTTATATACAGAAACACTACATGATTAAACATCTGTATTAGAAAAATGCTCATAATTTTTTTAACATGGACATATCTAGTATTTCTTATGCCAAGTCTCCTTCTATAAGACAGTTGGCTCTCCACTGGGAGTGGCTGTGTCTATTTTTCTATGCTGTTGGCGCCTCACTTCCTGCTTTGGTTTCGATCAGCTGAAATTCACTGGCATTTAATCAAGGGAGGAGATGTTTGCATGCGCAATACCACACGCACATAGAAACACAAACACTCATTAGGTTGATGAAGCAAGAGGAACAAAAACATATTGTTCCTCTTGTTCATTGTTGAACTAATGAAATGACTACTACCATGAAAAAATACCCCCCCCCCCCTCCAACTTTTTTTTTTTCAGGATAAAGAAAGAGCATGTAGCTGCAGGCGCCATGTTCACATGACGGTACAAGAAATAAACTGGAATTTAAAATGAATGTAAACATGTTTGTCTGACTGAAATCGTACAAAACGAAGTTAAAAATGGGCTTGCACACCACAGTCGTGATGTTAGAGTTCAAATTCAACACGATTTCATTACAGTGTGTAATATATGTACATGTTCATTTTACAATAAAGTCTCAAAAAAGTCAACTTTTTGCTTCTACAGTTCTGAGCTTTGCAACAGCTGCTGTTACACTTCTGAGGGCATTTACACATGTTCACGTTCACGAGATTATGGTGTTGACAGTTGCCACCGATGACATTCAACTATAAATCATATAGCTCGTCTGTCCTCAACATGAGTGCATTCACACGATATTGGCTTTCGATCAACATCCAATCAGGTGGTAAATTCCAGTCAGTGTGATGATTTCAGCTTTAACCGTTCCATTAATTAATGTGCTAAACCTTTGTCATAATCCAACACAGAAGACATTCATTTAAGAGGGCTCTGAGGATACACCCCCCCGGGCACTTTTTCACTTGTAATAACTTTATTTTTGAGGACACTGTTTGATTTCGTGAGAGTGCCAAAATCCACAACCTTCCCCCCCGCGCATTAGGTTTTCTTTTTTTCTACGATACCAAAGGACCACATGAGATTATTATTTGTAACTTAGTAGCGTTACTGTGTCGTAAACCCTTATGTTCATCATTGAAAGCAGAATGATTATCCTGCTCATTTTTTACAGGCTAATATTTTTTATCGGTCTCTATTTTTAAAAGCACTTGACATGTTACAGTGGGGGCTATGGTATTTTACATGGTGACAATATTCACAATACAATGGGACACTTCAGTGCACTGCAGCCATTTCTAATGCGGTGAGTAACACCTTGGAAGATTAAAAAGCCTGCTGGGAAAAAAAAGTCCATTAGCCTTCATTTGGAACTGTGTTTCTTCTGGCCACCTGTGTCAAAGGGAGTTCAGGAAAGGATCCCAAATGCAAGATGTTTAAACCAAAAGTGAGCTTTAATTCAACCTGAGAAACCTCAGGAGAAGGAATAAACGGAAACGATAAGGGAAATGGAGACCACAGAAACAGAAAATCTAGTCACCAAAGATTAACTTCGCTGCTGCACAGTGGTTTGTGGCTCATCATGATAGATTCTCTAGTTTGGCCTTTTATCAGCAACATCGTGGAGTTTTGGGTTAAACAGGCAGCCACACTACAAGTGGGATATCTGGACCAGCAGGCCAGGGCAGGAGGCAAGGCAGGTGGCTACCCAATCCCGTGTGGCTACCAGTCGAGTATCACCAAATTGAGCCAACAGATCTTGTGTTGGCTAATGACCTATGGCTGCGGCCAATTTAGGAGCTGGCATGTAATCAGCTGACTCTCTCACACAGTGTGTGAAGTGGGAGAACCACAGACCAGCACAAGACAAGCATATATGGAAAACCCTGCGATTAAAGAAACAAATCAGACTGTGGCTGAGTCGGAGTCGCAGGCCCATCATTAGCTCACTCATGAACAGACAAACGCCAGGACAGGCATTGAGTTTGGCACTGGGAGGGGGAACTGTGTAACTCTGGGCTGTGGTGAGGATGAGGAACTGAGCACGAGTGAGCAGACCACAAGGGGCTAACTAGAGGCTGAGCGGCTGGTGCTGGTAGTCCCGGCAATGTGCTGGGAGCTTACAGGCGGCCAGTAGGAGAGTTGTTGGGGGAATCCATGGAAGGTAGTAAGCTTCACCTGCGGTTTGAAAATGTGGTTTTCTATAGTGCGAGAAATGTCACAAAACATGGGATTGACAAAGAAATGATTTGCTTTTAAGAATAAACAAAAAACATGTGCCTTTGACGGAACAGTGAAATCTCTTTAGAGTGCAGCTTGCTTCCTTGAACTCCTTCATCAGAGATCTGTTTTCTGGTTGTTTCCTTTACAACCAAACTGCCCCAGATGGATGGAGAGACAAAAAGCAACTTTATTGCTCGCTGGCAAACATCCAGGAAGGATGGTAAAAAAAACAAGAGAACAGAGTCCAAAAACGAAAATTCCCAGAAATATGACATGTGATAGTGAAAAGAAAGTGATAAGCACAAAAGGAGAAGGCAACATGGGATAAGGAAATGAAGGGATTCGTGCTGACAAGACAAATGCAGATCTGAGGTAGACACAGAATATGAGCTGAGAAAGACTGAGGGGAAAATAAACAAAGGCTTCGTTCACTTTACCAGCCACGATATCCAATTCTTATTCCACTGCAGTTCAGTAAGATTCGATTGCACTGTTTTTTGCATCTAAATTGTCCAAAAAACCCTTTTTTTGTGAGACCACTTTGGAGATGGCTCTTGCTTCAATTCTGTTTTTTTGTGAACAATCCCTGCTGTCATAGAAGTGATACGATGCACATTGCTTCCCATAATGCCCTATCTATTTGGTCTTTTAAATGTAGAAAGCCAAAGAAACAGATTATCCAATTATAGTGCACGAGGTGCCTAACTGCAGAAATGACTCATTTACATTTCCCAGAGGAGAAATATTTTTACACCAGATCTGTGACTGCAATATGATCAGTATAAATTAAACCTACAATGTGCTGATGTAAAGACGTGATTAGGTCAGTATCAACATGCTTCACAGAACAAGGCAGAAACCCACTAAAGCATTTCACACACCAGTGTAACACATTTACACATTTCTGTTCTACGGATCAGCTTGTTTTCTCCTGTTGATCTTCTGTGCTTCCTCTCTTTGTAATAAATCAAGATGCTACTCAGCAACTCTTTTCTGACATTTCAGTGTCAGTCTTGTTAATGTGGGTGTGTGTGTGTGTGTGTGTGTGTACATGATGCTACTCACGAAAACAAACTGATGGAAAAGCTGAGAATGTTAGAAATAAAAAGATTGAAATGAAATGAACTGAACTGAAAGTTTAACAGTGCTGTTTCTTTGCTCTCCTTTGCATTTAGTTCTGGCCTGTTTTCCTGTCTGGTGCTGGTCACTATCAGAAGTTATAAGCAATCTCACTGGAGATCTCTTGTCTGTGTTATTCTTGGCACGTAACTGAAACCTTGCTTTGACATTCCAGAAAAAGAATCAAAAGCACAACAACAAAAACAGCCAGATGTGATTCCCTTGCAGTTTGCTGAAGACATAGAAGGCAAACAGGACAAAATGAGCATGTGGCCTGTTTTTTTTAAAACAGGCCACATGCATACAAAACAGTCAGTCTGGCGGCTGTATGAGTGATAGAGTGATAGTGTATGTCATGGATAATGGCTTGCAAACCCACATGCAGGGCCAATAAAACAAAGGAAAAGGACCGGTTAGACCGCTAGAGTATTTATTTCTTAATCAGTAATCGTCTGAGCCTTACTGGAATTGAGGTAGAGAGACTGAAGGCTGGGAAAAGCAGTAGGATGACAGGAAATGTAAGCTAGAACCAGAAACACAGCAAAAAACACAGAGAAACGACAGTTTAAAAAACACAATATGGACTGGAATCAAAACAGGAAGCGGCTGGAACTTGTCAGAGAGTGTGAACTGCGTCTATGGACTGAGCTGATCACAGAGCAGGTGATTTTGAGAAAGTATTATTGTCTGAGGAGCGACAGCTTGAAGCTCTTTCCACTGTTCTATAAAGGTGTCTTAAGTGCTAAAATCACTAGGAGACACAGAGGAAAAGGAGGGAGAAAAGACAGAAGTGCTGGCATGATATAATGTGTCCTTTTCCCTGTGCTGACATGTGCTTCCTCATGCTCTCTCTCCTTTGACATGTAGATTGTTCCTCCTCTGCCATCCTGGAGGATCCTCCCGTCCCTCAAACACATATTGAAGAGTTGTCAAGCAAAGTGAAATAATGCATTTGGAGCAGCTAGGAGTGAGGAAACACTGTTCAATCTAATCTGGAAGACCAGTATCCAGTATTGTGGTGTATAAATCCACCCTTCTGCTTCTTACATTTTGAACTCGCTTCAGATAGACTTCATTTGAGACGAACAAAGGATTTTCCATTTGGCTTTGATCTGTTCTCACTTCTCACTTTCGACATCCTAACAGGGAGAAACAAAGATGGAAGGAAACAGTGGAAGTAAGGGCAAGGATGAAACACGAGAATGGAAACTAAAGAAAAAAGAAGAGCACGGTGTATGTGGTAGTGGCTGCAATCCACTGTAAAACTGAGAAAAAAAAATCTGAGTCAGTATTACAACTGTATTGGCATTTATGTGACAAAAGTCACACTGAAGCTTCACAGGCACCCAGACACCTCACTGCCCATAAAGAGGGACGAAGGCCACAGAAGGTGAAACTCAGGACTTTTACTCGTGAGACTGAAGTTTCAGCACTATGCGTCATCAGTGTAGCTGTTTTCAATTTTACCTTGTTGTTTTCAGTTTTAAGTCTTAGTTTTGGTCAGTTTAACCCCCCAAAACATATTAGCTGAGTTCAGCAAAAGATCAAGGTTTGGGTTCACAACTTCAACCAGAAAGCCTTTATAGTAGAGATCTGCAATGTCTTTCCATGGGTACTTTAAACTCGTGCTATTGGCCACTGACACCTGGGTCCAAATGGCATCTGAAATACAGCTTTCCTCATTTTTTTCTTTACAAATTTGGAGCATGAAGTGGTACTTTTGATCCAGAAAGCAATACTTGTTTGTTAGTATATTAAAGTCTGCTGTGGAGGTGTTTTAATTACAAAAAGTGTGTTTCTCATCGCTTCAGTGTTGACGTCTGCAATATGTAGAATGAATGTAGACATGTTTCAATTTCAAATCTAAACCTATTTCCACACCTTCATGTTGTCTGAAGCTCCTTCACACTGATGCAGCTTTATGCTTGATTACAGATACCAGTAGTGACCTGCCTGATCGATAGGAAGGCTCGAATAGGAATAGGAAGCACCGAATCAACTGTAATTTTTTTTTCTACTAGGAATGGAAACACATCAAACACAAAAAAATGCACAATTTCTGTATTTTTCCGCTTCATCATCAGACAATATAGTCTCAATTGGTCTCAACTCTCAAAATGATGTAACAGTTTTGAATTAGCCCAAATTCTGAGGTGTGACCACGGAACAATCCACTGTTTCCGAATTACAAGAAGAAATAAATGAACTGAATAAGATTCCCATGTTGAGGCATCAAGATTAGATAGAAAAATGTTTAAATGTTTTTTTTTGGACAGATAAAATGAGAGTGACCCTTGATGGAACTGAGTGATAAGCCTTTGCTGAATGGACAAAATGCATCGATTCGAGTCAGGGACTAGTTGTCGGTTGCACAAGACATTTATATATTTATACGGGACAATGCTAAATCCGATTCATCCAAGTGCTCCACGGTTTGACTGTCAACAAAGGCCTCAAAACATTACTGACGTCCCGCCTGACTTAAAGCGAGAGAGCAGTGCACAAGAATGACTATTTCCCAGTGCAAAACAATGCTCTTTCACAATAAAGTCTCACAAATGCAAAAATCCCCGCACTGTCTGGTTTACACACTCCTACAAAATAACGAAATGATTACAAATTATCATACAATTATACCTGCTCACAATTTATGTGTCTTTATGGTGTCACTGCTACATTTTGGACATGCGGACCAATGTACCTTTTATACATTTTCTTGTGAAATTGGGAAAAGCTATACGGCCGTTTGAACAGTATTGCAAGGCTGCTGCTTCTAAAAAAGTTGATGCATTTGTCTTTGTTCAGTCTGACAACACCCACGTGTTCGTATGCTCGCAGTAACGACGCCAACAAACACATGTTAGGTCACAAATAAAACATAAGGGGTTCAACAAAGTTTGTCTGGATTCAAACAGCCTGAGTGGACTCCTTTCCTTTGTTCAGGCTGATCAAACACACAAATATATTCCCTGCAAAAATATGAATATGGCTTTAAATCAAAGGGTTGAAATACACAGACAAAAGAAGATGCAGCAACTAGTGCTGGGTGACAAATGGGTTCACGAGAACTCAACATTTGTCACCGCCTACTCAACTGTTTGCAACACTTAGAAATGCATTAGAAATCAAACATACTCTGCCTGTTTTTCACTGACTTGTCAGCTTGTAGAAATCTGCATCCTTGAGAAACCATAATATAATATGATTCTTCCAAAAAATAATTAAAAAAATCCACTATAGCAGTACAAAGAATGCAAAATTTGAGATTTAAGATTAAATGTGCATGAATCTGGGCTATAAACATATAACCAGTGCTGTTGAACGAAGCGATGATAAAAAATTTAAAAAAGGACTCAGGGCTCATCTGTTGCTTCCCTGAGAAAAAAACACAAGCAAGCAATAAAGACCTGCAAAAATGTGTAGGTGCTGAAGGATTTTCTTTGCAATAGCATCACCTACTGGAGGTAGAAGCTCCCAATAAATCCAATATGAGAAGTTCTATGTCATACCCATCTGTGGAATCGTTTACTCCTGCATCGCTCCAGCCCTCAAACAGTCTGAAACACATTTCTGTTTGAAAATCTATGTTGAATTCAGTGGGGCCATGTGTAGCATCCAGTGAGTCACATCCTGAGGTGTGCTGCACAAAAAAAATCATTTAACATGATATATATACTGAAGTTAATGATTAAGTTTTGATTAAGTAGCATTTGGTTCGGATTACCTTCCGGCATATACTTGGGCCTTGTTTTTCTTTATTAGAAAATATGGAAGAATGCAGAATGAAAAATGAAAAATGTGGATTGCCTTTTTTTCTCACAATTCCTGGCTTACATGCATATACAGTTCTGGCGGGGGACTTTCATACAGTACACACCATCATGGACATGTTATGGCAAAGACTTTCAATTATTTCTCAGAACTTTTCTTTTTATGAAGTAGAATCATTTCTATCTTTTGTATGTATTTTCTTACTCAAGCTGAAACTTGTATTTGTTATTGGCCGTCTCAAACCAACACAGTAAAACGTTTCCTTTGTTAAGAGATAGCCCTACAGCACTACAAACATCCTTTGCAGCCTTCAACAAGCTACAGATACAATTCTGGTTGGATGCTTCGTCACTGACTTTGGCAGAATGGGTAAAGTTTGAGTGAAATTTGGACGTAACTTTTGAGCAACATTGCACATTTTAGGCAGTGATTAGATTCACAGAGATGATAGCTCAGTGATGTTCTGCTCTATCCATTTCCCAACCACTGAAATTTGGCATCGTTGCCCTGCTGGAGTTCCTTGTTGTCTTTCTGCTGTCAAGCTGATGGTTTCGGGTTATGCTGGAGAATTCCATCTGCCTCGTGCAAGATAACATTGCACTGGCAGAAAAACAGTTCCAGACTATGATGCTACCATCACCATAATTAATACTTGGAGGTTAGATGCCTCACCTTTATTCCCCCTTTCAAGCATATCTCCTGTTGTTCTGTTAATAGGATGGCCTAGCGTCTTTTTTCCAATCTCTTTCCCCTTTCCCTTGATGGAAAACAATCATGTGGTTAAGGGAAGATGGGAGGAGAAATTCTTAAGGACTCGGGAAAAGACAACCATGATGCAATAAGAATTCGACCACTCTTACACTCAGCTGCATGGGTCTGCAGCACTGAAACTACAGATGTTCAATGAATATTCTACAAAAAAGTGCTTTAGATACGTTGTCTGTGTAATCTTATCACACTGTTATTCAAAGATGATCTCATGTATATTAGTAGCAATACTATAGAATAATCAAAGTTCACATTTCAAAAAGGAAAAGTGAAATATAGTGTTGTGAGCCCCCACCCTGCTGTCCTCATACTTATCCACACAAATTAGTCAATACGTTACACAGTTAGTTCGAATGAATAAAAATAAAAACGGTTTGCTGTGAATGTTGCAGCCACAAGGAATTATTACACGGAATAGTCTTCTTTCTTTCATAAAGGATGGTCTTGTATATCTTATAGGAACCATTGGAGCTCCTTTTCTTTTTTGGACAATTCAGATAGCTCCTATTATGGCTGACACTTATTATCCTATTATCTATTATCGGACACTTCTGGGTTATTCCGCTCAGTTAGGAAGATTCCCGAGCATAAAATAAATGAATGAAGGCCTTTTTTTGGTCACCTGCAACTTTTAGTTGCGCTAAAAAGTGAGTTCAGACTCAGACTGTTTTGTTCTAATAAGGCGATCCTTGGTTTCTTTCCTTGCTGCCTTTTAGGGGGACGATTGTCACCCTTGGATTCATAAATGATGAATCGGTGCACACCTCATGAGCAGGTGCACTTGCAGCTCTGTTTCCAAAAACAGCGGGACACTGTAAATGACACAGTAGGCCTACAATGGGAAAGTTTACCATCAATCCAACAAGTGCAGTCAGACAATTCCTTTTCATGCATATGCAGAAAAGTTCTGAGTTGCAGTCCATCATGATCAAAAAAGGAACTTTCAGTGTCACTGAATTCAAATCTAATTTAATGTGTTTACACATTTGAAGCTGTCTATGTCTAATTTTACACGGTGATAACTTGATTTGGGCGGCCGTGGCTCAGTGGTTAGAGTCAGTCATCCAATAACTGGAAGGTTGGCAGGTTCAATTTCCACTCTCACCACTCAAAAATAAAAGATTGGTGGAATGACAGCTGGCTTGTCACAGCCAAGGTACCCTTGAGCAAGGCACCATGCTCCCTGCATGCTGTGAATGGCTGCCCACCACTCCAGGTTGTGTGTGTGTGTGTGTTTGTGTGTGTGTGTGTGTGTGTGTGTGTGTCAACAGGTGCCAACCTGGATGGGTTAAAAGCAGTGGACAAATTTCATGCATGACCAATAAATCTTTAAAAATCTGATCTTTAAAAAAAAAAAAACACAACAAATAAATATCTGTGCACCATTCTATGTTTTTTCAGCAGCAAGAAAAGAGCCCTTCAAAGAATTCATCGAAAGCACACTTTTATCTGATATTCAGTCCACGATGCAAACCTTTGACCAAAACTGTATTTTTAGGTATGAGGCATACACTGTTATGAAGAAAATGCCACAGAACAGGGAGAAAAAAAAACTGCATCACGATCCCATGGGATGTGTTTGATTTAAAAAAAAACAACAAACAAACAAAACAACAAAACCGCCTGTCTGCTGCAGAGCCTTGATATGCACACTTCATTGAACAAAGGTTCGATAGGTGCACGGTTATGATGGGCTGTCTTCGGGTTCTGGGCTGAGAAAAGATTTGCTGTTGAGGAGAAACGACGTCTGCATCTAAATCAAGGTGGGACAGATCATTGTGAGCTCAGCTCAGACTTTGTTGTCTCATACTTACTAGCTGAGCCTTTGTGTGTTTTTTACTGACACATTTGTCATCCTAAGGTGATGCTCAGTACACACCTGATGGAGAGGTGGACACTGAATTGTACAAATACCATATGTCAATTGCTTATTTAATAGTTTTTTGAAAATACATGCGCCCGCGACCCGATCGACGGATTCAGCGGTATAGATAATGGATGGATGGATGAAAATACATGCTTTTCTTCAAAGTTACATTAGAGTTTGGCATATTTTTTGCTTGTTGGCTGCCCTTACAGTTGTGGGATTCATCCCCACTGTCATAGAAAAATCTAATATCTAAGTGAGCCTGGCACATATACAGCCATATGAATTTGTTGCATATCGAAAAATGCCATCAGAAGCCCAAAAATCAGTGTACTTATAGAATTAAGTAGTTTTAAGTTTCACAAACTTCTCTAGTTTTGCTTTAAATGGAAAAGTTCTTGTTGTTCTCTTATATAGTCTTTCACAGTGTGTTGATCACCTGCTTATTTTAGGTCCTGAAAGACTCAACCTTTCTGGGATGCCTTTGATTCCAACTCCTGATTAGTTGTCATTCAACTTATTCAATTTAGATTTTCTTTTCTTTTCTTTTAGCTCAGTGTTGTTCTTGTCCCACTCGTCCAACCTTTTTTTTAAACGTTAGAGGGGCTGGAGCCTATCCCAGCTGTCACTGGGCGAGAGGCAGGGAACGTCCTGGACAAGTCGCCAGTCCATCACAGAGCCAGGCAGAGACAAACGAGACAAACGAGACAAAAACGACGAAGGGTCAATTCAGAGTCACCAATTAACCCGACATGCGTGTTTTTGGGCGGTGAGTGCCCGGAAAGAATCCACAAATACGAGGGGAGAACATGCAAACTCCACCCAGAAAAGGCCCCAGAACCAAGAAACCTCTTGCTGTGTCAGTATACAAGTTTGAGAATGAGGCAAGGCAAGGCAAGTTTATTTGTATAGCACAATTCAACTACAAGGTGATTCAAAGTGCTTTACAGAGACATTAAAACAGTAGAAATAAAAAGCATGATTTAAATTTTAAACAAAAAAGAAAGAAATAAGAACAATATAAAATCAGATAAAATCATTAGTTAAAATGTGATTAAGCTTTGAGCTTTATTCAAACGCAGCTGAAAATAGGTGTGTCTTCAGCCTGGACTTAAATACACTGAGTGTTTCAGCTGATCTGAGGCTTTCTGGGAGTTTGTTCCAAACATGTGGAGCATGAGGGTGAAAGAGAGTTGTGTTCATGTACTGTCGGTAGAAAGTGTCTGGGAACTTCCAATCATTTGCATTTGCCACTGAAGTAATGAACACCCATCTAAAACCTCATATAGCATGGCCTCATTAAAAACCCTGCTTTCTTGAACACCACATTTCATCAACAATCATAAAATCCACATTCGTCTTGAATTGACATCACTATGCCCTTTCTCTTTTGAGTTGTCTGTAGGAACTGAAGTATAAAATAAGATTTTAGTTGTTTGGACCTAATCATTAACCTTGTAGCACCCAAGCATATGAATAATCATTGAAAAAAATCATTTTTGGCTCTTCTTGCATCTTATTGGGTGGGAATAAACCAATATTTTTGGAATTTTTGGAATTGGGCTATTTTTGATCATTTTAGGCAATGTTGCAGATTTGCAACTGTGGGCTTTCCTGATTAATTTTGTTCACAAAACCAAGTCATCCTCTGCAGATCGTTTGGCAATAAAACGTATAGTGAAAGTTCACCAGTTACCGCTGTGAAAGGTGGACAAAGCAGACCACACCAAACGAGACCAGAACGAACTAGAACAGAGCACCGCAAAACAGAGTGTAATTCACTGACCCAAGAAAATGATTGCTGTGACAACTGTCGGCACGTAAAATGTAATGTAAAAAAATATTTCACATGAATGTAAATAATGTATGTAAATTTAAAAAATCAAATAATGTCATGTAAATAAAAATGTAAATAAAAATATATTGTAAATAAATAAAAAGCTTGTTGCATATCTGCAACTGTGGGTGTTACAAGGTTAATATCTAAGTCAATATCTATATGAACTACAAATACTCTTGGAAATTCCTATGGTGGTTGATTTTGTCACTGGTTAGGCTGCAGATATAGGCTATGGTCACTAGATGTCGTCCTGAGACCGCGTATCGTGCTCAGAGTCGACAGTGGGCATTGGCAAAGATTAAAAGGCTTTAGATCCTGCAGTGGCGCTGTGTAGCTAAGCCTGCCTGCTACACTGTGTTCGCAGTTCTGACCTTACAAACCCCGCACAGAAACTGATCAACAGCTGAGAAGGGCCATGTGGCACCGCAACTGTTTCAGCATAGTTTCCCCTTCCTGCTACTCACCACTCATGATCAACTGCAGTACAGAGAGCATCATTTGACGGCCATTTTAGTGCATTTAAAGGTAGATCCGTGATTTTAACTGCATCATTTACGGTCTCTGTAACTTGGAGCGTGCCATATTGCCTACTGATCGCATAAAAAATTTAAAAAAAGAGGGGAACTGACTTGCAGCTGTCAGATATTTGGGGGGTGTTGTTTCCCTCAGGTTGGCTTTGAATGAAACGCTTGTAGTTTTGAGGAACAGTGACAGCAAACATGTCCAATGATGAGATTTACAGTTTAGGGGATTTCCCCCCGTGGCAGTCTTTATCCTCTGGATTGTTAGATTTAAAGTGTAAGGAGTGATCAGAGATAGAAGGAGGCCATGCCACCTTCAGGGTCACACAAGGCTTTATCAGAGCAGTGCTTAGGTCAGCTGCTGCCCTGTGTGTGCCTGTCCTCTTGCCTACTTGATAGCAGGGCTCATTCAGCGGGCCAAGGCCGGTCTTAGTGCAGAGACAGAGGAGATATGCAGCACAGCAGAAGACACATCCTTGTAATTTACACCACGGGTCAGACGTGTCAGTGCTGCTCAGTGAATACTTGCGTACGCTCAGGCTGGGAGCTGGTAACCCCCTGCCTCTCCGGGTTCTCTCCCATGGGGGGTTGGGGCTGAGGAGCTGCGTGGTTGTGACCATGATGCGCATTATGTGTGTAGCTTTTAGGCTTGGTCTGCAGTGGTCTGTACGGGCCAACCATATTCTTATGTCACTGCGATTTTAAAGCACATAATCCTTCTTATATAAATGGCTTTTTTTTTTTTTACCCTAGATGGGATCTGGAGTACAAGAGATGAAGCAGCTGCATCTAAATAAATCAGTAAGAGTCAGTGATGCTTGTTGCATGCAAAAATGCCACAACTCTCAGTACCTCGCCCATGGCAAAGTGTCACCATGCGGCGTGTTTGCATTTCACCACAGTACGCTTAAATACAGGACACAGACAGTTATGATGAGTCATACTTCATAGGAATGGCTTATGAAGGCCTGAGTCATTGGCTGCTTACAAACTCTCTTTGGGCGTTATGTTAACCTAGTTTTTCTTCACTAATTGGTTGATAATGAAAGCGGATACACTTCCAGAAAGATAACAGTTAAGTCTTTGGTCTCATTGTGGTTAGAAGCATCAATAGACAGTTAAACATTCAATTGTTGCTCTCATACATTTGGGCAAGTCTTGTACATAAAACCAATTTCTTTTTCTTTTATATATATAATTAAATATAAATTCTTTTTTTCCCCCATGAAAAAACAAACACACACACATAGATAAACATACAAACATCTATAGATCTGGTTCAGGACCTGCAAAAACTAAACGAGACCTGATCAGATTTCCAAGACACAGTGTGAAACCAAAGTATTAAAAAAAATGTTTATTGACATCAGAAGCAATTTAAATTTCAACAATAAACAAGGCGTTTTTTTTTTTTTGCGATTACAGTGGTACATAAAGATCAGTATAACAACTGTGATACGTCAATTTTGATAACATGTAATTTAAAATAAAAACACACAAGTAAAGAAAAGAAAAGAAAAGAAAAAGAGAGAGAGAGAGAGAGAGAAGGAACACCTCAAATCTAACTCATAATGTTTTTATGTGCTGTGCACGGCTAGCTAAGGGAAATACTGTAAGCCCACCCCTCTACACTGTACCAGGCAGGATAGTGGTCTAGGAACTACCACTGGGAAGAAAATAAGACTGGCAGAAGGATACAGACACCATACTTGTGTAGTGTTAACTATACAAAAAGGAGGAAAAAAAACAAAAACTGTACAGCATAAAAACAACCGATATACACAGCCTTTTTGTTGGCGTTTTCGTTTTTTTTTTACCCCTTTGATACTAATGTATTTTCTTTCAGTAAGTGAAGTGTGTACAAGGGGTTAAATGCTTTATAAACAAGAATATGACCACTATCTCACTTGCTATCTACTCATCATCGTCGTCATCATCGTCATCCTCTTCATCGTCCTCGTCTTCATCATCGTCGTCGTCGTCATCCTTCTTCTCTACCTTGGCAGGCGCTTTTGCTGGTGCGCTGCTGCCCGTTTTGCCCTTAGCGCGGTAAGCTGCAATGTCCTGCAAAAGGAGGAACGGGAAGATGGAGAACTGTAGGTAGGACACGGGCACAGCTCGACTCAAGTATCCACCGACTGCCAGCGTCACAGCAACAGGTCACCAACACCTTACCTTCTCATACTTCTCCTTCAGTTTAGCTGCCTTCTTCTCGTAGGGCTGCTTGTCCTCTGATGAGGTAGTGTTCCACATCTCACCCAACTTCTTGGCAACATCTCCGATTGTCAGGCCTGGACTCTCACCTTTCACCTTAGGGCGGAAGTCTGCGCAAAAGATGAAGAAAGCAGATCTGGGGGAGAAAAAAAAAAATAAAATAAAATTAATTACTTATTTAAACAAGACATTATGGTTAATGCTGCGACTCATCAGGGAATGATTCAGAACAGTGTAAAATACTTTCTATCGCAGATTGCAAAATCAAAAAGCATCAACTTTTAGTACTTACGGGGGTCTCTTGGGGGCATTAGGGTCCTTGAACTTCTTCTTCTTGCCTCCCCTGGCTGGAACGTAACTCATCATCTCCCGCTCGTAGCGGGCCTTGTCCTGTCTGGCCAAATCCTCAAATTTGCCCTTCTCCTTAGCGGACATTGTCTGAAAGCAGAGTCATCTTGCTCATTGGCCACGTATTACAACACAAACACAAATTCTGGTGTGGAATGGTTCTGCATTTTTCTGCTGCAATCACCAACAACATCCCAAACTTTCCTAACTGCACCAAAAAAAAGGAAGTTAACCAGGACTAAGATTTATGATCGTCTTCGTGCACTACCTTCCATCGCTCAGAGCACTTCTTGGAGAACTCGGCAAAGTTCACTGAAGCTTCGGGATGCTTCTTCTTGTGCTCCTCCCGGCAGGTCTGGACAAAATACGCATAGGAGGACATCTTCCCCCTCGGCTTAGTTGGATCTTTCCCCATCTTGATGGCAGTATCTGTTGACACATGTTTTAAAAAATATATAATTAACTTCACACCCGCACAATTAAAAAAAAAAAAAAACATTTTATAAATGTACAGTTTATTGTTATGAAGAGTGTGGATAAAAATCACCATCTAGAGTTGTGCTCTGGAGGTGTCCTAAATAGGAAAAAATAAACAAATTGGTCTTAATCGGTCTTACCGGTCTGTCACACTCCTTACTACACAATGGAGGCATCTTATTTACTTCTACTGACCCGGACTACTGGTTGCGCTATTTTAGTCACCCGCACCCGCTGCCATCAAACTGTTAGGATTAGTTAACAGTCCATTATAATAAAAACCCGCTCAGCACGGGCGGAGCAGATGCGCTCAAAATGACTTTTATTTATCGACGCAATCTGCACCGTGGCCTTTTACATAAAAAACAGTCGTCCGCGGTCTGGCTTATAACTGCCTAAAGGCATGACACCAGACAAAACAGTCGTAAATTGGTGTTTTTTATTCTCAGACGCTCACCGCTCCGCTATCCCTCCCGACACCAAACGAACAAGTTTCCAAAGTTCAGCCGCACAACATGAACCGCAGCCCGCTCTGGGCTTTTTCGGATATTTGTTGCGGAAAAATGACAAATATACGCCTTCAAATCTCACCTGCAATGACAACCGGGCCAACCTGGAAGCCCCGTTTTAATATTGTTCATGTTTTCATTCGTCAAATGAGTTCGACACAAAAAAGGACACAAATCACCAAAAAATACTTTTTTATTGAAAATGTGACACTTAAAAAGTGCAATCCTGTGTGATTCCCAACTCCTGCTATAAAAGCCTGCGTTGTCATGTATTTTGCGAACAATTTGACAAACTGTTGTAAAAATGCATCTTTTAGCGTTATTTCCCCCTATTAAACGCTACTGTAAGTCCCAAAGTAAGCTGCGTCGAGCCAAGTAGTAATGGCGCATAGGCTCTCGTTGAGGAAAAGGAGGTCAACAACGACGGCAATATTTCTTCTTCCATTTTGTGAGAATGCCTTCTTCATGAAAGAAAGTCCCCCTCAAATGTCTCCGCCCGCCTCCCAGTTCGCTTTGCAACACGACAAATAGGTACAGAAAGCCGGCTATCTTGACAAAAATTCTTCCCCGATTGATTCCTATTGCACTAGCCGCCTTCTATAGTAATACATTGGGTCTGTGCTGTGTCTATGAGCGGGCTGTGCTACTGACTTGGTTTCTATGAGCCTCCTAATGGCCGCTCGTCTTCATCCACTAACATGGAGAATATGGCTCCTTCTCTTTGTGTCAGCGCACAGCCATTGCACTGCATGCAATAGAGGGCAGAGCGACCGCGGTCGACTCCCTCATTTCAAGCCCCGATTTAAACCCTTTCCCGGCGTCGGAAAAATCCCCCTTTGGCGTCGTTGGAAACACGAAAGATTGAACTTTGTTTTGCCGTCGTTACATTTTACAGTTGCGCGTTTGATTCTCGAGAAAAGCCGGTTAGAAAAAGTTGAGCTCAACTGCGCCTCTGTCACATTCGCCTCGCTGCCTTGTTTCCTATGCTGAATACAGTCAGCCATTACAGTAAAGCGCAGATCATGAGGTGATTTTTCCACAATCTTGTCGACCGAATATATATCCGAGGAGTTTTTCAGACGGTCTTTTTTTTTCTTCTGTTTTTACCCATTTTTAACGTTTGAATTCAGACACGCACTCTCTGCTCGGTCTTCCCATGACAGACGTTCAAGCTTCGCAATGCACTGCAATGCCAATGGCCAGCTAACGGTGAGTCTTCTACCATTGTCGCTAACCGTACCGTCCGCTAGACATTCCTGAATTTTTACGCGATAACCACCAATTGTTTCAACCCCATTTTACACAAACGACACGACATTAATAAACAAAATTTTTCGCATTTGACTAAATTCGCTGTTTTTGGTCGAATTTCGTCAAAGTTAATATTCATTTCTTCTTTTCTTTTTTACAGCGCGTCTGTTCCACACTCCCAGGGCAAGAGTGATATGTTACCTGCTTTAGCGCCGGCTATTTAATCTGTTTATCTTTAAACACAATAAAATCATTTTCAAAGCAATAAAACGTGTTCTACTAGCCCGTGGCAAACGCACAAGTAAGATATTTTGGGATGTTATTGTCATTCTCACCGTTACGAACACTTAAAATATTCGTGTGTAATGATACTCACCTAGTGACAATCGCTGGATCTGAATGCTCTGCAATGGCTGTGTATGAGGGAACACAGGCGATACGCAGTGTCTTCAGCTCTCTCAACGTTACTCGGCGGGGCCGGCACGCCATTGGTCAGCGCCCAGTCTGTCGCTCCTCCGATTGGCCAGAGACTTTTCATTGTCCTAATAGAAGACGCTTTCCCATTGGCTGTCTTTTGTGAAACGTCACCGAAGTTTTCTGAGGCGCGCCGATACGAAAACATTCCCGTCTGAGCATGCTGAAGCTGGTAGTAGTGTAGTGTGTTTGCCATAGTATTGAATTCACTACGTTGAACACAGTGTACAGTAGGCAAGTGAAATGAATGAGGCAACGTGGAGCGCTTGTTGTCTGTGAACGAGGAAGCGGCTCAGTGTTGTGCAGGTGTGTTGGACGGGTTGTAACCCTCTTCATCAACCGACTCCATTGTGCCTTCTTCTCATTATACGCGAGCTTATTTGCAAATTATGACGCTGAAAATGCACATTTACGACATCGCGTATTCACGTGTAAAAGACACATGAGGCGATGGCTCATCCTAAATGCGATAGTTAAGCACCGGATATGAAATTTTAAAATATTTCCCTCTCTTAGAATGAACCAACAATACCAATTCTGCGAATTGTTTTGCTTATGATTTTCCAAGCCATGCTTTAAATTTGTAGCCGATTACGTAGAGAGAGTTGGCACAACGGCTGCACGAGCCTCTATTTTTATATTCTCACTGGCAAGCATGCACATAAGTTCACATTAGTTGCTACTCATATGGCTTCTGACCATGTTTACCCATGCATCTGCATTCTATTAGAAACAGATATAACAGCAGCTTTAAAATAATAATGCAACCATTTAATGAGTTAAGAGCCAGGAGATTGCTCATGATTATTTTTTCTGACCACAGTATGGTTTTTGTTCGATATTTATGGCCTTTACATAAAGTGACTAATTGAAACATGGCAGGGGCTCCTCTCTAATTAAAGCAAGACTATAAGATCAAAGAGGACTGCTCAGTAAAGCAGTTTATAGTTGGAAGAAGGACTGTAGCAATCATTTTGGCCTAGAGGAAATAACTTTTTGTGTGAGGGGTTGCTTGTGGGCCCCTTTTGTTTTCAATTGAACTGTTTTGCTAATTGCGCCAGACAACAAATACAGACCTTTAATTTAGTTTTAATTTCCTATCCCAGAACACATTGTTCTGTACAGTTAACGACATATTATATTTTAGAGCCTTGAATGACAATATAATCAAATAAGACAAAAGAGCCATCCGGGAAAATATTAAATAAATAAGGAATCAGCCATATTAGATGATATAATCAGACTCTTAAAACATTTTTAAAATGTTTTTAGGAATATATGTATTTTATTATGAATTGACAAAAAGTTGTGTTCCAGATGTGTTAATGCTTAATGAGCAATGCCACCTCACTTGATCATTTCACACAGATTTCTGTACAGAATTTTGTACACCATACACAGTTAAAATAGGTTTGCCACCTTTCCCCCTCTAAAATGTGACATTTACTAATTAAGCAACGCACTAAAACCGCAAATTGTTACACTGCTGTTATGCAGTATTATAATTTGGCTCAATAACACAGTCAAGTGGGGTTCTGAATCGTTATGTGTCTGAATTTGTTTGTTTTCTTGTCAACACATGTTCGCAACTCTGATTATTTTTGGCATGAATTATGCTTGGTTATGTTTGGTCATTTCTAGAGAGGGATATGTGATGTTTGGAACCATATTTCCACATAAAAAAAAATGAACCACAATTTTGTTTGACCTTCTAGCGCCACCACCGGGCAAAGATGAGAACTGACCTGTCAGACATATCTCATGATCTAGCTTTATGATGTATCTGTATCTTTATGATGTCTCTTGAATGCAATGCATGCAAACATAAACTTTGCCTTGGATCTCTTTTATGTGAGAGTAACTGTTTTTAACAAGGTTATAAATGATTTATTATCGTATAAAGGACATGCACAGGTATATGCACCTTAAATTTGCATTTCCCATTATAAATGCACATTTTATGACCTGAAGTCTAGCAGCACCACCATCCGAAGTTTTGGATTGAGGAGTAGTTAGGAGCCACTGCATTATACAGACTCTAGACTCCTTAAAATTTCAGCATGGTGATTTCTGATTATGAAAGGGAGCTTGCTTATGATGTCTTGCTTATTTTCTTTTCTACAAAACTAAAATGCAATTTGACTTTAAAGGTTTGATTATGTGTTTAAATCAGGTAATGGGTGTGGTGCCAAGATAAAGAAAATGTCGAGCGGGATTAGCAATTGTAATCATGTGTTCACCCTAGACGATCTTGGTGTTATTTGTGCTTACAAATAACCAGCTATCATGATTTGAATTTTGTTAGGAAACCTAATGTATGCTCTTCTTCCTAACAACTAACATACAAACAAAGAAAAATGGCTGACACAGAGTTTATTCATATCCTTGAATTAAGAAAGAGAAGGATGAACTGATTCCTAATGCCAATCACAACCCAGACTCAGGCCACATGTCTGCCTGCGATGCTGCCTGTCTGCGCCTCATTTTGCATCAGGAGATGCCACGGCAGAAAGCTATGGCCTGCTCATGTTTATGCATTCTAATGAGCACTCCCTGGGAAAAATATGCAAATACATTTTGTCATCAAGAGGAAAATAGAGGACAGGAGAGCAGCAGATACAGGAGGGGCTTATGGGAGGAGGGCACATGCAAGAGGCGGGATTGGGTGGAGGGAGATGAGTGTGATTGTGCATGTCTGTTAATGTGTATGGTGGAGGGGGGAAGCTGAGGGCACTATGGAGCTGTGAGTGCCATATTAGAAATAGACGGAGGGACATATGTAGATCCCATCCCATCCAAACCTTTCTCAAAAATCCATTTTGAGTAAATAGATACATAATGAATATTAATTCTTATTTAAAAATCAGATAAGCAGAGAGTTGATATGGGCCAAGTTACTATGTGTTATCTCACTCATCTGTTAAATTAATCTGTTGTTTTTGGTCTAATGTTAATGTCTTGTTTGTTTGTTTGTTTGTTTTTTGTAATTATTTCACCAAAGTGAAAGTCTGTTTAATCTGAGAAGTCTGTTTAACAGCGTGTGCCACTTTTAAGGTAAATTTTCATTCAACAAAGGTGCAACAACAACAAAAATGAATGATAATAACTATGGGGCATTTTTAAAACCGTGTTTAAAGTGTTCAAACAGCATATTTATAGCCTATTTTCAACAATACAGTTAGTCAACAATACTGTCAAATATATATATTTTTAAGCTAAATGTAATTTTTTTTATATAAATATGACAATCATTAATCAGATTTATTACTTTAAAGAAATTCTAGTAATTATTCATAACGTGAATAAACGCGACAGAGATTTTGAGAAACACGTGAAACCGGTTAGCACTGGTTTGATGCGCTGTACGTACAGCACTAACACAGTGCAAACATGAACAATAACTGGAGCACAGGCACTTGCAGTTCCCTTGAATGATCAAATGGGGGCCAGTGGAAACATTCTTTCACAAGTGGGGAAGACAAAGGCTGATGCACAACCGGTGGCGGCCGGAAATAGAACGTTTTTATCACGAACCCGTCAGAAGATGCACATGGACCTGCTCCACCGGCGACAGTAAATGCATTTATGCGTGAATGGATTTTGCCCATCAACATCGTTCTAAACCTAATTTAACGCGAGTTTCGGTAAGTATCGTTTTGTTCAATGAAAGTAATAAAAAAATGTTGGCGACTCAAGTTATTGCTTGACCTTATGCTAATATATTAGCATGCTAGGTGGATAAGCTAATTTTGTAGTTAATGCATGGGTGTATTTGAATAAATTTGGTTTAGTCCGTTTAAATTTGTTTCAGCAAGTTAGAATACCTTCTAATTGATGTATCGGCTCCTCTGGTGTGGGTGCTTTCATTAGTTTTTTCCCCGTAAACTTGGTGCGAGTGTCTTCCTGTGAATCGTCTTGAACAAATCCTATCCTAAAACATGTCTTTAAGCATCACATATGTATGTATGTATGTATGTATGTATGTATGTATGTTTCTGTATGCTGCCACAGTTAAATGCATTGATTCAGGATAGATGGCAAAAAAAAAACAAGCTTGCCTAGAGTTCTCAATTGTGAGCCTGCAGAGAAATAATTGTTATGGTAGTTGCTTGGTTGTGTGACGGAGGGGGAAAACTGTCATTAAGAGCGGCTGGATGTTGCTTGAATGAAAGCCTTTGACCACACGCTGAAATGAGGGGTTCATAAATACTGTTTACCGCATTTGGAAATAAATAATGATAGCGAATTGAGCACTGATATAAACACAGAAACATAAGAGAACGGAGTCAGCGATGTTGTTTACAGGAGTCTGCAGATTTGGTCATTTCTGTAAAAAATATATTCGACCGACCGACACCCCCGTCCCCCCCGTCCCCCCGAAATGGAGCATAAGAAAAGAAGCCTGTGCTAATTATTAGTTTGACAAATATTTTAGAATTAACTTAAATGATGCTCTCTGAATCCAACCACCTTCTAGTCATTGAATTCATGGCTCTGCATTTTGCTTACACTGTAATCTGACCAAGATTAGAACTATGAAGGAGCACTCTTTTTTTTTTTTTTTTCCAAATATCTTTATTGGGTTTTTATTACTTTTTAGAACACTTGAACTGTGACTACAACACGTCACAGAACCAGTATCACTCACACACATACCTAAACTTGCACAATCCTCCTAACATCAATAACTCAAAGTACAAAATTCTTAACTGAAATACAGATACATTTCAATGTAATAACGATCTCCCTTTAAAATAAATAAGTAAATAAACAAACATAAATAAATAAATACATTACATTCCAGATTCTATAATGCTCATGTATGGTTCCCAAAGATGAACAAATTCTTTCAGTTTTCCCTTAGCAATGTATGTTAGTCTTTCTAGAAAGGAGCACTTCTTTGTTGGAATGCACTTGACTTAGCAGATTATGCTGCTGAAAAGAATTCAGTGGCTGAAATGATCCGATCCTAAAATAGCAAGATTTGTGAAAGAGTCATAGCTCCAACTTCATTTCAGATATTTTACATTTTAGTTTGTCTTGCCTTGTCTGATCACAGCTTTAGCTTGTGAACCAAAGCTAAAGCTGAGTGTTATCTGTTTATCTGCGTAACATTGTAACATGGCCTCTGTGGTGCTGTACTTCCCTCCCCTCAGCCCTTCTGGAGGTGAGCGGCGTTGCAGTGATATGGTAATACTTTCTGAATGGCACCGGACAGCCTTGGACCCAGAGACCAGCAGCTGCTTGCCAATGACTGGTGAAGACACTGGTTTGGGGGCTTTGGCCTCACCGCTGGCGGGGTATTTGGGAAAAGTCAGTTGAGCTCATGCTTTCCTCTCCTTGTTGTCACTTGTGCAAAGCTGAATTATATTTGAAACAAATACTGTGACTGGGCAGTACCAATCCAAATTGAACAAAAGGAAATCTTTGGATGTAAAAGGCGAAAGTATTTTGGTTTGCGTAAATGCTGTCCAGAATCGAAGGTTGTCAACTTAGTTTTGTCATAAAGCAATGTAATACTGTGTTTTTTGTTTTTTTTCTTCCCCACAAGTGTTTATCTGCTTCTAAGTTTCATGTACTTCTCGTCCGGCTTCACTGACACTCTCAATGATAGATGCAAGCATTAAAACACAAGCCTTACCCGAGCAGATCTAAATTTTTCATGTATGCTTCACACTTAAGCAAGGTAAATCAAGTTAAACCTTCATATTTAAAGTGTTGAGATATTATTGTAAAGATATAAAAAAAAAAAACCAATGTAGCTGGCAGCAATAAAGGAACTAGGGAATTACATAAGTTTGGGTGAAAACACTGTGTGTAAAGGTCAAACATTTAATACCTTTCTTCAACACTCCATGTTCTTTTTCACTTCCTGATGTCTTCAGTTATTTCTAAATGTTTTTGGTCTTGATTTAAACTGTGTTTTGCCACGTGCTTGGTAGGTTCAGGAAAGAGCTGCTTCACTGGAGTATTGTCCTTGGTGTACTACGAAGGGCTTCGCTTATGCTCTGCGCTCCTACCATATCAATCTCCAGGAGTCGATCTCCCTGTGCACAAACCCACAGGTGAGTCTGACTGCTGTTGTTAGAGACGTGGAGGTTTTTTTGTTGGTTTTTTTTGGCCAGCTGCTGTTAACTTGCCTGTGCTCATTTCCACACAGTGCCTTTTCCCGCTGGTCACCCGGCCCTTGGAGGATGTTTTGGCTAGCCTGGATCCCGTGGAACCCACTGTTGGAAACAAAAGAAAAAATGCCCCTGCGCTGGAGATGGAAGAGCTGATGGTTCCACCGCCCAAATGCCTGCGGTCAAGTGAAGTTGATGGTTTTGAGTCGCAGAATGCTACTGGCACACCTGTAAGCCCAGCAGAGCACGGTGCTGTAAACCTTGCCAGAAATGGCCAACATGCAACACCTTACGCTGGAAGTGAAAAGCTTAATGGATACCACAACGCTTCTGTACATGTAGAGACAACGGGATGGATTTCACTACAAGATGAGGATGTTGTTCAAGAAAAGACTTCAGGCAGTGCCACTCATACGGCTGACCCTGCTCCACCGACATGCTTGGCCTCAGTCAGGAATTCGTCAGAAGTTTTGTGGGTGACTGATAAAGACGAGCCTGCACTCTCTCCTCATGCCGGTGGGCTTGGTCTATCAGAGAATGACCGTATATGTAGGAGTCTTCCTTTGCTGAACAGCATGGATTCCCGCCAGGACACTAATTCAACCTCTATCAATATTCCATCAACCTTGTGTGGTGAGCAGACAGAGGAGAAATCCCCGATTGCAGAGGTACCATGTAAAAACACCAACGGCATCAAGCGTGTCGGAGAGTCGGACGACCTTGTATCTGTTCCAGAGCAGCTATTCTGGAGTAACCGGGACAACCTGTGTTGGCTGGACTCACTGCTCGCTGCTTTGGTGAACTGTAAGAGCCTAAAGTGTAAACCTGAGGATGAGCCTCGGCGCTCGTCTGTGTGGCAGCTGATTAAAGGATATGAAGACATTTGTGCTTCCATCCAGGAGCACCAACAGACAGGCCAAGGTAAGTTTAACAAGATAACTTACTATATAGTGTGCTGGTGTGATATAATGTCAAATCTGTTGAAGAATTTCACGTATTTTCCTCTTTTTGTGTTGCGTCAAAAGTCACGAAGAATGAATTTCCTATTTCCTTCATTCTTATTCACGACATAACGCAAATCTTAAATATATCCCCTTTAAAACATGATGTCACACAAGTGGGGACATGCACACATGTAAAGGACTCTTCGGGTTTTATTGGGTTCGAGGGCTCAGCCACCTTGTTGCTCTCACTGTTTTGTCCGCAGTGGTATCTTGTGCCTTGCACAAAGTGTTGTCAGCAGTTTTTAATATCTTCAGCCCCAAGATTTTAACCATGACTTGATTTTCTTGATGAATATGAATTCGGTTAACACTGTTAAAGATTATGTGGTTGGTTTTGACTCAACTGAAGTTGTTTCTGACTAGATGGAGCTGCGAGGGTGCCACGGCGTGTGCTGCACAAGGCCAACGTCGCCCTGCAGAGTCTCAGGATGTCGGTGTTCAAACTACTGCAGCCCAAACTGCACTGCAAACTGGGTAAGCTCGGGTTCTCTTCCAGCGGCAGGTCATGAGCTCGCATGTTTCGGGCATGACCTCCAGAGCAGAGTCGAGTCTTCAAAAGTCGAGTCTTTTTAAGGCCGTGACTTGCAAGTCTATTGCCAAAAATAAAATAAAAAACCTGTTTTTTCTGCCCTCCTTTTTCTCAGCTTGGCACGGAGCTCCAGGAAGTAGCAGAGCCATCATTTCACAATTGCTCATTCATTCCACATTAGAAAACACAGGTTAAACAGTCTTAATGTTATTTATAATTTGACATGTTGATTAACTAATAAAAAAATAAAACAAACGTTTTCTTTAGCCTCGCTGAATCCATCAGCACAGATGGGGGGGGAAACAGAGTTCAGAAGCAATATGCAAATAGTGCCAAGCTACGGAGAGCAAGCGAAATGTCTTGAGAGAATGCTTTTCAAACTCAGCCACACAACACAAAAGTGCTCCCAGGGCCCCTCGAGCCTTCTGTTCTTGAATATTAATTTTCATAAGGCCTTGTACTAAGCTTTTGCCCACAGATTAGAGACAAAAAAAAAGGGGACCTATAAAGGAGCAGTCTGTCATGTTTTAGAAAGCTCCTTCTTTCAAACGTAAACACATGCTTTCTGCATAGTGTTGCTCTATTTAAGGTCTTCAGACAAACAAAGGCTTAAACTACCGTAAATGTTTTTCTGTTTTGTTTTCCTCGAGGAATATGACGCTTATCCTGCTTTTATCTTCTTGGCCTCTCACTTGCGTGCAACTGTAGTGAGTCATTGTACTTGTATCTGAGGCTTGTTTTCTGTAACCGAACTTGTAAAGCAGCCATCATCACCTGATAATATCAGAAAGTGACTAGTCTAGACTCGCAAACCAGGGATTTTTTTTTTCTTTTTTTTTTTAGTTTGAAGCTCCACATTATAACAAAATTGTAGCTTATATCTCTTCCACGGATTAGTTCTTTGAAATGAGTTGAAAATAGGGCTCGTAGGTGCTGCTGCAGCCAGCACTTGAGCGTGTAACGAGGCTCTAACCTCTTGTCTGTTTACGCTGCTCAGGTCAAAAGGAAACTCCGGTGTTTGCCATGCCGCTTCTGCTCACAATGGACTCTTGGGTGGAGCATCTCTTCCAGTCGACTTTTCAGTGGGAATTCAAGTGCAGCAAATGCAAAGTCACCACAAAAGAAAGGTAGGTGATGATTTTTATGTATCTTTTCATGCCGAGGTAAAAAAAAAAAACATGTTTTGCCTTTGTTGAAATGTGCTTTAAAGCTTTTCACCTGCATAGTCAGAAGCTTGACAGTAAAGAGACTAAAAGTACAGACACATTTTTTTTATAATAATCATGCTGAGAAGAGATATATATATATATATATATATATATATATATATATATATATATATACTGCTGAATACAGCAAAGATGAGGCCAGACTGCTGTTTTTGTCTGATAAATCCTGGACTTTAGGCAAAGCAAGTTTATTTGTATAGAACAATTAAACAACAAGGTGATTCAAAGTGCTTTACAGAGACACTTAAAACAGTAGAAATAAAAAGCATGATTTGAATGGTAAACAAAAAAAGAAAGAAATAAGAACAATAGATGAAATCAGTTGTTAAAATATGATTAAGTTTTGAAACTCAAGCTTCAGATTTGGAGCTTTATTCCAACGCAGCTGAATGCAGCTTCTCCATGTCTGGTTCTGACTCTGGGAACTGGTAGAAGACCGGCTCCAGATGAGCTGAGGGGTCTGGAAGGTTCATACTGGGTCAGGAGGTCACTGATGTATTCTGGTCCTAGACCATTCAGAGCTTTATAGAGCAGCATCAGAACTTTAAAGTCTATCCTCTGATGGACAGGCAGCCGGTGTAAAGACCTCAGAGCTGGACTGATGTGGTCCACTTCTTTGGTCTTAGTGAAGACTCGAGCAGCAGAGTTCTGAATAAGCTGCGTTTGTCTAACTGATTTAAAAAAAATAAATAAATAAATAAATTATTATGCAGACCCTGTAAAAATGCTGTTACAATAATAAAGCCGACTGAAGATGAATGCATGGACTAGTTTTTCCAGGTCCTGCTGACACATCAGATCCTTTAACCTTGATATATTCTTAAGGTGATAGTAGGCTGACTTTGTTATTGCCTTAATGTGTTTTCCAAACACAACCTTAATCACTGAATAGTGAATTGTTGACTGATCTCTAATAATGGCTTGACTTCCAAAAGTTTTTGTCTTTCGTTACATCACAAAAAACACCTGCCAAGTAAAGTGACTTGGCACATGCACCAAACAGAGGTTCTGAATCTACTGAAATGCCTTTGGTGACAATTTGGTCATGTAGTAGTGCTATGAATGTAGATATTGTGGGAGGATCTGGTGTAAGACTCCAATGTAGCGTCAATATATCAACTGGTCCAAAACCAGCAGCTGACATGTTAGCAATTGAAATGTGAAATCTGTACTTTTGCAGATGTTTGAAGTCTTTTTTTTCTCTCTCCTCTCCTTCAGCGTGAGGAAAACTCTCCCCACCTTCACAAACATCGTGCCTGACTGGCACCCGCTGCATGCAGTGCATTTTGCCCCATGTAACATGTGTTCCCAGAAGAATCAGAGGAGGACCATGTTGCTGGAGCGGTAAGAGCTACTCTCTGCTTCGGAAGGTTCATCTCGATGATGTGTTTTTTTTTTTTTAAAGAAATAAAATAAAACTTAAAACAAAAACAAGAGGACTGATCTGCAGCAACGAGTCCATTTGCCCGTGTTCAGCTCTCTCTGAAGAAATGGAGAATATTCATAAGAGCTGTTTCTTCAGTCTTATCGTTGGCTCCTTACATGCAGATTTCACTGCTGGCTGACTTTAAATGTATTTTTTTGTCTGAATTGGCATTAAATCGTTGCTTTAAAAACATTTTTTTTCAGATGTTGTTGAGGGGGAAAAAATGAAGGAATTGCTCACTTTTGAGAGAAAAAAAAAAAGGAATTGTGATCATAAAAAAAATCTGTCAGTACTTTGTTGCACCTCTTTTTAGCTTTGACGACGGCTTGATTTCTTTGAGGTGTGAATCAGTCGGGTTCCAACTGTGTTGCACAGCAGTTGACCGATCAGCTTTTCTGGATGGAGCCTTGTCTGTGACCTCGTCCACAGTTTGTAGCCGAATTCACACACGAACCCCTGAGATGTTGAGGAGCAGTGTTAATTTCGTCATCTTTTTTTAATTTAGTCTTAGTCTTAGTCACAATGTCGAAAATCAATTTTAGTCTTAGTCAAATTTTAGTCATTTTAGTCAACACTGTACATAAGGCAAGGCATCTTTATTTATATAGCGCATTTCATACCACAGGCAACTCAATGTGCTTTACGTAAAGACAAGGCATTTAAAAGAACAGCATAAAGCAGCATAAAAACAAGCAATTTAAAGAGAAAAAAAAATAGAATAAAAATTAAAGCAATCAAAGAAGAGGGGAAAAAGAAAAATATAAACTCAACCATAAGCACACCAAAAGAGAAATGTTTTTAACCTGGATTTAAAGTGCTTACAGTTGGGGCTGATTTCAGTTCTGCTGGTAGTTTGTTCCAGTTGTGTGCAGCATAACAGCTAAAAGCTGCTTCACCGGGTCTAGTTTGAACTCTGGGCTCCACTATCTGACCTGAGTCAGTAGATCTCAGAGCTCTGCTGGGTTTATACTCTACCAGCATGTCATTCATGTATTCTGGACCTAAACCATTCTGTGATTTGTAGACGAGCAGCAGAACTTTAAAATCTATTCTGTATCTGACCGGGAGCCGATGTAAAGACTTGAGAACTGGGGTGATGTGATGTGATCTCTTTGTTCTGGTTAAAACTCGGGCTGCAGTGTTCTGAATGAGCTGCAGCTGTTTGAGACTCTTTTGGGGGAGTCCAGTCAGAAGACCGTTACAGTAGTCAAGTCTGCTGGAGATGAAAGCATGAATCAGCTTCTCCTGATCTGTTTGGGACATGAAACCCTTAATTATGGATATGTTCTTAAGTTGATAAAAGGCTGATTTGGTGACTGATTTGATATGATAGTTGAAGGTCAGGTCTGAGTCTATCAGCACGCCGAGGTTCCGGACTTGGTCTTTAGTTTGTAGAGACAGTGACTCAAGATGTTTACTGACAGCAAACCTCTTCTCTTTGTTGCCAAACACAATGACCTCAGTTGTGAGGTCACCACATAATAGAACTTCTCCACACACTGCTTCTCTTTTTTACATATATCACACTGTACAGAATAAAAAACTTCTCCACACATACACACACACATTAGCTAGTTACCGGTAGGTTGATCATGACTGGCTTTACTACTATACCCAATCAATTTCAACACCACATGCATCTAATTTCGACTACTTTTCGGTCAGTATTTGCCACTCTCATAGTAGCTAGCTCTTGTCTGGCAAATCTACTACCATATTTTACTCGCCAAAATATTCTGATCAACACGACACAGGCAGACGTGTATTTGTCATTATCCCACTGTCCGAACACACTACGCTAACTGTTATGATTCTGACACTCTTCTGATCATGTTAACGTTGAGTGCTGTTCACCATGCTTGTCGGAAAATAACCAATTCAATATAATGATCAGTCATGACCAATGTTTCCAAAAGCTTCTGTGCGTAAAAGCATCTCTCTCCAATTGTTTTGATATGGGCGACAAATAACACCCTCAGCGTGACGCTGTCAGAGCTAGTTAGCTAACTAATGTTCTGTGGGCCAGGCGCCGTGCAGGGACAGGGCAACAGCGCGTAATCTTCTATGAAGTTCAAGAAACACTTATATTAACAATTACAAATTAATTATAAACAATTAAATTTTTTAATGTCCATTCGTCCATGGCTTGTAAATTTCGTCTTGTCTTAGTCTCGTTAACGAAAATCATTTTTTATTCTCGTCATATTTTTATTTTCTGGAAGCAATTTTGTGCGTCATCGTCACGGGAAAAAGGGGCGTTAACGAAATATTTTCGTCATCGTCCTGGTTGACTAAATTAACACTGAGGAGCATGCGCAGATCGCTCAATCTCGCACGACATCGCTCCGGAACGCCTCGAGAACATTTCAGGACACCAGTTTGTGTGTGAAAGCGGCTCATGACTGCTTCTCTTTAGCCCACTGTAACCCTGTTTTAGTCATGCAAGGTGATTCCCTTTTCTTTTTTTTTCTTCTTTCTTCTTTTCCCATAATCTGATGATAAAATAGCAAAAATGCACCAAAAGTCCAAATATTTAACTACGGAATAAAGTTTTGCACCGTATCTTTTGGCGCTTTTCCACTAGCTCGCTTCGGCTTGGCTCGGCTATTGCGTGTTTCCACTAGCACACCGTACCTGCAACCGGGACGATTTTCCGTATCGCCTCAGCCCTGGTTGCAAGCGGGCCGAAGCGTTACTAAAACGTGACGTCAGCCGACTGCCTTCCACTGATTGGGCGAGGAGTGTCGTCACTGGAAGCGTCATAACGCGGATAATAAAAGCTAGCGTTAGCAACCGTTAGCTTACCTCCAAATGTCGTCTTTTTGAAGCTCGTAACAAAACTCTCCAGTACTTTTCAGTTTTGTTTTTTGTTTTTTTGGCGGCCAGGAGTCTTCTCTGGCTCTCTTCTCTTGCCTTCTGTGCGACAAAAAGCCACAGGGTGAGCAGCAACACGCCCAGCCGTGTTACGACGGTTAATTAGCCTGGGAATTCCCATGCTGCTTTGCGCTCGATTTCATTCTCACTGCAAAGTCAGCCTGGAAACCACCGCCCTTATTTTTGCTAGAGTTTGGGAACCAATCACAGAACGGGGGGGGCACGCAGCAAGACGATGACGACGTCTATGCTCTACACCGAAGCTTGTAGAGCGTTAATCCAACATGACAGCGGACACAACGTTACCGTTCAATGCAGCCTTAGAAAGTGTTTCGGAGTAGATTCACCCTAGGGTCATTTGAACCGTGACATCCAGCAAAGTAGCCCACCCGAAGTTTTTCCGATATTGGCTGAACATCAGCTGAGTTACCGAGTTATCCCAAATAGCTTAGTACAAGCGCTAACGGACCCTGGCAGTATCTCCAAAATTACCACACTAAAATCACATGTCATGACACCAAACTTCTACAGTAGTACAAATATGGTCTGTACTCACAAAGCGATGCATTTGGAAGTTTGTACATAGTTCAGGAGTTTATTATTATCATCAACACAAGCCTGATAGCTTTTCTGCTGCTAAAGCTTCGTTGACGTCACTTCTGGGAGCTTCAAAGTAAGATGAGGGTTGATCTACTACTGTAGACAACAAAGCAAGGCTGCTCAATTTCTCCATTATTAAAATAAATTCACAACTCTACAACATAAAAATTCATGTAGAATATAGCATATAGGCCTACTTTGTTAAATTTAAGTAGCTTAGAGCGCAAGTTTACTTTTATTTTCCATTTTTTTCTTCTTCCTCGTCGAATTTCTGTCGTCATCTGGTATAAGTGATACAATTGGCTATGAATCGTGCGCAAAGCAGCATGGGAAGAACCTTACGTCATTTGATAGACATTCGTAGCGCCCAATAAACGGCTCTAGGCATTCGTAAACCACGCCTCAAATACGAGAAAACGCACACCTAGTTCCCAGACCACCATCTCATCGAGATTGTGGACGCGTCAGCCAGGCTAACGGTTAATGGAAACACAACCAAACCGTGCGGTGCCGTGCCGAGCCAGTGGAAAAACCTATATATCAATCTTATTTAACACTTAATCCTCTTAAGTGTGATTCCATAGCGTTTACCAGGGGTTGTGCTCAGAACAGTCTTGTGAAAAAGAATGTTCACTGCATTTGTAGTCAAAGATATCGAATAAATTCGCCAAAAAGCGGTGTTTGCCGAGGTGAATCGATATACTTTTATAATGTACTTTACTATCGTTTCCTGTTGTTGTTTTCGTTGTTTATTTACGTCTTTAACCACGTTTGCTTTATGCCTTTGTATAGGGTGCCTCCAGTGTTTGCGCTGCATTTTGTGGAGGGGCTTCCTGACAATGATGTCAGCATGTACACCTTCAACTTCAAAGGGAAACGCTACTCAGTCACTACCGTCATACAGTACTGCCAACAACTGAAGCACTTTGTCGCCTGGATTTCTAATGGCGACGGTACGTACTTTAAGACTTACTCTGCCTTGGCTTTAATTTGCCTTACTAACAGCTGGCTTCGCTAAACTTGAGTCAATTTAATCCTGTAATTGGAATCATTACTAATTTACCAGACCAAGGATGTAAATAGTTGTTTTTTTTCCCCACAAAACATAACTGACTGACAACAACGGCTTTGATGAAGCTAAAAAGAAGTCTAGCTCATCTACGAGTCGGGTGAAGTAATGCTTTTATTACTCCACATAAGCCTCGTTTCCACTGTCAGTACGGTTCAGGTCACATCGGGTCGGGACGCTTTGGGGTCAGCTTGCGTTCCCACTGTACAAAGGGGACCCTCGGGTGGGCAGAGTGTGTGCCGAAGCATAAATAGCAAATAACAAATAACAGATAACAAATAACATCTGTAATTTGGAACCACCTCTGAGCTTCTTCAGCTTAATGCGACACTGGCTCGCAGTCCGGTTGAAACCACTCTCTGCCATTTTTGCGGCAATCAGCTGGAAAACGTTTTGGTTTGGCACAGCACCATCGAGCTCCCGCTGCACAGCCTCCTCACCAACACCGGAGAGCAGAGCCTGGAGCCGGTCCTGTGTGCTCGGTACCCCAAGCAGAAGGGTTACACACATGGTAACGGGTACCATGGGACCGGTACGCTTTCGTGGTCGTGGAAACACTGAAATAAGCGAACCGTTCTGAACCGACCCGTACCGGACTGCAGAGTGGAAACGGGGCTATAGTGCAGTGCCAACAGCACATTCTGCTGGACAGCACATGTAGTGTAAAATGAATAAACTATTTAGGGCTTGTTTTGTCATTTAAAGACTTGATAGGTGAGATTTCAGACATTGGATGTGTTTGGGCCCAAATGTTCCCGTGGTCCCAGTGTTGCATTTTCGTTTTTTTCCCAGTGTTTATTGACCGTATATTTCTGTGATCATTAGTGAATGGATTACGGATCACCTTGGCCCTGCAGTGGGTCATCAAATTAAATCAAACTTTATTTACAAAGCACTTTTCATACATTAAAATGTAGCACAAAGTGCTATAAAGGCATGGGCCGGTATGAGATTCTGACGGTATGATAACCTTAGGCAAAAATATCACGGTTTCACGGTATTGGGATTACAGCTCTGAAATGTGTATTTTGAATGTATGTATTTAAAAACAAGCCATCGTACGGACTGCAGAGGTGCCTGCTTGTCACTCACAGCAAGCAGAGGTGCATAAAAAATTTAAAAAAATAAAAAATACCGCAAGGACAGTATGACACAAAATTTTTGTGGTTTTGAAACCTTGACTTTTTAATACCGTGGTATACCTTGAAACCGGTAACCGGCGCATGCGTAGTGCTATACATGTTTAAAAGCAGCCCCCATCCCCACCCTAGCACATACACACAAACACACATATGCACACATAAGCAGAGACACATGGGCGCACACACAAATAAAATAAATAAAATGAAATAAACTTGGAAACGTGTGGCTGAATACAGAGGAGCCAGGTTAGGAAACACCATCACAGGAGGCCATCTGCACTGGGTGCTGCTCACAACCCACGACCAGGACGCCTCCACCCGGGGCGCACACCAAGCTATAGGCCAGCGAGGGGCCCACAGCAGTGGAGCACTGCCGCAGACCCCCCCACCTGGCCAAGCCGATCTTCGCCACGAGTCAGAGACATCCCAGCCAGAGCCGATCGCAGCCCCGAGCGACATAAAACATAAAACTCCAAAGGCTAAGAACATAAAATAAAATAAAATAATAAAAGGGCTAAAAATATAAATTGTCTAAAATGATTAAATGAACGGAAGAACGCATATAGGATTTACATTTCTTGTTGTAACCGTGTATCGTTGTGCTTGTTCCTTCAGGATCGTGGCTTGAATATGACGACTTAAAACACCCCGACTGTAAGGCCCATGGAGACCTCCCGATCCCGGCTCACGAGATGCACGTCGTGTTCTGGGAGGTGGAGGAGGATGCAGAGCCCTCCATCTGTTCTCCCTCCACCACATATGTTGAATCTCCCCCTCCTGAAAAGAAGGGGACCCCGAGTTTAAATGTCGACGCAGATGAACCGTTGGCTCGGACTTCAGATCAGTCTCTTCTGATGACTCATAACGACTCGGACATAGTCTGTGCGCTCTCGGGAGAAGACGGCAACAACAGTATGGACACCACAATCGCAGCCAGTGTCGATACATCGATAGGTACCACGACGCTGCTCGACACCTTTGAGGGCCTGAGTCACGACGACATCGTCACACTCACGCTTGTGGAATTGAAAGCTGATTCAGAAATGCCACCTTCACACGACAACCAACAAACTCAGGACTCCAGTGTTCCTGCGGGGATCGAAAAGATGGACTCCGCACCTGATGGCTCCTCCCCCGCAGCAGGTAGCCACGTGTGCAGCAATGACGTTGAGCCTCCCACCATCCCCAGCTCATCGGATACCGACTCGAAGGATGGCTCCTGTAGTGATCCGACGAATGTGCCCGGTGCCAAAAGAGCACGAGGGAGAAGAAATCGCACAGAGAAAGCGGTGCGGAGGGGTAAAAAGGCAGCTTCACACAGCTCACCTGTACCTTTAGAGCCCTGTGAAGCAGTCGGCTACAAATCTGTGAGTTCTGTTGATCAGGACAACATGCCACCCGTTGAAACGCCACAGCAAGCATCTCCCCCGCCTTCCACTGACGCCTCACCTCACCCCGTCGGCCAGAAAAGTCCCACAGAACAGTCGGCATTTGATCAGCACTCTCGCTGGAGTTACCTGCTGAGTAAACACCCTCTGAAGCAAGTTCACACGTCCACAGCAGCACCTGCACCCACCCACAGACCCCCCGCAGACACACGAATGAAGTCCTCTCCTCCTGTTCACTCCACCCCCAACCCTGCCAAAAGACAGCCGGTTCCTGTGGGACTCCCCAAACCGCAGCTCAGCACTGAGGAGAGTGACGGTCTTCCACCGAAAGCTGCGGAAATGTACGGAGGATTTGGTACAAAGAGCGCCCACATCCAAAGTCCTCTGCCGCCCCCTGCACTCCTCAGTGGCAAATCGAAACAGTTTCAACCAATCGCTTCTAAACACCAGACATACGCCACAGTGATCTCTGGGGCGTCGCCTCCTGCGCTTGGAGCTAAGCAGCTCTCCAAAGTCCAGCTCTCCAAAGGCCCCCCGGGTCTCAGCGACACCGAAGCCCTCAGGTACAAGCTGATAAAGAAACTTAAAGCCAAGAAGAAGAAGCTTGCAAAGCTGAATAACCTGCTGGGGAACTGCGGCGGAGCCCGTCTCCAACCCGACAGCACCGATCTGAACTCTCCGAGCACCGTCACCTCCAGCACTTACGACGGCTCCGCCTGCGACGACTTCCTTTCCGACCTGCTGTCGCCCTCGACGACAGCCAGCAACCTTTCACCGGACAGCACGGGCTTCTTAGAGTTGCTCGCTGGCGGGCAGGACGGAGTCGGGCAGTTTGACTGTGTCGTCAGTGCTGCTGGTTTAGAGTCACAAAATAACTGTGGCGCAAATGGGCCCGACACCGAAAACTTCCTAGAAGATTTTTTCTCGCAGTGCTTTGAAAGCGGCTGACACGTAATGGAAGGACGTGTGCATTTGATATGAGGCCGTGGTGCTGGATGTCGTCTGCAGACTTAAAAGCACATTATGGGAATTGTTAAGCCATCTTCCATTTGTTCCTTGGTACATTTGCAGTTAATGTAGGTTTGTTTAAGTTTCGCAACATGACGATGTTTAAGCTACTATGTTGAACCATGGGGGGGGGGGGGGAAGAAGAGTTTGGCAGCTACCTTTTATTTATTTTGTGTTATTTCTTTTTTGACAATTTAGCACTTTGTTCATAGCTACTGTAAGTAACTATCTTGTGCAGAAGTACTCTGTTTACAGTTGAAGCTGTTTGTTTTTCTTGTGACTAACAAAATGTTACTGTCATTCATGAAACGTTTTGATGATTTTGCTTTGTTGTACAAAATAGCAGAATTATGAATGAAACAACAAACAGGAGAAAATGTCTATGGGCTTTACCCCAGGGGGAATGAGGTATTTTTATCAGTTGTTTTGTATTAAAATCATCACTGTGCATTGACTTAACTCTTTCAAATGGGTATTTCTTTGTTGCAATTTTGTTAATATTTCCAATTGCTAATACTAAACTTTTATAAACAGACAAAGTGGATCTACAGTGTAAGAATAGAATAAATAAATAAAGGCAAATGGACTAGTAAATAGTTGGAGTAATTTACAATATTGGTGCTTGTCTGAAACATTTGCAGAGTGGAGAATCATCGTCCCTTATTTTGGATAACATGCGTTTAGTCTCATTTCTCAGTTTGTCATAGCTGTGAATAGAATTACAGTAGTTGCAATAAACAAAGGTAATACACAGATATGTAGCCAAAAATTTGTCAGACAAATGCGGATGTTGTTTCTGCCACAGCGAATAATCAAAAGTATCCGTTCCTCCATTACACAAGATGGCCGGTCCAGTGCATCATTTACCTTTTGTGAAAGGATTTGTAAGTAAGTGGTTATAAACGTGCTAATAGTAAGAAAAAGGCAAAGCTATTTCGGATAAAACATACTGTTCCCATACCGGGAGTCGAACCCGGGCCGCCTGGGTGAAAACCAGGAATCCTAACCGCTAGACCATATGGGACTTGCATCTTGGACAGAGATATTAGTGTTTATGAAGTACTGAATGACGTAGGAAAGGAAACTACTCTATTGTTGATACCAGAACTGGTTGTCCGGACAACACTGCTGTTTTGGACAGGTTCTTGAACCTTGAGTCGTTAAGTCGACCTAATCTGTGATGAAATGCTATGGTAAATTGAAAGTAAGAAATGTTATTGGTTTTATTGATAAATACTGTTACTGTGTTACTGTATTCAAATCGTAGATTTTTAACCACGTGTAAATTTAATCTGTAAAACGCATTTGCTTTTCTTCGCATTTCGATAAATATGCCAATCTTATTTCTTCAATCACAGATCAGTTGCACACTGCGGGCCTATGTGGTATACTAGGCCACGTTTCTTATTCTTATTCATATTTTTATTAAATTTTTAGCCCATAACATAAAAAACTAAACATTTTGTAGACAGTGTGTTTGATTTAAAGTGGTTCATTCGTTTAACGAGATATTAAGAACAATGAGGCTGCAATACCATTCAAAGGCACATGGGAGTGCTGTTTGACCATAACTAGGGCCAAAAGTCAGGAAAAAGGCCTGTTTTTGTGACTCACAACAAGCTGGTAGTGAATGAAGAGTGAAGAGTCTAAGGCCTTTCAGAGACTTTGAGGCAGTTTGCAACACCTTGACATTTTCAAGCATTTCAACTAACTGTAAACATCTATGCAAAAGTGACACATATGGTTGTATTCTGAGAAGCCTAACAAAAAATAATATGAGAGTGAAGTGAATGTAATACAAACAAGTTTTATTTAAATTGAGGGTAAACACAACTGTACAAAAAATAGGTTTTAGAGGTCTTCAAACAGTGCAAGAAAACACACTATAAATATATCTAGCCAAGACTTTTGAAGGTTGAACCTTGTAAACAAAAGTGTTGGCTGCATAAAAGTAAAAAGTGCAGTCAGAAATGTTTTGTTGTTTCCACACAAACTGTAAAAAAGTAATTGTAACTCAAGGCAGTGTCTCTGTTAGTTGAATACTAATTAGATGGGTGTGTAACACCCCTGATTGCCCCCACCCCCCTGTCACTCTCCATGTGATAATTGTCTGTTTATGCTGGCTGAATGGGGCGTGTTCTCACCTGGTACTTAACATGTGAATAGCGATAGGTGTGGCCTAGGAGGCTGCTGCAGTCAGAGACTACAGAAAATCCAAAGATTTCTTTTCACTCTCTTTAAAAAGGGCCAGCTATATAGTTTATTTCAATAAATATATTTGAAAAGTAGAAGTTTCAAGGTTTTTAATGGTGTCACTTATATGTTTGAATGACAAAAACACACAGAGTTACAGATGTGTTTTTGGAGAAGTGTCAAAAATCCCGACGGGGGGGTTCTAAAGGGCGGTTTATGCTTTCGACGCATAGCCTCTGCAACCGTCAAATCTGTCTCGACCACGAGACCACGCCCCCCGCGCAGAGGGTCTGCACCCGTCGTCGCGCACCTCAAAGAAATCCTGACTACAAGTCGGACGGACGAAAACCCACTTAGATCTCAAGCGGAAGTGCGCAGACAAAAAGCAGCTGTGATTGGTCCTTGGTATGCCTTTCCGGTTGTCTGTGTGACCACCTACGCTTCCTCCTTTGCATTTTCGCCAACTCCAATAAAAGAAGCTGTTCTTCTTCCATGTCGAGCAACTCCAGATCCATATCTTGCATACACGCCGTTTTTGTTTTGAAAGATAAACACTTCCGCCGGCGCCGCCGAAGTTCTCGTCACCGCCCACCGAAATTCTCGCGAGTTCTCGAATACTTTTGGGGGGAAACTGCTGTGCGTCCCTTGAAATTCCAGACCGAGGGCGCAAATGCATAACAGCAAAACTGGTTCACCACCAGACCCAAGCGACAAATGATGTGCGCAGTTGCAGAAGTCTAATTTGCCCTTTAGACTCCAGATTGTTAAAGGAGAAGTTCGTTTTTTTAAACCTGAACCTTATTTCTGGCATAAAATACGTTCATCTACTCACTGATAACAGTTTGGTGAAAGTCGGCGTCCTTCAGAAGATATTGAGATTTCTTGAGGCATAGACAATACAGCCTCTAAATAAGGAATTATCTGTCTTTATTTCATCAATACTTTAAGACCAATGAATGAATAAATGCGTACTGTTGCAGTGTTAGCTCATAGCTGCCATGTTGTCGAGCTATCGGGGGTTTTCTACACACGCGTCTAGTCACTAGACTCTAGTGTGATGATGTCATCGACGCGCCCCGCTGCAGCACAGCTTATTTACTCCGTGCTCTGTGACAGTCAGCTTACTTCACACAGAGTTTGCACACAGCTAGTTTTGTGCAACATGGCAGGACATTTATCAGATTTTGACGACGATGACTTTGAATGCAATGGACGTCCTTACCGGAGTGAATGAGCTGTGCTGCAGCGGCGCACAACGATGAGGTCATCCCACTAGAGATGTGTGTGGAAAGCCCCCCTTAAGCCCCCTTAAAGGGCGGTTTATAGTCGGAAACCAGGTCGTCTGCGTGTGTGTCGCAGTTAACGCAGACATGCCCCCCCCTTACGCAGACACTCTGGTGCACCTCCCCAAAATTGTAACTCACCGCAGACAGTGCCGCAGATATCGTCGCAGGGAGGAGAGAAAGGAGGCCTCTGATTGGTCAACTCTACATCCGCTCTACACTATGCGTATTTCCGGTTTGCTAACCGGCTAATGGTGACGCTAACCGTGCTAACCGTGACGATTCTTTCGCCTCTCTGCCAGCTCCAGTAGTAGCAATATTTCTTCTATTTCTAGATCGATCAGCTACATCTCAATCAAAGTGCGCATTCGTCCAGTCGCCATTGTTGTTGAATGACCTCCGTAACCGTAAGAGAAACACGCCACCCACCACACCCACAATCCTAGCTTGTTCGTGATTGTCCCTCTTGCGTTGTGGTGTGGAATTAACATAGCGCAGACCGCGCTTCAAAATTGGGCATAAATCAAAAATAACTGCGTCATGTCTGCGACAAGCTCACTGCGACACACTGCTGCGAGAGTATACACGGCCCTTAAGCCCCCTTAAGCCCCGGATAACAACAACATGGAAGCTATGAGCTAACAGTGCAATAGTACGCTTTCAGTCATTCATTGGTCTTAAAGAATTGGTGAAATAAAGACAGATAATGCCTTATTTAGAGGCTGTATTGTCTATGCCCTGTTCTCTCCCGTTATACGGATATACGCGGATCTCGAGAAATCTAAATATCTTCCAAAGGACGCCGACTTTCACTAAGTCGGCGAGTAGATGAACGTATTTTATGCCAAAAATAAGGTCCAGGTTTAAAAAAAATGAACTTCCCCTTTAATCATGTACCATTGTGTGAGACATTTTCTTGCTTGTCGCATCTTACACAAGATTACTATAGGGCGGCAGATGTAAAAAATGCAATTGGGAAGATTTAGCTTACAAATTTTGAACATTTGTCTCAATTTTCCAAGACATAAAATGTCCATCTCAATATTTAAATCTAAATTTTATATCTACATTTAAACGTATGCTTTGTATTTGAGCTCTGTACATGTTTACAAGTACGTTTGCGGTGTTATTTTAGGTTTGTTGTCATCTTAAATACGAGGGAAATGATGCTAAATATTAGGAGCTTGAGATAAATATTCAACATTTGTAAGCTTCTTGACTAAACTTTTACATTTGGCGCCCCGCAGATTACAGACCGGGGGTTAATCCAGGCAATATTCCACACACTTGCTGCACGTGTCTTTGTGAGTTGGAAACTATAAACGCAAAACTTTTTACACGTGGTGTAACTTTGCATCGCGCGGTTTGATTCATTTGACTTTTGAGAAAGGTGCTCTTCCACCACTGCGGCAGTCACTTTGATGGTAGCAGTCCTTTTTGGTAGTAAAAGCGGTGTAGTTGATCAAACGATTGAACTAATGAATGAGACTTTCATGAAAAAGGCCGACTGGCTCAGTCATATACAAGAGAAAAAAAGTTTGAAAAGAATGAAGCTGTTTGTGTGCAGTCTGGAAAGTGTCACCCAAACACAGAGAGGAAGTTGCACACAACATGTTTGCGCCCCTCTGTATTAAGCCAGAGCATCATTTACATAAAGAGGAAGCCACAAACTATACGTGTTTGTTGGATGGAGGTGGAATAGGGAGTACATGTTGTCATAGAGAGAGCTATCAAGTTTACAATCTGCGTCTGACTTCAGCGGCGCCCTTCTGTATGTGAAAGGGAAGCTTTGTCACCCCCAGCCTCAGCATCAACCTGCTCCCGGCGGCTCGCACGACAGTCATGGAGTCCTGTAAGGTGGTGGAAAATATCTACCTCCTGGTGGTCGTCACGCTCATCAGCGTTCTCCAGAACGGTGAGACAAAGCGAGACAAAAAACATTCTAAAACTTCTCATGAAGGATCTGATTGTTACTTTTTTAAAAATCTTAATTTGTGTTTTTTTTTCAGTCTTTTTTGCTCAGAAGGTAGAGAGGGAATGCAATTGCAAAAACACCCACGCGTCTGCCTTTGAGAGAGTGTCCTGCGCCAAGTAAGTGCCCTTTATTTAACCGTCCTCTAATGGACTGTTCAAAGTGGTGAAAGAATGCATGTGCCCTGTGTTACCTATACTTCATCCTGAAGGTTTTGGGTTTTATTTGGTTTAAAATGTATATTCCATCAGCTATGAATCCCGCTGAGAGGCAGTCCTCAATTGCCTGAACACACAGATGAGGGGAAAATCCTGGTAGAAAGCTTGTTTGAAAGTGTAGAAAATGAATGTGTAATTTCAACATCACAGGTCGTTGAATCACCCTTCAGTGGAGGGAGAGAAAAGGCCGCACGCCTATTTCACAGTCAGTTTCAAACTGGTGTCTTGGTTTAAATACGTCACCGCAGTGGGACTAGAGTTACTGACTGCTCAGATAAAAACAGAATGTTTTAAAAGGAATAAAATGAACCTATAAAACAGAAGGACGGAGCTGATAGAACATCTACAAAACTGCTGGTCTGGTTCATCAAATAAACTCTCGGGCGAAATTTGAGGCCTGTAAAGAGAAGGAATGAAACCGATGAAATAGAACAATTGTAGCACCACAGATTTGAAAAAAGATAAAATAAAATATAATAAATAAAAAGAAATACAATATTCTGTTCATGCTGCATACGCTTTGCTTTTCACATTAGTTTTTTGCCAACTGGCACCAGCTAAAAATTGAAATCTAGTATTTGCAAGTGGTTTTTAACATCCCGGTCTTAAGTCCACTCGGTGTGTCAGGCGACAAGAGGCAACATTCTTCCTGTTTTTAACAGAAAATGCCCGAACCACATCCTGTCTCCTACATATGATTTCAAAAACGTAATTACAAGCGCTAACCGGTTAGGCAGTGTTGCAAACGTCTCGTGACAGTTTGGAGCTGTTCATGTTGGTGTCGAGAGTGAGTTTTGCCACCGTGTTTCAGATTGATGTCACAATGGGCTCAGTTCGTTTGCTGTTTCCATCGTCAAGCGATGCCAAATGCTCACCTTTAAAACAGAAAAAAACGAAAGGAAAAAGTGGCTGGAGTGCATTGTGACGTTTTTACAAATGAATTTTAATCACAGCCATTTTCAGGCTTGGTTTTTAGATGGACTTTGCCAGAAACCACTCCTATGCTTTTTTTTTTTTTTTTATCAGCAGTGCTTCGGATTGATTATTTTTGTTCAGGGTAAACCTTTGGCCCTGCCCCAGATCCTGAGCACAATCATTTTCTTGACTGTTTAGTCGATTCCTTGTCAGAAGAAGGAAAATAATATGCTAACCCTGTAACACATTCCCTCAGCCAAAGCGATGCCTTCCGTTCGTGCGAGCTTGTCTGCATTGCGTGAAGTTTTTTATCATGTTGGGAAATCTGAAAAAAAAAAAAAAAGAATCCAACCAATGAGAAGCCACCAATGCAAATATTTTCTCGATATTTCCCTGACTGTTCTTTATTGCATCTGACTCTTCTCATGTTTCATATCTTTCTCTTAAGTGCTGAAAATGTGGCCTGTTCACACAGAGTGACTTCTTCTTTCCAGGGGTTTTGGATAAAAAAACAAACAGTTTTTCAACATATAACAATATGTTTTTCTCTTCTTTATTTACTTAGTTGGCCTGTAAATAATGGTGTTTTTGTTTTTTCCCGACACGTGCGACTGGAAAAGGTCTGCGCGGCGTGGCTTTGTTTAACATGCTGTTCTGATTATTGCAGTTGGTTGCAACAGCCAGTCTCTGCTGACACACAGAGCGGGCTCAGTTTTTCCTGGCTCTCTCTTTCTGGGTTTTTGTAGCTCATTGCCCTCTTACATTCATAAGATTTGACTTTTTTTTCCTATTCATTTTAAGTCAATTCTGCTCTAAAGTTGCCAAACGTGTCCTTGTATACCACATAGGCCCGCTGTGTGCAACTGATCTGTGATTGCTTCAGTCGTATTTCAGGTGATTTCCTTGAAATGTGCTAATGGCAACTCTTGTTTACTGGCAGCCGCAACTGCATGGATGCTTATCCCACTTTCCTGGCAGTGATGTGGTGTGCCGGGCTTTGTCTCAGTCAAGGTAATCATTAACCGTTCAGACAGACACACTTTTGTATCGACTCTCACACCCATATGAGTAAACTAAACTCAGGTCAAGATGTTTGCACTGCTTTACCTGTTTTTGAGAGGCAGCAAGTTCACATCCTTTTTCTGCTATCCAGCCTTAAGCCATCAGTGTGTATTACTTTTTTTCCCCCAAAACCATGAATAATAATCATGCCTCAATGCTGGGTTCAAACAACAATTAAGACTTATCCTTGCTGCCAACTGCAGCTGTTGATAGGTCAGCATAGCAGGAGGGGCAACAAGATGCAAACTTTCTGTTTAAAATAGCAGCATTTGTTGATAGACTGCTGTCGTTACTGCTCCCGGCAAAGTTTATTGACATAAACACAAAATGTCCTTATTTTCCAGCACAGAATTATTCTAAAAATCGGTTATTCTGTGTTTTCTGCACACTGAAACATGCAAAGCCCACTTCACGTCACGTTTTCTTTAGGGCACTTACAGGTTTCCTGTTAATATTTGTTTAACCTACGTTAGTCATTCAAACAAAAGTTGTGTTAATCATTTTGTGAGTGACTTAACCGTAACCGTCTCTTCACACATTGAAACAGCATAGAAAAATAAAAATGGAGTCATTCATAGAGATTATAGCAGATCATATGGTGCGTGCTATCAATTCAGAAGGCTCTGCAGCAGGGTTCACTAAAATTGAATCTTTTTTAATTCTCGATTCTTCTCTCCTCTGAAGCCCCTGCTGCCTTTGCTGGGATCATCTACCTTCTGGTCAGGCAGAAGTACTTTATTGGATACTTGGGACAGACCTCTCAAAGGTAACCTTCTGCTGAGTAACTCGTCTGGAGTCAATGAGTTTAGGAGCAGTTGCCTGACAGATTTTTTTTATTCTATTCTTTAATAATTTCTGTGTAGCACCCCAGGCTACCTGTTTGGAAAACGCATCATCAGCTTCTTGTCCCTGATGTGCTTTGTGGGCATCTTCAATTACCTGCTGGGACGCTTCTTCGGCAGCGACTACAAAGAGTACGTAGAAACCATCACCAGTGCTGCATCCGCTCTTCTACTGCTCCCTTAGTTCAGTGTGTCACATGACACACCCGCTTTTAACCCAGTTCATTAAAGCAGTTCATTTAAAAATCAATTCTTTTTTTTTCTTTTCCCCATGTAAAAGACTTTATTATGTTTTAGTTCAGTAAACATTAATAATACAATTTGTTACTCTCATATAGAAAAAAAAAACAAAAACGTCATCTTCAGCACAAAAGTCAAACAACTTTTTTGTCACAGTCGCATCATTTTCACACCCTTCAACCCCAGTTCAGCATGAAATCATGTGATGTAAATGAATATTTACAAGTAAAAATTTCTCTTAATACACATCATTTGTCTGGATCATTATTATGCCCTGCAGAATTTCCTGTTCCGTCTCCGTCATTGGGTTTTCGCCCCCCACTGAACAGCAGGGAAATCTGGAACCCGACAGCACATTTAGCGAAGCCCCGGCAGTCCCCCTTAGGTTTGAGAGCTCTCCATCTGCGAGGATGCTTGTACAACCAAGCGTCCATCAAACAGACAAGTCCTTTTTTTCCCAGTTTCCTCGAGGAAGCAGCGACCGACGCCACTGAAAACTGAGCAAATACACTCAAACTTCTCCCTCCTCTTCATCCGCAGCTGGCTCATGTTAGTTTCAGCTTTAATGATAAGAGACACAGGAGAGAGCACGTTAGACAGGTGCCTACCAACAAAAGGGCAGGTGATTGCAAACATGAAATGAGAACAACAGATAGCTTGCCTTAAATGTTCTTTTGCTGAAGCCAAACCAGTGGGGGAAGTCAAAGAGGGCATCGGAATAGTACTTAAGGGAGAAGGAGGCGTCCCCCCACACGGGTTTAACCTCCTCAGGGTCGTCAGTCGTGATGTCTTGAGGAGCAAAACTCTCCAGGGCTTCGGTCAAGTCAATCTGAATTAAGAAAATAGACGCTTTTAAAACCAAATTTGAAAGCACCTCCCCTTCGACCAGTAGTACATTTAGAGCTCATACAAGTGACACAAACAGAGACAGCACACGGTCCTGCTTACATCCACCCTGTAGCTCTCTCCAGCCACAGATGAGATGGTCCAGTCCAGGCCTTTCTCCAACTGCCACTTGATGAAAGGGTCACTGCCATCGATGGACACCACGCACTGCTTCAGCACTAAAACAGGGTTTTAAAAAAAAAAATCGAGAATTAGACATTAGAGGGGGGCGAAAGCAGAACATTTTTTTTTTTAACGTGACCTCAGTGTTGCTCCATCATTATAATCTGCCTGCCCCACCCAACAAGTGACCCGAGTCTAAAAGCCAGCATGAGTCACCTTATACCACCAAAACACGGAGCTGGCGCCCAGAGCTGTAAAACACACAGTGACTCCCACACAAAGTATTCTGTGCAAACTAAAAACAGCAGTGGTGGTTCGGTGACTGGTTGCGCCACTATCTGGCGTGCACACATACCTCTGGAGCCCCCGGCTTCCTTTGTCTTGGTCACTGCGAGCTTTTCCTCACAGACAGACGACAGCAGATAGATTCTCTTCGACACCAGACTCTTTCTCACGCTGGTATAGTCCCACAAGTTGTGCACTTTTACTTTTCTGTTAAAAAAAAAACATGGGGGAAAAAAAAGCACGAGTTCAGATGCGCACACAGTTATCATTATTGAGTCATTAACTCATTAATCATTAACACTCGGCCTACCAGAATTCTGCAACTAGCAATGACCATAGCAGTCAAAATGACTGACAATGACAGATGGTTTTCTGGGCCTTTAGTGCCTTGGCAAGTTCAAGGGAAGTAAAGAAGTGATCAGTGGTGATGTTTCTCCCATTCCCCAGGAACGGCTCAGACAATTTCAACACCACATCTTTGCCCAGATGTGGCGCAGCATTCAGTATATATTTGGTATCAACATCAGTAGCAAGCCAGAACTTGATACCAAATTTATCAGGTTTGCCAGCTATATACTGGATGAAGCTGCACCTTGCTTTTGTTGGGAAGATTCTCCAGAACTGTAATTTTCTTCTACTTGTCTTTTTTTTTTTGTCTCTCTAGGGTTTAGAGTGAAGCTATAACGAGGTTTTAGCTTCACAGAGCATAAAAAACAAACAGACAATAGAGCAGGGGAAAGAGTGGGAAAATGTAGCAAATAGTAAAATATGATACCCCATGTAAAAAGCATGCAGTCAATTTGACTGCTATGGTCATTGGAGGTAGTAATACTCAGATCTCTTTTCTGTTTTGAAATTTGAATGATAAAACAATGTTAGAATAAAATATACACATATTTAGAAAAAGTCAGGCTCCTATTGGTACATAGGTTTTTTTTAAACCAAGTTATGACGCTCCAAATTTTGAAAGCAGTCAAAATGACTGCCTCGGTAGTTTGAGTGTTAATGAGTGCGTGCGTGCGTGCCTTTGCAACAGTTTCTCACCTCCCCAAAGAGTCCTGGAAAACGACCTTCCCTCCACAGGACTGGAAATCGTCGATGAGCACCAGGTTCTGCTCCGCGTTGCAGCGGACTCGGTAACCCGAACCCAGAGTCTCCACGGAGAAACCCTCCGGCGGATTTTTCAGAAACTCCCCGACTTCTGTCACCCTGACGCGGCCGCTGCTCGTTGCGCTTATCGTCATGGTTCCCAGTTTTCCTTCTTCTTCTTCTTCTCCTCCTGCTGCAGCAGCTGCTGGGGTTTGTTTGCTGGGTCGATTTGATGTTGAGCTCTTATGAAGTTCACGTGCTGTCAAGGCTGTCACGTTTGACGTGACTTCCGGATGGTTTCAGCCAAAGTAAAGCACCCTCAGGGCGAATGAGGCTGTGCTTTGCCTTTTTTCTCTCTCCTTTAATTCGGTCGTCAATTGATTTGGATGGATCTATTTTTCATTGTGAAAACGTTTTCAAACGTCGAAGTAATTGTGTTCTGTGACAGGGGCGAGGCTAGGGTATTTTTAGTGGTGCCAAGGCACCAAGGGCGTAACTTTGGGTCTACCATTGGGGGGGTTAAACTCGCAGCATATTTATTTATTTATTTAATCATTTTCTTGCTCGCTAATTTGCCATTCCTGTGTTAGAAATACATTGTGATACTTTTACTGATTTAGGCTACTTAACGTAAATGCAGCTGTTCACTTCACTATTTATGCCATAACGACACAGTAGTTAAATTCAGTGTTTAAGCACTAGCCAACATTGGCAGATGACAAGAACTTAAAGATTAATCAATTTCATCACTGTATTGGCACCTACATGCAGCAAATGTATTATGCACAATGCAACTCTCGATACATCACACAATACAGGGTGGCACACTGGAGAGCAGCTTGCACCTTTATTCTGAACTGATTTCACATATTGCCCACTTACTATCACATTAAGATTGCTATAAATTAATAATAATATTATTAAAGGAGTCAGACCTGTTACTGATGGTGAACTTGTCTTTAATGTCGGGTGTGTTTCCAGAGCCACTAAAAAAAAAGCTGTAATCAAACCTCTGCTGAAAAAGGACAATCTTGACAAGACACAAATGAACAACTACAAGCCTATCTCAAATCTCCCATTTTTAAGTAAGATCATTGAAAAAGCGGTTTTTCAACCACTTAATTACTTTTTAAAACAAAACAACTGCTATGACACCTTCCAGTCAACTTTTAGACAGAACCACAGCACTGAGACTGCTCTGACAAAGAGTTTAACAACATATGTCTGAATACAGACGGTGGAAAAATGTCAGTCTTAGTTCTACTAGATCTCAGTGCTGCATTTGATACAGTTGACCACAATATATTACTGAAACGACTGGAAAACTGGGCGGGTTGAACAAATTTCACGGAAAAACATATGTTTTGACTGTTAAGCCCGGTGAAGATTTAACACATTAGCAGTCATTCCAGTTGTCAACGCCGCTTAAAAAGGTGATTTTCTTCTCTTCTAGCATTATCCTGACAGGAGAACCATGCCAACTTTGGATGCAGTTATCTTAGCGATAGCAATAGCCTCAATATACATATCGTTGGAAACTTAGTTTATGGCCGTTCATGTGAGCACAATAACTTAGTTTTGTAAATTTTACCAAAGCGACTGGTTTCGCCTTGCAGGGTCACATATAAGGAACACATGAGGTGAACGTCTTGGTATGTGCAAGACAACATTCAAGATTTTCGCGCTAGCTTTGTGAACTTTCTGAGCAGCCGTCACAGCCCTTTTCCATCAATTTAACTCTCGTTAATCCACCTCTTAGCACAACAAACCCCAAAAAAGTGTGACTGTTTTGGAGCAAACAGCAACTTAAGATACAGTTCAGTGACATTGGTTCCACACAGTGATCCCTGGCACCCTCTGGCACTACTCACCAGTTCCAGTGGCTGCGCATAAACAAACTTTCGGTAGCGAAATTGGGTTGGGTAATACCAAGTAGTCGGTTTGGGGGGGGGGGGGTTACATTACAGATTATTTAAAACATGATACTATCTTGAAATGAAATGAATGAATAAATTCAAACAAACAAAAGTTATTCATTCAGAATTTTATGGTATTTTTTGATGATTTGATTTGATGATATTGGGGGGGTTATATTAGCTGGATCTGATTTTTGAGGGGGTCATGACCCCCGTAACCCCCGTGCAAATTACGTGAGTCGACATGTCGACAAAATAAAGTCGACATGTCGACTTTATTCTCGACATGTCGACTTTATTCTCGACATTTCGACTTTATTCTCGACATTAATCTCGACATGTCGACTTTATTCTCGACATGTCGACTTTATTCTCGACATGTCGACTTTATTCTCGACATTTCGACTTTATTCTCGACATGTCGACTTTATTCTCGACATTTCGACTTTATTCTCGACATGTCGACTTTATTCTCGACATTTCGACTTTATTCTCGACATGTCGACTTTATTCTCGACATTTCGACTTTATTCTCGACATGTCGACTTTATTTTTCGACATTTCGACTTTATTCTCGACATTTCGACTTTATTCTCGACATGTCGACTTTATTCTCGACATTTCGACTTTATTCTCGACATTTCGACTTTATTCTCGACATTTCGACTTTATTCTCGACATTTCGACTTTATTCTCGACATGTCGACTTTATTCTCGACATTTCGACTTTATTCTCGACATGTCGACTTTATTCTCGACATGTGGACTTTATTCTCGACATGTGGACTTTATTCTCGACATTTCGACTTTATTTTTCGACATGTCGACTTTATTCTCGACATGTCGACTTTATTTTTCGACATGTCGACTTTATTCTCGACATGTCGACTTTATTCTCGACATTTCGACTTTATTCTCGACATGTCGACTTTATTCTCGACATGTCGACTTTATTCTCGACATTTCGACTTTATTCTCGACATTTCGACTTTATTCTCGACATGTCGACTTTATTCTCGACATTTCGACTTTATTCTCGACATGTCGACTTTATTCTCGACATTTCGACTTTATTCTCGACATGTCGACTTTATTTTTCGACATTTCGACTTTATTCTCGACATTTCGACTTTATTCTCGACATTTCGACTTTATTCTCGACATGTCGACTTTATTCTCGACATTTCGACTTTATTCTCGACACGTCGACTTTATTCTCGACATTTCGACTTTATTCTCGACATTTCGACTTTATTCTCGACATGTCGACTTTATTCTCGACATGTCGACTTTATTCTCGACATTTCGACTTTATTCTCGACACGTCGACTTTATTCTCGACATTTCGACTTTATTCTCGACATTTCGACTTTATTCTCGACATGTCGACTTTATTCTCGACATGTCGACTTTATTCTCGACATTTCGACTTTATTCTCGACATGTGGACTTTATTCTCGACATTTCGACTTTATTTTTCGACTTTATTCTCGACGTGTCGACTTTATTCTCGACATGTGGACTTTATTCTCGACATGTGGACTTTATTCTCGACATTTCGACTTTATTTTTCGACTTTATTCTCGACATGTCGACTTTATTTTTCGACTTTATTCTCGACATGTCGACTTTATTCTCGACATGTGGACTTTATTCTCGACATGTGGACTTTATTCTCGACATGTCGACTTTATTCTCGACATGTCGACTTTATTCTCGACATGTCGACTTTATTCTCGACATGTCGACTTTATTCTCGACATTTCGACTTTATTTTTCGACTTTATTCTCGACATGTCGACTTTATTCTCGACATGTGGACTTTATTCTCGACATGTGGACTTTATTCTCGACATTTCGACTTTATTTTTCGACATGTCGACTTTATTCTCGACATGTCGACTTTATTTTTCGACATTTCGACTTTATTCTCGACATGTCGACTTTATTTTTCGACATGTCGACTTTATTCTCGACATGTCGACTTTATTCTCGACATTTCGACTTTATTCTCGACATTTCGACTTTATTCTCGACACGTCGACTTTATTCTCGACATTTCGACTTTATTCTCGACACGTCGACTTTATTCTCGACATTTCGACTTTATTCTCCACATGTCGACTTTATTCTCGACATTTCGACTTTATTCTCGACATGTCGACTTTATTCTCGACATTTCGACTTTATTCTCGACATTTCGACTTTATTCTCGACATGTCGACTTTATTCTCGACATTTCGACTTTATTCTCGACATGTCGACTTTATTCTCGACATGTCGACTTTATTCTCGACATGTCGACTTTATTTTTCGACATGTCGACTTTATTCTCGACATGTCGACTTTATTTTTCGACATGTCGACTTTATTCTCGACATGTCGACTTTATTCTCGACATTTCGACTTTATTCTCGACATGTCGACTTTATTCTCGACATGTCGACTTTATTTTCGACATGTCGACTTTATTCTCGACATGTCGACTTTATTCTCGACATTTCGACTTTATTCTCGACATTTCGACTTTATTCTCGACATTTCGACTTTATTCTCGACATGTCGACTTTATTCTCGACATGTCGACTTTATTCTCGACATTTCGACTTTATTCTCGACATGTGGACTTTATTCTCGACATGTCGACTTTATTCTCGACATTTTGACTTTATTCTCGACATGTCGACTTTATTTTTCGACATTTCGACTTTATTCTCGACATTTCGACTTTATTCTCGACATGTCGACTTTATTCTCGACATGTCGACTTTATTCTCGACATTAATCTCGACATGTCGACTTTATTCTCCACATGTCGACTTTATTCTCGACATTTCGACTTTATTCTCGACATGTCGACTTTATTCTCGACATTTCGACTTTATTCTCGACATGTCGACTTTATTTTTCGACATTTCGACTTTATTCTCGACATTTCGACTTTATTCTCGACATGTCGACTTTATTCTCGACATGTCGACTTTATTCTCGACATTAATCTCGACATGTCGACTTTATTCTCCACATGTCGACTTTATTCTCGACATTTCGACTTTATTCTCGACATGTCGACTTTATTCTCGACATTTCGACTTTATTCTTGACATGTCGACTTTATTCTCGACATGTCGACTTTATTTTTCGACATTTCGACTTTATTCTCGACATTTCGACTTTATTCTCGACATGTCGACTTTATTCTCGACATGTCGACTTTATTTTTCGACATTTCGACTTTATTCTCGACATTTCGACTTTATTCTCGACATGTCGACTTTATTCTCGACATTTCGACTTTATTCTCGACATGTCGACTTTATTCTCGACATGTCGACTTTATTTTTCGACATGTCGACTTTATTCTCGACATGTCGACTTTATTCTCGACATTTCGACTTTATTCTCGACATGTCGACTTTATTCTCGACATTTCGACTTTATTCTCGACATGTCGACTTTATTCTCGACATTTCGACTTTATTCTCGACATGTCGACTTTATTCTCGACATTTCGACTTTATTCTCGACATGTCGACTTTATTCTCGACATGTCGACTTTATTCTCGACATTTCGACTTTATTCTCGACATTTCGACTTTATTCTCGACATTTCGACTTTATTCTCGACATGTCGACTTTATTCTCGACATTTCGACTTTATTCTCGACATGTCGACTTTATTTTTTGACATGTCGACTTTATTCTCGACATGTCGACTTTATTTTTCGACATGTCGACTTTATTCTCGACATGTCGACTTTATTCTCGACATTTCGACTTTATTCTCGACATGTCGACTTTATTCTCGACATGTCGACTTTATTTTTTGACATGTCGACTTTATTCTCGACATGTCGACTTTATTTTTCGACATGTCGACTTTATTCTCGACATGTCGACTTTATTCTCGACATTTCGACTTTATTCTCGACATGTCGACTTTATTCTCGACATGTCGACTTTATTTTTCGACATGTCGACTTTATTCTCGACATGTCGACTTTATTCTCGACATGTCGACTTTATTTTTCGACATGTCGACTTTATTCTCGACATGTCGACTTTATTCTCGACATGTCGACTTTATTCTCGACATTTCGACTTTATTCTCGACATTTCGACTTTATTCTCGACATGTCGACTTTATTCTCGACATTTCGACTTTATTCTCGACATGTCGACTTTATTCTCGACATGTCGACTTTATTCTCGACATTTCGACTTTATTCTCGACATGTCGACTTTATTCTCGACATTTCGACTTTATTCTCGACATGTCGACTTTATTCTCGACATGTCGACTTTATTTTTCGACATTTCGACTTTATTCTCGACATGTGGACTTTATTCTCGACACGTCGACTTTATTCTCGACATTTCGACTTTATTCTCGACATTTCGACTTTATTCTCGACATGTCGACTTTATTCTCGACATGTCGACTTTATTCTCGACATTTCGACTTTATTTTTCGACTTTATTCTCGACATGTCGACTTTATTCTCGACATGTGGACTTTATTCTCGACATTTCGACTTTATTCTCGACATGTCGACTTTATTCTCGACATTTCGACTTTATTCTCGACATGTCGACTTTATTCTCGACATGTCGACTTTATTCTCGACATTAATCTCGACATGTCGACTTTATTCTCCACATGTCGACTTTATTCTCGACATGTCGACTTTATTCTCGACATTTCGACTTTATTCTCGACATTTCGACTTTATCCTCGACATTTCGACTTTATTCTTGACATGTCGACTTTATTCTCGACATGTCGACTTTATTTTTCGACATTTCGACTTTATTCTCGACATGTCGACTTTATTCTCGACATTTCGACTTTATTCTTGACATGTCGACTTTATTCTCGACATGTCGACTTTATTCTCGACATTTCGACTTTATTCTTGACATGTCGACTTTATTCTTGACATGTCGACTTTATTTTTCGACATTTCGACTTTATTCTTGACATGTCGACTTTATTCTCGACATGTCGACTTTATTCTCGACATGTCGACTTTATTTTTCGACTTTATTCTCGACATTTCGACTTTATTCTCGACATGTCGACTTTATTCTCGACATTTCGACTTTATTTTTCGACTTTATTCTCGACATGTCGACTTTATTCTCGACATGTGGACTTTATTCTCGACATTTCGACTTTATTCTCGACATGTCGACTTTATTCTCGACATGTCGACTTTATTCTCGACATTAATCTCGACATGTCGACTTTATTCTCCACATGTCGACTTTATTCTCGACATGTCGACTTTATTCTCGACATTTCGACTTTATTCTCGACATGTCGACTTTATTCTCGACATTTCGACTTTATTCTTGACATGTCGACTTTATTCTCGACATGTCGACTTTATTTTTCGACATTTCGACTTTATTCTCGACATGTCGACTTTATTCTCGACATTTCGACTTTATTCTTGACATGTCGACTTTATTCTCGACATGTCGACTTTATTTTTCGACATTTCGACTTTATTCTCGACATTTCGACTTTATTCTCGACATGTCGACTTTATTCTCGACATTTCGACTTTATTCTCGACACGTCGACTTTATTCTCGACATTTCGACTTTATTCTCGACATTTCGACTTTATTCTCGACATGTCGACTTTATTCTCGACATTTCGACTTTATTCTCGACATGTCGACTTTATTCTCGACATTTCGACTTTATTCTCGACACGTCGACTTTATTCTCGACATTTCGACTTTATTCTCGACACGTCGACTTTATTCTCGACATTTCGACTTTATTCTCGACATTTCGACTTTATTCTCGACATGTCGACTTTATTCTCGACATTTCGACTTTATTCTCGACATGTCGACTTTATTCTCGACATTTCGACTTTATTCTCGACATTTCGACTTTATTCTCGACATTTCGACTTTATTCTCAACATGTCGACTTTATTCTCGACATTTCGACTTTATTCTCGACATGTCGACTTTATTCTCGACATTTCGACTTTATTCTCGACATGTCGACTTTATTCTCGACATTTCGACTTTATTCTCGACATGTCGACTTTATTCTCGACATGTCGACTTTATTCTCGACATTAATCTCGACATGTCGACTTTATTCTCCACATGTCGACTTTATTCTCGACATGTCGACTTTATTCTCGACATTAATCTCGACATGTCGACTTTATTCTCCACATGTCGACTTTAATCTCGACAGGCAAAATATAAATATTTTTTCTTATGCCTGGCCCTAATACTCTTCCGTAGGAGTGAGTGAGAAAAGTACGGAAGAGTATTAGGGCCAGGCATAAGAAAAAATATTTATATTTTGCCTGTCGAGAATATTCGACTTTATTCTCGACATTTTCTTATGCCTGGCCCTAATACTCTTCCGTAGAAAAGGAATGAACTTCAGCGATAGATCCTTTCTATTTCAGAGTTGTATGCTTTCAGCCAACCAATCCAGCTGTTCCGGCACTGTCCGCCAGAGGTCGCCACAGCTTCATTCTGCCGCACAGCGCTGCCGGCTCAGTGCGTGCAGGAATGTGACGAACCACTTTCTATCCGGTGGATCAAACCCTCAGCCACAGGAGCCATGTGTCACCATGTTGTGGTGAACAGATGCAAACTGGTCGCGGTGCTTCTCTCTTGTTTCGGTAAGTGGAGCCGACACACCGCCTGTCAGTGTTAGCTTACCCGCTTATCACGGGAGGAGTCCGGACACGCTGCAGCAGAACGGCCGGAAGTGCCGCTTAGTTTCCCTTCGGAGTGAAACACAGATGGGTTTCATCCCACTCACGTGTTGGAACATATATCACAAGGGCTCCTCTAGCTTATCGGCATCCAGACGACCTATTTATCAAAGTGGGGACGCAGAACTAATAAATATAAATAAGGCTATAACGCCATAAATATCCAAAAGTTTTGCTTTGAAGATCAGCACAGGAAGCTGATTTTATACTAGTTGATAAATTGGTGTTGACTCGCCACACATTTTGACATATTATCCTAAATATATATATCCAGCATTTAAAATGACAAAGACTTTAGTTATTTGCTGTCACATTTCCTATCTCTTCTCTCTGTTGACCTTTTTCCAAGTATTCACATCTCAATGTCTTTTAAAATAAGCCTCTTCCCTCGTATTTTAATCTTCAGCGTGCTTTAAGTTGTATCTGCCACATTGGTTGCAAACTAGTATTCCTGGTGGGTTCAAATATTTCCCCAAACTCTACATAGAATGCAAGATACCATATGTTTTATGTGCACCAGTGCACCAAAAACCATTGTTTGCAAAAAGGATTTTCTGTCCTCCGCCATGATGCATGGTTTAAATGCTGATTTATCAAAGATAAGACATGCGCATTGGCAGGTAAATGGTTACTGATGAATGTGTTTAAACTATGAAATGGCGACTTGTGTCCAGTTTTGCTGATGTTAACGCTGTTGTTTCTCGCTGCACCAAGGCCCCTCCACAGGAGGCAAACACACGGGTCCTGCTTATGTAAGTGCTGCTCCTCAGATTTTTGCAGTGATCATGCTCCACCATGAGGCTCAGCTGTGTGTGTGTCAGACCTAACGAGAATCCCTGCGACTCCCTGCAGGCGGCAGAACACCAGGCGCGCCCTGCACACAGTTATGTGGGTGAGTGAGGCATTTAGCCGCAGATGAGCTTGTTGTTTTATTTAGAGAAGTTTTGGAGGCTGTAACCACTTCTGTTGTCTTTACTACTTTCTTTCTTTGGGCAACGTTATCAGACATCACGGCACACATTTCCACTGTTATGCTGATTGCACTAATTTATCTAATAAAACGAAGCTACAGATACCAGTCAGTTGGCTTCGTTCAGCCTAACATTGAAATGAGGGAAATCCAGTGCTTGGAACCTAAAACTGTGTCATCCCGTGTCCTTTGCTTTTTCCACATGGGTTATCCCTTTCTGCGTTCTCAGGGATGGAGGAGGTGGTGATCGTGATCCAGAGTCAGAGGAACTCCCACCATGCCCGTCGCGGTGGCCAGAGGAAGGCTGAGATTCACCAGGAGGCAGCCAGACTCGGACAGGTGAAATTTCGCAGACAATCAACCGCTTAGATAACCAGCAACACCAAGAGAGATAGATTTGTTGGATTTTGAAGCTCGACCTGCCGTATCTTGTGTGCTGTTTGTGTCCACACATAGCTGTTTCACCAAGTAAGTCTCTTGAAAATTTAGCTTTAGCTAACAGCCTTCAAATTATTGTATTGTTCTTGTCCATACTGAAGGGAAATGGGTTTTTGGGGCTGCTCTGGTGTTTCCGGGCCTGGATCGTTTGCCGCATTGTGTTTAGAATTTATTTCAATATTTGTGAAATGTTAAGAGGCTGAAGTTCCACTGCTAATTAAAACACTCCTTAGTTAATGCTGCTAAAGGAGGCATGACCTCTAAAACTGTACTTGCAGTCACGACTGTGATCATTCAGTTCACACTATTTATTTCTTTGGTATTTGCAGGCATCATTCTGTTGAATTGGCTGCTTCTTTTTTTTTTTTAAGTAACTGTCCAGCAATTCTTTTTTTTGCCACATTATTTTTATTTTCAGTTTTTAACACTGTTACATACAGCCTTTACATCATTCAACTTCCATGCAAAAAGTCGCTGCATTTGTTTAAAGACAAGTAAAAGTAAAACAAAACATAACACTCAAAACAAGGTTGCTCCTCCTGTTAACCAAGGTGATAATCTATATACAAACGAGTATTATTAATAAATGCAAAATAAGACACAAATATAGAGAAAACATACAAATCTTACAAGGTCAGGATCTGCATTGCCCACAAAGATTAGTCATCCACTTCTTCATCTATTAAATCCAAGTCCTTAATGTAGCTGATGAAAGGGCTCCACGTGTCTTCAAATAATTGCCGTTTAGTAGGGGTGGGACGATGTGCTTTGGTCACGATTCAATTGTATCACGATTCTAAGGTGCCGATTCGATATGTATCACGATTCTTGATAATTGCGATTCTACAAGTATTGCGATTCGATATAATCAGTAATTGCAATTTTCTTCCTCCTTAAAAAACAAACAAGTTGAATCATACACTCCTAGAATGAATGTCGTTCCCATAAACGATGCACATCAGTCTGTCAGTCAGTCCAGCAGCTGACATTTATTTCAACTCAGACTAAAAAATGCTGTACATGTTAAGTACCTCTTTTTAAGTTTACAGTTACAAAATGAATTCAAATGTCCACACAGCACAAATGTGGGCTAGTTTTAACATAACTTAATGTATTGATGAAGTTTTTCTGGACACGGATATGACGTAATATAATCGATTCAGGGCAGAAAAATTGATATTCAAAATCATCCCATTAAAAATCGCAATATGTACATGAATCGATTTTTCTGCCCACTCCTACCGTTTAGCCTTTAATATGCAAGTTATTCTCTCTAATGGAATGCTTGCTAAGATCTGTCTTATCCATTGAGTAGTACTCGGTCTACAGATCTTTTTCCACAATAATGCAACACATTTCTTGGCATAAAGCAAGCTGAGGTCTATAAATGCCCGCTCATTCCTACTATAGTTATGTTTCTGTGGGTGTATGCTCAACAAAAAAAAGTTTTGTTTGGAAATAATCTTCTACACATAAATCATGTTCATGCGGCTTCTCGATGTTAGGTGTGTCGTTTTCTCATGAGGGCTGTGAGCAGGAATCACACGTCTCCTGTGTGAATGCATTGCAGTGTGCTGGCATATGCTGCTGCACAACACCTTCATCTTTAGTATGTGTCAGTGACTCTTACTGTGGGTTTATGCAGGTTGAAACCGCAGCTCTGCATAAATCCGGCTTACTCCCCAAAAGGTGCCATCCTTTCCACAGACGACTCCCTTTGGAGTTTAAGATGGATTTATGCATTGCTGTGATATTATGTTGGCACCAATAGGTGTCATCCTTTCCATAGAGCCTCTCCACCTTTGCCGAAGGGATTCCAGCTTTGGTTATTTTATTAAAATGTGCCTGCCAGGCTGCAGTTGTATATCTACTCTTGGAAGGACGTAAACTGACAGTTTTTTTTTTTTTTACTGTCCATAAAATCGATCTAAAAAAGCATTCCTCATTGAAATAACTGACAGTTGGCAGTCAGCGGGGACTCTGTGGAAAAGTTTCTCCACGAACATAAAGTACTAAAAAACAATGAAATGTCTGCAGCTTATGTGAGGACTAATACAAATGTTCAAATTCTTCCATTTCCCCGGACTAATGCAAGTTTCCCCCTGCCGCGCTAGTTGAAGATGTGATTATTTTCAGCAGGCTGTGGTGAAGACAGGAACAAGATGGTTGCTTTTATTATCAAGGTCATTTTGACGGCACATTGCAGAATATACGGTGCAGCCTTTTCATTTGATATATTTTACCCAATACAGGATCTCAAAAAGTTCATATGCAGCATTTATAGCCATCATCAGTGGCGTAGCCAGAAAAAAAATACTAGGTGTTCCCAAGAAAACACTGGTGTTCCTTTTTTTTTTTTTTTCAAATTTATTAACTCCAAAATAATACATTAACCATGTATTTTAACAGGGAACAAATGCAACCGCTGCAAAACATAAAGTGACACAGTGCCCAGAGATGAAGAACACATCATGGCACGTGCACATACTCATGGAGCCATACTATTACGCATGGTTAACAAACCCATTTAATCAACATCTGAACAACACCATTGTTGGGTTAAGAACGTAACTTATTTGCTGCTATATTTGCGCTCTAACTGCATTCACAGGGCAAGGCGGCGTGGCTTGGCTTTGAATGCATCAATTATCTCATCAGAGTCAATTCAATTCCTCGGCGAGCTCCTTTTCAAACATGAGCAGTGAGATGCTCTTCAGTCTGTCTGTGACCATTGTGGTTCTGATCTTCGACTTAACTCTGTTAACAACCGAGAACAGACGTTCAACAGAGCAACTAGTGACTGGAAGTGTTGCCAATACTCGGAAACACATAATGGATGAGAATTGCAGTCCTCCGTCCATTTTCCTTTTGAGCAATTGCTCAAACACATTCAGCTCGGATGTGTCCAACTCAATGCCATAATGCCCGCTTGCCTCGTGCAGTGCGTCGAGCTGGTAACGTGCGTCTGGCGCTGGCATGAGGGAAGCAGCGGCCCTCATTATTCCGTACGAGTCTCGTTGGAAACGGTTGTTCAGTTCCATCAACTGTCTGTCAAGGATCATATTCCACAGTGACCACAGCAAATCCGAATCACACCTTCCCCCTGTAGATGTCACGTGAGAGTAAGCCTGGCAGGCAGCTTTCTGTTCCGTGCGCCTGGCCCTGCAACATCCCAGTTCTGAACATCATTTTCGCTCATAACGCCCTCCGTTTGCTTGAGTATTCTCTCAAATTCACCATCTGCGTTACTTCTGAAAGTAGCAAACGTTTCTTTGAGGGCCTCGATCATGTGAATGCAGTCAGTCACTGACAGAGATGGGGATTGTAGGCAAGGCAATTTTATTTATAGAGCACAATTCGTACACAAGGTAATTCAAAGTGCTTTACGGCTACATAAAATCACAAGAAGGCAATAAAACCATCATAAAGAAATAAAAAATAAAAAACCCATTAAAAATAATTAATTTAAAAGTGAAGAGTGCAGATAAAATACTTTCATGTGTCATATGCACAGCTAAATAGAACTGTTTTCAGCCTGGATTTAAACATTGTCAGAGTTGAGGCCTGTCTCACATCTTCTGGAAGACTGTTCCAGATTTTAGGAGCATAAAACTGAAACGCAGCCTCACCGTGTTTCGTCCTGACTCTGGGTACCAGCAGGAGGCTTTTGGTTGCAAAATCTTAGAAAACGCAACAAGAAGAAAGATGAATCTTTTGGTCTGTAGTTGATGCAGTAGAGACTCGGCTTTTAAATTTAAATTATCTAACAAAACAAAACACTTGGCATAACATGGAAAAAGACTTAACTGTGGCGTGGCATGGATGGTGACGGGGAAGAATCTGACATTGAACATGAAAAGACCTGGGGCCTCATTACAGAAACTTCCTAAGTCTGAAATCCTATCTTATCTTAAGATAGGAAGGGATTTAGGAATTTTGGTATTACAGAAGGAGGTTTCCTAAATTAACTTAGGAAGAAATCCTATCTTATCTTAAGATAGGAAATTAGCCATTCCAGAACCATCCTAAGTTAGGAATATCTTAACTTAGGATGCCTAAGTTAGGAGACCATACACCCTGTCCTAAATTCCAATTTTTAACTGACAGTTAGTGAAATAATGGCAGCAGCACAGTTACTAGGCATGTTTGAAGAGGAAGAAAACAGAAATTTAATGGTGGAAAGGCTACTGAGACCACACAACGACATGCTGAATTTTCCTGATGGGACTTTGATGTCTTTTTATCTTTTTATAATTATTTTTTATTTTTTTATAATTTATTTATTTTAAATGTATTAAATTTATTTATAAAATTTTCCAAACAATGCGGCCTTCCTCTCCTCCACCGCCCCAACCAACGCCTCCACCTCTTCATACGAGAAATTAAAAGCTCTCCTTTTCTTTGAATTGTTTGCGTCCATATTTATTATTAATTATGCTAGAACTATCTGGTTTTTTATCTGGCTGCCCCGATGAAAAAGTCGTTGTTGTTACATTCTATCAATCTCGTGCACATTCGAAGTGGCAGAAACAGACACGACCAATCGAAAAAATCTATATGATAGAGTAGTTAGGATTTCCTAACTTAAGATAGGATGGGGGGCCAAAGATAAGATAGGAAACGGCCAACGACTTAGGAATTCTTTCTGTAATAGGAAGTTAGGATTTTTCCTATCTTACTGTTCCTATCTTAAGTTAGGATGAGCAGTTAGGATTTGTTCTGTTATGTGGCCCCTGGGGGGACTAAATACTGTGGTGATTAATGATAGTGCAGCTGATGGGGAAAACACAGGTGAGGGACGTGAGGCTGATGGCAGGAGAAGGTGGCATGACATGGAACAAAACTAAAAGACCTGAACCTAAAACATGAGAAAACTAAGAACTTAAGCAGAAACGAAAACATGGCAAAACCCCACAGACATGACACTGTTGGCTCCGGTCATGAAATGGTGGAGTGGACATAAAAAAAAGTGGCCACAGTGGGTGACACTTTTGAGGCTGTAGAAAGCACCAAGTGCAAACGGTGGGAGTGGCAGTGCACATGCACTGCGTGAGGAAAAGTTTTTTTGAGCTGCACCTGTACCCCGGATTTCTCACCGGACAAACTGAAACCCACACACATCTGGGATCCCCGAGCTAGCTGTATTGGGTTCATCTACAGCAGCGTTGGCTGCATCTCGGATGGTGTGGGTAGCTGTGGGCTCACTCGGTGGTGTCGTGGGCTTGCTTGTTGAGGGGAGAACATCTTCGATTCTAGAACCTGAGTCCTGTTGGCCCTCAAGCCGTGGCTTTTTCAAATAATTTCGAAGAGAACTCTGTTTCATCACGGCATATTTTTAATCCATCATGTCGCACTCCCGAAGCTTGGGTTTACAATCGGCAATTTTTTTTTGGGTGTTCCAGCTATGAAACTGGGCGTTCCCGGAACCCTTTGGAACACCCGTGGCTCCGCCTACGGCCATCATTAACGCTATATTCTCAAAAGCAAGAGCAAAAAACTCAAGTGAGTAAGCACTCTGCTAAAAATGACACCGATATCCGTTATCTTACTCCTACACCGAGCAACGTTTCTAAGAGAACTGTCTTTTATGGCAAGGAGTACGAGGCGTGTGTGCTTGCTTGTTTCAAGTTGGAAGAGGAGGCGGAAACTAAATGTCCATTAATTTCTAAGCTACGCTGAGATCCCTCGCAAAGTACTGGGAACAGGGAGACATCAAAGCCGGCTCTGTACAAACTCCACTTACTGTCGCCTCAGATGATCACTAAATGAAAGCTCATTCGCTGTATTTTCCTTTCACAACTGGAGAATAAAACCGCCAAGGTTAAGTTTTATGGGCCCAGTCTTTTTTGCTTATCTAACTGGGTGCTGCCTGGACCTAATAAAATGGCAATGGAATGTGTGCTTGAGCTGTACACGACATGATCTAAGACCTTCATCCTTACACATTAGTGTGTGTAATGTTTAGCTGTGGTCGAGTGTTCCTGTTGTTATCGCTATATGACAGCGTGCTCTGCATTATCCAGTCTCACTTGCTTGCATGCACCCTTTAAACAGCCCCGTGGGGAGCTTTGCAGCCTGGAATATCTCCCTCGTTGATGTAAATCAAAAGCCATCCTTTTCAGTCTGGCGGTGGAAGTGGAGTAAATCTAACGAAGGAGTTCTTCTGTCTACACAGGGGAGAGACTCTTACTCAGGCATGGACCTCATCTTTGTCTGGACTTGCATTGTCACGAACAGGAGACTCGAGACGAGATATGCGACTTCTTCTGCAGGAGTTACTCGCCGGGGAGCGTGACCTCAAACAGCACCGTCTCCAAAGAGTTTTTGTTTTAGCCTTCAGGCCTGAACAACAAGCCTCTGACACTCCAATTCTCCAACTACTAATGAACAAGAGACACAAGCAGCTGCAAACCACACAGATGTGATCAGTGGTTCATTTGGCTCTCCAAAATGTGTTACTTTTAGAATTTTTGTTTCATTCCAAGTCTCTTTATGGTCATTTTTCCTGTCTCTGTGCTAGCCTGGCTGACGCGTCCACATCTCGATGAGATGGTGGTCTGGGAACTAGGTGTGCATTTTCTCGAATTTGAGGCGTGGTTTACGAATGCCTAGATCAGTTTATTGGGCGCTACGAATGTCTATCAAATGGCGTCTGGTTCTTCCCATGCTGCTTTGCGCGCGATTCATAGCCAATTGTATCACTTATACCAGATGACGACAGAAATTCGACGAGGAAGAAGAAAAACAAAAAGTTAAATAAAAGCAAACTTGCGTTCTAAGCTACTTAAAATACTTTCTAAGGCTGCATCGAACGGTAACGTTGTGACCGCTGCCATGTTGGATTAACACTCTACAAGCTTCGGTGTAGCGCATAGACGTCGTCATCGTCTTGCTGCCCCCCCCCCCTGTTCTGTGATTGGTTCCCAAACTCAGGCAAATATAAGGGCGGTGGTTTCCAGGCTGCCTTTGCAGTGAGAATGAAATTGCGGACAAAGCAGCATGGGAATTCCCAGGCTAGTCTCTGCGCTGCAATTTGGTCATTTTCATAATTTATGTCCCATTTTGGCTGTATTGTGGGTCCTTTAGCATCTAATTTAGACCGTTTCATGTCTCAATTTGGTTAAATTTGTATTCATTTTCGGCCAATCTGTGTTTTAAGTGGATCTTTTTAGGCCTCGACATGGTAGGCCCACTTAGTAATCAATCCATGCTCACAAAAATCTGTCGGGTTGAGCCTCCTCACATGTTTCCGTGAGTATTGCTTGCTATCATATAACCTACTAAGGTGGATTGATTTAGATCACAGTTCCATAGTTCAACTGAAATGTCAGTGCCCATAGTGCAATTGATCGAGAGGCACCCTGGACAGGTCGCCAGCCCATCACAGGGTACACAATGAATCAATACTTGGGTGCTCACACATGGAGAGTTTTCAACTCATGCTGAATGGGGGAAAAACAGGGGGAAAAAAATCCTATTCTGTTTCATGCAGGGAGTTCCAGTTGTCGCCCTCGTCCACGAGCTCTCAGATTACGAAGGAGACTGGAGTATACTTCCCATGCTTCCGCGGTGAGAGTTGAGCACAAATATGACTATAATAAACAAATCAATAGAACCAAATTCAAGAAGCTTGAAAATAATTCAGTCATAATCCCCCCCCCCCCCCCCGTGGGAATAAGCTAATGCCTTTCTGTGTGTTTTCCCAGCCTCAAAGCTTCTTATGGCCAGTCGGCATCCTGGTTTTTGTTTATCGAGGAGGGAACTACGGTCACACTTCCTGCTCTGCTGCGGGTCCTTTACAGATTTCCAGTCCAAGAGGTGAGACTTATTAACACCACAGATTTTTTTATTTTTTTTGGTCATTCATTAAAGAATCCTTCAGTTTGTACACGACATCTTGATGTCCATTACAAACGGCATTTCCAAGAAAATAACCGAGCCGCTTTCGTTCCCTTTTCACTATTCACAGGAATGGTTTTTGGGTAAGCGTCTCCATGACAACGAAGCCTCTATCACTCACCATTATGCTTTCTCTGAAGACCCGAGTTCCTTCGGTTATCCTGATCCTGCAGCAGGCTGGGCTCTCAGTGCACCGCTGCTCCACAGGTGTGAGAGTGCGTGTGCAGAAATGGTGGCACTCATTTACTCTTCTTTCTTTTTGACAAGTTGCCTTTTAGTTTATTTTTCTGAGGCTTCTTATCATTGTCTCGGGGATATTTGAAAAATACCCTATCTTAAATGATAAGCTCATTTAGATTATTAAAAAGGACTGCACAGAAGTGAGTTTCACACTGTTTCACTGTTACATTTTGATCATGCAGGGTGTATGATTCATAGGATGCACTTATTACCATAAACTCCCCACCACCATGTCGCCTCTGTGTTCTCAGTGAGTTAATTAACACTCACCAGTGTTAACTTTAATGAGAAGTAGAAGACCATAACCATTTCTTACTTTCCAGCCTTTTCTCTCTCTTCTTTCTGTCAGACTCTCTGAGCGGATCCAGCACGAAAGCCTCAAGTCAGACTTTACCATTGACCTCAAACACGAGGTACTCAACACAATTTCATGCAGTTTTGCTCTAACACGATTATTTCCGTTAAGACTCATCGCCTGGGCGTTGTTACACTGCCGAGAGGAACAATCTGCCTTCTGTCAGGCTGCCTGCTAAGATGAAAGATGACTTAGATGCACAGCGATGATAGACAGTTCTCCTCTGGTGGCTGACTTCGGCTGAAAAGCTCCTCTGACTCCTGAAGCTGCTGACAGATCTGTTATTATGTTATCAATGCAGAAAATCAAGCGTGTATTTGCTGGTGCGAGTATTTATCTTTGTGTTTGTGTGTGTTGGGGTATTTTATGGGGGGTTGCTTTTGATTTATTTATTTATTTTTAATTTTCTTATTGTCATCATAGTCATGGATGATCTTGTGCAGTAGTCTGAGGACAGTTTCTTCTTAAATATATAACCACCTCCACCCCCCTTCTCTCAAACTGAAGTTTTTCTGCTCGTCTCTTCACCCGAGTGTCCAAGACATACGACATCAGGTTTGATGATACACCCACAAAATTGATCATTGACCTCTAGGCTAAAGTAGCTCTTCGGGTTCGGATCGGCCGTCCCTCCAGGTCACTCTGTTGCCCACTTAGACATTGAAGCTAAAGAAAAATGTACAAATAGTTCCTTTTCAAACTATTGTACATAGTTTGAAAAGGAACTATTGTACATAACCACACTCAGTGTGGTTATGGTTGAATATTGTAGCCCACCTCACCTCACATGTTTACAATTTATTTTCTGTTCCTCACGATACAAATTGCATGTAAAATAAGGTTTTCTCATAACACATACACATTTCCTGCTTGTAATTTGAAGTTCATGTTTTGGTTTGTGCTGTTTTGGTTCATAATTTAACAAACACTTTGCACCTATTTTACCTGGTTGTTTTCTGGATGTTTCCTTTTGTAAAACTGAGGCCAATTCAAGCGAGAACTACTAAGTAGTGTTGTGTGAGTGATTGAGATTACTATCATTGTAGTGACTCCGTTTAATGTTTCAAACGGTTCTTTTGAAACATTAAAATGATCCGAAGCCATTCTTAACTAACAGACATGACGTTGTAGGCCCGGGAATGATGACTGATCGGGAACAGTATGACTAGATATTGGAAACGAGGCTGCAGTGACCTCTTAGAGGAATGGCAACATCAGGCATCAGAATTTGTAGCTTTCCTATCACAGACTCTGCCAAGAAACCCCCCCCCCCACACACACACACACACACACACACACGCACACACACGCGCACACAGTAACCAATTATGGGAAACACTGCTGGCAGATACAGCATCTGGGACCTCAGCCTCCCTCAAACCTGAGGAGAAAGTCACAAAGTTAATCGGCTCTGATTGTTTCAAAGTTTTTTTGAAGTCTCAAATAACTTGTGTGTGTGTGTTTATTTTTGTAAATGCTCACATTTCTCCTGATTAAAGACGTCTAAATCTAATCCTCCAGCTTCTAATCTAAAAAAAAAAAAACAATCTTTTTTTTATCTTTTTTAGATTGCTTTGTATATTTGGGAGGAAGGAAATGGTCCAGAGCTGACAGCAGTTCCAGAGCTTTGCACAGAGCCGAAGGACAACTGTGCTACTACATTTACAACCTACCTGTACGATTGTGTACGTACACCATTGTTGAGAATCGAGAGAAATCTGTGCATATAAGTGAATTGATTGAAAACCAATAACCAATGGCTGTGGAGATTAATACATATGAACCTGGTTTAAGGTTTATGGGAGCAGCCATAAACTGCAGTAACAAAGAATTCCTCGGTTGCTTGGTAGCTGGTGGTATCACACCACACAATCTGCCATGAATATGAGCCATATTGGCAGATTAGTTGGCGAGCTTTGGCATGCAAATAACTAAAGCAGTAGATGATTTAGAAGGTCGTCGGCCTCGGTATGCTAGTTGCTAGCTAATGCTGATACATGATCTAATGGGAAACTGCCTTAAACGCATGAGTTACCCCCCCGATCAAATGAGTAGTTGCCTTTTCATATACCAGAGCCAACCACTCATTCGCGCTGGCTTTATAATTTTTAACCATACCATTTATATTCCATTATTACATTTTAGATTACCCGCAGAGCAAACACAAATCAATATGATCCAATTTCAGAATAAAGGGAAAAAGGATTGAAATGATGTGGGTACACAATATACGTTCAAGAGAGGAGTGAAATCTTCACTCGTACGTAATTTTAATTACGATTTAACCAATTGCAATGTCGGCAGTCAAAGTGAATGTTGATAGGCTTACGGAGAGGTAAGGGTTTGAGTCACAGCCACAAAATACTTGTGCTTCTACTTCATAAAAGCTAAAACACCATTTTTAATTCATTCATTACTTGTCTCATCTTACAGACTTTATCAGGGTGTGTAAAATCAAGTAACAGCTTCCACATATAGTAAGCCTCGACATATCAGAGAGCTGGGCCTGTCCATTTAAAAGATTTTACATTTTGCATTGCAGTTCGCCCTTTGTGTGCGTGTGTGTATGATTTATTGATCACAAAGCAAAATCCAGGTCCAACTTGTCCTGCTTCAAAGTGTAGTGCTGATTGGAAACTAAAAGTATTTTCAGAGGCCTCTGACTTTTTTTCCTTTTTTTTTTTTTACATAAGATTCAGTTTGATTTACTTCCATTTCCTTTGGCCAGAACAAAGATTTAAAAGATTAAAATAGCACATATGCATTCATGTAGTTACTCTTCAAAAGTGTGAGGAAAAAAATCCAACTTGTTTTATCCTGAAGAATCATGATCATATTCATGACCATCTCTGGATATTTACTGTGCAGACCTGTACATATTTAAACCGTTCTTAGATCTACAATGAAGAGACTTTTTTTTTTATCCTTCTCTTTTTCAGGGGGATCCAGTCTCAAAGAGCGACGTGTTTGTTGCTGTGAAAACTTGTCAAAGGTTCCACTCTGAGCGAGGTGTGTGATTATTCAGGTATTTTTAAAGATCTGTCGGTATGTGCTATTGTGGTCGAATATTTACATTTTTTTCTATGCCCTGACAATAACACGCGACACAGATAATCTATGAACATTTGGCTCCTCCTACTCCCAGTGCTTTGCAATAATCCAGCATGCCTGCAATGTTGGCGCTTTGGCGGGGTTAGTGTGACGTCATATTTTCAAGTTAACCTTCTTAATGCTAGCAGTAAAAGTTTTCTCTTCAAACGGCAGTTTGCTTTTGTAGCTGGCTGAAATGGAGCAAATTCTAGCTATGTAAGCAGTTTATTTCTTTAGTTTTCAGTTATTCTAGTTGGAAGCAGAAAATATAAAGAAAAGGTCATTAGCATAAATACTTTAAAAAAAAATTTAGGGGTGGCAGTAGTGCCCTTTATTTGACAATAGGGGGACAGGAAAGGGGGCAGAGAGAGTGGGAGAAAATATGCAGCAAAGGGCCCAGGCCGGAAAACCTTCCATCTCTGTACAAGGAGTGACTGCTTAACCAGTTGGGCTTTACAGCATCCCATTCATCAGCACAAATCTTAATATAAGTTGTTACTGTATCTGTCAAATATTAGGACTTAAATCAGGTTTTAACTACACGCGTGAACATCCTGAGAACCCTTCCACCGTTTACCTTGTTGTTGTATACTGCATTGTGGTGGGATTTCCAACTGCCACGTTAAGATAATATTGCAGCATTTTATCCATCGTTGAATTTCTGTGAAGACAATTAAGCAATCTAACATGCAAACTTTTTTGCAGTACCAACATTTTTGTAAACCCTGCAAATGTGAAGTAAGTTAAAACCCCCATTTCCAGAAAAGTGGGGGACGTTTTCTAAAATTCCGACTTCAATCTGTAAAATGTTATTGTACATTAGTGACCTTCAAGCTCTCAGATGGCACAGCATGAGAAGCCGTCATGCCAGCATGATCAATGTAGCCGCATGGGCTGTACACTGTACACTGCGTGAACACTGCAGAGTCTGAACACAAATTAATCTCAGATGGACAGAGTATATCTGTATTTCTTTTCTTCTTCTTTTTTTTTTTTTTTTTTTAGAAAAAAACTATGTATGTTTCTTCATATTAAAGATTTCTATGAAGGCTCAGTCATCAGCAGAAGATGCAACAGCCAGCATCTGTGATGGTGTGAGGGTACATCAGTGCCCATGGCATGAGTGGCATTTTTGTGGAGGTGTCACTGATGAATTTTGGAGGGGCGTGTGCAACCATCTTTTCTTTGGAGGTCAAAAGCAGGCTTCTTTCTGCACAACGTTACAGTCGAAAGTTCAAGTAAATCGCTAGAATACAGATTTAAGCTTTTGTTGAGGTTTAGAAAACTTCCCAAATTTTCTGGGAATGGGTTTTGCATTAAAAAAAAAAAACTTTGCCAATCATGAATTATAATTGATTTTTCTGGTTTTACATGCTGTTTTTCATTAATTAGGAGAACGTGATGTGTATACTGAAGGAGAGGGAGATGTGAAGATGAGTAAAATGGAGACTGCAGGACATTTAGCTGGAAATGTTTTACTTCAGTCCTTTTAATTGGCACTGTCTCTTTTCATTTGGTAGCTGAACAGTCATTCGGTCCCAGTTAAGCTGTCAGGTGGAAACTGCCTCTTTAAATTCACAAGCTCATCTCAACTGTCTGCTGAAATTGCACCAGCTTGTGTAATTATCCAAAACACCAATGTCTGTTTTAAGGGTCAAAATGAGCCAGCCGGTAGGGACAGGCTATTTTAAAGCAATTAACATAATCAGAAGCGGAATGAAGAATATGTCATGAACTTTCCTGAGATTTGGCTTAAATTCAAGTTATTTGAATTGCATAATAGGGTTGTTACACTGTTACCTCTACATTCAATTAATCAGCGAATGTGTTTAAGAATAAATCAATGTGTAATTGGTCTCTTGTCATGGATCAAAAGGATCTTTGTTTGATTATACTGTAATTGGGAGTCATCATCTTTTTGCTTTACTTTAGATCAGTGGTTCTCAAACTTTTTTGGTCATTCCCCACTTTGAACAAGTGGGGACTTCCAAGCCCCACCTGCCCCTCTCGCCCCAACAAAAATATTGACAAATTACATTTCAACTTTATTGAACTATGAATCAAATGAATCAAAATCAATAACATCAAATAACACAAAGTTCAAAAAGAGAAAATAAAAGTGTTTCATTTGCAATCTGTGCAAAAAACAAAAACAACAAAAATGTACCCCTGCATTAGTGGCTGCAATGAGCCTGTTTTGCACTGCACAACTTCTCAAAATGTGGTTGCAGGCTTGAAACTGCCACTCTCAAGTCACACTCAATGTCGGGCTGAGCTTGTTTTCAGAGATGCCACAGCTGAAAAGCATGTGGTTGCATTGCGGGATTCTGTATGTAACTTTGTATGAGGCCATTTGTGCTCGACTGTTAACCGACACAGCCTTTACCATGCGTTGCTCCTGAGTCCTGAACCATGAGTCCTGAACCATGAGTCCTGAACCATGAGTCCTGAACCAGGAGTCCTGAACCAAGAGTCCTGAACCAAGAGTCCTGAACCATGAGTCCTGAACCATGAGTCCTGAACCAAGAGTCCTGAACCATGAGTCCTGAACCATGAGTCCTGAACCATGAGTCCTGAACCAAGAGTCCTGAACCATGAGTGCTGAACCATGAGTGCTGAACCATGAGTGCTGAACCATGAGTGCTGAACCATGAGTCCTGAACCAAGAGTCCTGAACCATGAGTCCTGAACCATGAGTCCTGAACCATGAGTGCTGAACCATGAGTGCTGAACCATGAGTGCTGAACCATGAGTCCTGAACCATGAGTCCTGAACCATGAGTCCTGAACCATGAGTCCTGAACCATGAGTCCTGAACCATGAGTGCTGAACCATGAGTCCTGAACCATGAGTCCTGAACCATGAGTCCTGAACCATGAGTCCTGAATCATGAGTCCTGAACCATGAGTCCTGAACCATGAGTCAAGAGTCCTGAACCATGAGTCCTGAATCATGAGTCCTGAACCATGAGTCCTGAACCATGAGTCAAGAGTCCTGAATCATGAGTCCTGAACAATGAGTCCTGAACCATGAGTCCTGAACCATGAGTCCTGAACCATGAGTCCTGAATCATGAGTCCTGAATCATGAGTCCTGAACCATGAGTCAAGAGTCCTGAACCAAGAGTCCTGAATCATGAGTCCTGAACCATGAGTCCTGAACCATGAGTCCTGAACCATGAGTCAAGAGTCCTGAACCATGAGTCCTGAATCATGAGTCCTGAACAATGAGTCCTGAACCATGAGTCCTGAACCATGAGTCCTGAACCATGAGTCCTGAATCATGAGTCCTGAATCATGAGTCCTGAACCATGAGTCCTGAACCAAGAGTCCTGAACCATGAGTCCTGAACCAAGAGTCCTGAACCAAGAGTCCTGAACCAAGAGTCCTGAACCATGAGTCCTGAACCAAGAGTCCTGAACCAAGAGTCCTGAACCAAGAGTCCTGAACCATGAGTCCTGAACCATGAGTCCTGAACCAAGAGTCCTGAACCAAGAGTCCTGAACCATGAGTCCTGAACAATGAGTCCTGAACAATGAGTCCTGAACAAAGAGTCCTGAACCAAGAGTCCTGAACCATGAGTCCTGAACCATGAGTCCTGAACCATGAGTCCTGAATCATGAGTCCTGAACCATGAGTCAAGAGTCCTGAACCAAGAGTCCTGAATCATGAGTCCTGAACCATGAGTCCTGAACCATGAGTCCTGAACCATGAGTCAAGAGTCCTGAACCATGAGTCCTGAATCATGAGTCCTGAACAATGAGTCCTGAACCATGAGTCCTGAACCATGAGTCCTGAACCATGAGTCCTGAATCATGAGTCCTGAATCATGAGTCCTGAACCATGAGTCAAGAGTCCTGAACCATGAGTCCTGAACCATGAGTCCTGAACCATGAGTCCTGAACCAAGAGTCCTGAACCAAGAGTCCTGAACCAAGAGTCCTGAACCAAGAGTCCTGAACCATGAGTCCTGAACAATGAGTCCTGAACCATGAGTCCTGAACCATGAGTCCTGAATCATGACTCCTGAATCATGAGTCCTGAACCATGAGTCAAGAGTCCTGAACCATGAGTCAAGAGTCCTGAACCATGAGTCAAGAGTCCTGAACCATGAGTCCTGAATCATGAGTCCTGAACCATGAGTCAAGAGTCCTGAATCATGAGTCCTGAATCATGAGTCCTGAACAATGAGTCCTGAACCATGAGTCCTGAATCATGAGTGCTGAATCATGAGTCCTGAACCATGAGTCCTGAACCATGAGTCCTGAACCATGAGTCCTGAACAATGAGTCCTGAATCATGAGTCCTGAACCATGAGTCCTGAACCATGAGTCCTGAATCATGAGTCCTGAACCATGAGTCCTGAACCATGAGTCCTGAACCATGAGTGCTGAACCATGAGTGCTGAACCATGAGTCCTGAACCATGAGTGCTGAACCATGAGTCCTGAATCATGAGTCCTGAACCATGAGTGCTGAACCATGAGTCCTGAATCATGAGTCCTGAACCATGAGTCCTGAACAATGAGTCCTGAACCATGAGTCCTGAACCATGAGTCCTGAACCATGAGTCCTGAACCATGAGTCCTGAATCATGAGTCCTGAACCATGAGTCCTGAACCATGAGCCCCACACTTTAGATGATGCGCTTATTCATGTCAGCATGCGCTAAGGGAACATTCTCTTTTTATGGCCTCAGTCACAGCTCGTCTCACATGATTTGATGACACACAGCCCTTTCAATTTGATGGATGAATAGTTGAACTGACAAATGTTAAGCTGTTTTATAAATGGCCACAGAGTTTTATGAGCTGGCATAATTCAGAGAGAATATGTTTTGAAGATGCATTTTTTTCCTCCCATCCTTGTCCTCCTTGTCCTAGTGCCAGTGGTTAAGGCAACCTGGGAGAAAGATGCTGGGTTTATAGAGTATTATAGCGACGTCACAGATGCCTCCATACCTACAATCAACCTTGGAGTGCCTAATACTGAGAGAGGTGAGCTAATAGGAGCATTTTCTAATTACTGCAGGGCAGATGTAAGATATGTTGGGGGTTTAAATGGCCAGAGATCTCTTTTTCCCGGATAACTCTGTGTAACTATCTTCTTGTCCTTACATAATTTTGGTGCACCTTGGACAAATAAAAAAGCAGAGCCCGTTGAGATGAAGCAGTGCAATAAATCCAAAAGCCTTTCCCTCTTTCCAGTGAAGAAAAAGAGGATGATGCTTGAATTTCCACACAATAGAGAGATAAAAACAGCCTCAGTAAAAAAGGGAGAGACAGATTTTTTTCCCCCACTTGAGATATCTCTGATTAGAGAACAGTTCTGTCAGTGTCACCCTCTAATGCGTTTTACAGTCCATTCAACAGCAGGGACAAGGTACAGCGCCAGCTACACCTCCTCTTGTCCAACCAATGATTCCTCCTGTCGCACTGCATGTCGTGACTTCTGTCCCATTTCTTCTTTTCCCCAACACTTTCTTTAATGCTTTCCTTGGCCTGCGTATTTGTTCATTTTCTTCACTTCCTTTTATCGGCGAACAGCCTTTTTAGGCCCTGCTCACAATGGGATCACAAGTGGACATCTGTAGTCAGATGACCTATTGAGATCACTCACACCAGTTTTATGTTGATTGTTCTGTTTGTACACAAAATACATTCTTCACCCCATCATCATTGTTCAGTGTCAGATTCCAATATTTATGGCTGAAAACCATAAAAAAATTCCCATTGTTTCACAGTCGTTTTTGTTATGTGTGAGCAAAGCCAAAAAGCAGCTGCAGGCAAATGGCAGGGGCCAATTTGCATAGTTAGAGAGCCATGCATACTGAGTAGGCAGAGGTGTAAAGTAATATCAAGGTCGCATTGAAGCATAAGCAGAGATATCTCTTCGGCATACTCTTGTCTCTTGAGTATAAACACAGACTCACTTTACAAATAGTAGAGGAAGAAGCTCTGGTTCATGTTGGTTACACATTTTTTTTTGTCTCCGTGCTCTCTCTCGCCCAAGGACACTGTGGAAAGACGTTTGCCATCTTGAGGCGTTTTCTGAGCAAAGCTGTACCAAAAGCCGATTGGCTGCTTATTGTCGACGATGACACTCTCATCAGGTAATCTAAAAGTTTTTTTGATATGTTTGTTTGTTTTTACCTTTCACTCCAGGAAAAAAAATGTGCAATCAGAAAATTCTATTGCAAAAGCGTCGCAAGCCATATTACTCCAAATTATGACTGTGATTGTCTACATTATGTTAGGCAATGTCAAGATGTGTGACGTGCATGCTCATGTAAGCTTTCTTTCAGTCACAAAAATGTGTTTTGCATTTGTCTGTTGGAGCCTATCCCGAAATCATCCATTGGAACTGTATGTATGGTAATATGGGTTTGATTAAGGAAGATGGAATATAAGTGTAATTGAATAGAGCCCTGTTGTAAAAACAGCTGAAGTGCTGTATAGATTACTGTTACTGGAGCATTTTGCACACAGTTTTTCACTATTTCCATTTCATGCCTCTTAGGCCATCTTCACGTTATTACAAATTGCTATACAAAGTTTCAGCCTTCCCTGTTAGTGAGTCTGTTAGCAGATTTCATGCAGTATACATGTACTACCTTATTTCAAGCAATATGGTTAATAAGCCATTTGGGATCATTCCACAGTACTAACAATGTTGTCATTTCTATTTTCAAAACGTTTTTATTGTCATTTACATATTTCATGATGTTATTCAGATACCCTGTGCAGTTCCTGTCAAGAATACCAGGTGTAAACTATCTGTTTATGACCAAGTAGTGTAATAAGTTTGAGGGTTTATCTCCATTTTACCCTTTCCTTGGAGTGTCTGAAATATCTCTTTTTAACCCATTTAGGCCTAAAACGCCTGGAAAAGAATGCCTGTAAAACCTATGGGCGATTTCAGAAAGACCCCCTAAAACCTGAAGTTTTTCTGGAAATTCAGCAATTGTGTCAACACCTACTAAATGATTGATTTCTCAGCCTCTGTAGCAGATAGAAACAAAATTCAAAAAGTATTTGAGAGCTTACACCTGTGGCTTTCTTTGGAAATTGAGTTTATTTACATACACCTTCACGAAAATAGAAAATGTAAAAAGTAAAGTGCAGGAACAGCACTATTTTCAATAAAAAAAACAGTAATAAAATAAAAAGTAAAGTGCAGGAACAGCGCTGTTTTCAATTAGAAAACAATAATAAAATAAAATTTAATTTAATTTTATATTTAAATGATTTATTTATCTATTTATTTTATCGCCAGTAATCTCTTCGTACTGGCAGCACAAGGAGTCCATACACATTCCAATAAACGTTTTCATCTCCGGCACAGTTACGTGGGACCACCTTGCCATCTTTGCTCGAGCTGGAGTCTGAAGTACCTGCTCACTGTATCTATTCGTCTCGGAAACGAGATGCGCCCAAAGCTCCTCAGAAAATATGATTACATGCCTGCAACGGTGTGGCATCTGCAGGTAAACCGACTTTCACCCCTGGTGTGCGGTTGAAATATCTCCGTCGATTACGGTGGTAATTGTCAGTCTTCCACTCACATTCAAACCCTTCAAAATCATCCTTGTCGTTATCGTCATCTTCAAACATATGTGCTCGCCATAAATCTCGATGAATTGGGTCAGCACGTTCATCAGCATCAATGATGCGCCATCATCAAAGCCAAGAAACTCCTCAAAATCGCTACCGTCTGAAATATCTTCCCACTGAAAGTCCTCCATGCTTGTTCGATGTAACTTAACTTCAAAACAATGACACGAGGAACATGACGACACTCTCACGTGTCTATTATAATGCATTTCATTGGCACAGAGGTCAATAATTGGTGCAAAACAACCTTATACAGGAAAAAAGGCGTGTACGCTTTCCCGGCCTCAATGGGTTAAAAAAAATCACTTCATGTTTTACACTTTTTTTTTAATTTATTTTTTTTATGCTGTCCTTTATTGAAAAGTTTCAAGTACACGCACTCAGATGTTTTCCCTTAATTATTCATTATAAGGCTGTTGAGGTTTATTAGGGCATGACTGACTGACAGCTGCAAGGGATGTACAACACAGACCTGAGAGGGAACTTCGATCAGGCAGAATAAGTTGAAGTAGAATCTTGAAATATGCATAAAAATCACATGGATGAGTCTTTTTTATTATGGGCCTTCATACAAGTAAGGATATTTTTGTTTTATTTACATATATTTGGGAGGCTCATTTTCCATCTGTTGTTCTGCGTTTGATTGTCCATATTTAGTTTACCCCGGTTGCGGCGACTGCTGCGTTGCTATGACCCAAAGGAAGCGGTGATCCTCGGGGAGAGATACGGTTACGGCCTGGTTCAGAATGGATACAGCTACGTCACAGGAGGAGGCGGGTGAGGCGGGGGAGTGATTGGAATGAGTTGGTGTTCATGTATACTCGTACTGAAAGAAAAAATATTCAGAATTCTCCAATAATCAAGTTTGACTGTTGAGGCTTTCGTGTTTATGGAACCCCAAACAGCCACTGAATGAACTGCACAGGCGTTACCACTTAATTGGTAATAGATACACCAGTTTCATAGGGATTATATATTCAGATTAACCACAAATGTCTCTGGAGAAAAATTCTAGGTTTTATCTTTAAAAGTCTAGAAATCTTAGTGATGGAGCAATCGTTTCCAAACTGACCCCTGGCAATCTTATTACAAGGCTTGAATTTAAAAGTTGGCACCATATTGATTGTATATTTCTAGAGAGCATAGGACACCCAAAGCATTGCAATTTAGATTAGTTTCTGTGTCTATGGGGTGGTAATGTAAAGGTTTTACCAATGTCACAGTGAAACTGGAGTCATTATAGGCACAACAAGAACAACTTCAGTGATGCACAACCATACAAATGAGAGCACTGCTGCAAGTTTGTAGCGTCCCTGTGGCGTCATTACAATACACTAAGGCAGTGCTTGGTACTGCTGTCTGTCCACTTTGTTGAAAACGTCATTGCAGCTTTATCCCAAATGAGATTAAATGGTAATTATGAATGCAGCATCTTCAGTGCATCACGTAATCAAATCAAAGAACTTTAAATGTCACAGGAATCTTTTAGGAAGCTACTTTGTGACTTTGTTGGAAATCTTGTTCGGAGGAGGTCAACACTTTGAGCATTTTGACGTTGTGGGGAGTTCAGGACGAGGATCCAAATGCAGGTTGATGAGCATTTCAGAGGCTGCAAATAAACAAAGGCTTGCGTGGAGAAAAAAAAACAACAACAAAAACAAAAGGCAGCTGGTGAACTGCAGGACAAAATGAAAGCAAATGCAAACAAAGGGCAGTTGTGTACAGAGAGAGCAGCAAAATGCTCATGAGAGCAATGAGAAAAGGAGAATGGCAGACAAAAGATGAGCAAAAACTAAATACACAAAGTAGGAGGGAGTAGATCGAAGCAATAAGGTAATCTCAGAGGAAGCTGGATAAACGGAGAAAATAAAGTGAGACAGAAGGAAGAAAACCTGAAAGAGGAAATTAGCATGATAAGACTGAAAAGCACAACAATAGAAAAAAGAGACTAAGCGCTACAGTGTTTACCGATGAATTCGACATATCTTCTCTTGTGGGAAAATGAGTTTTCTTCTCACTTACTAAACGAACTGTGTGTGTGTGTGTGTGTGTGTGTGTGTGTGTGTGTGTGTGTGTGTATAAACAGGATGGTACTCAGTAGGGTGGCGGTGTCCAGGCTCCTGTCCAGCAATTGTAGCTGCTACAGTGATGATGCCCCTGACGACATGGTGCTGGGCAGGTGTTTCACGTCCCTCGGTGTTCCCATCACACACAGTCCACTGTTTCACCAGGTAGCAAAAAGCACATACAGATGTTCTAAATGTGTTTGTGGGTAAATTCCCCAAATAACACCTGCATCGCAGCCACTTCATGTTGAGATTTACTGCCAAAAAAAAGTGCTTGGCTGTTCATAAGAGTCCCATTCATTCAGTTTTTGGGTGATGTTCTGACACCCACCCCTGTGATTTATGAAGGCCACTACAGCAGTGTTATGAGCTGTGGAAGCCTGCGGTTACGGACAAACTGTTTGCAACGTTGGAACACGGAGGGGTGTTCCAAACATAAACCACTTCACAAATATTTGGACGGACACAGACAAACTACTTCTTCTTGATATTTCAGGCCCAACCAGACGACTACTCCGCGCTGCTGCTCTCCTCGCAGCAGGGCATCTCCTTCCACAAGTACTGGAACATAGATCCTGTGGCTGTCTACAGACGCTGGCTGCAGGACACAGATTCACGAGATGAATTGTAGTGCGACCCTGTAGATTTAGTAAGTAAGCTGCGAATGCACTGAACTCCAGTCTGCATGCACATAGCAAAAAGTACTTAATAGCACAACAAAATACATTATAGGAAAATTATCACTGAACATCTTCGATTGTTTTTAAGTCTGTATTTTTTTAATTTTCATATCTAAATGACTAATTTTTCCGTCTGCTTCACCTGTGACCCATTTCTGTCACCTTTTCTTCTGCTTTTGGATTCGTCAAGGGGGTCATCGATGGATCTGGAATAGGTGAATAAATACAGCGGGCAGAACTTGGAGTGATTAGGAGATTGACCCGAGTCTCTCCCCCAAATCTGCCACCTATCATCCTTCTACACACAATCCCTTTGTTTGGCTATTCATATCTGCACCTTGTAAGAAGAGGATGTTTCATTGGAGCCAGTTGTGCTTCACAGAGTTTGGGGTTTCTGATGGGACACTTGATTTCATTGGACATAACATTTCAAGGGGTAAGGAAGTGTTTTTTTTTTTTTTGTTTGTTTTTGTTTTTTTCCCAGTCTAAGAGGTTTGTATTTTTTGGATATCGTGACTCTTGCATTGTTTTACTGTATTCTCCTCCTGCTCATGCAAAGCATGCATCAATGAGAGGAATTATCCTTATTTGAAAGGAATGAAAATCTGGTTTGGATTGTAACGGCACTAATCTGAACTCATTACACTGGTCTTTACTGCATTGTGTAATTATGGATGTCCTTACTGTGCAGACTTTGTTGTTGCTGTGCTGAGCAGTGGTAGGCTTTGATAGGAATGATAAGAGTCATGACACCATAGGACAACTTCAGCATAAGCACAAGCATAATTCACTCATCCAATCCAAAAATGGGTGCCGTGAAAGATAATTATACTACCGTTGTTGTGTACAGCCCCACCACAGGTCAGATTCAACCACAATTTTCAATAATTCTGCTGATTTTAAAGTAAGGAACTGCCGCCAGTGTCAAGCATTTTGCAGTATAATCGCAAAAATGGTCACGATCGGTATCTGGCCATAGTTTCAGGCAATGCACATGTCTTTTTTTTTTTTATAGAAACTTGGTCCTGTTAATTCATTTTGAGCAGTAACATTATTGTATAAGGTTATTGTTCCACTTTTTTTTCCCAATATTTGTTTTAACATGCTGTATGTATTTTGTGGTGGCAAATTACATCAGTGTTTGCTGTGCTGTTGTGCGTCCAAACTCAGGACAAGCATCATCAATACGTGTCATTTTAAACCCATTCATTTAGATTTATTTATTTTTGTTATGTTTTAATCGTTGCACCATATCTTCTGTACACTGATTCTCACTGATCGTCCATAACCACACAACTTAACAGAGTGAGGACAGAGTGACGCACAGCCAGTTTATTTTCACAGTCTGGAATGATAGCTGTTTACAGACAATTCAGGGCTGCACAATAAGCTGCGGTGATAACTGACTGTCCGGTGAGTCCGAAGGGGTTTGCTCTTTGTCGAAATTAAAATTCCAGACTTTTTTTAAAACTGATACTTTTTTTCCCCAAGACCTTAACTTTATGTACTTGTAACTTGTGTGCCTACTGCCTACTTCATTGGTTGAGATTGTACCAACTGTGTTTATTAGAAGTGTTCATTTTTATAGGCTAGTATTCAATGAACAAATGCATTATTCACAGTAAATTATGCTTTTACTGATGAAAACGTTTCAAAACATGAAAATCACAAGTACATGAGTTTCACATCAAACAAGTGTCACAAAAACTATCTATTAAAAAAAATGAATGGATGGATGAATGTATGTCTCTTCACTCACATCTCATCCCGTTAGGATAATACAGTACGTGACCAGTTAGTAAAATTAAGTTTTATAGCCTACCTTCCTATTTCTCATTTCACAATGCCTTTGAGCATACTGTAAAATTCTACCATACATTTATTTTCCATACTTTATTAAGACTTTCACACAAAATTCAAGACTTTTCAAGGTCTGGAAAACAGTGCTTCAAAATTCCATACTTATTAAGACTTTCAAGACTTGCACAAGCACCCTGATTTGTGGATTTTTGGCTACAAAAAACACTGGCTTGAGGCTTCAATGATTCTCCCTCACATACATGTGCTGCCCATTCCTGAAGCATAAAAAAATAAAATAAATAACAAGTTTGAGTGTCGTCAGACTTGAGTGACGTCTGATGACACCCACAGAGAAGGTTATTAATCAAATGCACCCAACAGTCTTTTTTTGATCGAGCCGAAGAGTGTGTCCTATACTATACTGTGACTTTACTTTGCACTGTTCCAGGTAGACTGCGTTATTCTATTGAAATGAAATGTTTTTAGATTACCACAGTTTTAGGAGCTCACCTGCAGATCAGTAAATCTGCCCCAATATCATGATAATCACTATAATACCTGAAATCTAAACCTAAAAAACGAATATATGCTGTCTATATTTCTGTGTTTTATGTCTCTTACCACACGCATTGTCTGTAGTCAAGGAATATTTATTTTATGTCAATAGAATGGGATATTTTCATTTGTGCACAGCAAATTGGTTTGAGTGTGGGTCAGTTTGTTTGTATAAACATGGAAGGTTTTAAGAGTAATTATGCCCACAGGTGCCAAGCCTACAATAAAATGCCTTTTTTTATTTTTTAATGATGTTTTTAGGGAAATGTGTTTATTCTTGCAGAAAATCTGCTGTAACCTTGATTTAGAAAACACTTTTTTAAAACGAAATCTTCATTGCGTTCAGCGAAAACTTTTGTGTGTCTTTGTGTTTCTTTTTGCTTCAGATCAATGAAAACATTGTGTGAAAGAATTGAGAATCATAAACAGAGTTACTTGGCTATTCTGATTTAGATTCACTCAGACAACATGTGATCTTAATCAACCTTTGATTTGAAATGTAATCATTGAAGTGTCGAGAAGATAAAGATTCCTTAATTGTAGCTATACGCAGGCATCGTGCAGTGAAATGGGGGATTATATATTAAAGTTGCAGAATTCAATCTTAAGATTCATTTCTGGGTTTTCTTTATTAGGGTATAGATGGCCATGGCAGGTTCTGTATGATATGTATTCCTTTTAGGGATGCACAAATATATGTTATTTGCCAATAGTAAGCTTGTTGATTGCAATCAGCCTATTGGCAAATAGGATGGTATCAACCAATGGCAGTGGACGATATTTATCTGGTGTGTCCTGGTTGTATTGCACTGAACTTGCCATGAAACTGACAAAATTTAGTTTTTTTACATTCAAATTTTGAATGAGTGGACAATAGTTGTTCTTTTTATGTAAAAGGCTAAATGAATTTTTTTTTTTTACTTTTTTAAATGAAAGATTGAAAGAAAGTGTAATGAAGAACAGAGATGCATTATATCTATTAAGTTATAATGCACAGTTCAGTGTCTCGCTTGCATTAAAGGAAAAATGAATGACTAAAACAATCAATATCGGCTATTGGCCATATTCTTATTTCCTCTTGTTATAAAGTCTTCGGCCGACGATGATGTTTTTGGCTCACTTTACAAAGAGCTCTCTTCCTGTCTGGGTGAACAGAGTGAGCAGGTGGGGGCTTAACATAGAGCACTGGGAGGTCCCCATGATGAGCAACAAAGCAGAATGGGATTAACTTTTCCTGTCGATCTGAACTAACTGAGAGTGTTTGAGAAGATAAGGTTGACAGCTGAGCTAAAGGAACAGCATTCTGAGGTAAGAGTTTTTAAGTTGTGTTGAGACAGACAAGAGGACAGTGGAGAAACCTTCCCCTGTGGAGCTTGTGGTCCTGAATGCAAACTTGAAACTGGGTTGTTAGGATATTGTATTTAATATGCTGCAGGACCAGTTTCTAAAAGCACTTAAAGGGATACAAGGTAGTTTAGCGGCAGTATAGCGATCTCTATTGGTCAAACTGAAATTCTACACTGTCGTAAAAATGCCCACCTGTACACACCCACTAACTAACCATCGTGGCGAATGCTGCCGTTGTGTTATTTAGTCAGTGCAGTTAGGTCATCTGATTCACAAGTGTAGACTGCCCACGTAAGATACTATAATCAGAGATTTTCTGAAGAGAGAACTCAAGATAATATGCTATAATCCTGTTGCTGGAGGAAGTGGCCGGGGACAGCTCGTCTGGGTTTCTCTGCTCAGGCTGCTGCCCCCGCGACCCGATCCCCGGACAAGCGGCACATAATGGTTGTATGGATGGACTGTTGCTGATCTTGAATGGGATTCTTCCCTCATCGTGGTGTATTTGTGGAGTGATTCCTTTGTATTAGCAGACACTTACAAAAGTTACATCTTAGACAGATGTGCGCAGGCACTACCAACACACGCCGCAATAAACGCAGACTAGCTCTACACTATTCCGATTACAATCACAAATTAATCAATTTTCATTTGTAGATAACAATTCTTGTTCGGATCAAAACGCTATTCTTATTCTAATCAGGTCAGTCCGTGTATTTCTGAAGCTAGGCTACGTCTCGAACTCAGGAGGAATTAGAGCACCGTCATCACCTGTCTCTTTACGATCTAAAACGCAGATCACTATGGTAGATGAACAAGATCACGCTTGGAGAAATTTCACAAAGATGGGAAGTGCCAACATCGAACGTTTCATATTCAGTCTGTGAAAGGCAGAATATGAAACGCTTGGTGTTGGCTCTTCAACGCAAGCGAACACATAGCTACAACTACAGCTAGCATACAGTACCTAGCTAAGTGCCGTAAACACAAACGACTCTTCTCACGCATCGCGAAACTTCAGAAGCGGGTCGCTCCTGCCGAAGTTACATATGGGATTTTCAGCATACAGACCCCTGTTGGGAGTGAGACAGGCTTCATTCGCTTACCATTGACTTGTTTAGCCTTTGTTAAACTCCTGAAGGCTATAATTTTAGGTGAAAATGCTACCTAGTGCCCCTTTAAGCAGTAAAGGATTAAGTGTCAAAATGCCATCATCATGATTGTCATCGTATAAACTGGATACTGTGTGACATGACAAACCTCATTAAAATGGTTCAGTGTGTTCCTGCTGCACTTTCATTCACACACATGCCCGAACGGCACCGTCATTAATGCACTGAAGTGTCATGAATTTTTTAGTGCTTTCTGTCTCTGTCAAACACAATAACCACTCTGCAGTATTCAAAAATAACCGTAAGGTACTGTGGTTGTTGCAATAGTTCAGAGCTGATTTCTGAAACTCAGAGCAGCATTGCTCACGATTGTACTTGTAGTTTCCATCAGTGAACGCCAAATTTTCACTGTGATTCAGCAAATACACAGGCAGTTCTTATTAGTGTTATTGTGTTTGTCTTAACCAGCTTACTCATGGAAAAGCTGCGTCTGTTCTCTGACATGAGAACATCTTTATTTGTTTATTTCTTATTTTCAACCTCGATCTTGAGAGAGTCAAAATTGATGTTTTTCATAATTAATCAAAGCTGCATCCAGGACCTGTGCCAAAACTACAATCTGTGGATAGTTTTAAAGAACTTCCAGTACATCATAAACAGATTTGAGTTGATATATATGCCAGCACTTAATTCATTCAACACTGGGTGATACACAGTGGTAAACATGGCCCTGTCCTAGCATTTGGCATGTTATGTTGTGAATAAAATATCGGTTTATTGGATTTTCAGATCATATTATTTAGTGCTTATCGAAATTTCACACAGCATCCCAACTTTTTACTTCGGCAAAATGTTTTTTTAGTTAAGTTTGGTGCAATTGTAAAAACTGTCTGTGTGTCACATCTGATCATTATATTGTACATTTGTGGTATGATCACGACACCCCCTGAATGTAATGTTGTTTTTCTCACAGCACATGTATGTTTTACCCTCTGCTTGGATGTAGTCATATTTTTCTGATGCCCTCATGATGATCTTTGTAAACACAGCTTTGGTTAGATTCTCCACACCAGCCTGTCTGTTTGAGGTTTTTTGAGTGTGATGGAGCGTGATGCATGTTGTTTGACCGTGAAATCAGCCACCTGACTAACCCGCCTGTTCAGGTGTTGTTGAATGGAATGGGCACCAAGCTGCGTAAGCTCTACTTTCCACCACTTCACATGGAGGGATTGACTGACTTTGTAAAAAACTTCAGAAAATGTAACAGAATTTCACAGGCAACACTTTATTTTGTTCTGTAATGTTTTTACAAAGACTCCTTCTGTAACATATTCTCAGTGGCATAGCACATCTGCCATCTGTTTTCCGTTTTAAATGATCTAAAGAGGCTTTGTCTCACTTTCTCAGGGGGGACTGGTCTGTGTGTCACAACCAGGGACCATCAGTCGCTTTTATGGTCTACAAGAAATAAAGAAAGTTTGAATTATTAATTCGGTGCTGAAGCTGCAACAGATTAGAGTACAAGCTCGGAACACTTTTGAACAATGGGGACAGTTGCTGTTTGAAAAATCCCTTCTTTCACCGCTGCTGAAAGCTTTGATGGTACACCAGACGAATACTTCATCTCTCTCAAAGCGCACTCTGGTCTCTTCAGAGATATTAATCCACTGTCTGACTCATATCGGTGAACCTCTTACTTCCCATCTCACTTTCTTGACTGCAAGGCACAGCTGTTAATGAGAGGATTAATTTAACATTTGTTAATTTAGGGGAGAATTTACTAAATTGGATGCTGATAAAGCTTCCACAGCATAGTATTGGCTTCATATTGAATTATATTGAGTGATAGAGTTATAGAGTTACATTTTTGATAGGTCGATATTTTTCTTTCTACTAAAAAGTGATAGAAATTCGTCTTTGAATGAGACTTGCTATGCCCCTTTTTTCAAAGTAGACAAAATTTCCAGAGATCTTAAGTAGATTTTTGACTTCTATGCTGCTGACTACCATGCAAAAGCAAATTTGGACACGTATATCGTACCTTTGAAACGTGTTGTGTCCCTATGAGAGGGCATGCATTACCTAGCCAAAGAGCTAACACTTACACACAACAAACCAAAGTCTGATTGGCAATTTTTATTTTCAAAATAATTAGATCATGCTTAAAAGATTGACTGCAGTTTGGCCACAGACAGTTGGTACTGACCCTTCTGACTGACACACGGGCAGGATGACAAGTTAAAACACCAGTTACTAGTTGTGCAGTAATTATTCCACATCCCATATCAGCTCCATAAACCCCGGGCTTCACTGTTCGCCCATTCCTTTTTGTTTTGTTGTGGTTTTTAACAGCTAATTTGAGAAACCGTTGCTCGTATTGTCTTGTTTTAACAGACGTTTGGGTTTCGAATGGTGGAGGGTGGTGCATTTGACAATGGAAATCGGAATTACCAACCTAATATATTCAAAAAATTATTCAAGACCACCAATTAGAAGACTGATATCCTAGTCTCCATATGAGACATTACATCATGTACAGGTGAAACATTTCAGCTTTTTTCTTTTTGAAGTAAAAGTGTCACTGGTGATTAGGATTTGACAAGAGGAAAAGAATATCAACTTCCCATTCCCCCCCCCCCCCCCCCCCCCCCCCCCCCCAAGTAAAGTGCCAGGTCTGTGTTTCTTCTGAGTTTTTGAGTTGTTAGTTATCTCAGACAAGAATTTAAAAAAAACTTAATTTCTTAATTTTGTTTGTTTGTTTTTTACAGATACAAACCGGCAGGAGCTCCTTTTGTACCAAACTTGAGCTGCAACCATCTACACTTTATTACTGTACTCTTCTTTTTTTTTTTTTTTTTTTTTTTGCTTTTAGGCAGATAAGACTCATTTGGACAAAGGAATGTGTAAAAAAAAAAAAACTGCATCTCTTCAAAATGGACAACTGCCATGGTATCATTGTCTCCTTTTTGTCTCAGGCTGCAGAGACAATTGCATTTTCCCAGTTGAAATATTCTCTGACATTACATGTGCAAAAGCACATTGGAAAACTACACCTGAAACGCTAAGCTGCGTTTGCTAAAGACTATGAAACTGTGAATGTGTACTTGACTTGTTAAAAGTCATTCAGATTATCTGGCTTTCTTTCAGAGGAGCTGCTGTGAGGGCTTTTCTGATGCTTCAGTGATAACCACTGACATGAGAGATTAAAGAAAACAACAAAGCCCACATATCTCCACGTACACACAACACTCATAAATCTGTGCAGTATGTTTAAACTGAAGAGATTAAAAAAATCCAGCCCCTTTTTGGTTTTATTGTGTGAAAACAACGTGCTCTTGCCAGCTTTGTTAGTTCTTTTTTAATCTTTTGCACAAAGATAAGGCAAAAGAGAGACAGAGAGACAAAACAGCAGCTTGTGGTTCAGTTTTGTTGGACAGCAATCAGAGACTGACAAGAAAGGTAGAAGCGCAGGCATATATTCTGTTCTGAATATGGAGATGCCCAAGGTGAATACTACAATCTTTTTCCAACATCTAAGATTTCCCTAAAAACAGCAGAAATCTAACTTCAGTCTTTCCTGTACACTGTGCTATAACAATGTTATATTTGTGTCCTCATTCATGTATCCTTTCAATCACTTTGAGAGGACTTTTGTGGGGAATAAATCATGTTTACTCTGCTCTTCCTGGTTAGCCATTCATCATGCCTGCTGTCAAACAATACAAATGGTTAGTTACGATGTGACAAATGTTCTACCTCACTTTGCAGACCCAAGTATTTACCACTTTTGGCTGGCGTCAGTCTTGTGTTTGTGTCCTTGGCAATATGGCTGCTGACGCTTCTGGATGTGCTGCGTCACACATTTTGTTATGTTCTTGGGTGGCGTCATGCGGTCTTTATGCTGCTATTTTTTCTCTTCCCAGGCTTTTGTCAGTGCTGAGTTGTGCTCCTTGGAGCGTGCAGTGTGACGCTTTCATGCTAGTAATTTACAAAGTGGAGAGATGTAAATATTAATGATTGAGCATTTATAAATCAGTTTAATAGGACATTAATATGATCTGTGGCATATTTTATTGCATTTTGTCGTTTTGAAGGATCCCACAGGCAAGCTCTGAAATCTTACTTTATGTGCGACTGAATGAGGCTTTTGTCACAGAAGACAAACGCTCTTCTTCTCTCCACACACTTGATGTTGCATGAGTCATCCACACAGAGACGCTCACAGATATTCTGGAGGCATTGTAACAAACTGAAACTCATGTGCCAAGCTTGAGATCAACTTGGTTAACCTTGTAGCACCCACAGTTGCAGATATGCAACAAGCTTTTTATTTATTTACATTATTTACTTACATTATATTTTTATTTATATTCACTATGATCAGTCCCGGAACAATTAAAAGTAAAAAAATACATAACTGAAATGCAGCGAGACTGCTACATAATCTTTCCAGACTTTTAGACAAACACGTAAGTGAACATAATCAGACAAGTGTGCCTGATTACAGTAGACAAGCCGATAAAAGTTGACAATTCCATACTTTTGTCAGATCAGGCATTGTTTCTTTTATTTCTGTGGGGAGAAGAGAAAGTTGGCTCACGTACAGTCAATTTCCAGCTGAGAGATCACTGAGGGCAGACAGAGGAGAAAGAGTCCGGATTCAGCCAGCCATAAAGATTATTGTAGAGGGTTTATATCTTTTGGAGTCAGAGGAATACTTAAAAGTGACTCGTTGTTTTGGGTCACGTTTTTTGATAGGATTGCTTGTGAACACAAAGTAGCACCGATCTACAAGTGACGGCCTTCAACCGTCACTTGTAGATCGGTTATTCTTGCACATTTTCTTAATTTGGGCAGAAAAGTTGCTAATTGAATTGACTAAGTTAATGCTTGCCAATCGAAATTATGTCTTAAAACATGAATAAAAATCATCCTAAGTTTGGCACTTCAGTGGCAAATATGTTGACATGTTTCTGATGTTGGCACATGCCCCCATAGGTACTTATTTGCGAAAGGCATCCAGATGCAGTGCAGACACCCTCTCAATTAAAGGTCCATGGAGGCTGCATGATGTCAGTTTGAATATTTTTTTGGCTATATTTAGCTAATATTTTAAGCGGAGCTGTGCCAAATTGAATCTGCTCTCTTTTCAAGAGGCAGGTAGGCCGATTACTATCTATTATTGTTTCAGTGTAGGTGGGAGATTTGCCAGACTCTCCTAGTAATTGAAATATATCCGATGTGCAAGCGAACCAGTCCTCGTATTACAGCTCATAATACACAAGGAGGTAATAGAATATGAATCCCTTGATGGTGCTCTGTATGTAGTGATAAAGAGCTCATTTTCGTTTCAGTTTTTGTCTTGACTGTCAGCTATGACAAAGGGGGGAACGTGCGTGTGTATATCTTTTTTCTTTGAATTTTTCAGGCAGTAAGACTTTTTTTTTGTTTTTTTGATGGGACGAACATGAATACCTCACGACCTACCTCTTGAATACTACCTCACGTGTAATTGAATTCCAATAAAGTTTAAGAACATGCTCCTTGAGTGACTGTCTTTCACAGTAATGGTTTTATGATTGTTGTCTTGGGCCACATGTAGAACTAATCAGTTTTCAAATTTAGCTTGCAATTCATATAGTGGCATTTACCTTTTTGTGTGTGGGTTTTTTTTAGTTTTTTTTTTAAATTTTTTTAATTTAAAGGTTACTTTATACTTTTATACTTTAAGTAGGTTTTGGAGCACATACTTTTTTACTTTTACTTGAGTAAAGAGGTCAAGTTGATACTTCAACTTTTACCAGAGTGTTTTTAAACTGCAGTATCTATACTTCTACTTAAGTAACAAATGTGTGTACTTTTGACACCACTGCAGATACCTTATACATTTTCTTTTATTCTTCTTTTATATTTTTTTTATTCATTTTTATTCATATTTAATTTTAATTATCTTTTGATTGGTAGCAGGACAAGGAAGTATTTCACTGCACTTTGTACTTTGTATGATTGTGTATGTGGCAAATAAAACTATCTTGAATCTTGAACCTTCAGTTTTAGGGACATTTTTCAAGGCACTTCTAGACAAGAAAAATTTATTCACAATTCCTCTAACTGTGACACAAAATATTCCCTCAAACTCAATATTTGAATTTTCACCCTTTCATCACGAGGTTCATGTAGGCCTGTTTCCGTCAACTGAGAAGTAGTGGAAGAATCAAACCACCGGTTTCAGTCAGCCTCCTGGAAACTCTGGTGCACACCTTGACTTTCTCTCATTTACATGATTGCAACTCTCTCTGCTAGCCGGCAGTCCCATAAAACCCAAATTCTTTCCTCACTTCATTGGCTACCAGTCAAATTCCTGACATCTAATGCCTGGCATGGAATGGCACCTGCTTATTTAGTAGAGCTGTTGAGCTCTTATTCCTGTGGCCGGCCTCTTCAGACTAAGGCCTTTTATAAGTATCCCATTCCAGTTTAAAATTGGAAGAGGCGGGACTTTTTAAATTCTAGCTCCTACACTTTAGAACCGTCTTCCCAACCAGATCTGCTGAACTGGTGATTTGTTTCAAACGACAACTATATCCAAGTTTATTTGCCTTGCCATGAATTATCTGATCCTGTTGTCATTTTTCAGTCGGTCATATGCTTTCATCTTTGATTCGATATCATGTATGTATGTCATTTTGATCCCAATGATAATAATGAAGGCTAGCCGCAAATTCAACATGGCAGACTCACCAGGTGTGGCCAATCGCTAATCAACGTCCAGATCCAGATATAAGGCGCTCCTTCCTGGTTTCTATCTGTTCGCCAGCAGCTGCATGCAATCTCAGATTCGGATTATGACGCCTCTCAGGGGCCTCCGATCCGCCATTCTGGCGTTGCCAAGCCTTCTTCCCCTGCTCCCTTCCGTCGGAGCGCCCGGCTCGCTCCTCACTCTGCTGCCGGCTCCCCGTCATCTGTCTCCGGTCCAGGGGCATCCGCCCAGCCGCCGGCCTCGGCTCCAATCAGCTCGCTTCTCTCACAGAGTTTCTCCAATCCGGTGGTTCATCGCCATCTTCCCCACCCACCGCTGGTAAAAGATCCAGGAAACTGCCTCCCCTGGACACCCAGCAGCTCACGGCAGCTCTCGTCTCCTCCATGGATATTCTGCATCCAGTGGTGGATCTAGGATATTTCTGAGTAAGGGGCCACAGTGTTCATAGAGGGGCCAAGTATTTGTCCAACACCCTTGCACACAATTCCCTGTTTGATTAAATTTGCTTACAAACGCCATAAGCTCCGCCCCTCCATCGGCCCCTTGTTTCTCACTCCTGACGGCTTCCCCATGACTGCAGCGTGGTTCGTCAGATTACTTAGGAAATCCTTGGCTTTAGCCGGCCTTCTCCAATACTCCGGACATTCGTTTCAGATTGGGGCAACTACCTCCGCAGCCGTTCAGGGTGTTCCCGAGGCATTCCTCCAACAGCTTGGTCGCTGGTCTTCGGCAGCCTACTACTCCTACATCCGTCCAGACCTTCAATCCGTGCTCGCTGCTCAGTGCTCGCTCAGTTTCTAGGTAAGCTCTCGCATCACTAACTGGTGGTAGAGTCCTTCAGCTCTAACTATCGCTTCTCTCTCTCTGGCAGAACTATCTCTTTGGCAGCCCAAGCGGGCTCACTCTCCCTTTCTCTCACTTCCCCTGCAGACTAGGCGGGCTCACTTCCCCGGCAGCCCAGGCGGGCTCACTTCCCCGGCAGCCCAGGCGGGCTCACTTCCCCGGCAGCCCAGGCGGGCTCACTTCCCCGACAGCCCAGGCCGGCTCACTCTCCCTTTCTCTCTCTCCTCTGGCAGCCCAAGCGGGCTCATTCTCCCTTTCTCTCTCTCCTCTGGCAGCCCAAGCGGGCTCATTCTCCTTTTCTCTCTCTCCTCTGGCAGCCCAAGCGGGCTCACTCTCCCTTTCTCTCTCTCCTCTGGCAGCCCAAGCGGGCTCATTCTCCCTTTCTCTCTCTCCTCTGGCAGCCCAAGCGGGCTCATTCTCCTTTTCTCTCTCTCCTCTGGCAGCCCAGGCGGGCTTACTTCCCCTGCAGCCCAGACGGGCTCACTCTCCCTGTCTCTCTTTTTCTCTTTCTCTCTTAAAATTATATTTCAGAATGGAAGCCTGTCGTGAGGGTTTCTTTTTTCGGGGGGGCAACCTTTCTCACAGGCTCCTTCCTCACCTTCAAGCCAGTCCCTCGTCAGCTCGGCCCCGGCTCCCTTTTTGGGGGGAAGATATCCAGCATCTATCTCCCTATGCCGGACTTTCAAGCTCACAGCGGTTCAGCTTGCATGTCCTCTGCCGGGGCCCGAGCCCCAAAGAAATCTTGTCAATAAAACCTTGCAATTGTCTCCCTCTCTCTACGTGTGAGTCTCTCCAGGTTGAAATGATGATGATATTTAGTAATATTTTTATTTTTAATATGCACTTTTTTTATCTCTTTTCTCCGAGTAGGACATCATCCAGCACATGAAGAAACAACACTAACTGTGCAACACTGATGAAATTTTGGTTGTGTGAAAAAAACAGATCTTAACAAGAGACAGAAAATAGAGACCAGGCTTCATTAAGCTTATATGTTAAGAAGGAACTTTTAAAATCCCTTAACTTTCTGAGAGTATTATCTTTATCTATTAAGTTTAGACTTTTTGGGACAAAAAAGAAAAACAAAGTAAATTAAGAAATAATCTGTGCTGTAGTTTACGTCAGTCTGGCATTGTATCTTGCCTTAAAATCCCCTGTCCAAGCTGTTAAATTGGAATCCATGAATAGTGATTTTTTTAGACCGTACAAATCAGTGGTGGATATCTCCGGAAAGTCACAGTGATTACATTTTCCTCAACTTTGGGCCATTTGTTTTTTCAGTTTCCACATCTCTGACGTTCTCCAACAGTCAGGAATTTTTCTTACGAGGAGAAAAACACACACTGATTTCTTACAAACTGTCCTCGGATCTAATCCACACTGAGCCATGAGCTAACTGCTTCATAATGTCATTAGACTTTAAATTAAATCAAAAATGGAATTACATTTCGTGATTACTCATGTATTCATATGCAGCCTAAATATGCACAGTCAATACTCTCTCTTTTTCTGAATGACTGAAGTATTTTAGTATTTCTCACGGTCCTTTTGTGATTAAAGGTGATAGAGAAAGGTTGAATGGGGCATTAATCCTTGTTCTGTGATGTGATATGTAGGCCAAAAAAAATTGGTTGGGTCTGTAATGGCTCAGAACCTCCCTAAAAGGCTCTCTGAAACAGCTATGTTACTATGCTGGGTTTAGAATGCGTCGTTTGCCCTTATTGGCGTCGTTTCAGAGCTTATCTAGCAACCTCATTATGAAATGCAGGTAGGTGTTGGCGCTATTCGGTTGCCGTTGCTTGATTGGCTGCCCTTGCTCTAGGGCTGGGCGATAATTCGATCTCGGTTCGGGATCGCGATAAAATTTTGATCAATTTCGAAAATATGCTTGGGACATATTATTCGATATGACATTTTAAAAAGTAGGACTAGGCGCAGCGCAACAACACCAGTATCAGTTTGCCGGCTGCTGTATGCCGGTAGGACACGCCCACGAGCGAGTAGCGTGGCTACCATTGCAAACAGAGTGAGACTAAGACAGAGGGAGAAAGGGAAAGAAGTTAAAAATGAGCGAAACTGAAGCTGAGGACCGTGAAACTATTGGCGAACGTGAAAGCGACACCTTACTCGAAGGCATTGTTGATAAAAAAGGTCACACCTCGCCAGCTGTGTGGACATGGTTCGGTTATGGCAAACGCAACCAGGAACAGGCGAAGCCGGTCTGCAAAATATGCCGGTGGGTTGTACCAGCCAGGACGGGGAATACGACTAACCTTTTCAATCACCTGAAACGGCACCACCCCACTAACTACACAGAGAGTGTGACACTGCGGGCTCAAGCTAGCACACCACACACACAAGCTAAGCTAAGCTACACACACACGTCGACGGGTAGCATCAATAAACAAAAATCCATCCAGTCGTGCTTTGCAGCCATTGCCCCGTATGAAAAACAGTCGAAGCGGAGCAAAACTATAACGAGCGCTATCACTTATTGCCTCGCTAAAGATATGATGCCCCTGAACACAGTGGAAAAAGAAGGCTTCAGGAAACTGATCAAAGTGTTAGACCCCAGGTACGTGCTCCCTGGTAGAAAATACTTTTCTCGGACGGCGATGCCACAGCTTTATGATGAATGCCGTCGTAAGGTGCAAATTCATCTGAATGATATTAAATACTTTGCCACCACCACCGATCTATGGTCTAGCCGTACATCGGAGCCATATATGAGTCTCACGATTCATTTAATTGACAAGGAGTGGGCTCTACACAGCAAATGCTTACAGACAGCATACTTCCCAGAGGACCATACTGGGGAAATCATCAGCCAGGGGCTGGAGGATGCACTCAAATCCTGGGGCCTTAGGGAAGACTGACAGGTGTGCATCACAACAGACAATGGTGCAAACGTTGTCAAGGCTGTTTCCCTCAAAGGCTGGTCTCGGCTGCAGTGCTTTGGTCATCGACTGCACCTTGCCATTGGTAAGTTCATGATGATGTCAAAGACTTAAATACTTATGCCAACATTAGGCTACATTTTCAGCTCTAATAATAGCTCAGTGTAATGATTTGTATTCTTATACACTGTTGCCCATAAAGCTGGAATAAAATGTATATTTTTTCCTCTTCTCATGAAATGATGGTAACAATGTAATTTATTCTTCATAAAGTATATTCTCAAAATTGGTAACTGGGACTCAGTAGCCTATGTAATTATTGCACCTGGTAATTACTGATGTGTATACATTGGAATAGAAATAGGAATGTATCTGAAAACAAAATTATTTCAACTTTACATGCCTCAATAAACCAATATACAGGCTATCACTTTATAACTATTGATACTGATACTAGGTGATAATTTGATTATTACTAACATTTTGCATCTAAGATGTATTTGAATGAAGAGTTTATATTCTATCACTGTACTCAACTTAAATTGAGGAAAATATGTTTACGTGTGTAGTGTAATTGAGTTTCATATCAAGAATGTCATGACAATATTATGATTTATTATTATAAGACAAACTAATTTTTAAATAATACTTACATTTTTGTCATCTACAGAGCGAAGTGTGAGAGACAAGAGAATAGAGAGAGCCATGGGTGTGAGCAAAAAAGTGGTTAGTACTTTCTCATCCTCATGGAAGAAGAAAAAAGAACTAACAGCTGCACAAAAGGAGCTCGACCTACCTGAGCACCGGTTGATGACAGAATCACCTACCAGGAGGGGTTCTCGCTATGCAATGATAGCACGAGTACTCGAGCAGGAGAAGGCCAATTCAAAGGTTTTATCTGCTGATAGAAAAACAAGGCACCTGGCTCCCACATGGCAAGACATTGAGGTCTTGGAGTCTGTACACAAGGCCCTTAATCCACTTGTTGAGTTCACTGATGCCCTCTCTGGTGAAGCACATGTCAGTGTCTCTTTTGTGAAACCTGTCCTACAGCTCTTCAATACAGAGGTCTTGAAGCCAGGAGAGGATGACACAGAGCTAACGAAGGCCATCAAAACTATTATCACCACATATTTGAATGAAAAGTATGATGATGCTGCCACTGATGACCTCCTTAACATGGCATCCCTTGTTGATCCCCGGTTCAAGACCCGCTACATCCAAGATGACAAGGTAGAGGCTGTGAAATCCAGAGCTGTGGCACAGATCCTGGGTGACTGTCAGAGCACACCACAGTCTACTCTCACACCTACAGCTACTGCTACAGCTTCAGCTCCACCAGCCAAAATGCAGAGGAAGATACTGGGCAGCTTTTTCAAGAAGTCCTACTCTGTTTCTACCTCTAGTCTAACAGATGAGCAGGATGTTGAGGATGAACTGAACAGTTACCTGCTAGCTCCAGAAGTAGACAGTGAGACCAACCCCCTGGCATGGTGGAAAACCCACTGCACATCATACCCCAGAGTGAGCTTCCTGGCAAAGTGGTATCTATGTATTCCTGCCACCAGCTCACCCTCAGAGCGTGCTTTTAGTACAAGTGGCAATATTGTGTCCTGCCATAGGGTAGCTTTAAAGCCAGATGTGGTGGACAGACTCTTTCTTGCAAAAAACCTGTAATGGGGTAAATGATGTTCACTAGTGCACAAGATGTAGAATAACTGTCACTGGTTTACTATGTTTACATATGTGCAATTTTCAGATTTTATTCTACTTATAAAACATTTCTGGAGATCTACCTTAATCGTTCAGGTAGTATTTGTGCCAGGGCCATGTTACCTCTTTTTGTTCTTGAGATGTTCACTGTCCAACCAAAGCAATTTGATGTTCACAGCTGTTATATACGTTTCAATAAGTAAAAGCTTGTATTATTGTGTAAAGGGAGATGTACAAATGATGTGCACAACCTTTAATTTCTGCATTTTTCAATACCTCCAATAAATCTCTGGGAGGTAAACCAGTATAATAGTATTATAGTGGTTTAGTTTTTACATTTATTTTGTCTTTGTTTAGCACTTTAATGTGTCAGAGGGTCTGACCCACATGTTTACTTAGTTTGGTTTTGTACTGCCTCAACAAATATTTGAGATTATTATTATTTAATAATTTTTTTTTTTTTAAATCTGTATGAGCGAAAGCATTTTGTGCTCATTATTGGAAGGCATTTTTTTTATGTTATTAAACTTTACTATAAAGTGTCAGTGAATATCTTGTTTCTTCAAGCTTCAGGATGTCCCTCACACTGGCAGCATCTGCAAAAACTACATATGGTGATAAGAATCGAGATTGATCAATATGGAAAAACATATCGTGATAACATTTTTTTCCATATCGCCCAGCCCTACCTTGCCCTCACTGAAAACAGAGCTATAGAGTAATACACTGACTGAAAAGAAAGCTCATTCCCTTTAGATGAACAAGCCAGAGCTAACGTGCAATTCTTACAACAGGAATATGGCACAACACACATTTAAAACAAAATAAAATGTGATACTTACAGGCTGTACTGATTGCTGGGGTTGATTTTGTTCAGAATCAGAATCAGAATTCGTTTTATTGCCATTGTTAGTGAACAGTGTTCACTAACTAGGAATTTGCTGCGGCGTAAGGTGCAAACATGTAACATAGGATATAATAATAAAAAATAAAAAATAAAAATATATGAATATAAAATGTACAAGGTGTGTACAACAATACACAGTATCCAATATACAGAGCAACAACAGTGCAGCTTCATTAGTGCAATTTTAATGATGGTAAAGTGACTGGGGCAGGTTATGAGGCGATTATGAAGTGTTCATAAGTCCAACTGCAAGGGGGAAAAACTGTTTTTGACGGGAGGTTCTGGTCCGAATGGACCGAAGCCTCCTACCCAAGGAGAGTGGTGCAAATAGTCCATGTGCAGGGTGAGAAGGGTCAGCTGTGATCCGACCTGCTCGCCCCATAGTCCTGGAGACGTGCAGGTCATGGATAGATGGGAGGCTGCAGCCGATCACCTTCTCAGCGGAGCGCACAACTCGCTGCAGTCTGTGTCTGTCCCTGTCGGCACTGACCCTCTACTGAGCAAAATTCCGACTGAAGCCTGCTCGGAATCGTGAAAGGTTTGTGAAACTGTACTCCGTGAAATGCGCAGCGCAAAGGAAAAGTCGGCGGTTGTATGTACTGGGGATGCTGTTAAAAATAAACAAAAGCCATTGATCGCGAACATTGCTTTCCGGGGGAAGAATATGTAACGATCGTAGTCCGCTTTCACAGCCTTGGAAGGCACACCAGTTCCTGTTTCTTGCCGAAGGGGCGTGTCTGAAACGGGGTGGCTGTGGATTTGGGTGTGGGGGGGGGGGCGATTGCTGAAAAAGTGACATCACTTTTTCACAAAAACGGACTGGCACTTTTTCTGGGGGATATTCAAAAAAGGGGAGTACTTGAAACAGAGGTTCTGACACTTGCTGGCACTTCGTGTGTACTCCCCACAGCGGGGAGACTCAGAACTAACACCAAAAACGTGAAAAAGATGATTTTGATTCTCTATCCCTTTTAAGGAAAATAAACCACTACATTTACTATGCCATTTAAAGTACGTAGCTTGTGTAAACGTTACATGTTCTGTTTTTTTTTATATATATAATGTGGAACTTAGATTTGGTTGAAAAAGTGGCACATCGTGATATGATTGATCATTATGTGCACTTTGCCTTGAGGGGCATGCTGGAGAGCGTAATTTTGTTGATTCACTATGAATCTGAAAAGAGCTGTGTTTCACATTGAAGTCAATTAGTGGGCAGAACAGATATTAAATAGACAGAATGAAAAGAAACGAATGAACTTGATAAAGTTGAATGAAATTGGTTAATGACACATGATAGGTGAGAAAGAAAAGTTGTGAGTGAGTGCAGTAATGAGGGGAGGGGAGAGAATGGAGCAGAGAAAGTAAATGGTCAGAGGAGCAAAAAGAATATAAAATTGTTCTACTTGTTTCTTTTTCCCCCTCACAATTTTCTCAGTACTTACGCTGAATACCTGAAATTTTTTTTATTTATTATTATTTTATTTATTTTTAATGATTTTATTGCCTTGTTGTGATTTTATGTAGCTGTGAAGCACTTTGAGTTGCCCTGTGTATGAATTGTGCTCTATAAATAAAATTGCCTTGCCTTGCCTGAAAATTCCCTTTGGTCTTGATTTCAATGTATCTGCATGAGAACATAATTTTTCAACTGACAAGCGATTGCCATGAACTCCCATGGTCAGTGTCCTCCTTTCAGTATCATACTGAAAGACTGACAGCTGAAAGCTAATCAACTGTCCTGTCAACTTTTCTTTATGAGAACTTCATTGCACCTGCGCACTGCATCACTCTTGCAGCTCACGTAACCTTGAGCTGCTCTTCTTGAGCAGAGATGAGGAATGTTTTAAGATATTTAATATGAATGCTAGAGCTTATTATCTAATTTTTCATGTCCTGCTATCAGCTAGCTTCCATCCTTTTATATCTTCAATAAAAATGATAAATACACACAATGTGTTGGAAGACAGTGTTTGCTGGCCGACTGATATTTGTCAGGCTAAAGTGAACATTACAAAAGATGGAAAAAGACATGATTCTCTTTGCGATTAAAAAAAATTATGGGATTGGACTTCCTACTTCTTTTTGGGGATGGGGATGACTTTAGAAACCGATCTTCGTTTTCGGCGCTAACCCTGATCAGGCTCTTTGTTTGTGCTTGAGTCCCTGTGAATCACAGTCACGTGTATGAATACTTGTGATAATAGGTAGCGAAATGACGCACACGTCACTCAAAAGGAACTTATCTATGGTTAACCAACTACATTGCTTGTAAATACTCGTGTTACAATTTCAAAAACGACAACTCTTTCGCAGCACCTTCACATGCATTGACCGATTACTCCATGTAAAATAGCGACTTTTCCCATGTGCATTTATAGCAGAAAACAACTACACATTGCCACCATGTTAAACTCACACAATACACCAGTTATCACAACCTAACACGGTTAAAACAGTTAAATTATGGCAAAAAAAATAGAGCTACTTACATTTGTGTGGTGCTTTCTTTGCTTCCGCCATTTTTTAAAAAGACTCGCGTTCTCCCGGTAGTCGCGTTGTACTCTGGGAAATATATCATACCCCTTCAAACGGAGTCTGCCTGGCCGAAGCCCTCCGTTTGAAGGGCTACAAAGCCCTTCCCCTTAGCCCTACCCCTCGGTCTTAAGGTGAATTGGGACACCCCTACCCCTACATGTGAACGCGCAAAACGGAGGGGAAGGGGTAAGGGGTAGGGCCAAGGGGTGAAATGGGATTGGGGCGTGTAAAATCAAGGCAGTAAACAGCGCCTGCACAATAATAACCACCACAGTTCTCAAGGCATCCATGCTTCTTCAGTAAACAAAGGTCGCACTTTAGACTTTAAAGTAGATTTGTTGTTGTTTTGGTGCATATTGTGACGTTCGAAAAAGCAAAACTCCGGTTATCTCGGTCTACACGCAGCTGCATAAACGGAGTTTTCAAAAATCTTCACTTTGCCCGGAGTTTTTAAAAACGTTCGTTTACGATGCGTTTTCATGTGGATGACAGTTCCAAACGTAGAAAAATATATTCGTTATAGCAGATACTCGGCTACGTGTGGATGGGGCCTCAGAGGTCTGACGTGTTCACATGCAGATAGAAAGACTCTCATTTCTGTATCTCTTTGATAAATATAGCACATAACTTAACTAACTCTGCTCTGATTGCACAGATTTCTTTTCTTCAGTACATTTAGCAATATGAAGGCGGAGGGTTTTCATCTCCTGTGACAGTTTGTAAGTGCAGAACAGACTTGCTTTTAGTTTAGTCGAGTGGGTTGTTGAGTTTCTTCATGAAAGACTGTATAGACCGCTCCATTTACCATTAAAGTGGAGTTATATGCGTCTGTTTCTGAGGAAAGCAAGAAAGCACCACTTTCATCTAGAACTACTAGGACACATTGAAAGCTCTGTCGCTCAGCGAATACATTCAGACTGCAGCACCTGGTTCCATTCGCAATGAAGCCTATTGATGTTGATGCTTTTAAGTCTACAAACCTATTAAGTTTTTGTCTGATAAATTGGCTTGAGGCAATGTATCAGACCCCCATGGAGCTGGAAAGGGCTACAGACAACTTTGTTGTCACTTTTATTGAAAGATGAACTAGTTTGAAAAAAAAGAAAAGGAAAAAGGGTAAAAAATAAATAAATTGAATTAACCCATAACGTTAAGAGCCTCTTTGACGCATGTTTTTCACCAACTAAACAGTAACCCGGAGCATTTCATTAACAATTTGTGACGGCATAGTCACATTATCATATAAAAGTGAGTTTTGGTTTGGCATATGATTTGCTTTTATTTAGAGAAATCCAATAGTTCGAGTCATTGAGTCCTCTCATATCCTGCTGTATCTCATAAATCAGCGCTGCCTGAGGATCTGAAGACTATAGCTGTTCAGTACTGGTTTTCTGCCTCGTATCTAACAGAAATTTAAATAATCTGAAACTTCTAATTTTGCCACCTGGAAGTTGAAGTATGAGAGGAAATATGCATGCAGCCATGTTAATGACCTGCTGCTTATCAGCCTTTTAAGATGTGAAATGTTCCTTCGCCTTTTCTTTTTTTTATTTAACATTATACATCTTTTCCAGGCTTTTGTTACTCCTTTCTTAACGTTTCAATGTGTCAAAATCATTTCTATCATCCTTCTGAAAAAAAAATGAATGAATACATAAATGTGTGGTTCACATTTATTGGCCCAAAGGGTAAAGCATATTTTTAGTATCTTAAAAGATAAAAGCTTGTTATGAAGGGAGCTGCTTGTCAGTAGAGGGTAAGAATCAAAACGAGAGAGCAAGCCAATGCATTTTAAGATAAAGATGTTCATGTTATGCTTCATGTGGGAGGAGAGGGTGAAGGTGGATTGCTCTAGATTTTTGCTCTTTCCCTTTAGCTTATATACCATCTACTGCTCCCAAAAAAGTAGTGGAAAATCATGTGCCAAATGGGAAATGTGTTATTCTTTGTCAAAATGCTGGCTTGGCTCTGCTCTCGCCAACAGTGTAGGCTTATTACCACAGAATCACAGAGCAGCATGTCCACTGCCTCTTCCCCAGGGAAGAAATTATCATGTTCCACGATTATTGTCACATCAAGAGAAAGTACACCCTCTATCAATTCTAAGGTTTTTATGTATCGGGACACAGATGAAAAAAATCTGCTGGTTTTAAGAGTACGTAAAAGTAATCTCATCTGAAAAACATGCAGCATATGACACATTGCCATTAATTATTGAACAAAAGTCAAGCCAAAATGCTGTAGTAGGGTGTGAAAAACTAAGTACACCCCATGATTCAATAGCTTATAGAACCAAGTCTAAGAGCAATAACTTGAACGAATGAACCTGAACTAATCATTTTCTGGAAGATATGATCAGTCTTTCACATCATCGTGGAGGGATTTTGGCCCACTCTTCTTTAAAACCTTCAGTTAATCAAGGTTTTAGCAGGCATTTGTTTATGCTAAGCTCTCTTAAGGTCCCACCACAGCATTTCAGTTGGTTTGAGGTCTGGACTTTGACTATGTCATTGCAACACCTTGATCAGTTCCTTTTTCAGACTGTTGTAGATTCTGTTATGAATTTGCTGCTGTATTTAGGATTATTGTCCTGTTGCGTGACTTAATTTCAGTCAAGACTTAGCTGTCAGAGAGATTAACTCACATTTGAGCCCAGTATACTTTGGTAATAAGAAAAGTTTATGGTTGACTAAATGATTGCAAGGAGTCCAGGTCTTGTGGCGGCAAACTAAACCCTTATCATTTCAAGGCCAAAGAATTTCATGCATGCTAGATATTCAGTCTCCGGCTGGGACATGAAGCTCACAGATCACATCTTTGGATCTTTCACACACAGCAATTGATGGCTGCATGTCAAGGGTTAATCAAGTTTATTTGATATATTCGATAGAGAAACTTTGTGGCTGAAACCAGAAGTTTGCTACTTTGATTCAGAAAAACAACCTAATTAGGACTAAGATTAAAAAAATCAAAACATCCTGTGGTACAGTGATATTTGACAGAATATGTGTGTTCCAACATTCCAACAGTAAGGACTGAACTTGAACATGTATTTTTTTTTGTTCATTGATGATTCATAACAAAGAATTCCCAGTTTTACTGTAGCTCACTAAAATCTCTAGTTATATCCCTCAGGATCAATACTTAACAAAGGGATCACGGCACAACGGGGTGGTGGCGGAAATAAATACCAAGCACATCCTCTTGAGTTATTCTGGAAGCATACGGTGTGTTTTTGTGGTCGTAGAAAAACAAAGCATTTCAGGTGACAATTACAGTCACTGCAAGCATCAGTATCTCTCATATCTGGGAAAGCCGAGAGAAGAGCCAAATGGGGCATTTTCAATATTTTTGTCATGTTATTCATTTTAAAATTCCCTGCACATTCTCTGATCGGGAACAGGTCAGGTTAGGCAGGTCAGTCCAGTACTTGTGCCCTCTTCATGCCTTGGTAATGTGTGGAAGAATTTAGTTGCATTGTCTTGTTGACAAGTGCGTCCCTGGAAAAGATGTAATCTATAAGGCAGAATAAGTTGCTTTAAAATCTCAATATACTTTTCAGCATTAATGCTGACATCGTAGAAATGTAAGTTACCTTCACCAAAGGCACCGATACAACCCCAGACCCCAATAGAGCCATGGTTTTGGAATTGTTACTGGTATTTGGATGGTCTTTTCCGTCTTTGCTCCAGAGAGCAGTGTCCATTTCTTCCGAAAAAAGTTCTTGAATTGTGAATGGTCTGACCAGAATACATGTTTCAACTGTGTGATGGTCCACCTCAAATGCCTAAGAGCCAAGAAAAGTCAACACTGCCTCTGGACAATGTCAAAGTAAGCCTAACTTTTTTTGTACAAAACGTCAAGTGACATTTTGTGGTACATGTGTGTGTGAGTGTGTGTCTCCATGTCATAAAAAAATGTAGTTGATTAGACAAAACATGAACTACTTTTGGTTTATTTTCTTTACAGTTAATCAAAAAACAAAATCAATGTAGAATAACTTGATTGTTCTTTCCGAATGTGAGTTGTACTTAGACATAATACTAGTGAACACATGAGCACCATTAGACTTGAAAGTGTTAATTCCATGAAATCTCACTTGAGCCCTGAACATCCAGCTGTCTCTGTTTTGATTTTCAGTTTAGTAGAATATTGTTCTAGTTCTGGGCATATAAAAAACAAAAACAAAAAAAAAAAAACAAATGTGAGAGAAAATTACACCATCTGTGACAGTAAAAAAAAAAGAAAAAAGAAGAGTTTTACCAGACATCATACCCGCCACTGGGTACGATTTCTGCAGTGTTCTGAGATCAATCAAAGAAAAAAGTTATCTGCAAACCTATTCAATGCAAAAGAGTGCAGAAAAACACTTTAATGTCCCTTGGGGACAGTTTGGTTGAAAGACATCAGGTGGTAACAAAGACAGAATATACAACAGTTAATACAAAAAAAGAGGCTAACACACTGTCATTTCCTTCTTTTGGACAGTTTAAGCTCACTGTTTGCTTAACAGACTTCTTTAAGTGAAAAATACTGGTTTAGGACAGTTACTGAGGTTTGTCTCCATTTCACAGTTTCTTAGGTAATTGTTATTTAGATGACCGATTTGCTTCAAGAGTTGTAATCATTTTTTGGGGATATGTTTGTGTGTTGTTTGTAGCCTGTGTACTTGCTTTTAAAGGCTCGGGAGTTTCTTTGATTTATCATGAGCTCTCACGTCTACCTTTTCCAAGAAGAAGGTCTGAACAGAAAAACAGGTGGTAAACTGAAATACTTGCATCAAATCTTAAAGTTCCCATGAAACAGTTGAGTGCTATTTGCTTCAGCATATTTACATGCGGGCAGCATGCAGTGTTTGGCACTATTACTTCATGGCAGGAGGGCACTGGATTCAAACTTGCCAGTTGGCTGTGCCCTCTCTTTAGTTTTCTTTCTGTGCCTTCAGAGGTTTTCTCATTGTGTCCCAGCCACCTCCCACAGTCTAATTAGATTGGTTGGTAATTCTAAATTCCCTCTTGGAGAATGGTTGTCTGGTGGTTGTCTTAAAAAAAAAAAAAAAAATCCATGTAAGACTTGGGATGAACAAGCCAAGTGAGAAAAAATCTACACTCATTTCAAGAATTCCCACATTATCACAAGATGTCTTATTGAATAAATTGATAAGGGGAAAATATCTTATATGTTGGTAATGTTTAATGTCTGACGTCTACAACTTAGGGTAAGGGTTAGAATTTACTGCGAAGATCTAACTAAATTACAGCGACATGGATGAGTACAAGGCTCATACTGATTGATTAAATAGAATATGGATTTTCTTCCATCCAATCTAGTAAATGTGGCATTCTTTCACAAAACATTTAGTTGTGGAAGCTTTTCTTTCACTTGAGGCTCAGCAGAAATACAAGAGCAGACAGAGAGGCAACTAGCGTCAAGCTTTTGCTGTCCTTGGACAGATGGTGGGTCTGATGAAGGGTTTAGATGGGATTTCTTAATTTTGGCTTGTTTGTTTTATGGAGATTTATCTCTAGCCTTTCGACGAACTACTGCACAACATTTAAAAAACATTTCAGCCGACCCATATGCTGGATGCCATGCTCAGGTGGAGAGGCTCATGTGGCATGCACACACTCATGCTGAAAATATGCTTGACAAAAACCTAATAGGGTTGTTTCAGTACCAAACAATAATGCAGTCTTAAATGAACCAATAAGGTCTGTAAATCTGCTGATTAGGTTTAAATCCAGGGTGTATGCTAACCTGCAAATAATTCCTTGTAAACTGTTTTTTTTCTATTGCACATTTATCTCATCCATCATTAATGAAACATACCTGCTCTTACAGATCACTACTTTAAGTGACTCCTCCTCCCACTAGCAAATGTTTTTTTCCCCTATTATCTAAGAGATCTAGTCTTCTTTTTACATTCGCTCCTTAGTGCTAGCGATAGGAAATGAGGCGTACTCACAGTTTCTAGAGTGCCCTGTCACAACATGTCTTGTGTTTTTATCACAGTCAAGCTGTTTAAATAAAGAGCTTTTCCTTTTCTCCAAAGAATGAAAAAAGGCTGGAGCTCACCGATTCATTTTGCAGCTTTTTTTAAGAGCACAAACAGACCAATGTTTCGATACCACCACGTCTTCGTCACAGTCAAAATGTCAGTAGTGAGACTTCTGTTTCCGCAGAAGAAAGATTCTTCTCTTTTCACCTGGATGCAGGCCTGCCGTGTGGTTGTGCAAGCCAGGAAGCAACGGGGTTTTGGTTCTTAATTTAACTAAAGCGGGTTGTTTTCTTCCAGCAGCACAAGAACGTGTACCGTGTATGTTGCCATCTCCTGGTTTTGAAAAAAATTACTTTCTTCAAAAGATCTGTAAATCTTCACCAGAGGCAGCAAGACCAGTTTGATTTTGTGGAAGTGTCTGATGAGGTAATGCAGGCAAGTTATATCGAAACAGACAACTTACACAATAGGATAGATGCTCATAACTTCCTAACAGGAAGTTACCCGTTCGTCTCATGTTGGCCGATTACCTTTATGTGGCCATGGTAGGCAGAAGAGTTTATGCATCGAAGTAGCACTGATTTATCATCACTGTTTCTCAGTTGAATCAATTTTGCTGCATTGTTGGAGACGAGGCTCCTGCCATGTCCCAAACCAGTGCCCTGAGATTTCAAGTTGCCCCGTGGTGCCGACACATAAAGTTAAAAAAACCCAGCTGACTTAGAGGTAACACTCATTAACAATATCATCAATTAATATTTTCTTACCTGATAAGCTGTGAGCCATTGTCGGGAATAAAATAAATGCTTTGAGACGGGAATGCAAGTACTCTTGCTTTGCTTTATTGGCGAATATGTACTTCATGACCAATTGACAACACTCTAAATCTTGGCACAATAAAATCTGTGGTGCAGGCATCAATTTCAATGACACCTACTGTAGACATCCTCCTTTTAGTGTTGAGGTACTTTGTGAACATGATCTCAACTTTATCTAAATTACACTGGAGAACATTTTCTGTCTAAAAGTAATTTAACTTCAATACCTCTTGCAAATGGGAACTGGCAACCTGTATATTCATTTCAGTTGCTCAGAATTAAAGATCAAAGTCTTTTAGACTCATAATACAGTGAGTTATATATCAATCAAGCTCAACCAAGAACCAGGAAATGTTTGGCATGGTTGCTTAAAAAGAGCTTAAATTGATTTAATTTGTTCGTGGACACCCAGGGACCCGATAGCACCAGTGTCACGGTAGCATTTGTTTCCCTTAGCTTGTCTATTAAAGTGACATCTAGTGTGTAAACGATGTAACGATAATGGTAGTTATTTTAGTAATCTAAATAGTGACATATTTAGCAACAAGTTCTTGAAGATGAACAGACTGCTGAGTGTCCGCTGTAAGGTGTCTCAAGTCAAAAACTCCACACAGATGCTGTGTCCTCTTGATTTTACTGGATTTTTGCATTTCCTTCTTTTCATGTCATTGTAGCGTGGTGCAGAGTGAAGACTGCCTCCACTACACATTTAATTTGTTGTAATGATTTTTGTTCTGCAAAGAGCAAAAGTAGGTAAACTTATTTATTCCCGTTCGCCACACACAGCTTCTTTCGCATTCACAGGTGTGTTCTCGTTCTCTAATAACATCAGCACCAACATCAAAACAAATAATTATGTATTTTACATCACTATTCAAAAACCAGTTTCATCAAGTACATTCAATATCAACTTATTTCTGAAATACACAGTCAGTCAATCACGTCTCCCAAACATTGTCATATTAACCAAATTAATCATGTATCTATTCTTCTTAAACTATGAACTAAACATGAGCAGCGCGAGCTTTTAAGATCAACTTCTATTCCTCTCCAGCTTAACGGGCGCTCGAGGTTGCTAGGCAACCAACACTAACCACTGGCTAGCCATTCTCAATACGTTACGTTCGCTGAACAAGTAACGTTCATAACCAAAATCACAAAGTCCAACTGGGATTATAAAGTACCACATAAACATTGTCATATTAACCAAATTAATTATATATCTATTTTAAGTTATTTATTTCTAAAATCATAAACTACACATGAGCAGCGCAGATCGACTGTTATTCTCCAGCTTAACGGGCGCTCGAGGTTGCTAGGCAACCAACACTAACCACTGGCCAGCCTTCCTCAGTACATTACGTTCGCTGAACAAGTAACATTTATAACCAAAATCACATTAAGTCCAACCGGGATTATAAAATACCACATAACATATTCACACATCAATTACACCCTTCTAACCCTCCCTTCTTACCTGCAAAGAGCAAAAGTAGGTAAACTTATTTATTCCCGTTCGCCACACACAGCTTCTTTCGCATTCACAGGTGTGTTCTCGTTCGCGGAACGTATTCCCGCGAGACTTCCATTTGTCCCTGAACACACAGTGTAGCGAACGAGCCCTCTGCTGGTAAGGGTTAGACACTGCATCCCGATTGCTTGATGACCATATTTTACACTAAATAATAACAACAATAAACTAATCTCCTATCTTATCACAAAACACCCAGACTATTTTCACCACCCTGAACATGAGCTGTCCAAAATGGGAAATCAAATTAACTATGGCTCTGTATGCCACATCATGAAATAAAATATTTGATCAAGATTGACCATTTGTTTTTCATTATTTATGGAGTTTTTGCTGCTAATATTAAAGTCCCTTTACTGTCTTGAATATGAATATGCTGAGGACGGGACATTCAGTCACCAGAAAACTAAGTTGCCATCTTACGTTCTCAGTTATGTACAGAATTGATACAATATGTAGATGACTTGTGTGGCCGTTTTTTTCCCTCCATGCATTTCACATCTTGCATATCCCGATAACATAACAAAGGACGGTAACTGTTTCTCGACTCTAAAAAACTATTTCAGTGACCGTCTATATCTAGATTATAAACCCAGTATCAAACACAAAGTACAAACTCAGTTTATGTTGTTTTATTCCTTAAGCTGTAAATCTGCCAGTAGCAGTTGTCTTCAACAGTCCCTTTCTTTAATGTTTGATTGCTCAAATCAAATGCTCATCCATAGTTTCCTCATTTGACTAATCGCACGAGTTATCAACTGTTACCTCCTCTACAGAAATGAATAACTTGGACGGTTAATTACTCACTGACATGAAAGAAAGGAATTCCTTAAGACCCCTTTCCAATAACGAGAGGTATGGTCTCCACTTAGTGGCACCTTCTTTCTTCATAACATCCATGAATAACTAATCCTATATCTCAGATTTCTGATTGCACTGTAACATATTTTCTATTTAACAATATTTCTTCTCCCGGTTCAATTGAACTTTTCCACCAATTCAACAAAATATTTTGCAACAAAAATAGGGTCAAATAAATGCCACATTCATTTTAGTCACAGTCATACCTGACAGCCTTTCAATCTGATAATGGCATGCTTTGAAAAACCTAAAAAATTAGGTCTTAATTTTTAATAATGCCTCATTTTGCCAGTGTCGGTGTCTACTTGGTGGATAATACGAGGTTATCAAAGTCGCAGACAAAAAGACACAAAACCAGTCAAACAGATAAACCACTGAAGCATGTAAGGACTGGAATGTTCTGACGACTTGGTTTGTACTTTCATAGACACCTACCACTGATGACAACAAAACACCAAACTCTAATCCCTGTCGTGACAAACCAGAACAATGTTTGCAGACAAGTAGGTGGAGTTTAGAGAATTGTATGTGACAACCCCCACCACCCAAATGCGCTTACATATCAGGGATATGTTGCCAAAGTCTTCTCTCTCCTCCCACGCCTGAAACGTTTGATGTGCTTTTCATGCATTGTTTATTCTTTTCCTGCAGGGAACCATCTTGGGGACTATTTGAAATAATTTGGCTTCCTCTTGACACCTTACAAAACAAATACAACCCTACACAATGGCTTGAGAACCACAATATAAGAGACATGCCTTGATATCAGACGAATTAATCTTATTCATGAATATTGTAAATCAAGGTATTTTTTTTTAACTTACTTCCCCCAAAATAGAAAAGAATAGTCTTTGTGATTATAATGACTCCACTGTGCAGTTGCCTGTCATTGGCTCCTGGCTCCACCCACCCCCATCAGTACCTGGATACTGCCTTTTAATTGGACTGGTCCATCTTCACTTGTGGTCAGCTATTTAAGTTTTATTCACCTCTCGTTTATGGCAGATGTGATTAAATGTGAGCAGCTTGCCAATTTGTCTCTTGTTTAGCTCTATGTTTTTTTAAATGGTGGTAACCACACTGCTTACTTTCAATATAATCTTGTAGCCAGATCGTGTTTTGCTTTTTCTCTCTTAGATTAGAACCATTTCAGTTTACTGTGTCACTATCCATTTTGCTCTATGTTACTGATCCCCTATTACCCAAATGCCCTGATTTTTTCATGTGCAGTTTTGCTTTTGTTGTTGTGCACTTTTTGGTTTGTCCCTAAACAATAAATGACATTTCCTTATGAGATTCCATCTGGTTCCAATGTTACTTCCCCCTTTCCCTGGCTGTGTCAGAACACATTGCCTCCATTACATCTACTATGATTTGAATAGTGCCCAGGGTTCTAGCTAGCGCAAACTTGCGTCACGGCCCGTTACGCTATAATTTTGGACCGCTACGCTTATTTTCAATACAGCGTAACGGCATTTTGTCTGTATTTATTTGTACAATAACGCCAGATCAATGCCATTTTCACCTTTCTGACAAACTTGACACATTTTTTCGCAATGGCAGCCAAGAAAGGTTGCGCTGCCTGTCAGTACAACCGAAGACGAAACTGTAGCTCCAGGCAGAGGCACTCCGCGTCCGCGGCTCCTAGAATCTCTGGTAAGAGTGCTCCGTAGCCATGGTTACCCACACACGCAGAAGCGCACACTTAAGGGGATTCGGCAGAAATCATGTTAGAATAGCTGTAGCCTATTTCAACCCGTCCCTATTTGAAGTAAGCAAAAACTTTTTCAAAGCTTCTTACATACAATATGTGATGAGCTGATCAGGTTATCATTTAAGCTGAACGTGCAGTTGACTTGGCGCTCGAGAAAAGAACAGAAAACAGTCCTCTCCACGAAAGATGATGGAATAAAGCAACCACAAACGCTCTGTCTCTTTCTCTGTCCTACTTGTTGTCATACCTAAGCTTTACCCTACTGTTTTTACCTCTGTCAAGGAGGTTATGTTTTTGGTTGCGTTGGTTTGTCTGTCTGTCTGTCTGTTTGTTTGTCTGTCATCAGGATAACTGAAAAGTGTGTTACTTTAATAAACGTTTTTTTTAAATCTCTATTCCTGGTTATGTCTAAGTTTTAATGTCTTCTGACAAGGTCCATTATGAAGGTAACACACTGCCAAAAGCAAAGATGGGAACATCTCCCATTAAGACTTTATTGTTTTTAAAGTACAATTTCTCCCTTTGGGTACCCCTAGAATGGCTAATTTTCACCTTGAATTTCCAAAATCTCCGCATCGCGGAAGGGGGGGTCACCCCCCCGGGCTTGGTCGCTTCCCTCCCTCGCCTACACCACTACGCTATAATTTCATCCTAGCTAGAACCCTGGTGCCACAGCTACACATGCAAGATTTGTGACTCAAGATCATGGTCCAGAACGCGGTGGCGTGTCTGGTATTCAGTCAGCCTAAAAGAGCACACGCAGGGTTCGTACAGTCATGAAAAACCTGGAAAAGTTTTGAAATTTTAAAAATAAATTTCCAGGCCCTGGAAAAGTTTTTCATCGATTATCTTAATAAAATTGATGTGCCGTAATAAAATGTAAATTGTCACTAGTTGACTTGGGTGGAAATGTTTTCTTGCGCAGTCTAGCGTGATGCTGGGCGATGTTACAGTATGCCGGGGAAGTGTAGCTTTAATAATCTGTGGCTGTCAAAAGAAAATTACCGGCAATGGCTTCGAGATTAGATTAGATTAGATTAGATTATACTTTATTTATCCCGCAACGGGGAAATTCACTTGTCACAGCAGCAACAATAGACATGAAACAAGAAAAAAAAAAAAAAAAGAAACATTTTTTTTAAAAGACAAAAAGCAAGTACTAAAAAGTCAGAAAAAAAAAGTAAGCACTAAAAAGTAAAGTGACCTAGTATAAATAATATTGCACATTGTGAAGTTGAAATGAATAAAATATAAAAAATACGGGTAAAGAAAAATCTCTGTATGATTATCATGGGAAAGGCAAAAACATGATCAGTGGGTGCATGTGTTGTAAAGTCTGACAGCAGCCGGGATGAAGGACCTGCGGAACCTCTCCTTCTTGCACCGTGGGTGTAACAGTCTGATGCTGAAGGAGCTGTACAGGAACCCCACAGTGTCATGGAGGGGGTGAGAGAAGTTGTCCATGATGGATGTCAGCTTAGCTAACATCCTCCTCTCACCCACATCCTCAATGGAGTCCAGGGGACAGTCCAGGACAGAGCTCGCTCTCCTGATCAGTTTGTTCAGTCTCCCTCTGTCTCTGTCCGTACTGCCCCCTCTCCAGCAGACCACAGCATAGAAAATTGCTGAAGCTACCACAGAAAGTCCTGGGGAGAGTCATGCACACACCGAAGGACCTCAGTCTCCTCAGCAGGTGGAGGCGACTCTGGCCCTTCTTGTAGAGGGCTTGTGTGTGGTCAGTCCAGTCCAGTTTATTGTTGAGGTGAACACCCAGGAATTTGTGACCTGATCCAGCAAAATGAGTCACAGTGACCCAAATGTCAAAATTGAGATTTTGGTATCAAAAGAAAGGAATGGAAATAAGCTTTAAAATGATACCATAGTCAAAGTCATACGTTGGATGGTTTTCAAAATATGGCCATTTGATTTATGATCTTCCACCCTTTTTTTACGATTGAAAACCTGAGAAAATCGCGTTTAAAGTTTTTTGCCCATTTTTTTGTTGATAGCTTTCAAAATCCTGTGAATTTAAGGGGATAAACTCTTTATCTTAAAGCTTAATTTTACCAAAGGCATTTGTACACATATAAAATGGTATTAAACCAGACTGAAGCCCAAATGATTAGAAAATATTTATTTTTGTTCCCACACACACTGCTCCACAGCTCGACATAGCCCTCGTCACCTCATTAATATCAGTCACAGGTTGCTCAATGACTTCATCGTCATCTTCCACATGAGTGGCGAATTCTTGCTCCTTTTCCATATCCGAGTCTTCGACATCGCTGTCATTTTCTTCTTCAGAAGATATCACCTCAGTAAAAAAATCCGTAACTAGCGCTAGCAAGTCTTGCTGTCCAGCAGCAGAGCTAAAATTGGACGCCACGAGTTTAAAGCTTTCGCGACTCTACTTTCTTTAGCGAATGACATTTTAAAACAAAAACACAGATCAACACGCAACACTATACTACAGTACTACACGATACTAATATTGTAATAAGACGATGACTTTTTTGACAATGACGAATATTGAGAGACTTTCTACGATTAGTTTAGGCTACACCAACACAGATAGCTAGTTTGACAGGAGTGATGGCTGGACCAATCGCGTGCACCAGTCACTCGAAACGTGACTTCCCGCCTATTGTGGGCCTTTGTGTCACTGTGTGTGTACATTTTTAAGCATTTTGATTGGTTTTATGAAGTGAGCAGAGATAGAGAAGTTTCAGAGGTAAAGGGAAATCCTCAGAGGTAATAGGAACGGTAGACGTTAACGGGAGAGGAGTCGATGAATTTGTTCAACCTGTTAAATTTTAACGCATTTAATACAACTTGCAAGTCAACTTGAATTGTCATTTACATGCCTTTCCTCAATTATATGGACTATACAACTTTGGGAGATTGTTTTTTAATGTCTATTCTTTGAAATTAGCTAAAAAAAAATTTTTTTTTTAATCCATTGTTTTTTCACGTTATCTCCCCGTACCTCAAAATAGAACGTTGCGACTTCCGACTCATTTCGCCAGAGCGGGTCACATTTGTAGTTCTCCACCATCTCAATGTCCAATCCCTGGATGTTCACCGGTGTGAAGTGGGGGGTGACTAACTACCCTTAGTCGCCCGCATCAAATTCAAGTCACTTGATGTTAGCCTACAAAGTCCTTAATGGAACAGCTCCAGTCTACTTGAATCCTCTCGCAAAGGTTTATGTCCCGACTTGGTCACTCAGGTTGTCAAAGGATTGTTGTCTAGCAGTGCTTACACCACGCTTAAGACAATCCAGACTCTTTTCATGTGTCGTTCCACGATGGTGGAATGACCTACCGAGCGCTACCAGGACAGGGGCGTCCTTGTCTATCTTCAAGAAACTTGTGAAGACCCAGTTCTTCAGAGAGCATCTCATATCCTAGCACTTACCCTGTACCCTCTACTAAACTTTATCTTTCTGTACTTCCATCTATGCCTGCACTCTATTTCTACACTGTCACCTCTGACAGAGTCTGACTAGTGGTTTTCCTTCTATGTAGCCTATTGTTAGCTTTGATGTTAGCTGCATTGTTATATCCTCATTTTTAAGTCACTTTGGATAAAAGTGTCTGCCAAAGGCATAAGCATAACAAAGATAACAACATTTCTGTGCAGCTAAAGTACTGCCTCGGGGCCACAACAGGCCCAAGACTTTGTGAGGTCAAGAATGTGTCAAGACAAGCTCAATACCGGTTAGATGTTGAACTTGGAAACCATAGCTGCTTCAAACTCACCTTTGAGATCTGCAACAGAATAAAACACCCAAAAAACAAAGAGATAATTCTTCATTTGCTCCCTCAGTTGCCCTGCACAATACATGTGCATGAACAGTGTGCATTACTAAGGAGTTGAAATTGACTTAGCCATCTTTATTCTTGGTAACCCTCAGAAACGACAAGCATTTGGATATGACTGGGTAAAAAGTTATACTGACTTGTACGTATGGCTTACTACGAATCTAATAAATTTGCTCTCTTTGTTTGAGTCAACTAAAGGCTAAGTGACTAATCTAATTCATAAGATTTTTTTCATAGAATGGAGGATGTGTATTGCACAGTCCTGGCTGCTGTCACATCTTTGTTACAATCTGGTGATTGTCAAAAAAAACCAAAACACCACATCTACCTTGTTCAAGACCAGGTAAAAATGAGACCAATAGCTCCTGAAAGGCCACTTTGATTACTTCACCGTTAGGCCTAAGTATTCATGGACTATTCTCATGATGATACTTGACCTGAATTTGTCAGTAAGGGGTGTCTCTTGAAAGATCAGTATTTTAGTGTAGCCTTTGTTTAAAAAGTCACCTTCTTCAGAAAAGTTGAACAAATTAGAACATAATTAATTGGCTTCAAAAACAGATTCATCATTCCAGCTTTCTAGCAAAGTGGCATTGGTTACAACCTTCAGGGGGTTTATTTGTTTTATATTAAATTGTGCACAAAAATAGAAAGATGGGAACTCACAGACAACCTTTGACTCATGTGTGTCCCATTGGCAATTCAGCATGTGTGAGGATTCCCAGCTCTTTAAAGGGATACAAGGTAGTATAGCGGCAGTATAGCGATCTCTACTGGTCAACCTGAAATTCTACACTGTCGTAAAAATGCCCACCTGTCTAAGTTACATCTTAGACAGATGCGAAGGCACTACCAACATACACGCCGCAATAAACGCAGACTAGCTCTACACTATTCCGATTACAATCATAATCCGAACAAATGAATCCATTTTCATGTGTAGATAACAATTCTTGTTTGGATCAAAACGCTATTCTTATTCCAATCAGGTCAGTCCGTGTATTTCTGAAGCTAGGCTACGTCTTAAACTCAGGAGGAATTAGAGCACCATCATCAGAAGGGCCAGGCTAACCTGTCTCTTTACGATCTAAAACGCAGGTCACTATGGTAGATGAACAAGATCACGCTTGGAGAAATTTCACAAAGATGGGAAGTGCCAACATCGAACGTTTCATATTCAGTCTGTGAAAGGCAGAATATGAAACGCTTGGAGTTGGCTCTTCAACGCAAGCGAACACATAGCCTACAGCTACAACTAGCATACAGTACCTAGCTAAGTGCCGTAAACACAAACAACTCTTCTCGCGCATCGCGAGACTTCAGAAGCGGGTCACTCCTGCCGAAGTTACATATGGGATTCTCAGCATACATACCCCTGTTGGGAGACAGGCTTCATTCGCTTACTACTGACTTGTTTAACCTTGGGTAAACTCCTGAAGGCTATAATTTTAGGTAAAAATGCTACCTAGTGCCCCTTTAAAGGTCTTCTGACTTTTTGCAACTTTCAGAAATAATGCACGGCACGTTGAATTTTACAAATGTTGTGCTGTCATGTCTCTTTTTGAAAATGTGTTTTACTGTGCTTGACTTGATAAATTAGAGATCCCAAGTAATAATAACACAGTTTGAGGAAATTAGGATGATTCTTTTTATTCTTTTTCTTTTTCCTTCTTATTTTTGTGGAGGCTGAGAGAAGAGAAAAATATATTTCTTTTGGCGAGGTCATAATAAGCTGAGAGCTGAGAGGACAACATTTCCCTTCAGGGGAAAGAACTCTGCTGACCTCAAACAAGTAAAGTGACATATTTGTTGGTTCAAGCAAGACTAAATTCTTGACCTCAGATGGAGCTGATAAGTGTGTATCTGTACTAGTGGCATTTCAACTGGATGTCAATTATTGTTATCTGAACTTTGCTGCTTGTTAAAGCCTGTAAACACTGTGAAGCATTCATTATGCAAGTCAGTATATTGTGTTGTTACTTAGAACTATAATATGATAAACATGTAGAAAAGAGGGCTGCACGATGTGGTGGTTAGCACCGTTGCCTCACAGCGAGAGGGTTCCCGGTTCAACTCCCAGCTGGGGCCTTTCTGTGTGGAGTTTGCATGTTCTCCCCGTGTATGCGTGGGTTCTTTCCGGTTACTCCGGCTTCCTCCCACACTGTCCAAAAACATGCATGTTAGGTTAATTGGTGTCTCTAAAATTGTCCTTAGGAGTTAGTTAGTGTGAGCATGTGTGTGGTTGTTTGTCTCTGTGTGGCCCTGTGGTGGACTGGCGAACAGGCCAGGGTGTACCCCGCCTCTCGCCTGATGACCGCTGGGATAGGCTCAAGCCGCCCTGCGACCCCACCGAGGGATTAAGCGGGTATAGAAAATGGATGGATGTTGAAAAGAATATGTACTTACTGCCTGGACTGTGTTCAAGGATCAAGAGGGTTCTGTCATGTCTGTGGGTTCTTGCCATGTTGTTAGTTTGTGTTTAGTTCTTAGTTTTTACCATGTCTTTGTTTTAAGTTTTAGGTTCAGGTTGTCATTTTAGTTCTGCCTTGCCATGCCACCTTCTTTCTCCTGCCCTGCCATCAGCCTCACTTCCCTCACCTGTGTTTTCCCCATCAGCTGCACTCTATCACTAATCACCCTCCACAGTATTTAGTCTCCACGTCTTTCCATGTTCATAGTCAGATCCTTTCTCCGTCATCCATGGTCCTTGTCACAGTCAAGCTAAGTATTTTCATGCCAAGTCAAGTCTTTTGTTTATTGTCACAGTCATGTTTTGTTTTCACAGTCTTGTTTAGTTTTTTTTTTTTTTATATCCGGCTCAGCTGCGCTTTCTGTTAAAACACTTTTTTTTTGTGAAAATAAATCAAGTTTTCTTTTTGAAAAGTCTGCATCCGCATCCTTCCTCACACCCGCACTTTCTGACAGAAGGATCTGACCACAAATGGATGCGGCAGACTCTTTTTGGGAGCTGGTTGGGGAACTCTTCTCCTTGGGGCTGGAGAAAAATGCCTGGAGGAAATTGGATGTGGCCAATAAAATCCTTGACTGTTTGTCACAGAGGCCACTCCAAACGTGGGCGCTGGATGTGTCCCACATCACGGAGGAGGCACGAGGTGTTCAGCATGCTGCCATGATGGCCATTTTTGGCATGGAACCTGAAAAGGTGGCAGCACTGTACAACTCCTCCCTTGTCGCCCAGGACCCGCAGCCCCAGGACCCAGCAGCCACAGAGCCCATAGAGCTGGCCCGGACTTTGCCACAGAGGCCAGAGGGCCTGACTTTGCCACAGAGCTCATGGAGCCCCGGCCCTTGGACCCACAGTTGCGAGCCCCTCCCACCCACAGATTTTTGGGATGTCTGGGATCCATCCCTTAATGGGGGGGCTCCCCCGTCGTCGGATATCCGGCCGCCTGCCGGACAGTTTCTGGCCGCCTCTGCCACGTCACCAGATGTCTGGCCGCCCGCCAGACATCTTAAAACCTTTTTTTGTGAAAACAAATCAAGTTTTCTTTTTGAAAAGTCTGCATCCGCATCCTTCCTCACACCCACCCTTTCTGACAGTTTCAGAAGGGTCAAATTGTTGGCATGCATCAAGCAGAGAAAACCTCTAAGGAGATTGCAGAATCTACTAAAATTGGGTTAAGAACTATCCAATGCATTATTAAAAACTGGAAGGATAGTGGGGAACCATCATCTTCGAGGGAGAAATGTGGTCAGAAAAAAATCCTAACTGATCGTGATCGGCGATCACTTACACGTTTGGAATCAAATCGCAGAAAAATAACAGTAGAACTCAGGGCTATGTTTAATCGTGAAAGTGAGAACATTTCCACTAGTGATGGGATTTTCGGCTCTTTTTCGAGATTCGGCTCTAATGGCTCTTCTTACTGTGGAGAGCCGGCTCTTTCGGCTCCCCATATATATATTTTTTACATAATTAATTAATAGCTTAAACCTAATTTTATAACATTTTGTTTCATTATTGACATTGTTAAGCACTTATGATGAGTAAAAATGTGGCATAACAATGCTTTATAAATAAAAGTTTGATTATAACCAATTAAATTATCACAAAATAGCACCACTTCCACAAAAATAACTTAAAATAAATTAAACAGTTATAAATACAAACAAGCTTGACACAGGACAGCAGAGGAAAGGAAAAAAGTGGACAAACTTTTTTTCAGTGTTTCCCGTCACCTTATTAATTGAAAGCTGCGTGTGATTGGTCAGATGTGTGGAGCACACGCTTGACATGAGGGCAGTGGAGACATTAAGGCACCGACTGAGGAAAAAAACTCCGTCTAGCACTGGCAGAAGCAGAGCAAAACGCGCAAGGAGAGGGAGAGGGAGAGGGAGAGGGAGAGGGAGAGGGAGAGGGAAAGGGGAGAGACACGATGTGGGGAAAAAACTGTCGGCTCTGTGGCACTTGCAGAGCACAAGTGCAACGACAGGGAGGCGGAGAGATACTGAAAGAAAAAAAAACGGCTCCCAAATAGGATCCCAAAACGGCTCCCATTGTGGAGCCGGTTCCTGTCGTTCACTTGAAAGAGCCGGCTCTTAGAGCCGGATCGTTCGCGACCGACACATCACTAATTTCCACACCCACAATGCGAAGGGAACTCAAGGGATTAGGACTGAACAGCTGTGTAGCCCTAAGGTTGTTTCAAAGAACACTGAATAGCAAGATGATTAATGCAGATATTTGTCTACAAAGATACTTGCTGTTTTAAAAAACCCATGTAATGCTCATTTTTAAGAAGTAGAATATAAGCTGCCGGGCAGAATATATTCAGGGCAGACTCCCCTTCACAAATAAGCTCTTAAAGGCATGGTAGGTAATCCTGTTCAGAAACACATTTTGTAATACTGGGTGAAATGGTCCGTCTATCCTGAGAGAAATCTACACAAGATGTATTTAGAAAAAGGGACGAAAATAATCAGACCTCTGTGGCAGCTGCAGGACTGAGAAAAAGCTGCCTCTGCTTTCTGCCTACGCCCCCCTCTGCCGGCTCCCTGCTCCATGTGCGCATGCGGTTCCACCGGCTTTGGATGAAGCACTGACGGAATGGGGAGGGGGGGGTGGAGCTTAGAGGAGTGGACACTTTCGAATCTTGCTAGCTCTCTTGCTAGCTCTCTAGGATTACCTACCATAGCTTTAAGGAAATGGGCATGAATAGTATGCCACTTGTGAGTTATGGCCCTTGGCCTTAGAGGATGTGGCGCAGCCTCCCTCCATGCAGATTTGAGTGCGGCAACACACATTGAGGATTGTCTGTTTGGAGCCTTTGGCCTGCCCCCCTCCACTGGACCAATAACAGACACCTGCATCTTTAAAAGGCTCTGAGGAGGACTCATTCACCGAGGAAGCTTTGGATGTGTGCAGCTTCCTTTCAGACAAGTCCCTCTAATATTAAAAAAAGATTTCTTTTGTTTTGATTCTTTGTTGGTTTGAGTTGCACCTCCTGTCTCAATTTTGTGAGTCACCTTGGATTTTGGTTTCCTCAGTTGTATAATGAACCCTTTTAACTCCAAATCTACCATCTTGACACATTTTTATGTTACCTACTCTGAGTCGTAACAACTTCCTGTATATTTTAGGCTTTCATGTGCCTTTTGTCATTAAAATGATACAGCAAATGGTTGGGATTAGGGTAAAAGAAAAGGACAGGGTGTTATCCTGTTGTTGCTGTGTGTTAATAACACACATCATGACTTTGATTGTGATTACAGTAATACCCTATCTAATGAGACACGGCTGACCTTTCACAACACTGGCACAATAGTGTTATAACAAACAGTTTTTGTGCATTAATTTCAGTCGTTCACATGATGATTTTGAATTTGAAATGCAGTTTATTAGATTTCTCAAAGATGGCTTTACTGATGGTTGGTGGAGGGAGACAACACTGGCTTTGGGAGTTCGGAGGAAGTGAAGGGAAAGGTTCAGTGTCTTTTGCAAACATTGGGAGGTTGAACAGCAGCTCAGAGAATTTCTCAGTGGGATACTTTAGACCGGTTTTTATTTTGCGTGGTCAAAATGCTTTTCAAAATAGATTTTCTTCACTGCCCTATTTTTTTCTTCTTCTGTGAAATCAATGTACTGCAGTGTATTAAAAGAAGGTGGGCTCACAACGAATCTACTAATGCTAATTTCATTACCTCACATTTTACAGCAAAGTGACCTTGATGAGCATCAAACTCGAATGGGTTCTTCCTATGACCATTATCCCCCTCTCCTCCTTCATCTGAATGTATCTTTCTGTTTATTTCGCCATAATTTAGCTGACAAATACCACTGGAAATATTGTGAACAAGTGCTTCTTAGTGTGGAGGAGCAAAAACTAATGAAATTGGTCTCTACTGTGTGCATGTTCAGATGAGCAGCAGGCCGCGCCCCCTCTGCCTGAGTGCATCAGGTCTCGGTGTGTCTCCCAGCCTCAAGGCAGCAGATTGAGTGCACCAGGTGGGGGCGATCTGGTAATTAGGGCCATTTAGAGACACTCACAGGTCAGTGAGGGGAGAGTAGTGTGGGAGACAATGGTTGGAGAATCTGGACTGGGAAAAGGGACACTGCAGGATTAAAGCTTGCATTCAAAGAAGGAAGAAGGAGCCGGTGAGCTATGGACTAATCATATGATGTAATTCAGGTTAAATGTGATGTGATGAAAATGTCATATATTTAATATCATGTGGGTAAAAAGTACAGTTAAAAATGTGATGTATTTTAAAAAAGTAATATGCTAAATGTGATTTTGTGTATTTACGGTAAAGGCTGTTAAGTTTGTAAGGTTAAAATCATCACTGAACAGTGTTTTAAAACGTATTTAATTTATTTTGGGTGCTTTAAATATGGGTATTTACTACTTATTTTCAAGCTTAATTTCTAGTAGTTTAAAATTTAATTTAAAATTTGATTTTGGGTTATGTCGATTGATTATGGTTTCTTGGGGTACATTTTCTTGATCTTCTATTTGTGTTTAAGGTTTTTCACCTGTGTATGACCTTGACGACTTTCAAAATAAAGAGAAAGGAAAGCTGGATCTCGGTCATTGAGTGAATCCCAGTTAGATCTTTTGAAGCAAGCTGCCTTTTCAAGTGGGGAAAACTGCAGTTTAAAACTGACAGGAGCGAGGAGAACTTGACAGTGCATGATACAAATAAAGCGCATGTCAGAATTTCCCTTCGTGGAAACGCCTCTCTGAGGAGTATGTTGACATTGCCCAAGAATGGTAACAGTATTCTGTGCAAAACTTTTTCTACAAATGAAAACACAACAGCACATAGTGTTGCTTCTGTGTTAGGGCCCTACTAATTTCCTTTTTTGTCTGGCATCTAAAATTGCAATCAAGCCTGGCTTAAGACTTTTTTTTTTTTTTCTTTTCCCATACACAACCCATCTGGTGAGACAATTCCTGTCCTATGAGGAAAAGTGAAACAACGATACAGATAAAATTGCTGGATGAAGGCATCCAAATATTTTTGCTTGGAATTCAGTTTCCAAGTCCCAGTTTGTATAAGCAGTCTTTCCTCTCTTGTTGTGGTTCGTTTGGAACATTAATAAATAAAAATCTTAGACTGGTCTTTGTTAACTGAAACAAGATAGTCTTATGAACTCTGAAATGAAAACAGCTGCCCAGATAATCACTACTAGGGAACATTTAACGCTTATCATATTGAAAGCAAAACAGTTTTACATGCAAAGACAAAAAGAAATCTTATCGCTGTGGTTCTATATTTAGTTCCTTATCATATGACATTAAATTAATTAAAAATTTAACTCAATTAACTGGAAGGATTTGTTTTGTAGTACATATGCATGTATATATAAGAAGTTCTGTATGAATGGATGCATTAGATCATTGACAACAAAAAACAAGTCTCTAAATGACATAAAATTTAGATCAATCCATTGTTTTCAAAGCTTTCTCATTTGAAAGGAGAAGCACAAACCCACAGGAAGTACACAGAGAAATTTCAGAGCGTTCCTTTGGGATCATGTGTCTGTAATCACTTGTCATTGTGACATGAGCGAACAGGCTTCCATCCATTTATGACTCATTCATGATTATGGTCACGTATTTTGCAGAAAAATAAAACAAGTGTTAGTCAGTAAAATCTTATGTACTCCAGATGCTGCACTACAGAGACTTGAAATTGATATGCCTCATTGAAATGTAGTTAAATGCATCAGTAAAAAGTTATGTATATTCCATCATTGTGACTCATTTAAATTGATTTAGCCTCTTAGTTTTCTTGTTGTTCTTAGGCGTAAATGAGATGGAGGGTAGAGATGGCCCGTGAACCACGAGCTGAAAAAGATTGAAAGCATAGTTGCATCACATTTCCAGTATGCAAATATTCAAAGCTGAATTTCCTCTTTCGCTGTGATCTCCAGAAAGCTCAACTTGAAGGCAAGGAATGGATTGAATAGAAACAAAAAATATTTAACCCTGTCTATGCAATTAAAAAAAAAATAATAGCTTATACACATTTTTTTTTTCCATGTGCTGTATTTCCTAAGCTGACTTGTGGGGGGAAAAAAAAGTTTTCCTCTTTGTTGTTAGCTGTTTGTACAGAGATAAATCTATCTTTTAAATCCAGTTTTAATGATGGCATAATGACAGTATTTTCTATGGATTTATTCAATTATTGTTCATCCTATAATGTCCTTAAGTAAATAAATTTGTTTGTTCTCAACACTGCACAAACCTAGCAATGGAAATTATGCCAAAATAAATGTATCATAGAGAAATTAGTTGTTTTTAAGTAATTAATATTGTATTTGGTACTGTAAATGTTTTCATTTGACTTTATTTCCCTTATAAATTTGATGAAAGAAGCTGACTTATCAGATTGTAAAACAGTAGAGCATTCAGAGTGACGGTGATGGAAAACGAGAGCTCCTGTTTTGCTGGTGTAAAATTAAGGAGAGTGCTACTTTTGCGCACTAAATACACCCGTCACATTACAATCTGGCCAGACATGGACCCAGCAGACCCCTCGTCACCTCAGTCTTGCTTGGCTCGGGTGGAGGAAGTGCTCCAGCAAACTTGGAAAAAATTAATTGTGAACATGTCTAGGACAGAGCCCTTCAGGAAAGGAGAAGGGAGCTACGCCAGGAGGGTGCGGACTGCCTATCATCCGCCCGCCTGCGAGGGTCTCCAGCTTCCCCCCACCCTCTCACAGAGCCCTCAACTTGGGGAGCTTAACCCATGCAGGTGGGACGCACAAGCCTGACGCCAGGGGAACTAGTAGAGCGGCTAGAATAAAAATCGTGCAAATTATGATACAAGCGTGTAAATTGGCAGATATGTGCTCAAGACCAATGCAATCAAATCTACCCGATTTGCCACTTGAAATGGCGGCCATTTTCCAAGATGGCTGCCAAAAAAGACACAGAAATTGATTTATTGCACAAAAATGACAAAGCAAATTATGATACAAGCATGAAATTGGACATACATGTGCTCAAGACCAATACAATCAAATCCACCTGATTTGCCAGTTGATATGGCGGCCATTTTCCAAGATGGCCACCAAAAAAGACCTCAGAAATTGATTTATTGCATAGAATTGACCATGCAAATTATGATACGAGCTTGAAATTCAACATAAGTGTGCTCAAGACCAATACAATGAAACCCACCTGATTTGCCACTTGAAATGGCGGCCATTTTCCAAGATGGCCACCAAAAAATAACATAGAAATGGATTTTGTTGCACAGAATTGATCAAGCAAGTTAGTACACAAGCATGAAATTTGGCATGAATGTGCTAAAAAAAACAATACAATCTAATCAATGTTCACATTCACTACATTTGTGATTCCTTCTATGATGAAGTCATTTTTCATATGGAAATTTAAAGTGGCAGCTCCATTTTTTCCAAAATGGCTGCCAATAAACTGACCTATGGATATGAATTTTCAAGCAAAAAGGCACATAACTGAGAGTCAGTGTTTCACAAATGACAAATGAACTATGTACAAAGAAAACAAACCCTGAAAGAGCTAAATTAATCTCAGAAGCAATGAGGGACATAGAAGAGAGCGAGTGCAACAGAGAACAGCATCAGGACAGACAGAGCCAGGCAAGTTGGTGCATGGCTCTATCTAAAATCCGACTGTACAACCAGAGAAGACGATAACAACATTCTTTTTTGATTTTTATTTTTTGTTTTTTTTGTAACTGTAACAAGGCACAGAACTTGGATGCCAAGAACAACAATATGACAGTAAGTATATCAGCATGGACAAATAACAGTCCGTTTCACAACAAATATGAGCAATTTTTCAATTGTGTTTTTAAGAAAACACCATCAACTTTGGGATAACTAAAGTCACTGTAACTGTTATCTAACTACATCTTCTATTCACATGTGCAACCACATAGTTCTGTGCACAAAAGACCCAAACGGAAGCACTTGCATCTATGGTTGCAACCTTTTTTGCATGAACACTTTGTAAGTTCTCGACAGCTGGCTGCAATTGGAGGCAAAGTTGTCCAACAAACCTGCCATGTGTCATTACATTTCATCCAACCCCATTGAGCAGGATTATCAATATGTGGCCTGGCGATTGTAGTCTGATATTGTAGAAAATATTGTAAATATTTTGCCTACTTACAAATTAGTGAGTCGGGGCGCGCAGGTTTCTTTAATCCTCGGTGGCACTGAGCAGAGGGCCACTCGCACCTCCTGTTCAACAGAGAGCCGCAACCTCCTGTTGTTCTTCATGTTTAACCAGAGCAGAGAACACCAACTCACACAGGCAGGTAGTGGGGAAAAGAAGAAGGTGCTCAATCGCGTGGTGGGAGATGCTTAGGTAGTCCAATGCAGAAGAATGAGCTAACTAGCAGTTCAGTTAGCATTAGCTAACTAGCAGTTAAGTTAGCATTAGCTAACTTCTCCCGACAGGACGCACTCGGGCTGAGGATTGCTGACACCCCCGGTCCAACTGAAGCCATAAGACGGTAACTTTCATGATACTGTCAGCTGACAGTTTTTTTTTCCTCTTTTCTTTCGGTGGTGGGTTGTCGGCAGTCTCTGCACTGGTGGTTGGTGGTTTGCTCCGCACAAGAAAGCGCTCTTTCTCTGTTTTCATGTTGTCCTTCAGCCTTTGATGTGTCACACTCTCATAATTCCCACCTGCGCAACTGCGTTAACAGCGAAATATGGGTTCTCTGAGGATTTTTTTTTTTAAATAATTTTTTAGGGAATAGAGTTTTCCTCTGTATTATGAAATGAGTACATACAAAGTATTAATATAGTAAATAAGATAAAAAATATTGTTGTGTAGTTGTATATTGCACACCAGGGGGATATTCCTAGAAAGTAGCTAAAGTAAGCCAGGCTATAGCCGGAAAGCGTCGCTTGAACTAGCGCCATCTTCCATTTAAGCCTCAAGTCGTTCCTCGAAGACATTTTAGCTGCATCTCGGTGAGGCTAATCCAAGCGAGGCTTACATAGCCTAGCTAAGTGCGAGTGCACGAAGAACGTAAGAAGCCCTGACGAGTGGATGGTGGAGAAACCGAGATCTGTGTGAAAATGAGAGCGAGACAAGAACTGTTATTTTTTCGGCAGCTCAACAAATAATGCTTATGGAGCTGTGTGAGGATTTTAAAAGTGTCATCACCAGAAATGGTAATACAGCTGCGATCAATAAAGCGAAGAAACGGCATGGCAAACAACTGCAGAAAGACTAAATGCGTAAGTTATGAAAGTTTCATACCATTGTCAATTGTTAGACATTCATTTTACTGTCCTCATGTATTTATGCTCTCCTCTTTGTGTTATAATGTGTTTACATAAAGCATGCTGAATTGTCTCTGTATGAGATGTACAGTACAAATATACTGACCCTGCTCAGTTTATTAATAACCCAATAATCGACATGCATCATCATACTTTGTGACTATATTATCCTGTGTGTGTGACCCAGATGTTATTTTTTCACTGTTACATCTCAACAGGAGCAATCTTAACAGCCAAAAGCGTACCTGGCAGCAGGTGAAGGTAAAGTACAGGAAAATATTTCAGAGTGGTAAGTAGCCTTTGAAGAAATGTGTTTGTCCAATAAAGAGAGCACCAAACTACATACAAGAAACTGAAACTAAAAAAGATCAAGCTAGAGATTATGAAACTGGAGATGGATGTTAGTATAAATTCAGATAAAGGAGAATTTCGTGTTGTGAACTGTATTTAATTCTGTTTTCTCTCCACAGCTTGAGAAACATGTTATAATAATTAAACAATTCAACACAACTTGAACTCAAACTTGTCATTATTGTACGGTTCATGCAACGTGTTAGAAATGTGTTTTTTACATTTATATTCACAGTGGGGTGCCATGACCTAAACGTGTGGAAAGTTATAAATCATCTCTGTCCATTTAGCCTTCTTACACTTGCTTTGACTTAAACTGCTACTGTGTCAATGCTAAATGATGAAAAGAAGTTCTAACTCAAAGGTCACAACAATAAGGATCAAAGGAAATATGTGTCCCTGTACAGGTCCCTCACTGTGTCAGGAGAAACTGAGTCCTTTCAGGCACTAGAACTCAACGAAGAAAAGACTTGAGCCTGAAAAGTTGTCTATAAGACAAAATGTATCAAATATGAAGTATACTATTAATTTAAGATGGCTCTGTCAGAAGTCAGCCATGGTGCCTGAGAACTTTAAGCAATGAACCTGTATTTAATTTGGCCAAAGGTCATTTCTATCCGTGCCCTTGTAGCATGTGCATGTGCATACATGCCCTTGTTCCTGGATCAGGATATGGGGTGAGGAGGTACGGCCAGCATGCATAGCCTCTGTCCCCAAGCAGGACACCATTGAACTCTCCTGCAGAATAAGAGAAATCTTGGATGGATATACATGTGTTAAGACTTGGCAATTTGATGCAATATGTGCCTTATATGGCTATCTATCATAAAGTATGACGAGCACTTTAAATTCCTTAAGATGACCTCTACACCTGACCTCTCATTACATCACCAAAATTCTGCCTATGCTACACCTTACTTCAAAAGTACACTCCTTCGGGTAAGTAAAATTCTTGTGCAAACCTCTGTGCCAGTGAGGATGCTCGGAAGATCCTTGAATCATGAACTGATCCCGGCCATTTAGCCTCAATGTTGGAAATGAAATGACCTCCATCACAGATCATCTGTACGCACGGAGGATAGGAGTCAATGATGAGCTTTCACAGGGCATAAATGTAACATTGCTCAGCGTTACTCAAAGGGGTTGATGTGGTATTTTTCAAAATGAGAAATCCAGTTCAGAGTTTATGGACAATTATCCCCAAGTGTACCTGAACATTTAGGATATGGAAAAATGTTCGGTTTACATAGTCAGCCTCCAGGGGTCCAGCAGGGGCCTGGACAATGTGACAATGTTTAAATCCAGACTGAAAACAGTTCTATTTAGATGTGCATATGACACCTGAAAGTATTTTTTCTGCACTCTTCACTTTTAAATTAATTAATTAATGATTCTTTTGTTTTTTGGAATGATTTTATTGCCTTCTTGTGGTTTTATGTAGCTGTAAAGCACTTTGAATTGCCTTGTGTACGAATTGTGCTCTACAAATTGCCTTGCCTTGGATGCGTACATGGGTACAGTGTGGTGCACCGATAACATTAGGGAAGCCTGAGGGAGATGATGAACTTAATGCAAATACTTCAGCCAGTAGGTTGTTTTACATTATCGGCTACTGTAAATGTGGAGCAGCAGCCTGAAAGGACAGAGGTCATATTTTTAATATGGTAAGATGTTTTAATTCCTGCGTTTTATCTAATATCTTGTTTATACAGTGTCCTTGACTGTTTTGAAAGGAGCTTTCAATAATTTGTATTATTAACATTATTACCTGTCCCCCATTTTTCTGAGTCTGGTCCTACGTGGGTGTAGATCGGATGTTTGTTAGGTATTTATTAGTTTTAATGAATACCATGTTCTCTCTCATTTAATTTCATGTTCAATACGTGTGTATAGTTGCGTTTCTTTAGTTGCACTGGCACCGACTGATTGATTTTTCGAGACAGTGAAAGTGGTGATATGATAACCACAGTTTTTGCTTCGTTTTTTAGACAAGACGTGAGTTGCGGGAGCGCAGAATTCTTGGTGAACATTTCTTTCCGGAGTCCGTTTCAGCCGGTCGGACATTTTTTGAGTTGCAGCTAAGCTAAGCTTCAACTTTAGCCTGCCCGGGACCAGGCTAGTTCAGCAGCATAAATTACCATGGTTACTCAGCGGGCGTTCAAATAAGCCACCTTTATGGAACGGAACTCTCGCTAAATTTAGCCAGAAGTAGCTAAATAAGCCAGGCTTTCCGCTAAGCCAGCTTCTAGGAATACCCCCCAGGACTTGGACACCCTCTGATCGCTGTCTTCATGGTATCGGTTCATGGTATCGGTTAACTTTAACGAGTACGAGTAGGAGTATGTTAGAACAGTATCGGCCCGATACCAGTATCGGTATCGGTGCATCCCTAAGGTGTACATTCCAAGCAAACCAGGGAAATATGGAATAAAGATCTGGGCAGCATGGGATGCCAGGAGCAGCTATGCCTGGAATATGCAGGTATACATGGGTAAACCCAGTACTGGAAGGGCCGAAAAAAACCAGGGCATACGTGTTGTGCTGGACATGACAAGCGGTATCTAAGGGCATAATATCACATGTGACAACTTCTTCACATCATATGTTTTTGGTCAGGAGCTGCTGAAAAGAAAGCTCACCGTGGTAGGAACAGTGAGGAAGAACAAGCCTGAACTTCCCCCTGCAATGGTATCGACCAGAGGAAGAGAGGCACTCTCATCAAAACTTGCTTTCACTGACACACTCTTGTGTCATATGTTCCCAAGAAGAATAGAAATGTCATCCTGATGAGCACGCTACACAAAGACGCCGCTGTCAGCACCACAGAGGACAGGAAGCCCCTTATGATCCAGGACTATAAAAAGAACAAAGGAGGCGTTGACTGCCTTGATAAGGTAATGTAAAGTTTCATCCATCATGCATTTTATTTATTTTTTATTTACGTGAATCCTAGCATTTTGTGTACGACAGATTCAACATTGTCCCCAATCTCTTATTTATTGTTCCTTTTATTGCAGCTTACTGGTATAAACACCTGCAAGCGAATGACAGCCCGCTGGCCTGTGGCACTGTTCTACAACATCCTTGATGTGTCAGCTTTGAACGCACATGTGGTGTGGACAGCCATCGACCCAACCTGGAATCAGGGGAAGAGTTTCAAGAGGAGACTTTTCCTAGCAGAGCTGGAGAAAGCTTTGGTGACTCCTCTTATTCAACGGCGCCAGCACATTCCCCGCACACTAGCCTCTGCCAGTTGTTGATGATTTATGAAAAGTTTTTGTAAAGCCCACTTTCCTCCGAGTCTCACACCCTGCTCACTTGTCTCCTGCTCCTTTAGATGACTCCACACTCTCACATCAATAGATCTCTTTTTTCTCCATTTTTAAAAAAAATAAATCTTTTGACTGTTTCAAATGATTCCTCTGTTAAATATCGCATTTCCAAAACAGAAGGGGAGCAGTGTGAATGTAGTTATAAATTTTAATTTTCAATTTTCAAAATTCATTAAGTGTCCAGTTATGTTCAACCCTGGTAGGTCTTTCAAAATATTAATGGCTGAAGTTCATTTTGAAGTCTTTGCTCTATGGAGTCAGTGTTAGAATGTAAAATGCAAAGATCTGGCGAATCTGCACATGTTGTGTTTCTTGGCAGTGACTTTGTGTTTTCCCTGAACATATTGTTACCCTTTGTAATAAAACAAGATATGTGCTATTTATCATGTCTTTGATGCTGCATTCAAACGGCTCAACTAACTAAAATTCAACCTTTTGCTTTAGGTGCTCAGTAAAAAAAAAAAAAAACTCTTACAGGGAAAGATAAAGTTTTTTGGAATTATACACCCATTCCCAGCCAGCATGTCCATGTGGGGCCCATAAGGTTTAAATTTGGGCTGAAGATAAGGGTCCCAAGTGGGTTTGTCCGCAGTTTCCACAGTGGCCTCACCTGTGTTTGCCCATATGGATTTCAAAGTGTAACTTGAGGGTTAGGGGTTAGGGTTACCCTAAGCCTTATTCCAAAGGCAATACAGATAAAACACATCACACAAAGTAAAAGAATGTTCACATTCACATTTGCTAAATGCAAAGTCCAACCAAAGCCACACAGCAACTTGAAACCCATATGGGCAAACACAGGTGAGGCCACCGTGGAAACTGCAGACAAACCCACGTGGGACCCTTATCTGCAGCCCAAATTTAAACCTTATGGGCCCCACATGGACATGCTGTCTGGGTTGTTTTGTTGGAGACACTCAAAAATTTTGGTAATGCATTCCTAACTCTCACTCAAGTCAGCCTGGTCTCATGACTAATTGTGAAACAAAATTAAATTTTCTCTTGAGTTATGTATTCTGTATTCATTTAAATCATTCTAGCATTTATAGCCACCAGAATTATTGTTTTTTTCTTGAGACCGCACTGCTCCAGCTCCTTCAAGTTGGATAAATTTCCCTGTTGTACAGCAATCTTAAACTCATGCCTCAAACTCTCAATCAGATTGAAGCCTGGTCTCCGACTTGTTTTTGCTTCAGCAGTGAGCTTCGGTTCATTTTTATTCTGTACAGTGCATTTCCATCTCTGTCATGCAGAATGTTCTTTGAAGACGAATGATAAAAACGGTTTACATGTTTGGTGAGTCTCCTAGATGAATTTGGGTGAGTTCCAAATGTGCCCTCTAAATGTTTCCTTAGGTAATGGCTTTTCTTGTCCCCGGTCTAATATATTTAATTATTTATAAAAATTATTTTATAACACTTAAAGTGGTTCTATAGATAGAGATTCCAGTCTCCTCTTTGGAGCTTTGAGGCTCTTTTGGCTTCTTTGTTACCTCTCAGATTAATATCCCCTTTGCCAGGTCATTGAGATTAAATGGTCTGCCCCTTTCTTGACAGGTTTGTTGTGGTGTCATATTTTTCTCAGTTTTCTCAAAGTTTTTTCATCGCCCAACTCTAATCTATACTTCTCCAGAACTTTGTCCCTGACCTGCCAGAGCTTATTGGCTTTAATTGTGCTGCTCTCCAAATGGTTTTGCCGACTCTGAGGCTGGTAAAAAATGCTCCACCTAAACCGTGGGTCCTAATTACTATCTTCATGCTGTCTATCAGATCAACCGTGACCGTCTCTAACCACTGATAGGACTTCTACCGTATCTGTGGTACATGATGTTCAGAGATTTCATTCTTCCATGATGGTTCCTCCTCCCCTTTACTGGGTTTCAGCTGTCTGAGGCATTCACTTAGCAGTAAATTGAGTGTATCTGGCACCAGAAAAAACAGAAAAGAGGAAAGGTGTGAAATAAAAAGTTTCTCATGCAGTATGCATAAGGTGCAGCCGCAAACTCCTGCAATCGGACGCAAGTGCGCATGACCAGAGGAACAAATGAGAGGGTACTGTAAAAAAAAATGACCATTTCACACTTTAAGTGACAGAAATGAGCGTAAAATGAAAAACAAGATACGGAGCATATGAAAGTGGGTGGAGGTTAGTGTACCGTGAGACTGTGGAGAGAGAGAGAGAGAGAGAGAGAGAGAGAGAGAGAGAGAGAGAGAGAGAGAGAGAGAGCGAGAGAGCGCTCACCACAGAGCTCTGTACAGTCCAGTTTGTCTCTTTTGTCCGGCGCAGGTTTAACTTATCCCTTAGTTAAGCCTTAATTTGTTTTCTGGCTGTTTCTGACAGCTAAAAGTCGGGTTTGCTCTCATATATTGGGACTTACCGCTTTATCTGTCGACTGTCGGGTTTTCACTGGGGGGGGGGGGGGGGAACACACCGTGATCCGGACGTTGCCGCCGAGAGATATGAGGGCAGGAAAACTTCAGAGCTCCTGGATGGACGTACCTCTCATCATTTTCTTCATCCACCTGACCCAAACTCAAGTTAAAGGTAAAGAAAAACGGGGGCGGGGGACAGAGGCGACACATGATTCGAGGGGGGGAAAGGAGGCTTTTTCTGAAGATGATCAATAATTAAGCTATTCTAAGTTATTGACATCATTATTTTCAATGTTAAAGACCATTTTAATCCCAAACCAGACTGACTTCAAGGGGCTTTTTTGAATAAATGTTGATCCACATAGAAAATACATTTCTGCCAAACAATAGTACGACTATAAACAGAAAAATTAAACCATAATAAACACTGTACATAAGCGAGGGGCTCCTCGTGTATCACGAACCTCCTCTGGCCCCTTACACACTGACTCCTGATTGATTTGAGTTTGGGCAGTAATCTCATTTCTGTTATCTCAAATATCTCAGTAATCTCATTAATCTCATTAATGTGGCATTATCTGGTGTCCTGCACAGATGTAGGTGAGAAGGCATGAAAAGGACTGAGATCAGTTCATTTCAACATGACTGGGTTGTGTTTAGATTAGCAAGGCCAATCAAAATATTGGCACTGAAATATAATATAACTGTACCAGACAGAAGTAAAAATCCAGTAACAGTCATATGTTTTAAACATTAATGATGTTGGACAGAATTCACTGTTGGGGGGTCAAGCTGGTGTTTAAAAAAAGACAAAAAAAATCTTAAATTATTGTGTTTTTTCATTTCCATTACTCGTCCTCATTCACATGCCCTCCATCACCTCCCGTTCTGTGAGTCATCCTCATGCTCAGGTTTCCTGTTGTGTCAGAGGATTTCATAGATGCACATTTTATTTTATATGCACTGAGGGATGAGTTTACAAGGGCAAAAACTGGTGATCTGAAGTGAAGAAGTCATTCAAGACGAGGTTTTTATCATTCTTATTTTTCATTCTTTGTGTTTTGGTTCTACATTTGGATGCTGGCAAAACATATAATGTTACCTACAGGCAAAAGCATTGTGCCCGGTTTTCAGTTATTTTATGTCATCACAATTACTGTGAACATACAGTTTTGTTGCGTCAGGCACCCCTTGGAAGCATTGTTAAGACTTAGAAATACCAAGGCTGAGAGATTGTTAAAAAATAATTTTAACAAACAAAGAAAAAGAGATAGATAATCTCATTCAAGGATCAGCGAGTGACATACGATGAGAGCACGCAACATCCACATGAACAGACATTTAACCTTTTTGCTTTTTAACTTGAGTCCCTATTTATAAAATCCAGTAACTGTATAATGGACCTTATAATTTTCTTAATTTTTTTCTATTATCAGTTCACTATGATCAGTCCCGGAACAATTAAAAGTAAAAAATACATAACTGAAATGCAGCGAGACTGCTACATAATCTTTCCAGACTTTTAGACAAACACGTAAGTGAACATAATCAGACAAGTGTGCCTGATTACAGTAGACAAGCCGATAAAAGTTGACAATTCGATACTTTTGTCAGATCAGGCATTGTTTCTTTTATTTCTGTGGGGAGAAGAGAAAGTTGGCTCACGTACAGTCAATTTCCAGCTGAGAGATCACTGAGGGCAGACAGAGGAGAAAGAGTCCGGATTCAGCCAGCCATAAAGATTATTGTAGAGGGTTTATACCTTTTGGAGTCAGAGGAATACTTCAAAGTGACTCGTTGTTTTGGGTCACGTTTTTTGATAGGATTGCTTGTGAACACAAAGTAGCACTGATTTGAAGGCCGTCACTTGTAGATCGGTTATTCTTGCACATTTTCTTAATTTGGGCAGAAAAGTTGCTAATTGAATTGACTAAGTTAATGCTTGCCAATCGAAATGATGTCTTAAAACATGAATAAAAATCATCCTCAGTTTGGCACTTCAGTGGCAAATATGTTGACATGTTTCTGATGTTGGCACATGCCCCCATAGGTACTTATTTGCGAAAGGCATCCAGATGCAGTGCAGACACCCTCTCAATTAATGTGCCATGGAGGCTGCATGATGTCAGTTTGAATATTTTTTTGGCTATATTTAGCTAATATTTTAAGTGGAGCTGTGCCAAATTGAATCTGCTCTCAACATTCAGGAAGACATTCAAGAGGCAGGTAGGCCGATTACTATCTATTATTGTTTCAGTGTAGGTGGGAGATTTGCCAGACTCTCCTAGTAATTGAAATATATCCGATGTGCAAGCGAACCAGTCCTCGTATTACAGCTCATAAGCTCACAAGGAGGTAATAGAATATGAATCCCTTGATGGAAGCTGCTTCTCGCTCACTCGTAAACGCACTAATTTGCTTTTAGCAGTGTGCAGTGGGAGACTTATTTTCTTACCGTTTGTTACCAATTCCACACAAAACAACCCTCCGTAGTAAGGGAGAGTAACAGCAGCAACGGATTAAACACAAACAAAAGAGGAACCGCTGCTGTATTTCAAAGTTTAAGCAGATTTCACAGCTGTTTTTTTTTTCTTCATTATCCTGATATTAAAATATGATGCTAAAATAAAACGATTAATGGAATCAAACATTATTCCAATGTGGATATTAAAGGAGCTTTTGAAAACATCTAATGGGTTTTTCTGCTCTCAAATCCAAAATGTACCAATATCACAAAGAAAGTGCAAGTATTCAGATATGGCTATGTTTCACATCGCTTGTTTTTGTTTTTTTTGTATGGGCAATGTGCATGTGACATATTGCCAGTCTGTACCCATCCCCAACCATGTATCTTTTTAATGCCTAACCCTGAACAATGACAGCAAAGTGAAAATTCCCTGGACAACACTTGATAGTGGGATTGGACATAATATAATGCCTCGTTCCACACCTTCCTTACTCCTTTTAATCATTTTGAAACATGTTATAGATGCAAAATATCACATTGGATAATCGTGTGGCAAATTTGTAAAGGAAAACATAGGCATGTAATGGTTTTGGAGCCTTGAAAATGTAGTCATTTAAAAAAATGTTCAGCTTGTGGGAGGGTTTCACATCTCGGAAAACATGGGTATGTCATGATTTCAAAAATCAAACATAGGCATGCAACAAACGTGGAGCTCAGAGAGTGCTGTAACTGAGCAACTTCTAAATCTTAACGGTGAATCCGCTGTATTGTGAAGCAACATAGCAATTACACATTCGGTAGTGAGTGAGTAGAGTGTTTTGTCCAATGTTTTCTGCCGTCTCACGTTGTTATGGGGCAGCATAGCTTAGAACCACGCATCTGTGTCCGCCTATTCCTGCATTCCACACAAATAAAACGGGTATAAAAACAATTTAATTTGGTTGGTTGATTTATTTTTTATGAGTTATTTGCCCTTCTTTGTCTGTTCAGTGTGACGGCTCTTGCCAACACCACTCATGATAATTGATACAGATTTGTTGAGATACTGGCCCTGTTCTTCGTTGCATAACCTTTTAAATGTAACACTGAGTATTCGAGTGAAATGCGGACTTTGAGCTTTAAAATCTTTTGAATTTGTGTTGTGCAAACAGTGTTGGAATATCATGCAGGTCATTTAAACTTATTATGAGCACTTTTCTATCATTTTCAGCATATGATTTCAAATCATATCCTGGTGGTGCCTCATATTGGAGAAAAGCGTGTCACCACTCAAACTCACATTTCATTTCATAAAGCAGATTGCTTTGACTCCAAGACTTTCAATAGGTCACCCGACAGGAAGACGTGAAACTCTGAACGCTCTAAATCTGTTTTTAAATCTTTTTCGGAAGGATCTTCAGTGTTTCTTATGAATGAAAATCAAATGTGCAGTTAAAATGGAAAGAATCGACCAAAAAAAAGCTGAGTCAGCTACTGACTCACAGGGAGTGGTTGAGGAAAAGGCTGATATTAAATAGAATACGATATGAAGAATGAGAATGAGATAAAAAGGAGAACAAGTAGATTTTCATATTGTTTTATTTTTTTTTATCATGCCTTGACCAGTCAGAAGTGTCCCTTTGATATGTCACAAGGAGATGTGATCACAGCAAAAACACTACAATGGTTTTTATAAAACGTGCCTCAGACACATGTATCTGAAACAAAAGCTTTTTTTTTTTTACCTCTGCCAAGGAGGAAATGTTGTTGGCTCATGTTATTTGTCTGTTTCGTAGCAGGATTACTCCTAAAGCTATGCACAGATTTGCATGAAGATTTTAACAGAACTGAAGCATAGCCAAACTTGTGATTAACTTTTGATGTCGATTCAGATCTGGATCCACAACTGGAGATTATTGCAACTCCTCCTGTTATTAAATCATCTTCATTGGCTTCATGTTAGAATTTAGAATGAACTGCATTGACCAGACTCAGTGAGTAATTCCCTATACTCCCTATATAGACCAGTGAGCAGTGCTGACCAACATATCATTGGGGTCATCAGGTGGGAACCTCCTTCCATCACTGTTTCGTCTAGTTGGGCCCACGACACCTCCAGGAGGCTAGACAATGACCACTGGCGTCCCAGAGTCACCCCCCTAATGCCAGCCAACACTGCCCTTCATACCACAACAACCATCTTTTTTTTCCACAACCACAAGCTACCCCAGCCTCTCACCAACTGCACACCAGTCATGGCGGGGTGGGGATACAAACCCTGGTTCGGGTAGGGGGTAGAAATAGAAGAGGTAAAGATAAGTAGGAATGGGATTCAAACCCTGGTTCGGGTAGGGGGTAATGAAAATATAGAGGGTGTCAGAGGTGGAGGCAGGACAAGACACACTAGCAGATTCAGCAGACAAACTCACCTAAACAGTCCTACAGTCACTAAGAATGCCAGCAAAAACAAAGTCATACAACTCACTCTCACCAACTGCACACCAGTCACAGCGGGGTGGGGATGCAAACCCTGGTTCGGGTAGGGGGTAATGAAAGTATAGAGGGTGCCAGAGGTGGAGGCAGGACAAGACACACTAGCAGACACACTAGCAGATTCAACAGACAAACTCACCTAAACAGACCTATAATCAGCAAAAATGCCAGCAAAAACTAAGCCATACAACTCACTCAAAGCCAACTCACCCAAAATGGCCGCCTGATTTCAAAAGGATCACATGGGCCAAACCCTCCACTTAAATATCCTGAATTTCGTCTTTGCTTCTTCCAAGAGTCTGTTTACCCTAAGTGCTCCCCCTGCTGGGCCCCCAGCTACTATTGCTTCTTCTAATCCAAATCCACTGACTGGATTTTACTGCTTTATCTGACAGCTCTTTCACTATTTTCCTCACATTCTGTCCACTTACACCCAGCTCCCTCAACAATGAGACAACAGACTTTGCAACAAATCCTCTACATCCTACTTCCACTGGACAGATTCTAACTTTCCATCCTCGCTGCTCTGCTTCTGCCCCCAACTCCACATATCTAAGCTTTTTCCTTTCATATGCTTCTACCACTAATTCCTCCCAAGGAACAGTCAGCTCTATGAAATAGACTCTCATTCTACTCCTAGACCACAAGACTTTATCAGGGCTTAGATTTGTAGAGGCTATCTCCTGGGGAACAACAAGCTTATTTCCTAAATCTACCTGCATCTCCCAATCACAAGCATCCTCCTAGCTGCCGTGCCTCCTTATCGTCTTATTAACTTTCTCCCCCTCTTGAACAAACTGAATTGCCACTCTCTTCATCTTAGACCCTCCTAAGTTTACCTGCCTTCGTTTATCTTCAATACCTGCAGCTAAGCTTCTTAATACTTGGTCATGTCGCCATGTATACCGGCCTTGTGACGGACTAACCTTACAACCTGACAAAATATGCCTTAGAGTTGCAGTACAGTAATGACCACAAATAGAAGTAGATCTTTGACATACAAACAAAGCGTTATCAAGTCAGGTTTTGCAGGTTGACATATTGCGGTACGACAGTAGTTTTTATGCCTCTTGACCACAGGGGCAGAACTGTTGGGTACTGTTGCCTACCATAGATATGCGTCCACATCTTGACTCCTGGCAATCAGCAGCACTAACAGGAGAGGACTTACTTAAATAGGTGTACTAACTGAGGCTACCTTTACACGGAAACGATCTGAAACCAAAACGCAAAAGTGGCGTTTCGTTTTCACTTTTAAATCTGCATTTAGACGAGCGTTTTAGGGTGAAAATCTGCGTGCATACGGAAACGCAAAAGTGTGTGACGTTTCATATTTATCGATGCAGTAAACACGCCAGATGGCTAGGTGGCAACACTACCAAGACCAAGTCTTTCTACTTCTATGTGACGAAACGCAGTTTTGCGTTTTTCATCCTTTACACGGTGGCGCGACAGTGGAGCGTTTTCAAGAATTCCACTCTGGAGGGCGGTTTAACTTTTTTGCGTTTTCATGCCCCCAAAACGCCGTTACCATCTAAACGATATAGTGCATCCGCAAAAAGGTTTTGTGTTTTTAACCCGTTTTCGTTTCCGTGTAAAGTGGCCCTGAGTATGTTTAGCCGCTCAATTATAGATTATGTGTTCACATCATCCAGAATAAGATACTACCATATTGCTACATTTTCAGATCACTGTAACCCAAATAAGGTCATAGTCAGAATGAGAGATATTCAAATGAAGTTATGTAGAGTATATGAGTCTTAGTAGTAGACGCTCTTTGGGGGAAAAAACAGAGTAATGCTTTCTGTTTTGAAGGATATCGATAAATGAGGTTTTGAGTCATTAATTAGCTGATGCATTTTAGCATGTAAATGGAAACATAAAGGGAATATCTTAAATGCAACTCATGTAAAAACCATATAAGAATTACAATATGGTAAACAGAATACTGTTTTAAATGTGAACATTCATTGTTTGAGCAATCATTTAAGACAAAGGGTTGAAGAAATACCAAATGCTGTAAATACACTCAGCTATTTGTTCTTTATTCAAGATGAATTGTAATTACCAGATCCAAGAGAAGCAATCAACTTATAATTATAACAAATTCATGAAACTTAATCGCGATGAGCCTCATCAAATATTTAAATATGATACATTTTCATACTGGAACTGTCTCATATTCACACTATCCTGTTCTTTTATTGCTGAGCATTTCACTTTTCATTTTTTTTGGGGGGGGTTGTTCATCACTTTAATATCCTCAAAAGCATCAGAAATGAATATTGTCGTTTAGTAGCCAACTCTTTTCTGGGAATAGGGAAAGAAACAACCACCTGGAGCCCTTCTGTGTCAGTTTAAGGTTTGTTTTTCCCTTTGATGCCATGTTTCACTACATTGAGTGCACAAAGCACTGTTCATTTGCTCTGTTTTCATATTTGTTTTATCCATTTGTTATTTCGCTCAAACATTTCACTTATTTTGTTTGCATGTCTTAGCATTATCCTTTGCTTTTCATTAAGTGTGTGCACAAAATAAGAGAAAATGCAGTCTGCTCTGAACTGTCTGCCTTTCAACTTAATCCCCCATGACTGAAAAATGAAAGCTTTCTTCTCTTCCAAAGACATAATGTCCACTAAAAACACGGTTTGTGATTTTTTGGATGTGTCTCTACAATCATTGACAGCGTGCTGCTTTTGCCATGCATTTCTGTTTCTTGGATCATACTTACAGTCAGAAATGAATTTTTCATCAGATTTCATTTATTCTGGTGTCCTGCTGCTCGCCGTGTCCCCTGAGGCACATTACTGTTTTCTTATTATTTTGTTGCCAGGTCACACAGCAATATTGTAAATATTCCCTCTAACCTCAAGCACTAAGAATATTATTACAGTTAACTTTTGTTTAGTTGTAACAGCCAGCACCGAAGTCTCAAACACTGTAAAAATAATTCGAATTAAAGCTCGACACTGCAAGGCGCCTTCACCCATTCACTCTCGTTGTGCTTCCCTTGTGCTTTTCTCCATCAAACACATGTTGGCTTCGATGTCTTGTCAAAGCGACTTTGACATTTAGAGTGAGGAAGGCGGGGATTGAAACTCTGATTTACAGATTAGCATGCAGCCCTCTATTTCCAGAGGAATAGATGTCGATGCAGAATGTGACTTTTCTCTGCCCCGACACAAGATTATTAAAATGAGTTATTACTCGGCAAGAAGGGAGTCAGAAGGAAAAAGAGAGAAATGTGGTTTTATGAGGTTACAATTTACGTCTTACTCGTGGGAAAGAGTTTTAAGAGATCTGCCTAAAAATGACAAAGCACTTTTTTATGGGGAGGTTTTTCTTTCTATTTTTGAGCCATGCTGCCCTGCTGTGCTCACCTGGTATCGACTCTTATTTTGTGCACACAAATTAACTAAAATGTGCAAATGTAAGTAAATTGAAAATATATATATATTTTGTATGCTCAGTTTAGTAAAGTAAAGAATATTACTTTCTGTCTACGGCCACTAAGGGAAGCCACATTATGTTGGCTTTTGTTTGGCGTCAGGAGAGAGGCTGTGAGAAGAGTAGCAACTTTACTGCATCTGGAAAAAAAATGGTAAAAAATTTGTTTCTGTCTTGTTTTCCGAGCCAAAAAAAAAATGACAGCAGTAAAATCGATAGGAAATAAGAAAAGCAGTTCACACTAGGGGTTAAAGTAAGAATAAAAAGAAGGTAGATAGGCTCCATATGAATTTATGTTTTAAACAAATTATGTATTGGCCCTCAGGCATTCATCAGGATCAGCAACCGTGAGACTGCAGCATTTAAAAAGCTAAAGGAACTCATTACCCTCTTAAGAATATTCTTTTGAACTAAAATTATAAAGCAGTCACACATTTTTTTATCTGACAGGTTTGTACAAAATCAAATAATTCTGAAGAAAAATGCTGTTGATCCACACTAGTTTAACACTTTTCACAATACAGTTTACAGATAACAGTTCAAATAACAGACAGGAAACTGTAAAATAAAGCACAAGGGGTTTCATAACTTCTGGAAGGAAAGAGTTGTTTTTTGTTACCTGTTGTTTTTTCTAATTATCTATCAGTATAATACATGTACAAATGTCATACTGTTTCATGCTACTTTGGACTGCTTTCTGGCTCACATCCCAAACAACTGATTAACTGATTTATCGTGATTTTCAGCCCCAGTGTTATCCTGTACGTTCCTTGTGAAACACACACTAATATCAGTTTTTTTGCCAAGCATGTGACCGATCATGTAGACAATGGAAGGCTAGGATGAGCTCATGCTCTGTTAAGTTACATCCACCTTAAAAAAAAAGCAGGTATTTTGACTCGTCTTTTTTTTAAAACTTTTTTTCCTAAATGTTAGCTGCACGAACCTCTCAAAACAATCACTTCTAAACAAAAATTGCAGGAACATTGCAGGGAAACCTCTCTGCTATCTTCTTCTACAGGAAATGGCCACTGCTACAAATCTCACCACATCCTTGGATAGAAAAAAGAGGTCTAACAGTGTTTTTTTCTGGGTGATTGTTTTCAAAAGCAACAGAGCTCCATTCACAGCAGGGATGCGTCTTGTGGCACAACACTGGATAAACGGGGATCAATCAAGTATCAAGAATATTGCACTACTTTTGGTGTTTTTTGACGATAAACATGTTGAGAGATTTGCTATTGTGTACACAATGGTCATATTGTGGCTAAATAGACCTTTATATTAATGCAGCAATCTGTGCATTTTCTAAATTTAGGACAGACATTCGTGGACATCTGAGTGACATTGACGATACACAAGTGAAAGAAAAACAACAAGAAAGTAAAGGCAAATTAAATGTAAAATTTGAAAGAAAAAACGGGCTGTGCAATATGTTCAAGACATGAACCATAAGATGCATCGTAAGAGATTTCTTATTCTTACAGTACACTGACTTTGTTGGAGGATAAAGTCCATTCTAAATAAAAAGTCATTTTGTTTTAATATTCTCTGAGATTTTAATGTTTTTTTTTGGGGGGGTGGGGGGTGGGGGGGGGGGGGGTTCTATTTCTGTGTCACTTAGAAATAACAATACAAAAAATTGAATACATTTCCTTCTTTCCTTCCTATTTTATATATAATAATAATAATAATAATCAAAGTGTTTTTATTGATTTTTTTTTTTTGTTTTTATTTTTCCATTCAAACAACAAACATCCCATCAACAACAAAACAACAGGACCCAAGATACACACACAAATATCTGTCTCAACTACAGACAGACAACAACAAGACCAATCACCCAAATACAAAACATCAAACATACCACCACCCATGTGGCCCAGACACTCTAAAATAAATAAACAAATAGAAAATAACAACAATAATACAATAATAATTAAAATAAAAATAAATACATGGATTTTAAAACAAATTTAAATAAAAAAAAGGGGGGGGGGCTATGTTGGAGCAGAGGAGAGCTCCTGTTCAAAATGAGAAATAAAAGGCTGCCGGATCTTAGAGAATCTGTTTGTATTGCCCTGCAGCGTATATCTAAGGTGTTCTAATTTAGGGTGTGCCATCACCTCCTCCATCCAGCGTTTGTGGGATGGTGGTGTTGCCTTTATCCGATTAAATAAGATCAATCACCTGGCCAACAATGAAGGGAATGCAACTGCTTTCCCTTGAGTGATCGTTCCTATTTTATACATATATATATCTTTTTTTTCTCAGTACTGGAGGCCAGCAAGGTGGAAGAAGAGGCCCGGTGTCCCCTCGGCCAGTTCCCCTGTGGGAACATGAGTGAATGCCTCCCTCAGGCTTTGCAGTGTAACGGACACACAGACTGCCCAAATGGAGCTGACGAGTGGCGCTGTGGTAAGTGTGCGTTACTAATCTGTTACAGTGGTAATTTACAAATCAGCACAAACATTCAGGTGACCAGGAAATTCTCATGGCTGAAAATGTAGGATGTTTATTTATTTCTGTTTCCATTGGGGTTATCCCTATAAGTAGGTGCAACCATGCTTCCGTCTGCACAGCGCAAAAATATCAGTGCAGCAAAATAAGCAAAATTTACACACACAAACAAAAAAAACGTAAAAAAGGAGCAAAACAGATGTGTTTAAGTTTCACAGAACTCCTTATAACTGTTTGTTGTGAAGGTTTTACTGTGTAAATTCAAAGAAGAGAAAGGGATAACTTTAAAAAGAAAATAAAAATACAAATGCACTACGTCTCTGAGAGATAAAAGGATAGTTTTTCTCTAAACGTTTTACCTCTGTGCAGCTCTACCCCGTTGTGGCCTCTTTGCTATGCAAGTAAATAAGCGAGACTCAGAGGCAGAAAGGATAAACTACACAAGGAAACATGTGCGTCAGTGAGAAACTGAAAATGGAAATATTTAACTTTACAGGTGACCTGATATGTACATGGAGATATAATATCTGTCCCTGGATCTTAGCTCGTAACAAATTTAGATATAGCTACGATTAGAGTAACTATGTCAAAGCCACAGCAACAAACTCAAGCTCATAGGCTCATTCACAACAAAAACTAATCCCATCAGAGTCCTTTGGAGTAGTTTAATCTCCACAAATACTAGCTTAACATATCAAACACAGACAAAAGCACGCGTTTCAGAGCTGCTCCCTCCAGTCACAGGAGAAAAAGCTGCTCGATCAGTGAGCCTGTCGCTGACAACATCAAAGTGGGATTTTAGTGCATATCAATTTACAGAGGGATCCCATAATTTACACCTGGCTGTTTTGTGTTGCCACAAGAGTCATTCTTGTCAGAGTGTATAAAATTCATGATGCAGTGGCGAAAAAGCTTTTGTGTTATCTGGCTTAAGTGTTTAATAAATGATGACTGCAGGCTTCTTCCTCAAGAAAGCCCATCATAACCCACTGATGACACAATTATAACAGGTGCTCGCATCACAGAGTTCATGTTGTGGCAATTAATTCAATGGAAGAAAGGTAAATATTTCAGTTTTTTTTTTATTGGCTTTGTTTTTACAGGAACTACCAGATCACTGTGTGCTGGGTTTGATGAGCAATGGAAACTTATCACAGTATTAATCACAAGCCAAAAGTTGGCAGTCGCTTTATTCTGAATGTAACAGTATTTCATTAAAGGCAACCACAGTTGATTTACACTCCTTTTAGTTCCCAGATTGTCTTGTTGCTCTACTGCGATCTCTCTGGATTTTTGGCCAACTCTAGTTAGTATTTCTAAAGATAAACTGTCTCCCTGTACTGTGTTCCTCTGCAGAAATTGAGAATACACTTGAGAGAAGTTTCCCAGAACCATCTTAGCTCTTAACCACCCTGCTCGAAAACGGGTGATTGAGAAGAGAAGCAGGTCATAGTCGGGTCATAATGTGAGGTTCTGTGACCGTCCTCTGGCAACAATGTTTTGATGATTGATTTGACCTCTATGGACCCTTTAGAAAAGATTTAGCCCCCATGTCCCTCCCAAAAATCCCGGCATTTTTTGCTAGAGAGCCAAATTCAAAATGGCGCCCGGCGCCATCTCTAAAAAATAACTTTAGATCTGGATGACCTAGAATCATGTATGAAGGCACTTTTTCATACAAGTCAACCATGAGGATTCCAAATCTGACATCATTTTGATATTACACCTTTGTTTTGACCGCAAAATTCAAGATGGCTGCCATCTAGTACAGTGGTTCTCAACCTTTTTAGGCCGTTACCCCCCAAAACAGTCATATTTGGACTGGGGACCTAGAATCATGTATGAAGGCACTTTTTCATACAAGTCAACCATAAGGATTCTGAATCTGACATTATTTTAATCATCAAACCTAGTTTTGACATTGAAATTCAAGATGGCCGGCATTCAGTAGAGTGAAAATAGCCAGTTAGCTAGCTGGGGGGACTGCCCCCTTAGGGCCTGCCGCCCTGCCCTGAATCATTCTTCGTCAGGCCCCTCACCAGAGACCAGTTTGTCATGGGAGGCCCTACCAGGAGCACAAGGCTCCAGACAACATAGCTTTTGGGTCATAGGGACACACAAACCCCTCCACCACGTTAAGGTGACGGTTCCCGGAGAGGTTTTGTTTTTTTAGTTTTTTTTAACGCACATCAGAGGTACCACCTGCTGCATTATGTGGATAGGTAGTTATCGTCACCAATAACGGCAACACCCGAAACAACACAAAAGACGTATCAGTCAGAGAATTCTGAGTCACTGCTTTCTGAATCATCGGATTCAGATGACTCCACCCTCCTCTGTACAACATCATCCTCTTCCTCATTCTCCTCTCTCTCAACTTCCTTGTCCTCTTCAACCGGCCCTGGTGCAGGTAGGTGTGTGGGGAGAGCAGGTCGAGTGTGGCGGACAGGACGACAGCGACCACCCACCAACTCCCAACCATGTCCAAGTGGCGACGGGTGGTCCTTCAGTGAGGGGTGGCGCACTAGATATGCCAAGTAGTTGGCACGGAGGCAGTGTTGGCGTAAGCTGTCTGCATCTGGAGGGAGACTGATAAAAGACTTTCTCTTCATGGTCTTCCACTTGGAAGCACGGGCTTCAGCCATGGTGCTACTCTTCTTGTCTCCATAGATCACTTGTCTCGTGAACTGTACTACCTCTTCAAGGTGAAGACTGTCTCCACACCGGGAGAGTTGCTGCCATGCCACAGAGCTCTTTTCCACCTTCTCATACACTGATGATTTTCCTTTTCCATAGAACCCTGAGTTGGCATCACAGCCGGTAAAACAGTGTAGCTGCACAATGCAGTCTGCCATCTCTTCTGTCAACAGATCACGGCAGAGGACTGTCTCTTTGTTTCTCTTTATGCATAGCATGCCAGGAAGCTGCCGTGAGATGACTGATGCTGCGACGTAGACATCGGTATCAGCTGCATCAATAACAACAGGGCCACTATAACCTGACTGCCGTAGAACATCATAAACAGTGAAGAGGATGGTGTCAGCTTCAGATTGCTCAATGGTGTAGTCTTCCATCAGTTGTTGGGTTGACAGGTTCATGCATACGGGTCCAAAAGAGTAGACAATCTCTACCTTCACTCTCTGTGCCAGGTCAGTCAGGTGGCTGCATATTAATTTTTGCAACCGTTTCTTGTTGCTGACACTACACAGTAGTGTTTTGAAAGCCTTGGCAGATGGGAAGGTGTCATCCAATTTCATGTATATGTTTGGTACATGTGCATTACCCTGTATGCGCAGGTCTCGCTCGTCATCTTTTGTTGAGTATGTTGTATCATAGGGATCATTGACACAGATGATACGGTGAGCATGAGAATGGCGGGCAAGGGTGATGGATGACACCTTTTGGACATAGCCCGACCACTTGTAAGGGGTGCCGTCCTGTGTCTGCCGATCTTCTTCTGATGGAGTTGCCATCCTCCAGATCATGCCAATGTCAATTAGAGCAACATAGGGATCTTTAATCACAATAGGTTGGAGGGAGAGCTTCTGGATGAGCTTGCTCTTCTGCGTCATCCTGTATGTGCCATTGGGGTTGAATAAGGCCACACATTCCTCAACAACACAGTGTTCTAGCAGCTCGGGGAGCTTCACAAGTTGACTGTCTTCAACCAGGTTGATCACTGCTTTGAGAGCATTGGGTGCCTAAAAAGGTTGAGAACCACTGTACTAGATGGCAGCCATCTTGAATTTTGCGGTCAAAACAAAGGTGTAATATCAAAATGATGTCAGATTAGGAATCCTCATGGTTGACTTGTATGAAAAAGTGCCTTCATACATGATTCTAGGTCATCCAGATCAAAAGTTATTTTTTAGAGATGGCGCCGGGCGCCATTTTGAATTTGGCTCTCTAGCAAAAAATGCCGGGATTTTTGGGAGGGACATGGGGGATGATCAGTAAAGCCTGGTTTATAGTCGGTAACGCAAGACGCAAAGCAAGACGCAAGGAGAAACGCAAGCCCTTGCGCGGTTGCAAGCCCCCCATTGCGAGCTTGCGTGTGTCACCTCATTTTTCTAAACTTTACGCAAGAAAAGACGCAAGCCTACTACTTGAAAACGGCATACTCATCGATCTGACAGTATGCAGAGCGTTTACACACAGTGCACTTCACTCCTGCCAGAGTCGAAATCAGCCGGCCTGAAAAGCTGATTTCCCTTGAGCTATAAACTCTGTAAATATATAACTTTAGCAACATTTGAAACATTTTCAGGCAAGAAAGTAGTCGTTTAGACCGCCAAGGTGTTGAAAATCTGACAAAATAACGGCTATTTACAAGAAGAAGAAGCATGACTCCACTTGAAGAGGTCCTGGCGGTGAATTTCCTTTCATTGTAGTAGGCTTGTCATTGAAAAAACCCGCTACTCCACCTACTGTCCTGGCGGTGAATCGCCACACAGCACACGCAAGCGCCGGCAAAGCTAAATGAAGTATAAACGTCTCGAGCCATTTACATAAACGCAAGAAGAAAGCGCAAGGGCAGTAAAAAGAAGTATAACTCAGCCTTAAGGCAAAGGTAAAGCGGTAGAGGCATGAACAAAATGAAAAGCTCACCATGTGCCCTGAACACAACCTGTACTTACCAATCACCAATATTCTTTTAGACAAAACTCACTTTCTACTGAATAGTGAGTCTGTTCTGTCAGCCATTCTGGTGTTTACCTTTCTTTACAATATTCAACCAATTTGTCATAAATTCTCAGAGAATGGGCTATTTTCATTTTCATTAATTAGAGTTCTAATTTGAAACTACCGCTCAAAAAACAAACAAAAAAAAAAAAGCAACATAAATTCACACCAATGTAAGTCCAAAACAAACAAGCATGGATTTTTTTAATAACAGATACTTTGGGCATTTTGTTCCCTTCACCAGACCAGACAGAGATATACGCCACATAACCAAAACTCTATGTTGGATCATAAATGTCAGTCTGTAAACGCAGATGTTATTTTTCTAAAAACGTCAATGCAGATTTGTTTAATCAGTTTTATACATTGAAGTCACTCTTCTAGGTGCCATCTTCATTGAATGTGCAACACTGTGCAGTCTTCAAATGATGGCAGATGGTTGCTTCTGATTATAAATAAACCCTGATTCTGGTATAATGGCATAAATATCATTATCCAACCATTTTTTGGCAATTCGAGTATTGTATGCTCTGAAAAATATAGGCTACTGAGCAGGACCCTCAAAACTAAGAGCTTTTTCCCTGACTTATTCTCCTGTGGAGGAACACATCAGTCTTACTGCCTGATATTGGGACTTAATCGATCTACAATCTATTTTGTCTACAGGGTAGGCTTATTTTTCATATCATCCAAATTAAAATGGTGCCTTTAATTAGTCTCTGTGTGACTGTGGTTGTGCCTTCTTGCTGGTAATTAGAGAGTATTTTTGTGCTGTATTGCGCCTCCTCAGCAGGCCTGTACTCAGTGCCTGGCTGTGCCACACTGTCTTGATAAAAAGGAATTCTTAAAACAAATATACGCTCTGAGGCTGTCACATCACAAGGAATGGCCCAACACAAATGATTAAAATGATTCGCAAGTAAAGAAAAATTGGTATCTAAATGAGCAGCGTTTTCTGTTCTGAGACACGGCCGTAACCTATGTGACAAACATACTTATTAGTCATTCTTCTTAATCAACTTCGAATCCTCCACTGTGTCGTGGATTTGGCATTTCTGGCATGCCCCCAGCGTCTGTGTAACTGTCTAACTCCATAATGCATTACAAAATAACTTCTTCTTTTTTTTTTTAAAGGTACTGTTGAATAGTTAAAACAAGTTTCCATGGAAACCTAGGAATTTGCATGAGCAAGACTCTAAGTTTAGTGCTATCAGAAGTGCACTGCAATCTTTTTGTCCTGAAAGAATTTGACATTTACAGTACATATAAAGCCCATTATTTAATTATTTTTTCCATGCAACCACGTGTGTTGAACAAAATAATCCTGCTCAGCGTGAGACCTTCCTGTGATTTGTAGAAAAACAGGGCCGTGCACAGCTAATTTTAGAGTTCGGTGTCTGGATTTTATTAGGTATAGGAACTCCAATACTCTAACCAGAGGTGCACATCTAGATTTAGGTCAAGCCTACACTCAGGCTCATGTATATGGTTTGATAAGACAGTGGGTGTGATGCACAACATCATGCACAAAGAAAGCAAAACAAAAGCAAAGAAATGCATCCACACAAGAATTGTTTTAGTTGCTTTGTTTCTCCATCTTGGACACATTTGGGAGAATATATGTAAATTGTTTTTTTAAAAGGTTATTTTAAGCATATTAGGTTTTTCCCATTGCCTCCGAAGTTGTGAAGTCCAATGTCCAAACCAAAGGGAGCCATTCTCCCAAGAAGAGACTCCCAGACTTTTCCTTACACATATGCGTAATGCCTGCTATGTTGCTAGTTTCCCAGACCTCAAAGAAGGTATGAGCAGCTGTCTGGCATTCAATCAGGTGATCAATCATAGAGTATTAGGCTTTTCTAAAGAGATTGGAACTAAAACTTACTGTTGCAATTTAGTCAGAAAGTTGCATAAACCCCTGCAGCACTATAGCCTACGATATGAGAAAATGTTGCGGTTTTTTAACAAAAAGCATGGGAAATTCGGTTCATGCTCGACCTCTGCTAGTGTAATTTTGTTTACAAGCATCCCCTCTTTAGTGGAACTCTCTGCCCACTAAGTCTTCAGCCAACATTAAATCCTTCCTTGAAATATTTGTCTTTGTTAAAGCCTCTGGCAATGTCTTTATTAGGCATCTCTATTATTGTAGCTTTTATAAGTCACTTTTACTTGCTGCATTCCTTCTTGTTAAGTCATTTACAGCATTATATGGTTATTATAATCATCATCGGTGACTCCACCCATTTAATATGTGAAATTTTGAACTCCCCCGGTCCATCTCCAGCCAGAAAACAGAATTCCGATTGCACAGGAGGCAATGTTATTTAAGGATTAATAAAAAAATTTAAAAAACGTCTTACCTAGTGTGTAGTCCCTTCCCCCTTGTGTCTATCTATTCTCTATTCTCTTTGAAGAGAAAGGTAAGGTAAGGTAAGGTAGCACCTTACTCCTTTCTTGCTGATTAAAGTAGCATATACAAACATTGCTGCATTTTCCTGTGTTTTATCATCGTTAATCCACAGTGACAATGACAAACACAAATGATTTAGAATCATACGTTGCACTGGATCCAAGGCAGCAGTGATTGTTTGAGCTTTTGAACCATAATGATCATTACTCTCTCATCAAAGAAAATAAGAGAAAAAACGATGGCACAAAACCAGAGGTTTTTTTTCTTTATTTGACAAACATTTTGCACCGCCTTTGAGAAGGTGTAGTGGAAGTACGCAGGGATGATGGCAGGGCTGCTGACTGGAACAAGGCTTTCAGTCTGAAGATTGGATTTAGAAGATGTCACACGGTGAGGTCAAGTTGGGTTTTTGTCTTGTCCCCATGTTTTGTCATTTCCTGTTTTACTTTGAAGAGTAACTCTCCTCTTGTTTCAGGTCACTTGCCCTTCCTCATGTCTCACCCGTTGGAGTGTCTTCCCTGATTCCTGATTGTGTCCACCTGTTTCCCATTGCCCTCATGTGTCTTATAGTCTGCGTCTCCCTTTGTCTTGTGCCTGAGTGTTTCGTCTTGTCGATCACCCAAGCCTGCCACAGCCACAGAAATCCTTGCCTTGCTCGTTCGTTTTCCAAGCCTCCATTCCTAGCCTCCTTGCGAGTGATTTTTTTTCACAGCCATTTTTGATAGCCTCCTTTAGGAGTGATTTTTCGTTATAGATTACGTTTCAAGATTTTGTAGAGCCTCCGGTTTTGTAGGAGTGCATTTAATTGTTTTTCCTCCTTAGGGAGTGATTTTTGGTTTATAGTTCTTAGTTTATTGCCCTCCTAATACCAGAGTGAGTTTAAGTTGTTTTGTCCTCTTTTATTTATTAAGTTTTATATAATATGTAGAAGTCTATTTTCATAGCTGATTATTTTCATCACGTCGCATTGGCAAGGCAATTTTATTTATAGAGCACAATTCGTACACAAGGTAATTCAGAGTGCTTTAGAGCTACATAAAATCACAAGAAGGCAATAAAATCATTAAAAATAAAATAAAAATAAAAAACCCATTAAAAATAATCATTAATTAATTTAAAAGTGAAGAGTGCAGATAAAATACTTTCAGGTGTCATATGCACAGCTAAATAGAACTGTTTTCAGCTTGGATTTAAACATTGTCAGAGTTGAGGCCTGTCTCACATCTTCTGGAAGACTGTTCCAGATTTTAGGAGCATAAAACTGAAACTGATGTTGGTTGGAATATTCTAATAAACTCTGCCTTAATTGGATTATCTGCATCTGAGTCCTCCTTTCAAGCCCAGGTCTGACAGAAGACACAATACAGGTAGATTTGTTGAAGAAATGGAAGAGCAACGCCTAGAGGTACGCACAAAAAACACTGAGCGAGAGAAGACGAGGCACCAAGGATAAACCCAAGAAACAGGGAAAGCAACATTGGGAAAGAGACTGTTACAAATATCTATTCCAGAGTGTCCAGATGTATTTCTTATTGTAATGTATGGTCACCTGCCTTTTGGCATGTTTGTGAAACAAAATTAGGGATTTAAATAGATTCTCCAAGCATCACAAGAATGGAAAATATATCTCTATCATTTATGGTCATCATCACCAGTGACTCAACCACAGATTCAGTGAAGCATCAGAGCTGCTTTGAATTCCCACAGAATATGTTGTTCAGAGATAGCGTGTGTGACGTGGCTCTGCTTTATACAGATGATGCAAAGTCTGGCTTTCATGAAATCGTAAATGGCTTATCTGAATATTCATCGGGTATTTCGTGTAAACTCTTCTGTGTTATTTGTGTGCTGTCTAGTTCATTGCCCATAATTGGTTGCTAGGTTACAGACATAAAAAGTTAATGATGGAGGGATAGTTACACTAACGAGGTGGGACTGCTTAATTTGTCTCATCAGAATAAGAGTCGGCTGCAAGGTTACTTAAACAAACTTGCCTTAATATAAGCATTTGTGTTGACAAAGCCTTTTTATGTTACATGTGAATATTCTTTATGAAATGACAGATAATCATGCTCCAAAATATTAAGATATTAAAATCCTAAGAGGCCCTCCTTAAACTTTTGTTTTTTTCAGCAAATCTAGTCCCCATTACAGTACATTCTCTCTTGATAAAAACTCCCTCTGTGTACCAGCTGAAAACCTTGAGGGAAATCATCCAAAATTTGGGACAAAATGGCAACCCTCCATCTTGTACTGTTCTGTGATTGCCATGTTTCTCACAGTACAATCATCACCTTCCACCCAAGTTTTTAATTTCCTTTGTTTCACTAGATTTATCTGTTTGTAAAGTATAAACTCACTAAATTATGTGTGTTTTTTTTCATGTTTGGCTTTGCAGGTGACAACGTTGGATGGGCAGACTTGATTGGTGAAACACTTTGGAACAGACCTGCAATGCCTCACTTCGTTAATGACTGTTGTAAGTCTGTGTGTATTACTGGTGCTTACGACTTCATTCGGTCTCTTTCCTTTTGGCACACAGTCAAACAATTATCAGAATTGTTGCATAATGTTTTGTAAGCAATTTTAGGTGTGTGAACGGACAATATCCACTCTCCTTTCTTGTTGCTTATAAAAAGCTTCAGCTTGACCTAAAGGAGATGTGGCAAAGGTGCTAGGGGATGAAAATGTTTATGTGTATAGTGCAGGTTGTTTTTAATACTTTGTTGGATTCTTGAGTTCATTCTTATCATCTTGTCCATACTATAGACAACAGAAGAAGCTGAGGTTTATTGATTAATCAAAAGCCGTTATTGCCTTTACTGAAACCAGTGCCAAATATAGTGGCAAAAGTTGGGTGCCACAGAACTTACTTTTGTGGATCTCTAACAGTGCCCATTAAAGTTAACATGGTCAGTATCGGTGTCAGCGACAATTTGTTTCAGTGTCAGATTCAATTTTAGATTGATTAAAAGTTAGAAATGATAAATATATGTTGATTCCAAAATCTCCATTAAGGATACATGCATATTATGGAAATAAAAAAAAATTTAAAAAAAGGTAATGCAATTTCACATGAGACCCCTGGTACTTAAATTTTGAAAAGTATGTATTTATTTGTGTGTGTGTGTGTGTGTGTGTGTGTGTGTGTGTGTGTGTGTGTGAAGTTTTACAGGAGTATCCAGAGATTTGTATCTGTATACAAACAGATATTGAGTGTGTGGAGGTCAACCTTCTGGGTGTTCCTCCTCTCTCTGCAAATGTTACCTGGCTGTAAGTGTCCTCTGAATGTCACTATTGCGCATTTAACTGGTGGTACATGTGTTGTGTAGACATGAATCCCTTTACTCAGTCATATGGGCTAACTAAGACTTGAAGTGACACTTGTACCTTTGTGACTCCCAAATTGAAGTCTCTGAATTCAGGACCTGGGTATTTCTATAGTTCTGGAGATGAAGTTAGCAACAGAAGGACTGACCATCAAACCACTGAATGTCATCCAAATTAAAATATATGTAAAGAAGGCATCTGTTTTCACCCTTTTTTAACGAAACAGGAGAGAGGCTTGTCTATTGAAAGGTGAAAGAACGATATAAAAAGCTGCCCTAAGTCAATATCAATGAGAATTGCATCACCTTTTTTGTTTTAATCGTTTTGTCTCTCCGATGTTTTTGCATGTTCTAATCAGAAAGACATTCTCTCTGATAAGACATTTGACTTTTACATCACTTTCTGATCATCCTTTTTCCCATCTTTGCATTTGACATTCTGGGCGTGTCTTTTCACCCTATGTGCAGATATTGAGCACTACCAGGAAATTTGATTGCGTTTGTGCAACTCACTTTGGCTTTATATTCTACCAGCTTGCTTCGCCAAATATATTAAAGCCAGACACGAGGGGTCAACATCTCGAGCCCACCTCCCCAACAGGAAAATCTTTGGATACTAAAGAGACATACAAGAACAGCAGGGCAGCAAAGATAGTGAACACTGTGTATATTTATTTTTCTTAAAGTCTGATGCAAGGCTCGAGTTATTGCTCATTTGTTCAGAGAAGGGAGGACAGTTTGACAGGTTTTTCACTTAGTTTGTTTTCCAAACCTGTTCCATTCACCCACATATCATGGCACCACTATGGTGGTACAGGTGGTTCCATACTTCACTTTAGTTGAATAGTATATTATTAATCCACAGAGGAATAAATTATATTGTTGCACTATCAATGAATAAGGAAAAACACACAAACAAGATGTCTATACATAGTGGTGAACATGGGCCTGTCCCAACCTTTTTGAGACATGTTGCTGCCATCAAATTCAAGATAAGCTGATATTTCTTTTATAAAAAATAAATGAAGGTCTGTCTACATTTTTGTTATTGTCATGTTCAGGCACTAAATTGGATCCACGATGCAGACAAACTGACTCAAGAGGTTGGTGAATGAGAAAAAGGTTTAATTTATTTTGTCCATACGAAAGCAGGGGGGAGCAGGAACACAGGGGCTGCCAGCAGGAGCTGAAAAGGGTATTCCAAGTTCCAGGATTGATGTGATATCTTCCTTCCAAGTTCCAGGATAGATGTAATATCTTCCAGAGGGTTGGAGGCGAAGATGGTGCTGGATCCACAAGGTAGAACTGAGCAGAGCAGGGCAGAACAGAGGTTAGTGTCTTCTGGTGAGGCGAAGATGGTTCCAGAAGCCGGAGAGCTGAATTGAGCTGAGCAGAGCAAAAACAGAGTTATGGCCCAATCCCATTTCTATTTTTCTACCCCTACCCCTACCCTCGCCCCTTCAATCGTAGGGGTAAGGGGTAGGGGTGAAAATTTAGCCCTTCGTATTGGGACACCCCTTCACACTCACGTACGTCATAAGTCCGCGCCGTCAGTTGTTACGTAACCAAAAGCGACAGCTTTAGCCAGAAGTAAACAAACATGCATGCTGATGTGGTGTTCGCGCTCTCCTGGGCTATTCGGATATTTTTAGAAATATCTGCGTCGAATCGACGGAGTGCCATCAGGCGAAGGCGTCTTCGACATCTGGGAGCATTGCTGGATCTTGTTACGGTATGTAGAATGATACATTATGATACATTAATGCAAATAACGCGTGTGAGTGAGCAGCTGGTAGCTTGCAGAGCCGGCGTGTGAATATGATAATGTGTGTGTGTGTTTGAAAGTGCTTCTAACTGTACAGTTGTGATATCGTGTAATATAGAAACAATTTGCTTGTCTCGTTGGATTTGCTGATTGTTGGGTGACCGGAGCAGGAACAGCGAAGGTGCATGGCACATCGGAGGTGCTGGGCTCAGTGATGTTCTGGGGGAACAAGACACGACATGACATTATAGCATGCACTTTCATCCATTGTAAAAAATTTTAAAAAAAGGTGTTTCAGAATGCGGTAGTGGTGGCTGTGTGTACAACAGGTGCATGGCGCATCAACTCACCTTAAAGTTTGTCTCTCATGCGCTCAAACAGAGCTAAAAAGCGCTCCGTTTTCTGCTCCGTCTCCTCGTGGCGCTTCTGCTCCTTCAGGCTCTCCTGTATCAGGTAATCCATTATGGGATTGGACTTCCTACTTCTTTTTGGGGATGGGGATGACTTTAGAAACCGATCTTCGTTTTCGGCGCTAAACCTGATCAGGCTCTTTGTTTGTGCTTGAGTCCCTGTGAATCACAGTCACGTATATGAATACTTGTGATAATAGGTAGCGAAATGACGCACACGTCACTCAAAAGGAAACTACATTGCTTGTAAATACTCGAGTTACAATTTCAAAAACGACAACTCTTTCGCAGCACCTTCACATGCATTGACCGATTAATCCATGTAAATAGCGACTTTTCCCATGTGCGTTTATAGCAGAAAACAACTACACATTGCCACCATGTTAAACTCACACAATACACCAGTTATCACAACCTAAAACGGTTAAAATAGTTAAATTATGGCAAAAAAAATAGAGCTACTTACATTTGTGTGGTGCTTTCTTTGCTTTTGCCATGTTTAAAAACACTTGAGTTCTACAGGTAGTCGCGTTGTACTCTACTACTATATCATACCCCTTCAAACGGAGTCTGCCTGGCCGAAGCCCTCTGTTTGAAGGGCTACAAAGCCCTTAGCCCTTAGCCCTACCCCTCCGCCGACGAGAATTGGGACATCCCCACCCCTACACGTGAACGCGCAAAACGGAGGGGAAGGGGTAAGGGGTAGGGCCAAGGGGTGAAATGGGATTGGGCCTTAATGTTAACAGGTACAGGGGCTAGACGTTCAACACACACAAGGACGTTAACGATCTGGCAACAAGTGGAGAAGTGAGCCAGTCTTTTATCTTGAGTCCTGATGGTTGATGGACTACTGGTGTGAGTGGTTCCAACTCCTCCCAGCTCCCCCTAGAGACAGACAAGAGAGTACCACAAGAGGGAGACACACTGGGATCCTGACAGTTATATGTTGATCTGAAATATGATTTAGTTCCAGAACTGTTCCAGATGTTATGGCAGCGGCGGAGGTGGTGCTGGACTGAGGGGACTGACAATTCCTCTTCCTGAGAGGGAAACAAAGGTGGTTGGTAACGAAGTGAAGCCTCGAAAGGTGACAAACCTGTGGCAGAGCAGACCAGAGAATTATGGGCATATTCGACCCATGGGAGGAGGGCGCTCCAAGCTGAAGGATTGGAGGCAGTAACACAGCGGAGAGAGGCTTCTAGATCCTGGTTAGCTCGTTCGGTTTGTCCATTAGTCTGAGGGTGATAACCAGAAGTCAAACTACTTGAGGCACCTAGGCCATGACAGAAAGCTTGCCATACCTGTGATGTGAACTGGGGTCCGCGGTCAGAGACGATGTCGGCTGGAATACCATGGAGACGAACAACATGGGTGGTAAGTAATTCGGCAGTCTCTTTGGCAGTGGGTAGTTTGGGGATGGCAATAAAATGTGCTGCTTTAGAGAAGCGGTCAACAATAGTTAGTATAGCCGTATTACCTTTAGACTCTGAGAGGCCGGTGACAAAGTCGACAGCTATGTGGGACCATGGGCGACCAGGAATAGGGAGAGGACAGAGCAGACCGGCAGGGGGTGAATGGAGAGCCTTACCACGGGCACAGTGGGAACAGGCTTGCACATAGGATCTGGTATCCTTATTCATAGTTGGCCACCAGAAGTGTCGTTTGAGGAGGGTTAAGGTACGATTGACTCCCGGATGGCAAGAGAATTTACTCGCACGTACACACTGAAGAACGGGGGAACGAACAGAATCTGGGACAAACAGCCAATTAGGGGGACCTCCACCGGGATCTGGCTGAGTCTGTTGTGCCTCTTGGATTTGAGATTCGATCTCCCACGTTATAGGAGCCACCACCTGGCCGGCAGGTAGGATGGATACAGGCTCAGCGGAAGCCTCTTCTAATGTGAACTGCCGAGAGAGGGCATCTGGCTTCACGTTGCGGGAACCAGGTCGGTATGTAAGTGTGAAGTTGAACCGACTGAAGAAGAGGGCCCAACGAACCTGCCGAGAATTGAGGCATTTAGCTGACTGAATGTATGCTAGATTTTTATGATCTGTCCAGACCACAAATGGCAGCTCAGATCCCTCCAGCCAGTGTCTCCACTCCTCAAGTGCCATCTTAACCGCTAGCAGGTCCCGATTCCCCACATCATAATTTCTCTCGGCAGGGGTCAACCGGCAAAAGAAGGCACAGGGGTGGAGTTTATTCTCCTGTCCCCGTGTCTGGGAAAGCACAGCCCCAACACCTACATCAGAAGCATCCACCTCCACAATGAACTGTTTAGTAGTGTCGGGCTGGATCAGAATGGATGCGGAGGTGAGCAGAGCTTGAGCTTGGAGAAGGCCTTGTCTGCTTCTGGGGTCCAGTAAAACTGTACAGAGGAGGAGGTGAGACGAGTTAGTGGGGCAACGACACGGCTGAAATCCCGAATGAATCGCCGGTAAAAGTTTGCAAACCCCAGGAACCTTTGCAACTGCTTCCTGTTCTCCGGGACTGGCCATTCTGCCACTGCTCTCACCTTTTCTGGATCCGTCCTCACTTGTCCCACCTCAAAGACAAAACCCAGAAAACTAATTCTCTTGGCTTGGAATACACATTCCTCTGCCTTGACGAATAATTTGTTCTCCAACAGCCGTTGCAGAACCAGATGGACATGATCCTGATGTTCCTCTAGTGACCGGGAGTAAATGAGAATATCGTCTAGATAGACAAACACGAATCTATTAAAAAAAAAAAAATCTCTGAGGACGTCATTTATTAGAGCCTGAAACACTGCTGGGGGCAAAAGGCATCACCAGATACTCAAAATGACCTAATGGAGTGTTGAAAGCAGTCTTCCATTCGTCTTCCTCCTTGATCCTCACCAAATGGTAGGCGTTACGAAGGTCCAGTTTAGAGAACACAGTTCACACCAGGCTGCTGTGCTGGCAGATGAATTTGTCCTTACTCATAAAAGCAGTTTTAATAGACTGGGATCTTCTCCGACCCGTAATCTGGACAGAGTTGGAGGGATGCAGCAAGGTGTGCGCGCCCCCTGTTCTCCATCCAGCCCAAAGGCCGAGAGGAAATGTTTTTACTGTTTTAAAACAGGACACCTGGTTGCTGACTGTAAAATGCTGAAACAAAAACAACTGGCAGCGCCCCCAAGCAAACCAAAGGGTGTGGGATTAATTAAAACAGTGCACCCTACCAATCACTTTCCATTTGAGTCAGAGGAATGTTTTAAACCTTTCACTTTTAAAGCATTTGTGTCACTCACTGGAAATGCTAGTGATGAGTGTCCAGTTAATGTGCTGCGGGACACGGGTGGTTCACAATCATTTATTCTTTCAGACGTCTTACCACTAAGTCGGAGGTCAGCTTGTGGTTCGTCAGCAATAGTGAGGGGCATTGGCATGGAGTGTGTGCTTGCTCCCATGCATCGGGATGTGAGGTCAAGCCTGGTGACCGGGTTCTTTTCAGTGGCTGTTCGAGCCTGTTTACCGATGGGGGGCATTCATTTCATTATGGGAAATGATCTGGCTGGTGGGAAAGTGTATCCCACACCAGAGGTGGTGAACATGCCCATCCCTGACACTGAGCCCATCGATGCAACCAAAGTGAGTCCACATGTGTTTGGGGTGAGTGTACTCACCCGAGTACAAGCTCAAAGGCAGGATAGTGAATTTTCCCTGTCAGACTCTTTATTTGCAACGGTCTTTTCTGAAGACAAGTTGTCTAATATGTGCATGAAAAGTGCAGACAAAAAGCCACAGGATACAGAGAAGGTTGATCAGACTCCCGATCTCACGGTCCCGTTGAGCTGTGATGAATCGGTGCGGGCTCAGAAGTCTGATCAGTCTTTAGCAAAGTGTTTTGCAGCTTTTTTGCTTGCAGAGGATGGTGCCAAAAACAAAAAGCCAGTTTATTTATTGCAGGAGGGACTCTTGGTACGCAGGTGGTTCCCACAGTGTGGAGTGTCGGATGAGGACTGGGGGTGGATACATCAGGTTGTAGTGCCAACCAGTTACAGGCACCATGTGCTAACCTTGGCACATGAACATGTTTGGTCTGGTCATTTAGGCATCACTAAGACCTATGACAGGATTTTAAAACATTTCTTTTGGCCAGGGTCGAAGGCGGATGTAGCGCGTTTCTGCAGGACGTGCCACATCTGCCAGGTAGCTGGCAAACCGAACCAGAAAATTCCTCCAGCCCCTTTGCATCCTATTCCAGCGGTTGGAGCACCCTTTGAGCATGTTATTGTGGATTGTGTGGGTCCTTTGCCAAGAACTAAGTCTGGGTACCAGTTTTTACTCACTGTAATGTGGATAACTACGCGGTTTCCAAAGGCTATTCCCCTACGAAAAATTACTGGGACTGTGTCCTTAGGAGCGTCTCATGCTGTGAGCAGCGCCTATCATCCTGAATCACAGGGCGCATTGGAGCGATGGCACCAAACATTAAAGGCAATGCTACAAAAGTTTTGCTATGAGACAGGTAAGGACTGGGATGAGGGGTTACCTTTCATGCTCTTTGCCATTTGGGATGCAAAACAGGAATCCCTTGGATTTTTAAAACAAACCAAGGTTTGTTTTGTTTTTATGGGTGGGGGTGTTACGACCCAAGGGTCGTATTTAGTGTGTGTGTTAGGACTGCGGCCAGGTGAGTTGGTGAGCAGGTAAGTTGTCCCAGCTGTAGGTGACTAGATCTAATCAGCTGGGCTGTTTTAAAAGATGCTGGAAGACGCGCCAGTGGTGCCAATGGGTCCAGCTATTGTTGGAGTGTTTTTCCAATAGCTTGTGCAGGTTGTCTGAAGTTTAACGCTTTCAGTGGAAGGAGGTTAACAGTTTGATTTTGGGTTTTGTTGGTCTGTTAATCATTTAGGTTCTTGTTTGTCCTCAGCAGGTTCCGTTGGGTTTGTGTTTTTCTTCTAGGTTTTGGTTGAATAGTATTACTTTTCTTTTGCAATAAATAACCATTTAAACATCAGCCATCAGTTCTCATTGTTTTATTTCCTCAGCTCGGGACACTTTATTGTTACCCCGTAACACTCCTTCAAGTCGTGGTAAACCTCCGGGACCAAACTGAGGTCAGGAAGGTCCGGAGGTGGATCTGGAGTGGGAAGATGGGAGCTAGCTGGAGAAAGAGCAGATTTCAGACAGGTTGCGCTCCATTCAGTAACCCTCCCTTTAGCCCAATCGATGTGTGGATTGTGTTGTGCTAACCACGGGTAGCCAAGGATTAACGGAGTTGAGGGAGATGAGATAACATTAAACTGGATTGTTTCTCTGTTATTACCAGACAGGATGAGTGAGAGTTGGCTCATGTCACTCACCGGACGGAACCAAAGGCGTCCATCCACAGCCAGAGCAGAACGAGGCCTCTTCAAGGGTTCCAGTATAATGCCGGCCTGTACAGCCATCTGCTGGTCCAAAAAAAATTCTCCTCTGCCCCAGAATCCACCAGAGCCAGGAGAGGCACAGACAACGCTCGACAACAGAGAGAAGCAGAAATCTGGTAACGAGACTTAGAAATAGAGGGGGATTGAGTTTGGCCCTCCAGAACCCCCAAAGCTACTGACGGGCCTGGTCTTTTGGGCGAACGGGACAGAAAGCAAGGAAATGTCCCTTCTTTCCACAGTAAAGGCACTCACCCGCCCGGCGACATCGAAGCCTCTCCTCCGGGGCGAGATGAGCTCGATCAAGCTGCATGGACTCCTCAGGTGGGTTCTGGGGTGGAGGTGCAGGAAGGGCTGGAAAAGGCACATTTATAGGAGAAGCAACTGAAAATTGTTGTCTGGCAACTGGATTGGAAGTGAATTTCTCCTGACGATGGGCACGCAGGCGGTTGTCAATCTTGTTCGATAGTGCAATTAGAGATTCCAAATCAGGGGGCTCATCTTTAGACATAAGCTCATTTTTAATCCAGTCACTCAACCCTTTAAAGTACGCTGCTCTGAGGGCCCCCTCGGTTCAATCCACCTCCGCCGCCCAGGTCCAGAATTCTATGGAGTAATCAGACACGGGTCGTTGGCTCTGGGAGAGATTCATTAATCGCATGGAGGCATCAAACTGGTAATCAGGGTGGTCGAAAACTCCCTTAAATTCTCCCAAAAAGTCATCAAAAGTGATGTTGCTAAAGGAGCGCCAGGAAAATCTAGCTTCAGCCCATGCCAGAGCCCGACCCCTTAATAGCCCACAGATGTACTGGATCTTAAAAGTGTCAGAGAAAAATGAAGAGGCTTTCAACTGAAAAACGGCAGAGCACTGAAATAAAAAACCTCGACAAAGACTGGGCTGACCTGAAAATGGCTCTGGGTCCGTGGCTCGGGAATCCGGTAACAGCGGTGCAGCTGGAGTTGAGGCTGTGGCTGCAGGGGGAGCTGAAAGCAGGGGCGGACCTGAGGATTGAATCAAAAGAAGAGCAGAAATCTGAGCAGTGAGTTCGGAGACTTGACGAGCGAGGGTCTGACTGTTTTCAAACAGAGTGCGAATGTAGTGCTCATGATGGCCAATGGCTATTCCTTGCTGGCGTAGGGCTCTCTGAGCTGGAGGTGAGTCTGCGGGGTCCTTTTCATGGACAGATCGGTCTGTCATGTTCAGGCACCAAATTGGACCCACGATGCACACAAACTGACTAAAGAGGTTGGTGAATAAGAAAAGGTTTAATTTATTTTGTCCATACGATATCTTCCTTCCAAGTTCCAGGATAGATGTAATATCTTCCAGAGGGTTGGAGGCGAAGATGGTGCTGGATCCACAAGGTAGAACTGAGTAGAGCAGGGCAGAACAGAGCTTAGTGTCTTCTAGTGATGTTACCTCCAACACCGAAGCTCCGAAGCACGCTTCAAACTGGACAGGGTAGTTATAGTGAAGCAGTGGGCCGGAGCTTGCTTCATGTGACGTCACTGATGACGTTTGAACCACTTCACTGCTTCATTCAGACCGAGTCAGCTGACTGCTTCCAGTTGATAACGGAGCTTTGAATATTTTCCGCGATTCAGTGTATTCAAGATGGCAGAAGCCCCGGTTCATGTCCCCGTTCTACACGTATTATACGTTACAAACAGCTCTCGTTTTTTGATATTCGGAGTTTTGGATTATTCTCTCATGGAGCAACCATCGAGGAAGCGTTCTATGGTGTGGGAATATTTCGACCCAAACAGTTCCTTGTCGCACCAGCCTCCTCTGTTCCCTGTGTATTTTCCAAAGCTGGAGAAATTGACAAAAAAAAAGAAAGAAACCGTTTGAGCCCTTCTACTGTGCAAAAACTGTTTTTCTAGAATAAAAACACCTGAAGTAACACAAGCACCCTATTTATTACACCAAGCACACTCCCAAAGAAAATATGAATGACAAACCAAAAATTTTCACATTGTTTTTAAATTATTATTCCATCCATCCATCATCTTCCCCTTCTCCGGGGGTCGGGTCGCGCCGCGGGGGCAGCAGCCTGAGCAGAGAAACCCAGACGTCCCTGTCCCCGGCCACTTCCTCCAGCTCTTCTGGGGGGACCCCGAGGCGTTCCCCTGCCAGAGATCCAACGTGTCCGGGGTCTTCCCCGGGGTCTCCTCCCAGTGGGACGTGTCTCACCAGGCGTCCAGGAGGCATCCTAACCAGATGCCCGAGCCACCTCATCTGACTCCTCTTGATGCGGATTAGCAGCGGTTCTAAATCGAGAGCTTCTCCTTCTGGCTCAGCTCCTTCACCATGCCGGTGCAGAGCCCGCAGCACTGCTGATGGCGCACCGATCCGCCTGTCAACCTCCCACTTCATTTGTCCCTCACTCGTGAACAAGACCCAGAGTTACTTAAACTCCTCCACTTGGGGAAGGATCTCATTCCCGACCCGGAGAGGCCAAATTTTATTTCATGGGTAAATTAATCAATCTTTAATGAGGTACAACAAACCTATGTACAAACCTACAAAATATGTACAACACACATACATAAGTGTTATTATAGTGTTATTATATGCATCACATTCGCAGGGTTTCATTTGGTGCAACAATCGCTACGCCAGTAGATGTCACCCAAGGGAATTGAATGAAGCTTCGAGTCGTGAACCACTTTATGACACAATGGTTCAAAATGATTCAATGCTTCAAAAAGCCTCGTTTTGCCATCACTAGTGTCTTCTGGTGAGGCGAAGATGGTTCAAGAAGCCGGAGCGCTGAACTGAGCTGAGCAGAGAAAAAACAGAGTTAATGTTAACAGGTACAGGGGCTAGACGTTTAACACGCTCAAGGACGTTAACGATCTGGCAACAAGTGGAGAAGTGAGCCAGTCTTTTATCTTGAGTCCTGATGGTTGATGGACTACAGGTGTGAGTGGTTCCAACTCCTCCCAGTTCCCCTAGAGAAAGACAAGAGAGTACCACAAGAGGGAGACACACTGGGATCCTGACAGTTATATGTTGATCTGAAATATGATTTATGTTAACTCTCTTCATTATTATTATCAAGGACCTCCCTATAGCTTTAAAAAAAAATCTACCTTTTTTATTATAGATCCCATCTTTTCCAAAGCCGTCCACTTCTGTCTTTCAATTCGCACACAATTAACACTTTACTGCAAGAATCGTCTTTTCCTTATCTGTCGTTGGTCATGTCACTGGCCTGTGAGCTCAATGAATACAGCATGAGGCATCTAATTATGCTCTTTGAGCCCCTATATTGAGCAGTCCCACAATATGTCCTAAAATGCCTTGCCAGATCTCTTTTCTCCTTGGTCAGTGATTTGATTGATTCTGTTTCCAGTCTCATTTGTCCACGTGTTCCATTGACATTTTGCCTCTTTAAGCAATACTATGTAACATTTCTACCTTAAAATAACAGCTTGAAAAAATTTGTGTGGCTAGAATGAGTTTTAATATTACGTTTGGCCTGTCTCCTATGCCCTTCGGGGGTCTGAGTTGGAATAACTGCGCTATGTAACTTTGCTGGACCGGCCCGGGAGCTGAGCGGAAGTACTTTGACTTGCTTTCTGGCACACCTACCGCAAAAACAAATAGACCCCTCTCACGCTCCCAGGTACATTTAATTACTCTTACCTTCTTGGTCGCATAGCTTGCACCTTCTAACTCCTCGCCGGTTCGTCAACAAACGTGAAAAGTGAAAGTGAAAGGGTGTTGTATTTACGACAGTGTCACCGTACATTACCTCCAAGCCTGTAGGGGGAGCTCCAGAGTGGGCTTTTTGAGAAGTTACATTGTATCGCTTTAAATCCCTTAAAGAATCCATTAGCATGATTAGAGTCTCTTCTGCTATTGTGATAGAGTCCCCCATGTCAGTCTCGGATCCCGAATTTTTTTAACTGGCCATAGTTTAACCCTTTTGAGGGAGACTACACCAACATTACAAATAAATTACAAATCTTCCGTAAAGACTTTAGAGAGATCGTGTGAGGATTTTAGAAGACTGGTCTGCAAGCAACCTCTTGCTCTAGTTGAAAATACCAAGTAAATATTTCAGTTAAAAAAGGCACCTTTATTTCACCTTATTATACTGTCTCATTCCCACCAGTCAAGTCCATGGAGCTTTGAACAATTTACAGTCAGGCCATTCAGGAGGATTAGAGCGGGGGTAAGTCATTACAGCAGATTTATATTTAACAGTATTGGTCATCTATTGTTTTTTTTCCCCAAATAAATCAGTCCTTTCACCTTATGTTTATACTCATAACAAAACACAAACACATGTATTTGATACTGGTTAAAGGCTCTGGAGGTGCGGTGAGTCTCCTAAATCATTTTTTTCTTTCTGTGAACTGTGTTATGTATCATGTTATATGGCCCTTTTGACAAATGGAATCGTCTTTTTTTTTGTTCCTGGTTAAACTCACATACCGTTACACAAAGACAGTTAGTACAAAACTCTTTACAGCAGCAAGATCACTCACCAAGACTAAACAATGCTCTAAACTCATCTTTGTTCTGGTGTCACCACACAAGCTTGTCTGGCATTTACATGAGAGTTACTGACACTTGCTTCCAACCTTAACATTTCTACAGGTCAACCCTGAACAGTAGTGAGATAAGTGTCCTTCCATGTAAAATTTATGCACTTTTTTTTTTTTTTTTTTGTTGCCCCAGACGGAATTTGATTGTTTAAACTCAAGAAAAGATGGTGCATTACAGTATCGCCCTCCTACTGTTCTGTCTTCTCTGCAGCAAATGTATTTAAACTAAAATGACTTACTGATGACTTTGTAAGTAACCTGGGTTAGATTTTACATTAGATTATTGGATAACTTTTGAGCACCAGTTAATGGTTTTCCCTCGTTCAAACAGAAAATGTAAATGGTTCTTTGTTAGCATTTAAAATACACAGCAAAACCTGTGTTTGATCCTGATTGTTACAGTCTTGTCTCTTTGAATTTAGCTGAAATGACCTCGGCTTTCAGTTCTTGTAAAAGGCAACAATATTTCCTTTCTTGAACTACGGGGGGGTACGGGGGTTTTTCAACAGAAAAAAAGGGAAAAGATTTTACACATTAAAGCCACATTGTGTCTCTGGTGGGGCTGATAACAGCTGAGATGCGATGAGGATTGCCTCAGCCTGAGCTTCAAAAGGAACATTTGTTGTGTTATTTTTCACTATTTTGGAATTACATGTTCTTCTAAACTTGTCCCAGCTTCCATGAATAACACATTTGCATTACTAATTAACATTACAGGCCCATTACTTACCCAAATATCCCATCTTAATAACAGAGAGGGAACTTACTGACAGACTGACGAGCAGTTCCTCTTCATTTTTATAATACAGACCAAAAAAAGGTGTGAATAGTGGTCATTATGTATTTATTTGAACTCTGTCTGCCTTGTACAATCTTTCTGAGTACCTCACTTTTTGGGAAAAGTTTGTACCCCTTAATTTGGGACTTTATATTTTTCGGTTTCTTAACTTTTCTTTAAAACTCGACAACCAATAGAGTTCTGCTTTCAATCTCCCACTGAAGTGATTACTCTGTAGTTCAGCCAATGAGCTAAGCAATGAAAGCTAAAAAAAAAAAAAAAAAAAAGAAAAACAGATGAATAATGTAAATGTTAATCTAGTTCCTTTCCTTAACAAGTTGTATTTCTGGGGTTTGAGTCATCGGTCAGCTTATTTAATTTTCTCTATTCCCTTTTGGAAAGTTTGATTAGAAATATTATATACTGAGAGTGATGTATGTGATCTCTCCTTGGTCCAGACTTGTAACAATTTTAAAAGGCCATTGTTGAATGTGAAGAAATTACAGCTGACTATGCTGTCTGTGGTACTGATGTGGGAAACTTCTCTGTACCAGACAGAAAGGAATTCAGTCTTACAAACATACGTCTACCAAGACCGACTTTAGCTCTGACACATGATTAGTATGTAACCAATGTGATGAGTTGACAGGAAGAATTTCTTTAAAGCCATTTCTTGTTAAAGTAGCTTTTTTTGTGTCACTACTAAATCCACATCACGCTTAAGACCTTCCATCCCTTCTGACTTAATGTCTGGACTTCATTTGTTTTGTAATGCCAAATGTGGGTAGCATTTTTCTAATTGCGCCAATGTTTGACTTCTATTACAGGTCCCTGAAGAGTAATAAGATCCAAGTGTTGTCTGATTTTGTCTTCTCGAAATACACATCACTAGAAAGACTGTGAGTATTTTGATCCCACCGTGCACATCCCCAAAGCACAGACTTTTCTTTGGTTTTATGCGTTTCTACATTCATAATGTATTACTCGGGCTATTTAGTCCCAACCTGAGATTTTAAACCGTGGGAAACTGAAGAAAATAGCCACCCAAAATGACAAAAAAACTATATGATATATATTGCACTAAGGTTATGATTAATAGGGAGAAAACTATTCAAAATTACAGCTATGTAAATGCTGTTCAGATGTTTTCCATAGCTGCAGTTTTTCCACAGTATCTCGCTGGTGAACAAAGGAAAACAAAACATCTTTGCACAGTCTAACTCGCTGCTTTTAGATTTGTCTGAAGTGTTTAAAGTATTCACAGAGATGCTGGGTAGATTCAGTAACAGATCCAGTAACACACTCAGGCAAGTTAAGTCAAATTCTAAAATATGATGTTTTAATAATGAGAGCAAAATGCACATGTTCATGAATAGCAATCATTTTAACTGAAACACCAGTCAATACTGTCATGCAGAGCTCACATCCATAAGGATATACGATAGTATGAACTTGTCTCAGTCATCATCATAACTACAGACAATGATGTTTACTGGGGGAACACAAATGCCATCAGCACTTTTTCCCATTTCGCTAACTAGGTTTGTCCACATAGTTGAGTTATAGTACTTCCGTATTGGCGACTTCACAGAAACTTGCACATTTCTTAACTACTTCAGGGATCATGGGTCAGTATCGTTTAATTTGCATCCATTTACTGAAATGGTATAATGCAGAGTCTATTTCCCGTCATTGTTTTAGGATTTGTGTGTGTGACTGAATGTTTTTTTTCTTTTTATTTCACTCGTGGGATCAGCATCTTAAGCTGTGCATGTGAAAGAGCCACAATTTCTATTCTCTGTTCTCAGGTTTCTACAAAACAACAGCCTCCAGTTGATATCCAAACATGCCTTCAGCGGCCTGTACAATTTGAAAAGGTTGTAAGTATCCTGGTTTTAATGTTTCCTGAACAGCTGTGTGGATTTTATTACTTTGAGTAATAAAAAACCAAGACCAACTTTCAAAGGAAGAATGCAGGCAAAAAGCTGGTTGTTTTTTTGCTTGTTTTTTCTTGATTAAGTCAGCATGTAACACTTACGTATGCTTCCAATGACAAATGTTCAGATTCATCTTTTTTTTCTTCCCCTTGTCCTGTCCAGCATTATGGCAGCAGAATTGTAGTCGGAATACTGTTTATGCCAAACACATTTGCTTTACCAAGGGGAAGCTTAAGGGATGTAAAGCTCCCCTTGATGCCCAATAACTGCTTATATATTTATTTTTGTTACAGTACTTAACATGTAATAGTGCCGAACCTGACCGGGGGACAGGGAAAGAGGAAGGGCAATGAAAAAGAAACGGATTAGAAATAGAAAGTGACAGTCAGAGAAAACAATGAAAAACCAGACAACCAGATGCTACACCTATAAAAACAAAACAGAAGACAATCCATGGCCCGATTATTCAGATTCTGAAGTGGAAATCTTTAGCTGAGCGACAGCTAATAACCACTGGTCGCTTGCTCCTGTGCTGTGACCAAGAAAGGAAGCCAGAGGAAGTTCAGAGTCACCACATCCTACCGAATGTTGCAACAGATACAAACCCAAAGCCAGATTCTTTAAGTTAATACAGAGGTCAGGAGGACCTTTTTAGCCACAGTAAGAAACTCTAGATTTGTCGACTCTGATGAACACATTGCAGGAACAAAACTTGAATCTTGTTTTGCGATTAAATTCAGCTGAAATTTTGCTGCCCCCGGTTTCTGAAGTGGCAATCTTAACTCTCCAGCTATCTTTGAAGATTTTTTTTTCTTCACTTAAATAAGGAAATCAAATCGTTTGTTATCGTTTGTTTCTTATTGAAGACGATATCTCCGAATGATTTTTTTTTTCTTTCTTTTTGTGCAAAGTTACAATTATCAGCAAATCAACAGATTAATTTATACTCCCTGATTTGCTGCGTTTTAGGGCACTAAACATAATGACGGGGGGTAGACTTTTGATGTTTCTTCCCTGTATTTTCACTTAGGTTTCTCAGTGAGAATTTGATATCTTCCCTTACTCCTGGTGTGTTCGGGGATCTGAATCAATTAAAGTGGCTGTGAGTAACACACACATGCAGATGTGCACCTATAGCCCACATAGTGTAGTACATATGATTGTGTACTATACAAGTTGTTGTTTTTTGTACATTCTCTTAGGGTTATATCCAATATGAATGTGAATGGAGGGCCACTGTGTGATGACTGAAACATATAAGACCACATTCAGAGACTCGATAGTTTATGCAGATGTTGTATGTCTTTTGGGGAATAGGGATGATCTGTTTTGAATGTAAAGTTCAAGATAAAATTCCAGTTTTTTATCCATTCATGGGTATCATGATACACATCTGGGGTTTCCCTAGATTTGTGGTTCAGGGACCCTGATGCTCTTAAATCTTGTGGGGACATGAAGGGCTGCAGCATTGGTACCCAGGCCTTAATGATGTGCAGCTGTCCGGATGGAGTTGTATTTGACCCATGATGTCTAAAAAGACAAAAATAAATTGCGATCCATCTAATGAAGCTGAGCGCTAATGATGTGGAAGGATTTGTTCTTGAACCATCCGCATCAGTTTGGAATATTTTATTCTCATTGTGACATTTCTACTAACTTGGAAGGACTCCAAGGGGGTGCTTTAGTGCATGTCAAGTTGCTCATCTGGCAAGGCATCATGAATACTGAGAGGTATGTGCAGGTTTTAGAACAATGTATGCTTCCATCGGCCTGAAGTCCAGACCTTTGACCGGTTGAAAACATTTGGCAATTCATGAAATACAACAAAGAAGACACTGTCCTAACTTTTTTGAGACATGTTGCTGCCATCAAATTTAAGATGAACCAATCATTTCCATGAATCAACATTTGATATGTTTTTTGTTCCATTGTGAACAATTTTTGTGTTTTTTTTTTCATACTTAGATTATTGCATCCTGGCTTGATCTTTTCATTTGACTGCTTGATAGAAAGCAGATAATTATTTCTTCTAAAATGTTCATTGATGCATGGATATAGTCAAATGACTGAATAACTGAGGCTTTCTTTTTCCATGCCAGGATGTTGGATCATAACCCACTACGCAGTTTGTCCCAGGATGCCTTCATTGGACTCGATTCTCTCATGTACCTGTGAGTTTGGTTTTTTTTCTATGTGATTTTAATCTCAAATCCTGTGAATTATTTCACTTATTTATACATTGTAATACGTTGATATTTTGCTTCGAACAACACTTTTTAAGAATAATTGCTAACCTGATAGTATTCGGTAGAGGAAAGACCAGTCAGACCACAGAAACTCACAGAGGTATACATACAAAATATTGAACTATACCCCTCATTCATCCATATCATTATTTGTGGTATTTGAGCTTCAAAGTGAAAATAATCCACTCTCATAAATCCTGGATTATTTTTTATTCTAATTAGTTTTCACCAAAATGCCCAGAGGTGATAAAGAGCTTTTCCACATGTAAGTGGAAAAGCTCTTTATCACCTCTGGGCAAAGTCTGTTTACCTAAATTTCACATCTTACTTCATGTTCAATCCTATCTGTTTTAAATTAAGTATGAAGAGCTTTGTGGGCCGATGGAGTTTTTTTTTTTTTTATGTCTGTCCTGTCAGTTTAGTTTGCTTGATTAGTTTGGATCAAGTCAAATATAACTATTCAAGAAGTCGACCCCTAATCAACCTAGGTTGACCGGCAGGTCATTTGGGTTTGGTTTAAGATTGTTTGGAAAATATTGCTGGCTCAGGTGAGTCGAGTCAATAAATGAAAAAGCACAATTAGGTCTAACTCACAGAAATTGTTGGGATGACGAGTCGTTCCTCCAACATTTCCACCCTTTATTCTTACAGTCGTTCTATCGTTGGCCTTCTAACTTGTCTCTGCTTCGCTTCCCTCTGCAGAAGTATCCCTTTCATTTGAGAGAGAACAGCTTCTTATCACCTCAGTGCCGTGTTACACTGTGGTGACACAAAGATAGGACTCAAAACTTCCCTATATGTGTGTACAATAGCCATTGGATTATGTGAGTTTTATGTACATTTATGAATAAGACCGTTTGGATTTTACCCCACCCACATGTGAGGATTCTTATTCAGTGGGTTTGCAAGGTTTCTTTGTCATTAATTAGCACTGGCTCAGCTCACATGGAACATGGGAAAATTCTGACTCGCCAACCCATCCATCCATCCATCCATCCATCCATCCATCCATCCATCCATCCATCATCTTCCGCTTGTCCAGGATGCCCGAGCCACCTCATCTGACTCCTCTCGATGCGGAGGAGCAGCGGTTCTTCTCCGAGCCCCTCCCGGATGACCGAGCTTCTCACCCTATCTCTAAGGGAGAGCCCAGACACCCTGCGGAGGAAACTCATTTCGGCCGCTTGTATTCGCGATCTCGTTCTTTCGGTCACTACCCACAGCTCGTGACCATAGGTGAGGGTAGGAACATAGATTGACCGGTAAATCGAGAGCTTGGCCTTCTGGCTCAGCTCCTTCTTCACCACGACGGGCCGGTGCAGAGCCCGCATCACTGCAGACGCCGCACCGATCCGTCTGTCAACCTACTGCTCCATTCGTCCCTCCGTGTGAACAAGACCCCGAGATACTTAAACTCCTCCACTGACTCGCCAACAATAATGAAAAACCAGAGTCCATCACACATAAAAACTAAATACGCTAATAAATAGTAAGCTGTTTGCCTTCTCTGCCAAGGCCCCTTCAGGGAAGGAGCTGTTTCTTTGCTCTCACTCCTCCTCTCGACCAAGCCTCATAAAATTCAGCACTGAACTTTTTTTTGTAATCCTAACAAAAATAAGCCTGAACAAATATCTGTCCAGTCTGTTTGAAATAATTCTGATCGCAGTTTCAAACCGAAGTGTTTCCACTAATTAAAAATCTCAGAAAAGCAGTTAATTGCATGCCGCAGAGCAATTAATCAGCATGACATTTAAAAAGTAGGCCTGCACACCAATCTGCAGACAATATAAGAAAGGAGCAAAAGCAGTATCTTTCCAGCTTCATTAATGAAATTCTGTTAATTTTGTTGACAAAATAAAAAACTTCAAATAAACAAGATCATTTTTTTATCCTTCAGGTGCTTCTTCTAATGAAGCAGGAAACCCAACAGCATATAGGCACACTTCTTTTTGCTGTCTGTTAGTATTTGTGATAGAGTTGTCCGACCTGAATGCATTCAGGGATGGAGCTCTGTCAAAAATCCTCAACATTCCTCAACTCTTTCAAGGTGTCTAACAAGAAGTGTCAAGTTTTGCTTTGGTTTCTAACCCGCTGAAACTATACCTTACCCCCACAGGGTCTGAGCTTGTGCACAAAGGACCCATTTGTTTTATTCACAGCGAAGTTGTCAGAGTAAGTGCAGACATTGATACATTTTCCCGTTGATCAGGTTGTCAAATCTGAAAAAGAAAAAAATCATTCTCATTGAGCCCGATTGGATCATTCTGATCTGAATTACATGTTTACAAAGGGCATTTTTATTCTGATCGGACTACCATCATCACTTCCCTTCTATTTCTGCCACTCTGGCTTTGAATCAACACTTGCAACTGCACATTGCATTATATTACATGACATGATGATATTTCTCTCCTGGTCTTTGTTTATCAATTTAAAATTGTTGTCTGTTTCCCACCTGTCTTCATTGGACTTGTTCCTTTTTTGTGTTCTTTTCCATCCACTGCAGGGATCCTTCTCAGTAAATGTCCTTTTAATGTTTATACATGAATCTTAGAGCCTTGCAAATGTGCTCTCACTCTGTTTCCCTTTCTGAGGAGTGTTTGTACCTCCCTGGAGTCATCGGTAGACTAGAGCTGACCATATGTCTCTCTTTTTACTCTTTTTATTAAAGTTCCTTGTCCAAGTCTCAAGTGAAACTATTCTTGCATCTAGAGTTGTCACCTGAAACACAAAGCATTTGTTAAATTTACAGAGAGTGGGGGTTGAGATGTTCTGATGTACAGACAGTATTTTTCACTTTTACTCAAATCCCAAATCATATACAGTACCATATACTGATTTATCGATGGCCAATTTTCAAAGCAAAGACTTCTAGGCTGATTTCCCACTGTTTCCACAGACTAAAAAAGGACAAATTAATGATTGAATGAAAAAAAAAGAAAACATTTTTTCTTCCCTTTTTTTTTATCTGCGAGTTGTTGCTGTCAGTTCCAGATTTGCAGCATCCTCAGTGAAAATTGTCCTATTTCCATTGATGTTGAGCTGCAGCTGATTAAAACCTGCGTTTGCTGCAGAGCTATGTGTGACTGGATGCCAATTGGGCACTTTCAGATGGTACTCAAGGGCCAGATGTCTGAGGATTTAAGCAGACCAGAGACCCTTCTGGCCAGAGTAAAAAGGGTTCAAGTTAAATAACCTTATGTAATGATGTCTACATCAATATTATTCCTCAGACATGAAATGTACATCTCTTCTTCCTGTTATAACAAAGCATGATAGCTAAACTACAAAGCTATTTTTGTGACTCCAATATGTGACCCTTTTTTTCAACAATTGTAGAGTTTGGGAAAAGCTTTGATTCTGTTCAAGCTGTTGCTACTCCTATATAAAGGATGGGACATTTGCCTTGGCATATAGCTGACATTTCACCTGCTGGTAATTTGGGTGGGATGCAATTTGACGATAAGAGGAGTGTTTGTGGTGTGAATTTCTTCTTAAATGTATAGATAACAGTCATTACAGTGGCAGCTCTTCTCCTTCCTTTCTGATCTCTGTCCTCTCCACAGATCCATGGTGCACACCTCACTGCAGCAGCTTCCTCATCCGAGCTTCTGCCAACATATGCCTGCCTTGGACTGGCTGTGAGTCTGCTCTGACAGTGTACTTGTGTGTATGAAGGTGTGTAGTGCATGCGTGTGTGAGATTCAGTACATTTTTATGCACCAAAGAATATACTAGTTGTGCGGATGTGTGTTTGTGCTTGTGTGTGTACTTAAAAGCAAATAAGGCAAGGTAGATAAGGGTGAGAGATAGAGTTGCAGAGCTGACATTTTGACGAGTGCTCCTCCTGACTGAAAGGTGTCCTCAGCTAATGTCACAGTGACCGATCAGCTTGACCAGATATTTTGGGATAGTGCAGTTTGGAGAGCTCCGGCAGGATGAGAATGACACTCATTATGACCTCATGGTGTTGCTTTTACGTGTGTGTGTGTGTCGGCATGCTCCAGCTAAGATCTCATATTCGCTCAGTTTATTCAAATACTGTCCAGCTGTTCCTTTCAACCAAATACCAGGCACGTATGTTTTACGTTTCCGTTTTCCACTGCTGGGAGGCTCAAACTTTTGAAACTCAACATGCACTATTATTGCATCTTCCATGTCTTGTTTGGTATACATCTTATGTCCTTTGTCTCTTGTGTCTGCCCTCAGTGATCTTGAGGGGAACCAAATTCAAACTCTAAACTACTCTATCTTGAAGACGTGCGGCAAACTTGAAGTTCTGTGAGTATAAGACTTTAAGATGGAATTAACGCAAAAGCTGCTTTCACACATACATACACACTGGAGTCCTGAAATGTACTAGAGATGTTCAGGAGCAGTGTCTGCAACAATTATTCTGGAGCATTTGCTGGTGTTGTGCGAGTGATTGTGTGTGTTTGCTGGTGAGAGTTTGTACTTTCCTCAGACCTGGATGCTGCTCTCCGCTCACTCCGCACTATGTGTACAGATAGCTGTTGTAATCAGTCAGCACACTAAGGAACCTTATCGGCTATTTTCAGCATGTTGTGAAGAAAACACAACAATTTCCACTTCGCAGTTTCTGCATCACTTGCAGCCTCCTGCACACTCTATTCCAAGCGTTTCTCCACATACCCTCCCTTGCATTTCTAGCCAGGGGGGCATATCTCCAGCCAGAAGCCCTCCCGCTATGTGTGAACAGCAAATGTGAGAAAAATTCTGGACAGAACTGGTTGCACATTCTCCTTGACATCTCCAGTGTTTGTGTGTGATAACAGTTTAAATTGCTTGAGACATATTGCCAGGGGTGCAAACGGCGAGGCGGATGCCGCCTTTTTCACAGCTGTCTGGGGGACTTGTGTGAATCGTGCAGATCCGATGAGGTTTTTTTTTAGGGGGTGGGGGGGGGGGGGGTGTTGTTGTAATGTCTGATTATAATTTCATCAAAGTTCAGCCCCGAATCTCTCTGGACTGACATAGAGACCAATAAAAGAAGCGGGAGAGTATTTATTTTATGTTTGCATCGGTAAAGTTTAATGTTCCTGTTGCATTTGAATGCACCGCACAGTTTGTATGACCCCACGTGGGGAGTGCCTCAACAGCGAGGTGAACTGCAGGCGCACGATTTTTACGTTATTTTCTGACCTTAACCAGAGAAGTAAAGCGCAGCTACTTGTGAAAATGACAGAAAAAGGAGAAAAATCCCGAGAAAGTCAGAGCACATACCGATTGGAAGTCTGGAGACAAGTACGTCGGTAAGACGAGTCAGTTATCAAAATAAAGGCTTGTTAACGCTTACCGTCGTCCATGCTAATGCTAGCTCTGTGTCTAACAGGCTAACACTCACCTGTCACCTGTAGAGCCGCTGCAAGCTCCGATATTGGCGTAATTTGAAATACAGAGAGCAACGGTGAGAAACTTGTCTTTTTAGCTGCTCTGAGGCTATTTTTCTGTTGTTTCTCGGTGTGCTAAAGAAAGTTGTGGTGATATAAAAGTCTATGAGAGTGAACTGAGGTTGTTAATGGTGTGATATTGTGGAACTTGTGTGTATTGAGTCATATTCAAAATGTCAGACTTTTTCAAAAAAATTGAAAAAAAGGGGACATGCCAAATGTTTCCAGCGTTGTCTCAGTATTCTTTACTTTTAAGAATTTCCAAGGAACTGGGACAGTGTATTTTCATATAAAGAACATTTTTGTGTGAATAGGGTGAGCCCTGGATGGCAGAGGTGGTGGCAAAATGTAATTATATGATAATTCCTGCGGGGGCGTGGGCTTCGATAATCTCACTCCTTTTTGACCATACCTCTGTTTGCACCCCTGTATTGCTTAGACTTTGAAGCTAGCTGTAGAATTTAATTTGGGGCATTTTGTTCAGAAATTTGGCACATGAATAGATCTCCCAAATGGGGCCACATTAGACATTAATGATACTTAGTTATAGTCATATGTGTATATATATATTTCACCAGTTATTTTATTTATTTTCAATCTGCAATGTTGTCTTAAGAAAAATATTGGTAATATTTTACCAATATGTATTTTTACCCAGCATTTTAAAAGCAGTCTGGCAGTTTGTACGTATGATAGTAAACCATTTAATTGAAAATCTGACATGTTTTTGAAAAGTTTGATCTTGTCATGGTGCGTTTTAGGGAGGACCCAGGTGCAGACACGGACGGGAGGCAAATTAAAGTTAAAGGATTTATTTAAAAAATATAAACAAAAGGCGCAGCAAAGCTGGAGTTATAAAAAACTAAACTGAACATAAAACTAAGAAAATAACAAAACAGACTTAAATAATTGCGGAGGGACTGACGAGGAAAAACCAGGGACCACCAGGGACAGGAGGGAGAACATAAAGGCGAGGAATGCAGACTAGGATTTCAGATCGGGGAACAAGATAAGAGAAGACCAAAGTGTAAGACGGGTATAAGACGAGGATCTGGCGAGGAGTGGTTGAACTAGAAAGGCATATATACTGGGGAGGTGATTACCGGAGCAGAAACTGGTGGCTGATTAGTAACAGGTTGCAGGTGAGAGTGAATGAGAGCAGAGGGCAGGAGACAGACTGAGGAGAGAGAGAGATGGCAGAACACAAGGGGCGAGGGAGAGCACACTAACTAACACAAAGAATACACAAGGATAAATTAAACAACTGAATACCAAGAGAAACAGAACTAAAATGAAACAAAGACTGATCTAATAAAGAAAAAGTACTGAATAAAAATAACACCAATAACTAAGTCACAAAAAACATAACTAAAAACCCAGATCCTGACAGATCTGCCATAGCTTTAGTAGACTGTGATGCAGCTTCAGTAAAAAAAAAGATAACAGCATCTTTATGGCCAGAGGCCTCTGCTGTGTAATCACACATTTGGAACCATTAGCCATAGTTCAAATATTAAATTCTCAGCGTAAGCAAGGCAAGGCAAGTTTATTTATATAGCACAATTCAACTACAGGGCGATTCAAAGTGCTTTACAGAGACATTAAAACAGTAGAAATAAAAAGCATGATTTAAATTTTAAACAAAAAAGAAAGAAATAAGAACAATAGATAGAATCAGATAAAATCAGTAGTTAAAATGTGATTAAGTTTTGAAACTCAAGCTTCAGATTTGGAGCTTTATTCAAACGCAGCTGAAAAAAGGTTTGTCTTCAACCTGGACTTAAACACACTGAGTGTTTCAGCTGATCTGAGGCTTTCTGGGAGTTTGTTCCAGACATGTGGAGCATAGAAGCTGAAGGCAGCTTCTCCATGTCTGGTTCTGACTCTGGGAACTGATAGAAGACCGGATCCAGATGACCTGAGGGCTCTGGAAGGTTCATACTGGGTCAGGAGGTCACTGATGTATTCTGGTCCTAGACCATTCAGAGCTTTATAGACCAGCATCAGAACTTTAAAGTCTATCCTCCGATGGACAGGCAGCCGGTGTAAAGACCTCAGAGCTGGACTGATGTGGTCCACTTTTTTGGTCTTAGTGAGGACTCGAGCAGCAGAGTTCTGAATAAGCTGCAGTTGTCTAACTGACTTTTTAGGTAGACCTGTAAAGATGCTGTTACAGTAATCAAGCCTACTAAAGATGAATGCATGGACTAGTTTTTCCAGGTCCTGCTGACACATCAGATCCTTTAACCTTGATATATTCTTAAGGTGATAGTAGGCTGACTTTGTTATTGCCTTAATGTGTTTTTCCAAGTTTAGGTCTGAGTCCACTACACCCAGATTTCTGGCCTGGTTGGTAGTTTCTAGGTGTATAGATTGAAGTTCTGTGGTGACCTGTAATCGTTTCTCTTTGGCTCCAAAGACAATTACCTCAGTTTTGTTTTTGTTTAGCTGGAGAATGTTGTGGCACATCCAGTCATTAATCTCCTCAATGCATTTACCAAGAGCCTGTACAGGGCCGCGGTCTCCTGGTGACATTGTAATATATATCTGCGTGTCATCTGCATAGCTATGGTAGTTTATTTTGTTGTTTTTTATAATCTGTGCCAGTGGGAGCATGTAGATGTTAAACAGAAGAGGTCCCAGGATGGAACCTTGGGGAACTCCACAAGTTACCTATTGACACAAAGTACTTCCTGTTCTCTAAGTATGTTTTGAACCAGTTTAGTTCAGTTCCGGAAAGACCCCCCCAGTTTTCCAGTCGTTTCAGTAATATATTGTGGTCAACTGTATCAAATGCAGCACTGAGATCTAGTAAAACTAAGACTAACATTTTTCCATGTCATCCATTATGTCATTAAACACTTTGGTCAGAGCAGTCTCGGTGCTGTGGTGCTGTCTAAAACCTGACTGGAAGGTGTCATAGCAGTTATTTTGTTTTAAAAAGTAATTAAGCTGTTGAAAAACTGCTTTTTCAATGATCTTACTTAAAATTGGGAGATTTGAGATAGGCCTGTAGTTGTTCATTTGTGTCTTGTCAAGATTATCCTTTTTCAGCAGAGGTTTGATTCCAGCTGTTTTTAGTGGCTCCGGAAACAGACCCGACATTGAAGACAAGTTCACGTTCAGTAACAGGTCTGACTCCAAAATCTTTGGGACCCTTTTGAAAAAAGCTGTTGGCAGGATGTCTAAACAGCAAGAGGAGGAATTCAGCTGACGTAAGATGTCCTCCAGGTCTTTGCTGTTAATTGGTTGGAACTGTGTCATGGTGTTTAAACCAGTTTTCGGTGGAGACGGTTCATATGCTGAACCTGCTGCTGATGTACCAACTGCTTGCCTAATATTTTGGATTTTGTCTGTGAAGAATTTGGCAAAGTCATTGCAGGCCATGGTGGAATGAAGTTCGGTTGCCACTAACACAGGAGGGTCTGTTAGCCTGTCAACTGTGGCCAATAAGGCCCGAGCATTAGGATTGTTTTTGGTGATGATGTCAGAGAAGTAGGACTTTCTTGCATTCCTCAGTTGTAAATTATAAGAGTGAAGTTTCTCATTATAGATGTTATAATGAACCTGGAGATTTGTTTTTCTCCATCTGCGCTCAGCTTTCCGACACTCTCTTTTCACATTTTTCACCGGTGTGGAATTTCGCCATGGAGACTTCTTCCTTCCAGAGATAACCTTCACCTTAATGGGAGCAATAGCATCCATAACATTTAACATTTTAGCATTAAAACTACTGACAAGCTCATTGACTGAAGCCCCGGACAGGGCAGGTGTTAAAGAGAAGACCTGGTTAAAGATCTCACTACTGTTTTCAGTTCTACACCGTTTTGAGATCACTGCTGTTGAGACATTTGTGTGCAGTGAAATCGTACTCTCAAAGAAAACACAGGAATGATCAGACAGGCCCACATCAGACACAGTAACCTTTGAAATGCTCAGACCCTTAAGGCTGAGTTATACTTCTTTTAACTGCTCTTGCGCTTGCGTCTTGCACGTATGTTAATGGCTCGAGACGTTTATACTTCATTTTGCTTTGTCGGCGGTTGCGTGTGCTGCGTGGCGATTCACCGCCAGGACAGTAGGTGGAGTAGCGGGTTTTTTTCAATGACAAAACTACTACGATGAAAGGAAATTCACCGCCAGGACCTCTTCAGCAAGTCTCTCTTCCATAGATCTCTTCGACTGGATTCATGCTTCTTCTTCTTCTTGTAAATAGCCGGTATTTTGTCAGATTTTCAACACCTTGGGGGTCTAAAAGACTACTTTCTCGCCTGAAAATGTTTCAAATGTTGCTAAAGTTATATATTTACAGAGTTTATAGCTTAAGGGAAATCAGCTTTTCAGGCCGGCTGATTTCGGCTCGGGCAGGAGTGAAGTGCACTGTGTGTAAACGCTCTCCATACTGTCAGATCGATCAAGTAGTAGGCGGTTTTGACCACAGCCAGTGGCTTGCGCTTGCGTCTTGCGTGAAGTTTAGAAAATTGAGGTGACACACGCAAGGGGGGGCTTGCAACCGCGCAAGGGCTTGCGTTGCGTCTTGCGTTACCGACTATAAACCAGGCTTTAGAGATCAGTAAGTCTCAGGTGTGGCCCCTATTGTGCGTGGCCTCTGTTACATGCTGAGTCAGCCCAAAGTTGTCCAGAGTGTTACTCAGGTCTTTAGTCCCTTTGTCCTGAGGGTTGTCCACATGGATGTTAAAATCACCAACAATAATTACAGTCAAAATCAACACAGATCATAGAGAGCAGTTCATTGAGGTCATCAAAAAAGTCTGCACAGTATTTTGGGGGCCTGTAAACATCCAGAAACAGGACTCTGGATGAGACCTTCAGCTGTACAGCCATATATTCAAAGGACTGAAAACTTCCAGGAGATAACTGCTTCCATTGAAATGATTCATTAAATAAGACTGCCCCCCCCTCCTCCTCTCCTGCTCACTCTGGCCTCGCTGATAAAGCTGGAACCAGGAGGGGTCGACTCAATGAGAACAGCAGCACTGTTATTTTGGTCTAACCAAGTTTCAGTTAAAAACATGAAATCCAGGGTGTACTCAGTGATAAAATCATTAATTAAAAATGTTTTCCCAGCTAAAGATCTAACATTTAATAAAGCCAACTTGATTGTTTTAGAGGTATTATTTGCCCCCTCGTGTTTGGGAGCAGTCTGTGGCACACAAGGTATGTTTACTTTATTTAAAGATCTTTTAGAGTGCAACTCTCTGTGTTCTGACTGGGCAACATTTCTCCTTCTGTCACCTAAAAGTACAGACATTTTAAAACCTTCTAATAAACAGGGTCCCAGCTTGTCCTGGGAAAAGTCACAACTGCCATAATCCTCGCAGCCCGGACCCTCCACACATCACCCATCAGACTGCGGAGACAGAACATGATGGCGGCGTGGAGGGACAGGAGGGGGCGGGGCTGGGCGCCGTTGCTTTGGCTGCTCTGCTAGTGGAGGGGCTCGGTGGGATTGGGCTGGGGGGGGTAGATCTGAGCCCAGCGTTGACCCGCTCCATCATCTGCTCAGTGAATTTCAGGTGAGGGGAGGAGGGACAAAGGGAGGGTGAGGAGCACGATCACCTGTCAGGGCTTTGGGGGCCTGGGGAAGGTCCTGGTCCCTGGTCCCTGGTCATTGGTGCTGTCAAGAGGGTTGGGGGCAAATAAGGACCCCTCTCCTTGCCTCTGATGTCTCTCCTTTCCGAAGCTCTTCCCGGGCAGGGGCAGATGGAGTTCCTCCTCAAGGTTTCTGCTGGGCTTCGTTTGTTCCTCTCTATGAGATAAGTCCTGGTTTATCTCAGTCTTGGCACCGAGCACAGATGGACGACGTAGGAAGTAAAATAAGTTGGAGGTGAACAGTTTCACCCCTGTCTTGTCAAAATTAAATCCATTTGCCTTAAAAAGATGCCTGCGTTCCCAAAAAATGTTAAAATTATTCATAAAATGCACTGAGTGGTGGGCTGCACGGTGTGGTGGTGGTTAGCACCATCGCCTCACAGCAAGAAGGTTCCAGGTTCCAACTCCCGGCTGGGGCCTTTCTGTGTGGAGTTTGCATGTTCTCCCCGTGTATGCGTGGGTTCTCTCCGGGTACTCCGGCTTCCTCCCACTGTCCAAAAAACATGCATGTTAAGTTAATTGGTGTCTCTAAAATTGCTGTGTGTGGTTGTTTGTCTCGTTTGTCTCTGTGTGGCCCTGTGATGGACTGGCGGCCTGTCCAGGGTGTACCCCGCCTTTCGCCCATTGACCGCTGGGATAGGCTCCAGCCCCCCCGCGACCCGACCGACGGATTCAGCGGTATAGAAAATGGATGGATGGCACTGAGTGGTCAGCACATGCCGATAAAAGCCATTTATTCAGTACCTGCTGAATCTGTCCTCTCCTCCTCTGACGGCAAGTGAAAGCTTATTAGTGGAGCGGATTAATAGAGTCATAAGCACAATCTGGCTTCGGTGGTCCTGTTCTCTTTCAAGAGAGAAATAAGAGATTGTGAAAGTTTCTCACTTTTTCAGCTCTTGCTCATCGTACAGAGCTTGGTCTTTGTGATTTTCCATGCATTACTTTATTTTAGAGACTAGATTAGGTTTAATTAAAACCTTAGCTGTTTCACCATATTATCTCAACATCACTATTTCCTTCCTTTGCATTTGCAGACCCACATAAAAGACAACAACAAATTCTCAGTAGTGCGCCCCTGTTCCACCACATTAGTAGAAATTAGTCATGCGAAACCGTATCCCCTCTAGATATTGTTGTAGTAAGGCACAGAGTCAGTTATTTTCTGAGGAGATAAGATGCTTTTAAAAATATCTTGCAAGAGAGAACAACACGGGACAGAATTCAGAGTTGCTCTGAGAATCTTAGGCAAAAACAAGTAGATAATATACAGGTTATTATGTAATCGCTCCTTTGACATGTTCAAGCATTTGTTATCTATCCTTCCTCCCTTTCAACAGCCAAGGCCCCTCTCTCGGTACCGTGACATCTTCCCTGTCATACTCCTTAAAGTTGTTAAATCATAAGAGCACAATACCCTCATTGAAAGAGGGAGAAAAGAGAAAAACAAGTGTCTTAAATGCGTTATTACCGGGTTATACAGAGTTAACACTCAATACAATGTATATAGGAATTCATTTTTCCCTTACAATGTTCTCAAAACACAAAAGATACTGTTTAAAAACCTTTAGGAACTTACCAATGATCAGTGTTTGTTATAATCTGATAAACTGCACATGGACATGATAGAATGGGGCATTGTTATCCCCTAAATTGACTCCTCCGAAGGAAAAAGGAACACAACAGTATATAAAAAAGGTCACCCAAAAAACTATTGTGGCGACACAATGCCATTCAGACATAATAATAGGTTGAAAAACCCAACAAGATTGAGTGAACTACTGTAAACGTGACAAGCTGAGATGCTCCATTTGACCCGAGAAAAGTAAGATCAGTGATCAGATTTATTGTCATGTAGATACAGGAAATACACAAAATTACTCCTCCGCATTTAACTCATCCAGGTTGGCACCTGTTGAACACACACATTCACAGGGTCACACACTCATGGAGACAGATGCCATATACACTGGAGCCATTCACAGCACCCAGGGAGCATGGGGTGCTCAAGCCACTCCCACCTAGGGATGGGAATTGATAAGATTTTTACGATTCCAATTCCATTTTCGATTCTGCTTAACGATTCGGTTCTTTATCGGTTCCCTTATTGATTCTCATTTGGAGAAAAAGGACAACAAACCGGTCAATTAGCATTAACTTTAGTTTAGAAGTAACACGCGTCATGACCTTACAAACCCAACAACGGTGAGGTCCACATTGGTCTATCATGGCCTGGGTAATTTAACTCCTCCCTGCTCTGGTGAAAGGAGAAGCTGGAGGTAGAGGTGAACTGGGGGTAGTACCACCAGCCTCTGGCTCTGAGCCAGTCAGGCTCTGTCTCTCATGATTTCATCTAAATGTAATGCCTGAGAAGGCATTCATTTAACCTTAACCGTTACTAACAGCAGGTTTTACAATGAGGCAAATGGCGCTAACATGATAGGCAGTGTTTGTTAGTTAGTTACCTGCAGTGTTAGCCGAGGACATGCTAACGTTGCTAACGTTGCTGGGTTCAGATTCACCAACGTTAGTCTGGAGCAGATCGAAAACGCGACATTCATTCATAGTTATTGCATGTTGGTAGTATTTCCTCCCTTTGATGAAATATTTACTTCGCAAGTTGCCCTGTTGTCGTCTTTTTAAGGGATGTGTAATCAAACTTACGAGCGTTTGTACCGCTTGGGGGCCATGTTTACTGTTGGCTGCTGGCTGCACTGGACTCGCCACGCAACGTGGCGTGGTGACGTCATTTGCGCCCACTGGAATCGATAAGGGAATCGTTTGCAAAATCGCCCAAACGATTTCAAGGAATTGAAACACTGGGAACCGGTTCTCAACAAGAACCGGTTCTCGATTCCCATCCCTACTCCCACCCCTCCAGCTGTCAGTTCACCAATCTTTTGAGCAGTTGGAATTGAACCACCAACCTTCCAAGTTATTGGATGACCCACTCTAACCACTGAGCCACGGCCGTAGTTTGAGTTAAGAGGAATTACAGTATTTTTACAGGAATTACAGAATATTCATTCACTGTCGCTTTTTCTTTTCTATCTCCATATGTTCCTCCCATCCAGTCTTAAGCCAAACTCTATTTATGAATAATGCAAGTGATGAACATTATGGTAACAGACACGCTGTTGATTCAATGCTTTAATATCTTTCATATATTGTAATCTAACTTGGTTTGAGATTCGTTGTGGGGTTTGTTTGGCTTCAGACTTCAGATGCCGCAAGCAGTCCTTGGTAGATAAAGTGTTGCCTCATTCCCTTATCTTGTGGTCCGCCGACTGTGAATTCTTTACAACAAATAAGTAGACATTGGAATGACAGCAACCTCAACACCTACAGTCCCTAATTTATATACAACAAATGAGCAGATAACTTGAATTGTATAAAGCCTTTGGAAGCCCAAAGCAGCGCATGAGTGTATCTTCAAAATCAGAGCGTTCTCTAAATACTGGTTCTCTTTATAAAGCCTCATTAGGAAAGCCTCTCCGACACAGCACTTTTTTTTATCGTGGAGCATGGCTTCTAACGACAGATTTATCCTGTTCAGATTGCTGATGGACAACAGGATCAAAACAGTCCCTGAAAACACCTTCCAGTCTCTGTGGAAACTCGCGGAATTGTAAGTAATTGCCAGTTTGTTTGTGTCTTTATCATTCTCTTCACATACGCATTTCACCTTATATCAGCTGATCACTGAAGGGTCTAACTCACAACTGTTGCTCTTAGTTTTTGTCATTTTGATTCAGAGGAAATTAATTTAAAGCAAAACTGAAGAAAAAGAAAGTTAAAAAAAACACACACAAAGAAAATGAAAAACATTGAACCAAATAAACAGTTTTTGAAAACACATTGAAATGTTTTCTATAATGGCTGACAATAAGTTAAAAAGAAAAAAACATTACACTGCTTCAGATTCAGGCTAATTTCATGCAAACATGACATGTTTAGGGCTTTCATTGTTCCAATGTTTAACTCTGAATGTGTAAACTTTAAAACCTGCAGAGGAATCTGCAAGTCTTGAATTCGTCTCTTGTCTGTTTTCCTTTTTTCCCCACTTTGATCCTGTTCAGGAATCTGTCCAGCAACAGGATACGGGAGCTGCCAAAGACCACCTTTAAGAACCTCGCCAAATCTCTCCTGAAACTGTAAGTAACTGATATATAGTTTGACCCAGAGTAAAGATGTGCTTTATTATTTGTGCAAGATTGGATTAGGGTTCAATTGTGTGCCTTAACAGGGGGAAAAAACATTTTGCGGACATGTTGTTTTAAGGCAGGATTCAGACAGCATGGCTCCTGCTGGAAGTAAAACTAAAGGGAGTATAAACAGAGCAACATAGAAAAAAATCCAAATTAATTCCTTCATCTGGCAACATTAGTAAAGTGATGTGACACTGGGATTAGATGATGAACACAGAGGCTTACAATATATTTATTTAGTTTTAGTGTGAGTCAAAATTAGCCTTGTCTGCGAAATGGGAAAATTCTATGAATATTGCAGTGTCACATAACTTACATTTACTCCATTAATGTATAGTAGTTGCCTCTAAATTGCTTTGTTTTAAATGTATGACACTTTATACTTCAACTCTACTACTGAAAATAATTTCACTGTATTTTCATACTTGTTAACACATAAATCTAGACTGAATTAGGATGTGTTTGCTGTGTGGGTGCTGAAATATTACTTTGATCAATACAGTGCTGGCTTTTTCCATCTTTTGAAACTAAAACTAGGCAAAGTTGTGGCTTTACTACGTTAGTTTCTTGATGCACAGCACTGAGATCCAGATAATGGCAAACCTCAAGAACCAGGGTGAGAAGCAATTTGATGTTCTTCCAACTGTTAGAAGAGCAGGTCATGTCAGATAGTAAAGCCCAGAATTTTTCAGGTACACTACCATTACAAAAGAAACACGATCAAAAAAATCTTGTCTGCACACATTAAGAAGCTATTTTGCGTTATCACAGATGGACTCTGTGGGCGAAATAATGAGCAGGTTAAAAGAGTGATACATTGATACATGTATGCCTAACATTAGTGCAGGGAGTCCTCCAGTTAAGTGAATGCAAAAAATTCCCCGAAAAGATTCAGAAGGAAGCAAAGATATTTTTTGACTAACAGTGACTACATGACTTCTAGTGGGAAAAACAGAAGTTACTTGTCCATCTTAAAAAGGTTTAACCATGTTGATTCTCTGTTGTCCTTTCACAAGCTGTTTTTTTTTTTTCAATCTAAGAGAAGGCGACAAAACCTGCAATACTGTCATTCGCATCAATGCCTTAAGAGCAAATTCATCAGTGTTCATTAATTATTAGTGTAATATGCATTTACTGAAAGAAAAAATACAAATGAACAAGGAGACATAAAGCACAACATTTCTTATGTACTTATACTAGTTTGTCATAAAGGTTGGACACTTTCACCTCTGATTGTAGGACATCAGATGAAACAAAATGTTGATGAAACTTCTCATTCATGGTAATGATAAGAGCTCGACTTCTTTTCTGGATCTTGAAGATGTTTCACATCTCATTCAGAAGGCTTCCTTAGAACTGAGGAACTAGGTGGTGGGGAGGATCAGCTTATAAGCAGAGAGGGATGTTAAAGTCACATGTGTCACTGAACCCCCTGAGCAATGTGCATGTTCTTAGAGTCATTATCACCACTATCACCCCTGCCTGAGAGGGCGAGTTTCAGGCTGCGGCTACACGAAAACGTTTTTCACTGTAAACGATACTTTTTCTTATCGTTTCGCTGTCGCGGCCACACGGAGCCGGCGTTCCCACTACCCTAAAACGATAGTTTTTGAGAACGGGTTCCAGAGTGGGAAAGTTTGAAAACGGCCTCGTTTCGTTTCCATTGTTACAGCTAAAACATTTTTGCGTCAGTCAAACGTTGACGCTGTGAGCCAATTTTAACACTTCTCTATTGTCTCACAGCGTGGCGTGACACAGTGGCGTGTGTACTGCATCGTTTCATCGTTTTCATCCGTTTTCGTCTGGACCTGAGTCTTTACAGCAGCGCGTTTCCGTGTGGTCGCAAGAATTTTCGTACCCGTTTTAAAAAAAAACCTCGTTTCGTTTTCGTGTAGCCGTAGCCTCAGTCACCCAAGATTCAAGGTGTGAATGAATGTGAAACTGCCCGGGGAGGAGAGACACTGTTGTATTGTAGGTGCTGGGAAGGTGATACCTGAGACCACCTCCTCTGTTCAAAGATGTTGCTTTCCAGTTAGAAAAGATGGCTTCCTTGACTCTTGTCTCAAACCATCTTTCTTCTCTGTCCAGAATGTGTACACTACTGTCCTCAAAAGAGTGTCCCTTTTCATTCAGATGCAGGTGCACTGCTGAGTCTCAATCTTAAAGGTCTTATGGCTTTTATATATTTTTATAGGCTTTAGTGGTCCCCTAATACTGTATCTGAGTTTTTTCCCCCAAAATTCTGCCTTGGTGCAGAATTACAGCCAGTCCCAAAAAGGAGCTTTCCTTAGGATCCTCAGAATGAGCTGTTTAGTGGGGGTGTGGCCTTACTTACGCCCGTGGTACCTTGCGCAAATGTTTTGTGAATCGCTATGGCACGTAGATGGCACGGCAGCCCTATGCCGTAAAAGTAGCGAAACCTGTTGAAATGAGCTTACTTTGACAATATGACGAACTAGTTACTGAACAACCCTCCTAACACAGTCAAACATCAAGCAAGTGCTACACAAGACACAGCAAAAAAGGCGTGCGTGAAGGGGAAAGCAGGAGTGAGGATTTTGACTTTATCATCCGATTGCTCTGGTTTGCAAAGATGCACGTAGCGCTAGCGCTGGAACCATGCATGAATCAGTATCCTGATGAAATGCACTGAATTTGCGGATTCATTCTTCTTTAGGAAGCTTGAAGTAGTTTTTACTCTCGGGAATGAGATCCTTCCCCAAGTGAGAGACAAATGGAGCAGGAGATTGACAGGCGGATCGGTGCGGTGTCTGCAGTGATGCAGGCTCTGCACCGGCCCGTTGTAGTGAAAAAGCAGCTGAGCCAGAAGGCGAAGCTCTCGATTTACCGGTCAATCTATGTTCCTATCCTCACCTATGGTCACGAGCAGTGGGTAGTGACCGAAAGAACGAGATCGCGAATACAAGCGGCTGAAATGAGTTTCCTCCGCAGGGTGTCTGGGCTCTCCCTTGGGCTCGGTATTGGCCCAAGTTCTGGAAACCTTCGTCGGTGAAATATTTGGCGCACACACAAATCTCTTCGGTTCTGGCGTCACTTTCCCAGAAAAAACTAAATCTGTCCACTGGCTCTTTAGAGGTTCTGATGCAGGAGCTCTAAACAGATTTTTTACATCCATGTACAGTGCAATGAGCTGGCCAAAGAGCTGTGGGCGGGGAAAGGCAGTTCATTGGCGCTGGCAGGAAACAACCTCCACGTCATAAGCGGCGGCTTTCCCGATCAGGCCATCTGCATGGTCACATTTCCAAAGGCGGAGAATAATTTCCATTGCATGGTTTAGGTCTATCGTCATTTTTAGCCACTGGGGGACCGCAGGCAGGCTAGAGGAACTCATATTAATGTTAAACAACCTTAAAAAGTGAACATTTCATGCCATGTCTCCTTTAAGAGGTGGCTCTCCTATGTTGTGCCATGCGCTCGTGGAGCTGTTGTTTGGTCTCTCCTATATGGGGGTCCGCACACTCTTCCGTCTCTTCGTCTGCTGCACTGCACTGAATACACAACACCACTCAGATGTTGTGGTGAGTGAGACAATGGGGCATTGTCTCTCCTCCCCAGGCAGTTTCACAATCATTCACGCCTTGGATCCTGTGAACGAAACTTGCCCTTTCAGGCAACTCAGAAGGGAAACGTCTTCAAGATCCAAAAAAAGAAGTCCAGTTGCCCTCATTCAAGCTCTTATGATTACAGATTAAACAAAGTTTGAACGAGCTGGCAGCATCAGCTATCTTTCACGTCATGTGTTTGTGTGATCTGTTCATCTGTACACAGGGCTACAAAGAAATTGATGGACTGTAATTGTGGTTTCTGTTTGGTTAGCGCTCAGCTTTGATAGTTATTGACTGATTTTGCCGACATTAAAAATTCCATCTGCTCACTGTTGGAAGCTCATAAAAAACACATATCTTAATTGTGATACCTCCTCCACCGTCTCTTAGAAAGACATGTTGCAAATAGAATGTGGTGAGAAATGAGTCATCTCTCATGGAAGTGTTTTCATTTGATTCTATTATCGTGATTTAAGAGCACAATTGTGAAGTAAGACATTGTTAGATCGATTCTTTCAATGGAAGCTCAAGAACAAGCCGGAGGAATCTCAAGTTATATAAAGTGTTTATTGGTAGTCACACGTCAAGCATATCAGCGCTGGGCTCAGTGGAACAGAGCTCCCGCAGTAAATCCGTCAGACTGAGAGCCTCGATTTCCGGGTATCATTTCCATTTATAGCCTCATAGGTTGGACTCACACTCAACCGAGTAGGTTCAACATGCTTCGTCATATTCTTTGGATCAGCCAAACAATGTATGTGTGTGTGAATCTGCCCTTGCTTTCCAGGCTAATTGTTTTGTCTTCCCATTCCTGGATCACTTTAGGTCATTGTGGAAAAGTACAGAGACTATTTCATTCATAATGTCTAAGAACAAAGCCAATTTTAACAGACATGCTGAAAAGTTCATGTCAAAATGGAATGTTTCAGATGACGATCCCCACCAACATGAAAGTCCTTTGGAGAATTTATTCCCACAGAAAGGACATGCTGAAAAGGTCACATCAGAGTTAAATGTTTTAGCCCAGACGATTATCCCTCCCTACACACATTTACTGATCCATGAAACCTTTTGCTCGATAGGACAAAACCACTCCTGCTGTTGCCATCCGGAGAAATTATTTCCATGATATATGTTCAGCAAGAATTGAATGTTTCTTTTGGCTGTTAATTTTTCAGCTTTGTGGGCTTACAAAATTGAATCAGATCTTGGGTTGTTTGTGCCTGACTGCATAAGACGCATATTAACATAAGACTATTAACCAGTGTTTATCTGTAAAATGGCGTATAAAATTTTTTAGCAGTCTCTTCTTTGCACCATGTTTACTTTTTTCCCCTCAAATGTACCTGAGATGTGAATGCACAGTCTGAAAGTATTGACAGTTTTAAAAGATAACTGGCACTAATTAAATTTGTGGTTTAAATGTTCCTGCAGTCACCTTTAAACTTAACAGTGTGTTCACGCCCTCATGAAATAAACTCTCTACCCCAAGCCTTATTTGTCCTTGTCCTTCACCTCTGGCTTGGCTGAAAAATTGAAACATCAAAATAAAACGCAGAGAGAAACTTTGGGTAACAGCCCAGGGATAGCTATGCCTGTGCTGTACATCTATAAAGCAAGTGAATTCCTCCAATGCTCTCATATATCATCGTTGTCACTTCTGCCTTTAACTCTGGGATAAATGCTGGAGAGCTCTGGTTCAAACCATAAATAATATCCCAGGACTCACAGATTGAAACTGTGAAGTATGGGTATGATTAAGGAAGTGCTTGTGAAACATTACTGAAGGCTGTTACTTTGTTGTAGTTGCCAGAGATTGACAGAATACTGAAAATATGTGCATTGAGCAAAGTCATAACTATTTTTGCCAAAAAAGACTTAGATGGTGTTAAAATTGGCTTTGTTCTTAGACATTATAAATTAAAGCTGCAGTCTGCAAGATTTGTTGTTGTCATACGTAAAGTCCTACTTTTTGGCATTTTAAGAGTTTACATGATCTATCAGAACGCTTGAAGTTGAAAACGGTGACCTCCGTAGTCGCAAAATGCAAGAAATGCTTATTTTTTAACCGAAAAATAAAAAGTTATTCAACTTCTTGTCCCGCCCCTTCAAAACACATGAGAACTCGTGCACGTAGACGTGCACGCCAGATGCGCCTACACGACTCCTCATTCATCAACTCACCTGTCATTTGCGATCATGGAAGACACAGTAAGTAGACTAGCCCGTAATGAAGTTCAATAGTCCAGATAAATAAGCGTGGGGACGAGCCTACCTTGTATCGCGCGTGCACAATCGGTGATTGACAGGCAGCAGAGCCCAGCTCGTAAACCTGATTGGTTACCTTTTACCGGTCCGGTCTGCAATTTTGTAAACAAACCTGCTGGCTTTGGAGGGACCTAGCGGGACATATAGGGGACCTAGAGAACTCTTTTTTTTTTGTATTGGGGTATTTAATGTACTACTTTCAGAATCCCCGGACAGTTCCAGGCATTATGCTTGAAAAAGAGTTGCAGACTGCAGCTTTAAATAGTCTCTGTACTCTGTACTTTTCCATCCAGGAATGGGAAGACAAAACAATTGGGAAAGCCGGGGAAAGCAAGGGCAGATTCACACACACACATTGTTTGGCTGATCCAGAGAATATGACGAAGCATGTTGAACCTACTGTAGCATTATGCACTGATAATGGATTAGGAGCACCACCTCCCGATTTGATTTTACATTTACTTTCGTCACAGTCCTGGGAGGAGAGACTGTCAAGGTTTATGAAATAAGAAGTCTCACTGAAATGAGTTCTGTTCTGAAGAGACAACCGGTGCTTAATAACTTGTCCGTGGCTGTGTTTCCGTGGTAACCAGCGGGGTGACGTCAATCACTTCTTCTTCTTCTTCTTTGAGCGGAGTGTATGAGTTCGGGCCGGTGCTGTCCAAGCTTAACCAAACACTCGCGGGTATCGGAACCAGACTTAGATAAAAAAAAGGGGAAGTCTAAAAATGGGAATTAATGGTTAAGGAGCAAACAAAAGAAGCTCCAAGAGGACGAGGGAGTGAAGACAAAAAGCTTAAGGATGTGGAGACAAAGGAGTGGTCAAGGATTGGAAGACCAGAGAGGTCCAAGAGTCACGAATTTGAAAAACAAGAGAGCGGACGAAATGGCGCGTCTGCCTTTTAACTCTTTCGGTGCCATTGACGTCTATAGACATCAATTTAAAAAAAAACGTTGACTGCCAAAGACGTCTATAGACGTCAATTGCGTTTTTTAACGGAGCGGGCTGGGGGACAATCTAGCGGAGTTCGTCACTAAATCTTAGGCTTGTAAACACTAAACAGAGAATATACTGGCAAAATTACCCGCAAGGTGGCAGCAGTGCCACTTTGCACAAAAAAAAAAGAAGCGTGTTTTCTCCGTTTTTTTGGTCAAACAGCTGTTTTTGGTGAAACCAACCTATGTTCTACTGTCTATTACTAAAGGACTGAAAATGGTAGAAAGAAACTTTTTTTTCCTGATGAAAGAAGAGAGTCTACTCTTTCGTTTGGTAATTTCGGTCTGTACATAGTCATAAGACACAGTTTTCTGTGGGTCTTGGAAAATCAGTCAAAATACTATAAAACACTTGGCAGTATGGCTCTCTCTTCACTGAAAATGGCTGGCAGCCAATGAGTTAAGCTTGGCGTGACGCTTCAACTTTCGACCAATCAGCGTTTAGCTGACCCTTAACCAAAAGGCTAAAAAGGGGGGTTGAACTGTAAGCTCAGAAAAAGGGGGAATTCTCTCTTCCAAACGTATTCAGCTAAGTTACACTGATTTAGACAATATAATGTTCATAACAGACAATAATGTTGCATGAGAACAGGCATAAACACAAATATGAGCATGAAACGGTCATCAACACAGAATACTTCACATTAGTACACTGAAAATTATATGACAATCTTTTGGGAATTCTTGTTAATGAAGGCAAATGCAACTTTTGGTTAATACCTGTAGAATTTAAACCAATGGATTAGGATAATAATGAAAACATTAAAACATACATGGTATTCTACTTGTCTGATTACTGGCTGATACAGTGATAAGTGTCCGTTATTCATGTCCTCTGGTTGGCACTGTGTACCCAGGCTCCGCCCTCGCAGTGACGCAAGTTCCCGAAAAAATGGGAACTCCACCCACTTTGTCGGGAAGCAATCAACTTTGAGCAGCGCCAACGGCCCAGGGTAGAGGCGTGTTCAAGGTAGTGACGTGGTTGAACTGCCACTCAACCCATGGATTGTACACGGAAGCGCTTCATTCAATATCAACATGGAGCAGCGTCAAGCTTTTGACACTGCTGTAGAGGCTGTAATGAAAGTGTTCGACGGGAGATTCTCGTTAAAAATCGAGCAAAGAACAGCCCTTGAATCATTTCTTGACAGGAAAGACGTTTTCGCCTTGCTCCCTACTTGCTTTGGTAAGAGTTTAATCTACCAGTTAGCCCCGCTGGTAGCTAAATCATACGTCAGAGGAAAGAGTGGTGTGATTGGCTTAAGCTTAGGCACAGCCTTTTCTGGCCACAACCAGTAGCAACCCGAGGGAGGCGGGTTGACCAGGCCATTTCGAATCGTATTCGTTATGGTCTTGGTCAGACCAGAATCTCGAAGAGATTTGAAAGTCTATGTTAATCAGGCTAGGCACTGTGGCTCCACGGGAGGATTTCTATAAAAATAATGTTTTTGTAACTTCTTGAATAATCTTTGTAGAAAAATGTGGAAAGTCTTAAAATGACCTGTGGACTCATCCAGTCCCGATTTTCACACTTTTAGTCCAAGAAAGCCGTAGCTTCTAGTGGATTTTCACTCTCTGGGAAATCGAACTGAAACATTCCTTTGGTTGAAACAAGGAAAAAGGAGTAGACCGCAGCTGGCTTTCTTATCAGGAGGTGTCAATGCATAATTTATTATGCATACATGGCATGGTGGTATCCTGTTGGGGGAGAAAGACTGAACAAAGGACCTTTTGGGGTTTTAAGGTCCCACACCTGGTTTCTTATCCTTTAAGTAATCCGTTAAGAGGTTTTCCTTGGGTCATAAAGTGAGATGTCTCTTAGTTGTCAAGAAGGGAGGATTTTCATGTAAACATCCTTCCCCCCCTCTCTGAGCACGCTACACTACTCATGTCCAATCATACTCGGTCGAGTGTGAGTCCAACCTATGAGGCTATAAATGCAAATGATACCCGGAAATCGAGGCTCAGTCTGACGGATTTCCTGCGGGAGCTCTGTTCCACTGAGCCCAGCGCTGATATGCTTTGACATGTGACTACCAATAAACACTTTATTTAACTTGAGATTCCTCCGGCTTGTTCTTGAGCTGCCATTGAAAGAATCGATCTAACAATAGGATTAAAGAGTATGTCTGTTCAAATTTCAGAGTAAACGCTATTGTCTTACATTTTTTTTTACAAGGACAAGGTAGTGAAGCCAGTAAATCGTCATACTTAGAATTAGCTTCATAATATAATTATCCAAATTTAAAACTATCTCCTCTGACACTGGGTAAGAAGTGGAGTACACGTTGGACTCATCATCAATCACCACAAAGCTAAACCACAGGCACAGACAAAGATGCACACTCACAATTATAAACATCAATTATGCCCATCAATCTGGGAAGGGCTACGAAGCAATTTCTAAACTATTCCAGTCCATCATTCTACAATGAGAAAGATAATTCACAAGTGGAAAAACACACAAAACGGTTGACAATCTTCCCAAAAAAAAAAAAAAAAATAACAAAAGATATATCTCAGACTTTACAGGCTTCAGTTAGATTTGACAGTTTATTACAGTACATTTAGAAAAAGACTGAACAAGAATGTCTGATTTTTGGTCTCATTTTTGGACAGTCGGGACCAAAGTGGGGATGTTGTGCTATAATTCACAGTGTCAAATGTGCAGAAAATTAAACACAGCTCAAACGGCTCATACCAATTGTCAAGCATGGTGGGGGAGGAGTGATGCTTTGGGCTTGTTTTGCAGCTGTATTGACTGGACAACTTGCAGTTATTGAGTCAACCATGAGCTTCTCAGGTTAATACTGCTTAAGGTGGATCTGCAAGCTATTGAATGTTGGAATGTTTTTTTTGCACACACTGTTTCAACCTTTTGGTGTCAGTTTTTGTTATATAAATAATGACACAGTATAACGTGTCTGGTCAGTGTCTGCAACCAACAGCGACAATACCAACTTAGATGAGTACTTATGTGCACCTTAACCCTCTTTTACCCTACCTCCCAGACATTTATCATACAGGTTGATCCCACACACCCATCCCACAAACTCTTTACCCTCCTGCCATCTGGCAAGAGGTACCAAAGTATTCGAGCCCTCACTAAAAGACTTTGTAACAGTTTCTTCCCCCAAGCCATCAGACTCTTAAACACTCAGTAGGTCTACATGATGAGATTAATTCGATTATAGCTATAGTTGGGTTATGCTCCATATTTGAGCAAGGGTAATTATCTTTGGATATATGGTGGTGAATGAATTGAATCATAGGCACAAAGCGTGTCATACCCGGTACAATAGGTGGCGCTGCACCCATTTCAACTATTGCTAATAGAGCCACTTCCGGTTGATCTCTTCACCACCAACAACAACAACAAAATCAGGCATTCGAGAAAGATGGCAAATGAAGGGCAAGATGAAGCTACGTCCCCCAACATTTCGTTTGTGATGAGCTGGTTGTTGCACAAACGCGATGCCCAACGGAGCATTCTCCTTCGCGTTGTTTGTTTCTTTCCGACGGCGGTGAAAACAACAGTAATATCGTCTCCTTTGACTTCCGGTTCACGACCCCTGGAAAAAATCTCGAGCATGCGCAGAACGCCAAGTGTGATTCACCACGTGCTTCACCCGTCTACAAGCACGTTTAGTGTGACTTTCAACCGAGTTATCTTGGGGTCTTAATCCGATCGAGAGTAATCCGATCCGATCCAATTTCTTGTCAGATTAAGGACATGAACTTAATAACTCAGTCTTATTGTAATTTAGCCCTTGGTCCGATTTTTACAGTGCCATGTAACCCTACTGACTCAGAGACTGGACTGAAAACAAACCCACCCTCAAGAGCGCACTACATCACCCACCTATCTTCTGGAATAGAAGAATATTCAGTGTTTTTCTCAAATGTTTTGCACATAAATCTTCACTTGTCACTTTATACTCCTTTAAACTGTATACTTTGTTAGTGCTGCACTGTCTGTCTGACCCATTGTCATCATTGCATTTATGTTTATGCACACGTGCGGTTTAAGTTGTCCTGTCTTTCTATGCATGCGGCACTCTCTGTAACTCTGTTCCAGTGTTGTATGCAACACTCTTATTAAGAGTTAATCTTCTTGAAAATCTGCTTGACACTTTTTTGTCTTTTAATAGCAATCAGATCGATAACAGAGGAATCCGAGGGTTAAATAAGACAAAGACACTCTGAATTTGAGTGTCATTTCTCATCACACAGAGTTTTACTGAGTTTGTCCTTATTCATTTCTTGTTACAGAAACATATCCCACAATCCACTTCTTCACATTTACCCAAGCCACTTCAACCACTTGACACATCTTCAGTCTCTGTAAGTACACACAATCTTACATTTGTTTTTCCAGAAGAACTTTACTGACATAATGTAGTCCTTAGTCCCTAAACCCAAAACTGTCTACATGACTAACTCTAATCCTAACCTAAAATTTTTTTCTAAATTCTAAATTTAGCCTTAGAACCTAATCTTAATCTACAAGTCACCTCAGTATGATGCCAATGCATGCAGACGCAAACACCAGCAGATTGTTTGCTGCAGTCTGTACAACGATGACATATATTGTTTTCAATACAGGGCTCTGGAAGGGATTGAGATCCCAAATATCCAGACAAAGATGTTCCTTCCAATGATGAACCTCTCCTACATGTACGTGTGTTTGTACTGTTATGCGGTGATGAACGATCTCAGCAGAATGAGCAGTCATTGTTTTTACAACCTCTGTATGTCCTTGTCTAACTTGTTTTCCACTGTTTCCTCTGCTACTACCTTTTTATGTTGATGTGCTTCATGGTCTCTGCCAGCTACTTTAAGACGTTCCAGTACTGCTCATATGCACCTCATGTCAGGTCCTGCAAGCCCAACACAGATGGCATCTCTTCATTTGAAGACCTACTTGCTAACATAGTGCTGCGGGTGTCTGTCTGGGTCATGGCGTTTATTACTTGCTTTGGTAATCTCTTAGTCATCGGCATGAGATCACTGATTCGTGCAGAGAACAACCTGCATGCTGCCTGCATCAAAGTCCTCTGCTGTGAGTAACCACACAACACTACACATCACAGACTTTGATCAAATCAAATCATATAAATACTGTGTACATCTGGTCCTTATCAGGTCTTTAAGCATCACTAGAAAATTTGCAAATATTAGTTCAATGCTTCTCCCAGCAGCTGCGGGATGCAACGCCACTCTCGTAAAAACAAACCTCCATTTTAGCCCTCACAGGCACAGCTATTAATAGGCGTGAATTTGTTGTCATGCTGAAGAGACTGGCAAAGACATCTTCAGAGGCCACCGAAGCTTTAAAGGGACAATGTATTGTAATGTTATAGGGCATTAATCAGAAATTAATCATATGTATGATGAACAAACATGCTCTCTTAGAGGCAAGACAAAAAAAAAGATTGAGTTCTACGTGGGAAACGTAATTGTGGCCATTATACAGTGCCACGCAATGCAAGACAGCAGAGAGCATTTTGAAAAGGCTGCAAAATTCCAAAAATTTGATGTGAAATTTTCAAAAAGCGAACAAACATTTTTACACGAGACTAACCTATTTCCATGTTAGTCTCAAACACAACTGAGGTGTCAAGCTGAGGCTTCACTTTTGAGACGGCGACGATAACTCTAAGGTAATAACCTTCGTTTCAATTTCTGATAAGTAACATGACATGGATGAACAGGCCGCTGTTATAATGTTGTGCATTTTCCGTTAGTCGTGATACAGAGCACTAAAGTAAATGTCTGGATTATATAAACATTATTTGTTTGTTTTATAATAGGAAGCAACCACATCTTCAATCCCCTTTGAATTACAACCTAAAAAGGACCGTGATAACACAAAAGCAACTTCACCAACAGAGCCAAGCAATGCAAACACAACCGACAGAAAGAGCTGATTAGTTATTACTAACCAATAGTAACAATGAAGCGAACTCTGCACCCATATGCCATCCGTTTTTCTTCTCTGAGCTCTCTCCGGGAGTGAAATCCAATCTGATGCTTTTTCTTCTATCCTCAGTCTATACTTCATCTCTTCTCTTTCACTTCCTTTCATGGCAATGTCTTGGGTCTCTATGTTGCATCTGCCACAGAGTTTTTTTCTTGTGAAACTTTCTTTGAAATGGTGAAAATATGTATTATTAAAATACAACAAAAGTGTGTTGTTGTATTGGGCTGGAAACCACAGTTACTAACAGCGGTACCTCTGCCTCCACGTGTTTTAAGGTTCACAGACTTCTCAGGTGTTGCTTTAGAATTAGTTATAAAATAAACTTGGATAAACAACATACGACATACCGGTATTAAACCATGCCATTAATTACCTTACAAAAACAATATGCAGAATCAGTGTGTGAAACACAAAGTTAGCACAAGTTTCTTGTGTTTACCTTGAATAAGAGTAGTGTTTGAGGACATTTAGTCATAGCTCTCCAAGCAGTGGTCCCACAGGTCAACATTCAATATAATTTGTCAGGCAGGAAGCCGGAAAGCTCATAGTTTGCAGTAAAAAGAGGCCAGTGGATTTCAGGCATGATACTACACTGGTAACTGTCTGTAATAATGCATTTAAATAAATTCAACATGCATAAGAAATACCAGTAGAAAAGCAGACTTCATGAGGGTGCTTCAAAAGTTTTACGTATACTCCATTTCTTTAAAGTCAAAACTGAGATTGTGAGCTTCGTCAGTAATTATTATACAATTTTATCCTACATTTGAACCTGTAATGAGACACCATCTACCAAGAAGTCTGTACACATTGCCAGTTATTGTATTTATAGGGGAAAACCTGTAAGAAAGTGCTGGAGCAAGACAACCCCTTATGATAAACATTGTTCTACTTTAATTATGCCTGTCTCAAAAATTCCTCTTTGACGTATTTTATACATATTGATATATCTCAATCATGCTTGGTGTACACAATAATGTCTTATTTGATTTTTTTATTGTTCACATGATGGTACTGAGCTCGTGTCATATAATTGTAGTTTCCAGCACCAAAACTGAATAAACAGAAAGACAGATGCTGAACACTGTGGAACACAAGGTTGAAATAATGAAGTGCTAATGGTTCCCACTCCCCAACTGGGGTGTGGGAACATTTTGTCTTAAAGCCATCTGAGAGAGGAGAGTCCATTAATACAAATAAACCAATGACTCTTTGTACCTTAGTGCCAAAGTTTAGGATTTAAGTGCAGTTTTTTGCTAACAGAGTCCAGGGGAGCTCATTTAAATGATAATTTGAACTGTGTGGTTTTGTTTATTTATTTTGTTTGTCAAAAATATTTAGATTTTTTTTTTCTTTTTTCCACGGTCCATTTCCAATGTCTGAGTATTATCAAGAATTATAAGTTTGTTGCTCAATGAAAGAGTCTATTGAAAAGATTATTGTTTCCAAAGTGAAGAATTGAACAAAACATTTACAGTAAACTGCTCAAGTCTATCGCAAAGACCCCAAGTAAGTTTAATTTCAATTAATTTGGTAAAGATTAAAGACATTGTTTTCAAAGTGGAGCTTTAAAAATCATTAGTTGTATTATTAAAATTGCATTTTACAGTAAGTTATTCAGAAAATAAAGTCATATCTTGGTGGGTTATTACACATATTACAGAAGGTTTTCTGTATCAAAGTGCTTAAACAAGACATTTTTAACTTTGTGGAAATCAGTTCTGGGAGGCTTCTCCGAATTATTCCAGAAATGTGTTTTTGACTGCCTTTTAAGTCAATCTTTTCTTTTCTTTATTTGTGTTCTGACTCAGTTTTGTATTTTTGCTTTTTGTGTCTGTGCTGCAGTAATATCGCCCTGTCACTCACCCTCTCTGTGCCAGTCAGCCTACTTTTCTTTCTTTGTAATTTGCACATAACTTCAGGCTTCCTCCTGTTTGCCTAAACTTTTTTAATCTTTTTCAACGTTATTGTGGCTTTAACCCCTACAGAAAGAATAAGCTGATATTATACATCTGATAATGCAGACTTTGAGTACGACCGGAAAACTAAAAAAAAAATGCCCAAGCAATAAAAACAAAAGGATCTTGGCACATTATGGTAACATTAGCATAATAAGAATTTATTTTCTCACCCACCCAGCGACCTGCCTCCATACGCTATCATTTAAACCTACATGCAGGTGATTACTTCTAACTTAAAGGTAGATATTATAATGTATTGTTTTGGGTATTTTAATGAGACATTTCTGCTTTTCTGCAGCTGGCTGATGGACTCATTCAGCAAACTCACATTCAGTAGTTCTATGTAAATGGGACCTTCTGTGTCTTATCGTCCAGGTGCAGACTGCCTCATGGGAGTTTACCTGTTTTTCGTCGGAGTTGTTGATGTAAAGTTCCGCGGACAGTACAATCGTAATGCCCTGTTGTGGATGGAGAGCGTGGAGTGTCGCACCATTGGATTCCTAGCCATGCTTTCTACAGAGGTAACTTAATAAACTGAATGCACACCCCATTTACAATTATATGAACAAATATGCCTGCAGATGTAAAATGTAAAATGTGTGTGTGTGTAAACATTCAGGGTTATTTAAAGTATAGTATGGCTTTTGCTTGTTTCAGCGCCTCATTGAGTCCGATTGATTGATCTTTTCAATGTGACAAGCACAATCATTTCTTTCGTTTCAGCCTTTATACATTTTAACACTTGAGACCAACACACACACGTGCATACATACACACTGACGTTGAAAGCTCAAGGTGCTATAGGGCAGGTACTTCAAAGTCCTCAAAAAACGGTAATCTGTAAACCTTCTCAAACAAAAAGGTGCAGTGATTTGGCAAAAACCAAAGAAAATCAAGCGGCATATGTAAAAAAGTGAGGTATTGACCAACAAAATTCATGCCTGGCACCCGAACTAAGAGGTGAAACAAGGACAGGAAGCTCAGCAGATAAGAATGCACCACGGAAGCATGCTTTGCTAAATGAAACTGGTAGTGCAACTAACCGACATTTAAAAAAAAAAACAAAAAAAAAAAACACAAATCGAGCTGACTAGGATTCAGAGCACAGAAATAAGGCAAATACTAAATAAACACAAAACAAGAGCATTCCAACGAAACCACAAGATCTTAGCAAAACATGAACCATGCAGAACCTATAAACCACAAGGCTGGTGTTTGTTGGGTGAGTCAACAATACATCTAAAAAACATTGATCATAAGTGGTATCCCACTTTTTTTATTAATTCATTTAGTTTTATTTATTGATATGCAGATTCAAGGATGGTGGCCACACTCGGTCTTATTATCAGTTTCAAGATAATCAAGAAAGCAAGACCATGAGATTTTATTATAAGGAAAGACTGCACTCATTTATTGGTTTCCTGCAGGTGTCTGTCCTCCTGCTGACCTACTTGACTCTTGAAAAATTCCTGGTCATTGTATTCCCCTTCAGCAATCTGCGCCCAGGCAAACTTCAGACAGGGGTGAGTCTTCTCATCTCACCGAAAAGTGAAATGAATATCTCAATTTGAGTGTGTGTGCGTGAGTGTGTGTGAGTGTGTACTCTTTGCTATTTATCAAGAGTCATTCATCTGCTCTACTTCAAACAGGCAAGATGCTAATGCTAATGAATATCACCAAATGCAATATGATTCATTTCCTGGTTGCTTATGTCAAAGCAAACAATTAAAACAATTTAAAAATAATTAGTCTTTATATATATATATATAATTAAATAAATCATTTGGAAATATAGCAATAAAAAAATTAATGCAATAAATAATGTGAAATAAATTTCTACTTCATTTCCCAACAGTATTCATTTAATTTTTTGTTAATATTCCTATTCATTTACTTCTCCGTGATAAATATCCAATATCATCAAAAGATTCCAATGATCTGAAAACTCTCTGTGCACAAGGGACATGGCTAAAAATCAATATCAGATGCCTGTGATGCCCTTGTGAACAGACATGATTCTGTTATGGAAATTACTGCCTGAAATAATGGTCTGGGAGCACAGCTCACCGTGCCATCCACAAATGCTGGTTAAGCTCTGTCATGCAAAGAAGAGGCCATATGTGAACATGATCCAGAAACACTGTTGTCTCCACCGTGCAAAAGATCATTTTAATGGACTGAGGCAATGTGGAAAACTGTGGTTAGACAAATTTAAATTTGAAATTCTTCTTTGAAATCATGGACAGCGTGTCCTCTGGACTAAAGAGCAGAAGGACTATTCAGCTTGTTATCAGCCTCCGTTTCAAAAGGCTGCATCACTGATGGTACGAGAGGCCATTAGGACGTGTGGAATTGGAAAATTGCACCTCTGATAAGGCGTCATCACTGCTGTAAGACATATACAGGTTTTAGAGCCACTTTTGCTCCCGTCCAGACCACATCTTTTTCAGAGAAGACAACACTAAACCCCAATATGCTTCTGGTACAACGGCATGGCTTCATAGTAGAATACTCCAGGTCCTGGACTGGCTTGCCTGCAGTCCGGACTTTTCATCGATTGAAAACATTTGATGCGTCATGAAACGCAAAAAAAATACAACCAAGAAGTCTCAGGACTGTTGAGCAGCAGAGTCCTATATCAGACAAGAATGGGACGTGATTTCTCTTTTGAAAGTCCAGCAGCTGGTCTTTTCCTTTCCCAGACATTTACAGGCCGTTGTTAAATGAAGAGAGAATGCTACACAGTGGTAAACATGATACTGTCTCAGCCTTTTTGAGACATGTTGCTGCCATCAAATTAAAAATGAGCTAAATCTGTCACGAAACAATAAAATGTCTCACTTCAAACATTTGACATATTCTCTATCATAAATAAGATATTGGTTTATGAGATCCATAAATTATTGTTTCATTGACATTCAACACAGTGTCCCAACTTTTTTGGAACTGGTGTCATTAAAAGAACACGTCTGTGTGTAAGCTCTGCCACCTGCTGCTTGTTTTCTCCAGACAGAGATAGGGTCTGAAATGTCAGTCAACAGAAAATCACCAGACTGATGATGTTTTGAATCTGCTTTAGTTGATCAAATGTCAATGAGAATGTGGAAATCCGGTAAGTCATGAATGTTCTCAATCATTTTTCACGATGGCGTTTGAAAAACTCTGTATCAGAAAACTTTTGTTGTTCTACTGCAAGGTGGTCGTGTCCTCTATCTGGCTGATGGGATTCATTATTGCTGCTGTGCCGCTTATGAATGAGGAGGTCTTCGGGAACTACTATGGACGTAATGGGGTCTGCTTTCCCCTGCACTCAGACATGCAAGAAAAACCTACTGCCAGAAGATATTCCACAGGGATTTTTCTGGGTAAATTGAAAAAAAAAAAAAATGTTTTTGGGTGCTTTGTATTTCATCGGGTAAAAAAAGAATCTATGTAGTCCTGCAGGCTTTCTATGTAATCACCTCAGAATATGCAGCAAATCAAAATTTTTTCGTTATTTAAGTTCCAATATTAGTCTGAACTCAAGTGTCTTTGTTTCAATAACAATGAAGAACTTTTCATGTTCGACTCGGCTTATATGCACTCTGAAAACACAGTGATTCGCCTGGGCTCTTATTGCTCACTGTTCTCTCTGAGCTCCGCTGTGACAGTTGGACAATAGCGAATTGATATTCCGTCTTAAAGGGTGCCAGCATTTCAGCCATTGAGGCTAGGCTGTCAATAAAGAGAGACATTTTAGTTAGTTCATGTTTAGTGTTGTTTTAACACCCACTAACTTTTGGCTTTTGTCCTCAGTATAGAAGGGTACAATCTGCATTTAGATCAAGGCCAAATGACTCTGCAGTAGTCATGGATATTTACTGGCTTCAGCCCTGATTGGCAGTGGTGGAAACATGACACCCAGGTGGAGAAGCAATTTTTTGCCAAACATGCTCTGCTCCAACTGTAAGAGCAGCTACTTAGTAAGTTTTAAAAAGACACATTTACTGACTAACGCTAGGAGCCCTAGCCTGCAGATAAAGATACAAGATCTATCCGTTTTACCAGCGTGGATGGGAACAATCTACTCGTGATCAGTCCAGTTGTATAGATCTGGCTTCTAGAGTCCAGTTAAAAGTAATAGCCTGCATACTTTCTTTTCAAGTTGAGGTTGAAAAGTTAAGGTTCTACATTAAAAACCTTTTAGAAAATGAATCAAACAAAAGCTGTGCTGTTATGTGTTCAACCTTTGATTCCCAATCAACTTTTTGCTCAGGTTAAGGGTTCAGTGAGTTGGACTAAACCACCACACTGTATACACAGTCATCAAAAGTAGCTCCATCTCAATTTACAGGGACATTAAAGTGAGGATTACTCATTGATTCTTCTGTATCATTAATCTAACAATATAAAATACACTGATGAGCCACGATACTAAAACCACAGACAAAAATAGTCACTGGAGTGTATAACTTTGATGATCTTGTTCCAATGCAAAGCTCTGACATGAGGAACAAGACCAAAAGGCTCCCAAAATTTACTGTGAATTAGTATCCCCGGGACGTGACAGAAGAGGCCCATTTTTCTGCACAGCTATTACTATTCACTATTCATACGTAAAAATGTCTTTATGCTTTATGCTGTGTGAATAGCTTGTGCATTCCTTTAGGTCTTAACCTGGTGGCATTCCTGGTGATCGTCTTCTCCTACTCCAGCATGTTCTACTCCATCTATAAAACTGGCATCAATGCGACAGACCTAAGGAGCAGACTGCACAGAGATGTGGCTGTGGCCAACAGGTTTTTCTTCATAGTGTTCTCTGATGCCCTCTGCTGGATTCCCATATTTTTAGTCAAAATTCTCTCACTGTTGGAGGTGGAGATACCCGGTAAAAAATTAAACAGCACCTTCTGAGACAGTTCATGACATTAAATTGAGCAATTTAAACTTACATAATTTTGAAAATGGTCGATTTACTGTTCATAGAAACTTCTGCTTATATAGCATCATTAAAAAAAATACATGTAAATCGAGCTTTAAATGGCCAATTGACTGGTTTCCGCTTGCCCTTTTTAGGTACAATTTCAAGCTGGGTTGTCATCTTTATCCTTCCAATCAACAGTGCCTTGAACCCCATCCTGTACACATTGACCACAAGCTTCTTCAGAGAGCAGGTGGAAGTTTTACTCTGTCAGTGGCAGAGAAGACATACCCTGAAGAAAGACCGCAAAAGCCTCACCTCCTCCACGATCTTCATGGAGACGCCACGGGCCCCTTGCTGCCAGCCACCTGCCTACCTGCAGCAGGCTTCAATGATCAGCGCCGATCCTCGTTACGCCTGAAGGAGCATTCTAGAGACCGTGCCATTTTGTACACTGCGGGTGATGGGCCTATTCCTTGCCACATTTTTAGGCTCCCACATGACAACAGCACTGTTTAAAGGGGACAAGCCTCATTGTCCAAAATTAACAAAACTCATTGTTCTGTTTCATCATGCTCTGATATTTAAAAATTTTGCTTTTCTCTCCATTTATAAGCTAAGGTAGCACCTTGGGGTCAGGAGCCTCACTCAAAGTCACCTCAACGTGTGGACATGAGAAGCCAAGGCTTTAAACACCAACCCAACATCTCGTGGATGAGTGTCTGTGTCATTTGATCTGCAGCTGCCTCCATATATACATGCACACGTGGCCGTACACTTGATATTATTCAGAATGAATTTGAGATAACATTGTAAACTCTGAGGGTGATCATATGGGACTTCAAATGTCTTCAATAAAACAAGAAAAATGCTTAATGGTTATGTTATTGAATACATATTGTAATGCCCTTATAGACGTCAGCTGGTACTTAAGAGACTCCCGGTTGAGTTCAAAGAGTCGGGAGACAAGTATCCAAATATCTGTTTTAACTCACGGCTACAGACACTGTTTCCTGTGGAGAGACCGAACAACTGCGCTCATAAAAGCTCATTACGCAGCGAGAAATGGGTTCAAGGACAAATGGTTTCTACTGCAGAAGAAAAAAAACAGAGACAAGACTTGGATTGTCTAAAATGTAGCACTGAAACTTTGTTTATGGAATTCATTTGCTGGCACGATGTACATAAAAATGCAAATCAGCCTTTTGATTTTGTTTTTATACACTGTGCAGCAAAATCCAGCTTCTGCTTGTTTTTTTTTTAACTTTGTCTACCAATTAAAATACAAATTGAGCGTGATTTTTAAAACCAATGTAGTTTTTGTATCCATGACATCATTTGATAATGTAATTAAAAGAAGGTATATATTTATCATGCATTATGGCAAACTAAAGAACCCAAGGTATTTATTAGCTACACTCTTTTTTCTTAAAATGTGTCTCTGTCTCTGCTTTTGTTGTCATCCTCTTGTTCTGTAATTTCTCCTTCATCAGTTTATTGGGTTTACAGACCTTATTAGCATTCTTGATTAGAGTTCCCTTTGCACTGAAATGTGAAAGGAGGCTGCAGAGGACAGAGTGCTGATGGGTGTGGCCTTGCAAAGATATTCTTTTAAGTGGCAGAAATTGAATGTTGTGCAGCATTTTTCATTGTTCTTTGCATGTTGATGCCCATTTTTGCCATATTTGTCTTGTTCTGTTACCAATATAATCTGACTTTTTGTCACATTTTGTATATGTCGTCTGCATGTACAGTGTCTGCTCTGACTTGTTTTAAGCTTTAACAGTATGCTGCAGCATCTGCATGCCATTCACTCAGGCTTAATTTGATGAGAACATATTTTTATGTGAACAACTTGGTCTGGATCAAAATGTTTGGTTAAATGATGATATATTTAGATTAATGCACTTATTGACAGATGGGGACCCGACTGCTTGGACTGTTCTGGTTTTGTTTTATATTTGGATTATTCTGAATTCTTTTTTTCCTTTCAACAGCTGCATCAACTCAATGACAATCATAAAAAAATCTAATAGAGGAAAACTAACAGAGGAAGAGTAGAAGAATGGAAGTAAAGCTATACAGTTGAATAAAAGGGTGCTTTAATTCTCTTTCATCATGGTTTTCCACAATAATGAAATAGGAAGACACGTCCTGTCATGTTGTATTCATGTGTATATATTTATTTCTATTACATAAAATTTGGTACAAAAAGCTATGTTGTTAGTGTATTTTCTGTATGTGCTGCTTTTTTTTTTATTGATTCAACTTGGTGAAATTTGTGTTTACTGGTTGTATTATGTTTTGACTGAAATAATAATAATAATAAAAAACACAAGAATAAACAAGACTTACATTTAAAGATTTTGCCATTCTGTGCAAAAACTGAACTACACTCACCTGTAAAGATGTGAGTGTGTCATGGATAACACTGACTAATGAGACAACATTTTGTTCGCAGATTTAAATTATGTGAACACGGCAGAGAGCTTAAGCTCCTACAAACTTTTTCTTAAATCCATTAAAAAGCTGAAGTATGAAAACAAACTGCAAGCTGAGTGAGAAAGTAGTCTCTGAAGAGGTAATCATTTTAATCAAGGTAAAACTTTACCTTTAACTTTACTGCATTAACTGTTAACTATTAAATCTAAAATGTGCAGTCATTTGTTAAACGGCTGTGAAAGCAAGCAAAGCTTCCATTACTTAAAGCTGCAGTCTGCAACTCTTTTTCAAGCATAATGCCTGGAACTGTCCGGGGATTCTGAAAGTAGTACATTAAATACCCCAATACAAAAAAAAAAATGAGTTCTCTAGGTCCCCTATATGTCCCGCTAGGTCCCTCCAAAGCCAGCAGGTTTGTTTACAAAATTGCAGACCGGACCGGTAAAAGGTAACCAATCAGGTTACGAGCTGGGCTCTGCTGCCTGTCAATCACCGATTGTGCACGCGCGATACAAGGTAGGCTCGTCCCCACGCTTATTTATCTGGACTATTGAACTTCATTACGGGCTAGTCTACTTACTGTGTCTTCCATGATCGCAAATGACAGGTGAGTTGATGAATGAGGAGTCGTGTACGCGCATCTGGCGTGCACGTAGACGTGCACGAGTTCTCATGTGTTTTGAAGGGGCGGGACAGGAAGTTGAATAACTTTTTATTTTTCGGTTAAAAAATAAGCATTTCTTGCATTTTGCGACTACGGAGGTCACCGTTTTCAACTTCAAGCGTTCTGATAGATCATGTAAACTCTTAAAATGCCAAAAATTAGGACTCACGAAGAAGGGTACGCACGCAGGGGGAAGGAGAGCAGATTGCAGTTTGATAGACATATCAGAATCCAATCATCGTTAACGGTGTGTTCAGTTTGATTGGATAGTGTTTTTCCTGGATTGTTCGCTCTAGAGGCCACTAAAACTTTTCATTTTTGTGTCAAAACTTTTAATTAATTGGTTGCAATGGGGGTGTGAAGAGTATTTCAAGCAATATGTAAAAAAATGCTCCAGAAAAAGATCCCCTACCCCGCCTTTAAAGGCTATGTGTCAGAAATAAATGAATTAAGTCCTAATTGCACTAATTGGGTTGAGGAGTAGGGACCATTTGAAATTACAGGCTAAAGAAATAAAATGTGTCTCAGAAAGACACACATATTTGCTGTAGTACAGCTAATAGTTATTTAATCACGTCATTATGTTCAGCATCTTTCCCAAGCAGGTGTCCTGCCCTTGGACCAAGATGCACCCCTAGTGACACATTGATTGACACAGCAACCAACCAATCGGGAACGTGTCTTGCCTCAGTTTGCAGCCCTTTAGCATCCGATTGGTTGCTATGGGCGGGTCCCTGTTATCCCAAGCAGTGGCGCTGTCAGCCAGGGCGGCACGATTCCTGGAGGAGAGAGACGAGGCGGATTGATGAAAACAAGCCACCGAATAGCATAAACAAAGAACTTGTGCCAGGAAATGTCCCCGTAGTGGCCAAAAATCGACGCAGAAGAGGTACTGTTCAGTTTAACGTTGAATTAGTGTTTCGTCTGGTGGTTATTTTCATGGTTCTGTGTTGGCCACAAAGACAACCAAAGCAGTGCCTTCATTTAATATCGATAGCTGCAATTACCAGGGCTTGTGCCAGCTGCTAGCCACCTATGTAGCCATAAGCGCAGCCGCTTTTAGTTGTTGGTACCCATTGTAGAGAAGAAAATGTGGCTAACATGAAAACCACTGTCTGGTTTCCTTGGCAGCACTCCCTCAGCGAACATTGCAGCGTTGCTTTGTGGGGCAGACAAACCAAGCAACAGTCTTCGCGTTAACAGTCCCCGTAAATACACACTTTCGTGATGGCGGTGAACGATAACACGCTTACCCTGCTTGTTAGCTTCCCGTTAGATAGCTTAAATAGTCAGTGTAGATGTTTTTAAGGTGTACGAACAAACAAACTACAGGACGTCTCGTAGTGTAACATAGGAGCCGGATGTCTCGCAGTGAAAGCCGGCTGTCTGATAGCGTGTCTGCGCCTTGCGACCTCTCACTGATGTGATGATTGGGAGTCCTGATTTATGGGTTGTGGAACAGAACAGCCTTCAAATAGTAACATTTAAACTGGCTATGGTTCAGGGATGTGCGTGATCCCGCCTGAGTTACAGTGTAACTTATTATTCTACAGCTGAGATGTTCAAGAGTCAGCTTGGATGTTTTGTGAAAGAAAGCCAGCGTGTGAGCACACGTATTATTTACATGCACTCGCAGTCTGCAGTACTGTTGTGGACCTTCATTTCTTGAAATCTGGCAAAGCAGAACCATATATACGTTGAATGATTGACCTTTTGTGTGAATATTTTTTTAACACTTGTCTAGTCCCCGAGTCTAGTCAGGTTTTGGGTCCACTGACTCCCCCTGCCTCTCACCACCCCACCCCCCTGCTCCTTCCTCATGAGTCAGTACCCCCCTCTTCATCTCTCCAGCTGTTTGAGACAGCCAGTCTACAACGGCGACCCACTTAACTCCATTGTTCTGTGTCTGGAGTAACACACACAGACAGCTCGTCATGTGTTTCACAGCACCGAGGCCCTCTGACGTTTCCCTCAATCTTTCATTTATTGTCGCCAATTAACAGATCCTGTCCACAGGGAGTAGTGAATATCTCCTCGCTAACCTCCATTTTCAGCTAAGGATTCTGCTACACGTAAGCAGGATTTTCTACTTGCTTGGATGTAATACACTCATACATATATTGAAAGAACTATCTCGGTTGGGTTTTACTTATCTGGTAATAAGCTTCTTGCATGTTGATGCATTCTCAGAAGATACACATGACAATGACAAAAAAAAATGGTGATTTGCTATCAGCTCCCATGTGTTTCATTGTATGATTTTCTGGGGATTTTTTTAAAATCCATATAATCCCTTTTTTTTTTTTTTTTTAAGTAAAGATTCTTGGCATTCTAGCATTAAGAGTTGTTCCAGTGTCACGGACAAGGTTTCTTAAATCAGGGACTCCAGTCATGTTCGTCCTTCCTAATCCTGCAGCTGTTTTTGTCATGTGAGTGTGGATGATAGAGATAACTTAAGCTGTACCATCTGTCTATTGGCCAACTATTTGATCGCACAAATTTTCAAGTCTGTCCTCCTCTCTTTGAATTCATCGCCATAGATATCACAACCAAAGAAGCTCATTTAGATGAACAGAGAATTGTCTCCTGTCGTCCAAATAACCAGCAGATTGTTTCACTTATTTGCTGGACATCTTGTGAGCTGTGTGACAGAGATTAGCATATATAAAGCTCAAGAAGCTTACTTATTAGTCCTACGGTGTGAGTGAGCGGCACTGCTCCTGTCTGAATTTAAATCCCTTTCGGAGCAGTGCAATGAAACATGAGATTGACTTCCATTTCAAAGGAATTAATCATGCAAACCACTGTCCCAAGGATGACACCGCCACAATGCCAAACTATGTGTTGTTTACACATGTCAAATTTAAAGCATTTCATCTTTACTGGGTTTGTGATCGTTTCGTGTAGTAGTCAACAAAGGGGTTCTCCTTTGTTGCATCTTGTTGCTCGTCTCCTTATGGGTTCTCAGTTTGTGTCGTACGATCATTATGTGCGATCAGCTTGTACAGTGTCGGGATGGTACGAGCTTCACATGCTGAAACTGTGTTTGACGTCCCCCACTCTGATCCGTCTTTCCTCGCTGTTATTGTTTCCATAGATACCCCTCGGCACCTCACTCCCACTGGCTTACATAACCCGATGTTTCTCCCAGATACACACAAGTACATATACAGCAGATTCACGAGTACTTTCTATCCACACACACACACACACACACACACACACACACACACACACACACACACACACACACACACACACTTTCCTTGCTGTCACACTCCTTGTGTGACTTTGCCCCAGGTGCTAATGACCTGGTAATGACCTGGTGGTAATGACTACGGTACTTATTTTATGGGTGTGCCCTACTCGTGAATTTTGCTTTGATGTTCACAGTTTATATTTTTTTCTAAACGATCTGATAAACCTGTTTGACCTGTGTGTTAGGATAATTACACTTGATTTATTCAAGGATGTATTTATTTGATTTGAGCATGTTGTGTGTTTGTTTAAAGGCTTTAGATAATTGTTCTGGGAATGTTTTCACTCCTGCTAGATTTGACATAGCTCCAAGACAGTTTGGTGATGCGTAAGTATGCTCATTAGAGACTCCAGAGATGGTGTTACAGAACGCAGCCCTGTATGTATAAAAAGGCTTATGGGCATACTTCACTGTATTGTGTGTGCTTCCATGTACATTTCTATGAATAATAGCTGAGTGTGCATTAAGGGAGAGTGGGGGTGTGTTTGATCATTTCTAAGCTGCCTTGTTTGTTTTTAACCACAAAGAAGTAAGACTGGATGAAACTACAGAGTCAAAAATGTCACTTACTCCATAAGATGGATTTTCATGTCTGCAATCGACTCGAGGGGGCGCCATTGTAGAGCTGGTGTTGGCCTGATAGTGACAGGAGGGGAAAAAAACAAAACAAAGGAGCTGAGAGAGCCAACACAGCTGACTGTAGCAGTTGTCAATTAATTACTTCCTTGACAAACATGTCTTGAGGACTTTCAGTTCATTTCAGTTGTTCATGATGTTTTCATAATGCCTGGTACTGCTTTTCTTCTATTTCATATTAGTCTTAAAGGACAAGACCGTATTTTTTGACATTGGGCCCTTGATTTCACATTATAACATGATGTTCTACTCACCCCTGCTTGTTGTTGAACATTTGGAGCTGTTCCGAAGATATTCGCGAGGCGTCTGGCTGCTCTCTTGAGATATTCGGCCATGAAACGGTTTCCTATGGGCAAGCTTATACAGGCACAAACTATGCTGTTTATAATTTATTAATTACTGTACACTAGCACTGATAACGTGGAGGTGCGTCGCTTACTTAAAAAAATCCGGGTTATTGTAATTTTGAATTTTAGCCGAATGAATAAATAGGCAGCAGGTCTGTGGGCTGTCTGTGGCAGTAGCACGACGATGACGTCAGTAACACCCACTTTACGACAAAAAATCTAAATTACAGTAACCCGGATTTTTTAAAGTAAGCGACGCACCTCCACGTTATCAGTGCTAGTGTACAGTAATTAATAAATTATAAACAGCGTAGTTTGTGCCTGTATAAGCTTGCCCATAGGAAACCGTTTCATGGCCGAATATCTCAAGAGAGCAGCCAGACGCCTCGCGAATATCTTCGGAACAGCTCCAAATGTTCAACAACAAGTAGGGGTGAGTAGAACATCATGTTATAATGTGAAATCAAGGGCCCAATGTAAAAAAAAACGGTCTTGTCCTTTAACCCCTTAACGCCTATTGTCGCATATATGCTACAAACCGTAGCCGGAGTAACCGTTGACTCCAAATTGACCAGGATGCCTGTTGTCACAAATTTGCAACATACCAAAAATTCTATTTATTTTTTGTGCAAAAGTGAAATTATTAATCTCAGCATTATTTACCATCTACTTAAAGGTTAAAACACACGCAAAGCATTTTTTTTTATATACAGCTATATAAATTCAGGCATAAAGGGTTAAAATGCAGGCTTTGCTGCACCGGAACTCTAATATGATGATCCCACATCTTGAGATAGTGTGCATTTACTTGTGACAGTATATTTCTGCACCATGGTATTTTTTTTATAAAATATCCCAACACTGTTATCTTGAAAAAATGTGAACAGGGCGTTGCCAAACATTCGCTGCAGAAATTAGTTTGAGAAAAATGAAAGTTGTACTTTCATTCCCTCATGTCACTGTTTAACCACAAGCGGAGTGAGTACCACAGCGCTTCTCATTACAATGCTATGTTCTTCGTAAACCCGCATCCTGGCATAGATGAACACTCCAGCTAACAATCTGAGTGGATTTGATGAACTCTGTGGGGAGCATAGCCAATCCACAAAGATCCCACCCCGCAACCCACAGGGTCCAAAGGTTCTATTGCTAAGATCCCAGTATCAGACGTTCCCCGGACACCCTCAGATGTTCTTTGTCCTCGCCCTGACTCATCAGAGTTGTTTTCGCAGCATTGGGAGGACCTACTTTATGCTAAGCGGGTGGTCATAATACTATAGCTGATCACCATATGTATAATGACCCAAAGTCAGGCAAAGTGCTGCACTTTAGTGTTTTACCTGTGATGATAAATTTCTGCTTCTTTGTAATTTTACAATGTTACATTTCAAAAGCCATCAACAGACTTGATACATTAACTACATTTCTTATTATATGTTGCTTTAGTTGCTGCACAATGCATACTTTTACTTTCAGTTTGCGAAAGCTTTTGCCTATGCAAAATCTTGGATTTAGGAATTTTACATGTAGATTTTGCATAAGTGAAAGATCCCATTACTCCTTCCACCCTTGCAGTCTTCTTGATCGTCAGAAGAAGCATATACCCTCTATGATTTATTGATGCTAAAGAGAAAGCTGATTGGAAGTTGTTGCTTGGCACAGATTTGAACCCCGCAAAGCCACAAGAAAACAAAGAAGTAATTTTGTTTTTTTGGAGCGGCTGTAAACAAATGCTCAGCATGTACTTGATCGTATCTTCTCAGAATAGATCTCAGGGCAACAACTGGGAACAAATGTGGTCGTGAGGAAAGGCTACATTGCTTTTACGAAGCGACGGACTCTTGCCTCAGTGCATAAGCCTTAAGTAAACTCGTTTATCCTCTCAGCTCTCCTGTTAAACCGGGTTGCTGAGCATCCTGGGCGGTCCGGGCAACGGTTAACATGACAACATATTTGAGTGACAGAAAGAAGTTTTCCATTGTTGCAGAGGTCTCAATGGGTGTCAGTTTAAATTGTGAGGGGAGAATGATAACAACAAGCAACGATTCTTGGGTTGAGGTTTTCTTCTCTCTACCAACCAGGGGTTGATAACTACGTCACTGAAGTTGATTTTGTGTGAATCAATTCATTCACAAACAAATGCCGGCTAAAGTTTAAATCTGTGAAGTGAATTGACAAAGATGTGGAAAAGAGGGGGGAAAAAAGTCTGAAGCAAAGTAGAATAGATGTTCGTGTTCATAAACAAATACAAAAAGTTATCATGGCACATTCTTTGTGGCTTCTTTTGGCTATGACCATTGCTGCGTGGGAGAGGAAATGGTTTTACATTTCAGACTATATGTGAGACTGGATGGCACCACTCTGTCTATTATCTTTTAGCTCCGGCTCCATATCTAATATTACAGAGACACATGAAAGAAAGTCCAAAATAAAGACCATCAGGTGTGATGACTCATGGAATTATAGGACAATTAAAAGAGCCAAAAATCGGACAGAAATAAAAACTAAACATGGATGACTCAATGGGGGTTGTGACATTGTTAGGACACTCTTTCTGTTCGCCCAGCGTCTTAAGCTAAAACCGGGCTGTGATGCTGTGGTTTGTCTGTGTGTCTGTATTGGTCTGTTAGTTTGTCTCGGCCTACCAAAGCGTGTCTCTACAGTGGGTTACCAGTGGCACTTAGCTCATAATTCACGTACAGACACATTTATGGGCAATATCTGCCTCGCAACTCATGAAGTTAATTATGACCATTGAGACATAAGAATGAATCCACTGTGTGCTTGCATAACAAAAAGCATTCCCCTGCAGGAGCGACTAGACTTCCCGTGTTTGTTTCCAATTGAAATGTGTATTTGAATGTTGTCGTCAGTTCACCTTCCATCCTTAACTCATTTAAAAGCAGTCGGAAAACTAGTTTTGCATCACAGAGCGAAAGAGAGGTCAAAGGGTGTTATTATTGATGGGTTTTTCCGTGAATATAAGGAGTGACAGTGTCAGTGTTTGATCTATTGCTTTAAACACAGTTGATCAGGTCATGCAAACAACAGGACGAGCTGAGTAGCCACAGTAAAGTCCAGAATAGATAAATAAATAAAACTGTCAAACGAAATTCAAATATGTTGCCGAACATATCTGTATACTTTCTCGTTGTTGCTGTTTTATGTCAAAACCAACACAGTCTTGCTGATGATTGGTTAAGCTGTGCCTTTTCTTTGTTTATCAGATTTTTCAGTTAATGAAGGGTCAAAAACAATCTGCTGTTTGTACATGTGTGTGTGTGTGTGTGTGTGTAAGAGTGTGTCAGAGTGTGTGTGTGTGTCTGTAATACTTGGCTCTTGTACTCCCCCAGGAGACGGCACGCCTTTCTAACTGACTTTGGCAAATTGCCGCCCAGTGCTTTTTTTTTTTGCCACCCTTAACTATTTCTTTGCCAGATAGTCAATGAAACACCTTTTTAAAGAACATTTAAACATCAGCTGTCATCATCAAGTATCTCTCTATCCAGACGTGATTGGTTAAGTGTGTGTGGGATTTCTTTTATCTCATTGAATCTGCATTCAAGTGAAGTGACAATTCCTGTAGTTTTTGGTTAATAACGGTTACAGTTCAAATTTAGCACTTGCACAAAACAATATATAAAAAAGGATGACATTTTTCTAGTTTCTGAGATTAACTTTATTTACTCAACACCGCTGGAGACTGGATGAAAAATTGACAAAACAAAATACCAGCCAACACCCTGGCCCTGACTCAATTCTGACTTTCAGTCAGATGGTTGGTTAGATCTTTAAGATAAGGCAAACGTGTCCGGTCAGGGTTGCATTACCTGCAGTGCAACTTGGCTCCAGACACTTTGGTCTGAGATATAGTTTTGCTACAGGGGTGTTAAGGCTGATTCTTACTCGCTCATACTAGCTGGTCGCAAATGGCGCAAACGGTCACGTGACCCAAAATTCCGCCACGCCCCCCGTCGCAAGCTAGAAAATCCTCGCGCGGCGCAAGGGCGCGCACACAACTTTTTTTCTGACTTCGCGCGCGCTCAACTGGAAACAGCTGACCAAGAAAAAGAAAAAATGAACACTGCAGAGACCGCGGTGACCGAGAGGGTGCGCCTCTACAAACATCTGTACGACACGTCTATGAAGTTACACTGGGACAACGTTTGACAAAGTTCGTCTTGTTGCAAAGGACGAACATTCCACCTTCTCTTCTGTTTTTGCCACAGCCTCTTAGCTCTGAGATACATATACAGTTCTACACCCAGAGTAAATTCATTCCGCATCAGATGTGCCAGCCTCTGCTGACGTGACACCACAGTTGGCATTGTGTATGCTTTCTTCGTGTGCTTTTCAGCTTGTTTCCTCAACAGTGACGCTCGCTGGTCTGGAGAGAACTGCAAATGTGACGCATTCTCAGCGCAAACTGCGCTTATGAGCTGAAGGAACTGTGAAGGGGCTGGCGCTTTCGATGACGTCATTAATGGTTCTCGAGCCAGAACAGTTGCGCGTTTGCGCCGAGTATGAATCAGCCTTTATACGTTGTGAGTACACAAGAGTCCAAACGTGCAAGGCTCCAGTGGTGAATTCGTAGACTGGGTAGGACATTTGACTCAAAGGGTGTATGTGTAGAGTATCTTTTTATGTCGATGTGTATCTACCATGCAGGTGTGGAACGCGATCCTTCACACTTTGGATCGCATTGTTGCTGAAAAGTGCTATATAAATAAATTTCACTTCACTTCACTTCAAGGGGACATTATAAAAGCAAATCTGGGTCTGTGGTGCCTTCAGCTGTGCTAGGGCCGTCACGGTACTAGAATTTCAATCTTTAACTCAAGGTAATACCAGTTATTCATAAGTCCGTGTTTTGAACATCATCTTGCTCGTTCATGTGTTCAGCTGCTAATGACGGCATGGAGGATTTGTGCTAATTTAATGAGGCCAAGGTGGCACTGTTGATATCAAAACACTTGAAAATGAGTTTCTAATACAATCCTAATCTTTAGTATTTAGAATTGCCTGAGTATAGTGTATAATTGTCTTGAGTATTTTTTTTCTTTCTTTCTTTCTTTGAAAGATTTTTGTCAAACCTACGGTGTGGACCTCTGCAAGTGAAAATTGGCAGGCCCTTTGTTGCTGATTGCTGCCAGCAGGTTTTTAGCCTTGAGCAATAATACAAGCAGGATATAGAGATGTGATTAGATCAGTTTCTTATAGCATAACGCATTCTCTCAACCTGCCAAACTGCTTACAGACCATTTTTCATGCAGTACTTACCAAGTAAATTAATTTGGGGGCGGAAAAGAGGTTTCCCCTACTTAGATGTACTTTTGTTGGCTGTAGAATTGTCCACAGCACGAACCGACGTGCAGCTACAACTGAAGGCCACACATCACGACAAGCACGTTTTCATGTCAGCAATAATGATAATTAAACTTGTGCTGCAGTCCGTTCACACTGGATGTGAGAGTTTTGTTGTTCTTACACCCCCACATGAGCTTGAGGGTGAGAAGCTCAGTGGAGCTGATGTCATGACAATAGTGGAGTAAACAGCAGGAAGTCACCTCAGGGTAGGCATCTCCTGAGAAACACTGACTAATCTACCTGCAGAGAAAACGAGAGTAAAGTACAGGATCCACAGCAAGGATTTTTTTTTAAAGAGAACTTACCGAAAGGGCAAATGAATTATTCATATAACTCAGTATTTTAATCACTATTGCTTTTATTGTCTGTATTCAATTTTTCAAGTAAAATCAGTTTTAGTTTTTCGGAGGGTTTTGAGTAGTCAGGGGTTCCTTATCACAGCCTACCATCACTGCGTGTAATAAACACCATCGACCAAAACAAAGCATTTAAAACAAAATGTATTAATAAAAAGGAATTCTGCAGGAGTTTCAAAGGCAGGAGGCCGGATGATCATCTACGTTTTGAGGTCTGGGTTAATTCCTTATCCTTTTCTGGCTTTATACATTTTGGTAGTTGCCAGTTTTTCTTTAAAAACCCAGTTCCTCGATAAAACAGAAGAGTATTCAAGCATATATTCGTCTTATCTGTCACGCTGGCAGTAGTTTCTCACATTTATCTTTGGAATGCATCCGCTAATTAAGCCCAAAAGCTGACTTCCAGAAAATATTTTGACTGCGCTCAGAATTCTCCCTGTTTGTGTTTGGCTTTGTTTCCCCCTCTCTAAAATGGGTGTGTCTGCCCTCAGTAATCCTACACCATTAACACGTTGAAGTTACTGTAACTGGCTAAACAGCCTCAACCAGTGAGCACAGGGAGTCTTTTTCACACCCACATGTCACGTTCTGGCTGTGTAAATCAAGCAACTGCATGCTAATCTATTGTGTTGTACCCCTTTACAAAAACAAAAGGATGAAACTCGAGTGAGGAAACAGGTGTGTGAGAAAAGGACGTAAGACAGAAGTCAATTTTCTCATTGCCAAACAGTGTGTAGTGAGGGGAAGGGGGCAGCTGAAATGAAATGAAGAGAGAGAGAGAGGGAAAAAAAACAAACTCTGACAGGGCGAGGGAACAGAAGAACCACCCAAACTTTCCAAACTACCCAATCAAGCTGCGTTCTTGGAATTGGATCCCTCCCTTGCTCACCACCTGAGAGCGAAGAAACACAGCTGTGCCTCAGAGACTCAAAAGACTGAGAAAGAGGAAGCGAAAAGACCAAAGAGCAGGTGAGAAGCTGGACGTGCGAAGAGCGTCAAACTTTTTCAGAAAAACCTGCCACTTAAAACAAAAGGAGACAAAGAGAGATTTTATCAGTCTTCAGCGAGAGAGAGTGAGAAAGAGACTCAGGAGAGAAGAACCTGCATTCTCAGGAGAGCTATGTAACAACAAGGCAATGAGCTCATCATCTCTGGATTGAATGAACTCGACAAAAAGGAAAGAAACCCAAAGAGGAAACGTATATTTAAACTCTACACAACCCCGAGAGGAAACTGGATACGTTTTACTACCTTTCGTCGTTTCTTTTTTACTTCTACTGAATCTATCTTTAAACTATGTAGGGTCCACTTGCTAGTTCTGAGGAGTGCCTCATTTTGACTACCAGGAGTGGGTTGAACTCCTGCGTCACGTGAGGCAAACAGTGGAGACATGTCTGTGGAGGATGTGAGTAGCACTGCCAGCCTTGGGGCTGAAAATGGTGCTTCAGACCGTTGCAATGGCCTCTCTCTGCGGGTAGGCCAGGAGCAGGATGTGGAGAGCCAGAGCCAAGGCCAGGATGGCATAGTCCTGGGGCTCATTGCCTGTCTATCACAGGACACGTTCCATCCAAGTGCCTTCACTGGGAGGTTTTCCAAGATCCAGTCCAAATCCAGAAAAAGAAGAAACATCCTTATAGGTAGGTGGAGACGAGCTGCAGAGTTTTGTTTTTTGTTTTTACTTGATGTCTTGTGTGTGCATATTCTCACTTGACTTGAATATTTTTTTGAGGCTGGAAATTAAACTGAAATCAATATCCTCAACTCACTCTCTGGAATGTTGGTGTGATGTTTGTTTTTTTTTGGTTTTTTTTTACCGTCCAGTGTTTTGGCAAAGATCAGATCTATTACCACATACTCAGCCCCTGCCTGTCTTTCCTTGTTTGCCACAACACATACGAATTTGAGTGTCTTTGTCGTGGCTTTTGAGTTTTTGAGAAAACGGCACACTGTTACTTTACTCATCCTTACTCTACAGAATGGCAAACGAATGGCCTCAGATGTAGGTGTGGAATCGTCCTTTTGCCCAAACAACTAGCTCTTTCTCAGTTTACCTTATCTCCTGAGAATCTCGTACCCAAACACTTCCAGCTGTGGGAGACCTTAAGTAGCCTGTCGAAGCAGAATGAAACTGAACGTATGACGAAATGCAGCTGTAATATCACAGAATTTATATTGATTAATGTGCCGTATTTTACAAGATGCAACTGGAGCAACTGCCGAAGCTCTCTGTCACTGCATTCGTTGCAAACACACTGCACTTGAAAGTGATGCTGAATCTTTGTCTGAACTCGCATCCTTTCAGTAGCAGGAATATCAGTCCATCTTTGCAACTTGTACTCTGCTCTTGTCTATTTCGTAAAAATTACGGTCGTATCTCTTGATTGCTGAAAAGAGAAAGAGATCATCGTTTCTGTTCACTTTTGGAAAGTCACAGTCGGGTCAAAATGAGCAGGAACAAAGCCTTATTTGAACCGATGACTAAACATTATTGCAGTAATTCCCCCGGTAGTTGAAAGCAAGGAGTAGTAAGAGGAATATTAAGAGATCAGGGCTCAGTGTTTCCTTGGTGTAAACTTTTGACAAGAAGAGGACAATGCCACATAAAGATGTGTATGGAAAAGTCATGAGAATATCATTGGAGTATAATTAAGCATATTAGGTTAAGTGGAGCAGAAATCAGTGGGAGCCATTTTGTACCTGACTATGTATTTCCTTCTTTTTGTCTGTGGGATTTAGCCAAACTTCAAAAGAAAGAGAGAAACTTGAGCAAACAGCAAAAAAAAAAAGGGAACTCTGGAGTGAGGTGGTGCCAAAGCACCACCTGCGCAAACATGTCTTTCGGGAGGAATTAACAGTAGCTTCCCGATAAATGAGCGCAAAGATTGTAAGGGTCAAATTGTCGACACAAGAAATGCCCTGAAATTGAATATTGTGGGGCTTCTCTGCTGCGAGGATCTGCCTGACCGAGGCTTTGATGTTAGGGAGACTGGTATGCCTGAAATGAAAACTTCTCACACACACATTCTTCACATGAGTTGTATATTGGATCAACCCACCTATGTCCAGGACACGGTGCTGCGTGAACCCTGAAACTCAAACAATCCCTCGTGGGTCGTGTGCAGCTATTTATTGACACGCTGTGCTTTTGTGGGGAGTCTGTGCCATTTTAAGCAGCTGGCATCCACCAGCGCATATCGGGTGAACGGATGAGTTGGCATGTTTAGTTGTGTTTTTGTGATTAGGTCAGCAATATTAAGAACTGACATAATTATGGAATTAATTGATAAGAAGATGAACTCAATCAGCAAATCAATTTATAAATTATTGCTAAAAGTTTATCGAGCTTATCCAGCATGAAGACTTGCTGCTTATCTGTTTCGCACACGGTTGTCAGCCGGTTTTCTGGACAGTTAGGGATTTTCTTTCATTTTGCTTGGCTTTACAAAATCGTGGCGAGCATATTTTTCATCATTCCTACTGTTAGCTTCAGCTGAAGCATAATCAAACCTGATGGATGGCTCAGATCTTGATGTGTTATCCCTGTGCCTCTCTTGGTTTTCTCCAGCTTCTTTGGTGTTCTCTCTCTGACAGACAAGCTCGACAGGTCAAATGTTGGCGGTTAATTTGCCACTGTCTATCTGTCGAACTCTTCTGATGGACTGAAGACCAGTCCAGGGTGTACCAAGCCTTTTGTCCAGCGTTCAGTGGGATAGGCTCCAATATTTAAAGGTCCACTACAGGTTGGTAGGTTGGTTGGATGGATGATATCACCACAAAAGGAATAGCTCAAACGATTAAATTATCATGTTAACGATATTTAAACCTGATTCTCTTAGTGAATCCATGAATTTTTTGATCATCAGAAAAATGATTGTTCTTTTCCAAGAAGAAATATAAATCAATGTAATGCAGTGATAAATGTGTTCGGATGTTTATCATATCACAGAAAAAAAAACAGAAAAAGACATTATCTGTTATATGTAGTGTAGTTTATATGCAATTGTATGTACTGTATGTAGTTTCAGTTTTTTTCAAAGATAAGCATCATTCTCTGCTCTGAAACACTGAGGTCGTGTCACTTTGCACAGCTTATTTAGTGGCCCGAGCTCTTCATCAAATTTCGACATCCGAGACATTTGCGGGACAATTGTGACACGGTTCGTACCATAGTGCAGTTAGCTGCTAATGCACGCTGTGCTTTATGGTCATAATTTAATGGAAGTGAGGTCATGTTTAGACCATCGATCACTCTTTCAGCAATTATACTTTCCAACATGTATTAAATGTGTAGAAGCAATACACTGAAGTGCCTTTACACAGATTATAGAGAAAAATGCTGAACATGGCCGCTTGTCAGGTCTGAAAATGTTCCAATTTGGATGATATATGTCTCCTTAAAATCCCCTCAAAGGAAGTAAAAGAGACATGTTTAATTAGATCTTAAATGGAATGCTGTTCAGTATATGTCTTATTAATTTGTCTGAATGTATGTTTGAATATATGTATGCATGAGTGTGTGTGTGTGTGTGTATGTGTGTGTGTGTGGAGGAGTCACATTCCAGCAGCTGGCATGCCCAGGCCTCTGCTCAGAATGTGTGCAATCCCAGGAGCTCCACGAGGGTGTGTGCGTTTTGATGTCCATGATTTCTGCTTGTAAGCTCAGTGATAGCTGTTCCTTTGTGGAAAATGTGCCCCTGTTCTCATTGTAGGTCATGAATTTGAATAGATTTTTACATCGTGGCAATAAGGTGCACTCCAACAAGCACTTCCCGTATGCGCGTTTCTCTGTCCAACCAAACGGCTCCTCCGTCCTCTTTTAGGATTTTGTTTACATTTAGCAAAGCAAATGCTCTGTCAGGGAGAGCTGGTGGATCTTAATTAGTACATTTCTTCTTGGTACCTTCGCCATCAAGAAATGCTGGGCTTACTCTGCCTTACTCCGCCAGCTTTCCCTCTTCCACAAAAAGGGCACGTGCCATGTTTATGTTTTATACATGACGGCTGACGCGTCCCCTAAATCTGCCACACATAACCATTGTCACGAGTGTGAGAAATGAAAATCAACTAACGTGAGGAAAAGTGATTTGGTGATGAGAGAGCAGACTTCAGGCATCTCTAATCATCTTTGAGTTTGGCTACTCGGTGCACCGGTAAGTAAGTGGAGGTTGTTAGCACAGGCACCCGAACAATGTCCGAACATGATTTTGCTCGTTGCATTTTGCCCTGGACTGTAGCAGAGTAAGCAGAAGTAAAAGAAGACAGGAATAGGTTTGCAGTGGTTCTCTGTTTTTTTTTTTTCTTTCTCCTTTGAGATTAGGCTTTAATTGTCTGTTAATGTGAACCAGGCCATTCTGTGCTCCATGGCTCTCCAGTGAGCTGCAGTTTTGCATGATATTGTATCCTATGCACATTCTACTCATTTTCTCTGCCCACCCTCCCTTTACCGTGCACATGTCCTGTGGCACTTCCGCAGTTCATCCGGGGAATTGCACGATGACCCCAATTATCCGCTTGCTCTTCCACTCTTATTCACCCGACCACGACGCCACTTCTATGTCTTTCTGCTTACACAAACATTTGTGGGGGCGGTCGATGTCTGTCCTTTATTTGTCTTAATTCCAAAAAATGTGCTTAAGCTCTTGATCTGTCACGGGCTTAAGATCTGTCATGATCTGAGCTGAGGTACTAAAGTAGGAGGACAGGATCAGCCGCGAGCAAGTTGGTGTGGACCAGTAGCTACTTGGAG